>NW_027151037.1:0-1411580 GCF_018691715.1 Phytophthora cinnamomi
CTGATGCTTCGTTCGGTTACGTACTCCTCTCAGTGCGAAGACGAAGCGAGACGCTTCGAGGAACAAGGTTGGGACTCGTTAAAATCGAGTCCCTATTACGAACTGTTGAGGGAGTACAAAGCGTACTCCGGAAGAGATTCCTGCGGAGCTTCCGCAGGATAAGGGCATTCAGCACGAGATTGATCTCGTGCCGGGCACGAAGTCTGTGTCCGCGGCGGTGGCCACTGCCGAGACAAGTAAAAGCAATCGACGACTTCTTTGAAAGTCGTCGCAAAGGAGGACAAGTGCGGGAATCAAAGTCCCGCACGGTGCTCCGACGTTCTGTGTCAAAAGCCACAGGGCGGATGGCGCATCGTTCATGTCTACAACAAGCTGAACGATGCGACGGTACCCGCAGACGCCGATACCGCGAAAGATGTTATCATCGGTTCGATGGCCGGGAGCACCGTTTACAGTGCTCTCGACTTGCGAGATAGTTTTATCAAATCCTATATGCGTGAGAGTATCGCTCTCACGGCGATGGACGCCAAGCGATGCTCTGGGAATGGCTAGTAATGCCACAGGGGCTTAAGAATGCCCTGCGACTTTCAACAGGTGCGTGACGACTTGTTGCGCTCGTGCGCGACTTCGCACCGAGCTACTTCGAACGTGTTCATCCACAGCCGAGCTGTGGACGGGAAGACTCGATGTAGAAATGCACAGGGTGCATCTCCGGAAGCTTCGCGAGCTTGTGCGAAAACATAACTCTACGCGAACCTAAGAAGTGTATCTTCGGGGCAAGCGAGATACCCGTCCTCAGGTGTCTCGTAGGAAGATAGTGTTCGCCCTGACCCGGAAAATGCCAGAGTGGTCAATGAATAGCCTTCAAGTGTCAAGGAACTGAGGCAGTTCCTTGAGCGGCCACTGCTAGTGCAGTTACGTGGAGGTTTACGCGGGCAAGATCCGCCCGCTTTCACAACTTCTTAAGAAAGAAGCTGTGGAATTGGACACTCGATTTCAAAGGCATTCGATGCAGTCAAGCGGGGCTTGGCTGAGGCGCCATATTGCGGTGGCTGACCAAGATCACCCAATTCTCGTAGTGTGTGACGCATCCGACTTCGCGATCGGATGCGCGTTGATGCAATCACGATCGGCGTGATCGTGTCGTCAATCATGATCAAAAGTGAACATCATATCGGTACATGACAAGGAACTCCTTGCCATGAAATACGCACTCGCAAAGTTCCGAGTGTATTTGCTTGGAAGTAGACCATTTTGTGGTTACACCGACCATGCTTCACTGCGCACCGCCGTGAAGTCACCACACATATCACAAAGAATGGCGAGATGGCTCTATTCTTTGCGGAGTATAACTTCCGGGTCGAATACAAACCCGGAAGATTGAACGTTGGCCGACGCGTTACGTCGGCCGGACTATCGAAGCTGTTGACGTCAATGCCATTGACGCCATGCGATCGAGCAAACCCACATCATCTCTGTTGGATGATGTGAAGGCCCGTCCGCGCACGACGCGGACGCGAAGCTCTTCTGGCCTATGGCACAGCGCCTTCTGACAAGTCCCGTCAGAAGCTGCCCAAACCTTCGAGCGCGTGCACAGCTTCGTGTGCACAACGGACTACTGCTACAATGCGGTCGACGACAACGCGGATCGCGTTGTCTTATCAACCGCTGCGACTCAGGATCATGTACGAATATCATGATGCCCCGTGCGGGACATCTCGGACGTGAAGCTTACGTCCTTCTCACGCGCGATTTCTACTGGCACCACCAGTATAAGTGGGTGCGCAAGTACATCCGTGCTTGCGAGGTATGTCAACGCGAATGGCGCAGGCTCCACTGCAATCACTACCGACTCCGTCGGAGTGTTGGAAGTCCATGTCTTTGGACTTCATCTTTGGTCTTCCCCCGGATAGCGGAGGGAACACCGGTGTTGTAGTCTTTGTAGACCGCTTCAGCAAGATGGTCATCTTGCTGCGGTGCCAGCAAGAGGTGACCGCGAAGCAGACGGCCCGTCTGCTCGTCGACATGGTGTTCAAACACCATGACATGCCTCCGACATCGTGTCGGACAGAGACCCGCTTCACAGCGCACCTGTGCAAGAAGTGTTTACACTTCTGAATAACTTTCCATGTCGACTGCGGATCATCCGCAGACGGACGTCAAACCGAGCGCGTGAATCTGCTCGTCGATATGTTAAAGAGCTACGCTCACTCGTTCCAATACTGGAGCGAGTGCTTATCGATGGCAGAGTTTGTCATCAACAACTCAGTGCATGCCTCGACCGGGCATACACCATTCTACATGAACCATGCGGCATCCACGTCTACCGAGTTTACTCGGGTGATGCTCCCACTTTAAGTGGGGGAGGATCTACGACTGCAATACAGCAGCCGCGAAACCGCTGACGCTTGCACAGTGTCAGCTGCAACAATGACAAAACGCATGAGGCTGCGCAGGTGCGAACTCCTCAAAACAAGGACAAAGACCACGGGTCTGCAGGGGCGCAGACACCGCAAAGAACAACGCAGAGGCGGGGCCTCTAGCGGAGAGCGAGCTGAATGACTTCAGCTCGGATGCAATCAGTTTCACCACCAAAAGCCAAGCCGTGATTCGGTTTGCCCAAAACACAATAGCAGCTTCTGTAGATCAACAGAAGCTGAACGCAGACAATGTGAAGAGGAAACACAAATGAATTTAAAGTTGGTTCATTAGTTTTGTTAGCTACACAAAACCTGCTTAACATGCAGTTTCAGTTTCGGAGCAAGAAGCGCTCCGCGCTATCGGGCCGTTCACTGTATTGGCCGGCACGGCAACGCATACACGCTGATACCGTCTAGCATGCGCCTCCATCCGACCTTTTACGTCGGACGGCTGAAACCATACCTGCAGCACGAGCCATCTGCTCGGCTGACCCGAACCTCGGCAGGAGCCGAGGCAGAAGCGAGGACTTGGCCTCGGCGACGAGCAGCCTCTCCTCCTTCATCCGGGTCCCCAGCTCGACCTGGATATTCGAGGCGGTCTGCGAGACCGCCGCGACTTGACCTTATGGTTCGGCTCCTGCTTCAGGGCGGAACTCAGCGCCCTGCAGACGCTCCACGGCGGTCACCCGGTCGTGGAGGCGCATACTGATCCCAGGGCTGATCATCAGGGCGTGTTCCCACCCCGCCACCGTCAATCCGTGACGCCCCCGGCTCAACCCGCTGGATGGTTGAGCGGATTGTTGACCATAGTATCCCGAAAACGAACCTCAAGGTGCTCGTTTTCGTATTCGTTGGAGAGGATTTCCTCCCCATCAAGATACATGGGAGCCGCGGAACGTCTTGCTGGAGGACGTTCCGGAAATGGTGAGGGCGTACGAAGAACAGTACGCGCTGCCGCAGCGGAAGTAGTGCGAGCGCTGCGGTCATCGCTAGCGCCCGAACCCTCACGTGCTAAGAATTTAGCACGGAGCTCTTTGAGACTCTCGGGCACAGAGAATGACGTTTACCCGTTCAGGTCGCGATTGCTCAAGCGGACCGCGCCTGAGAAACACTTCGCGCACTGAAAGCCCTCGGGCACAGCCCACGCCACATTAGCCTCCTCCGCAACAACGTGGAGTTGCTCCAGCTTTCCACGCTTCGCGTACGTCTCGAAGCGATCACGCGCTTGTGTGGTGTAGGGAACACCAGATTTCGTGGAGCACTCGAATTTAAGGCGGAAAAAGGTACCAGGACGGCCTGGAAAGCGGCGCCGACGGTATTACTCGGCTGGATGGTACACTGTGCCAGTCCGCCGAGCTCGCAGGCTTCACGAGCGCACCGCGGCCGACTGAGTGGGAATCAAGAGCACCGGAGATCAAGGACGGGTGGCGCTACGCAAGGAAAAGATGCACGTACGGCGGGCCGAGTGCGGGGACGCTTGGAGACGCTCAGCCGAGTTCAAGGCAGTTTCCAGGCCTTGAGCCCGGCTAAACAGAGCCGCCGTTCGCCCAGACGGCACGGTGCATGGCCAGAAGGCGCACAACAGGACCAAGCGTGAGCCCGGCGAGCTCAGCAGCACTCAGCCGAGTCGGCGAGACCTCCCCGTCGAGCTCGCCGGGTTATCCGGACAACTTATCAGGCTCCGCCGAGTTCGAAGCGTCGCTGAGAAGGTGAAGGGTCGGCCGAGATCCGAAACCACTCCATTTCACTTGATATTTGTATAGGACCTTAGGAATAGTGGAGGCGCCTTTTCAGGGCGCCCAGGAACAATAACAAACAGAACAGAATTTTCTAGGCCCACAACACGTGCACACTTTCCGGTAAGTCCCTGCACGGGGTCGGATTATGCCTGCGGTCGGTACCCGAGAGGCATAGCTTGTAAGGTACTCGACTGGCAGCAACAAGAGATTAGGTCGGCCCGGGATTGGGCGTTGGGTGCTCGCCAAGTGCGAAGGACAAGTCTCGCTAACTCAGCGAGCCGGTACGCCGGACAGCCCGGGTGCCGTTACTCTTCAAGTCGGGTTGCTTCTGCCCCGGCGGCCTGTAAAAGCGCTAGCGCGCCGCCGTCCATCCTTTGGTGGAGGGCACAGGAGTTTGTGAACGGAGTCCGCTAGCTCGGCGGATCTCCGGAAGAGTGGACCCTGGTTGGCAGGTGTCGACGAGAGGCGAGACACCCGCTGTCCCGGTTGGGCCGAACCGCGAGGGGACAACCCCTGCGCAGGTCAACAAGCGCCGACCTAACTCGGCGATTGTTGTGGTTTGTGCTGGAGACCCACATCTGACGATATTTGTGTGTTCTGCAACACCACAACTGGTGCCGCGACCCGGGAACAGGGGTGTGCTTGTGTTTCGTAGGTACCAGCTAACCAAGGTTTGAGAAGAGCAAGGAGAGAGAAGATGGTCAAGGGATTTGTAACGCCCAGCCTGGCGACAGCCAGAGCTAACTCGGCGGAGCTAACCAACTCGACGGACTCGACGGCGGCGATGGTTATGGACGCGACGGCGGAAGTGACGCGCTCCGTCTCGTTCGACGATGAGGAGGCCCGAGGCCATGGAAGCGATGATGAGGAAGAGTTGGAGATGAAGGCCGAGTATGACGCGGTGAGGTCAACGGCGGAACTACTCGACGAAGTCGAGGAGTTGTCGCTACAAGTTGGGCGCGTGGGAAATCCGCGTCCAGGTCAGCGAAACTTAACCGCCGAGCTCGGCGATGATGCGGACGATGATGATGACGACGTTGCTCCAGGGGACCGTCCGCCCCTAATACCGCGAGCGACGAAGAATGCGGACACGCCGAGTGCGAACAAGGTTTTGGCTCGACTCGGCGAGGAGATGAAGACGCAGAGTGATTGGATGGTGATGTTTGGGCCGATGGCGATGGCCCAAGCGAAGTGGCCTATGTTCGGGCCGGAGCTGGCCCAACCAGTGAATAGCACCGATGTCAACCAGTTGGCAGAGGATACCATGCTGCTTCTGAAGGCAATGGGGTATCGGTGCACGAGTCGAACCAGCAACTTGATGCTGGACGGATGGACCCCAAGGCGAGCCT
Source organism: Phytophthora cinnamomi (assembly GCF_018691715.1). Lineage (NCBI taxonomy): Eukaryota > Oomycota > Peronosporomycetes > Peronosporales > Peronosporaceae > Phytophthora > Phytophthora cinnamomi. Next base: position 5,509 of record NW_027151037.1, read on the forward strand.
CGCTGGAGTTGATGCGGTGGAAACGGCGACTGAGATGGGCGTTCGGACTCGAACAACCGGCGGGACCTGGGCAATCGATCCCAAAACGAACCGCCGAGCCCCAGCAACTCGGCGAAGACCCCAGCAGGATTCCGTTGTCGAAGACGCCGGAGACGAAGAAAGGCCGGCGTGAGGTGTTCCGGGCGACGGAAGGGGCCCCGTACTTTGCAGATTCCCACATGAAGACTCCTGTGAGAGAGAGGTCGAGTGGGGGTCGGTACGCCGAGTTCTACGACGCGACGGACGAAGCAGAACTCGGCGGAGACGACGACGACGAAGAAAGGGACTATCAAGACTCGGCGGAAGACTCGACGAAGGCGATAATCAAGCGACTGAGCTTCGACGACACAGACAACGACAGGGCCCAGTACTTGGAAGTGCGTATCCACGCTTCCCTGGACAAGATCGCCGAGTTCGAGGGAAAACGTTACCGTTCTGAAGACTCGCTCCAGTGGTTGAAGCGATTTATCTACGAGATGAAAGGCACAAGGATGGCACAAGATGCTTGGTGCGAGCCGTTCTCGCTGAGGTTAGGGCGCGCAGCTAAAGGATGGTACCGCTAGCTGCCGAAGAAGACTCAGCGGAAGTGGAGCCTTCTCAGCGAGGCATTCCTGGACTACTACTGTTCGCAGTTCGACCAGTCAGCGCGTACGCGATACTGCTCAGCTCGACGCAAGGAGAACGAACCTGTGTGCGACTTCCTGATACGCTGGAACGGATACGCGAAGTCGGCCAAGATCCAGTATGAGTCTAAGGGGCCGGACGCCGCTGATCACGTCGAGCACTTCTTGCTGAATTGTGGAGACGACGACATCATGGACCTTCTGTATCCGCAGCAACTCGACGACATCAAGAAAGTGGAGAAGATTATCAACCAGAAGATCCTGGGGGAAAAGCGGAAGAAGCAGCGGGACCGGCTCGTAGGAGCGTACAGTCGAGACGGGAAACGGTCTGAGTCGACTCGGCGGAGTGACCTCCGGCGAGATGACCGACGAGACGAACGCCGAGATGATCGACGCGGAGATCGCCGAGACGACCGACGTGGAGATCGCCGAGATGATCGACGAGATTATCGCCGAGACGACCGGCGACTGCGCCGAGATGAAGGCCGGGACCGCCGACTTGCAGCAGCTGCAGTGCTGGAGGATGATCCGTACGAGGTGGCGGACCGGCGACGCATGGCTCGGTACGATTCCGAGAGCGACTGCAGCGATGACAGCTATCATAGCTGTTCGGACTCGGCGGACGACTCGGAATAAGACTTCCTAGACGCTGGGAACGTGAGCGATCGCGATCGTTGGTCTGGCGATTGCAACAACTCGGCGAAGACACCAAGGGGTGATGTTCGCCGAGTTCCGTCCGGGGCAACTGGGCGAACCGGGCGGCCCGCCGAGCGCCGAGACTATGATGGACGTCGTGACTCCCGTGAACGCCCACCGTACGGTCCCTGTGCCGCCTGTGGTGGAGCCAACCACTCCGTCCACTTCTGCCGTCGGCGATGCAAGTTCTGCAAGCAAGTCCATGATGCAGGGCAATGTGAACTGTTCCAACGCTATGAGAAGCTGGCCTCGTTTGTCAAGGCAAATGTTGACAAGTCCAAGGTGCCAGATGATCTACAAGACCTCTATACGCCGAGTGATTTAAACTCGGCGGCCCGCCAACACTGACTGGGTTGGACACTACCGGGCTGCCATAGTCCGCCGAGTCGGCAGTAGAAGCGAACTTTGTATTTGCTTTGGTCGGCGAAGCAAAATGGCCCGAGGAACGGAGTGAAGATAGTGATGGTGCAAGTGAAAACGACGGTAATAGCAGTGAGCTCGACGGATCGGACGAAGAACGCCGAGCGATAGTGAATAGTGCAGTGGTGACTCGGCGGACGAGAGAGTCGGTGACGACCCCGAAGGTGATGAAGTTGCTCCCTGGAGAAAAATTGGGGTGGTGGTCGTCCCAGAAGTCCGACCGCCGAGTTCGCATGAGAGCGCTTGTGATGGGAGCGGAGAACGACCAGCGGACGAAGATCCTACTGGATACGGGGGCGAATGTGACAGCCATCACGGAAGCATTCGCCAAGAAGCTGCGATTGAAGCAGCGAGTCGTGAGCCACGACATGCAGATCGATCTACAAGGCATTGGGGAATACAAAATACCAACCCAGACCAAGGCGACAGTGAAGTGACACTCGGCTGGGAAGTAGCTTACGAGTTCGATGTGTGGATTATGAACCACCATGCAGGAGTCGACTTAATCCTAGGTACGGATTTCATGATCCCCGCGGGGATCCGACTCGACTTGTTTAACCCGACGGCCAAACTGCCCGACGAGGTGATCGTTCCGCTGCTTCGATCGAAGAATGCCGCGGGACAGCCTGTACATCACAGACGGGCCTGTGGAGCCTATGAGCTTGTCGGGTAGGCTCCCCGCCGAGTTCAAATTGCGTAAGCAACAACCCGATGGCTCGACGCACGACTTGTGGATAAGGCGCACACGAGACTGGGTTCCCACCGTGATCGTCAACCGGAGTGGCAAAGCCGTGCGCGTAGTGCTCACAAATGTGAGGGCGGTGGCTGTTTGGTGCCCAGCCGACTTCTCGGTGGTTGCGTGGGCCCCGCATGGGGTACTTCCTCCCGAGGGATATGTCCGGCTGAGCTCGGCGAAGTACAGGGACTAGCAGGTCCTGGCCTATGAAGCAGCTATTGACAAAGTGCTATTGAACAAAGAACAGCAGCTGTATGAAGGGTGGCTGGCACGACAACCGCCAGCTGTGGAACGTAGACCGTACAAGGAGCCTGAGGCGGTGGTCGCTCGACCCCCCCCCCCCCGAAGCAGGAAGCGAACCGGGACTCACGTGCGCCCAGCAATGGGAACTGCTGGCCCGGCGAGGAGAAGAGCTAGCCGAGTCGCTGGACGGATTAACCCGTCCAATCTATCAGACGCGAACGACGGCCACGTTATCAACTCGGCTAACAGCGAATGGAGCCCACAGGATGACTCCGCTGAGTCGGGAGGCGATGAGAGCGACGTCGTAGACGGAAACAGCCGCCTCACCTTGACACACGACCAGGATATGGCCACGTGTCCAACCGGTCAGAGCGGCCCCTCCTCGCCGAGCGACTCAGCTGAGTCAAGGGTGCAAGGACAACAGTCGACACATCTTTCGAAGTCAGTCGAGTTGATCCCGGGGGAGACCGGACCTGGCCCGCCCTCCGGACGTTCCAACAGCGAAGAAGTCGATGTCAGTGATGAATTCCTGGATGAGGACCCGGAGGAGAACCTCCGGCTACGCTACCTCCTCGCTGCACGACTCGGCGAAGAGCGGGAAACCATAGAAGACCAACAGTCCGCCGAGTTCGAGCATTCCGCAGTAGATCTGGCGTTAGAGGACTACGCTCACGTGTTGGCCTTCCTGCCTGATTTGGCAGAGGTCGTCCCGACGCAGCTCGACTACTCAGCGAGTAACGTGACGTGCGAGGCCCACTCGGCGGAGCAGTCCAAGCGGTTGGTGGACGTATTGAAGGCACACGAACACATTATGATTTCTAGTGGGAACGCGTTGCCTCCACCGGCGTATGGAGTGGTGTGCGACATCGACGTCCAGGGGCATGAGCCCATCCGGCAACGCGCCCGCCGAGTTCCGCTGAGACATCTGGGCAAGTTATATGAGCTGCTCAAGGCGCTGTTGAAGTCACGACTCATAGCGTTCTCCAACAGCCCGTGGGCCTCCCCAATAGTGATCGTCCTGAAGAAGAATGGGGTCGACATACGCCTGTGCATCGACTATAAGATGGTCAATGCAGTCACGCTGCTTATGGAATACGCCATGCCACTGGTGGATGATTTGCTCACCGAGCTTGGGAGTTACCTGTGATTCTGCTCGCTCGACGCAGCGAGCGGCTTCTGGGTGGTGATGATGACTCGGCGAGCTCGGTGGATCTCGGCGTTCGTCTGCGCACTGGGTCATTTTGAGTGGTTACGAATGCCATTTGGCCTTAAGAACGCACCCATGATATACCAACGATTGATCGACAACGCACTGTGGGGGTACGTGCAGCCGAAGGGTGGATGGTCCGCCTTCGCCGAGCGCATCCGCCGAGCTGAAGCCGAGTCGGAAGCTCAGCGGAAGACCCACTTAGTCGAGTTCAGACCCGAGTCGAGTCCGATGTCGAAGTTCGAAGCAGATCGCCGAGCTCAGGTTGAGCCCGATCCGCTTGAAGACTTTATCAACAACCCGGATGCAGATATGTTGTCGACTGGAGAACCGGATGAGTCGCAGGTGGCCCCCGTGTTTGAGCGCAGGTCGTTTGTGGACGATATTTGCTTTGGTGGAAGATGTTTCGACGACTGCCTGAACACTTTGGACAGGCTGTTGACCCGGTTCGCCGAGTGTCGAATCAGTGTGAGCTTCCCGAAGAGTATTTTCGTCCAGCCCAGAGTCAACTTCCTGTCCCATGGGGTGACCTCGGAAGGGATTCAAGCCGATCCGAAGAAAGTGTTGGCCATCGCCGAGCTCCCGTTCCCAAAGACGAAGAAAGGAATGCAGGCGTTCCTGGGAGCGTTGAACTATTACGCCCGGTTCACCCAGAACTTGGCAGTGTATGGGGCCGTACTGTACCAACTTAAGGACACCGACTTCGAGCCAGGGGGTGACCTATCCGCAGCCAAGACACCGTTCGCCGAGTTGAGGAAGAAGGTAGCAGACGCCCCAATACTGCGGCATTTCGACTCGGCGGAAGACGTCCACGATATGCTATTCGCGAACGACTGGGCGCTGAGTAGCACACTGATGCAGATGCACGATGGTAAACTCCACCCAGTCCGGTTCTGTGGCCGAGTGCTCAAAGGCAACGAACTCGGCTATCACCCCGCCGAGAAGGAAGTACTAGCCCTCCTCCAGCTCATCAAAGTGTGCCATACACTCCTCGCTGGGAAGACGATTAATGTTTACAGGCGGTTCTCGACGCTTGAATGGGTTTTTAACTCGAAGTCTCTCTATGACCGAGCGGTCAGCTTTGCAGTTCTCCTGTCGTCGTATCACCTCAAGGTCAAGCGAGTCCGAGAACAAGACGTAGTTTTCGTTCAGTTGCTGCAGGCGTCGATAACCCCGGCAGTAGGACTCGAGGAACTCCTCGCACATGTAGCCCCACCGTCTAAGAGCTCGGCGACCGTCCGGATGGACCCAGAATTCCTCTATGCGCGTGTACCAGTAGCCTTCAAGGGGCACGTACTGTCATTTGATGGCTCGGCGAAGACCGAAAAAAAAACGGTGGCTACGGCAGCTGCTCGTGGATCTTGTGGCGGTTGCCTGAATGGCACATTGAGATCGCTGCGGGTGCGCACCTCCAGTCGACCACGGTGAATATAGCCGAGTACACTGGCATGAACAATGGGGTGACCGCCGCTTTAGAACGCGGGGTCACTGATCTGACAATCGTAGGTATGCAACCCAGCAATACATGGGGGTGATCGCGTGTAAGAAGGAAGCACTCCAAGTCGTGTTGGCACGTCACAAGAAGCTAGTCGAACAGCTGGATTCAGTTCGATATCTCCACGTAGTGCGCCTCTACAACTCGGCGGCCGACTCCCTCGCGACAGAAGCGTTAGAAGCTAAGGCTGGGAAGGTGGTGTTGAACGCCGAGCGGAAGGCCCAGTCGAAAACGTTGAATCGAATCCAAGAGATGCTGTATCGAGCTGAAGACTCGACGGAGGAAGCCGAGTTAGAACCCAACGTCGCAGCGGTGACGCGGAACCAAGCTCGCCGAGTCCGATTCGAGGACGACTCGGCACCAGTGGAACAAAAAGGGGTACACCAGACGAATTCGAGCAAGACAGCAGGCCTCCAAGCGAGAGACTGGCGGTGGAAGGCGAAGCCGAGTTCGGAGGAAGACGAGGAACTCCGGTAAGCCCAGCCGAGCTCCCTGCGGAACTCGGCGAAGCCCGGGAACCTAGCGCTATGGGTATCGACCCAGTGCTCGTACAAGCAGAACGCCGCCAAAGAATCGCCAAAGCGCAAGATGAAGAACTGCGGTGGTCGGACCTCAAGGCTTATCTGCGGGCGACTACGCCCAGTTAACACTCCGCCGAGCTCACAATGCCGAAAAGGTCGCCGAAGAGTTCGTACTCAGTGAAGACAGCCTTCTGTATCGGCAAGACAAGGCGAGAAGACCGAACGAACTCGGCGAACTGGGCTTGTCGCTAAGGTTGGTGGTTCCGACGACCATGATTGACGAGATCTTGCAAAATTTCCACAACTCCGTCGAAGGAGGGCATCAAAGAATCGTCAGGACTTACCATGGAGTGCGAGCGGATTATTACTGGATCGGGTTATATGCTGATGTGGTCAAGCATGTCCAAGCCTGTGAAGACTGTAGCACCAGCAAGAGCAAGCCTCCCTTGAAAGGATACTCGCCGGCCAACGTGGTCTCAGATAGACCGTTCCACGTCGTGTCCATGGATTTCATGATCCCACTACCGAAGACTCGGCGGGGAAACACGGCTTTACTGCTATTCCAAGACCATTTCACTGGATTCGTGATCGCGAAGGCTATGAGCGAGACAGGGGCACTTGAGGTCGCCAAGGCGTTCGAGGAGTGCGTGTTCCGGAGGTTCGGAGCCTCGTCACTGATTCGACACGACCGAGACCCAAGGTTCATGAGTGAAGTCTTCCAGAAGTTCTCAGATATGATGCAGTCGAGATCAAGAGCAACGCTGAGTTACAGTCCACAGGCGAACGGCCAGCAAGAGCGGTCAGTGAAGACCACGATACAGACGGTCCGCGTCTACGTGGAAGATCCACTCCAAGCCGACTGGGACGACGTAGCCGAGAAGCTGGTCCATGCTATCAACAACTCAAGAGATTCGACTCGGCGGGAAACACCGTTCTACTTGGTACACGGCTGGGACGCTAGGTCTACACTCAAGGCTATGACTGAGTCCGTCTGCCAGGGTGAAGGCAACTCGGCGGACTCGGCGGGAGCTGTGGAGTGGCGCCGAGAAGCCAACCGACAGAGAGAAGTAGCGTTACGACTGGCCGCCGAGTTCCAACTAAGGGAGAAAGCCCGGCGAGCGAGGGAACACAACGAAGCACTCAGCCGAGTCGAAAGGAGAGCTGTCCCTGCTAGTGTTCGAGGTGAAACCCGGCGGTGCGATCCAGAAACCGAGTCAGAACAACTCGGCGGAGAAGACAACTCAGCCGGGTGGACAAGAATAGACGGAGGCATTGAATCCGCCGAGTCCGCCGAGCTCGCTGAACCCAGGAGGTCGTTGTTCAAGGAAGGTGACCAAGTGTGGTTGTTCATGGAAAGAGTCAAGCCGGGTCTGACCAAGAAGCTCGCCCACCGATGGCATGGGCCGTTCAGAGTAAAGAAGAAGGTTGAAGAGTTCGCTTACGAGCTAGAACTTCCTGACAAGAGCGGATACCGGTTCCACCCTGTCGTCCACGTCTCCAGGCTGAAAGCCGTTACTGGACCCGGCGAGAGACCGTCAAGTCGGCTGGTAGCCGAGCTCGCCGAGTCGGACCGACTCGACTTCGATGAGGAACTGCTCCCGGAAGACAGCTGGGAACCGGACGAGGACGCTGACAAGTACGAAGTCGAGGCCATTTTAGAAGACGAGTTACCGCTATCTACAAGCACGGCCAGGACGCAGAGGATGTTCAGAGTGAAGTGGGTCGGCTACGATGAGCCAACTTGGGAACCACTTTCAAACCTCTCGTGCGGAGGACTTCTCTTTGACTATCTGCAGCAAAAGAAACGTGAAAACCGTCTGCAAATGGTGCAAGTTGCAGATGATGCTTAAAAACTATTGCACCAGAAAAAATAATTTCCACCGAGTCGGCGAAGACCAGCAGGCCGAGACGAGTTGAAGAAAGTTATTGCGTCAAACTACATGTATTGCATGAATTACGAAACGGAAGTTATGGAGAAAGGAAATCACAAGGAGCCGAGCTGGCACATCAAAGCTGAACATCACGGTGTGCTGACGATGTAGTCGAGCCCGCAAGCGAAGCAGCCGCGGCCAACAAATTCATGGAACCACTCGCCGAGCTCGCTATGGTAGCCGAGCTAGCAGGAGCAGCCGATCTGGCAGCCACCGCCGAGTTCGCCGGCATCACTGGACTTGCTGCCGCAGCCGAGCTTGCCGCTGTAGTCGAGCTCACTGGGCCGTCAGAACCGGGAGCGGCCGACACGGAGACACCAACCGAGCCGGGAGGCAGCACCGACTGACTCGTCGAGTCGAGAGGCCCTCGGGCGACGCTGGCCCGAAGATGGAATACACCGGCGACGGACCACACAGGTTGGGTGAGCTGAGCAGGGACCCAGAAGGTGGATCGAGGTCCTCCGCCGACCAGCCGAGTTCTCCGGTTTCACACCCTTGGAAGATGTGAATGCCTGACCGTTGGATGGGACCGGGGCACTCGACGACATCTGGAGTCCTCCACCAGACGAGGGTCAACCCCCTTCGACGTGAACACCAAGAACTCGACGTTCCGGGATCTGAAGCACGTGTTGAATGGGTGGGCCGCCGGATCCGTTAACCACCAAGCTCGCCAAGGCTCGCTGCAATCAACTGATTTCGCTGCCTGACACCAATCCTTGTCCGAGGGCACCCAGGAGAGATTCACCAGTGGCTATAACGGAACGGAAGGCTCGAAGAAAAGCTCGGCGTCCACCTCCGGAGCTGCCAATCCGCCGAGTTCCTTCATCACCGCCGAATGTAGCTCGTTGGTCAGGATAGTCATCAAGCTCCGAAGGGCGTTGCTGCGGCGCTTCCGAGCAGCCTTGTACAAGAGCCAGAGCCCGTACGACTCGACGATCTCCTTGTAGGTCGAGCCGACATTCTGAGAGGGGTGAAGACCCATCAGGATACTCGACTCGACGAGCCAGTGATTCCGCTCATACAGTGCCACGAAGTACCGGGTTGGATTGTCAACGACCGCACGCTTGCTGCCAACCGGTGCCGGAATCTCACCGCGAATCTTCACCCAAAGGTCACCCAGTCGCTCCATCAAATTACTCGGCCTAGCCGAGCTAGCGAGTCGAGATCGCGCCTCCTCGAACACCCGCGGAGAGAAGAGAAAAGGGGTGTCAGGAAGGAGGCGGCGGATGCATTGCGCCGAGTGGCCAGGATCGAAGACGTCCGCGAAAGCTCGGATGCCAGCTGGAGAACACTTGGTGGGAGGCACCCGGGGTTTGCCGGTCGAAGTATTCACGGCAATCTGCCCCGTTTGGTGACCGAGGATCGAGTTCCAACACCGGGCAGATCCAAAGTGCAGGAACCGCTGCTCTTTCAGTTGAGCCAACTGCGGAGAGATCCGGGAGTCCCGCGAGACCGCCTGCACGGCACGAGTCTGCAACACAGTATACGAAATTCGCAGAGCCAGGGGCAACACCAGGTTGGGGTGCACACCAGTGTCCCCCGCTGTGATACGGGTTCCTGCTGAGCGAGCTGGAGCCAGCCGGAGACGACTAGCCGAGCTAGCAGACCCAGGAGAACTCGGCGGAGCTGGACGGGAATGACTAGCCGAGCTAGCCGACCTAGGGGAACTCGGCGGTGCCGATTTTGCTCCGCTTAGCCGACCGAGAGTCATCCGCCGAGTCGAGAGAAGCTCGGCGTTTTGATTTCTTCGACTTGGATCGATGCTTCGACTCGTGCTTGGACTTGCGTTCGTGCTTGTGCCGGTGCTTGTGCTTGTGAACGCGCTTCTTCTTAGACCGTGTGTTTGTTTTCTTGGGATGGGCCGAGTCCGAGTCATCCGACTCGGCGGAGGAGCCCAGTAAGGTCCGACGGGCCGCGCGATACGACTGAGCTTTGCCGGTAGGAGGAGGCAGGGTCTTGGAAACAAGGGAACGGAGCGGGATGTCGTCGGAGTCCGCTGAATCCTGACTCCGCGCTTCCTTCTCCTCTGCGTCAGCTTCGGTTTCTCCTCCCACTCGTCGCTAGCAGCCGAGCTCGACCTAGGAACGACTCCGCCGAGTCCATCGCTCTCATCTCCACCATCATCGGAATCCGAAGACCCGTCCGAGATACTCAGCGGGTGAGCCGACGTCCCAGTGTGGTCAACGGAGCTACCGCTGGACGAGTCCTGGGAGTGCAGTCGACCGAGGACGACGTCGTCGGGAGTGTCCAGCTCATGCAGGAGGTGCGCACTGAGGACCCGAGCAGTGGCCGCCTTAACTCGGGCTGGCCGACCGAAGGGCGAAGTCAGCGCGGCGGAGCCAGAAGGCACGGCAGGCGAGTGGAACTCGACGGAGTACTTGGAGCTTGAGTCACTACGGTCGACGAAATCGAACTGGATCGGTCGGCCCCACGCACACGAAGCCGCGGCGATGACCGGGGAATCGAACAAGATAATAGCCGGCGTGTCGCCGAAGCCAATGCCGAAGCAGCAGCCGAGCGACCCGCGCTCCCAACCACGGAGGGCTCGCCGAGCTGGAAGCGGTCATAGGGACCACCGGAGCCGGGGGGCTGACGCGCGTTGGAGTCGCCGAGCTCGGAACTGGAGCGGAGCTCGCCGGCGAGGCAGCCGCCGTTGCAGGTGGAACCACCTGTCCAGCCGACGGAGTACCAGCATCGGAACCAACCGCCGGTGAAAGTGGTGGAGAAACCGAGTATGGAACGAGAGGAACCACTGGCTCGGCGAGATCCGGCTCGGCGAAGTCGATAGTGGAGTCGTTGGCTGAACCAGCTTCACCAAGGTCGCCGGCCCGGACGTCCGCCGAGCTCGAGGAAGAGACACTCGGCAGAGCAAGCTCTTGGGTAACCTCGTCGAACAAGGCAACAGCCTCCTCGTGCCCAGGCTCGCCAGGAAGGGGACAGACGTAAGGCTGAGGAGGCGGTACGTGCTGTTTCCGCCGGGGCCCCGCAGCAGTCAGCGACTTGGGATTCGCGAGTTTGCGAAGCCGCTCAGCTGGCGTCAAAGTGTCCAGCCGAGCTCGATGAAGCTGATCCACCGACTTACTCCGCCGGTGCCTCGGCGAGCGGGTCGACTGAGCTGACCCTGCGACCGACGCAGATGCAGGCGCCACGGAGAAACTCGGCGGACACACTGGGGAAGATGGACGAGTCGAGACGCCAAGAAACGACGAGCTCGACGAAACCACCGATGTCGGCGGAGTCGCTGACGACCCATATTGGCGAGGATGAATGATCAACTCGACCGATCGAGTCTCTCCGGCGGGGATGTCCGTCACCTCCGGGAACCTCGCCGCCAACACCATACACAAGCGCGCATTCAGCTGCAGCTCGGCGGGGTCGAGCCCTGGTACATCCAGACCGGCACCAGCAGCTGCAGCCATGGGAAGAGGCGTGCATGGGCAGAAAACCCCTGGCGGGCGATGATCCTCTTCTGGTTCAGGATGACCCGGCGCTGGTCGGCGATGGTGGCCTGAGCGTGGCGGAGAGGCTGAGAGTCCCCGGACGAGAGGAGCCGGGCTGACTCGGTGAGCTGCTCGAAGTGTTTGCCGCCACCCCTTGCAAGGCAGCGTACTCAGCGTCCCGCGCCGAGATGGCGTTAACGAGACGCGCGACCTCGGCGTCGCGCTCCCAGACTTGTGACCGGAAGGCCTCGGCGTGGGCAAAAGCAGCAGCCACCTTCTTTGACTGGTCCTCGCGGGCAGTTTTTGAGGGGAGGCCTCGGTCGCATCCAGAGACTCACGGAGGGGAAATCATAAATGGAGCCAACTTCTTAGCTTCCCGCTCCCAAAGAGCACGTTCGCGCTCGGCGACCTCCAGCTTGTCCCGGAGCTCGGCGTTCTCCACAGCCAGTGAGTCTAAACGCCGAGATAAATGGGTGTTGACGGACTCGGCGATGCTCAGCTCGACCCGGAGAGCGGCCACGTTCGCGGAACTCGGCGTAGGTTGCTGGCCCTGAAGAACGTTCGTGACCTCGGCAAGAGAAGAAGCGGAGAGGAGAACACGTCGCCCTGCCGGGTCTATGGCAGGAGGAGGATGAACGCCAGGAGTCGAGCGAGAGCAGCGTTCTCCTCCTGACGGTTAGCCGACTCGACCCGCACCAGCGCCTCAAGGGAGCTTAGGCTCGCTTGCTCCGCCAGTTCGACCGGCCAACACCGGCGGCGCCCGAAGTAGTGTCGCCATGCGAACTCGGCGGACGAGGGGAGAGGTGCGAGAAGCCTGACCAGACTCCCGGTCGAACTCCAGGGAGTTGGTCAGATCGATGAGCGAGCCATCTCGCTCACCGCTGACCCTGAAGCCCGGGACGGCCGACCAAGCGACTCGGCGGACCTCACCACACCTAGAGGCGGCTGTGGATTTGGAACACTTGGTGATGAAGCCTGGGGAAAGAGGGAGCAAGCTGGTCAGTACCTGAGAACCGCCAAGTATTAAACGAGGAAGCAACTTACCGAGAAGGCAGTGGGCCCGTCGCGACTCGGCATGACGATGGAAGAATGACGAGGCCGTGGGGTTTGGAGCCGAAAAGAAAGGTTGATCCAGAGTGATGATCAAGTCCCTCACCACCTCGGCTCGGAACGTGACGGGGGCAGTTGTGGTGTAGGGAACACCAGATTTCGTGGAGCACTCGAATTTAAGGCGGAAAAAGGTACCAGGACGGCCTGGAAAGCGGCGCCGACGGTACTACTCGGCTGGATGGTACACTGTGCCAGTCCGCCGAGCTCGCAACTTCACGAGCGCACCGCGGCCGACTGAGTGGGAATCAAGAGCACCGGAGATCAAGGACGGGTGGCGCTACGCAAGGAAAAGATGCACGTACGGCGGGCCGAGTGCGGGGACGCTTGGAGACGCTCAGCCGAGTTCAAGGCAGTTTCCAGGCCTTGAGCCCGGCTAAACAGAGCCGCCGTTCGCCCAGACGGCACGGTGCATGGCCAGAAGGCGCACAACAGGACCAAGCGCGAGCCCGGCGAGCTCAGCAGCACTCAGCCGAGTCGGCGAGACCTCCCCGTCGAGCTCGCCGGGTTATCCGGACAACTTATCAGGCTCCGCCGAGTTCGAAGCGTCGCTGAGAAGGTGAAGGGTCGGCCGAGATCCGAAACCACTCCATTTCACTTGATATTTGTATAGGACCTTAGGAATAGTGGAGGCGCCTTTTCAGGGCGCCCAGGAGCACAATAACAAACAGAACAGAATTTTCTAGGCCCACAACACGTGCACACTTTCCGGTAAGTCCCTGCACGGGGTCGGATTATGCCTGCCGTCGGTACCCGAGAGGCAGAGCTTGTAGGGTACTCGACTGGCAGCAACAAGAGATTAGGTCGGCCCGGGATTGGGCGTTGGGTGCTCGCCAAGTGCGAAGGACAAGTCTCGCTAATTCAGCGAGCCGGTACGCCGGACAGCCCGGGTGCTGTTACTCTTCAAGTCGGGTTGCTTCTGCCCCGGCGGCCTGTAAAAGCGCTAGCGCGCCGCCGTCCATCCTTTGGTGGAGGGCACAGGAGTTTGTGAACGGAGTCCGCTAGCTCGGCGGATCTCCGGAAGAGTGGACCCTGGTTGGCAGGTGTCGGCGAGAGGCGAGACACCCGCTGTCCCGGTTGGGCCGAACCGCGAGGGGACAACTCCTGCGCAGGCCAACAAGCGCCGACCTAACTCGGCGATTGTTGTGGTTTGTGCTGGAGACCCACATCTGACGATATTTGTGTTCTGCAACACCTCATTTGCTTAATCCGATCACGGTAAGCACTCGGCCTCTTGTTGAAGTTTTCAACAAAGGCGTTCCAACTTGACAAAGTGCCTGCCATTCGGGCACTTTGCTGCGAAAGAGGTCTTCTTGCTTTGAAACCATCGGAGCTCATGAAAGAGTCCGATGTAGTAATCGCGCCTTTGATGCGTTTCCGCATCAAAGTGCAACTCGGCAACCACAGCGTCATCTTTGATGGCGCTGCATACCTTCTAGCAGCACCTCATTCGGAGGTACCGAGTTCCCAAACCGGTCCGCGATCTCGGACGCGGACGGCATCCATGGATCGCGCGCTGCAGGTGCAGCGCGCAAGAGCTTTAACATCACGCGCTGCAGCAGCAGCGCGTGAGAGCCCCAGCGGAAGCGAGTGGGGTATCGCTCTCAGTACGCGAACACTCGAACTCGAAGCGTGCGATTCGTCCCCTTCACGCGGGCGAACGATCTTGGCGTCAGGGTCGAGCGATTCGCTCGACACTGAGTCTTTACGCTTTGAGGGCGAGTCCTCCTCGCCCTCCATGTCTTCATCGTCGTCGTCGAAGTCGACGACGTCGCCGTACTTCGCCTTCTGGCGTTCGAAGTAGTCGTCGATGGAGATGACTCCCCACCGACTTAGAAGACTTCTTCTGAGGCGCGCTCATCGTTGAATGAGCGCGGATTTCTCCTCCAAACGCGGAGAATTGACGAATGGTCAATTCCAAAAGATTGACGTGCGGGGACCCTGCGCGTCTAACCTTAAGGGGGGGGGGGGGTAACGGGGTTACACGCACAAGTGGCTGCAAGCCACTTGTGAATTTAACAGATAGGTTATCTGTTAAAAGTTTTAGATACTTCCTCACCTTGGTGTAAGACACACCAATGGATACATTGAAGTGGGCCACCACAATGAGTGGTCCACACATACCCAAAGATCCTATTGGTAGAAAGCAGCATCTTTCTACCAATCAGAGACGATGCATATTAGCGGGGCTCTGACAGCCAGCCGCTGCCAACCCTTTCATAGATGATAAACAGTTTTAGCAGATTTTAGAGGAAGATCAATTTACACACGATACAGTTCTGATTTTAGTTCTGATTTTACCTAATCCAAGTCACTTGGAATCCTTTCTTACTTAACTTATATTTGTGTATTCAAATATAATTAACCTAAGTAATTACTAAGTACTTACGCTTCCTCATACACGTTGCGCAACGTGTAAGCTAAAGTAGTGAGTCAAGTTAGACCCACTACACATAGAGAAGCGCTCTACAATTCAACTGAGACACGGGGAGCCATTCTAGCTCAGAGTAGCCCTTCCACTTTACCAGGTACTCCCGCACCCGTCTAGAGTCCCGGGTTCGTTTCACCCAGCGAACATCTCGGATGTTCTCAACTTCGTATTCATTCTGAGCTTCATCTGGACCATCCACATCTTCAGGTAGGATTGCAGCGTCAAAGTCATCTTCCTCAGCGACTTCCACATCTTCGGTCGGACGATCGGGGAACAGCGCTCTAGGCTTTAACCGGCTTATATGAACCCGGGAGTACAACTTGTAGCCTGAGCCCTCGATCTTAAGCTTGCAACGGAAGTCGTCCGAGGTCTCCACGATTCTGAACGGACCATGCCACAGATGAGGAATTTCTTCGTCAATCCAGGTTGGACTCGGGCCTGGTATAACCAAACCGCGTCCCCGACCTCAAATCCTCTCTTGAGCCTCTCGGACAATTCCCGCCAAACTTTCGTTTGAGCTTCTGAGCGTTTCGGCTTAGTCTGAGCTTGGAGATCCTTAGCCCAAGTCTGAGCGTACTCGTACTGCCTCTGAACACCTCGACGCCACTCGTAAGCAGTTATCTGGTCAAGCCCGACTGGCTGAGGGTCCAAGCATGGCGGATACTGTACTCTGAGGGTCCCAGCCATGCACCAAATAGAACAGGTGTCCGGACGAGTAGCATCAAAGGATGTGTTCAAAGCCCACATCAACTTCTCAACTTGGTCGTCCCAGTCACTCTGATCTGGCTCAGCCACGTAAGCTCGGACAGCTCGGATCACAGTCTGAACGGATCGTTCCTGTGGGCCGTTAGCCTGAGGCCTGTACGCCAGCGTAGCTCTCTGTCGGCTTCCCAACATGTCTCTGAACCTTGCAAAAACCTCTCCCATGAATCTAGGGTCTCGGTCATGGCGTATCATCTCACTTGCGCCAAACCGCTGAAACACCCGATCCATGTAGGCTTCAGCCACTTCTTGAGCTGTGGTAGAACCCATCGGCTTACAGATCACATAACCCGAGAACAGACACTGGAATAGGAATAAAACGTATTACCGCGATCAGACCTTGGTAGATTCGTAACAAAGTCCATGGAGACCATCTCAAACGGCTGAGTCGCCAGGATATTTCCTGGTGACGGCCCAGGGTTGGGTGGAGCTCCTTTGGCTGTGACGCAATCCACGCATTCTTTGACAAAGCGCTCTACATCAGCGTACATTCCAGGCCAGTAATACTCTTGGCGCAACCGCTCATACGTCCGGGTGATTCCCTGATGAGCACCCTGAAAGTCTTCATGACTCAGGTGTAGCAGGTCAGTCCGCAGCGAACTTGGCACCACTAGTCTCAGGTTATTCACCGGATTCCGTGGGCGTCTTGGCGTAGCTCTGCTCAGGTAATACAAGGCTCCACGAGAGTCCAGCACAAATTGATTAGCAATTTTGGCCAATCTTCAGCTTCAGCAGAGGACAGTTCCGTCAGATCCCCACTCAAGTAGTTTCGGAGCCTGTTGATCCACGGCTCAGCTTCCTGCTGGGCTAATATTCGTCGCCACGTCTCAGCAATCGCTAAAGTTGGTGTCGTAGCCTCGGGCGAAAAGCGATTAGAAGATTCCTCGGTTCCCATCCGTGAGTTGCCTTCGGCATTTGAGTCCGGATCACCCCTTTTGGCTTCAGCTGAAGTTTCTTCAGCCCGGGCACGGCTTCTTGTGACAACAAATATCCTAGCTTCAGGCGACAAAGGTTCAGTTGCTTCAGCCAGCGTCGTAGGCTCCACTACCATATCCACCTTGACTCCGGATCCTTGCTCGAGATCTGGCTCGAGTTGTTCAGCCTCAGACCTCTGTTCTTTGACCAACTTCTCAGCAATACGATTCAGCTGTTTCAGCTGAGCCAATTCGACCGAGTCATCAATTGTTACAGAGTGTCGATGTAGTGGGTCTAACTTGACTCACTACTTTAGCTTACACGTTGCGCAACGTGTATGAAGAAGCGTAAGTACTTAGTAATTACTTAGGTTAATTATATTTGAATACACAAATATAAGTTAAGTAAGAAAGGATTCCAAGTGACTTGGATTAGGTAAAATCAGAACTGTATCGTGTGTAAATTGATCTTCCTCTAAAATCTGCTAAAACTGTTTATCATCTATGAAAGGGTTGGCAGCGGCTGGCTGTCAGAGCCCCGCTAATATGCACGTCTCTGATTGGTAGAAAGATGCTGCTTTCTACCAATAGGATCTTTGGTATGTGTGGACCACTCATTGTGGTGGCCCACTTCAATGTATCCATTGGTGTGTCTTACACCAAGGTGAGGAAGTATCTAAAACTTTTAACAGATAACCTATCTGTTAAATTCACAAGTGGCTTGCAGCCACTTGTGCGTGTAACCGTTACCCCCCTTAAGGTTAGACGCGCAGGGTCCCCGCACGTCAATCTTTGGAATTGACCATTCGTCAATTCTCCGCGTTTGGAGGAGAAATCCGCGCTCATTCAACGATGAGCGCGCCTCAGAAAGTCTTCTAAGTCGGTGAAGTCATCTCTCCATCGACGACTACTGAACGCCAGAAGGCGAAGTACGGCGACGTCGTCGTCGTCGACGACGATGAAGACATGGAGGCGAGGAGGACTCGCCCTCAAAGCAAAGACTCAGTGTCGAGCGAATCGCTCGACCCTGACGCCAAGATCGTTCGCCCGCGTGAAGGGGACGAATCGCACGCTTCGAGTTCGAAGCGTTCGCGTACTGAGCGATACCCCTCGCTTCCGCTGGGGCTCTCAGTACTCCGCGCTGCTGCTGCAGCGCGTGAAAAGCTCAAGGCTCTCGCTGCGCCTGCAGCGCGCGATCCATGATGCCGTCGCGTCGGATCGCGGACCGGTGCTGTAAAAATATGCAGCGCCATCAAAGATGACGCTGTGGCTGCTGCACTGATGCGGAAACGCATCAAAGCATTATCGGACTCTTTCATGAGCTCCGATGGTTTCAAAGAAGACTCTTCTCGCAGCAAAGTGCCCGAATGGCAGGCACTAAACTTTTTAACAAGAGGCCGAGTGCTGTGATCGGATTAAGCAAGCGTGATCGCTTCGAGACGTACGCGAAGCGTGGAAAGCTGGAGCAACTTCATGTTGCTGCGGAGGAGGCTAATGTGCCGTGCGCTGTGCCCGAGGGCTTTCAGTGCGCGAAGTGCTGCTCAGGCGCGGTCCGCTTGAGCGACCGCGACCTGAACGGGTAAACGTCATTCTGTGCCCGAGAGTCTCAAAGAGCTCCGTGCTAAATTCTTAGCACGTGAGGGTTCGGGCGCTAGCGATGATCGCAGCGCTCGTGTTACTTCCGCTGCGCCAGCGCGTACTGCTCTCGTACGCCCTCACCATTTCCGGAACGTCCTCCAGCAAGACGTTCCGCGGCTCCCATGTATCTTGATGGGGAGGAAATCCTCTCCAACGAATACGAAAACGAGCACCTTGAGGGTTCGTTTTCGGGATACTATGGTCAACAATCCGCTCAACCATCCAGCGGGTTGAGCCGCGGGCGTCACGGATTGACGGTGGCGGGGGTGGGAACACGCCCCGGGTATGATCAGCCCCGGGCTGATCAGTATGCGCCTCTCCACGACCGGGTGACCGCCGTGGAGCGTCTGCAGGGCGCTGAGTTCGCCGCCCTGAAGCAGGAGCTGGTGAACCATAAGGCTCAAGTCGCGGCGGTCTCGCAGACCGCCTCGAATATCCAGGTCGAGCTGGGGACCCGGATGAAGGAGGAGAGGCTGCTCGTCGCCGAGGCCAAGTCCTCCGCTTCTGCCTCGGCTCCTGCCGAGGCTTCGGGTCAGCCGAGCTAGATGGCTCGTGCTGCAGGTATGGCTTCAGCCGTCCGACGTAAAAGGTCGGATGGAGGCGCATGCTAGACGGTATGTCTAGCGTGTATGCGTTGCTGTGCCGTGCCAATACAGTGAACGGCCCGATGAAGCGCGGAGCAAGCTTACTTGCTCCGAAATCCGAAACTGCATGTTTAGGCAGGTTTTGTGTAGCTAACAAAACTAATGAACCAACTTTAAATTCATTTGTGTTGCCTCTGCCCGCATTGTCTGCGTTCAGCTTCTGTTGATCTACAGAAGCTGCTATTGTGTTTTGGGCAAACCGAATTACGGCTTGGCTTTTGGTGGTGAAACTGATTGCATCCGAGCTGAAGTCATTCAGCTCGCTCTCCGCTAGAGGCCCCGCCTCTGCGTTGTTCTTTGCGGTGTCTGCGCCCTGCGCAGACCCGTGGTCTTTGTCCTTGTTGTTGGAGGAGTCTGCACCCTGCGCAGCCTCATGCGTTTTGTCCATTGTTGCAGCTGACACTGTGCAAGCGTCAGCGGTTTTCTGCGGCTGCTGTATTGCAGTCGTAGATCCTCCCCCACTTAAAGTGGGAGCCATCACTCCGAGTAAACTCGGTAGACGTGGATGCCGCATGGCATTCATGTAGAATGGTGTATGCCCGGTCGAGGCATGCACTGAGTTGTTGATGACAAACTCTGCCATCGATAAGCACTCGCTCCAGTATTGGAACGAGTGAGCGTAGCTCTTCAACATATCGACGAGCACGCGATTCACGCGCTCGGTTTGACCGTCCGTCTGCGGATGATCCGCAGGCGACATGGAAAGCTGGCTCCCAAGAAGTGTAAACACTTCTTGCCACAGGTGCGCTGTGAAGCGCGGGTCTCTGTCCGACACGATGTCGGACGGTATGCCATGGTGTTTGAACACCATGTCGACGAGCAGACGGGCCGTCTGCTTCGCGGTCACCTCTGCTGGCACCGCAGCAAAATGCACCATATTGCTGAAGCGGTCTACAAAGACCACAACACCGGTGTTCCCTCCGCTAGCCGGGGGAAGACCAAAGATGAAGTCCAAAGACATGGACTTCCAACACTCCGACGGAGTCGGTAGTGATTGCAGTGGAGCCTGCGCGAATGGCGCAGGCTTTACGCGTTGGCATACCTCGCAAGCACGGATGTACTTGCGCACCCACTTATACTGGTGGTGCCAGTAGAAATCGCGCGTGAGAAGGACGTAAGTCTTCTCACGTCCGAGATGTCCCGCAGTCGGGGCATCATGATATTCGTACATGATCCTGAGTCGCAGGTCATGGTCATTTGGCACGACAACGCGATCCGCGTTGTCGTCGACTGCATTGTAAAGCAGTAGTCCGTTGTGCACACGGAAGCGGTGTGCACGCGCTCGAAGGTGCTTGGGCAGCTTCTGACGGGACTTGTCAGAAGGCGCTGTGCCATAGGCCAGCAAGAGCTTCGCGTCCGCGTCGTGCGCGGACGCGGCCTTCACATCATCCAACAGAGATGATGTGGGTTTGCTCGATCGCATGGCGTCAATGGCATTGACGTCAACAGCTTCTGCATAGTCCGGCCGACGTAACGCGTCGGCCACCACGTTCAATCTTCCGGGTTTGTATTCGACCCGGAAGTTATACTCCGCAAAGAATGAGAGCCATCTCGCCATTCTTTGTGATATGTGTGGTGACTTCACGGCGGTGCGCAGTGAAGCATGGTCGGTGTAGACCACAAATGGTCTACTTCCAAGCAAATACACTCGGAACTTTGCGAGTGCGTATTTCATGGCAAGGAGTTCCTTGTCATGTACCGGATAGTTGCGCTCAGCTGGCTTCAGCTGACGCGATTGGTAGTAGACGACACGATCACGGCCCTCGTGATCGGGCTGCATCAACGCGCATCCGATCGCGAAGTCGGATGCGTCACACACTACGAGAATTGGGTGATCTTGGTCAGCCACTGCCAATATCGGCGCCTCAGCCAAGCCCCGCTTGACTGCATCGAATGCCTTTTGACAATCGAGTGTCCAATTCCACACAGCTTCTTTCTTAAGAAGTTGTGAAAGCGGGCGGATCTTGCCCGCGTAAACCTCCACGTACTTGCACAAGTACGTGGCCAAGCCAAGGAACTGCCTCAGTTCCTTGACACTTGAAGGCGTTGGCCATTCATTGACCACTCTGGCATTTTCCGGGTCAGGGCGAACACCATTCTTTCCTACGAGACACCCGAGGACGGGTATCTCGCTTGCCCCGAAGATACACTTCTTTAGGTTCGCGTAGAGCTTATGTTTTCGCACAAGCTCAAGTAGCTTCCGGAGATGCACCCTGTGCATTTCTACATCGGTCTTCCCGTCCACAGCTCGGCTGTGGATGAACACGTTATCGAAGTAGATCGGTGCGAAGTCGCGCACCGAGCGCAACAAGTGCGTCACGCACCTGTTGAAAGTCGCAGGGGCATTCTTAAGCCCCTGTGGCATTACTAGTCATTCCCAGAGCATGCCGCTTGGCGTGCTCACTGCCGTGAGAGGGATATCGCTCTCACGCATTAGGATTTGATAAAATCCATCTCGCAAGTCGAGAGCACTGTAAACGGTGCTCCCGGCCATCGAACCGATGATAACATCTTTTCGCGGTATCGGCGTCTGCGCCGGTACCGTCGCATCGTTCAGCTTGTTGTAGACATGAACGATGCGCCATCCGCCCTGTGGCTTTTTGACACAGAACGTCGGAGCACTGTGCGGGGACTTTGATTCCCGCACTTGTCCTCCTTTGCGACGACTTTCAAAGAAGTCGTCGATTGCTTTTACTTGCTCTCGCGGCAGTGGCCACTGCCGCGTGACACAGTACTTCGTGCCCGGCACGAGATCAATCTCGTGCTGAATGCCCTTATCCTGCGGAAGCTCCGCAGGAATCTCTTCCGGGAGTACGTCTTTGTACTCCCTCAACAGTTCGTAATAGGGACTCGATTTTAACGAGTCCCAACCTTGTTCCTCGAAGCGCTCTCGCTTCGTCTTCGCACTGAGAGTGTCTTCACACTCAGTGGTACTTCCCATGAAGAGCTGCCTCAGCTCTTCGCTCTCGCTCTCCGCTCTTTCGCTGTTCGAAAGAACGCAGACCTGCTCGATGCGTCCATCGTGCAAGTCGCGTGTGAAGCGCTTCCAGCTCATGGCTGGAAGCGAAGTCAACTCCGACGCCGTCGTCGGAGGACTAGCGAGTTCCATCTCACGATACTGGAATCCAGTATCGGTGCGCGTCAAGACGCTTAGCGTCTCGACATCCGGCGCCACCGCCCCAGTCTGCCCAGCAGACTGCTCTTGTTGCGTCTCGGTCCCGGACCGAGACTTGCGCAGCGTTCTCCGCTTGCGCCGTCTTCTTGTTGTGCGGAGTCCGGCTCCGCACAGTTGTTCGTCTGGTCCAGGCCCGGCCGTGGACAGTTGTTCGCCGGCGGACCCTGTCCGCGGGCGCGCGGTATCAAGCCCGGCTTGACCGCATTTTCCTTCGTGCAGCCCGGCTGCACGGTAATGTGTCCCTTCGCCGGCAGACCCTGTCTGCGGGCGCGCGATATCAAGCCCGGCTTGATCGCATGGCGCTTCGTCGTGCAGCCCGGCTGCACGACAGCATGCAAATTGCGTCAGCGCGGTACGTTTGCAACCGTCCGCACTGTTTGCAGCGTCAACTCCCGGAGTTGAGACGCCTTCGTCACCTCGACGCCATTCATTGGCGGAGCCCCTCATGACCGAGGGTGCGTCGGCTCCCGGAGCCGACGCGTCGTTGTCGACCTGACCTTTTCGGGTCAGGGACTGTCCCTTACACGCTTGAACGTGGGTGTTGGTTCCCGGAACCAGCACATCTTTTTCTTCCGACGTCGGCAGCATTGCCGACGTGGGTCTCACTTGTGCGCGCCCTCGCGCACGTCTTGGGCACTCCGGGACAGCAGCATTAAGCGCTGTCTCGACTGGTGAGCCGCGCGCACCTGCTGGTGCGTGCGCTGCGATAACAGGGCCATCGCTCTCTGTTCCGCTGTCGCGGCCGAAGCGCACGAGCGTGCGCCTCTTCCAGTCTATCACCAGATCATGCCGTGCAAGCCACGGCATGCCCATTACTACGTCGAACTTATCGTCCAGGTCCAGGACGATAAAGCGTTCGACAAACACTCGTTGTTTGTACGAGAAGCGCACGTTCACGACGCGCTTCTCGGTCTTCACGATGGCACCTGTTGCCAACCGAACTTCCAGAAGACTTCGAGGTACATTTACCTCCTCGAAGTCAAGACTCGTCAGGTTTCGTAGTCGAACAAAGTTGTTCGACGCGCCTGAATCTGCCAATGCTCGAAGAGAGTCACTCGCTCTCTTCGAGTAAACCTTCAAGATGACCAGGTTCGGCCTGTCATCTTTCTTCTTGCGGTGAGATCTGGTCTCACTGGGGGCTGCAGTCCTCAGCGTCGCGTGCCCAATGTCGGCACGCGTGACTGCATTACCAGTAGGGCGCCCCGCGCCTACTGGATGTTCGCGTTTTTTGTTGGTCCGCGGCGATGCGTAGCATCGCCACGACGGCCACCTCCAGGGGGCATGGGAGCTGTGCACTCCCGTGCAAAGTGACCGATCCTTCCACAACGGAAGCATCGCACATTGCCTCCCTGCTGTTGGTAACCAGCAGTTGTTGCGTTCGAGAGGTCCATTGGCTCCGGACCTCCCGTCCTCGCTACCGGGCGCGGTTGCGGCCTTGGTACGTTTACATGGAGTTTAGCCTGCCGCAGGCTAAACTCTTCTTGCATGGCAAGGGTGATTGCAGCTTCGAGAGTACTCGGGTACTCTCGGAAGAGATAGATCTTCACGGGCCCATCTCTAAGTCCTTTCATGAACGTGACGACCTTGGTCGCCTCGTCAATCGGGTTAGTCACGATATTTGATACCAAATATCGTGCGCGCTGCGCGTAAGCATTGACGTCATGCTTACCCTGCTGAAGGTCGAGGAACTCCGTCCTCGACCGGAACACTCGTTTTGCGGGGGCTCAAACGCTTGTTTGAGCTCCTCTTTGAACACTTCGTACGTGCTGAAGCACGTAGGATCGGAGAGTCGGAGTCCATACGCCCAACTCCTTGCGCGTCCGCCAAGGCAGGACATGGCGAACGCGACCTTCGACAGCGGGTCGACGATGCGTCGAGCCGCTATGGCTGTGTCGAGCTCGACAAGCCATCGGAGGAGAGGCTCGCCCTCTCTTCCCACGTAATTGCTTACGCTCAACTTTAATGGTTGAGCACGCGGTGTCGTCCCTGACGACGCCGTCACTGAGGAAGCAGCATCACGCTGCTCCTTCATGATGAACCCCAGAGCAACACCATGTTGCTCTGTCGGCGATAGCGTACGCAGCATCGTAGCTATCGCCGCCTCCCCAATGACTGTTGACAGTCGTTGGAGGGCCTCCCACTCTGGATCCGACAGGTGGGGGCAGTCAGCGCGTGCAACATGCGTTGCAGGCGTGTTGGATCTCTCCATGGGCACCTCCGTGCTCATGTGGTTCTCGGCTCCGCGTTCGTACACCGCGTATGAACGTCAAGCAGTCGGTCGTTGGACGGACTATATAGTGCTACCAGGTGTAGTGGATCTAACTTGACTCACTACTTTAGCTTACACGTTGCGCAACGTGTATGAAGAAGCGTAAGTACTTAGTAATTACTTAGGTTAATTATATTTGAATACACAAATATAAGTTAAGTAAGAAAGGATTCCAAGTGACTTGGATTAGGTAAAATCAGAACTGTATCGTGTGTAAATTGATCTTCCTCTAAAATCTGCTAAAACTGTTTATCATCTATGAAAGGGGTTGACAGCGGCTGGCTGTCAGAGCCCCGCTAATATGCAAGTCTCTGATTGGTAGAAAGATGCTGCTTTCTACCAATATGATCTTTGGGTATGTGTGGACCACTCATTGTGGTGGCCCACTTCAATGTATCCATTGGTGTGTCTTACACCAAGGTGAGGAAGTATCTAAAACTTTTAACAGATAACCTATCTGTTAAATTCACAAGTGGCTTGCAGCCACTTGTGCGTGTGACCCCGTTACACTATGAGTTTAACAAGGGCACAAAAGCACAAGCACGGTTCAAAACTATGCAAGCTGGAGACGAGCTGCCTGATTCTGACGCTCAATAGGCTAGTCCCAGCTAAACAGTGCATGTGCATGACGTCTTTATGTGAAAACTCAAGCTTTGATTTGTTTTACGATTTGACTATGGATAGTGGAGAATGATATTTCGATTGGAGAGGGGCTGCCGACCCGGGAAGGACTTTGGAATGCGCAGTGGAGTCTCAGAAGATGAAAACCTAAGGCTCTGAGCAAGTGATGAAAATACATGGAGTTGTAAATAATTAACGACTTCGAAACTCACTACTCACATGCAAAGAAACTTGGCCACAAGCTCAGCGGATGGCCGCGAGCACATCTTCGAGCCTGTCGTGGTTGAAAGCTGGATCCGGCTTGATGGGGTTCTCGGAGCGCTCCTCGTCGCTGAGGAATTGATTCACCGCTCGTCCGGCGCCAGATTCATGAAGGCGTTGTCAGAACGACGCGTTGCCCACTGGGTCCGAGCGCACTCGAGGTCATCGACCGTGTCCAGCTGAGAGGAGAGCGAAAGGCCGAGCTTGGGATCTCGCGTGATCCAGTAGCAGGGGTCTTGGGGAACCACCCAGAGACCCGGCTCGTACCAGATCTTCTCGTCGTAACCGTCGATCTTCTCCAGGCTGGTCATCAACTCCTTCCGCTTGGCGTCGAACTCGGAACTCCGCTCCTTGCGATCTCGGTACATCTCAGCCAGGCCAGGGATGCCACGCATCTCAGCTGAGGCCTGGTAGTCGTGACTGGGATCCATCGTAACCCAGTGGAGTCGCTCCCAATATTCACGCCTCCAGCGACTCATGAAATTGGCGATGACCGTCAACGCTTGGACCATGCCGGGCTGCATGTCGCCATACTGGAAGAAGACAAGCGAGCGAACCCGGCCCTTCCACATCTCGTCCCAGGGAGAAGTCAGCAGGAGCCTCCAGTAGTCGAGCGCCCTCCAGCGGAGGTGCAGGTGCTTCATCATGGACTTGACGGGCATGTACCGCGGAAAGCCGAAGGTTTGCTGGAGCAGCTCTTGGACCTTGATCCCGTAGTGGAACCAGCTACCGCGCCGAGGCCGCTCAATGACTCCGTCGTCCTCAGCGGGCTCAGGGATGTTTAGCTTAGCTCGGCTGGTTTGCCCGGCTGAGCTCTGAGCCGAAGCCTTGGCTGGCTTGCCTGAACCGCTGCTGGACCCTGCTGAGCCGCGAGAACGCTTGCCACCAGACGAAGGCTGCT
The DNA here is from genome assembly GCF_018691715.1 of Phytophthora cinnamomi. Lineage (NCBI taxonomy): Eukaryota > Oomycota > Peronosporomycetes > Peronosporales > Peronosporaceae > Phytophthora > Phytophthora cinnamomi. Next base: position 31,583 of record NW_027151037.1, read on the forward strand.
GCCCGCGAGTCTGTACTGCGCTGGGACCCTTAGCGGCCTTGCCCTGGAAAGTCTTGTCGGTCTTGGGATCGTCCTCAGAGTCCGAGGAGAGGAACTCGAAGATGGAGTCGTTTTGGCTGGGCGGAGACCCCGGACTTGGATGCACAGGCAGGGAGCCCCAGCTTTCAGGGACATGGTCCAGCGCGGGATCCAGGATCTGCTTCAACGCCGCCTCGTAGTAGCTGCCTGGGACGTACGAAGTCCACGGTGTCCGGTCCAGGCCCTCCCAGTAAATGGCCGAGACCAACATGCCCACCAGAGCACGCTTGCCGAACTGGTCGTGGAGCATTTGGCGCTTGCGGACCTCAGCGACGGCATCCCAGAACGTGAGCCCGTTGAGCATCAGCTCTCGAGCGTCGGCACGCAGGTCCCCCCATTAGTACGGCTTGGGAACGCGGCTGAGGACCTTGGCCTCAGTGACCCGCGACGGAGACTTCTTCAGCGCCCGAACCTTCTGAGGCTTGAACATCTTCGGCCGCTGGTCCAGCTTGACCCGGTCGACGTACAGCATCACTCAAGTAGAGCTTGGAGTGCTTGGCGCTGAGTGGGTCAAGTCATTGGTTGAGCGGCCCGCTGAGCCAGCCCCTTGGCCCGCCGAAGTGTCAGCTTTCTGAGACCCCGCTGGAGATGGGGCCCCAGACAACGGCAACCTTGGTAGCTTGCGACTTGCTTTGCCGGACGAGGTCGTCGCTGGATGAGCCCTGCCGAGAGGTGTCCGCTCGGATCCAGCTTTAGCTTGCCGAGGCGATGTGCTGCTCGGCTGAGCCGACTTGGGCACCGCTGCTTTGCTTTCTTGAGGCATGTAGGAGCCACAGTCGTCGGAGTCTTCGTCACGAGTTGAGACCTGGAGCAACGTCCGGTACTGAGCTGGGACAGTGTGTCCTCGCTGGTAAATACGAAGCAACTCGAGCAACCGCTTCCAGTGGCCGCTGAGGTTGGCGTTGTCAGCCACGAAATTCATCAAGCCATCAGCTGAGAGTGGCTTCGCAGCCGCGAGCGGGCTTCAAGCTCAGCAATCAGCTTGTCCCGGAGGTCTTGCCCACGTTGGAGCTCGGCCACCTCGGAAGTCGACGCCACGAGCCGATCCTGCAAGTCGGACTTCTCGGTACTGAGGCGCCCAGCGACAGCTCGGAGCGCGTCGATCTTAGCTTGGAACTTGTCCGACGTGGAAGAGCCCGATGCCGAGTCTGGGAGGTTCAGGATTTGCTCAGCATGAGCAGCTTCCAAAGCCGCCACACTGGCAGTATGATCGGCCTTCTGCTTAGCGAGCTTGGCAGTCAAGCGATCGCACTCAGCCCTCAGACGGGCGGTCTGAGCCGAGACGTCCGGCGCTGAGCTCTCCTGCTCCACGGTCAACAAGCGCTGGACCACAGCCTGCAAGTGCCGAGTCGTGTTCACCGTCCGAGCCGCAAGTTCTTCGACCCCGTAGACCTCAGCGAACGCGAAAGCTTCACGCTGCAATGCCACCTGGACTCTGAAGTCCGTGAGATTTGCCGGACGCCTTGGTTCGGGGCGCAGCACTTCAGCGACCGCGTCACTGCCGAGCAGAGAACTCAACCGCACGAGCTCCGTGTCCGAAAGCCGAGGGAGCGGGACCACTCGCGAAAGACCATCGACGGTGCCCGCGAGGACACTACCGCGATTTATATCTTGTATCGACGCGGGTACCGTCGTCGTTGTGGCTACTGGAATGGAAATTGCGGTACTGCTGGCGACGGAGGGGTCTGGCCGGATGAATGACGGCCCGGTGCGCGCGTAGCCGCTTGCTGCCGCCGTCGTGAACTGCATAACGAGAGCAGACGCCGCACTCAACGCGTCGGACGATGGGAGCGACGCTCGCGACTCTCCACCGCCCGATCCTGGCCGCGGCCCCGTCGAAGAAGTGCCTGTAGGCGCCTAGGGCTCCCCAGGAGCCGCCAGTGGCGTACTGGTGGCCTCCGGCAGCTCATGGGGCGCCGCGGAGGCACCTGCAGGTGCCGCCGTCGCGCTGGTTGTCGTCGCGAGGCTTGTAGTCGTCGTCGCGGAAGTCGGGAGCGCGGTGGAGCTGCTGCCGGGCGCCCCGGAGGCGCCATCGGGCGCGAGAATGCTTCTGTCGTGGCTGTCACCCGTTGTAATACTGCCGGAAGTCGCTTGTGTGGTTGTGGAGATTGCTGGAAGGTGCGCGGTGGTCGCAGGAGCCGCAGCAGTGCCCTGCTGCCCGCCACAGTCTCCCCCCCCCCGTGCTTGAAAAGGGCGCCAGAGGCGAGTGACCACCTGTAATACTGCCCGGCATCTGCGGTTGTGCAAAGCGGAGGCGGCGGAGGCGTCGCGCTCGCTCGATGTTGAAATTTGCTAAATGGCCTGGTAAGACAGACCACAGGTTCGGCAGGATCCGACGAGGGCGGAACGAGGCGATTGACGGCATGCTTGGTTATGAGGGCTGAACTCAAATCGTGATTGAGCTCCTTGGACTCGGTCCTCAGAAGGGACGGTTGTGACGAGGCTCGCCCAGATCTTTCCGGCGAACCCGTCAATAGCCTGCCGCCAACGCACTCTATGTCCCACGCACGACCCTTAGTGGATGGGAGAGGGCAGCTGGCTTCAAGGAACCGCCGCTTCAACGAGAACTGGCTCGGAGACCATGGACACACTCTCAACCGAAGCCCCAGGTCTCAGCTGGGAGGCTCAGCTATTTCGCTGAGACTATTGCGACTCTGAAGCCACGATGACTGAAGTTGACTATGGATTGGCTTGACTCCTGTGAAGTTCGGATTGCGGTCACCCTGCTGAGCTACGCTGAGCTCAGACATCCCGGATAGACACCTGTTGATGGCTGGATGCGCGGCAAACAGAGCCGACCTGGTCTCAGCTGAACTCGCTGCGGCTCGGCTGAGAGTCGGCCAGCTTTGGTAGTGAAGGCGCTGAAGTCTCCAAGTCTCAGTTGGAAGAACTGAAGTCCCCGGGTCTCAGCTTGGATCACTGAGACTAGCTGATCTCAGCTGAAACCAGTTGGTTTCAGATCTCACTACTCTGAGCTTGGGTGGTCTCCCAGCCGGAACAGCTGGAATCTGTATGTCTCGGCTCAGATGTTTCAACGGGATGTGCTTGGGCTCAGCGGACGCTCCGGAGTCTCAGTTTGGTGCCCCAGGTCTCAGATGATGCGGACACTGGTGGACATTTATGTCGGAGATCTCAGTTGGAATCTCGCCTGAGACTATGGGGGTTCAGAGTGGCCGATGGGTACACGGTGAATGCGCCCTGCTGGAGGGTCGCGTCATCAATGATGACGGACTCATATATCAGCCGTGATGGGACCAGCTGTACCCGGGTACGACACACTTTCGACCAATGAGTCACCGGGGATCAGCCACTCATCACTGAAGCTTCGTTGAAGATCTGCTGAACCCACGCCTGACCACGCTGGATTTTGCTGAGCTCGGTCCATTATTGGCTAAAACTCAGGTTGAAGCGCCGAATGCCTTAGGCACACTGGCAGCTCTCAGGATGGTCTTAGCACCCTTTGTGGATGCTCTCTGAACGGCGTTGTGCGCCCCCACTTGATAGGTCTTTGTTTGTATGTGTAATAATTGAATCAGAATCGAATTTGCCCCGAAGGACGCAAGTGGGAGTGTTTCCTTGTGTAAAAGGGTGCCGAGGACCGGTTCCATCAAAACTCAACCCCATATAGTCTTTTTGGGTGCGCCTCGGTGTGAGGAGGAGCTTAATTAGCTATTTTATATTATTACGTGATCTGGACGACATTACCGACACGTATTTCGTATTTTCGTGGAGTAAGTGACTCTCCTGAGGTTTCGGCGGAGCGACTACGCGGGGGCTGCGATAGGCTCAAGTCTTCAGTGCGGCTGCTGAATTTCGCTCATTTTGGAGCGTGGTGCGCGGGCGTCCCTGGGTGCAGAGCGAGAACCCAGACTACGGACAGGCTCGAACCGAGCCAATTTTCTCGGGGCCACTCTAGGTCTGAGGGGCGAGTGAAGACCTGTGGAAGCGGCTCTCAGCTGGAGCCGCCGGAGGAAGTGAAGAAGCTACGGAGACCAGGTCCAAGGTCTCGGAAGAGGTGGACAAGTTACGTGTGGAGGGTCGTGTTTTGTATTGGAGAAAACCCGGGGCAGATTGGGTTGGACACGTGCGAGCTGAAACCTGTTGAGTGGGGAGCAGGTTTCGTTTGGAGAGCGCTGGAGACTTCTGAAGTGGGAACAAGGTTGCTGTGGCTGGCTGACGTCTGGGCCCAAAGCGTAGTCCTAGGAAGAACCGTCGAGGGGATCGCAAGGGAGGTGCACACGCCGCGCCTGACCAAGGACCGGAGCTGGGAAGTTTCATCCGAGCCGTTGTTGGGTTCAGCTGAGGTATTTCAGCTGAGACCCCAAGACTCTGAGCCTTCTGAGCTCTAGTCCGACGTTCGGCGGTCTACGTTTATTCAAGGTTCGATCTGGAAAGCCGGGAATTGGCCCGCACCTCGCCACAAATCTCTCTACTGCTTCGCATGCTTCTTCTTCTAGAGCGGCCTCAAAATTATTTGTCAGACTTCGCTGCAGCCATCAGTACCTTCGCAGACTTGTCTGCTTTCTTTTTGACGATGCCAGATCCCACAACAAGATCAAGGACGTGTGCAAGACACGACATGGACTTGATATCCAAAATTTCACATGCTCTTCGACCATTAGATGCACCATCGCGAAGAAATAGAACACACTTTTCTTTTGGAAGACCCCACCACGTCCTAATGTTCTCCAAACAGTTAGTGATGCGACGTCCGTCGCGCTTTCCTGGTAGCGACTTAATCTCCAGCACCCAATTCTTAGGGGCAAAGTTGCTTGTTAGATAGTGTAGTGTGAACGAAATGAATGCGCGCTTGCTCATTGACGTCCAAATGTCTGCCGAGGCGGTAAAGTAGTCACAATCAATTGTAATTTCTTCTTTCAGCGTTTCACGGAGCTCAGCAGCAACTTTGGCCACATTTTCGCGTGCTCTCCACGGCTTGATCGTCTTGATGCACCCTTCCACAAAGTTCAAATAGCGAGAATGCTTCCGGAAATATTTGTCTTTCACGGCATTGACTGGGCGCATGGATTTTGCTATCCAAATCGTCGCCAAAGTATCTGCACGAGCCTGCTCTTTAGCTGTAGCAGGCAGTTGACTGGTCGATCGATTTGGTAGTTTCTCGACTTCCTTATGAACAAGAACCTGTATTCCGTTCTTTTTCTAGTCACGTTCGCTGCTTCGGCGTCTTTCAGCTCTTTGATGTGAACTTTCGTCATGTGTTTAGTGACATACGCGTTTGAAGCTTTTTCGAACTTGATTTCGGTATTACACTTGGTACAAAATGCACACCTTGCGTGTTCCGACCGAAGATCTTTCTCCTCCACCGTAACGAACTCGTCCTTGCATACCAATTTGATGAACATCCAATGTTGCGGCTTGCGCATCTTTCGGATGTTGAACAAACGGCGAAGTGGAGGCGCATCACGTTCGGCATCAATGGGGTAGCTTGCTGGGGATGCTGCAGATTCTGAAGCTGGAGAACGGCGCTTCTGTTGTGAGCGTTGAGAGTTTTCGCGACGGCTGCTGCCTCGCCTGGAACGACTAGCTGCCGAGTGTCCAATACGATCATTTGGAGTGACAGCTCTAGACCCTGTGGCAGTCTGACTACTGTTAGCGAAGCCAGCAACCCTTGGACTACGTCGTCGTTGCTCATTTACTGGAATCGCGAAGTCACACTGCTGTAGGTCGATTCCAGTCGGAAATTCACCCCTTTTGCGAGATTCGGTTTCGCCACTAGCAACACGTTTGCCTAACGCTCTCCTAGCCGTCATTCCGACAGGGTAGTAGGCGAGCGGAAAGCCGATCAAGGGGCTGGCGTAGAATGGGCTTCGACATCGCTGTTTGCAATCATCAAACGGCTAGTCTGAGATAGAGTAGAGAACCTCGCCTCCTCAACCTGGGCGTAATCTTCAAACGTGAGCCGAGTACGAATCGGGGGGCTCGCGTGGGGGATATCGGCGGCAGTGGCTCGTGTAACGTCGAACACGGTGCCAGGAACGCCTTGTACCGCTCCGCTCGATCACCGCTGTAAATCATTCGAGGCGTAGAACCAGATGAACGGCACTCTTTGCGAGATCGCATGCTGTGAGCTTGCCCCGCCGAAGCGTCTTGATATGTATCGGGTGGTTCCCGGTTCTCCGGGGGCGAGGTTGGGCGAATATCCAGATGAGCCCTGGTCAAAAGGGTCGCGCTACAGTATTACGTATCTTTACGTACGATTTTCAAACGAATACGTTGCATTTTTAACGTAATCGTTCGTTTAAGTATCGTTACGTCGAAAGCACTAATCCTTGCAGACTTTTTTGGTCCACCTTTACAAATTACCGCATCGCCCCTGTTCTAAGCGAACTGCAATGTATGCAGTTTACGGTACATCTGTTGCCAAGTCTCAGAATTAAATGATAAAGAGTAAAAGTTATAATCATTCTTGGTATTTTGGACCAACCAAAAAATATGGACAGGGCGTGAATTGAACCCGCGTCCATCCGCATAAAATTGCGGTGCTCTTTCCCAATTGAGCTCGTGTCCAAGCTCGCTTGGTTACCTTCGCAATTAAGTCTCATCAAAGTAATGTGTTGTATTGTGCATCTAGAAAAACTCATCGTCGGAGATGCTGGAATACTCATCATCACTAAAAACCTGTTTGCCTGCTGCAATTTGGGTAGAAGTGTGCAATAGCTTCGTTTACAGAATAGCCAGCAGCCAGGAATTCGAGAAGGCGGTGCTTGTGCGTATTGTCGACTGCAATGCGGGTGTAGCGCTTTGGCTTTTTGCTGGTTCCTGTGGTGCGTGGTCTACCCATAGCACTTTGAACACTGACACCGAATGGCTGGTGGCTGCCTATAATTAGCTGGTCAACATGGAATTTTAACTACAGACACGAGGTGTCAATGCATTGTTTTCATTGGCTAAAATAAAAATTCGCTTAGGACAAAACTTCGCTTAGGACAGGGGCGATGCGGTAGGCGGGGACACCTACTAGTACAGATTACGGACACTTGTCGAACAAGTGTCCGTAATACAAGTTGTTCGTGTACTGTACACGTACAACTTGGAGGTAGCGTCATCACCAGATGGAGATACCACTCCGTTTCAGAATACTTGTCCTCTTTTGCTTAAGTGCTTCGGGATTCGTCAATATTTGCCTAAAACGACTACGATTGGTCTTAATAGAACGCAGGCGCTCTGACGGTTTGAATGGTGGGTAGACCTTCACAGAGCTCTCAAAATTGACAGCGTGATGGCCTCAAAGGAGCTTTTGCACCCGAATCGTCCACAGATGTCGCCCAGCCTTCCCCTCGTGCCTCAAATCTCAGCTATGAATGTCAAACGAATCAGGAGAGAGCTTACAGTGATGTACTGGTAGTTGCCGGATGAGATGCTTAACAGTATTTTCCTGAGTTTGCAGTGCGCATTGGAGTCATGCATTCGCGAAGGAGGGGAGAACACATACAAGGTCGCTCACATGGCAAAAGAGAGGCTTTGCCGGGAGGGAAGACTTCCTTTATGCATCCCCTGCTCTGACCATACAGTCTCGGTTATACGAACAGTAGCTAGCGTAAACACAACTGACCCTAGTTAAACCAAGTATATTTGGCGACAAGTTGAGGGGTGACAAGTATTCTGAAACGGAGTGGTATTCAGTACTGCGTACCAAGGCGAAAACTCAATACTTCGTGATTGGCTAACTTCTGGACCTTTACGACATGACAACTGGAGATACATGTATCCCGGAGACAACCTGGAGGTGATCTCCATGTACATGCAATATCCTGGTAATCTCCAAGTGGAAATGACGCGACGAGCCCATTGTTCGAGCCAGAGCCCGATCTTAAATCGATCTTGTCGCGTTGCGCAGCCACATATGGATTATCCCCCGATCGCCGAACCTCAATATTGGTGCCAAATGTCCCTCGCTTTTGATCAAGCCCCACACGATTTCAAATCTACCAATCTTCTCACCAGCACTTGCATGTACTGTATTGTCTCGCACATGTACACTGCACTGTACTCACTCGAGGCTGCACTGTAGTGATCAACCTCGCAGGTTCTGCGTATCCGATTGAACACTGTGATCACGACATTTCGGATTTTACCGCCCACTGCACACCGCATTCCAAGCCAACGACATGAAGGTTATCGCTACCGTCGCCGCTGCCTTGATGGCCGTCACTGTCGCCGCCGACGCTTCCCACCGCCAGCTTATCCTGGGCGGAAGCGTGATCCCGAGCGGCCAGAAGACCTACTCGGTCGGCATCCGTTCCACCGCCGGCGGTGACACCTACTGCGGCGGCGCCCTGATCTCACCCACTCACGTGCTTACCACGACGACATGCACTGGTCACGCGAAGCCCGATTTCGTCGCAGTTGGCGCTCACTACATCAACGGCACGAAGGACGGCGAGCAGCTGAAGGTCATCTCGGCCCAGAACCACACCGACTTCAACGGAACCAACCTTGAATACGACTTCGCTCTTCTGACACTGGAGAAGCCCAGCAAGTTCGCCCCCATTAAGCTGCCGAAGGCCGACGACTCGGACATCAAGCCCGGTATGTGGTCCAAGGCCATGGGCTGGGGGTGGACCAGCTTCCCCAACGGCAGCGTCTCTAACGAGATGCAGGGTGTCAATCTCCAGGTCTGGAGCAACGAAGACTGCGCGCAGGTGTACGTTATCAACCCCACGAATGTGTGCGCTGGTGGTGTCGCTGGCAAGGACGCCTGCGTGGCCGACACGGGTGGCCCGCTCATCAAGGAGAACGGCAAGGGAGACAAGGATGACGTGCTGATCGGCTTGGTGAACTGGGGCTACGGCTGCGGTGACCAGGGAGCTCCTACCGTCTACTCGCGTGTCTCCTCTGCGCTGAAGTGGATTAACCCCATTATCTCGGCTAAGCAGGTCGTCAAGTCGAGCAACCCGGGCAAGCAGGGTGTGCCGGCTAAACAAGGACTTCCGGGCAAGCAGGGCGCGCCATACAAGCCATATTCCATGTGAGTGTGACTGGGAAAAAGAGAAGGCTAATACTAGTAGTAGTACTACGTAGTAGAAGGTGTCAGAATTGCAAAAAAATCAGCCCTCAAATTTTGAGAGCTGATTTTAACGCGAAATAGCACTGCTATCCGATATTTGAGCGTCAAATACCACGGTTTTAGGGTGCACGCATTTGGTGGCTTTCGCAGCCGTCCTAATCCGAATCACGAAGGAACTGTAGGAAAAAGAGGACGTCTCGTTCTGTAGGCATACCTTACTGGTCCTGAATTCATGATGCGCGTCATGGCGGCAGTGCCTGAGCGGGGTCTACACTTGGGACCATTGCCCTTTGCTACTTCTGGCGTCCTTCGTATAGCCATTCTTCGATTTTGCCGCTTTGACATGGAGGGAACGACCTTCTCGATCGAGCCGCGTACTGGTTTCTGAACTCCCTTCGGATCCATGGTCTCCAGAATAACTCCTCTACCAGTGTCGCAATACGCTCGGCTTCCACATCGCCGCATATGAGCAACAAAAGCCCTGCAGCAGTAAGCCCGTATCAACGAGGATCTCGAGCGCCACATGTGATGCAGTCTCTGCAACGAACTTCGTCGTCATCCTCCAGTCTAGCCGCTGCCACAATAGTCGGACTTGTTGCTCTGCATCCGCTCCGCAGGGGCGTCTATGGACACCCGACTGGCGCTCGAGGCCTTGCGCATCCGGTGGTTGGAGTAGTCGAAGTTGCGCAGGATCTTCGTCGCCGTCAGCGCGAAGGCCTAGCAGCAACAGCAACACCAGCGTCAGTCAGTCAGTCTCCGCCTCAAGTACCAGCAGCGCTGCTCTGTCTCTTGGCCGACCTGCTCGACGTTGAGCGCCGTCTTGGCCGACGCCTCGATGAAGTAGAGTCCGTGCGCGGCGGCCCAGCTGCGGCCCTCGTCCTCGGGCACCTCGCGCTGGCGCTCGTCTACGTCGCACTTCATGCCCGCGACCATGATCTCCACCTCGTCGTTGTGGCAGTTCTGGTGGCACTCCTGCAGCCAGCGGCCCAGGTGCTCGAAGCTCTCGCGCCGGCTCACGTCGTACACGAGCAGCGCGTGATGGAGAGGAAGGTCTGCGTCACGATCACTATGCTCGGGCATGGTCCGGGCCCCTGACTCTGCTGGTCTTCCTCGCGAAAGAATTCGGCGCTTCAAGTAGCAGGATCCGAAATGGTTCTACGGAGGACGCCTCAGCGTCGTGGAGCGTTTGATTGGATAAAGTGGACGTTATATTTGGGCGTCAATTTGTGCTGGCCACCGAGCGCATATTGATTGACTGTAATAGCAGTTGTGCTACCCTGTCTAGTAGACAATCTCATGGGGTGGGGTGGGGTCGCACGAATGCGACCCAGTGGACGCTTCGCTTCGCGCAGTTACGGATACTTGCCAGATGCCTTGTGGAGCATAGCGTACCGCATCGCCCCTGTCCTAAGCGAACAGCAATGTACACAGATTACGGTACATCTGTTGCCAAGTCTCAGAATTAAATGATAAAAAGTAAAAGTTATAATAATTCTTGGTATTTTGGACCAATCAGGAAGTATGGACACGGCGGGAATTGAACCCGCGTCCATCCGCATAAAATTGCTGTGCTCGAATAGACAGCTTGTGTCTGCGCATGAACCGACAGCGCCATGAATGAGACGCCTTGAAAATTGCGAGGGAAAATCCTTCGTCGGCTGCAACTTCCACCGCCTTGTACTTAAGCATCTGGCACGAAACAGGACAGCCATCCTTACGCATAGAGTTGATCCACAGCACAATATCACCTTCAGTGTCACTAGACCCTGTCCACTGTAGCGTAGATTCTTGAGGTGACTTTTTCCTTCATCACATACCGCTACAATGTGACCCTGTTGCTTTTTCCATTTTGAAATCTGCTTCTGTTTCCGCAGAGTATCGGACTCGCTGCAATTTGGGTAGAAGTGTGGTATAGCTTCGTTTACAGAATAGCCAGCAGCCAGGAATTCGAGAAGGCGGCGCTTGTGCGTATAGTCGACTGCAATGCGAGTGCAGCGCTTTGGCTTTTTGCCGGTTCCTGTGGTGCGTGGTCTACCCATAGCACTTTGAACACTGAGACCGAATGGCTGGTGGCAGCCTATAATTAGCTGGTCAACATGGAATTTTAACTACAGACATGTGGTGTCAATGCATTGTTTTCATTGGCTAAAATAAAAATTCGCTTAGGACAAAACTTCGCTTAGGACAGGGGCGATGCGGTACTCGTTGTAGAGCTTGCGGTACATTTCGTACTTTTTCTTGCCTAGCTTGAAGAAATCGAAGACTTCCATGGACGAGTGGTTTTCGTCGAGCCATTTCTTGAATACTTTTCTGCGATACACCACAATCTCCAGCATTTTGCTTTTGCTAATATCAGAGGCTCCCAGAGACCTTTTCTCGTCGGACGGAGAAACAACCACCCGGAGCGGGCCTGGCGACTGCACTCTTGAGATCGTGGTCTGAGCATCGAGAGTTTCGCCGCTGACGAGGAAAGCCGTAGTCGATGTCAACAGGAGGAAGGCGTACAGATTCATGGTGTTTCTTGCTTCTTGAGCGGGAGCAGGACTTTTGAGTGGTTCTATGGACTGCGTAGCGAAATGGGGAATGAGCTTAGTTGTACGCGCGTTGCGCTGCTGGTCGGGCCAATTGCCAGTAAAGATAGACTGGGCAGCCGACGATGCATGTATCTAGCTGTAGCTTTATACTCTTCTAATCTTGAGATCTTGTAATTTTGAATACTGTAAACAACAACACTGTCATCTGGCGACAGTATAGTAATATGTTTTCCGTGTACCATACGGTAACAGGTTACATGTACCGTAAACCGTTTACGGTACCGTACCTCACAATTGACGAAATCCTGAATTGCATTTTTCTTAACGTAAAGAGGTGTCTCATCTTGCAACTGTTTTCTTCCTGTTAAGATTCAGCTACGTAATTTCAAATGTGAATGTGCAGATGCCCTCCTTACTCGAGGAATTCAGCCGCTTGATTCTGGAGAAGAGAGCTATATACTACGCTTTCTTGTAGTTGGCTCAGATGTTCTTGGAAGTTTAGGGCATGTTCGACTTCAAAACGTCGAATCCAGCTATTATCAGTTGTGTTGAACGGACTGGTAGAATGGAATACAGAACCAGCAAATGCAAATCCGATCGCCTCGTCATAAATACCAACCTGTTATATTAAAGAGAGGTATAAATCCTCCAGGGAGTAGCATTATGCAAAACTGCAATGGACGGTGGTGACGACGACAACTTGTGGTTGGTACAGGCTATCGCTGCCTTGCCACAGAGTAAGTCAAGGTGGCGCTGTCGGTTCTTAACGACGCATTGTTGGGGGCTATATAGTAGTGAAGAAATTGGTTCTCCCCTCAGCCACGTTCAGAGAGCGACTTCCCCTCGATGGAAGCCGGCGCGCTGATGAGAAAGCGTGAGGCGGAGAGATGCGTGGCACAGTCGTAACCGACGAGTGCAGGAGTGGCACAGGCGAAACAACGCGCGCGCACGTCGTCGACGTCGCAGCCGACGCCGGTAGTTGCTAGCGGGCTCTGCGTTTCCGGGGCAGTGGTCGACAGGGTTGTCGTTGGTGTGGGTCCAAGAGCGCCTCTTCTTGCCATGCTTTTTTTTCCACCGTGCATGTGGACCACAATTTATCATGTGGTCGCTACTGGCAGGAGATTGGAATGCCTGCTTTGAAAAACAGCCCTACCATGTTTTTCGGAACCAGTCATTTAGGGATAAAGCAGCTATTTGCGCATATTTGTGTTCGCCTTTCACGTTCACCGTTAAATTGCTATTTTGCAGCTGAAGCAGCTGGTTACGCCCCAATCCAGTTATTATCTGCACAAGTCGAACACGGCCTTATTGTTTGGCTGACGAAGATCTTGTCCGAGTTTGTTAGTCCAGTTTGAGAATGTTGTGTAGTGAATGCCAAACACGCTTCAGGGTCCATATGACCAAGCAACAAAGGGTGGAGGTATTACTAGTGGAAAATAGCAGCCGCGCGCACCTTCCAGGTGAAAGTACGGTAAGATTTGGCGGTGGCACGAGGTGGTCGAGATGGCGTTCCATCGTCGACATCTATCATCTCGAGAACAACATCGATAACATCCTTGACGACATCGCCACAAAACCGGTAGAGCTGTTTCTGCTTGATCCTGGCTTCCGCTGCATTGAGATCAATGTTATCTAGCGATTTCCGCGATAGTTCTGGAAATGCTTGGCGTCGAATCTAATCATTTAAAGTGCTATTCTAAGCGCGTGCTTCTTGCGCCTTGACCCGGCTCGTTTTCGAGCCATCTTGCAGCAGGAACGTCTTCATCGTGGCCGCGAAATGAGAAAGTAAGCTTGTAGCTGCGTACAAAACCTATTACTAGACTTGGTTTTAAACCGTTTTCTTGGTGCTACTAAATAGCACTTTTTAGAAAGAATTGGGTCGATTTGGCGAAATGGCAATTTACTTGTTAAGCATTTCATTTGTGTGGTACGGTATATACTACACCCTCCACGTGCCATGACTAAGGCCCTGGCCTAAGTAAAACCGCAGGTTTTCAACTTACGATGTGACGACATTTTGACTAAGTACAGTTTGCCCTCGATACCGTCTTCTCCAGCGCTGCTGGACGCTACTTGGGCAAATTCTCCGACTCTCGACAACGACGCCAGACACACCCGCCTATTAATACCGCTACATGTATTAATAAGCCTACTTCACGCCAAGCCAAAACCCAAGCTCCGCGGCCGCCAACCCACCACGCTTCCTGTGGTCCTCTATGCCGACCTCCGAACTCTTCTCGACAACTACCGACTTCGACGAGCTGCTGATCTTTAGCTATTACGTTGCCACGCACAAGACCTGAAGGAATGGAGGCGACTTACTCTCCCTCCTCGCCTACATTCCCTAAGAAGAGAGAGAGATCCGACGTATCTGGACGCTACACTGGCGCTGTTCAGACAACGCTTGGAACCTGGAACCTGACAAAAATTAGTGACATTTTGCCAGATCCCAAGGAAAACGGGTTCAGCATCATCACTTTTTGCCCTGTAACCTGAGAAAAGGCCACTAAAACACCAGGAATAACCCCGTTTCAGTGCCCTTTTCCCAGGGGACTCAAAAGCTCCTGGATCTGGGACTTCTACAATCGAATAGTCTATCCTCACATCCAGGTTCACAAACTCGCTGAATTCCCCCTCCCTCACAGATGCGATAAACGCAAGCAGCGGGACGCTTCATGAAAACGGCTCGCAGACGAACCTTCACGCCGGAGCCGTCAGACCCCACCCCCATTCCCAAGCGCAAGTGGTCTGAACAGCGAGTCAAACCGCATCTGTATAACCTTACCGTGGAGACCAACGCCGTCTCAGTGGTACTTGCTTCTTGCGAAACGAGTCTCTACTGTGAAAAGAAAGCCCCCCTCCCTGTCAGAATCAATGTTCGAAATGATTGCGCGCCCCCCTCCCTGTCAGAATCAATGTTCGAAATGATTGCGCGCTATTACAGACTCGCTCGCGTACAGACAACCACTTACAATGCCGGCATCATGAATGCCATACCCCAAATAAAAGAGCAAGAAAACCCGGCAGATAAAATGAAATAAAACACGCCAATAGTTTCATAAAACACACGTAAATTCACATAAAGTACTCAAAAGCATATGTCATACAAATATGAACTCTACTGGTTGAATATGATTGGCTCGTGAGTCCTTGTTGTCCATTGCACGACTTTGTCTGCCGGCTTTTTGTGTCTGCCGGCTTTGTAAGTCGTTGTCTGTAGCTGAACACGGGGCAAATCCTGGAACCTGGGGCTTTTTTTCTCAGGTTCCAGATCTCAGTTTTGTCTGAACGGGGCCACTACAGTAGCCAGGAGGCTCAGTCAGATGATTGTAATAACCGCGATACCCTTACTGTATAATACCAGCGAGCGTCACCATCACTGACAGAGCCTGGCGCGGAATAGCATAGCCAGGCTTGAGGTGTGACGAAGATAGTAATATTGATCTAACCCGTAATGTACTATTAATAAGTCGGTAGACGATTTTGATTCCTGCTTATGGCACGTGAAGAGTATAATATACTGTAATATACCGTAAACGGTTTACGGTACATGTAATCTGTTTCCGTACCGTAAACGGATAACATATTACTGTGCTGTCGCCAGATGCCAAACAGTGTTGTCGTTTACAGTATTCAAGATTACAAGATTAGAAGAGTATAAAGCTCAGCTAGATACGGCAATCCAGTCTAATTTTACTGGCAATTGGCCCGACCAGCAGCGCAATGCGCGTACAACTAAGCTCATTCCCCATTTCGCTCCGCAGTCCATAGAACCACTCAAGTCCTGCTCCCGCTCAAGAAGCAAGAAACACCATGAATCTGTACGCCTTCCTCCTGTTGACATCGACTACGGCTTTCCTCGTCAGCGGCGAAACTCTCGATGCTCAGACCACGATCTCAAGAGTGCAGTCGCCAGGCCTGCTCCGGGTGGTTGTTTCTCCATCCGACGAGAAAAGGTTTCTGCGAGCCGCTGGTATTGACAAAGTCAAAATGCTGGAGGATGAGGTGTATCGCAAGGAGATCTTCGATCAATGGATCCGCAAAAACCACTCGTCCATGGAAGTCTTCGATTTCTTCAAGCTACACAAGAAAAAATACGAAATGTACCGCGAGCTCTACAACGAGTACGCTGCGCTCCACAAGGCATCTGGCAAGTATCCGTAACTGCGCGAAGCGAAGCGCCCACTGGGTCGCATTCGTGCGATCCCACCCCATGAGATTGTCTACAGACAGCGTACACAGCTCTATAAATGTCAATCAATATGCGGACATCATGTCATCGACATATACGAATGTTAGGAGCTTGAGCGTAGAGAAGACGGTAGAAAAGTAGATCTGTGTCCTCGAGAAGATCAAACCCGACGGTTGTCGCTTGAAATAAATCACTTGTCACAGATATTATCGTTGGTGAGAGACTATGCAAAAGAGTAGGTATTTTGTTTCCTCAACAACATGGCCACACAATTTGTCAAACAAGCAGGTTATTCATAATAACAGACATTAAACACAGACAGTTCGTCAATACCACAGATCATATCCAACAAGGTACGAGAGGAGCCAATAATGACAAACCGGGATTGGTAGCAAAATCATGATTAGTACTATACACTACTAATAGTATTATACAAAGCCGTGCTTCGCCCGGAACAGCTCTGGATTTTGCAGAGCATGCGAAAAGGAATATATCATAATACAAGTCAGGCGCTAATACTGCTGTAGATCGCTGTCACTTAAACCTGGAGGGCTGTTCGATTGAGCTATGAATCTGATGGTTGCTGTATAATACGCAAGAGCGCTATGCTGTGCGTGACCCCGGTGATTGCCTAGTTTGGCAAGATGCAACGCACTAGGGATGATATGCGTTAGTGCGAATGCTAATTTCTGTTCAGCAGAAGGACAGAGAACAATTGTAGCTGGGTTAGACATCAACCGTAGTCTCACGCTTCCAGGGGAAATGGCCCTGTGCATGGAGTACGGAGCCCCTGCTCCAAGAAACTTCTCATTCTCACATATACCGCGTTCAGAGGACTCAAGTCTCCGACGCTGTCGACTCTTCTCGGTGGTCTTCCTTTTCTAATCTCCCGCAGTTCAGTGTTGGTACTGGCTGCGACGAATCTGGAGCTGTAGACGAACGACCCAAACACTGCGTTTCTATTCGATTGTGTCTGGCATTGCGTAAATATTGAACCGAATGGCACCACCGCCGACAAGCGCCGACCATGCAGATACCTCGATGGGGGCGATATCGTTCCCAAGCGAGCGTACTACTGTACATGTATACAACTCAGCTCCCAGGAAGTGGTGGGCTGATCTGCAGCACGCGCAGTGAAGCAGTTACAGGCTGGCTGGATTCGTCGCTGCGACGCCGCCGAGCGTCATACGAGTGTCACGGGGCATCCACTCCGCCGCTCGCTGTCGTACTCACCGCTGGTACTCCATATCGTGCACCGCAGCGCGTCAGAATCTCGATAGGCATGCGAGCCCAGCGCTACGACAGCGGTCTCTCTTTCCACTCTTTATCTTCCCAGCCAGCTGAGCTGGTTGCTCAGTCGCAGAGGAGACTGCCAGCTCAGAAGGAGGAAGGGATCGTTCAGGAATTCCACCCGCCCAGCAGCAGCAGAGACGACAAAAAACCAGCGACGTCGGCCATCGTCGCCGGCAACGCCACCAACGTTCCCGGAGGAACAAGCAAGACATTATTAATAACTATCAACTGGTTGTCAATCTCTGGTGCTTGGGACTGTATGTGACCCAGCGGAGGGAGTCCCCAAAACGAAGAGAAGGGTCCCCGAGCTCGTCTCACCGCGGCTTCAACTTGTCCCGGAAGCAGCCGACGTGGCTGACGAAATGAACGGAAAGGGGATTCATATGTAGCAAGAATTTTGTGTGACAATTTTGTGGTCGCACTTAATCGAGTGGTGTGCGCTAAAGCCCTTGGATCCAGGTTGGACACCATGCCTACGCGCTGATTCGAACGCTGAGGGCCTTAGCCAGGTGCAGATAGCCAAATACGGCGCCATAGGCCAGAGGAATACGGAGATATGTAGGTATATTGCTGGTGCTTACATCATTGAAGTAGTTGAAGCAGCCGAAATCATTTACCCAACGCAACGAGCATGATAGATGTCATGGTCGTCCACTAGGGGACACCACGACGGACTTCCCCTTGCTACTTAATTAAAATATATATTTTACAAATGCACGTTTTTTATCATAACCTTTAGCTTACGATGTTAGCACTGGTGCCGTGACGTGAATCAGTCCGCATTACTTCTTGCGAATAGCAAGTTGCGATCACAGGATCTTTGCACCAGTAGGGGGTGAAACATACTATCGATACACCGTTGTAAGGTGATGAGATACAGCACAAAACTCATAGAAGCAACCGCTGTGTCCAGCAGGCGTTCAATATGCGTCAAAATATGACTACAAGGCTTCCTATCAGCGACGCCACGCCTAAACCATGTCAATGGTGCAGGAATCAGCTCCAATGGTTGAATGACCCTAATGATATCCGAGGAAACTGCTGTAGGTCACGCCAAAGCATGGTTAGTAGCAACGCCAGTACATACGCAAGCAAATGTAGACTCAAGCGCACAATTAAAAACCGTGTTATTTTCACTTCGGTGAATGTATTAGAAGCCGTACGTCCAGTCCTAGTTCGGAATATTGCGATGTCGTGCAGTTTAGCGACACCGACTGGGCGTTGATGCAGCTGGTCTATAGTCTCCGCTTTAAACTCCTGCGGATAGACGTACACAATGGCCGTTAACCACCCACCTTCCGCAGATGTGGTGGAGGAAGCCACGTACGACGAGACGCTGCCCGTGGTCCCGCACTTGGGGAAGGGAGGGAGATAGGGGGGGACAAGCATCTCCGCCACGCGCGGTCTCATTCCCTCTCGCGGTAGATAACTTGCTGCCCCCACCCCCCCCAGCGTTTGTGTCGCGTCAGTAATACGGGGTGGTATTCAGTTCTCTGGATTTTATCCAGGCGATACAAGTGCGCGTAATAGTCCCTATATAAACACAGATCCCTGAAATCGCAGTTCGAAGAACTGTCGTTTGGGCTGTTTTTCGGATGTCATCAAGTAACATTGGTGCAACATTTTCCTACTCCTGGGATGTCATCGAGGTAACATAGGTGTAACACCAGCCATCTCTGGAATACAGGGCGGTTAGCGCCCGGAGATCTACGACTACTTCGGCATTCGACAACTCGTGGGCCATGAGGGACGTGCTGTTCTCGTCGCTGCAGGGAGAGTGCGCCTTCATGATGACGCCGCCGCACCGGCTTCGCTGCCTGCTCACTACAGCCACCCGGCCGGTTTCTTCGTCTGGCGCATCGACGAGCCCGTGAACACCTACGTCGAGCATAATTTCGAGCTCCGTTTATTGACCTTATCGATGGGATGCCTGTTCAAGTTACTCAAAATGTCCGTCCTACCAAGGGTGCCGCTAATGGTACTTTGGGTACTCTAGAACATGTCGCCTTTTCTGCTAATACGACCTTCAAAATTATTCATGACTCGAACGCTGGTATTGATGTGAAGATTGCCTCCAACCAACCACTTTACGCATGCATTCGTGTTGCTCGGGGCCTCAATGCGGTCGCTATTGATGCAGATTCAGATTCCTCCATTTTCCCACTTTTCTACGACACACAGGCGTACGCTAAGACTTCTATCGCTCTCTCCAAGTCTGTCACTGGTGAGAAAAGATCGCTATCTCTTCACTTGCAACAGCTCCCTATCATTTCTGCGGTCGCTTCTACCATTTATAAAGTGCAAGGGGAGACACTGGAATCTATGGTTGTCGTCGAATGGAAGTCGTCAGTCGGAATCACCAATAAGCCCCAGCAAACATATCTGTTGGTTTCACGCGTCGTTTCTCGTTCGGCTTTCTTGACTTTATCTCCCTTTACTCCTACCCTTGCTCAGTGGCCCAAGCCTCCAACATCGGCATTGCAAGAAGAAAATCGGTTATGGGCTCTATCCGCTGCCGTTTTGCAATCTTTTAATATCAATTAATCTATTCATTTTCAGTCTATATGTCGTTTGTTTCAAACTTCGAACTGCGCCTTCCCCCCGGGTCCACCACCCGGGTCCCCAAATCTCTTATAAGATGACAAAAGAATAATGTATCGGGACGAACCTGTTAGGTTTTATACATGGACAGATAGTATATTATCCAGTGCGTGTTGCTTGTGGCGACATTCGCGTGACAAAGAATCTGGATGTTGCTTGTAGCACATAATATGAGGGGAGGGGCTCAAGTTACGAAGCCAGGCAGCAGATCATATACATGTAAAACAAACGCACCACAGATAGATCAATGTCATTCTCGGTTGGTACAGTCCTTCGATTCATACTCCATAACCGAGGCTGCGTTGTTCGGTCACACATGACCCCCCGTAGCTGCAAGCAGGTGTCTCCAGGCTCAGCTATTCATGCTTTTTTGCCAAGTCCCAGTAACGTCACGCCGCTTCTCGCCGCAGAAGAACTGGCCGGTGAACGCCGGTGTGGACAAGATCATCTCCGCGCTGGAGCCCGTGAAGGAGTCGTACCCGACGCTGTCGACGGCCGATCGGATCGAGTTGGCGGGCCAGGTGGCCGTCGACGACGCCAACAACGTGACCATCGACTTCATGGGCGGCCGCACGGACGCCAACAGCGGGAACGGCACGGAGATCCTGGCCCCGCGCGAGTACTAGAACACGTCACTGATCTCCGTGCGCAACAACATCAAGATCCTGGGTGTGTCTCCGTACAAGGCAGTGGCTCGGGCTGGCCGTCCGCGCAGCGTGGCGCAGCATCAGGCGCTGGGCTATAGCGGCTCGTACAGTAACGACTCGCTCACGCTGTCGAACGATTAATTTCAGGTGCTCCTGAACGAGACGTGGACCGAGGCACCCGTCGGAGAAGGAGTACAAGGCAGAGGGCAAGGGCATGATGGAGACGGACCTGGCACTGCTGGCGGCGCCTGAGCTGAAGAAGGCGGAGAAGCTATTCGCTTCGGAGGAGGGCGTCTTCAAGCACGTCTTCTCTTCGGCGTGAGCCAAGGTCATGACAGCCGACCACTTCAACGCGAGCAGCTACTAAGCAGGGCGGCGGCGCGTGTAAGGTATCCTAGTCGATAAATAAAGTTGACCCTGCACACCGCAGTGCAAGTGCGGCATATATTAAAGCGATGTTTCTATGCCCGACTGGTTGCTTGCCTTTTTTCATTTACCACTCTTCTCACTTGTACGAGGTTCTGTTCATAGTGGTCTGACAAAGGCGCCGCAATGTGACCCAAACTTACTCTCTTTTGCGATTGCAGAGCAAGGTAGGCAGGTCAGCGGTGATGTTCGCGACCACAACCACCAACTTCGGGATCACCCATTCACGCCAACACAAGAGGCACTGGCAGAAACAGAGAGGCTGTGTAGCTTAGAAGCAGAACGTACTTCATGATAAAATCCAGAGTTTCTCCGTGCTTTAGCACGGCTTAGTTTCGTGTATTACGGTAGCTATCTGACGCCAACAAATTCGTGAGAACTCTCGATTGTCGCTCAGAATAACACAGCCGTGCTTCGCCCGGAACAGCTCTGGATTTTGCGGTGAGCGTGCGAAAAGAAGTATCTGATTCAAGCAGTGCTCTCTCGGAATGTGACTGGCAAAAAGTGAAGGCGAATTTCTCGTTTAGGATTGTAATGCAGTTCTGTCTACTGTACTATATCCGTTTGGGGCAGTAGTGCGGTGGAAGAAACAACTAAACCACACATTTTCTGTTATTAAAGAAAAAAGATGAGAGCAGTACTATACTACAGCAAGAATATATCATAGTTGTGCTGTGCGGTCCGCAAATGAAGATCCAGGAGCGAAGCACGGCTTTGTTAGAGTGACTGCGTCCACGCTGCGTAGGCTGCGAGAAATAAACTAATCGAGGCAGGGCGTAGTTTGATTTTTCTGCTTCTTCAAATTTTAGGCCACGAAATTTCAGAGCTTCTCTTCGTGCGGCGCATGACTTTGTCTTATGAGGGACTGCATGTTGCTTGAACGCGGAAAAAAATCGCGGATGTCGCTCGAGTGATCAGATAAATTACCTGTCACAGGTATTATACTCGAGTACAAGTTATTTGAAATAATAGTTATTTATCTCAATAAAAACTGGATGGGTCAACATACCAGCATAATTTGATTTGAGCACAGGTAATGTAACATCACAGTCCCCTAAAGCGCCTGCTGAACCGAACCGAACGAATCATATTCGGCAGGTATTTCGATTGGAGAATAATGGAACCTGAGTGGCATCCACCTAAGGACTCTGGATAAAATCCAGAGAACAGTGATTGTATCGAAAAGTCGCCAGGGATAAACGAATTCGTGTACGTGCAAACGCACAAGAAACGCAATCGTTTTCATATTAAAAAAGGAAGCAGACGCCAACGAATTCAAGAGAATCAAATATACACGCGCAAGTCTATCGAGGAAGACGTGAAAAAGATCGCGGCTCGCGGCTCGAGCCACGAGCTGGGGCTTACGCCAGCCTGCGCCAGAATGATCTGGGGTCTGTACAGCGCTTCAGACGCGTTGGGTGTTTGAGGGGATTTACAGATACGCACGCGTACCTAAGCTCTGCCAGCGCCATGGGGCCCGATTCAAAGAAGACGACGCGGAGACTTCCCTGGGTCACTTTCTGCAGGATGTCGGCCTCCTGCAGCGGGCACCGGCTCGAGTCGCAGATTTGTTGCCGTGCCTGGGCGTACGGATCCGAGAGCATGTCTAGCTCCGACAGCACCACACTGAACGAGAACATGTCGGCGTCGGTGCTGTACACCTCACCGCGAATGATCTCGGGGGTCATCCACAGAGTCGCGCTTGTGACGTCCTGTGCTTCCGCTTGTGTGACGTGCCGAAGTTGGTCACCTTGGCCTCCATCGTTCCATTCAGCAGCACGTTCCTCGCCTTGAGGTTGCTGTGGATCACCACTGGTGACTGCGAGTGCATGTAGGCCAGCGCACTGCAAATGTGCACTGCGATCTGTGTCTTCTGCCGGTCGAAGCGGATGGCGTGTCGCTCGGGTTCGTACCTGTCCAGCAGTGCATATCGCCGCCTTTCATGAGCTCCTGCACCACGCACAGGTCCGACGCGGACGTCCACGTGACACCAACGAAGCGCACAACGTGCGGGTGGTTGAGCGTCACGGTGATCTTGGCCTCGGCCACGAAGCTGTCGACGTTGTCGTCGTTCTCGTGGGTCTCGGGCGGCAGCTTCTTCATGGGCACCTTGTCGCCCCTGAGGGAGCCCGAGAACGATAGGCTAGTTCTGGGATCGTATACGGATCGGGTCGGGGATTAGGTTGGGAATCAAAACTGTTGATGTGATGATCGGGCTTGTGCGAAGCTGCCTTTCACGGCTCCAGCACAAGCACTGACGTACCTGCATATTCATAGGATGTCGTTCCGTCCAGAGGTTGTTGCTATATATTCGTACACGGTGGTCGCACATAGCTTGGTGGCTATCAACGGAAATAATAGCATACGCTGCAGTACCTAACTTAGGAGAACTACAGGCATCCCAACCTCGCGAGGAACGGTTGCTGTTCTCACTCGGCATCGCTCCTCCTTGCAGCAACAACCTCGAGCATCTCGGCAACGTCGCGCGACCTGAAAGGCTCCCGGTAGAGCTGTGCGTAGATCATGACACGACAAACAATCGAGGAGCTAGACACCAACATGCCTCAGCCGGCTGCGCCGATGCCGCGAACGACGCGAAAGGCTCAAAGTCATCCAGGCGAGACGTGCGTGTAACACAATGGAATTTGGTATACCAAGGACTGGGACTCGCTCGTGAAGATCACGTTTCGGTGCAGCGTATACCGAAGCGCACAGTGTAACGCTCTCCTTCACGTGTACGCCACCGGTGGATGTACAGTGACTGGGAAACGCACATGTCTACTGTCACAGTAGTAGGCCGAGCTCACGCTGAACGAGCTCAGCCTAATGCTGCGAATTGGTAGCACTTGACCGAGAAAGCTGATGTTGAATCTGTGACGACGGAGTTGTTGTAGAAGTTGTAGTTGTTGTATTTGTTGTTCTTGTTACGCTTGCTGCACTTGTTACTTGCGAAGCTGAAGCGCTGTTTACTTGCTACTACGGTGTGTGGCCTCTAGCTCACGTGCTATGAGGTCGCAGAGAGCCAACACACACTGCTTGGCCGGAGCAGTAAGGGAGCAGGTCGACGTGCTCACTTGTGGGTTGATTCAAGAATGAGAGCCCTGAGTTGTCGCGCCTGCTCGGCACTACAACCTTAAGCATCCCCACTCGTTAAACTACTCCTATACTAAAGCTAAGTCACAATAAAATGCAGGCATAGCATTGACCATGCTCGTTTTCTGGCGTACAATCACCTTCAAGTTCCATCTCGGTCTTCACTGGCTTCTCCTGTCTTCCGTCACTTTGATCCTATCATACTTCATGCGTTTTCCCCGTTTGTCTGTACCACGACTCACTCTGAAGCCCCCGTCGTGGTTCTCAGCTCGTTTTCGCCACATGTCCTCTTCCAAGATAAGGCCTCGGCTCACGATTTCTTGAGGGCCTTGCGCTTGTTAGTTTGGCGCTGATGGTAACGGGCGATGAGGTCTTGTACATACTGTAAATTTTCTGGTGGTTCCCAGGTCAGTTCGGACTGACCGAGCCATTTATGTGGTATTCCTTCTTCCCCTTTCTGTTGCGGTAGCCAACGATATCCTCAACCAGTTCGCCTTCACTACCATCTGGCACTCGAACCTTAAAAATATCTTGGTCCGGGCGATTACTGGCAATGTACGGTTTCAGGAGGGAAGTGTGGAACACCGGGTGAAGTTTCAGCCTCTCAGGCAATTGCAGTCGGTAGTAATCATGCCCAACCTGCTCGACCACATTGTAGGGGTCAATCCATCGAGGTCCTAATATTTTCTTGGTCGTTCCAGCATGAAAATCAGCTAAATTCGTCGTAGATAGCAGTACACAATCACCAACAACGAATGTCTGGGTTGGTCGATTATGATCGTAGTAGTGGCTCATACGATCTTGGACAGCCTGAACGTGCCGGCGCACACGAGCCAAAACATCTTGCTGCTGCTCCAGGAACTGTTCCTAGTCGAGGTTCATCGATCTGCACGCTAGTAATTATTCGTGACAGCGCAGGTGTTGCAGGCAAATAACCAATGTCAGCCTCGAAAGGTGACATGCCAATAGACGCTTTGTACCTTACGTTGTACGCGAACTCCGCGAGAGATATGTATTTATCCCAGTCATCGCTATTGCTGTTGGTGTACGCACGCAAATAATTCTCAATGGCCTGGTTCACTCGCTCCGTAACCCCATTTTCCTGTTGCCTGAACGCCGTAGTCAATTTCTGCCGGGTGCCTAACATCTCGCACAGGTTTGTCCACAGCTCCGACGTAAACTTCGAATCTGGGTCCGAAAGAAGCTCCTCGGGTATGCCATGAAGCACAAAGATGCGGTCACGATATAATTCTGCAGTCTGTCTTGTCGTTGCAATAGTTGTCGTCAGTAGAATGTGCACGCTTAGTTAATCGATCAATCACAACCATGATCGCATCGTATCCTTCACTAGTCTCAGGAAGTGCAACTATGAAATCCATCGCAAGATGCGTTCACCTCGCTGTAGGAATCTCATGTGATCGCAGTAGTCCTGGGGGCTTAGTATTTCTGCCCTTCGTTCTCTGACACACTTCACATGACCGGATATAAGCACGAACAGATTTCTCCATTGACCGCCAATAATAATCTCGCTCCACCAAACAGAGTGTCCTCTCCACCCCTGAGTGACCATAGCACTTGGCATCATGAATTCGTACAACAAGGCATCAATTCTCTCAGAAATATTCGGCAGAACTAGTCTGGCGCGTTCATCGCTAGGCGCTCTGTAGAATATTTGTTTGTTTTCGCAGCTGTATCGCTCGAAATGACGCACAGGAGGGGTTGTCGCAGCTCCTGCGGCGCTCAGATGGCGTTGGAGAGCTGAAGTGAACGGGTCGTCAGCGTATCGTTCCGTTGCTTCCTTCACGAGAGTCGCTAATCCCAACTCCACACGCTCTCGCACTTGCTTTCGCGTTAATATAGCCGCAAGGGTTCTTGCTGAACCTTGCATCCGCCACCGTAGTCTTTTCACCCTTTATGTAGCGAAATGTAATAGGGTACTCGCTGAGCTCATCGTACCAGCGGGCGATGCGACGCGAAATTGTCTTCTGCTTGAAAACTGTTTCAAGCGAGCGGTGGTCCGTATCAACTACGAAGGGTTTGTCCAATAGGTACACTCTCCACAATCGAAGCCCAAATTAAATCGCCGATAGCTCCTTCTCGCGAATGGAGTTTTTTTCTCGGCGTCTTTATATTTTCTGCCACCGAACACTATCGGGCGCGCGACTACTACATCACCCCTGGCCTCCTCCTGAAAGAGGACGCCACCAATAGCGTGGTCACTAGCATCCATGAGCAGTCCAATGGTTTGTTGAAGTCCGGAATTGCAAGCAGTAGGGTTGAAGCAATTTTCTCCTTTAGAGATAGAAAGTGTGCACGCAACTCGTCACTCCAGCTAATCACTCGCTTTGCAGGCCCTTTTAGCATGCCAAGCAATGGTCCAGCATCGGACGCAAAGCCTCGACAAAATCTCTGGATGTAGACCGCAGTACCCAGAAACGACTGCAGTTCGCTCCGGGTACGAGGTAAGGACCAGTCACGAAGTATCTCCACTTTCTTGGGATCGATACGAACACCACTACGCCCCACATAATCTCCTAGGCGGGGAATTTCATCGACGGAGAAAACGCACTTGCTAGGCTTCACGTAAAAGTTGTGCTCTTCAAGTCTTGTTAACACGCGATCTAGAGCCTCCAAATGCATGTCCAGTGATGCATCCTTGGAATACACATAGATATCATCAAAGTAGCATTGGCAAATATCACTGATATCTCTCAAAATACGGCGGATACCTTCATTGAATGTGGCCGGGGCATTAGAAAGTCCCATCAGCAACACAAGATATTCAAAAGCTCCATCCGGTGTTTGAAATGCCGTATACGGTATATCAGTCCCTCATCCTGAACTGATAATATCCGCTCAATAAGTCCATGCAGGAGTACCAGTACGCGCCTTGCATTTTTTCGATAATAGTATCCTTCCTAGGCTTGGCAGCATACGGCGAATTGTGTGAGAGTTCATAGCACGATAATCGTGTACTATCCTCCATCCAACTGACTTTTTCACGCAGAAAGTAGGTGCTCCATGCGGGGCCGTCAAAGGTCGAATAAATCCGGCCGCACGCATTTCTTGGACCCACTCCATAATCACCTTCTCTTGGCCTGGTGACTGTCGCCACTGCCGTCGAAAGTTGGCTTCTTGAGTGTCCACCTCCATTTTGTGCTCTCCGTGCTCTCGTGGCGGTGGACACGAAGGCAACTTCTGTTGGAAAACAAGTATGTGCTTTAATAGCACAGGGTAGACAGGGTGATCACTAAAAGCTTCAATATCAACAGCTTCCGGCTCTTTTCCGCTCTCCTTTTCCATTTTCGGGCGGATTGCGAAGATGCACTCGATGTCTTTAGGCTTACAAAGCATGCGCCGAAATTGTTTGGCGGTGATAAATTTTGTTGTTCCGGAAGTTGCCGAATAGAATCCGTGCGTGAAGTAGTCGCCCTCAGTCTCCTTACTCTTTCGTGGCGACACTAGTTGTCGCTGGCCTTCGACTTTCACCGCAGGCCGCTCTGGTTTGTGGAGTGTCTTCACTTTCTTCTTCTTCTTCTGTTTTTATTTTTCTTCTTACTGGTGTTGGTGTCCAGCTCCTCCATATTGTGCGATACACGAGGCTTCACGCGCTCATTGACCCTATCAATGTCAGGGTTCGTGGCTTTCAGCCATGGCATACCCAACAGAAGATCTTGGTCTTCAGGGACCTCAATGACGAGAAAGTCATTTATGTACGGCTCAAAATTATCCATGAACACCGTCAGTTTAACTGTTTTGGCTGGCACAGTCATGGTCTGTTTAGCTGCTAGTGTGATCTCCATTGGCTCTTTGTGGTCGACAACTTGATCCCACAATCCATTTGCTGAACAAAACCTAGGGCTGACGCCATCCATAGTAGCTCCACTATCGATAAAGTTTGAGTTGATAATGCAAATGTCCCTCGAGGAACAGTGCACTGTACTCTGAGTATGCAACAAACTATACAGTTGACGCTTTGTCTCATTGTTTTCTTGAATTTCATTTTTTGCTGCATGATCCATCAATTTCACAGCGTCAGAAGGACATACAATGCCTCGTCTTCCTGTCCACTGGAGTGCTCGACCTCCAATGGACGGGCTAGCTTGACTGTCCTTCGCTGTTGGACGGGTGATTCCGCTCGTCACCCAAATCTAGCGACTCCAAGTGTGCGTAGATTCGGCTGTGCAACTGCTGTTTCCGCTGCAAATTACGGGGCTTTTTCTCCGGGTGCAGCACCCAGCAAACCTCTACCTTGTGAAATCCACGTCCACGATGTTAGCAAAGGGTTCCCGGCGCCGTCGTGGTCCTACGAGAAATTTCCCCTGAAGTATTATGCCGGTGCTCAACTTTTTCGTTGTTGCGTTTTGATTTCCCACCGTGTTGTTTTCCCCCCGAAGCCACCATGATCACTACCGCGCTGGCGGATTGCTGGTGGTTTTTCCTGCAATTCATACTCGAGGAATCCTTCTTGCACGGCGGCAGGCAGGGTAGATGGCTGCTTTCGTTATATTGCAATTTTCATTTGAGTGTTTGGTCAATCCATTCACGAACATATTAATCGCAGGCAATTCATCAAGACCCACTACTCGTTGTAGCTCTCGAAACTTATATACATAGCCGTTATGCGCTCCAGCCTGCTTCAACTGCAGCAGTTGGTTACGCACTTTAGCCTGGAAATTCGGCTCGCGAAACTCTCATATCTTCTCAACCTTCATAACACTCCACCACTTGATAGTCGTGTCGTCAGTCATGTAGCGCTCGTACCAAACCAAAGCATTCTTTCGAACACACTGATTCAGTTCGCTAGGAAGACAGTGATTATCTCGATTTTTGTTATACGACAGCCCTTGTGTTGGAAGTAGGCCTCGAATTGAAAGAGGAACGAGTTGAGCTTGATTCCGTCAATCATTCCGTCAAATGTTGGTGGACTTACGTCCATCTTGCGCAAACGCGGAATGTCCACTGCATTTGCAGGTGCATACGTTCTCTCTGCATCGACCGGTGTCATCATGCTCACGTCAGCGGTTGCCGGAGGCCCGACAGTTTGTGCTTGAGCTGGGATCTGGGTCGGGATCGACGCAGGTGGTGCGGCAGCTGGGGTACTCTGTAGTCTAACCCGCGCTTGAGTCCGAGCTTCTGTAGCTACCTGTTGAGCTGTTACTGCAGCCGCTTGAGTCTGGTTCAGCGTCGTTGACATATTGTGCAGCGCTTGTACCAGAGTCGACAGATGTCCTTTTATTTCGGTCATTTCGTCACCGATGCTGTTGTTGAGGTTCGCCAATTCTGCGGTGACTTCAACTCGTAGACTATCATGAGCAGCCGTAAATTCCTGTCTTAAACCCGCCAGTCCAGTCTCAATTTGGTCGATTCATTGATTCGCTGTACGTCGGCTACATTTCGTGGCGCCGGCAGCTTTCTTCACGAGGTCCGTTCTCCAACTTCAAGAGACGACGTGCTGGTGCTGTATCGCTACGCAGGATACGTCGAGCCATGCTTCGTGTCGTCATTGCCATAAGCTATACAATCTCACAGTAGTACGCCGAGCTCACGCTGAACGAGCTCAGCCTAATGCTGCGAATTGGTAGCACTTGACCGAGAAAGCTGATGTTGAATCTGTGACGACGGAGTTGTTGTAGAAGTTGTAGTTGTTGTATTTGTTGTTCTTGTTACGCTTGCTGCACTTGTTACTTGCGAAGCTGAAGCGCTGTTTACTTGCTACTACGGTGTGTGGCCTCTAGCTCACGTGCTATGAGGTCGCAGAGAGCCAACACACACTGCTTGGCCGGAGCAGTAAGGGAGCAGGTCGACGTGCTCACTTGTGGGTTGATTCAAGAATGAGAGCCCTGAGTTGTCGCGCCTGCTCGGCACTACAACCTTAAGCATCCCCACTCGTTAAACTACTCCTATACTAAAGCTAAGTCACAATAAAATGCAGGCATAGCATTGACCATGCTCGTTTTCTGGCGTACAATCACCTTCACGTCCCATCTCGGTCTTCACTGGCTTCTCCTGTCTTCCGTCACTTTGATCCTATCATACTTCATGCGTTTTCCCCGTTTGTCTGTACCACGACTCACTCTGAAGCCCCCGTCGTGGTTCTCGGCTCGTTACCGCCACATCTACCTACTCAAGATCCAGAAGCCGATACAATTGACGTGACAAAACAAATGAAGCAAATAGTGGATACGTTGGTCATTATGGACCTCGCAGTGCTTTATTATCGAATCTGGAATGCGGTTAGCAAGAAGGTTTATCCTCAGGACGACGTTATCCGGAAGGGGTTTAGTGACGACCAGGTTAAAATTCGAGTCTATCGCATTCGATGCAAACACTACGGATCGCACCTGCTAGGTTTGATTGAGGTTCCACCGCTTTCTATGCTGGTGGGCAAGCCATTAAGCTTCTGCCAGTTTCACCAGTCTCGACCCAGCAACGATCCAACGGCCAAGACTCAGCGAATCATAGGTTGAGCCTACCCAGAACTTCGACAGCTTCTGATGTATCACAATGTATCCGTTTTTATTGATGGTACATTTCGCTCAGCCTCAAAGGGCTTTAAGCAGTGCGTTATCATGATGGTGCATAACAGACAGCGAATTGTGTAACGGGGTTACACGCACAAGTGGCTACAAGCCACTTGTGATTTTATCAGATAAGATATCTGTTAAAAGTTTAGATACTTCCTCACCTTGGTGTAAGTCACCCCCATGGATACATCGAAGTGGGCCACCACAATGAGTGGTCCACACCTACCCAAAGATCCTATTTTCTCGTAGGGGAAATGGTGTTCGCCCTGACCTGGAAAAGGTCAGAGTGGTTAATGAATGGCCAACGCCTTCAAGTGTCAAGGAACTGAGGCAGTTCCTTGGCTTGACCACGTACTTGTGCAAGTACGTGGGGGATTACGCGGGCAAGATCCGCCCGCTGTCACAACTTCTTAAGAAAGAAGCTGCATGTAAGTGGACAACCGATTGCCAAAAGGCATTCGATGCAGTTAAGCGGGGCTTGACTGAGGCGCCGATCTTGGCAGTGGCTGACCAAGATCGCCCATTTCACGTAGTGTGCGACGCATCCGATTTTGCGATCGGATGCGCGTTGATGCAGCCCGATCACGAGGGCCGTGATCGTGTCGTCTACTACCAATCGCGTCAGCTGAAGCCAGCTGAGCGCAACTATCCGGTGCATGACAAGGAACTCCTTGCCATGAAGTACGCACTCGCAAAGTTCCGAGTGTATTTGCTTGGAAGTAGACCATTTGTGGTCTACACCGACCATGCATCGCTGCGCACTGCAGTGAAGTCACCACACATATCACAAAGAATGGCGAGATGGCTCTCATTCTTTGCGGAGTATAACTTCCGGGTCGAATACAAACCCGGAAGATTGAATGTAGTGGCCGACGCGTTATCACGTCGGCCGGACTACGCAGAAGCTGCTGACGTCAATGGCATTGACGTCATGCGATCGAGCAAACCCACATCATCTCTGTTGAACGATGTGAAGGCCGCGTCCGCGCACGACGCGGACACGAAGCTCTTGCTGGCCTATGGCATAGCGCCTTCTGACAAGTCCCGTCAGAAGCTGCCCAAGCACCTTCGAGCGCGCGCACACCGCTTTCGAGTGCACGACGGAATACTGCTTTATAATGCAGTCGACGACAACGCGGATCGCGTTGCCGTGCCGAATGACCATGACCTGCGACTCAGGATCATGTACGAATATCATGATGCCCCCACTGCGGGCATCCACATCTACTGAGTTTACTCTTAGTGATGGCTCCCACTTTAAGTGGGGGAGGATCTACGACTGCAATACAGCAGCCGCAGAAAACCGCTGACACTTGCACAGTGTCAGCTGCAACAACGGACAAAACGCATGAGGCTGCGCAGGGTGCAGACTCCTCCAACAACAAGGACAAAGACCACGGGTCTGCGCAGGGCGCAGACACCACGAAGAACAACGCAGAGGCGGGGCCTCTAGCGGAGAGCGAGCTGAATGACTTCAGCTCGGATGCAATCAGTTTCGTCACCAAAAGACAAGCCGTGATTCGGTTTGTCCAAGACACAATAGCAGCTTCTGTTGATCAACAGAAGCTGAACGCAGACAATGCGGGCAGAGGCAACACAAATGAATTTAAAGTTGGTTCATTAGTTTTGTTAGCTACACAAAACCTGCCTAGACATGCAGTTTCGGATTTCGGAGCAAGCAAGCTTGCTCTGCGCTTCATCGGGCCGTTCACTGTATTGGCACGGCACAGCAACGCATACACGCTAGACATACCGTCTAGCATGCGCCTCCATCCGACATTTTACGTCGGACGGCTGAAGCCATACCTGCAGCACGAGCCACCTAGCTCGGCTGACCCGAAGCCTCGGCAGGAGCCGAGGCGGAAGCGGAACCCTTGGCCTTGGCGACGAGCAGCCTCTTCTCCAGCGCGCGGACGCGGTGGAGCAACCCCTTCATCTGGGTCCCCAACTCGACCTGGATATCCGAGGCAGTCTGCGAGACCGCCGCGACTTGGGCCTTCTGGTTCGCCAGCCCCTGCTTCAGGGCGGCAAACTCAGCGCCCTTCAGACGCTCCACGGCGGTCACCCGGTCGTGGAGAGGCGCGATCTGGTCAGCCCGGGGCTGATCATACCCGGGGCGTGTTCCCACCCCCGCCACCGCCGATCCGTGACGCCCGCGGCTCAACCCGCTGGATTGTTGAGCGGATTGTTGACCATAGTATCCCGAAAACGAACCCTCAAGGGGCTCGTTTTCGTATTCGTTGGAGAGGATTTCCTCCCCATCAAGATACATGGGAGCCGCGGAACGTCTTGCTGGAGGACGTTCCGGAAATGGTGAGGGTGTACGAAGAGCAGTACGCGCTGGTGCAGCGGAAGTAGTGCGAGCGCTGCGGTCATCGCTAGCGCCCGAACCCTCACGTGCTAAGAATTTAGCACGGAGCTCTTTGAGACTCTCGGGCGCACGGAATGACGTGTGCCCGTTCAGGTCGCGGTCGCTCAAGCGGACGGCGCCTGGGAATCAGTTCGCGCACTGAAAGCCCTCGGGCACAGCACACGGCACATTAGCCTCCTCCGCAGCAACGTGGAGTTGCTCCAACTTTCCACGCTTCGAGTACGTCTCGAAGCGATCACGCGCTTGCTTAATCCGATCACGGTAAGCACTCGGCCTCTTGTTGAAGTTTTCAACAAAAGCATTCCAGCTTTGACAAAGTGCCTGCCATTCGGGCACTTTGCTGCGAGAAGAGGTCTTCTTGCTTTGAAACCATCGGAGCTCATGAAAGAGTCCGATGTAGTAATCGCGCCTTTGATGC
Organism: Phytophthora cinnamomi; assembly: GCF_018691715.1. Taxonomy (NCBI): domain Eukaryota; phylum Oomycota; class Peronosporomycetes; order Peronosporales; family Peronosporaceae; genus Phytophthora; species Phytophthora cinnamomi. Next base: position 64,791 of record NW_027151037.1, read on the forward strand.
GTTTCCGCATCAAAGTGCAGCTCAGCAGCCACAGCGTCATCTTTGATGGCGCATACGTACAGCGGCACCTCATTCGGAGGTACCGAGTTCCCATACCGGTCCGAGATCTCGGACGCGGACGGCATCCATGGTTCGCGCGCTGCACCTGCAGCGCGCGGAGAACTGAGAGCTCCAGCGGAAGCAAGTGGGGTATCACTCTCAGTTCGCGAACGCTTCGAACTCGAAGCGTCCGATTCGTCCCCTTCACGCGGACGAATGTTCTTAGCGTGGGGGTCGGGCGATTCGCTCGACACTGAGTCTCTGCGCTTTGAAGACTAGTCCTCCTCGTCCTCCATGTCTTCATCGTCGTCCTTCAAGTCTTCATCGTCGTCGCCATACTTCGCCTTCTGGCACTCGAAGTAGTCATATATGGAGAGATGACTCTCCACCGCCTTCTGGTTCTTCTTCACTTGGGGCGCGCTCATCGTTGAATGAGCGCGGGTTTCTTCTCCAAACGCGGAGAATTGACGAATGGTCAATTCAGAGATTGACGTGCGGAGACCCCGCGCGTCTAACCTTAAGGGGGAGATGGTGTAACGGGGTTACAAGCACAAATGGCTACAAGCCACTTGTGATTTTGACAGATAAAGTATCTGTTAAAAGTTTTAGATATTTCCCCACCTTGGTGTAAGTCACACCAATGGATACATTGAAGTGGGCCACCACAATGAGTGGTCCACACCTACCCAAAGATCCTATTGGTAGAAAGCAGCATCTTTCTACCAATCAGAGACGTGCATATTAGCGGGGCTCTGACAGCCAGCCGCTGCCAACCCCTTTCATATATGATAAACAGTTTTAGCAGATTTAGGAGGAAGATCAATTTACAAACAATACAGTTCTCATTTTACCTAATCTAAGTCACTTGGCGTCTTTATTTGATTTATATTATACTTGTGTACTCAAGTATAATTAACTCAAGTTATTACTAAGTTCCTACGCTTCCTCATACACGTAGCGCAACGTGTAAGCAATAGTAGTGAGTCAAGTTAGACCCACTACAGATGGAGTGCAAGGTGGGAAGACTTCAATTCAAGTGGTGCTGGACTGGCTGACGGCAGAACGCAATTACGACAAGTGGCGCGGGGCTGATCGGGCAAACGGGAAGACGAAGGAGGCCCTGCTCAAGGAAATTATTTCGCGCTTAGAAGCTGCTGGCATCAAGCACCGTGACAACGCAGGCGTGCGTGAGAAGATTAGTTAACTGGAGACCAGTTTCCGGAAAGCTGAAGACTACCTTGCTGCAACTGACCAAGGCATCTCGGACGAGGCTACACTACGGGCTGCAATTTTGAAACGCTGTGCATATTACTACGAGCTACAAGACGTGATGGTGGACCGCCCGTCGGCCCGCCCCGAAATCACGTCTGATGCTGCTGAAAAAAATGATCAGATTGGCCAGAGGGGGGAGCCGCCGTCCATTGGCTATGATACATGCATCTAGACCAGACAAGAGACGTTAAATGGACCCCGTTGAAGAGCTTCTATTGCAGCAGACGAAAACATTTGAGGACCGTGAAAGCCATCGAGATCGCGTGATAAAAAATCAAATTCGTGAATTCGAGCCGAAGGGGAGGGAGGTACAGCTGAAAGAAGCAAAGGACAGGCGTGAACGAGCGCAGGCAGACATCGATCTAGCGTTGAAGAAGGTTCAGCTAGCGACTGCGCAGCGTGAGACTGCGGTTCAACTTCTACTTTTACGACACAAACTTCAAAAAGACGGGGTTGACCAAAATGAAATTGATTTAATGCTGCCGCTACCCATCTGTGATGGAGAAACTGGGGTTAGCAACGAAGAGAGGGTTTGGTTAAAGCGATCGAATATGAAGTCCCGGAGATAGGAGCGTCGTTCTTCACCATTTCTGGAGCAACCTGGGAGCTCATCGTTCCACTCCTCGTTGTCACTATCAAGCTCAATCCACTCATCTGGCATAGGGTCATTGATTGCCATGTTATGCAAGATCATAGCTGACTGAATAAGCCGAATGACGTCCAACATTTCTTTTTTGTTTTGTAGCCTGCATCTCAAATACTTGAGTAGCTGAAATCATCCTTTTAGCATTCCGATGCAGTACTCAACGCGTATGCGAATTTTGGCAAGCTGAGAGTTGAACCCGTCCTCCTTGACTGATAGTTGACTGCCCCGGACGGTCTTGAAGGAAGAAACCATTGCATTCGATGGTTGGTACGCGGAATCCCCCAACAGATACTCGTTGCTATCGATGTCCAGCTCCTTATCAAGAGCGAGTTTGCAAGTTCGCCATACACGGTTGTAATGAGATGACCCGGGCCAGCGAACATTTTCGTAGCGAATACGACACAGATCGTCACAGACAATTAATACGTTAATAGAGTATGAAGCTTTTCAAGAGTAGTAATCCTCACCGTGCTTCTGAGGTCGGGTACGCAGAGGGAAAAGCTTGCTATCAATTAATCCAATGTACCAAGGAAGCCCTAAATTACCTTCAATCCGTGCCGAAATTTCACGACGCTCCGCCGCTCCGGGCCAACAAATAACCTTGGTTTGAAGCTCGCCAGGGCATCTTTTGTACGTCTTACTAGCAACGATTCGGGCGTGTGACCACCTACAGATAGAAAATCTGCTGCCAAACCGTAGCCATCCATCGACTCTAACATTCGTAGCAATGCCATCAAGTGCACCTCAACACTCATTCGAGACTGCTTTCCAGGTGTACTGCGAAACACATCGTGGTCGGCGATAAGAGTGCATACCGCGTAAAATATTGTCTTTTCATCCGGAAGTGAAGCTGAAAGTTTTCTCTGAAATCCCCGTTAGATAGTACTCCATTCGAGACTCTGGACGCTCAAGTCGCTCGCGCCGGGATATATATCGCTTGGACGAGAGCACGAAGTACACCGCCATCAGCTCTTGCTCTTCCTCCTCCTCACTAGAATTACCGCCGTCTTTGATCATTGCTAGTTTATTCCCCCACACCTTTCGTAACGCAGCCAGCACCCAATACTTTCGGCTTCGCGTCGGCATCGTTCGAGTGGCGACTGCTGAAGATCACTCGTTTGAGTTCGTGCCTTGAAAAGCGTTCTGAAAAAGGTAGTCAGAGTTGCAGCAATCTTAGGCGCATTCTCAACCGGGCGCAGCATAGCGCATTTTTATGCATGTGCTGTTGCATCGGTTGAGAACGCCTATGTGCCCACCAAAGCGCACGCTGAACAGTTGGCGAAACCATTTGTTGAAGAGACGGCTATCAAGAATGAGCTCCGAGGACAACACCGCCGCAAGGGCTCCGTTTGCACAAGCTTGAAGCCTAGCGGTCGCGACACCGGTGGCTCTCCATGTGCGCGCCTCGCGGACTGTTGTGGGTCAATTGCCAAATCGGCACCAACATAAGAAAGCAAACGCTCAAAATCAGCAGAGCTCATTCGATAGTACTGATTGAATTCCCCCTCAAGCAACAAACGTTGGGCGTGCAGGCCCCAATCCAGACGCTCACAAACCACGAGCATGCCACATTCCTCCTGCACGATTTGAGCGACGAAGCAGATGACAAACACAGAGACTGCCAGCAACATACCGCAAGTATCCAATCTGCCATGGGCCCAAAATCACGATAGGGTATTAGATTCTATCATCCTCGCTCACGTCGGCTTCTATTGCCGCTGTCTGGCACGGAGGTTGTGCTCCCTCCACATCCCCAAAGTGCCCCTCGCCGACGGAGTCAGCTTCAGTTCGTCCCTACAACAACCACCATGGCACCTATCAGCCTCCATCCCACCACTAAAACCAACAAGACTGCAACCTACAGCGCCGTGGACCCCTCAGCAAGGAACTTCTCGGCTGGCAGAAGCTCAAGCTTCACGGACTCGAACTTGTCGGCCGGCCCGGCGTGATACAGCACCCTCAGCTGCTCCGCCGAGCACTGTGTCTTGATATGAAACGCTGCACAGCACACAGCATAACACCCAGCGTCAGTCTCCCACACCCTCGTCTCGCAAGAGCCTCCACCTACAGAAGCTGGGCGTGCAGGCTTCCGTCTGCAGCACGACGCCGAGCAGCTCGGGCGGCTGCTGCAGCTGCGGGGCCACGTTCACCTCCTCGTGCACCTCCGTCACGATGGAGCGGAAGAACTCGTCCCTGGCCGCGTCCTCCAGGCGCCTGCGGGCGTCCTCCTGGCCCTCGTCCTCCAGCGTGCGCAGCGCGTCCTGCGTCAGCTGCACGTGCGCCGGCTCCGGGTGGCCGCCCGGCGTGTCCAGCAGGTCCTGGTACAGCCCCACGCTGCGGCTGCGCTGGATGAGCGCCACGTGTGCGTCCGCCGTCTCCAGCACGGCCGCCACGCCCACCTTGCGCGACAGGAAGGCGAAGGCGTCGCCCTGCGCTTGGCCGTCCGCCAGCAGGCGCGGGACCAGCGTCGAGCAGCACGTGCCCAGGTACGCCGCGTAGTCCGTGAGCCCCCAGTCCAACTGCAGCCGCCCGCGCTGCTCGGCGTGCAGCGCCTGCAGGCGGAACTTGGACGCGTTGAAGAGCCGCGGCGACTGGCGCTGCAGCGCCTCGAACGCCTGCGCCGCCTGCCGCTCCACGGCCGCGTCCGGGTGCGCGCGGCGGTTGAAGCGCGGCGACAGACGCACGCGCACCTGCTCCCTTCCCAGCGGAGCCTCGAAGCGCTGGACGGTGAAGCTCATGAGGCGCCGCAGCGGCAGCAGCATCGTCGAGGAAGAGTGAATGTCGCCAGCGTACGCTCAAAAGTGCGGTTACTATGTGGGCCACACACGTATTGAATTCAAAGAGGTACGTAAACGGTCGAAAATAATGTTGAAGAGAGAAAAAGGTTGGTAGTAGTTGTCAGAGGTCGCGTGCGCACTTCAATCCGTACTGCGACTCGGAGCTCAACCCTGGCCGCATTCTTCAATAATCAGAGAAGGATGCAGAGCCTGTTCCACGGCGTGCGCGAGTACCTGACGCCGGTGCTGACCGAGTCGTCGTTCGAGGACAAGGGGCTACTCACGCCCGAGGAGTTCGTCAAGGCCGGAGACCTGCTGGTGTACAAGTGCCCCACGTGGCGCTGGGAGAGCGGCGAGCCGAGTCTGCGCCGCTCGTACCTGCCCGCCGACAAGCAGTTCCTCGTTACGCGCAACGTGCCGTGCCGCCGCCGCGTCACGGCGCTGGAGCAGAGCTACCAGACGGAGCAGGCCGTCGAGGGCGAGGACGACTGGGTGGCCGCCGTCTCCTACGCCAACGACGGCGAAGGCGCCGACGCCGTCACGGACCTCAGCGACGAGATGGGCGACGTCTCGCTCTCGGACAAGCCTGGCCAGACGCAGCAGCCTGGAGGCATCCTGGGCGCCATCGTGGACGAGCACTTCGTGGGCGGCAGCGCTGCTGCGGAGCCGGAGCTGCGCGACCTGAGCTCGTACGAGGAGGAGGACAACCTGGTGCAGGACGACGAAGCCGCGCTGGGCAACTACCTGGTGGCCAGCGAGCCCGACGACGACGCGGACGACGCTATCCTGCGCACGCGCACGTACGACCTGTCCATCACGTACGACAAGTACTACCAGACGCCGCGCGTGTGGCTCTTCGGCTACGACGAGCGCAACGCGCCGCTGAGCGGCGACCAGATGTTCGAGGACATCATGCAGGACTACGCCAACCGCACCGTGACCATGGAGCCGCACCCGCACCGCAGCGCGCTAGTGCACGCCTCCATCCACCCGTGTCAGCACGGCGCGGTCATGAAGCGCATCATCGCCAACCTGAAAGCGCGCAAGCCGGGCGAGGCCGAGACGGAGCAGCAGCTGACTAACGAGATCCGAAGCGACCAGTACCTCTTCCTCTTCCTCAAGTTCATCCAGTCGGTCATTCCGACGATTGACTATGACTACACGATCGAGGTGAACGCCAAGCAGTGAGGCAGAATTTCTTGAGAAGTTTGCCATTCGGACCAAAATTGCATGTTACCACGACAGTGAGGCCGATCTACTACTAAATAAGAGCGGCTTGATGGACTGTTTGCTACGCTCACAAGATTTCTGGACAACATAGCCCCGTCGGCGAACGGGAGCCTTGTGAACTTCGCGTGTTTGTTGTTGTAGAGCTTTCGCTATTCTTCGTGCGTGGTTGCCCTCAGCACTTTTGCTGCTGCTAATCTGCTAATCTTGGCTGGGTCCGATTTGGTGATCCCTCTTTTGACAATGAGGTCTGGCCGAAGAGAACGCGCATTGCTGGTGGCGAGTGGTGTGGCTGCGGTAGTTGCCAAAAGGAGGGAGGAGGGCGCATTGCGCTTGGGTCTGGAGGTGCAACGAGGCTTGATTGGACTCGAGTATCACGAGACCTGCGCCGAATGGGTTATAATAGCATCATTCACCGTTCTGCGCGACCGGAATCAAATGTAACGTGGCGGAAAGGTGAAGTGTTTGGCGGCATGATAAACACTGGGTTTGTACAATACACTCACTGTCGCAGGCTATGGTCCCGAAGGTCAACGGCAACGATAATGATTATGATTATGATAATGATACCTGTAGACGTTTCTGAATTCGAACCACCCTAATTCACACAGAGAAGAAGCAAAGTTGATGACCTGCTTACTGGACATCTCGTTTTGCTAGCTACCAGAGCTCGTAATCGGGTACCCGAACCCGGGTAAAATGCTTACCCGGCCGGGTATACCCGAACTTCGGGTAGGGTGCGGGTACCTGAAATCATCCTCAGGCCAGCTTTCACTCACGAGAAAAAAATAGTGTCCTACTGTTTCACCCGCAATACACGACCTTCGGACGCACTGCTTGAACTGTTGGAGTTAGCGACCTTGAAAACTAATGCCGGGAACTCACAAGAAGATCACCAAAACGAGTCTCAGCATTACATCATGGACCACAGGAATTACGCTCCTTCGAAGCCGCTCCACTACGACAGTGTCGCGTGAATTAACTATGCGGACATCCCAGCAAAGTATTTCCCCCCGTTTCATCGTCAGGTTGCACCAAATTTTCCAATCTTACTTACGAAAGTAAAGTTTAATTTCTGAAGTCGGTCCACGAAACACGTATTGGTTTCCTAGAACCCCTCGCTTTTGTTAGTGCTAATTCAGAAGTGAGCTACTAGCTGTTGTCTTATTGCTTGAGATCTCTCTACAATTAGGCTTTCGTGGTCTCGCCCTCATTTCGTCCTCCTAGTTACTCTACATCAGGTCGCGGCAGACGCGTTGAAACGCTTGTGTGAGTTTACTGTGTCTCCACACTCAATTTGGGAATTGGTCTGAAGCTCGAACTTTTGGTGAGGCCAGTGATTCAGTGGCGCCTTCAAATATAAATATAACACCGTTTTATCGCTAGGGGTAGGGAAGCTTAAAAGGTCATTCTCCAATTTTTTAGTAATATCGCCAATATAGAAAAATGCGAGCCAGCGTAACCTGTGAAACTTATGATTTCAAATAATGGTGCGTTGACAATCCAATAATTACACCAAGTCTAATCCTGGATGCTTATCAACGACGTCGTTTGTGAAAGCGTATCTCATTCGCGTTACGGTGGAGAGCTTCATCCGATTGGCCAAAAGTGCGCTAGCCACGCACCTCGCTCTTCCCCACACATTCATATTCACCAGGCATCCAGCAAGGCCGGTAGGTCGCCACAACCACCCGCCCAACCCAGCTCGCCGCTCGTAGCACTTCAGTGAATACGCCAGCACGTGATCACCTTGATGGAGACCAAATCCGTACACCTGTACAGCACCAAACACCTGCAGAAGCTACATCAATGACATCACTACATGGATCAAAGCGACGAAGCAATCTACAGACATTTTTTCTGTGCTGACGGAAGTCTCAATCTCGATGTGTTTCTCCCTGAACATTTTGGGGCTATGCTATCGCATAAAATGAATGAGAGCAAGATCAAGGTAACTACGCTTGGTGGCTACAGAAGTGCACTAAAGGATGTGTATCGTCAGAAGCAAATAGCCCTGCCAACAGAGTACTTAGATGATCTAAAAACATTTTTAGAGGGCTGAAGAGGGTGGAGGCCGATGATGACCAAGATGGACGCACAGTATCTAGGTCGTGTTGTCGCCGGGCTTCGTCAAAACAGTGCTGCGCTACCTCCGCATTTTACCGATCCAAACGACGCCTTCGTCTTAGATTAAACCAGGTGATTAAACTTGGTTGTCCTGAATCCGTTGGCGTCTGACTTCCTTTTTGTATTATAACTTTTGCGTTTCTTGTGCGTTTGTGCGCACACGATTTCGTTTTACCCCTGGCTATTTTTCGATACAACCGCTGTTATTCTGAGCTACCTTCCAGAGTGCTTGGGGTCAGATAGCTACCGTAATACACGAAACTCAATACCACCCTGTATTACAGATGCAGCACAAAGATGCGGGCACAAGCACGGCTCTGATGCTGCTCGGCGAGCAGCATTATATTAAACGCTACTAAAGTGAGTAAGCGGTGCGCGTGACGGCAGGAAGTCAAGCACGGCCTCGACATCCTTGTGCATGGACACTCCATAACCCCAACGACGTTACGACGTCGGCAATCGGGGCTGGTAGAAATACATACAGCGTGTCTAGCACAACCACTGAGCAAAATGGTCTCGGCAGAGAAGCCAAATTCGATGCATGCACTCCTATCTACATGTTGAGTAAAACTGTCTCGCGAATTGATTTGCGACGATGTTGCCGGAATTCATTCAGGACATTAGACCATTTGAGCTGCTCATTGCTCCTTTGGCGGTTTTTTGGCGTGGCATCGCTGATCGGAAGCTGTGTCATTACACCCTGAAGCATCTCGCGCGCTTGTTGAACGCTAGGTGTTGCTATCCAGGAACTTCTAGGTATTTTGGCTTGTACCTCCATCATCATACAGTGATAGGTGATATTGTTTGTCACTTCCTACTGGTGGTGAGGTCCTGCCATTGCAAAAAGCGGTAAGAACTAACTTGCCCACATGTTTCGCCACAGCACCCGTGCTCTCAAACGCACATCAAACCGGGGGTGGGTGGGTGAACGACTGTCTATTTGGGGATTATTTTTGTCCTATAGTAGCCTGGTATGCAAGGCGTCGTGACAAGATAGATCCATCCGGCTGTCTGGTGGGTCTTTCGCAGTGAGACTGTAGGCTGCCGTTTGGAGGATGTAGCTGTGAATTGGCGTCGCCGCGGTCGTTGCTGTCATGTACCGGAGGTCGTACGTCTTATTTGTCCGGATTGTCGCCATGTGGACTACTGGCTGGAGTTCTGGAAGCGGAGGTTCGCCCCTTTGGACACTGAAGAATTGGCCGAGGAGCGTATTAAGCTCATCTGGGCTGCTGCGGGTTGGTGGGGATGGGGTTCTTTGGCTGTTGCAGATCACAGTCATGCGCCCTTCAATGCGGACGTATGTCGTCTCTGGTTGGGCAGTGCGAAGCCGTTCTCTCATCCCGTGTGTAAGAACGCCCCGCGCCCTGTCGCGGCTAGTGTTGGCTGTCGTGGTGTCAAGGCTGCCCGCTTCGATAGCGCGCCACTGTCGATTGTGCTGGTGGTACATGATCCAGCCCCCCCCCGCGCTAGCTGCTGCGTCCAAACACACATCAAAGACATGCCGGTAATATCAAATCTAAGCACCCTGACCTATTTACTCTCAATTCTGATCTACATCGCGCTGACGACCTCGGGCAATTCTTGCTGCCACTAAAGAACCGTAGTGGAGGTGTACCAGGACAATTCGTTTACACTTCGATGCGTTCAATCCTGTTTGATATGTAACGAGGAAATGGGCGGTCAATGATACCTGAGTTTGCTGCTGATTTAATGATATATTTTAAAGACTTGAAGCGCACCATCGCGCAACGAAATCACGATGCTGGTGTGGAGTTAACGGAGGCGAAAGAACCTATGTCGTTTTCTGTTTTACGATCGCTTTGTGCTACGTTCCTCAAGCATGGTGATGAAGAGTTTTGTTTTGCTAATGTAATTTTACTGTTGAGTTGGAATCGTGCAGGGAAGACAGCATCAATCCATTCCAGCAATATCAGTTGGGATGGAGACACGTTGGTATTCCTTTAGGGTATATGATAAATTATGAAGACGGCAGGCGGCCTGGTGATGTTAGGCACGTGTATGGCAATCCATTCATCCCGGAAATTTGTCCTGTGCCGGCGGTAGAAATATACGCTGCTGTTCTGGGGATTACTGATTCAGAGATCTTCCCCGGAGGTAACTAGTACGACTGGTTCTCGTAAATTTTATAACGAGTGATGGTGAAAGATGAAAGGAGAGTATTGCTAGAAAATGAGGGGTTGTTAGCGTCAGATATCGGGATCCATTCTGCTCGTGAAGGGTCGAGACTTTTGTTTCATCGTGCCCAAACCGAGGTCCTTCGGCTGCGGCTATATGCATCAGAGCTGGGTAAAAATTACCAGGCGTACAAGACACTTACATTTGTTACAAGGCGGCCGGTGATTGCATCGTAGGGCGCTATGTGACTGGGCTACTATTTGATGATCCTGGATTCGCTATAACACCGCCTTTTTTTCGATGTCGACGACTTTGTTCGCGATAGTATTCATTTGTGCTTTAACAATTTGCCACCGCGTTTACTACGAACTGGAGGCGTTTTTATGGCGTCTCTAGTTTATCACAGTGAATATCTACTCACAACACTGAGTGCACAACACCCTTTGTGCCGCAATGCCTTTTTCGGAAACGCCAGGATCGTGTCCCAGTTGCAACAACAGCTGGTTTGTCGAACAGCACGTGCATCGGATCGAATGAGGTCCACTGGGGTTCCTCCGCACGTTCATTTACCGGTAGCGATAGATAATCAAGCGGAACAACTACAGCAGGTATCGTTGTCTGTTGGGGGGCTAGCGCCGACCGTGGTGGAGCTGATGAAATCAGAAATGTCGCGCTGTCAAAACACTGGGTCAATATGAGAGGTCAGTGCAAGTGTATCGCAGGCGCATTCGGATTGCGGAATATTCGAGCTTGTAGAATCCGTTCGAAACCATTTCCCCTGTCTGTTAGAACGCAGTGTAGAACCTGATGAATCTCACGACCGACCCGCCAGTGAACATAGCGGCGGATCTAACACTACTACAGTGCTGGCGGATAGTATACTGTCACCCCGATTTTTTGCTTTATTTTATCCAATACGAGGCGTTTTTCGACGCGCTTTTGTCCAATCGAAAGGGCGATCTCATACGAAGCGAACGCTACTCGATTCATTTCAATCTGACACGTACTTGCGATGCAACCGTAAAAAATGTTGAAGTTGAAGTTGACGTACCTGGCGGTTACAATACTGCCAGTTCGGTTTGCGCGACTTGTACTGGTTGTTTGACGCTTGAATTGCACTCAGTACTTGGTCTTAGCCCCATGGAGCTCCAGCATAGCGATGCACCTCTTTGGCATAGACTCAACCAGTTTTGTGATGAGGTCCTGCCCGATCGCAGCCCACGATGCCTTGATCGTCTCGATGAGGTCTTCACGTGTCTGAAATTGTCGTCCGTGAGCGTAGACAGCACGAGCCAGGACCCCCCACATATTCTCTATGGGGTTCAGGTCGGGCGACTGTGCTGGCCAGTCCATCACGTCCACGTTTTCCTCCTTCAGGAACTCCTTCGTGGCCCCTGAAGTATGGATTGAGGCGTTGTCCTGTTGAAAGACACACTCTCGGTCGTACACGCGGTCAATGAACGGCAGCAAATACTCTGAGAGAGTATAGATGTACCGCTCACTGTTTTGATTTCCCTCTAAAATCACTAATTCAGACTTACCGCTAGCACAAAATGCAGCCCAAACCATGACACTTCCTCCGCCACTTTGGCGAGTAGAGTAGATCTCGGGTTCGCGGCGCAAATCGTGCCAATAGTACTGCATGCAGTCTGGCCCGTCCAGATTGAACTTTTTTTCGTCTGAAAAGACGCAGTTTCCCCATTTTGTCACGTCCCAGGTCACCTTAGCTCGGGCTCACGTGAGACGAGCCTCCTTGTGCTTCTTAGTCAACACAGGCGTAGCTTTACGCTTCTCGTAGTTCGTGTTAGGATCCGCCTGAAGGATTTCACGGATCCGCCGCGCGCTTACAGGTAGCTCCAGCGCCATTTTGAGCTCCGCAGAGCTGAGTTGACCCTTCGAAGCTTCACGAAGCAGCCGGCGACGTGCCTTCGGCGTGAGCTTTTTGGGTCTTCCCGATCGTTTAACCTTGGTGTAGCCCTCTGGATCAGATAGGAAGGCGTGTACTACGGGTCTAGAACGCTGCACACGTGTCGCTATAGCTCTTTCGCTCAGTCCCGCCTCAGAGAAGGCCGTTATCCGGTGCTGCTCTCCTTCGGTAAGTTTGGTCCCCCTGGGCATGCTGCTAACACGAATACATGACAAACAATACAATAGCATATGCACATTTAATTGCTGATCACAGGGCTAGAAGCGGATGCGAAAGCAACGCCTCCATATCAGTAAAATACGCACCGGCAGTATACTAACCGCCAGCACTGCCAAGCGAAATTCAACTCAGCATTTGCTACGAAGGAGCGCCTGTGCTGGGATGATGGCCTCGACATTTACGCGCCTTTGGTTCTGTTACAGCACGTCACGTCGCGACATATTCCACGAGTGTACATCTTCATAGTCTTCTCTCCGATGCCATTGACTTTCACCGCCTTCACCTGGCTAGCATAGTTCCGTCACCATAGTGTGACGGTGCCGACAACGGCCGACGGCAGCCGACAGCGTCGTGATTGGTGCAAATACACGTTGAGATAAGAAATTCATCTAGTAGTCAAATTTCAATTGGCTGTGGTGGAGTCCACACCAGAAGCGTTTGAATAAAGCACACACCAAGTCACCGCCATCGACTGACGAGGGTGCCGGCCCCGCCAGGCAGGCGGGGGAGAATGAGCATCACCGGGCCCCAGGAGGAGGAGGGCGGGGAGGACAAAGAGGGTGACAAGCTGGAGGAGAGTGGTGTCCAAGAGGGGGGGGAGGCGGCCGGGAGGAATGTAGCAAGCAGGATGAGGCCTACCAGCAGCAGAGGTGACGCCCCCCCCCAAATAATTGGTAATTGGTCCGGTTCAACGCTAGTCGTTCATGTCGTGCTGGGCGAGTTAGAGAGCATGTCCAAGAAACTCGGTCGAGTTCGCGATAATAGTTGACACGTCATTGTTAATTTCCCAAAGCAGTATGACAGTCGATACAAAAGCTAAGTAAATTGTCGGCTACATGGCAGATATTCGTATTATAACTTAATAACTTAGATTCACTACGAGCTGGATACATATTTTGTTGGTATTGCCGACATCATACGTGCGCACGGTGTCGGCAACAAATAAGCCTATCCCTAAATGAGATGGTTGGGAGACCACCGGCACCGCGAGCATGAATCACCAGGTGATTCCTGCTCGTCAATGCAAGGCACAGGAGAAAACCCGACCAATCAAAAGCACAAATCATTACACGTGGCGACGCTGGTTTACTTCATGGTACTTCCAATCAAAGTTTGAGAGGTCGAACACCATGCGGTCGCGCCCTGGTCAGTGTCGCTACTGCGACAATGCTCCACGGAAGTAGGAGCCGTTTAAGATGGACATCACAGTGAGCCTACTGCGTATGCTGACCTCCGAGCGACGGCGTCGTAGCCCGCGCGCTCTCGACGCAGCGTCTTTTCGTTGTAGCATTATCTCAAGTATGCGTGCTTAGCCGAGCACCCCATGTAGCCGATTCCAGTCTACATCCGCCAACCGCTCGCACTCCTGTATATGCAACCATGTGTATTATTCACATTAGCTTGCTATGACTCTAGTAGTGTAAGCTCATCTAGTTTGGGTAGGATTCTGTAGCGTTGCCTGATGTACGAATTTGAATGTTAGCTCGTATACATTCGAACCTGCTCCGCAACATAATCTCGTCCACATTCATACAAAACGTCCTTGATTTTTGTTAAGGGCAAGACATATATTGCAATCTCCAGACCTAACTACTCGCCAAACTCCAGTGTCGACACCTCAGCTTTCCCACTGTCACGCAACGTTTAGTTCGTCCAGCCTCTGAGCGTCTCTCGGTACGTTGTGCTGAGGAATAGCGAACAGAGAGCAACTTTTTGTCGTTCTGCAACCGCTAGACTTTTTGTCCTAACTAACGTTGTACGTGCCATTCTTGTTGGCAAGCCGTCGTCATAGGCGTACCCTGTTCAGCCCCTTAGTGCTGTTTGCATCGGTGGAGCCGGGGAAGGACCACCAGCCTGAGTTTCCTCGTAATCGTTGTTTGAGCGTGGGTGGGCCTCTTCCGGGTCAAGGTCCGTGTCGGTCTCCCAGTTTCAGGTATCGTCGTCGGCTACATTGAACAGTGCTTCTAAGTCCTTTTGTCCGCGAAGGGAAGGTAGGTGGGGGGGGCTGCTAGCTAGACGAGAAAACAACTATGACAGGTCACACGAACTGTTTGTGGCCCCTGCGTTAATGTATTTTACAGGTCCGTGGAGACCTGTTAGGTTGTACAGTGTTTTGCCGTCATCCCGTAGCTTTTAAATTTGACCAATCGTATCTTGCGATTAGGCCTCTCATCGGTCTATAAATCACTTCAGACGACTAGTAGTCAAACGGTTAACATTACTTAGCGGTTAAATCGATATTACTACCAATCCTTGCTTCGCATACGTCATACCCATCTTTCATCGTTCTGCGTGCGCAGGCAAATGGTCTCCAGAAGTTGTGCTGGACGTGCGTGTGCGACGAGTACATCCAGAGCAAGCTGCAACAGCACATGAATGCCACGCATGGGGAGGCGTTCGGCGGCTTCATACAGTACCAGGGCCGCTCGAGCGAGGCGAGCGGCATAAGAAGACCGAGGTATATTGCGATGAGTGTAGCCTGCGGTTCAGCAACCAGTGGCTTAGATCACTACGGAGAAACAGAGCCTTGACAGCGGGGGGGGGTCAAGATGACCAACAGCGTCGGAGTGACGATGGAGGAGAGTGGGGTGATCGGTGAGAAGAAGCCGGCTCTATTTGGTGATGCAGGGTCGACTGTGTTTGGGGCTGAGAAGCTGTGGATGAGAGAGAAGGACAGAGAGGTTGAGGGGAAAGCAAGTGGTTCTGCGGCCGTCAGGAGCCGTTATGGATGAGGAGAAGCGGATGCGCGAAACGGAAACGACGGCTGGCACGGCAGAACATCGCGCACGCGAAGGTTTCGTTCCGAGACTGTCGGCTGGTGCCCGGATGGATGCGGATCACATCATTTAAGGATTGATGACCTCTTGTTGGGCGCCCGGATGGATGCAAACGCGATGGTTTGCGAGTTGATGGCCGTGAACCAGGGGTTTGATGGGGCGGGAATATGGAGGTGAGAGAATACTTACGCACTTGCATCAGGATGGACGACCAAAGGCGGGCGTGACTCGATGTTCGGGATGAAGTCGGTGGGTGGCTGGTGATGATCCTGGGCAAGATGTTGTCGAACTTCAAAGTGACGCACACCAGCATGTGCGCCGCCAGTGCGTATTGGTGTCGCCTGTTCAACCAACTACGGCCGCGGCAGCAGATGCAATTCAAGAGCGGAAGAATAGCGGCGTGAGCGACGGGCTCGCCAGCGCATATCCGCGCCGGCTATCGTCTAGGAAACCCTTGATGCAGCCTGGGAGCACAAGAACACGATCCATCAAGCGCGGCGAGCCCATCAGCGTACTAGCACCACGTGGTCATGTCCCGGCGGCGGATCAGGTTGCCGAGGAAGCGGCTCGGGAGCGAAAGAATGCACTGCGGTGAGAGCGTCGAGCTCGCCAGCGCGAACAATCTGGAGTGGAGCTAGCGGATGAATACGTAGATGATATAATAGCGGATCATACAGCTCGAGTGATGAACAATACGTAGCTCCAGATCTGGCATGCGGAGGAAACAGAAAGTGAACCGCAGCAGCGCTTGGAGAAACAAGGGATGAACGGCCGAGCAAAAGCAGCTAGTTGTTGGGAGGAAGATAGACGAGTTAGAGAGCAATTGAGTGGCAGAGTTCTCGAGACATGTGATCTGACAAATGAGGAAATTCAATGGATGAAAAGAGAGCAGCTGTCTTTTAAGGATCCGCGCCTAGAGCTTGTATATTACTATTGTTGCGGTTCGGATTCCCGCTCGTTTGTTTGTGGCAACGAGCAGGTAAGAGGGAACGACGGGGCTCTTCGACGAGATCAGATCTCTGAACTACTGAATAATTATCCGAAGGTGAGTGATATCGCGGGTTGTCAGCGTTTGGTTAACGAACAAGCTTTGGCGTCAACCTCCATTTGGGCATGTGCGGCCTGCGGACGAAGTCTGAAAATGTGTATTTTTCTTCGCTGCAGACCTTACGGTCTATAGTCAGGCTTTCCGATACCACGTTACACAGCCTTTATAGAGATGTGTCAGCATATATCGTTCGTAAGTGCTGACAGCTTTTATTTATCGTGGAGACGCGCACTACCTGATCCCAGAGCTCGTTGGAGATAGCGAAAATCTGCCAGTGTATATTACGTATGACAGCTTGTTATTTGTTCTTGAAATTCCCGCCCCTTCGACTCAACAATTCCAAACAGATACACCGTCGCGCTTCGCTCCAACCGGGATTCTTTAGCTATCCCATCCTACGCAAAACTCTCGTTTTCGAATGTTTGATTTTATACACAAAACGCGTAAGCCACACAATTAGTCATGGCATGTGAAGGGTGTAAACGCAAAACAGTTTACTGCCGCCAGATGGCAAACGGTGTTGATGTGTGTCCAAGATTTCAAGATCTCAAGATATACAACTACAGCTGAAAAAAATAGTAGATATCGCCGGCTGTCCAGCCATCTTTATTAGCAAATGCCCCTATTGGCAACGCAACACGCTTTCAACTAAGTTCATTCCCCATTGCGCCCCGCAGACCATAGAGCCACTCAAGTCCTGCTCCTGCTCAAGAGGCAAGAAACACCATGAATCTACACGCCTTCCTCCTGTTGACAGCGACTACGGTTTTTCTCGTCAGCGGCGAAACTCGCGATGCTCAGACCACGATCTCACGAGTGCAGTCGCCAGGCCCGTTCCGGGTGGTTGTTTCTCCGTCCGACGAGAAAAGGTTTCTGCGAGCCGCTGGTACTACTAGCAGAAGCAAAATGCTGGAGGATGCAGCGTATCGCAGCAAAATATTCCAGGAATGGCTCGACAAAAACCACTCGTCCATGTATGCCTTCGCTTTCTTCAAGCTGGGCACGAACAAAAAGTACGAAAAGTACCGCGATCTCTACAACGAGTACGCTGCGCTCCACAAAGCATCTGGCAAGTATCCGTAACTGCGCGAAATGAAGCGTCCACTGGGTCGCATTCGTGCGACCCCACCCCATGAGATTGTCTATAGACAGCGTACGTAGCACAATTTCTATAACAGTCAATCAATATACGCACGGTGGCCAGCACAAATTGACGCGGAAATGTCTTTCATCCCATATATATTATAACGCCCCTGTATCCAATACAACGCCCCATGAAGCGAGGCCTTACATGCCTCCTCCGTAGAACCATTTTTCGGATCCCGCCGCTTCAAGCGCCGAATTCTCTCGCGGGCAAGAGCAGCAGCGACAGCAAGCAGGGGCCCGGACCACGCAGACCAACGCCCGAGCACGGTGTTCGTGACACTCAGGTACATCATCATCGGCCACTCGGAGGTGGGCAAGTCGTCGCTGCTGCTGCAATTCACGGAGCAGCACTTCCAGCCCATCCACGACCTGACCATCGGCGCCAAGCTGCATGAGGTGGACGGCCGCAAGGTGAAGCTGGAGATCTGGGACACGGCCGGCCAGGAAACCTTCCTCTCTCCATCACGCGCAGCTACTACCGGGGCGCGGACGGCGCGCTGCTCAATGTGCGACGATCTTGTCCCTGCCAATTCATCAAGTAAAATGAATTCTCTCAGTGGAAGAACAATCACAACAGTTCATTGACATTCATACCTTTAGTGATACGCTTGAGCGTATCCTCACCGGACATCGGCAATTAATGGTTACGAACGAGGACCTAAAGAACATGATATACCGAATTCTGGACAGTGTTGAGCACTTGCCAGGCGTAACGGCAATGACATGCCCAAACGGCACGATCACCGCAGCAGCTGTCGAAGCCGTCGCTTTGAGGCCTCCGTTAGTTGGAAAAGCTTGGCTGAAGAATCTGACGTCATTAAAAGGACACGTTTTTCAGTTTATTTGTTCAGTTCGTGATGGAGGGTCTCGGTTCGTTACCGAAGGCTCCTGGTAATCGCGATCTGAACGACTGCTTGCGCGAGTTCGAAATCGTGGCTTACGTTGCTGATAGTAAACGTTTACGCCAACGCAACAGTAGGAGCGGGACGTAAGTGTCGACGGTCTGGAATACTGACTGGAATCGTCAAGGCATGAAGTGAGATGAGCGACCAACAGCGAGCTGCATTTCGCTTTTCAATTACCCGTGGTGATGGTGCTGCAAAGTCAGCCAAATAGCCAGCTAATCGGTAGTAAAAAGGTCCACTAACAATCTCGTTCAGAATTTCATTTAACACCTTGTCTCCGAACGGTACTCGCCTCTGACGCGTAAGCGCATGTCGTAAGTTACCACTTACAGAAAGAATTGGCATTTGTATATGTCATGTGCTTCACGTCGGGGTAGGTGTATAAGTTTTCAGCAGGGTTTCCGGTCTATGTCGTAAATGATACGGCATTAGGATGGAGCAATCACAGCTCGATGTCGTAACTTACTCCATTTGCAGCCAACAGATGGCTGAGGAGGTGCACTGATCTGCAGCTCATTTCAGAAAACCCATGAAAGAAGGTACGTTGGTTCAATAAACTTGGCATTCAACCACACGAAGCTCACCACTCATCAACTGAAACGCAGCCTACACGCTCACTCATTATTGCTGTCAGAGTCAGAGTCATCGCTTCCTTCCTCGCGGACGAGCTGCAGTTCCCGCCGTGTCTTCTTGCGCTTTCCTGCGTTCTTGCCGGGCAGGCGCAGCACTACGCGCTTCCCCAGGCTGGCAGGAACGTTCTGCCCGGCGCCGAAGTCGTCGTGCCAGATCTCGAAACAGGTTTTTTCGACGCCCTTGTATTCGCGGCGAATCTTGTAGCACAACCAGCATTTGGCGTTGTCGATGGAACAGCGCTCGCAGAAGTAAGTCGTCGCGAAGGACTTCTTCTTTTCTGTGCGGAGGAGCGCACAAACCTTGCATGACCGTTGGCGGCGCTTCTGAACTCCGGTGACGGTAACCCAGTCTTCGGACTGCTCGAGTGCGTGCGCAAGGCGGACTGGTGTTCGCCTACGCTTTTGGCGGGAGGGAGGTGGTGTCGCTTCGACCCCTGCAAAGTCCTCGGCCTTCAATTGAAGGAGCTGGTTCTGCAGGACTGTAAACCACTCGGAGCGTTTCAAACACACTGTACCCTTGATCGTGGCCGCCTCTTTGTGGGTCAGGAACGCGTTCACCAGCGCCAGATCGACGAACCCCAAGAACAAGCCCTTGTAGTACTTGGTGAACCGCGTGGACATCTGAAGAGAGTAACGCTGGAGACGGAGTTGATCGTGGCGATCTACCCCGCCCATCCAGTTCTGGTAGTCCTTCACCAACTGAGGACACCCACTTGAATCGCGCCCACCCGCTTGACCTTCCTCTCGATCGTAGACGGCGTCATGGCGGAGCCCGTGCAGAGGTAGTAGACTGGTTTGCGGTCCCACCAGAGGCACGATATCATGGCGGGGACATCGACAGAGCGCGTGAAGACGAAGGAACCCCTTGGGATGCTTGCTGGGCGGTTCTTGTGTTCGGACTTTATGATCTTGTCGAACCCCAAGCGGTTCGTCATGATCGTTCCAACAACGTAAACCCTCATCTTCAGCAGCTCCACGGCGAGAAGAACCGAGGTGTAGTATCGGTCGATGATCACAGCATGCCAGTTGTGGCGCGATTGAGGAGTGAACGTAGTCTTCAGGTTCCGCAAGACGGCCGCTGCTCCAGTCTTGGCGTCAATTCCGGTATCTCCTCCATCGTTGTTACGCTTGCCCACATAAACTTCAAATCTAGAACAGATACGGCATAAAGAGATGTCAGAATTCATTACATGTCGGAAGTTACGACATAGAAAAAAGATCAAACAAAACACCTGTGGCAGTATGCCGTCTTTGCGTCGCACAACATAAACAGTTTAGAGCCGTATCAGTGTGGCTTATCAGACATGAACATGCGCGTGGTGTTGCGCTTCGACGTGGTAGGAAGTACGCCTTCGTCGAAGGAGAAGATGGCTGGAAGAGACCAACCTGCCAAGAAGCGCTCTTGGATCTTGTCCACCGCAGGACGTAACTTCCACAGCTTATCGCGGCCGTGATCTGCGGTGTTGTCAACGAAGTGAAGGTCGCGCAGGATGTTTTGGCAGCGGTCACGAGTCATGTACCGCCCGAACAGTCCGACTGGTATGGCGCCTTCTTCGACCATGGACCAATGCGCAGCGTAGCTCCTCTTCTGAGGACACAGCATGCGCGCGATTCGAAGCCCAACTACATGAAGAATTTCGTGGGTACCGTACTCTTCCGCTGCTTTCAAGCGCCTAGCAATTTGCGCGGCGGTCTTACGATGACGTCCAGTCTGCCGCGCCGCCATCCTTTCTGCTCGCCTCCCCACTTGCTGCAAAAAATAGCGGTTAGTCTCCCTCGCTATCAAGACCCACACGGGTTTCGGCACGAAGTACAGTAGTGTCAGCAGTGGCGACCGCCACACATCGAGCAGCGCACCAACAGGTTTGGCCTCGTCCGCACCCAACCCAGGGTACGAAGTAGTATCGGTTTCGAACTCTGTCGAGACTGGGGTCCACTGCATTGCCCGTAGAGCTGCCTCCCGTTGTTTGAGAGCTGCTTTGCTTAGTTCAACGTCGCCGCCAATATGCAGTGACGCGAGGAAAGCCTCATCCATCTCGGCGGCGTCACTGTCGGAGAGTTCATCGCCCTCTTCATCGAACTCGTCGCCTCCAGAGTCGCAGTCGCCGTCGCAGATGCCATCACTATCGCTCTCATCGGAGCTGAAGTTCCCGTACTCACTGCTGCTCTCTCCATCCTGCAACACGTTCACGTCGGCGTTGAGTTTCAGGGGGATCCGTGTTCGCCGTGGGGGAGCTGTGGGAGAAGTGACAGCACGTTCGTCCTCCCCCTCACTCTCCAACCCCGACGCATCCGACATCAGACGCAAGTTGGCTGCTGCGTCTCGGTGCTCATCGTCAGCTTCCAGGTCTCTCGGGGAGAGGTCAAACGCTCTCGATACAGCAGCCTGCGATAGTTCAGGCTCCAATCCAGAGGAGGGTCCAAACATCTGCTCGATGGTGTTCTGCGACAGCAGTACACTTGTGTCAATCTGCGAGAGTCTAATGGCGGCGTCGTCACCGCCACCTCCGCCGCCCCCCTCTCCAACATGTTCCTCGCCGCCACCGTCCTCTCCAGCATGCTCCTTGCTGCCGCCCCCCTCTTCAACATGCTCCCCTCCGCCGCCCTCCTCTCCATCATGCTCCTCGTCCTCGACCAGCAATCCCGATTGGAAGGCGTACTCCACCACGGCACGCTCACCTATCAGCACGTTCGCGCCCTTTGGACTACTATAGGTCCATTCAGTCTGGATACCTGTCGGCCGCTTCGACGTCCACCCCACCGCCTTGAGCTGCCGCCAAAAGTGTCGGAAGTCAACGTCGTGTGGTGCCGCGGCGGGGGCGGCGGGTTTCTCTCGGCGACAGGACCGCATGCCCGCCAGCCCGCAAATTCTCGAATGAGCGGTCTGGACCAAACTGGCATCCATCACCCATCCGAACCCATCCTCTGACCCGGTTTTGTGAACTTGTCGCAGAGACCTCTCGCAGCTTATATGCTGCGGTTGTTTGAAAAACACTTGATTAAAGTATGGGAAAATCGTGTCCGAGCCATTTTCTAATATAAATCGCTCAATGTCGTAACTTACGACATACAAAAAAGGACATGTCGTAACTTACGACGTTCGGAGCCAAGGTGTTAATTGTTAGGGTAGACCATCTGCATACCTTACATCGTCCGCGTAGTGCACTAGTAGGTCACGACGCTGTACGCCACTTCGTTCACCTCCACTTAATTCACTAGTATTACACTAGTATACCACGATGCTTTCCGCCACTTCATTCCCCAGCGCACGCCGATGTCTAGCCCATCGCTCTAGTCATCCTTCTGTTAGACACACTGCTCGTCAAACACCTCAACAGCAGACCGCCACACACGCCACTAGAAGGAGGCCGCCATAAAAGCCTCCGGCACGTCGCCACACAAACATTTAGCACGACAGCTCGTCACGCAGGTCCATGCAGTTCACACGCGGGGTGACGACCAGGATGACGGGCAGGCAATCTCGCACATCACGTGATTCAGCGAGCAGGACGTCACAACGGCCACGAGCTGGACGACGAGCAGGATGTCGTGTACACCACGGGAGCAGGGCGAGTCGGCCTCCACACGGGCAACTTCGGCCACGACCTAATAGACGTAGACGGCCGAAGATAAGCCGAGTTTAAACGGTACAGTATGGATGAGCTTTGCAGATTTTGATTATGCGAGTAACCTGCCATTTGTCAAAATTGGCCTTTTTCATGTCATGGCCTTCTTTGGAAATGTCCCTCTTTAGTTTCACCCGGGATCAATGTGTCCGCTCCCATGATTGCCAGCTACAAAGAACGATTGAAGACGGTGTGCTGTGCGTGAAGCCGCACAGAGGAAACCATAACCTAAACGCCGCTGCGATCAACCTTCCGTGGGTCG
Organism: Phytophthora cinnamomi; assembly: GCF_018691715.1. Classification (NCBI taxonomy): domain Eukaryota; phylum Oomycota; class Peronosporomycetes; order Peronosporales; family Peronosporaceae; genus Phytophthora; species Phytophthora cinnamomi. The sequence continues at coordinate 87,557 of NW_027151037.1, forward strand.
TGTCGTGGCTAAAACGTGTTGGTCAGGACGTAGGGGAGGTGTAGGAGATGTAACGGGGTTACACGCACAAGTGGCTACAAGCCACTTGTGAATTAACAGATAAGATATCTGTTAAAAGTTTTAGATACTTCCTCACCTTGGTGTAAGCCACACCACTGAATACATTGAAGTGGGCCACCACAATGAGTGGTCCACACCTACCCAAAGATCCTATTGGTAGAAAGCAGCATCTTTCTACCAATTAGAGACGTACATATTGGCGGGGCTCTGACAGCCAGTAACTGGTAATCCCTTTCATAGATGATAAACCTTTTTAGGAGGAAGATCAATTTAGAAACTATACAGACCTCATTTTACCTTAACCTAATTGCTTTGGTGTCTTTACTTGATATAACTTATACTTGTGGACTCAAGTACGTTTTATATAAGTTAAAGCTATACTACCGCTTCCTCATACACGTAGCGCAACGTGTAAGCAAAAGTAGTGAGTCAAGTTAGACCCACTTCACCTGGTACCACGTTGTAGTCCGTCCAATGACCGACTACGTGACGTACGTACGAGGAGTACGAACGCGGAGCCGAGAACCACATGAGCACGGAGGTGTCCATGGAGAGCTCCAACACGCCTGCAACGCATGTTGCACGCGCCGACTGCCCCCACCTTTCCGACCCAGAGTGGGAAACCCTTCAACGATTGCCAACAGTTATTAGGGAGGCGGCTTCGCTATCACCGACGGAGCAACATAGGATTCATCATGAAGGAGCAGTGTGATGCTGCTTTCTCAGTGACGGTGTCATCAGGGACGACACCGCGTGCTCAACCATTAAAGTTGAGCGTAAGCAACTACGTGGGGAGAGAGGGCGAGCCTCTCCTCCGATGGCTTGTCGAGCTCGACACAGCCATAGCAGCTCGACGCATCGTCGACCCGATGTCGAAGGTCGCGTTCGCCATGACCTGTCTTGGCGGACGCGCAAGGAGTTGGGCGTATGGACGCCGACTCTCCGATCCTACGTGCTTCAGCACGTACGAAGCGTTCAAAGAGGAGCTCAAACAAGCGTTTGAGCCCCCGCAAAACGAGTTCCGGTCGAGGGCGGAGTTCCTCGATCTTCAGCAGGGTAAGCATTACGTCCATGCTTACGCGCAGCGCGCACGATATTTGGTATCAAATATCGTGACTAACCCGATTGACGAGGCGACCAAGGTCGTCACGTTCATGAAAGGACTTAGAGATGGGCCCGTGAAGACCTATCTCTTCCGAGAGTACCCGAGTACTCTCGAAGCTGCAATCACCCTTGTCATGCAAGAAGAGTTTAGCCTGCGGCAGGCTAAACTCCATGTAAATGTACCGAGACCGCAACCGCGCCCGGTAGCGAGGACGGGAGGTCCAGAACCAATGGACCTCTCGAACGCAACAACTGCTGGTTACCAGCAGCAGGGAGGCAACGTGCGATGCTTCCGTTGCGGAAGGATCGGTCACTTTGCACGGGAGTGCACAGCTCCCATGCCCCCTGGAGGTGGCCGTCGTGGCGATGCTAGGCATCGCCGCGGACCAAAACAAAACGCGAACATCCAGTAGGCGCGGGGCGCCCTACTGGTAATGCAGTCGCGCGTGCCGACATCGGGCACGCGACACTGAGGACTGCAGCCCCCAGTGAGACCAGCTCTCACTGCAAGAAACAAGATGACAGGCCGAACCTAGTCATCTTGAAGGTTTACTCGAAGAGAGCGAGTGACTCTCTTCGAGCTTTGGTAGATTCAGGCGCGTCGAACAACTTTGTTCGACTACGAAGCCTGCCAAGACTTGACTTCGAGGAGGTAGATACACCTCGAAGTTTTCTGGAGGTACGACTGGCAACAGGTGTTTGTCGAACACTTTATCGTCCTGGACCTGGACGATAAGTTCGACGTGGTAATGGGCATGCCGTGGCTTGCACGGCATGATCCGGTGATAGACTGGAAGAAGCGCACGCTCGTGCGCTTCGGCCGCGACAGCGGAACAGAGAGCGATGGCCCTGTTACCGCAGCGCACGCACCAGCAGGTGCGCGCGGCTCACCAGTCGAGACAGCGCTTAATGCTGCTGTTCCGGAGTGCCCAAGACGTGCGCGAGGGCGCGCACAAGTGAGACCAACGTCGGCAATGCTGCCAACGTCAGAAGAAAAAGATGTGCTGGTTCAGGGAACCAACACCCACATTCAAGTGTGTAAGGGACAATCCCTGACCCGAAGAGGTCAGGTCGACGACGACGCGTCGGCTCCGGGAGCCGACGCACCCTCGGTCATGAGGGGCTCCGCCAATGCATGGCGTCGAGGTGACGAAGGCGTGTCGACTCCGGGAGTTGACGCTGCAAACAGTGCGGACGGTTGCAAACGTACCGCACTGACGCAATTTGCATGCTGTCGTGCAGCCGGGCTGCACGACGAAGCGCCATGCGGTCAAGCCGGGCTTGATACCGCGCGCCCGCGGACAGGGTCCGCCGGCGAACAACTGTCCACGGCCGGGCCTGGACCAGAAGAACAACTGTGCGGAGCCGGGCTCCGCACAACAAGAAGACGGCGCACGCGGAGAACGCTGCGCGAGTCTCGGTCCGGGACCGAGACGCCACGAGAACCGTCTACTGAGCAGACTGAGGCGGTGACGCCGGACGTTGAGACGCTAAGCGTCTTGACGCGCACCGATACTGGATTCCAGTATCGTGAGATGGAACTCGCTAGTCCTCCGACGACGGCGTCGGAGTTGACTTCGCTTCCAGCCATGAGCTGGAAGCGCTTCACACGCGACTTGCATGATGGACGCATCGAGCAGGTCTGCGTTCTTTCGTACAGCGAAAGAACGGAGAGCGGAGAGCTGAGGCAGCTCTCCATGGGAAGTACCACTGAGAGTGAAGACACTCTCCGTGCGAAGACGAAGCGAGAGCACTTCGAGGAACAAGGTTGGTGAAGTCGAGTCTCTATTACGAATTGTTGAGGGAGTACGAAGACGTACTCCCGGAAGAGATTCCCGCGGAGCTTCCGCAGGATAAGGGTATTCAGCACGAGATTGATCTCGTGCGGGGCACGAAGTACTGTATCACGCGGCAGTGGCCACTGCCGGGAGAACAAGTAAAAGCAATCGACGACTTCTTTGAAAGTCGTCGCAAAGCAGGACAAGTGCGGGAATCAAAGTCCCCGCACAGTGCTCCGACGTTCTGTGTCAAAAAGCCACAGGGTGGATGGCGCATCGTTCATGCGTATAACAAGCTGAACGATGCGACGGTATCGACGCAGACGCCGATACCGCGAAAAGATGTTATCATCGATTCGATGGCCGGGAGCACCGTTTACAGTGCTCTCGACTTGTGAGATGGATTCTATCAGATCCTAATGCGTGAGAGCGATATCCCTCTCACGGCAGTGAGCACGCCAAGCGGCATGCTCTGGGAATGGCTAGTGATGCCGCACGGGCTTACGAACGCCCATGCAACTTTCAACAGGTGCGTGACGCACTTGTTGCGCTCAGTGCGCGACTTCGCACCGAGCTACTTCGATGATGTGTTCATCCACAGCCGAGCTGACGTGGAGGATTACGCGAGCAAGACCCGCCCGCTGTCACAACTTCTTAAGAAAGAAGCTGTGTGGAAGTGGACAACCGATTGCCAAAAGGCATTCGATGCAGTCAAGCAGGGCTTGACTGAGGCGCCGAACTTGGCAGTGGCTGACCAAGATCACCCATTTCACGTAGTGTGTGACGCATCCGACTTCGCGATCGGATGTACGTTGATGCAGCACGATCACGAGGGCCGTGATCGTGTCGTCTACTACCAATCGCGTCAGCTGAAGCCAGCTGAGCGCAACTATCCGGTACATGACAAGGAACTCCTTGCCATGAAATACGCACTCGCAAAGTTCCGAGTGTATTTGCTTGGAAGTAGACCGTTTGTGGTCTACACCGACCATGCTTCACTGCGGACTGCAGTGAAGTCACCACACATTTCACAAAGAATGGCGAGATGGCTCTCATTCTTTGCGGAGTATAACTTCCGGGTCGAATACAAACCCGGAAGATTGAAAGTGGTGGCCGACGCGTTATCACGTCGGCCGGGCTACGCAGAAGCTGTTGACGTCAATGCCAGTGACGTCATGCGATCGAGCAAACCCACATCGTCTCTGCTGGACGATGTGAAATCCGCGTACGCGCACGATGCGGACACGAAACTCTTGCTGGCCTATGGCACAGCACCTTCTGACAAGTCTCGTCAGAAGCTGCCCAAGCACCTTCGTGCGCGTGCACACCGCTTTCGAGTGCACGACGGACTGCTTCTTTATAATGCAGTCGACGACAACGTGGATCGCGTTGTCGTGCCGAATGACCATGACCTGCGACTCAGGATCATGTACGAATATCATGATGCCCCGACTACGGGACATCTCGGACGTGAGAAGACATACGTCCTTCTCACGCGTGACTTCTACTGGCACCATCAGTACAAGTGGGTGCGCAAGTACGTCCGTGCTTGCGAGCTATGCCAACGCGTAAAGCCTGCCCGTTTGCGCAGGCTCCATTGCAACCCTACCGACTCCGTCGGAATGTCCATGTCATTGGACTTCATCTTTGGTCTTCCCCCAGACAACGGAGGGAACACCGGTGTTGTGGTCTTCGTCAACCGCTTCAGCAAGATGGTACATCTTGCTGCGGTGCCGGCAGAAGTGACCGCGAAACAGACGGCCCGTCTGTTCGTCGACATGGTGTTCAAACACCATGGCATGCCGACCGACATCGTGTCGGACAGAGACCCGCGCTTCACAGCGCACCTGTGGCAAGAAGTGTTTATACTTCTTGGGAGCCAGCTTTCAATATCGACTGCGGCAGACGGACGGCCAAACCGAGCGCGTGAATCGCGTGCTCGTCGACATTTTGAAGAGCTACGCCCACTCGTTCCAATACTGGAGCGAGTGTTTAACGATGGCAGAGTTTGTCATCAATAACTCAGTGCATGCCTCAACCGGGCATACACCGTTTTACGTGAATGCGATGCGGCATCCACGTCTACCGAGTTTACTCGGAGTGATGGCTCCCACTTTAAGTGGGGGAGGATCTACGACTGCAATACAGCAGCCGCAGAAAACCGCTGACACTTGCACAGTGTCAGCTGCAACAACGGACAAAACGCATGAGTCTGCGCAGGGTGCAGACTCCTCTAACAACAGGGACAAAGACCACGGGTCTGCGCAAGGCGCAGACACCGCGAAGAACCACACAGAGGCCGGGCCTCTAGCGGAGAGTGAGCTGATTGACTTCAGCTCGGATGCAACCAACTTCATAACCAAACGTCAAGCCGTGATTCGGTTTGTCCAAGATGCCATAGCAGCTTCTGTTGATCAACAGAAGCTGAACGCAGACAATGTGGGCAGAGGCAACACAAATGAATTCAAAGTTAGTTCATTGGTTTGGTAGCTACTCAAAACCTGCCTAAACATGCGGTTTCGGATTTCGGAGCAAGTAAGCTTGCTCCGCGCTTCATCGGGCCGTTCACTGTGTTGGCACGGCACGGCGACGCATACCCGCTAGACATACCGTCTAGCATGCGCCTCCATCCGACCTTTTACATCGGACGGCTGAGGCCATACCTGCAGCACGAACCACCTAGCTCGGCTGACCCGAAGCCCCGGCAGGAGCCGAGGCAGAAGCGGAAGCCTTGGCCTCGGCGACGAGTAGCCTCTCCTCCAGCGCGCGGACGCGCTGGAGCAACTCCTTCACCCGGGTCCCCAACTCGACCTGGATATTCGAGGCGGTCTGTGAGACCGCCGCGACTTGGGCCTTCTGGTTCGCCAGCTCCTGCTTCAGGGCGGCGAACTCAGCGCCCTGTAGACGCTCCATGGCGGTCACCCGGTCGTGGAGAGGCCCGTACTGATCAGCCCGGGGCTGATCATACCCGGGGCGTGTTCCCAGCCCCGCCACCGCCGATCCGTGACGCCCGCGGCTCAACCCGCTGGATTATTGAGCGGATTGTTGACCATAGTATCCCGAAAACGAACCCTCAAGGGGCTCGTTTTCGTATTCGTTGGAGAGGCTTCCTCCCCATCAAGATACATGGGAGCCGCGGAACGTCTTGCTAGAGGACGTTTCAGAAATGGTGAGGGCGTACGAAGAGCCGTACGCGCTGGCGCAGCGGAAGTAGTTCGACCGCTGCGGTCATCGCTAGCGCCCGAACCCTCACGTGCTAAGAATTTAGCACGGAGCTCTTTGAGACTCTCGGGCACACGGAATGACGTGTACCGGTTCAGGTCGCGGTCGCTCAAGCGGACGGCGTCTGGGAAGCATGAAATCCCTCGGGCACAGCGTACGGCACGTTAGCCTCCTCCGCAGCAACGTGGAGTTGCTCCAACTTTCCACGCTTCGAGTACATCTCGAAGCGATCACGCGCTTGCTTAATCCGATCACGGTAAGCATTCGGCTTCGTGTTGAATTTCCCAACAAAAGCATTCCAACTTCGACAAAGTGCCTGCCACTCAGGCACTTTGCTGCGAGAAGATGTCTTCTTGCTTTGAAACCATCGGAGCTCATGGAAGAGTCCGATGTGATAATCGCGCCTTTGATGCGTTTCCGCATCAAAGTGCAGCACGGCCGTCACGGCGTCATCTTTGATGGCGCTGCATACGTATAACGGCACCTCATTCGGAGGTACCGAGTTCCCATACAGGTCCGAGATCTCGGACGCCGACGGCATCCACGGATCGCGTGCTGCGCCTGCAGCGCGCGAACTGAGAGCCCCAGCGGAAGCGAGTGGGGTATCACTCTCAGTTCCTTCGAACTCGAAGCGTCCGATTCGTCCCCTTCATGCGGGCGAATGTTCTTAGCGTGGGGGTCGAGCGATTCGCTTGACACTGAGTCTTTGCACTTTGAGGACGAGTCTTTCTCGTCCTCCATATCTTCATCGTCGTCGCCGAATTCGACGACGTCGCCATACTTCGCCTTCTGGTGCTCGAAGTAGTCATCGATGAAGAGATGACTCTCCACCGACTTCGGATTCTTCTTTTCTTGAGGCGCGCTCATCGTTGAATGAGCGCGGGTTTCTTCTCCAAACGTGGAGAATTGACGAATGGTCAATTCAGAAGATTGACGTGCGGAGACCCCGCGCGTTTAACCTTAAGGGGGGATGGTGTAACGGGGTTACACGCACAAGTGGCTACAAGCCACTTGTGATTTTAACAGATAGGTTATCTGTTAAAAGTTTTAGATACTTCATCACCTTGGTGTAAGCCACACCAATGGATACATTGAAGTGGGCCACCACAATAAGTGGTCCACACATACCCAAAGATCCTATTGGTAGAAAGCAGCATCTTTCTACCAATCAGAGACATGCATATTAGCGGGGCTCTGACAGCCAGCCGCTGTCAACCCCTTTCATAGATGATATACAGTTTTAGCAGTTTTAGAAGGAAGACCAATTTATAAACGATACAGTTCTCATTTTACCTAATCTAAGTCTTATCTGATTTAAATTATATTTGTGTATTCAAATATAATTAACTCAAGCAATTACTAAGTACTTACGCTTCATCATACACGTAGCGCAACGTGTAAGCAAAAGTAGTGAGTCAAGTTAGACCCACTACAGGAGAGGTGGTTCCAGTATGTGTGCGGCGCAAGAAAGTCGAGAACGGCATGGATATTAAGCGTGTGAGCAGTGGTCAACCGAGAAGTACACACGCTACTCTAATACGTTATGAATTTATAACTCCATTTGGACCTTCTTTGTTACGCGAGCCCATAGAAGAGTCTGCGTACGTTACAGGATCAAGCGTTTTGAGCATCTTCGGCTCGTCATTGGCTAACAAACATACCATTTTTGGCTTTCTCGCGAAGTATTTCGACGAACATTCTTTGTTTATACTAGAAGCGCATACTCACGACGCGCTTCTCGGTCTTAACGATGGTATCGGTTGCCAATCGAACTTCCAAAGAATTGAGGTGCATGTACCTCCTCGAAGTCAAGACTCGGCAGTCTTCGTAGTCGAACAAAGTTGTTCGACGCGCCTGAATCTACCAATGCTCCAAGAGAATAACTCGCTCTCTTCGAGTAAACCTTCAAGATGACTAGGTTCGGCCTGTCATCTTGTTTCTTGCAGCGAGAGCTAGTCTCACTGGGGGCTGCAGTCCTCAGTATCGCGTGCCCAGTTTCGGCACCTGTGACCGCATTACCAGTAGGGCGTCCCGCGCCTACTGGATGTTCGCGTTTTTTGTTGGTCCGCGGCGATGTCTAGCATCGCCACGACCACCTCCAGGGGGAATGGGAGCTGCGCAAAGTGACCGATCCTTCCGCAACGGAAGCATCACACATTGTCCCCTTGCTGCTGGTAACCAGCAGCCGTTGCGTTCGAGAGGTCTATTGGTTCCAGACCTCCCGTCCTCACTACCGGGCGCGGTTGCGGCCTCGGCACGTTTGCATGCAGTTTAGCCTGCCGCAGTCTAAACTCTTCTTGGATGACAAGGGTGATTGCAGCTTCGAGAGTACTCGGGTGCTCTCGGAAGAGATAGGTCTTCACGGGCCCACCTTCGTGAACGTGACGACCTTAGTCGCCTCGTCAATTGGATTAGTCACGATAGTTGAGACCAAGTATCGTGCGCGCTGCGCGTAAGCATGAACGTAATGCTTACCCTGCTGCAGGTCGAGGAATTCCGCCCTCGACCGGAACTCGTTTTGCGGGGGCTCAAGCGCTTGTCTGAGCTCCTCTTTGAATACTTCGTACGTGCTGAAGCACGTAGGATCGGAGAGTCGGCGCCCGCACGCCCAACTCCTTGCGCGTCCGCCAAGGCAGGACATGGCAAACGCGACCTTCAACGGCGGGTTGACGGTACGTCGAGCCGCTATGTATGTGTCGGGTTCGACAAGCCATCGGAGGAGAGGCTCGCCCTCTCTCCCCACGTAGTTCCTTACGCTCAACTTTAATGGTTGAGCACGCGGTGTCGTCCCTGATGACACCGTCCCTGAGAAAGCAGCATCACACTGCTCCTTCATGATGAATCCTATGTTGCTCCGTCGGTGATAGCGAAGCCGCCTCCCTAATAACTGTTGGCAATCGTTGAAGGGTTTCCCACTCTGGGTCGGAAAGGTGGGGGCAGTCGGCGCGTGCAACATGCGTTGCAGGCGTGTTGGAGCTCTCCATGGACACCTCCGTGCTCATGTGGTTCTCGGCTCCGCGTTCGTACTCCTCGTGCGTACGTCGCGTAGTCGGTCATTGGACGGACTACAACGTGCTACCAGGTGAAGTGGGTCTAACTTGACTCACTACTTTTGCTTACACGTTGCGCTACGTGTATGAGGAAGCGGTAGTATAGCTTTAACTTATATAAAACGTACTTGAGTCCACAAGTATAAGTTATATCAAGTAAAGACACCAAAGCAATTAGGTTAAGGTAAAATGAGGTCTGTATAGTTTCTAAATTGATCTTCCTCCTAAAACGGTTTATCATCTATGAAAGGGATTACCAGTTACTGGCTGGCAGAGCCCCGCTAATATACACGTCACTGATTGATAGAAATATGCTACTTTCTACCAATAGGATCTTTGGGTAGGTGTGGACCACTCATTGTGGTGACTCACTTCAATGTAGTCACTGGTGTAACTTATACCAAGGTGAGGAAGTATCCAAAACTTCTAACAGACATTTTATCTGTTAGAACCACAGTAGCACTTGGGCGTGTACCTCTGTTACAAGGTACGTTTAATGTCAACTCGATTGGCTCACAGCGCAAGCAACACGAGGCGCTTCCTCGTGACCTGGAACACTACAATCTGGACATCATTGGGCTCCAGGAGACTCGTGTCAACTACTAGAGTGAGCACAGGATCAGCCAGTACTACCTTCTGACCCTGCCGTCCAGCAACATCCACCACTGCATCGGTATTGCTACCGCTCCTCATTTACGAAGGTTCCTGAACATGTACTGGGTCCAATCCAACCGCGTGGGTATCCTGCACCTACGGCTCGCCAAGGCTCAATTCGTCAATGTTATCACCGCCTACGCACCCCATAGTGGCTGTGACCTCACGTACGTCGGAAGCTTCTACGAAGGCTTACACACAGCAATCAACCAGCTCCCACGCCGAGATACGACGTTCGTTCTTGGCGACTTCAACGCCAAGCTAGGTCGCCATTGGGAGGACGAAACCTTCATGAGCAACTGGGCGCGAGGCCGACGCGAACGCAACGGCCACGTTGTTGCTTCTCTTTGTGCCACTAACAATCTTTGTCACAAACACAGCTTTTCAAAACTGAGCACAGCACATCACAATCTGGACACTGTGTCAAACGGACCACAGTATTCTCAACCAGATTGACTATATCATATGCAATCAACAGCACCGGCTACTCTGCAAGAACGCGCAGTCCTGGGGCGGAGCCCTGACACCGTCAGACAACAAGCTGGTGACGCTAGACTTTGAGCTCAGCGCCATCACAAGGCTTCGCTACTCGAGGACGGCGTCTCGGGTTATAGAACGGACAACCCGGTTGGCAACCCACCGCCTCGTGCACGATGAACCTCAGCAAGCACACTACGTCCGACTCCTCGCTCAATACCTACCACGAACGGACTCGACAGCTACTAACCAGAACCGATGGCTAGACACTCTCCGCGCGGCACTGGCAGCAGCTGAAGACAAGTAGGCTACCTGGTCTACATGCCCCATGCCCGCATCGCAGATCCTGAACTTGCCCGACTGAAGAATAGCTTCGGCTCCGCCAACTCATATCCAGTGATCAAAACTAGTCGCCCAGCATTTACGCCGTCAACCCAGTGAGATCCTACATCGCCTTCGATAATGAAGCTAACAACTTGCTAACGATATCACTCATGCCCAAGTCACGCGCATCGAGCAGTCGAGCGACTTTGCCAAGATGTTCGAGGCAACCCGTGCGATGTTCCGGACACGTACATCACTACCCCCGTTATGCGACCATACAGGTAAATTTATTCTCAACCGGAAGCGAGCAGACCGTCTCATCAACCAACACTTCCAAGCCCTATTCGTGGACACCCGTCCAAGCGGACTAAAGCGCACGTCCCCTGCGCAACCCGATCACCGCCGACGAGATTTGCATTTGTGGCGATGCGGACTCCACAATCAATGAATAGCCTCGCGGCTAGACCTCGATCTCAGACCACTCAACTCAGAATCTGAGATGAGATCTCAGATCCCAAGCTGGGTGAGGCGTGTGTTCCTCACTCTTGCAATCCCTTGACTTGGTCCTTCCTAAGGCTACGCTGTGGGCCCAGACTTGCGTCGGCCACACCAGCTGCCTCCAAACTCGACAGTTCCCAGATGCCCCCAGTCGAAGCTTGCTCCTTGCTTGGAAGGCCCTTGTACGCACGTGCTGAGTCCGCTGTGCCCCGTTTTCTTGAATATAAACACGTTCACTCCACACACACTTAGTCCACTTCTCTTCTCAGGCCCTTGGACTCTGGGCCTTAACAGCCTCCTCCTTGCTGAGCGACTCCGGCTTCGAGTCGCTTCCAGTCACGACACTTCCTCCGGCGGCTCAGACTGAGAGCCGCACAACGGTCTTCACTCGCCCCTCAGACCAGAGTGGCCCGAGAGTTGGCTCGTTCTGAGCCTGCCTTGATCCATGATTCTCGCTCTGCACCCTGGGACTTCCGCGCGCCACGCCTTGATGTAGGCGACACAGCGAAGCTGGGAACCACTATCCCAGACTATTCACGCCACACGGATACCACTAGCAACCCCAGAAACCACAATCACAGGTGTTGCTCTCCCGAAACCTCAGGGCGGACCACCTTCCGCTCGAAAATATGAAGCACCGCCAGGAAACCAGCCAACCAGCAAGAAAAGTCAGCAAAACCAATGTCCCGCGTGTGGAAATACAACAACGAAGGCAAACCGGGCCGAAACACGAAAAGGCTTGGTTGTTGAACTTGAATTTATTTGGAGTTAGCTGAGCTTGACCGTAGAACACTCGTAGCGACTCCACTTGGCCTTGTGCGCGCCGCCGGGGGCAGAGACTTCGTCCCTGTGAAGCAACACGATCGTCGGCGCAAAACGACCTCCGCAGCTTGCGGTCTTCGGGGCAAAACAAACTCTGATTATTATCATGCACATGCACATCAAAGGGCCTATCAAGTAAGGGTGCAAACATCTCCTGGGTACACCTTGAATCAGGGTGAGACACCCACTAAGCTACTGGCTTGGCGGCGCCCGTGAATGCGCGTCGCTGCCTTGGCGCCCTTCCATTGGCCTGTCTGTGTCAATCATCACTTGATTACACTGATTACACCTGGGTGCAAATCAGTGATATCCTGATTACGCCAGGATCTTGTGGCCGGGATTGGGCGGACTTGGTCTGTCATCACCTGATTACACTGATTACTCTGGGTACAAATCAGGTGTAATCCGGATGACGCCAAGATCCTGTGGCTCCAGTTGGCCCAAATTCATAGGCGACTGGTCAGGCCGAATCTTGTGTGCCTGACACCAGGGGCCGAAAAGCCACAACGGGGCGACCCTTCAGAGCGATCTTCCAAGCGGCAACCGCCAACTTCAAAGAGCAACTACCGCAGCTCCCAGACCGGCAATGTAGCCATCCCTTGTGTACCCACTGCATATGCGAGACCACGAAGTGGCACTTCAGGCCCTGCAGGCACGCCGTAGACTCTTAGTCACGTCTTAGACTCGGAGCGTCAGCTGTCTTTCACCAGTTTCCACTTGACCTCACGAGCATCGTACAAACGATGTTGATTCCATATCCCGGCTTTCCAACCAATTTGGCATGTCTCAACTCTGGCTCGGATTCTGGGACTCTAAGGCTGGGAATCTGAGCTGGGGGCAAAATTACGATGTTGATTCCATATCCCGGCTGTGGCACCCCGGAGCCGAGATGAAATCAGACGCCGCACGCCACGCCCTCTTCCCAGACCCCAGACTGCACATCTCAGGGTCTGGTCCACAGGCAAACCCCAGACCGAACTCCAAATCACAAAGTCTCAGTCTTTTGCCATCACTCTCAGGTCTCAAAACCCCGGGCACTCCAAACTGTGAGGTCATCAATCTGAGATCTGGGGTCTGAGACTTAAGCAACAATGGGGCTCCAAATCACAGATCCAGAAGGCCAGGGCTCAGTTCTCTGCCCAGAGTCCGACTCGAGGCCTGGAACCTCAGATCCGCGGCCTCTAGAGCGAATCTCAGACCTGGGGGTCTGGGGGGTGCTGCAACTCGACGTTCGCAGGGCCCAGTTTCCAGATGTAGCCAGTACAACATGAAGTATGTACAAAGTCCAGACTTGTGTCAACAAATATCCACATTTCAAGTGACATATGGCCGGTACGTGGTAGGGTTTGGGCTTCTGACTGATGGGTCCTGGCCTAGAATTGGCTCGGACCTCGTCACACATTGTCTTTGGCCGCCTCCGCCATGGGCACCGACGCAATCCCAGCGAAACTTTTGAAGTATGGCGCGGCCACCCTGGCCACGACACTCGCCGATATCCTTAATCACGGACTCCAGACAGGGGATGACATTCACCTCGGTGAAGGAATCCTCCTCTGCCTCCCGAAGCCGAATAAGCCGGCTGGGTAATGTACCTGCCTGCGACCCGTCGTGCTGCTCAACAGCATTCGGAAAGTGATTTCGCTTGTTGTGCTTTACCGCATCACTCCGAAGGTCGCTGCATTCCTATCACCCCACCAGAGCGGATTTCGACCCCGTCGCAGTACTGCCGATGCCATACGAGTCATATGATATGACTCATAGGTGGATAGCAGCGCGCGCTCAATGCTACCAAGAGCGATTCTGCGTCTTCGGCATTGATCGCTCGCGTGGCTTGATACTGTTCATCGCGGCAAACTCCTATCAGTGCTGGAAGACATCCTCGACGCCAATGAAATCCGCCTAATTAGCCTACTATTTCAACGGACTACACTTTCGGTCCGGACGGGCCGCAGTTCGCTCGAGCCATTTGAGATCAGTACAGGTACCCCGCAAAGCTACTCACTCTCACCTGTTCTTTTTGTTATCTGCCTAGAAACAGCATTACGAGACGTGGCTGCACAGCTCGACGTTCCTCATCAACTACCCAAGGACATGATTGTGTATGCTGACGCCGCTAACTTCATCTGCCACGACCCGTCATAGCCGTCAAGATCTAGAATGAACCGCCCGCACTGTTAGCCAAGTGCTCCCCCTCTAAGAACACTTCGAAGACCGAGCACACTACTGTACGCCAATCTCTGCATGCCTCCACAAATCGCATCGACTGCGCCAAAGAAGAATCCTGACGCAACACGCTCAAAACTAAGCTCTCTCTTGGGCGACGCAGAGGATGTTTCGCGGTGGAAGAGCCTCGCCGCAGCAGCTCTTCGCCTTATGTGGAAGCTTTGGACCCGGCCATCGTTGACCTAGGAAGTCACGCGATTGCGGCTCTACAACTGCTACGTGCTGCCTATCTTGCTGTACAATTGCGGCACTTGGGCGTTAACCCAAACCAAACTGCGCGGGCTAGAAGGTTTTCATCGCCGACAGCTCCGTAAAGTTGTCGGCATGAGATACCCCGACACCATCTCTAACGACGACGCACTGGAACGGAGCCGCTCCGATACCGTCTTCTCGAGCGCCGCTGGACACTACTTGGGCAAATTCTCCGACATTCGACAACGACACCAGACTTACCCGCCTACCGCTCCATGTAAGTCTACTTCGTGTCAAGCCAAACCCCCAAGTTCCGCGGTCGCCAACGCACCAAGCTTCATGTGATCCTCGATACCGACCTCCGAACCCTTCCCGACAACTACTGACTTCGACGAGTTGCGGATCTTTATCTATTACGCTGCCACGTACAAGACCCGAAGGATTGGAGACGACTTATCCAGTCCCTCCTCTCCTACACACCCTCAGAAGAGAGAGATCCGACGTGTGTGAACGCTACACTAGCCAGGAGCAGGGATCGATAGTAATACGAATTTTCCCGAAACTACTGTATTAATAGGCAGCTGTGGCTACCGAATTACTATAGTAACATCACTATCATTTCAGGGGATCTCCGTTACTGTAGTAATTTCCAGTAATTCCTTGTAGTTTCAGTGGCCGACCTCCTGCATCGCTGCCAAGCTCCATACGACGGATTTCCGCTCGATTGTGCTTGACTTGGACCTGCATTTCCGCACGTTCATTGTCGGTTCTCGTCCGAAGGCTGCTCATCACAAATCCCCCTGTAGAAAAAACACGCTCTTGGAACGCGTTGGAAGGGCTGCGCCCTAGCCAAACGCGTGCTAAGGCCGAGGTAGATGGAAATTTTACGCGACCGACATCACAAAACCAACGAAGAATGTCAACATACTTGCAGAGGGCCTCCACACGCCAGCAAACTACTCCATTTCGACTAACCATCAGCAACGGAGCGAAGTCGTTCTTGCTTACCCCCTCCTTCTCTGATTGCTGCAGTGCCACGGTGGTCCAGTCCACCGAGTACTCAAGCTACCTTTGCAGAGCGTTGTCGGTTTACTGCACAGGTGATGAACTCCACGCTTGCAGACGACACACGGATCGGCCGTCGTCAACTCGGCGAACGAACAGTCGGGATTAGCGCACTTCATGGGGATGAAGGGTGACAAGTCGAGAGAGTTCTTGGTCGTTGCTGGCGTTTCTGGCGTTGCAGGAAACTTGCAGAATGAGGGCTGAGAAGTCTGGATCTGCAAGACTGGCGTCACCAGCACGATGACCGGCTTGCTCGTGTGACGATTGAGCTCTTGCAAACGCTGCTCGGACGCAGACACCCCACTCGTCGCCCTATCCGTCTCATGAAGCAGTGATTCACATGAGTTTGCGTGGGGGTGAACCAGAATTCCTGCTTTGTGGAAGCGGGGGATTGCCACACGCCTCTGGATTTCTTCAAGTGCGCGACAGTAGTTTATAGTAATTCACAGGGTCGATCTGAGTTACTAGTTACTACAGTAATATCTAATGGCACCTCGTCCCAAATTACTAACGGAAATTACGGAATAATACCCCGGGCACTATTTAATAGTACCCCTCACAAAATCTCGAAAGGTTACTCTGTATTACCAAAAGGTTACTGCTGAGTTATTGCTGATGGGGATTCTTGATGGCATTTTGCCGAATGAGGCGGTGTTGGGGTGCTGCGAACGTGTGCAGGCAGCGCTAGTGAATGGCTGGGGCTGCGTTCTATAGTGAAGTGAGGTGTAACAAGATGACTGGTCATCAGAGCAGGGTAGGGTACGTGAGTTACTGTAGGGTTACTACCGGGTTACTCTGAGAGGGTACTATTTGGGTAGAGGGTATTAATCGGGAATTTCCGTTAGTTACTACATCATTTTGATCATCATTTTAATATAGGTATCAGTGGAGTAGTAGTTTTAGTCGAATTACTGTCAATCCCTGGCCAGGAGGCTCAATAAATTGACTCTTAACTAGCGTAATGAGCGCGAGACCACGTTTGCTTTTACTACTACTACTATCATTATTGGCTTATCCCATACCCTGTTGAATATTACTCAACATGATATTATTCAACAAGGTATGTGATACAGTGCTGGCGGATAGTATACTGCCACCCCGATTTTTTGCTTTATTTTATCTAATACGAGGCGTTTTGCGACGCGCTTTTGTCCAATCGAAAGCGCGCTCTAATACGAAGCGAACGCCACTCGATTCAGCTCACTCCGCTTCTTGCTCACTGCGCAACCGCAATTAAACGCCTCACTCGCTTGGCAGTGCTGGCGGTTAGTATACTGCCGGTGCGTATTTTACTGATATGGAGGCGTTGCTTTCGCATCCGCTTCTAGCCCTGTGATCAGCAATTAAATGTGCATATGCTATTGTATTGTTTGTCATGTATTCGTGTTAGCAGCATGCCCAAGGGGACCAAACTTACCGAAGGAGAGCAGCACCGGATAACGGCCTTCTCTGAGGCGGGACTGAGCGAAAGAGCTATAGCGACACGTGTGCAGCGTTCTAGACCCGTAGTACACGCCTTCATATCTGATCCAGAGGGCTACACCAAGGTTAAACGATCGGGAAGACCCAAAAAGCTCACGCCGAAGGCACGTCGCCGGCTGCTTCGTGAAGCTTCGAAGGGTCAACTCAGCTCTGCGGAGCTCAAAATGGCGCTGGAGCTACCTGTAAGTGCGCGGCGGATCCGTGAAATCCTTCAGGCGGATCCTAACACGAACTACGAGAAGCGTAAAGCTACGCCTGTGTTGACTAAGAAGCACAAGGAGGCTCGTCTCACGTGAGCCCGAGCTAAGGTGACCTGGGACGTGACAAAATGGGGAAACTGCGTCTTTTCAGACGAAAAGAAGTTCAATCTGGACGGGCCAGACTGCATGCAGCACTATTGGCACGATTTGCGCCGCGAACCCGAGATCTACTCTACTCGCCAAAGTGGCGGAGGAAGTGTCATGGTTTGGGCTGCATTTTGTGCTAGCGGTAAGTCTGAATTAGTGATTTTAGAGGGAAATCAAAGCAGTGAGCGGTACATCTATACTCTCTCAGAGTATTTGCTGCCGTTCATTGACCGCGTGTACGGCCGAGAGTGTGTCTTTCAACATGACAACGCCTCAATCCATACTTCAGGGGCCACGAAGGAGTTCCTGAAGGAGGAAAACGTGGACGTGATGGACTGGCCAGCACAGTCGCCCGACCTGAACCCCATAGAGAATATGTGGGGGGTCCTGACTCGTGCTGTCTACGCTCACGGACGACAATTTCAGACACGTGAAGACCTCATCGAGACGATCAAGGCATCGTGGGCTGCGATCGGGCAGGACCTCATCACAAAACTGGTTGAGTCTAAGCCAAAGAGGTGCATCGCTACGCTGGAGCTCCATGGGGCTAAGACCAAGTACTGAGTGCAATTCAAGCGTCAAACAACCAGTACAAGTCGCGCAAACCGAACTGGCAGTATTGTAACCGCCAGGTACGTCAACTTCAACTTCAACATTTTTTACGGTTGCATCGCAAGTACGTGTCAGATTGAAATGAATCGAGTAGCGTTCGCTTCGTATTAGAGCGCCCTTTCGATTGGACAAAAGCGCGTCGCAAAACGCCTCGTATTGGATAAAATAAAGCAAAAAATCGGGGTGGCAGTATACTATCCGCCAGCACTGTAAGCCAACCATGGCACTCTCCACAAATAACAATCTATTCAAAATAACAGGCATAGATCATAATGTGATCTGTGGTGATTATAATATTTTGAGTAGCCTGTTTGTTTTTGGAGATGTTGAAGTTAGGCTGTCACAGTTACTCTTCTGCTCTTATAAAGCTTCCGCCATAGATTTAATTTTCTATAGTCTTCTCTACGCTCAAGCTCCTACATTCGTACATGTCGATGACATATTGTCCTTCTCTGTCCTACTTCCTCTGTGAAGTCCATTAATCCAACAGAGAACACGACGCTCACATTCGGTGGCCACGTGAAGCGACACTTTTATTGTTGAGGCGGTGGATGTTTATATGGTGAACTTGGGAGTAACGATGTCCAACGTAGGTAAGCTAAGGTGCGCAACACGAGTTTCAATCTGAGAGTGTCAGGTAAACTATAGATGTTGTTCTGTAAACGGATATTATATTATATTCCATAAAAACAGAAAAAATACAATACGGCCGAAGCCGTAAATTCGAATCGGAGAACTAACGCAGGATAAGTTAACACGCGTTGGGGACGAGATGTAAACAAGAGTAGCACAGGTGAAATCTTACTACATGTAGTATCCGACTTTTTCCCGAAACTAATCTGAGTGCGCCAAATCACCGCTACGAGCGATTAACTGAAACAACGAACATGGTCGATGTTTCAGCACATTTACGATGACGACCTTCGTGTACCATTTCCAACAGTGTTGAGGGTTGTCCCTCATATTCATGGTGGTTGCAGTGTTAATGCAAGGAGACAGATGTCCGAGATGACTCCAGTGTTTACTACACGATGTCCATGATAAGCGCGACACCCGCGAGGACCCAACGCGCAGGTGGTGATTTGGACTTGAGCTGCGCTGAGAAGACGTAAGTGGGGCCGCGGAATTCCGTCTTGTAGCATGGGCACACGTACGACCCCTTGAGGTCGAGCTTGTCAGCCGCCACGGCCTTGCAGTTGATGACAGGCATGGGCGAAAACATTTCCTTTGGATGCGAGCGATCCACCGTGTTGTTTTGAATGTCCCAGCGCGCGCCCATGAGGTAGAGACCGTGGATGTAGGCGCCGTCGCGTGACGGAGCGTCCACCTCGCCGTTGCGGCGCTTGAGCACGTCTGTCTGGATCACGAGCTTGTCAAGCTCCCACTGGTTCTTCTGGGCCGTGACCTGCATGATGGCCGTCAGGAAAGACTGCGGGTTGATCATGCCCGACAGCCAAGTGACGCGCGGGATGTCCGCCGGGTTCTGCGTCCACTCCTCCAGTTGCTGCAGTCGAGCCTCGAGGTTCGTGAGCCATGACCCAAGTGGACGCAGCGACGGGAAGGCCAATTTCTCCCATGACTTGGGCACGCGGTCCAGGAACAGAGACTCCTGCACAGCCTCCATGGCGTCTGACATGGTCAGTTCGCCCGCGAAACCCAGTGACAACTCGTTCAGCGAGCGCACGACTTCAGCTAGCAGTCCGTTCATGGCCTCGCACTCCTGGATGAAAACGTTCTGGTACGGCCCCATCTCTTCGAGGTTGCGCGCAATCTCGTCGCACTCGAACTTCTTTTCGCCAATGCGTGACAACACCATCTCCAGACCCTGCTTCGCCAGCTCCAACGGGCTCATGGCGGCGTCTCCTGCTGCGGCATCACGCGGTTGTAGCTCCATCAAAGTGCGGAACAGATTTTCCGACTGCGTCGTACGGAAATCGATCTCTGCGTTCGGATGCAGCCCAAAGGCCAACGGCGAATCTGTCTTGAGCTCTGTCTCGATATGCTCCAGGTATTTGTCGTAGGACGACGGCGCGAGACACATGAACGAGGGACCCTTCTCGTCGCCAACGAACGGGAACATCTCCATCTCGTCCAGCAGTTCGTCGCGCATGTAGAAATCCAGGTACGTGTTTGCTAAGAGCCGATCGAAGTCGTTCACAATGTGGCCGCCGTACATGATTTCGCCGAAAATATAGCGCAGATCTGCCCAAGGGATCTTGCCGCCTGCCGAGCTTTCGAGGTAGTTTTGCAGACAAATTGCCGAGTCGCGCAGATCACCGAGCGAGAACGGGTACATCATGTTGAAACCCAGAGGACCGTACATCTTGCGTTCCATGAGCACGGCGTGGAAATGGCAAAGACCAAAGAGAATGGACTTGACCTTGCCTTCAGCCTCCTCGATGTACTCTTTCGGGAAGCTCACAAAGGCGCGCTTCAAGTTTGCCTTCAGACCTGAAGGAGGCTCGTTTGTCAGCTTGATGCAGCGGTTGAGCACACCGATGGGGATGGAGTTCGACGGGTCCGACGTCAGGAACAAGCGGAAGTTCTTGTGCGAGCCTTCCAGCGCAAACTCATCCAGCTTCTTCTCCAGCGCCAGTAACCAGCGCGGCATGAGGTGGATGTTGTTGAGGATGACCCAGTGGCCGTTGCGGTGCGCCACCTCAAGTCGGTCCATGGCGTACACGTCCTGCCCCTGGCCCATGGACACGTTGTGGTAGCTCACACCACGCTCAAAGCCGTATTTCACGCTGAGCTTGTCTACACCAGCCACCACATCAGCTCCAGGGGACAAGATGAAGTAGAGAGGCGTAGTGGGCGTCGAGTCTAAGTACGAGTTGTCCATGACTTGCAGCGCGTTGAGAGCCGAGTCGCAGTCGCAGTAGTTGCTGCCGTTGGGCAGGACTTGGCGCACAAACTCGTTCACAGCCACAGTCATCCGATCCGGACGCAGGCACCGCACAACCAGCAGCTTGAGGAATGGCGTACGATCCAGACCCGCCCAATCCAGCGGTAGCTTCTCGGACTCGGGCGTGACATGGTTGTACCATTCACGGAAGCGAGACGATGCCTCCTTCAAGTCCTGCGGCATCTTCTGGAATTCCTCAAGCTGTGCCAGCATGTTGATCGCACTCCATTGAGCTGGTGGCAACCAGTCGATGGGGTTCGCTTCTTCTTCGCCTCCACCCGCTGCTGCCTTCTTAGGCCCGCGCAGCAAGAATTGCATGTAGGCTTCGTGGACTCGCACGTCCTCACCGAGAATGCCACGCCGCATGAGGTTGAACGTGAGCTGTGAGAGGAAAATGAGCTTGTGCGCCTCGAAAAGACCGCGAGAGACCCATGTGTAGATGGTGATTCGCAGTGACTCACGCAGATTGAGCACGCGTTCGCTTTGCTTTTCACTCTGTGGTGCTCTATCGATGGAGTTGTAGAAGAACGTGATGAATGAGTCCAAACTGTAGCGATACATGTGGTCGATCGCGCTGAGCGTCGTGAGGAGGAAATAGAGCATAGCACCCTCCGCTGCCACGGGGCGATAGAGTTCGCGCGTGTTGTTGATGACGATCTCCGTCTCCTGGTTCTTCTTGACCGAGATAGAGATATCCGTCGCCTTCTTCTTGGTCTCCTCCAGGCTTTCAATCAGCGGTACGTCGCTCAGAATATCGTCTGGGGCGTTTGCAAGACGCTCAAGCAGCTGATCCTCGAGCTCCACCAGGTCGATCTTGAACTTCTGGAACGCCAACACCAGCTCTTGCTTCCGAGCTTCGAGCTCCGGCTGCTCCTTCTTGACCACCTTCTCCAGCAACTGATCCTCCAGACCGCTCTCTGTCGCGATGAAGTTGATCAGCGTACATTGCGCAGCGATCTCTGGTTTGTAGTGCGGATTCGACAGCTTTGTCTGAAGATACATGAAGAACCCGGGGTCATACTGCACTTCTTCGCCTGCCAGCTTCAAGAAGAGGTTGGAGCCCTTCTTGTAGACTGCTCGACCAAGCACCGGGTCCAGCGTAGCATCGATCTCCTCGCCGATGTTCTCAATGATGAGCACGTGGCCATTCACGATAGCAGTTTCCGTCTTGCGCAGCCACTGGTTCTGGCTAAGCTGCAGCACCACAAGTCCGCGGTCTTTCTCCTTCTCACGCAGCCACTTGATACCTTGAAGTTGTGGATCAATTACCAGCGGCCAGCGCTTGCAACTCGTGATAATGGCACCGTTCTCGATCGAGATGCGATCTGCCGGCAGACCCTCGCTCATCATTTTGGCGTTCTTGCCCTCCGTCGTCAGCATCGACAGCGGATCAATGCCCTCCGTGATGGGAATGCCCTTGGCTACCAGATCCGGGAACCAAGTCTGCTGCCACAGCTCCTTACGCACGGCTTGGTCGAAAGCACCGATGTACGACACGAAGGCAGCAGCTAACAGCGAGTTGCCAACAACCATGACGCCAGAGTTCTTGAGCTGCTCGATCTCGATACCCCAACGCTCGTTTTCACTCGCCAACCCGTTCACCAGCTTACCAGCAAGCAGCAGTCTGTTCTCGCACGACTCCTTCATCTCCTCCACCTTGAGCTTCTCCTCTGTAGCTTGACGCAAAGTGTTCTCAAGCGCTTCCAAACGCTTCTGCACCTCGGCCACTTGACCCATTGCACGCGCGAGCTGCTCCTCGGCCTCCTCTTTCTTCTTCTTGGAGGCCTCGAGCGAGTCCATCAGAGGCTTCACGCGCACGTAGATACGGTTGAACGTGTAGATGTTGACGACCCACGAGCAAATGTTCGCAGCAGCCGAACTCTTGGACGCCATTTTCTCGGCGGTGAACTCTGGGTCCGCGATCAAAGGCTCAATACGAGCAATGTCCGCCTCGGGGATGTCCTCGCCTCTGAACTCCTTCAACGCATCCAGGAAAGCACCCGCGTTGTTCATCATCTTCTTGGCACGATCCCATTTGTGGTTCTTGTACTCCTTCTCCACCAGAATGAGGCACGCCTTCGTGACATTGTCCACTCCTGCAGGCGGCTTGGGCAAACTCTTCAGCTCCGTAATAGCGGGCTTGGACAGACAGTCCACAGCGGCAGCGGCGGCATCCATGGCAGGTTTGGCCTGACTCAACTCCTTCTCTGCCTCGGCCGCAAGTTCTGCAGCGGCAGCGCTGGCAGCTTCGGCCTTGAATTTTTCCTTGTTGGCGTTCTCCTGCTGCACTTCAGCCCCCGCCTTCTCTCGGCCCATTTGCTCAAGAAGTTGGTCGGTCGAAGCCTGCTTCTCCGCCACTTTGATCATGGTATGCTTCAGATCCACCTGCAGCTCGGCGACATCCGCTGAGGTCTTGCGCAGTGTCGATAGTCCGTCATCCAGACGAGAAATCTGTCGCTGGATGTCCTCCTTCCGTTGCTTGAGCAGGATCTCGTAGAAGCTGATGAGCTCCAGGAAACTCTTGGGCGTCACGTAGTTGTAGCGCCGTTGGGTCTCGAAGTAGTTCTTGCTCATGTCCGTCACGGAAATGTGCACGTCGGCCATGTGATTCGCGAGGTTGCGCTGGAGCTGCGCGTCGCCGATGTCCTCGAACTTCTCGAGGAAACTAGACGCAACACGCACCAAGGCATCGCGCGGCCACGGGTGGAACCAGTCGATGACTGTACAATTCACAAGACCGGGGAAGCGGCGAGCACGAACGCGGAACACGGCACCAACAGGAGAGAAGCACATGACGACACGGAAGTTCAGTCGAATTCGCAGAAGCAAGAAGTCCATGAGTGCGTCCATCGCATCGGGGATGCCATTCGCCTTCGCTTCGCTTCGCAGAGCACCTAGCAGTCCATCGAGGTCTTCTTTGGGGAACAGATCGGGGATCCAACCCGACGAGAGCATATCGTTGATGTACACAAGGAACCGCTCGTTCACGATCTGCGAGTCGGTGATGAGGAAGACAAGCGGCAGGCCCTGCACACCGGCAATCTTAAACATCTCGGCCAGACTCTCTTTCAGGTCTTCAATACGGAAGTTCGACGTGACTGAGAGCTGACGCACGTCAAAACCGCAGATGTGAGAAGCGAGGCGTGACAGCGACTGCTTGCCACTACCACCCACGCCGATGAGCATCGCATTGCCTCCGGGGTTTCCAATGATGCGGCAGATTCGCGTCACGTGCTCCATAGCGTTGTCGAAAAGCTCCAGGTTCATCATGGAGTACTTGGAGTTGTAGTCGTCGAGCTGCTCCACCAAAACCTTGTTGAGAGCCTTCATCGACGCCACAGGCATGTACACACTGTCGGCTCCAGCCACCGGAGTTGCGAACGTCGTGAAGATATTCACAGGTACCGGCGCGCTGTCTTCGGAGCCAGGTGGAGGCGGGGGTTGATCATTGAACAGCGCCACTTGGTCCAAGTCTGGCAGCACCTTCTTGGTCACCTCGCGAATACGCTCGCCGAATTTGAGAATGTCCTCGTCATTGATAAGGCGATCGCAGAAAACTCGAGTGGACTCGTGCACCCACAGCCGCGCGAACGAGTAGGCAGTGGGGAAAAACTCGCCCTTGGAACGCGTGAGACCTTGGAAAATGTTGGACAGCTCGCGCATGTTCCAATTGTAGACGAACTTGGTGGCGCTCGGGAGGAATCGATTGACCATTTCTTCGTGCAGCAAGATTGACACGTTGACGATGTTCTCGCAGATTGCGATCACCGGCGGGGCAAAGCCGGAGTTCTGCATATGGCCCTTTAGGATCGAGTTGTAGATGGTCTTGAGGTCTTCGCGACCAGGCATCATACACGCGAACAACGCATAGTGTCGCTGCAAGCGCTCATCAATGATGAAGGAGCCGGCCGTGGGGTTCATAGCCGACAGGTACTGGACGTCCACGATCTCCTTACGGAAGCCCAGATCCACGCGATCGAAGAACGTCTTGTAGTCCATATGCTGTCGCAGCAGAGCCAGCGAGTTCTGCGTGCCGTACGTCTCGATGTAGGGCAGATTCAGGTCATCGATGAAGTAGATCAGCTTCTTCGTAGCTGGCGGGCCGAACATGCGCCCAGAGCGCTTGTCGATAACCGACTCCAGTTGCTGCTGCAGTTTGGCCGAGTCCGTGTAGTAGTTCATGTTGATGTTCGAGAAGAGCATATCCTCGTCGAGATCACGCAGGAAGTTCTTGAGGATGGTGGTTTTACCCGTTCCGCTACCGCCGACGAGCATCGCTGGTCGTTGACGGGCTACGAGGGTCTCCACGAGGAAGCGAATACGAACGGAGTCGTTTGTGCTGATCACAATCGAGTTGAACGGCGTGTCGGCTGGACCATTACCGATGGTGCCCGGCGTGTACTTTGGCACCTTTGTGCTCCAGCTCTCGAACTCGCCGCTGTCCAGGTTGTAGAAGTAGTCGAAGCAAAGACCCTCCTTCGGATACTTGACGTTCGTGAACGTAGAGCACCAGAGCTCGTGGAAGTTCTTGCGGTAGTCGATGCTCTTGTCCACGATAAGCGGGCCGCCGAACGCCCACGTTGCGCAGAAGACGAAGATGGATTCGATAACCTCCGGGTTCTTCTTCTCCACCGGGATGTTGCCAAGAAGACCCTCGAGTAGGTAGCAGATTGTCGAGACCTGGTTGATAAGACGTACCGGGGCCACTTGCTTGTAGCCCTTGCGCATCAGGTCGTAGATCGGATCCACGTATTTGTCGAAGAGCCCAGGCAGATACGTGCGCTCGACTTCTTCCTCGCGCTTTGCGACCCACGACTCCATGAACGGCCTCCAGCCGATATCGATCTCGTTGATGAAGAGAATACCAGCTCGCGAGACCGTTGCAGGCGTGGCGTTCTTGAGCGAGTTGATTTCAAAGACCATGCGCATCGCGCTGCTCAGCGGGATACGCTCGTTGGACACGAGGGTGAGCACCTTGTTGTCGTCCATGACTGTGTTCATGGATTCGATCCACACGGCATCGATATCGCCATCAAGAACCACCCACTTGTACGTTTGGCTTTCGTAGAAGCCCTGCTCCGAGTAGTTCTTGGCCATGCCACGCATGATGATGGACAGCACGCCGTCCTTCCAGTCCTTCGAGAGGGTCATGTAGCCGTACAGCTCGTCGGACGTGACGGCCTTCGGGTTGAGCGTCTCGTACACGCAGATCTTCTTCTCCTTGCCGAGGTTCCAGCATTTGGCGAGAGCTTGCCACGTTGTGGTCTTGGCACAGCCAGCAGGGCCCAGCAGCATGACGGAATGACGCACATCGATAAGCTCTTGCAGCTGACAGATCTTGAGGATGAACGAGTCATCGTGCTGCAGGTTGTTGGCCTTACACACCGTCACAGCCTTCTCCCGCAGCTCGACGTTGACCTTGGGAGCCACCTCGACGCCGATGAACAGATCGTTGATAAGACGAAGGAAGATCGGCGTGTCGTGGTGAGGGATCTTGGGCGTGTTGAAGTCACGCAGTGCACGCATGAGCACCTTGTCCTCCTCGACGTCGGGCTCAGCACGCTTCAGAATACCAGCGACACGAAGCACCGACTTGACGGCACGGAGACCCCAATCGTAGTGGAACTGCTTGGACAGCAGCTCGCCGCTGAGCTCGTACAGAGTCACAAACTTGATGGCTAGTGTGCGGGCCTGCTGAAAGCCTTCGGACATTAGCATGTTCTCACAGATAGGCTTCAAGTCCGGTCGAATCATAGCGCACGAACGGAAGAGCACCTTCAGGTTCTCAGGCAGCTCCGTGCGACCGGCGTAACCAGGATTCATGGTGATGAAGAACCCACAGGTAGGAATGAGCGTGATGCGGTCCGATGCCCCCATGAACTCGAATTCGCCGACGACAACAGGTGGGGTGCCTGCAGGGAGCGTTTGGTACTTGGCCTCTCGGTTGGCGGGCACCGCATTGAACACGATGGCGTCCTGAATGCACTTCACCTGAGTAGCCACCACACTCAGCACTTCGATGTTGATGCGGTTGAACTCGTCGAAGCAACCCCACGTGCCAGTCTGGCACAAACCACGGAAGATATCAGCCATGGTCTGGTAGTTCATCTGGTCGGAGCAGTTAAACACGTAGCAGCACAGCGCCATGGCACGGGCCAAATCCTTCGTGGTCTCCGTCTTGCCAGTTCCGGCAGGACCAGCAGGTGCACCGCCCAAAAACAATCTTAGTGCCATGGTCAACGTAATGTAGCAGCGATCCGTGAGAGGAGTGATCACGAGACGACCAGTGTTACCAATCCACTCGTACGAGTACTTGGACCGGAAGTCCGTAATGCGGATGTCCACGTCGTAATTCTCTTGGCGCCAGATGAACCGGAGCTGCTGCTGCCACATGAAGCTGAGCGGGCCTTCCACTTTCTCGTCGACAAGCTTTTTCACGACGTCACGCGAGTGTACATCTAATGTGATCAGGGCGATAATCTTGCATCGATCCGGACTGGACAAGTTGCCTAGCACGAGATTAATGAGTTGCTCTAGTCGCTGGTTACAGACAGTCAGGTATCTCTTCACGGAGTCTTCCTGGCCGTTTTCAAACTCCTCCAACGCCATTTCAGTCTCCTCCGTCCAGTAGATCTGTGTGGAGTTCAACACCACCTGAGCGGGGTAGTCAAATAGCCACTGGTGGCGAGGCTTCTCCACGTCCCAGTTCGCTGCTGTCTCGATGGAGTCGTGCATCTCCTTTCGGAGACAGAACCGCATGGCCTCCGTTAACTCGTTCAGCCAGCTTTCAACTGCACCAGCCATGATGAATATCTTCGGCAGCTTAACGGATTCTCCGTCCTTGGCCACCATCGTGTGCGCTGTGTTGGGCGAGTCGTCCTCGAAGATGAGGTTGCACAGGGAATCGTAGCAATCTCCGAGGAACGGCATGATCTTCTTGGGGTTGTTGCCGTTCGACAGAATCTCAAGTAACGCCACATTCGACACGAAGTAGAACCGAGGGAAGATCTTCTTCTTCTTGTCCAGGTATTCGTTCAGCGACTTCTGACACTTCTCCAGCATGGCCGTCATTTCCTTCAACGACTCAAGGCGGTTGTCAACAGAGCAAGCCAGCACCACGTTGGGCTCCATCACTGCGTTCTTCATCAGATCCTTGAAATTCGAGTCGATGGACTCAAACGTACGAGTGTCATCGGGAAGCTGGTTTCGGATATCGGGCGAGCTCAGGAAGATGCTCTCAAGAGAGGCCCACTGCTTCGACACGGACACCCACTCCTTCAGCACCTCCTCAACATGACCGAGTGTCTTCTGGGATGCTAGCACGCGGTCTTTGAAGAACTCGACGAACTTGCCCATACCGATCATCGTCTGCAGTTCGAGCTGGTTGCTCTCAAGCGACTCCACCACTTCCTCCGAGGGTTTGACGACAAACGTTCCGGAATCCTTGTGAGGAACGTACTCGAGAGTGAGTCGCTGCCACAGTTCCTCGATCATCTTGAGCTTCTTCTCGATTTTCTGCTCCTTGTTTGCAGTCTCCACGATCTCACCCACGTCGTCCACGTGCATGTGGAGGTTGAGCTTCAGTAGATCAGCCAAGCAGAACTTGGGGTCCTTCGGCTCGATAGCCTTCACATGACAGATGGTAGACAGCGCCTTCCAGTGGCGGTCCTGCATAGCCTCCGAGTGAAGATCGTTAATCAATGGTAGCACCGTCGACATGTTCTTCACGAGCTGCTCCGTGTCCTTGTAGACCTGCCAGCCCTTAATAATCTGGTGCTCGGTCGCCTCCATCTTTAGTTGCTTCATGAACGCGCGCGTGTATCCCTCGAAGGTGTCCGTTTGGATGCTCGCCCATAGCGTACTCTTCCAGTCGTCGAACGTGGCCAGCACCAGATCTTTAAGATCCCAACACTTCTTCAGCTGCTGCAGCTCGTACAATGTGTCCGTCGTCTCCTGGTACTTCGAAACTTGCAACTCGAACAGCTCCTCGAGCTCGTTGAACTCCCGAGCTTGCTGCATTTTCTTGTGAAGCGCCGATGCAAAGTTGTTCATCTGCGCGTAGGCCTCATTAGGGGTTCCCTGGAAGCTGAACGGTGCGGTAGTTCGGAACTCGTTGCGGAACTTGCGCATGTCCAGGAAGAAGGACTCGAGCTCCTCCTTGATGGACTCCACCTCGGCCATTTGCAGCGGCATGATCTCCTCCTTCTTCTTGAACGTCTTGTTCACGATAGCTTCCCACTGCATCGGGGCTGCTTCGAGGTAGTCCTGTACTGCGTGGTCGCCGATCTTCGTGTCCTCCACGTTGATACCATGCAGCTTCAGCAAATGAACAGCCTCTCGCAGCGGATCGAAGAGTTCGTTCGTAGCGTCCATTTGCTTGCGGACATCACGGATGTGAGTCATGACGCGCTTCAGAGCGTCCTTGTTCTTGTCTGCGACTTGTTCCTCCAGTCCTTTGATGACAGCTTCCATGAAGTCGTGCAGCCCGGAGAGCTTGTTCACGACGTGCTGGTGCAAATAGGTCGTGTACTGGTAGACCCACTTGCTGACCCACGTGAGCATGGCCGTCTTGATGGGCTGGGAATTGACTCGCAGCCAGCCGATATCCGTCGGCGTCGTCAAGTTTTCAATCTCGCTGGCCACCTGCTCGTACTTGGTGATCTCGGCATTGAACTTCTCCAGGTCTAGCATGTCTGCTCCTCCGTTAGCGCCTGGTACCGTAGCTGTGGCCAGGAACGTCTGGAAGTGAACTGTCATGTCGGACTCCCACAGGTAGCCGTATCCGTCGTACTTGCGCTTGAAAGCTGCCAGCATCGCTTCGTTCTCCTCCTGGTACTCGCTGATTGTGGCCAGCATCATGGAGATCGTCATGTCCGAGTGCATTTCCTTCAAATACGAGCCGCCTCCGTCAGAGTCCAGGCGCTTGACAGCAGTCGCCACGTTAAAGAACGAGTTGATCCACGTCTGAATCGTGTCGCTCAGTCCTTTGCCGTGGTTCTCACCAATGCTTGGATTGAACTGCACGCGGTTCGCGATCAGGTCCAGCTTGATCTCCAGCATCGGTAGGCGGTTCTGGTGGTCTTTGGTCGACTTGGATCCTCCTTCTCGAGGCGGTGGACCTCCTTCTCTGTCTGCCCCGCCAACGCCTCCATCCTTACCACCACTGGGGTCTAGCTGCTTCGCCAGGAATTCCAGCGACGAGCAAATGACGCGTGCCACGCCGTTGACAACGATGTTGTTGACATAGTCGACGTAGGCCTTCCACTGCGCGCTGTTCACGCCGACGATGCCTGTGTTCGACTGCTTCAGTCGACGGTGGATTTCCGCCGCACCCTCGCGAATCTTGAGCGTTCGCTGGACGATGTAGCTCTTGTGCTGGCGTTCGTGCTCGCTTACCGCCACCGGTTTGGCTTGACGCTCCAGCAGAGGCACATTCCATGCCCCGAGCGTGTCTTGGATCGTGTTGAGGTTGTCCTTGAGGTTTGTCACGATCTCGTTCGCGCCCTCCACGGCCTTGCGGCACTCGTCGATGAATGCGTCGATGCCCGCGCTCTTCCAGTTGAGCTCTTCAATACCTCGCCCAGCACAAGCGTCGATGTTCTGGATATGTCGACGAACAAGCGGCTCCTCCAGCGGGTGAATGCCTTCAATCATGGCGTTGTACGGCTCCACAATGTACATGAGCTCTCCTCGGTACTTGCGGAAGGTCTCCTCTTTGGCCGAAATCTGCAGCGCCGACTGAGGCACCTCGATGTTGAGCAACCGCAGATACTTGATCTCACGCAGCAACTTCTCGAGCGCTGGGTCGAAGTTCACACGCAGGCAGCGCGTCTGCGGGTGGCGCAGCAATAGCGGGTACTTGAGTTTGGCCTGCGAAGACGCCTCGACGTCGCGACTCCACTCCTCCACCTTCTGGTTCTCGTACTCCTGCAGCGACGCCATGATGGTGCCGTACACCTTGTAGACTTCCTTGGCCTCTTCGCGCTCCATCACGTTCTGGTTGAGCTCGCGCAGCTTCTTCATCGGGTGCTCAATGCGCTCGACGAGTCCACGGCACCACGTGAGCGCACCAGCCACCGGCGGCAGGTTCCAACTGATGGGCGGTGCGTCGCGACAATGCAGGAACAGCTCCTGCACGAGCTTCAGGTCGTGTCCGTAGCTCTGCACGAGCGCGACGTGCTTCTTCTCCAGCTCGTCCTGGATGATGGGGCGGTTGAGCAGACCCTCGAACGAGTCCAGCAGCTTGAAGCGCCCAAAGATGGTGGAGCAATCGTCGAAGCCCTGCGTGAGCACGGAGCCGAGGCGGCGCTCGAGCTCCTTGATCTTGCAGCGGAAGTCGTAGAAGTTGTCGTCGAACTTGGAGGCCCCCACGTCCATGATGTCGAGCGACACGCCCTTGAACGTGTTGACGGCCTCGGTGAAGTCGGCGTGGATCTGCTGGACGCTCAGCGTCAGCGTCTTGCCTTTCGTGCCGCCCACCTCGATCTTGGACAGCTTGCTGAACTGCACGATGGTCTGCGTGAGGTCGAGGATGTCGTGGCAGCGCTCGAGGAAGCTGTCGAGCCGCACGAAGAGGGCATTGCCTTGAATTCGCCATGGGTTGGACGGACATTCGGCGTTGGCGGTGGCCTTGTAGTCGAAGTAGGTGCTCTTGAACGCCGAGCACACCTGCAGCGTGGTCTTGAGCTGCTCGACGGCTTGGCCGGCTTCGTCCTGGTCGATGAGCGCGAAAATGAGCTCGCCGCTCAGATACTTGCGCGCCTGGTTGATAAGCGAGTTGCAGATCTCGCGCATGAGCACCACGAGCCGCGCGGGCGTGTTGTAGTGCTTGGAGTTCTTCCAGATGAGCAGGATGATGTGGAGCATGGGCTTGAAGAGCTCCGTGAGCGCCGGGAAGTCCTCGTCGTTGTTGAGCCGGATGAACCACTCCTCGAGCGTGCGCAGGTACTTCATGTTGTCGTTGGCCTCGATGCGTGCCGTGAAGACCTCCTTGCACAGGCGCGCGAATGTGGTGCAGTAGGTGCTCTTGGACCGGTCGAGCGCCGTGAGGATCTTGCGCACCTTCTTGGACTGGAGTTGGTCGAAGATGGAGTTGAGGTTGGCCGCCTTGAGCTTCCAGAACTCGATCTCGGCGTCGGGCGTCGGGTGCAGCCCCTGCTTGAGCAGGTCCTCGGGGTCCTGCTTGAGCACGTTCTTGATCTGCTTGGTCCAGATGACGATGGAGCCCTCCAGCAGCGACACCTTGTTGCTCAGGTTGGTGGCGTTGCCGTCGATCGGGGGCAGCGGCAGACACGTCTCGCCCTTGGTGGCGCCGCTGATGATGGACACGGACGCCATGTACGAGTGGAACTTGTCCACGACCTCCTTGGACGCCACCTCGCCCCAGCCTTCCTGGTTGGCGGCGTTCGAGAAGAGCGGCAGGTACACCTCGGCCACCACGCGCTCCAGGTACTCGACGCTGCTCGGCGTGAGCTCGTTCACCATGATGTCCGTGAGCACGTTCTTGGCCGTGATGGCCGTCTTGTGGAACTTGGTGAAGCACACGGTCTTGCCGCGCGGCAGCGTGCCGGGCATCTTGATGGAGCCGATCACGTTGTCTCCGGAGAAGGCGAGCATGGTCACGTCCTCGTTGTCGAGGAACTCCCTGACGCAGTTCCTGTCGGCAGATGCAGCAGTGGTGAGTCAAATGGAGCGACTGGAGGCTCGAAGCTGCATGGCCACGTACTCGTTGGGCTCGGTGGCGTACTTGGCGGTGAACTTGGGCCCGACGAGCTGCGGGAACGCCGAGGCGACTCGCTGCTCGATGTACTTGAGCGGGTTCACCTCGTTCTTGTTGGGCGCGCGCTCGCCGTCGCCTCCCATCGCTGCCACGCCCACAGACACAGGCCTCTCGAGATCTCTGCTCTACCTGGTGGCTCGCTTCAGCGAGGCGTCTCCGCGAATGGAGGAGGACTCTGCAAGGCGGCGCCGGCGCTTCACGTTTGGATATGTAACGACGCTCCACCTGCCAGCACAACACGATGCGATGGCCAAGACGCGAACGAAGCCCACGCAGATTGAGGAGTTGAATATACGGCTGTCTCCATTCACTTAGCAGCAAGACAGACGCCTAGAGCTTGGGCCGCTCGTCCTACAGACGGACGGGCCGCTTAGAACTTGCCCAGCAGCGCGGCGTACACGGCCATGACCGTCCACAGCCGGTTCTCGGCCTCGTCGAAGACCAGCGAGCGCGGGCCGTAGAACACCTGCAGAGACAACACACAGCACACAGCACAGCGTCAGAATCGCACGCAGCAGCAAGCAAACAGAGAGAGAAAGTAGAGCGTCGTACCTCGTCGTCCACCTCGTCCTGGTGGCGCGGCAGGCAGTGCAGGAAGATGTGGTCGCCGGCGGCGCTCTCGAGCATCTTGTTGGAGACCTGGTAGCCGGCGAACGCCTTGAGGCGCTTCTGCGACTCCTCCTCCTGGCCCATGCTGATCCACGTGTCGGTGGCCACGACGTTGGCGCCCTTGACGGCCTCCACGGGGTCCGTGGTCATGACGACCTTGGTGCCGGCCAGCTCGGCCAGGCGCCGGGTCTCGGCCACCACGTCGGCGTCGGGCTCGTAGCCCTCGGGCGTGGCGATCTGGATGTTGGCGCCGAGCTTGGGGGCCGCCAGCATGTAGTCGTGCAGCACGTTGTTGCCGTCGCCCACCCAGGCGAAGGTCAGGCCCTCGAACTTGCCGAAGTGCTCGTAGACCGTCAGGTAGTCGGCCAGCATCTGCAGCGGGTGGTACTTGTCCGACAGCGCGTTGATCACGGGCACGGTGGCCAGCTCGCCGAGCTCGAGGATGTCCTGGTGGCCGTACACGCGCGCCAGGATGAGGCTGTTGAAGCGCGAGAGCACGAGCGCCGTGTCCTTGAGCGTCTCGTTCACGCCCAGCTGGATGTCGTCCGAGGACAGGAAGAGGCCCTTGCCGCCCAGCAGGTGCATGCCCACCTCGCTCGAGATGCGCGTGCGCGTGCTGCGCTTCTGGAAGATCATGGAGCAGATCTCGCCCGTCAGCGGCTTGGGCGCCGAGGCCTTGGTCTCCGGGTCGGAGTACGTGGCCTTGAACTCCTTGGCCTTGGCCAGCAGGCCCACGAGCTGCTCGGAGCTCAGCTGGGCCGTGGACATGAAGTTCTGGCCCTTGAGCGACGCGAGCTGCGCGTTCACGGCGGCGGTGGACAGCGAGCGCAGCACCATGGCGGAGGGCGAGGAGGAGAAGGAGGCTGGGGCGCGAGTGGCCAGTCGGCGAGTGAGGCGCAGGAGAGACATTGGCGCTGCGGCGGACTGGGTGGACGCACGGGCGGACGGACGGAGCTGCTGCTTGTCACCTCCTAACCGCGAATTGGATTGTGCGAGGATTTGACGGCCCAGCGGCACATACAAAAAGCAAGTGCTCGAGGTGAGACCGTGCATAGCATCGCCCTTGGCACCGCGCTTCAAAGCATCATGTTTAGCGCTGGCAGTCGCTGGCAGTCGCTATGCACGCGTCGGCTGGGCTTTTTTCTCGTGGTGGCGCGTGCAAGAACTCGCGGAGGTTCGCCATCCAAGCCGCCGTTGCATTCGGGTCATCGAGCTGCCGCGTTCGGGTTGAGGCTGAGCTCACGCTGTAAAGCGGATCTACCGGGTTGTGGATAAGTCGGAGTTCCTGGTATCATAGGCTCGGGCTGCTTTGGTCCTTGCGGACCTAATCAGGACCATGCGAGACATGGTCTCGAGGACAGATGCCTCTCGCTCGCATCTACACGCAATGTAATACTGTACTACAGTCGCTTCTCGGAGAAGACCTCCTGCCATGCCGGTGGTGGGAGTCCTTGTGCTCCCCCACGCTCTGCAGCCAACAGCTTCATGGCAACTCGGATCTGTCCACCGCAACGTACTGTACCCGGCGTGGCTGCGTCCGTGCACACGGATGGCTTCATGGCTGTGCGTAAGGCAAGGGCGAGGGAGCACTGCTTCAAGCTGGGCTTTGTTCGAGTCGAGCCGACAACAGCGAACAGCATCGGCCCGGCGAATACTCCAAGCCATCGCCTGCGCCGATCCAGGCCGTTTGTGCGGCTTGCTGACAAAACTCTTCGCGCAGCGCAATGGCAGCCTCGACACTCGAGCTCGCGTTGCTGCAGGTCCTCGCAGCCAATTGGCTCGCGTCGTTGAAGTGCTAGTCCGGTGTTCGTCATACTGAGACCAAGCTCTCTCGGTCCCATAGACACACGCCGCCAGTGCAAGCGCCACCGCCACACGTTGGGGCACAGCAATCGATCGTACAAGCACACCACTGCATTTGATCAGGCTTTTCCTGTTAATTTCTCATCCATACAAGGCGTCTCCGCCACTCGATGCAGCTGCCCGAGGCAGCTCCCACCAATTCACAGGCCGCTTACTACCGGTCCCTACTGGAAGATCTGCGCCTCCGACTTGCCGAAGAAGAGCTGGCTCAGCTGGCGGTCCCACCACGACATGGACGGACTCAGGCCGCGCTTCAGACGCTCCTCGCGCACCATCTTGGCCACGCGCTCGCGCGTCCTGGCGGCCGTGCGGCTGCGCTTGAGGTCGTAGGCCTGGCCGATGATGGCGCAGAAGTCGATGAACGCCTTGGTCGGGTTGTACTGGCCGCTCAGCAGGCCCCACTCGCTCGTGGCGTAGTCCGACGGGTACTTGTGGCTGCAGACAGGGCGAAGAGAGTGAGATGAAGCATCGTTAGATACCGAGATACGATGGGAAGGGAGCGGCAGGTGCAGAGCGAGCGGTGGCACGTACTGGTAGTTGTGGTAGCCCTCGCCGAGCGCGCCGATGGACACGATGAGGTTCTCGACGGGCTGGATCTTGCGGTCGTAGGGCTTGTAGCCGAAGAAGTGCGCGACGCTGTTGACCATCCACGTCATGTGCAGCACCCAGACGTGGCGGAAGACGCCGCCCACCCAGAAGCCGGCCCAGGCGTCGCCCAGCGCGTAGCCGAGCGCCGTGGGCACGACGTAGCACATGAGCAGCACGGTCTTGAGGTAGTGGCGCATCTGGAAGGTCACGACCGGGTCGGCCAGCAGGTCGGAGAAGTCGAGTTTGCGGCCGGCGGCGCGCACGTTCTTGTGCTTGCGCACCATGACCCAGCCCATGTGCGAGAAGAAGAGGCCGCGGCCCGAGTTGTGCGGGTCGGCCGTCGTGTCCGAGGCCTTGTGGTGCACGCGGTGGTCGCGCGACCACTCGAAGATGGTGCCCTCGAAGGCCATGGAGTTGCACAGCATGAGGAACACGCGCAGCGGCAGCTTGGCCTTGTAGCCGCGGTGCGACCACAGGCGGTGCGCGCCCGCCGTGATGCCCAGGCCGGCCACGACCCAGAGCAGCACCCAGAGCACCAGCAGCTGCGCCAGCGAGCAGCCGGGCATGACGCACAGCGCCGCGTACAGCGCGCCCACGTGCCAGGCGGCCAGCACCAGCACGTTGTACCAGACCACCTCGGCCCACTGGAAGCCGGCCTCGGCCTGCTCCTCGGGCGCGAACAGCTCGCCCTCCTCCTCGGCGAACTCGCCGTCCGCCTCCGTCTTGATGAGCGCTGGCTCGGGCTGCTTCTCCGCGGCGAGGGGGCGGCGCTGCGTCGTGGTGGAGGTGGAGGGGGCGCTCTGCTCCATGTTGGCGGCCATCGATCGGGGAATCAGGCGGCGGCGGCGGTCGGCGGCAACTCGGCGAGTGGGCGAGCACAGCTCCAAGCTCGCAATGACATCATGGGCCGTCTAGCAGACGGCTGCTGAGTGGACTGTTATCTGGCGATCCAGGATTGGTCGCTGCCAGAATGGACCAATGGGCGGCCGCGAGAGGTGCAGCTTTTCTGACGACGCGTGCCGAGACCCTGCGGAAATGGATACCGTAGCAAGAGGGGATGCGTTTCTATTTGTCCGCTTCGCGCGCGCAAAACGGGGCAACCCGCCTCGCCCTGGGCAGGAGAGGAGAGGTGGTGCGGTGCTGAAAGCACGGTGCGTTCGTTTCTCAGGAGAGGCGTCGCCACGCAGGCCTACTCCACGTCGGCTTGTGGGACGACGAAAACGGCAAGAGTACCGTCGCGTAAGTGCATTCAAAGTACACGCATGCTGTAACAACGCTTAAACGCTGCAGACACCGCAGAGGCGTCAGCATTCTCATCCGAGGCAGAATTTAAGTTATTTCCACCTGTGAATCATCGACATGCTGATTTCTGTATCGGTCTTCGCGAAGGATGACTAGCGCCAGTAGGTTTGGCGTGTTATCGCGCGTCAGCTACTACCGTGACGTGCAAACGACATTGGCACCAAAAGTTTATAAAGCTTTGGTGCATGTTGCGCCCCGAAGCGCCTCATTCCCTCATTTAAATACAGTGTGGTCCACCTGGTCTGCCGTGGCACGGCGCCAGCTGGTCGCCACGGCGGACTTGTGCCCGCCGATCACGTGAGTCCGGTGCCGGTGGCGTTGGGAGGTGAGCTGCTGCCCAATTTGCAAGCGACTCTGCTGATGGATCTGGCGTCATCGCCGGTCGGGGCGTGACAGCCCAAGATTCCTTGCGGTTGCCTCGCCACCCACACTGAAGTTGCTCTTGTTGCCGAGACGCATTGCTGGCGCCAGTCCGTCGCTTAAGATGAGCCATGCCCCCCCCCCCCCCCCCCCCCCCCGGTGAGTTATTTCGGTTGTGGCCGTAAGCTTGAACACTTACTTCAGTTATATTGCAGATTTCATTTGCTAAATAAAACATATTAACATTAAAAGAAGCCGACCAATTATATATACCATAAACTGCTTCAGTAACTCGTTATACAAGTAGTATAGCCTTCTCCAGATTCGAACTTCGGTTTTGCTTTCGTTTTAAAAGTCCGGAATGACGTCGATTCTCGCCACCTGCGGACAATGTGCATCGTTTTTCCTCCGGTCCGTGTTGAAAATCGGAACATTAATAGTAAGTCTGAACTACACCGTCGCACGACGTTATTCTCAAAGTCAACACTCAAATTCAAAAAGTGCAAGCTCAAATTCAAAACCCTGTCAGATATATTACATTATAAAATGTATGTACCTGCGTAATCCGATTGCAAAACTGAGCTCTAACTTGCATATCATCGAAGCGGAGCGCACGTTGGTGGTGAGGCAGCGAGTGACAAAATAGTCTGTTGCACAACTCCGACATGATGACTTCAGCGAAGAGAGGGTCTGTTGCGAGCTCCAGGAAGCCGGCGCGGTGCTCCGTGATAGTCGTTCCGTCTGGAACGCGCAGGATGGCTGGGCGCTGCCGCGACAGAAAGCATTTTACAGCGCTCTTGTTCACCGATAACACGTTCTCGATGGGCCTGAGCTTAGGTATCTCCGCCACCGCAAACTCCTCTGCTTCAAAGTACTTGGTCGAGGTGTGGCACGGGGCGTTGTCGAGCACCCGGACAACCTCGTCCAGCGGTATTGACGCTTGGATATGGCACAGGAAACGTCAATTGTGCTTGTTCATGTCGGAGTTGTCGGACGACAACTCCGACATGAACAAGCCCAATTGAGACTCATGGTAGGCTACACCCGTGCTCGCGATTACCTCAATAACATGAATGTTCTTACCTTTGCTCGCCACGCTCATCTGCACCGCTCTTTGTCCTCGCTTGCTCCGACCTCGTCCACGTTTGTAGCACAACTTGGCATCAAGGTAGAAAATCTTCTTGTTGTTAGCGAGAGCCGCATTAAACTTGACGACGTAATCGCAGCGTTTCTGCTTGTAAATGTCGCTATTGCGATTCACTTCTCGGTGGAGCTTTTTCAGCGTGAACGTGTGCGCATCCATAGTGCGGCGCACGATCTTTCGGTTGATGCGTACGCTAAACGTCTGCTCAGCGAGCTCAGCCATCTGAACGAGTGTCAATTCAGAGGTACTGGTAAGCTAGCTGAACAGATAGGCAACGTGCGCATCGATCGCTTCATCTCGGAGGCACTGCGCTGCTCCTGGACACCGCTCCAGTCGCCGGTGTCCATCACCGTCGCGATCCAATCCTCGGCGGTCCGCTCGTGGACATTGTGGAGTGCCGCCACCGTCTTTCAGTCCTTGATCTTCTACGCGGTGCGCGGGGCGCACGCACGAACTTGTTGCGGGTACCGCTTGTAGCTTGGGGGGCACGGCTCCAAATCAAAAGTGGGCTCGAAGAATGCACGAGCGCAGCGTTTGCGATAAGCTTCCCGCCATTTTCAAGTGCTTCTGGGTTCAACCCAAACAATCCTACTATCATGCATAATACTTATGATATAGGTTTGTAACGTTCATTTGAATTCGCGCACCTTTTGAATTTGAGGGTTGGCTTTGTGAATAACGCCGTGCAATGATGTTGGCAAGGTGTCAACGGAAGGGAAGTTTTAAAGCCTGGATGATACGAACGTTGATATTTGGCTTATAGCGATCATAAAATCTGGCAAAGGCATCTAAATCGTGGCAAAGGAAACGCACGTCAAGCAGGTAAAAAAAACTCGAAATTCCAGGGGCACCAGTTTAAGAGAGATTTTAGAAGTCGGGCTTTGCATATACAATATGTTTGTCTTGTCCCTGATGGGTACCCTTTTTGTAACCTATCGT
Source organism: Phytophthora cinnamomi (assembly GCF_018691715.1). Taxonomy (NCBI): domain Eukaryota; phylum Oomycota; class Peronosporomycetes; order Peronosporales; family Peronosporaceae; genus Phytophthora; species Phytophthora cinnamomi. The sequence goes on from NW_027151037.1 coordinate 126,956, forward strand.
GATGATTTGTCGAGTCTAAAAACTGGTCATTCTCTCTTAAAGTGGTGCATGGGCGTGACATGTACAAGAACATTCTACGTTTGTTATATAAAATAATATTGTATTTTGGCGGGTGTACCGATAATTCCGGCGAAATTAGATGCACAAAATGGCGATTAACGCTTATTTAATGCTAATTCTACGTAAGATTGCGCTTCCCCTAATCCCCGCTATCAGCATTTGCTAGCCAATCGACGGGAATTGGGCGATCTAACGCTGGAATGGCGAGCCGCAACCCGCTAATCGCACCGTTTTCCTCGACCGTGGCTTGATTACGTTACAGTATTCCACCTCAGCTCAGCTTCATCATCGCACACTATGTAACCAGCAAATCACAGTATATGACCTTCCCATGAGACATACGGATGCAGTACCATGATTTCGACAAAAGGCAAATTTCGCGACCTTTTTACAATTTAATGACTTAGATTTGTATAGTATAGTTATAGTCAACAATGGTGGACCGCGGGTTGAGTCATACAAATCCATGTTCTGTATGATACGGAATAATTCCCCGTTCTACGAAGATTAACGTATTGCAATGCATGACAGTTACTGCAGAATCTAGTCCTAGGAATATTTCATTTATCATGTTCTTACTGGAGAAACTGAAACTAGTCGTTTTTAGCAAGGTTCTAAATTTCTACCATCCTATTTTCAACTCCTACAGTGACGACATCAAATTTAGCATAAGAATTTCGAGAAGACTCAACTGTCGAGAAAGGGAGGGGGGCGACGAGACTGCGACGGCGTGGGGGATTGCGCTAGCAGTTGGCGTGACAGCAATTAGCTCAATATGGCTGCTAGCATCGCGCCCCACAAGGCGGTAAAGATGGAGAAACTGGACTCGGAGGACGACTTCGTGTTCGTGGACGTGTGCGTGGCCACGGGCATCGCCACAGGTAAGTTCATGATGGTGTGGTGTCGAGAAATGAAGCCGAAACGGGATGTGAGGACGACTCGAGACGTCAACGCTAACTGGCGAGTCAAGACTCGTCGCCACTCATTGGATTGAATTCTCCGGTCGCTAATTGGTCTGAATAAGCTGGTGACGATGACTCGTCGACGGTCCAAATCAAGCGCGGGAGGATGCAGTGCACTAAGTACGAGTGCAAACTTACTGGCAAGGTCCGAACTAACGAGTCGTCGTCAACCTTTCGGCGGTCGTTTGGGTGTGGGAAACGACATCTTGACATTTGTATTAAACATGGTTACATGATGATTATTCCATACACCTTTTCTAATTTGTCATAAAATACGGTAGATTTGCTGTTGAAATTTGGTAAAAGGGCGACAAATGCGCCTCTCATCGCGAAAGGGTTAAGCTGGGGACCGTGCAATTTACCTGCATATGGTCATAAACTACTGCTGTGAAGGGTTGACTTGGTTTATTATCCACAATAAATAAAGTAGGGGGCTCGATGATAAAGAACGTATGAAGTTGTTTCCTAGACGGAAATAGTTGTATAGCAAACGCTTGTATGTAACGTCTGCAAGAGCAACGCAAGCAGCATTCTAATCGCATAGGGATTGGAATGGGTCAAATCGCAGTGCTAGGCCCTCTGAAAGTAAGCGCCGACTCTACCGATAACGTCCTGCCACCAATTATGTGTGACCCGTCGTTGACCACCCACCTTTGGACTTCTTTCGGCTCACTAAAACTTCCCGCCCTCGTCTGACGATGTCGCCACTCGAGTGGAGCTCGAACAACATATGGATCCGAACACCATCCCAATCGAATTCCCTGGCAATCAAGTACTAGTAATACATGAAGTATATTACAAACCGAGCAAATGCATCACAGGCTAATAGCTAGTTGTTCATCAACTCTCGCTCACGTAGCAATCTTTGGACATCATCCTGAGAAATGTTTTCTTGCGGCTCGTACGTGTCCGCCCAATCCACCAGCACACGAATCTCCCCGCCCTCCATCGGGATAACTTCTAGAATCTCTTCATAGGGATAACGGGATTGCTCTTGTCGGGGTAGTAGTTGAGGACAATCTGCGGAGATTCGATCGATTCGACGGGCATCGGCCAGGGAGAGAGATGTTAGGGGCTCCATCGTTGATTCCCAGTGTACTATAGCACGTAGCTGACCTTCCACAACTGCCAGTCGCATCGCATAAGCGTAGCGATATCGACGCCCGTCTTCTGTCTCCAGACCTCCTCCACCTGACTCCGACGAGTCCGATATGACCGCTGCATCTGGGGTCGGGGGAGGAGAAAACGGTGGCGTGTCACTCATTGTAATTAACTCGGGCACCGGTGTTGGTAGTGGCGGTGGCGATGTCAGCTCTATAGCAGGTGGAGTTGGTGGTGCCGGTGCTAGTGGTGGAGTTGGCGGTGCTGGTGGTCTTGCAGCAGGGAGTAATCCCTCTATTTTCGTGAGTGATCGTTACAGCGTCACACAGTGTCACGCCACATTGCCACTAGCCCAATCGGTTCAAGAGGTTCACGACACCAGCTCCGACAACAACACTGACGCACGAACGGGTGGCGGGCTCACGCGGGTGGCACCCAATGGAAAACGATGCGCGACCGCCGAAGTGGACGTGTAATCGTCGAACGACATACCCAATCCGAGAGACGGCGAAGGCGCCATGTCAACACTGGGATCGGGCAGTGCGCCCGCCAGCGAGCCACCAAAATGAATGTCCAAGCAACGTGTAGCTAAAATCACTGTTGGGGACTACACGACGATCATGACCAGTGCGGCCAGCTTGAGAGACGTTGGCGGCGCCATCCCGGCACTGTAAGGGGGCTCATTGAGCCAACGAAACGAACGTCGAAGCGACGAGCGGCCACGAATGCTGCAGGGAGGGACCTGACAACTCAGGCCAACATGACCAGCTCGAGCGACGACGAAGGTGCGATGCAGGCTACAAGAGCGTGCGGTATGGTCGCAACTACGCTTGCGAAGCCCCCAACGCCGACCAGGCGCAAGCGAAGACTGTTCACCGACGCCGCTGGAAACATAAAGGCGAATCCTCCAAAGAAGACTTGTGTAGCAAGGAAACTATCGCGAATATTGAAGGAAGGGGAACGACTAACCAGCACGGAGTATCTCTGCAAGCCTTGCTGAATCGTTTACGCGGGGACGTTCAGTGAGTACGAGGGCGACGAATCTGCAATTGTTGGACAAGCTCGCTACTCTTGAGTGTGAAGCGAACATAACAGGATCAGACTGAAAATGCATGGGCAGTAGCAGTTGGTAGAAACGCAAAAGTATATATTTTACAGCACCGTATATACAGATACGTTCAAATATTTTACAAGAAATTACAACACCGTGCATGTAACGCTATCGTACCTTTGCTCAAGTTTGGGTGCTGCACATACATCTACGCCTTCGCAACCGAGTCGCCAAAGCGGGTTAGCACGCGCTGTGATTAGGCCAGCAACATTTTCTCAACGGTTGGGCGTCGATCAGCCGACCACCTCCGTTGCTGAGATGTTACACCAGTTATCCCGAGCGTCTTGATAGTGTATACAATAAAAATGAACTTACGAAAATTAATTCCTAAATATCAGTTGACCTAAACAAACTCCTAATTTTTTTGTTCAGCAAGGACTTTTCACCCATGTTGCACTTAAGCCATGGTTTACTATACCACATCGAAACGCGGTTAAGCCTCTAATGGGAACGTCATCCAAGTAATGAATGCGCTGCACCAGGATATTGCAGCATGTTCCTCTAAGTGTCACCCATCTCACGGCGCGGGGGGGGGGATATCACGCTGGTGGTGCAACCCAAGCTAGTTTGACGTACCCCAGCTGTTTTTGAGACATCCGATGAGAGCGGAGGAAGTACGGATGAACGTGTGAAGCACAAAAAACGGCGACGCAACCAGACAGCTAGCGATACAAGCGGCGCGGATAATCGTGCTCCTGTCGGTAGAGACGCCGATCGTTATGTCAGTCTAGTTACAAGCTACGCGGATGTTTTCGCTAATGAAAGCCGTTCCTACAGTGGCGATATCCCACCTCCCCCGAGACGCCATATGGACATATGGTGCCCTGTCGAGAATACCGGCACTGTTGCCGCTCGTATTGATAATTCAAAAGTGAATTGCGTGTTGAGCAACACAGCGACGATCACGACTACGTACTACTTTCACGAGGTCACCAAGCGTTTAGAGAATATCGCTCGGTGCTTTCTAACTCGGTCACGGTAGTGATACCTGACATTTGAGACGAGGCGGGTGAACGCCTTTATTGCCCAGGTATATAGCGATGTCCTAGACACTCTGTGGACCGTGATCTCGGGAGGGCCTACCGTACGGTAACCCGAAATACACAGTAGAAAACTGCGTACTCCGGTTCGTGTGTGGCCTTGTTCAATACCTATAGGTGCCGTTTATCTATGGCGGACCGTTTTGCTCATTTGAAACCAATTTGGGATCAATACACAGAAATACAGAGAACTTCCAGGTGCCACACGCCCGAAATTCCCTGAATGGGGAGTCAAATCACGACCATATTATACCTTTTCCAAGACAAGATATATTAAATCAATACAAAATTTATAACACAAAACATGTAGCCTGTCAAAATTAGGTTGCACTCCAGACAACTTAAAATATGCGGATGACGAAGGGGGCCTTCCACTTGGAGCAGACCATGAAAGAAGGTTGGAGCGCGTGTACGCGGCGGCCTCTCTTCTCACCGGCATATAGCTTCAGAGGAGCTATTACATCCGTAGAAGTTGTTAAGGGGGATTTGTATTTATGTAATTGTGTTGTCCACTTTGCACCACTGACATGGTATAATATGTGACATGATAGTTGTGTTGTTTGATTGAACTGGATGTAGTATGCAATATGCATCGACACGAACTCTGTCGTGGAAAGTAAGTTACCTTAACGTGGCAAAATGGACAGTAAGCCTCACGTTTAGTTCGCACCCTATATTTGTTATCGGTACAAAAGTAATGCGCTTTAAATAACACCCTATGTCGATATTTTCATGATTTGTAGTAAGTGTTATTTTTGCTATATATACACTATCAAAAGTGATCGGGGCGCCGGTTTCACTCGCTTCCCGATACATGTATTTGAAGCATTACACGCGATCTAAGACAAAATATGAAAGTAATTCAAAAACAGCACTGGGTGCCTGAAAGGAGGGCCCACTCTCTGTTAAGTTTGCGTTATATTTCACAAAGCAATGAATTGATTTTGTTTTCTCGAATTGGAGCGTGTTTTGGATTCATCCTGTTTTTGCCACGACACAACTCCTTGGAACTATTCGGCAGAACAATACAAAGTCTTCGTTTCATCAACGCTAGAAAATTCTGTCAGGAGTAGGTTCTTGTGGCGCCCCAGAAGTCTAACGAAGACGCCTGCTGCGTTTCCACCAGTTCGCCGTCGGTCAGTTTGCTTATAACAGGAACCTGGGAAGAGAAATCATGACTAAATTATTGTTAATAGACTGCCAATTTATTACTTTAACAGCGTCATCTACCGATTTGCAAATTGTTGGCACAACTTAAAGATAGATTTATGTCCGCTTTCGTCGCTCTTCTTACCCCGTCAGCCTGGTTAGCTGGTGCTCTTCATGTACTCGCTCATCAATCACGTAGATGCCAGCTAAAACACGATTGCATCAAGGCAAAATAAAGATATTAGTGAGGATATAATTTACGTTGTTGTCGCTGCACTCATCCTTCATATACAGAACTGGAGCGTGTGAAAATGCATTTCTTCCTTGCCCCTCCATGGTCTTGCTCTTCTGCATGCTGTTTATCTTCTCCTTGTTTTCGGTCCAGTCTCGCACGGTCCACGCGGCACATTGCTCCGCTTGATAGCTTCATCAATACCCACCTCGGCAACCAAGCGAATCACTTGGCGCTTACACTGTATTTTGTGAGCGCTTGGCACACCTTCTGGTCTTTGTGAAATATGCGCAAGCCGCTATGCTTCGTATCGCTGTGCACGTCCAGTAATTTTACAGGTATTCGTTGGGTATAAAATGAGCATACGTCGTTCTCATTGGCTATAATAGATGCATTGCTTTGTATCGGATCAGAAGCTTGGACATGCCACATGGCGTATATTTTGGTAGAGCGTATTTTCCGTCGTTATCTGTACTGCTTTCAGTAGTTTCAACCGCTTAGTCCACCCACTAGATTATGGAGATTTCTCCGGACCAGCACCGCGCTACAATCTTGGTGTGCAGGGTTCTCCAAAAACGTGTTGTAACTCTGAAAGGATTACCCTTGTATGGGGACATATAAACGATTGGATCGACACTCTTTTTATTTTCGTTGACGCTACCCTTTACATCCGTCCTACTCATCATCCCCACCTCCACCCCCGCCAGGAGCGCACCTGTGTGGATGCCTTCATCCGCCTATGGCTGCGCGTACGGCCGTCGAAATGCTGATGTCCTTGGTTCTCTTCATGTCGAACTCCTTCGTATTCCCCGGCTCGCCGGATGCAACGCCAACCTGCTCGGACGAGCTGATCTCCGCCATACCGCGGTGCTTGGCGGTCGACGTGATCCTGGGAATAGGCAAAATGCGCGATTGTACACAACTAGTCGACCGACGGAAACTAGCCACGAGCAAAGGCTAGCACGCTCTCACATACAAAATATACCTCGAAGGCCCTCAGAAGGAAGCGTACCGGCCTTTTACAGCGTGATACGAGGTATACTCCGGCGGGAAGAATAAATGGAGTGCACACTTGCTACTCCAACACCTGGCGACGACTCGTCGCTACCAATATATTGGCCACTGCTCTCTTGGTCCTGCCAGAGATGAACACTAGTAGACGTAGTCATAATCCTACCTACCAAATTTACCTTCTGCTGCAGGTCGTCACTGCAGGCACCGGTGTCGCCCTTGCGTGGTTGGGAGGAAAAGCTGTTCTGTTATTGTTGCCCGAAGGGCTTATCTGTCTTCTCTTAAGTTTCCTATCATTCAATACAAATATCAATTATAAACGCGTCCGTTTTGGTGTGAGGATGCGAAGCGACCGTAAATGGTCCGAGTCAACCGGGCGATAGTGACTCGCATTTGGTTCGGAGCGTCGCGGTGAAGGAAGGCACGCGACAGTGCGTGGTGACATACACTTTCCTCGGTGAAGCGAGCAGGAGCCTCGGTGGGCCCTAATAAAATCCCGACCGAGGTCTCCGAGGATTTGCATTCATCTTGTACCATTATTTTAGTACAGTCGGACTTAGTAGTGCAGGTCCGGTGGTACTTATTCACGAAGCCTCGGTCACCATCTGATGAGTCCGAGGTTGTCTCGTTGAGACTCGTTTATAGTAGATATTTGTATAGAGACATAGGACTAGCCATAAGATGACGCACAGAGGCCCTCCAGGCCTCTGGATAGTCAGAATATAAAGAGCAGTCTTCCCCCAAAGCCAACAAGGGTCAAGTCCGACTTCAGTAAGTGTAGCTAGCTTATTGTAGTGCGTGGACACGCTCGGTTGCGTGGGGATGCCTGTCGGGGGACTTAATGTTACCAAACCAAGAGTTCACCTAGGCTAGGCGGAGAGTTGGCATGGCCGGAGGCGGGAGCGACTTTATATAATCGTTCACTGTATATTTGTGGAACGGGAGTGTCCCCGAGTGTATTTACCTACCGACCGAGGATTCCATCGCCCCCCTCTCCCCTGTGTTAGGCCTTACCAGCCGGTACCCTTTATTCTAATTACCACAGGGGGTTGCGCGAGAGTGCTATATTGCATCCTAGCCCTTGCTCGTGGCTAAGTGGTGCAGGTTTTGGGTTGACCGAAGATAACCTTGCTGCACAGAAGTGATTGCAACCGACCCAGTGTAAGGAATCGTTCCTGGTCTTCAGGTATTGATCCAAAACCCGTTGACCCTATTAGGAAGGCGGGCGTTGTTGGTGAACCTCGCACCCAACGGTAGCGAGGATTTTAGAGGATGTACATGACCACATTGGACTGCCAATTGTAACCCACGCCTCTACGGCCACTACGTAAGCGGCAAATCACAGTAGATGACATGTCCCATGAGACATGCGAACCACAGTACCGTGATTTCGTTAAAGGGCGGATTTTGCGACCTTTTACAATTGAAACTCTTAGCTTTGTATGGTACAGTTAATAAAGGTGGCTGGTTCGCGAAAGGATTATTATGCAAACTCCATCTAGATAACCCGTCGTCTCCGTTCGGCCCGTTCAGGAACGCAAAATCCTCCGTAATGCAACACGGATAACAACACCAACTTCACGGATGTATTTGAGACCAAACGTGCGTACGTCTCCCAGAAGCTAAGTCAGTACTCCTATCGACCAGGAAAATACGCGACCTTGTCTCCTGCGTGCAGATACGCGCCTCCCCAAGCCACTGCCACCACCAACGCCGGTGCCCGAGTTAATTACAATGAGTGACACGCCACCGTTTTCTCCTCCCCCGACCCCAGATGCAGCGGTCATATCGGACTCGTCGGAGTCAGGTGGAGGAGGTCTGGAGACAGAAGACGGGCGTCGATATCGCTACGCTTATGCGATGCGACTGGCAGTTGTGGAAGGTCAGCTACGTGCTATAGTACACTGGGAATCAACGATGGAGCCCCTAACATCTCTCTCCCTGGCCGATGCCCGTCGAATCGATCGAATCTCCGCAGATTGTCCTCAACTACTACCCCGACAAGAGCAATCCCGTTATCCCTATGAAGAGATTCTAGAAGTTATCCCGATGGAGGGCGGGGAGATTCGTGTGCTGGTGGATTGGGCGGACACGTACGAGCCGCAAGAAAACATTTCTCAGGATGATGTCCAAAGATTGCTACGTGAGCGAGAGTTGATGAACAACTAGCTATTAGCCTGTGATGCATTTGCTCGGTTTGTAATATACTTCATGTATTACTAGTACTTGATTGCCAGGGAATTCGATTGGGATGGTGTTCGGATCCATATGTTGTTCGAGCTCCACTCGAGTGGCGACATTGTAGTGGGTCTAGCTTGACTCACTACTTTAGCTTACACGTTGCGCAACGTGTATGAGGAAGCGTAAGTACTTAGTAATTACTTAGGTTAATTATATTTGGATACACAAATATAAGTTAAGTAAGATAGAATTCCAAGTGACTTAGATTAGGTAAAATGAGAACTGTATTGTTTGCAAATTGATCTTCCTCTAAAATCTGCTAAAAACTGTTTATCATCTATGAAAGGGTTGACAGCGGCTGGCTGTCAGAGCCCCGCTAATATGCATGTCTCTGATTGGTAGAAAGATGCTGCTTTCTACCAATAGGATCTTTGGGTATGTGTGGACCACTTATTGTGGTGGCCCACTTCAATGTATCCATTGGTGTGGCTTACACCAAGGTGAGGAAGTATCTAAAACTTTTAACAGATAACCTATCTGTTAAATTCACAAGTGGCTTGCAGCCACTTGTACGTGTAACCCCGTTACACCATCCCCCCTTAAGGTTAGACGCGCGGGGTCTCCGCACGTCAATCTTTGGAATTGATCATTCGTCAATTCTCCGCGTTTGGAGAAGAAATCCGCGCTCATTTAACGATGAGCGCGCCTCAGAAGAAGACCTCGAAGTCGGTGGGGAGTCATCTCTCCATCGACGACTACTTCGAACGCCAGAAGGCAAAGTATGGCGACGTCGTCGACTTCGACGACGACGATGAAGATACGGAGGGCGAGGAGGACTCGCCCTCAAAGCGTAAGGACTCAGTGTCGAGCGAATCGCTCGACCCTCATGCGAAGAACATTCGCCCGCGTGAAGGGGACGAATCGGACGCTTCGAGCTCGAAGCGTTCGCGAACTGAGAGCGATACCCCACTCGCTTCCGCTGGGGCTCTCAGTACTCCTCGCGCTGCTGCTGCAGCGCGTGATGTCAAAACTCAAGGCTCTCCGCGCGCTGCAGGCGCAGCGCGCGATCCATGGATGCCGTCCGCGTCCGAGATCACGGACCGGTATGGGAACTCGGTACCTCCGAATGAGGTGCCGCTGTACGTATGCAGCGCCATCGAAAATGACGCTGTAGCTGCCGAGCTGCACTTTGATGCGTTTCCGCATCAAAGGCGCGATTACTACATCGGACTCTTTCATGAGCTCCGATGGTTTCAAAGCAGACATCTTCTCGCAGCAAAGTGCCCGAATGGCAGGCACTTTCTCAAAGTTGGAACGCCTTTGTTGAAAACTTCAACAAGAGGCCGATTGCTTACCGTGATCGGATTAAGCAAGCGCGTGATCGCTTCGAGACGTACTCGAAGCGTGGAAAGTTGGAGCAACTCCACGTTGCTGCGGAGGAGGCAAATGTGCCGTGCGCTGTGCCCGAGGGCTTTCAGTGCACGAAGTGCTTTCCAGGCGCGGTCCGCTTGAGCGACCGCGACTTGAACGGGTACACGTCGTTCCGTGTGCCCGAGGGTCTCAAAGAGCTCCGTGCTAAGTTCTTAGCACGTGAGGGTTCGGGCGCTAGCGATGACCGCAGCGCTCGTACTACTTCCGCTGCACCAGCGCGTACTGCTCCTCGTACGCCCTCACCATTTCCGGAACGTCCCCCAGCAAGACGTTCCGCGGCTCCCATGTATCTCGATGGGGAGGAAATCCTCTCCAACGAATACGAAAACGAGCCCCTTGAGGGTTCGTTTTCGGGATACTATGGTCAACAATCCGCTCAACAATCCAGCGGGTTGAGCCGCGGGCGTCACGGATCGGCGGTGGCGGGGGTGGGAACACGCCCCGGGTATGATCAGCCCCAGGCTGACCAGATCGCGCCTCTCCACGACCGGGTGACCGCCGTGGAGCGTCTGCAGGGCGCTGAGTTCGCCGCCCTGAAGCAGGAGCTGGCGGACCAGAAGGCCCAAGTCGCGGCGGTCTCGCAGACCACCTCCAATATCCAGGACGAGTTAGGGACCCGGATGAAGGAGTTGCTCCAGCGCGCCCGCGCGCTGGAGGAGAGGCTGCTCGTCGCCGAGGCCAAGGCTTCCGCTTCTGCCTCGGCTCTTGCCGAGGCTTCGGGTCAGCCGAGCTAGATGGCTCGTGCTGCAGGTATGGCTTCAGCCGTCCGACGTAAAAGGTCGGATGGAGGCGCATGCTAGACGGTATGTCTAGCGTGTATGCGTTGCCGTGCCGTGCCAACACAGTGAACGGCCCGATGAAGCGCGGAGCAAGCTTGCTTGCTCCGAAATCTTCAAAATATCGACGAGCACGCGATTCACGCGCTCGGTTTGGCCGTCCGTCTGCGGATGATCCGCAGTCGACATTGAAAGCTGGCTCCCAAGAAGTGTAAACACTTCTTGCCACAGGTGCGCTGTGAAGCGCGGGTCTCTGTCCGACACGATGTCGGTCGGCATGCCATGGTGTTTGAACACCATGTCGACGAGCAGACGGGCCGTCTGCTTCGCGGTCACCTCTGCCGGCACCGCAGCAAGATGTATCATCTTGCTGAAACGGTCTACAAAGACCACAACACCGGTGTTCCCTCCGCTATCCGGGGGAAGACCAAAGATGAAGTCTAAAGACATGGACTTCCAACACTCCGACGGAGTCGGTAGTGATTGTAACGGAGCCTGCGCGAATGGCGCAGGCTTTACGCGTTGGCATAGCCCGCAAGCACGGATGTACTTGCGCACCCACTTATACTGGTGGTGCCAGTAGAAGTCGCGCGTGAGAAGGACGTATGTCTTCTCACGTCCGAGATGTCCCGCAGTCGGGGCATCATGATATTCGTACATGATCCTGAGTCGCAGGTCATGGTCATTCGGCACGACAACGCGGTCCGCGTTGTCGTCGACTGCATTATAAAGAAGCAGTCCGTCGTGCACCCGATATCGGTGTGCACGCGCGCGAAGGTGTTTGGGCAACTTCTGACGAGCCTTGTCAGAAGGTGTTGTGCCATAGGCCAACAAGAGTTTCGCGTCCGCATCGTGCGCGTACGCGGCCTTCACATCGTCCAACAGAGATGATGTGGGTTTGCTCGATCGCATGGCGTCAATGGTATTGACGTCAACAGCTTCTGCATAGTCCGGCCGACGTGATAACGCGTCGGCCACTACATTCAATCTTCCGGATTTGTATTCGACCCGGAATTTATACTCCGCAAAGAATGAGAGCCATCTCGCCATTCTTTGTGAAATGTGTGGCGACTTCACTGCGGTGCGCAGTGAAGCATGGTCGGTGTAGACCACAAATGGTCTGCTCCCAAGCAAGTACACTCGGAACTTTGCGAGTGCGTACTTCATGGCAAGGAGTTCCTTGTCATGCACCGGATAGTTGCGCTCAGCTGGCTTCAGCTGACGCGATTGGTAGTAGACGACACAATCACGGCCCTCGTGATCGCGCTGCATCAACGCGCATCCGATCGCGAAATCGGATGCGTCACATACGACGTGAAATGGGCGCTCTTGGTCAGCCACTGCCAAGATCGGCGCCTCAGTCAAGCCCCGCTTGACTGCATCGAATGCCTTCTGGCAATCGGGTGTCCAATTCCACACAGCTTCTTTCTTAAGAAGCTGTGACAGCGGGCGGATCTTGCCCGCATAATCCTCCACGTACTTGCACAAGTACGTGGCCAAGCCAAGGAACTGCCTCAGTTCCTTGACACTTGAAGGCGTTGGCCATTCATTTATCACTCTGACCTTTTCTGGGTCAGGGCGAACACCATTTTCCTTACGAGACACCTGAGGACGGGTATCTCGCTCGCCCCGAAGATACACTTCTTCAGGTTCGCGTAGAGCTTATGCTTTCGCATAAGCTCAAGTAGCTTCCGGAGATGCACCCTGTGCATCTCTACGTCGGTCTTCCCGTCCACAGCTCGGTTGTGGATGAAAACATCATCGAAGTAGCTCGGTGCGAAGTCGCGCACCGAGCGCAACAAGTGCGTCACGCACCTGTTGAAGGTCGCAGGGGCGTTCTTAAGCCCCTGAAGCATTACTAGTCATTCCCAGAGCATGCCGCTTGGCGTGCTCACTGCCGTGAGAGGGATATCGCTCTCACGCATTAGGATTTGATAAAATTCATCTCGCAAGTCGAGAGCACTGTAAACGGTGCTCCCTGCCATCGAATCGATGATAACATCTTTTCGCGGTATCGGCGTCTGCGCCGGTACCGTCGCATCGTTCAGTTTGTTATACGCATGAACGATGCGCCATCCGCCCTGTGGCTTTTTGACACAGAACGCCGGAGCACTGTGCGGGGACTTTGATTCCCGCACTTGTCCTGCTTTGCGACGACTTTCAAAGAAGTCGTCGATTGCTTTTACTTGCTCTCGCGGCAGTGGCCACTGCCGCGTGACGCAATACTTTGTGCCCGGCACGAGATCAATCTCGTGTTGAATGGCCTTATCCTGCGGAAGCTCCGCAGGAATTTCTTCCGGGAGTACGTCTTTGTACTCCCTCAACAATTCGTAATAGGGACTCGACTTTAACGAGTCCCAACCTTGTTCCTCGAAGCGCTCTCGCTTCGTCTTCGCACTGATAGTGTTTTCACTCTCAGTGGTACGTCCCGTGAAGAGCTGCCTCAGCTCTTCGCTCTCGCTTTCCGTTCTTTCGCTGTTCGAAAGAACGCAGACCTGCTCGATGCGTCCATCGTGCAAGTCGCGCGTGAAGCGCTTCCAGCTCATGACTGGGAGCGAACTCAACTCCGACGCCGTCGTCGGAGAACTAGCGAGTTCCATCTCACGATACTGGAATCCAGTATCGGTGCGCGTCAAGACGCTTAGCGTCTCAACGTCCGGCGTCACCGCCTCAGTCTGCTCAGTAGACGGTTCTCGTGGCGTCTCGGTCCCGGACCGAGACTCGCGCAGCGTTCTCCGCGTGCGCCGTCTTCTTGTTGTGCGGAGCCCGGCTCTGCACAGTTGTTCTTCTGGTCCAGGCCCGGCCGTGGACAGTTGTTCGCCGGCGGACCCTGTCCGCGGGCGCGCGGTATCAAGCCCGGCTTGACCGCATTTTCCTTCGTGCAGCCCGGCTGCACGGTAATGTGTCTCTTCGCCGGTAGACCCTGTCTGCGGGCGCGCGATATCAAGCCCGGCTTGATCGCATGGCGCTTCGTCGTGCAGCCCGGCTGCACGACAGCATGCAAATTGCGTCAGTGCGGTACGTTTGCAACCGTCCGCACTGTTTGTAGCGTCAACTCCCGGAGTTGACACGCCTTCGTCACCTCGACGACATTCATTGGCGGAGCCCCTCATGACCGACGGTGCGTCGGCTCCTGGAGCCGACGCGTCGTTTTCGACCTGACCTCTTCGGGTCAGGGACTGTCCCTTACACGCTTGAACGTGGGTGTTGGTTCCCGGAACCAACACATCTTTTTCTTCCGACGTCGGCAGCATTGCAGACGTGGGGCTCACTTGTGCGCGCCTTCGCGCACTTCTTGGGCACTCCGGGACAGCAACATTAACCGCTGTCTCGACTGGTGAGCCGCGCGCACCTGCTGGTGCGTGCGCTGCGGTAACAGGGCCATCGCTCTCTGTTCCGCTGTCGCGTCCGAAGCGCACGAGCGTGCGCTTCTTCCAGTCTATCACCGGATCATGCCGTGCAAGCCACGGCATGCCCATTACCACGTCGAAGTTATCGTCCAGGTCCATGACGATAAAGTGTTCGACAAACACTCGTTGTTTGTACGAGAAGCGCACGTTCACGACGCGCTTCTCGGTCTTTACGATGGCACCTGTTGCCAGTCGTACCTCCAGAAGACTTCGAGGTGTATCTACCTCCTCGAAGTCAGGTCTTGGCAGGCTTCGTAGTCGAACAAAGTTGTTCGACGCGCCTGAATCTACCAAAGCTCGAAGAGAGTCGCTCGCTCTCTTCGAGTAAACCTTCAAGATGACTAGGTTCGGCCTGTCATCTTGTTTCTTGCAGTGAGAGCTGGTCTCACTGGGGGCTGCAGTCCTCAGGGTCGCGTGCCCGATGTCGGCACGCGCGACTGCATTACCAGTAGGGCGCCCCGCGCCTACTGGATGTTCGCGTTTTTTGTTGGTCCGCGGCGATGCCTAGCATCGCCACGACGGCCACCTCCAGGGGGCATGGGAGCTGTGCACTCCCGTGCAAAGTGACCGATCCTTCCGCAACGGAAGCATCGCACGTTGCCTCCCTGCTGCTGGTAACCAGCAGTTGTTGCGTTCGAGAGGTCCATTGGTTCTGGACCTCCCGTCCTCGCTACCGGACGCGGTTGCGGCCTCGGTACATTTACATGGTGTTTAGCCTACCGCAGGCTAAACTCTTCTTGCATGGCAAGGGTGATTGCAGCTTCGAGAGTACTCGGGTACTCTCGGAAGAGATAGGTCTTCACAGGCCCATCTCTAAGTCCTTTCATGAACGTGACGACCTTGGTCGCCTCGTCAATCGGGTTAGTCACGATATTTGATACCAAATATCGTGCGCTCTGCGCGTAAGCATGGACGTCATGCTTACCCTGCTGAAGGTCGAGGAACTCCGCCCTCGACCGGAACTCGTTTTGCGGGGGCTCAAATGCTTGTTTGAGCTCCTCTTTGAATACTTCGTACGTGCTGAAGCACGTAGGATCGGAGCGTCGGCGCCCATACGCCCAACTTCTTGCGCGTCCGCCAAGGCAGGACACGGCGAACGCGACCTTCGACAGCGGGTCGACGATGCGTCGAGCCGCTATGGCTGTGTCGAGCTCGACAAGCCATCGGAGGAGAGGCTCGCCCTCTCTTCCCACGTAATTGCTTACGCTCAACTTTAATGGTTGAGCACGCGGTGTTGTCCCTGACGACGCCGTCACTGAGGAAGCAGCGTCATGCTGCTCCTTCATGATGAACCCCAGAGCAACACCATGTTGCTCCGTCGGCGACAGCGTACGCAGCATTGTAGCTATCGCCGCTTCTCCAATGACTGTTGACAGTCGTTGGAGGGCCTCCCACTCTGGGTCAAACAGGTGGGGGCAGTCAGCGCGTGCAACATGCGTTGCAGGCGTGTTGGAGCTCTCCATGGGCACCTCCGTGCTCATGTGGTTCTCGGCTCCGCGTTCGTACACCGCGTACGAACGTCAAGCAGTCGGTCGTTGGACGGACTACAAAGTGCTACCAGGTGTAGTGGGTCTAGCTTGACTCACTACTTTGGCTTACACGTTGCGCAACGTGTATGAGGAAGCGTAAGTACTTAGTAATTACTTAGGTTAATTATATTTGAATACACAAATATAAGTTAAGTAAGAAAGGATTCCAAGTGACTTAGATTAGGTAAAATGAGAACTGTATTGTTTGTAAATTGATCTTCCTCTAAAATCTGCTAAAAACTGTTTATCATCTATGAAAGGGTTGACAGCGGCTGGCTGTCAGAGCCCCGCTAATATGCATGTCTCTGATTGGTAGAAAGATGCTGCTTTCTACCAATAGGATCTTTGGGTATGTGTGGACCACTTATTGTGGTGGCCCACTTCAATGTATCCATTGGTGTGGCTTACACCAAGGTGAGGAAGTATCTAAAACTTTTAACAGATAACCTATCTGTTAAATTCACAAGTGGCTTGCAGCCACTTGTACGTGTAACCCCGTTACAGACATCGTCAGACGAGGGCGGGAAGTTTTAGTGAGCCGAAAGAAGCCCAAAGGTGGGTGGTCAACGACGGTTCACACATAATTGGTGGCAGGACTTTATCGGTAGAGTCGGCGCTTATTTTCAGAGGGCCTAGCACTGCGATTTGACCCATCCCAATCCCTATGCGATTAGAATGCTGCTTGCGTTGCTCTTGCAGACGTTACATACAAGCGTTTGCTATACAACTATTTCCGTCTAGGAAACAACTTCATACGTTCTTTATCATCGAGCCCCCTACTTTATTTATTGTGGATAATAAACCAAGTCAACCCTTCACAGCAGTAGTTTATGACCATATGCAGGTAAATTGCACGGTCCCCAGCTTAACCCTTTCGCGATGAGAGGCGCATTTGTCGCCCTTTTACCAAATTTCAACAGCAAATCTACCGTATTTTATGACAAATTAGAAAAGGTGTATGGAATAATCATCATGTAACCATGTTCAATACAAATGTCAAGATGTGATTTCCCACACTACGTAACCGGCAAATCACAGTAGATGACATGTCCCATGAGACATGCGAACCGCAGTACCGTGATTTCGTTAAAGGGCGGATTTTGCGACCTTTTACAATTGAAACTCTTAGCTTTGTATAGTACAGTTAATAAATGTGGCTGGCTCGCGAAAGGATTATTATGCAAACTCCATCTAGATAACCCGTCGTCTCCGTTCGGCCCGTTCAGGAACGCAAAATCCTCCGTAATGCAACACGGATAACAACACCAACTTCACGGATGTATTTAAGACCAAACGTGCGTACGTCTCCCAGAAGCTAAGTCAGTACTCCTATCGACCAGGAAAATACACGACCTTGTCTCCTGCGTGCAGATACGCGCCTCCTCAAGCACTACTGCCACCTCGGCGAACGCGTCCTCCACGCACACACGGGTGAGCGCCAACAAGAAGCACCCCACTGCGGACACGCTAGCGGATATCCACTGGCACAAGAAGAGGCTGGCGACCCGCCACGGCGGGCTCCCCTCCCCTCCAGACTTGGAGACAGCAGCAACGGCCCGATCATCGGCGACGGACTCGGCGATGGAGACGACGATCTCGATAGCGACGACGACGGTCCCGAAAGTGACGACGACGGCGACGTCGAGCTCGACCTTGGTCTCGTTGACGCCGGACTGGGTGACGGCGACCATGGACACGCTGGAGGCGGCCGTGCTACCGTCGGCAGCATCAGCGTCGGTCTCAGCCGGTACTTTTGGTGGCACTGGACCGTCTGCGTCGAAGACGACGCGCACTAAGGCAAAGGCGGCACACACACACAAGAAGCCAGCAAGGAAGAAACCCGCGCTGGTCGCCGCACCACGCGCACAAGTCGACCACACACCGGCACCTCGTGCACCGGCCGCTCCACCAGTGCCGACGGAGGCGTATGCGAGCGCGGCTTCTACGCTTGGATCTCGTTTAGTACGAGCCTCGGCCACAGATATCCTCTCCGTCGACACAGGCAGTGACTCCGACACGGACTTCGACTCCTCGCCGGCGGTCCTGCGCCTCCGAGTTGAGACATCGCGAGCTGGGGACTCGGAGTTCAGTAACTGGACTGTTCACGCTGCTTTTGTTCATGGGTAACGAAGCATTTATCGTGTTAACGACAGCATCCTCTAAATTTCGGTATAAACTGAATGGCGAGTTCTACAGGGCCTCTGGTTTGTAGGGGCTCTGTCAATAGCTGATGGCGCCCCCCAGTCGAGAGTTCGTGCGCGTGGGTTGATCCCCCACGTGCCCCACGTTTTTATTTCGAACTCACTGCGTGTGCTGATGCAGGATGCAGGGAGGACATGCATACGGTTGCTTCACAGCGAGGAGACAGTTGCTTCACGGTGATGCGAGTTCAAGTGAATGCATTTAGTTGGCTATGGAATGATTTGGAGTTTGATTTCGTTGTTGTCGAAGGAGCTTTTGATGTTGTCGAGGCGTGTGGTGAGATCTTCGACAATGCTGGTGCGCACGATAGGGCCTTGAACAGATCGAAATTATTCGTTAAGTTGAACGACTACAGCGTAGAAATGGTCCCTGGTCTCAAAATCCGTACCGCCGTGACGTGGTCCGGTCAACACAAATCTTGACTGTGTAATTTCAAACGTATACCCCTACATACATAATAATAAAATAAGATGTTTTCATTCGTTTTTGCCTTCCCGCACATTGTCCTTGCCTCTTCTTCTAGCTTTCGCTTATTCTATGCCCAGTAGTCTCCAAGCCTTTGACCGCACGAAGCACAGAAGACAGGGGTATCCTCTATCCTGGGGAATGGGACAACCACAGATGTACTGACATTCTTTAGGTTGTAGCCGGCCACGATCTCTTGGACTGACAGTTCCGATTCGAGCTTCGGTCGCATCCCCGCTCGAACCTGGTACGCTGCCTTCAACTCGTTGGACTTCTCCATGAACGTCACGGTGACCAGGCCACCGTGGTTGTCCATCTAGACGCGGTTCGAGACGAGAACCTCTCGGATGACGTCTGCATTCTCCTTGGACACTTGAGCTGAGACCCGGGTGAGACCCGCTGGCTGCGAATGCGACGAATCTCTCGATTCGCTCCTGGCCGCGTTCTTGCTCCTTCGCAACGGCCTCAGTTATTAAACGCTCGCCGCGCTCACGCACAGCAGCGACAGCCTTGCCGCCACGCTGGCGCTCGTTCTCAAGAGCACGGTCGCCTTTTTTCGCTCGCGGGCCACCGCTCGGTGGAACCACCGTCGCGACATCTCTGGCACGTCCCCTGGTCGTGCACGCTGCCCACGGCGGTGCTCGACCAGCGCAGCTCGCCGGCGCTAACCGCGCGCAATTCGATCTCACAGATCTTTTCAGTCGATTCCACACCGACCCGCAAGCCGCGCCGCCCCCGGACCGTGCTCCAACCTCTCCGCTGGCACGGCTAGCGAGTGGTTCCGCTTACCAACACCGGGTACCGATCCAGCAAATCCCACCGGCGGCGAGCCCCGTGCTTTGCCGCGGTGCTAACTGAGCTCGGATTTGTTGCGCAAACAATCCACACACACCAACGGTGCCCCGGCGGCGCCACCCGCGACGGCCGCCCCACCTGTAACACAGCCGGGTTTTGACTTAGATCCTTGTCGTGGACACTTCCAAACGCGAAGGGGGTGCTGCTCCCAGAGGCTACGCGCAACCGTCAGGCGACCCATCTCCACCCGCCGGCTCATCGCCACCTTGGGGACTTCGTCCTGACGGCGACTCACGACCTGGCTACCCACCACTTGATACCGTACATGACGTCGCCCGAGGGCGCGCACGAGACACTAATGGGCTACGTGCTGCGAATCCGGGAGGACTTTACCTTCGACGACTCACCAGCCATTGTCATAGCGACATACAGCGCCCTGATTGAACGACACGGTACTGCTGCCGTGGCTGTTGGGCACCCCTGTAGATATGGATGCTTTGGTGAGGAATAGAAACAATATCTGGAATGAGCAGTAGGTCATTCACGTCGTTAATTTCCCAGTAACCTTCAGAAGACATCTGATTTGTGCTGGGATGGGCCGAAATTTGGGAGTAATCCTGAGTAGTGAAGGCGGTCATACACTGTATGTTTTGTAAAAAAACGATCACACACAGGCGTAACATCCACTGCATCTAGTACCATAGCGAAACACTGACACGCTCCTGATCGTTAAAGAATTGCTCTTCATTTTGGCGAAGATTACTGTCTACTTCACCTTGGGGTGTCTCAAGTTTGGGATGGTACGGAACGATCAATGAGAAGTGTTCGATCAATGAGAAGTGTTCGATCAATGAGAAGTGTTCGAGTCTATTTTAGATGGGATCAGATCATTCTAATTAGAAGGTCCCATCTTACAGCTGCACGAGACCACTGAATCTTTGGCCATCCTAATTCACATGACCAGTGTCCAACTTGGCCTATGTGGAGCCATAGCCGTTGCCGGACATCCGATATTATCCTCCCTCCAGCCGATATGCTATTTGTGACAGTAGTGAGAGTCATGTGAAGCGCCTCCGTTGATTAATGTACTGTACGAGGGGGGTATATTAATCTAAATAATCCATACCGATGAATTATACTGTGTTTTATGAAAACGATGGCGCTATGCAGGGTTTTGAATAAAAGAATTAGTACTTACCCGGACTCTAGAGTGTAGTTTGAATTTCATGTACGACGAAGAGATGACACACGTAGCTGCTGTACTTAGCGTTTCCGAGCGTTCAAGTGGCATCGTATATTCAAGTAAAACGCAACGTGCTTCCTAAGATGTTTGTATGCATGCCCGCTCCATGGCCAACACCCATTGTAGAGAGCGTCTATGAAAGCAAATTATCATTTTGTTTTGTCTGGGAATGCTACAGTGAGTAGTCAAGACAACTTTAAGGCTCTTGTGAACACGAGTATGCGAACAATATGCCTCGTCGACTTTGGAATCAGTGGAAAGGTTCTAACCAAGAGATCAAGAGAAATGAGATCAAGATTTTTTTCAATAAAGACATTGTGGCCCCGATCAGCTAATCTTCATCAACAAGATATCCAAAGAAGACGAGACGCACATTTACGCTACACTTGGTCTAGCTGTAGCATCTGACATTGTGGCGCTTCCCTTTAGTCGCGGCAAAAACAATAGATTTGGCAACGTTGGGCGTCACCGATATCGTTTTGTGGGGCGGAACATTTGATCGCGCTCGCTTTTTTCAAGTATTTGCGGAGAAGATCGTTACATATCTAAACATATGGCCCTTGTCGACTTACGATCCTTTTTTAGTTAATTGTGCGGCGGGTTTCTTTTTAACGCGGTTCATTTTT
Source organism: Phytophthora cinnamomi (assembly GCF_018691715.1). Lineage (NCBI taxonomy): Eukaryota > Oomycota > Peronosporomycetes > Peronosporales > Peronosporaceae > Phytophthora > Phytophthora cinnamomi. The sequence continues at coordinate 148,280 of NW_027151037.1, forward strand.
TCCTCTAAATCCATAGTTGTGATTGGATACATGTAACGAGAAATGTTGATTTGGCTACAGATAAACAAGTCGCGCCGAGCCGAGATACTGGAACCATCAAGTAACAAACTATAAACTCGATTTTGCAAAATACAATTTATCACAACAACCATCGCTAACGCTTAATTTCTTCTTTTCGCACCTTGTCAGTTTCTTGCGGCGTCTATGGCGGCAGTATAACTTCGTCAGTCTAAATGCATGCTGCTCTCCCGACTAAAAGGTGCTTTTATCCGTGCTCTATGTACCTGAGCTGGCGTCTTCCTTAAGTTGCATTTTGCTGCTAGCCGATGTACATATCACCAGACTACGTGCCGTGTAAGTTCAAACATAATCTAACGAGGTTACTTAATCGCCATGTGTCTCAACCGGCGTCCATTTCTTCATCTCCAAAACGTGCCTAAAGTCCCCGAAATTCCCCAAAACGTTTTCTAGAAAATTAGGAGCGCTACCCTGGTTTTACTTAGTCCCCAAAAATATTTCTTACATTTTATTACTGCAGATCCCAGGATGATTTTTCAACAACGCATTTGAATGAATAAATAACAGTTTTGTGAAAGTTGTGATTTGACTTGGTAATTCTTTGTATACCTAAGTAGATCTAGCTAAACAAGCTTAACCTAGCGAAACCTTGGGACCGCAGGGTACTCGATGACGGCAGGGTGACTCGGAGGATCGGCACGTTTCATGCGAATGTCACTCTGCATCTGCAAAAAACGCGCTGCCTCTTGCTTGATGACCTCCACAAAATGTAGGAGACTTGGATATGGCGTACCACTTGCGTCGGCTAGCGTGCGGTTGTACGCTTCGAGAGGGTTATTCGTCCGGTTGACCATTTCAACGTTATCACGAACCATCGCAGAGATATTCCAGCTTGATATCGGATACAGCCCCATCCATGTGTGTGGGAAGTAGGCCCAAAAGTCATTTCATTTGACCTTGTGAGCGGTGACGTTGATGACTCGCTTGATGCGACGCACTACGTAGGGGATACCTTTTTGCGAAACTGCTTCTCTGGCACTACCGTGAGCACGTCCAGACATCCGGGGTCCATGACCTTCCTGATGTCGTCAGCGGGAATTCGCAGCGCGATTAGCTTGCGACGGATTGCTCGTTTCCAATGAAAAAGGCAGCTGATCAAGTAGGAGTCACCGAACCGGTCTTTTACAGTAACATGAAGAGCCTGTTCGAAGTCGCAAACAACTGCCTTGGGTTTGTACTTCATCTTGCATTGGATTTGCACCCATCTCAAGATGTACTTGTAAGACCAGTGATCCTTCGACTAACTCAGAACCCAGACGCATGGCACGTACATATTGTGCGCGTGATCGTGAACCATGATTATCACCTTGCTCGAACGGAGTGGGAGTTATCTTGAGCGTGGCATCGACAAACAGACTGACACCTTCATACAGAAGAAGCCGGATGAGGTTAGGATGACCAAATCCCATAATCCGGCAATACCTGTCGTCATTTGAGTAGCCCACGTTGAACTGCAAAACGTCCCGCTTGTCATCGACCGACACGCAGCGAACGGGTGCCGTCTCAATGGCTTTCACCACCGGTGGCTGCGTCTCTGACGCAGTTGATGAGCCAGACCGCCTCGCCCTTCTTTAGAAATTTAAGGCTGCCCACGTCACCATACTGAGCGATGAGGTCCGGGGGCGGCGCGGCTTGCGGGTCGGTGTGGAATCGACTGAAAAGATCTGTGAGATCGAATTGCGCGCGGTTAGCGCCGGCGAGCTGCGCTGGTCGAGCACCGCCGTGGGCAGCGTGCACGACCAGGGGACGTGCCAGAGATGTCGCGACGGTGGTTCCACCGAGCGGTGGCCCGCGAGCGAAAAAAAGGCGACCGTGCTCTTGAGAACGAGCGCCAGCGTGGCGGCAAGGCTGTCGCTGCTGTGCGTGAGCGCGGCGAGCGTTTAATAACTGAGGCCGTTGCGAAGGAGCAAGAACGCGGCCAGGAGCGAATCGAGAGATTCGTCGCATTCGCAGCCAGCGGGTCTCACCCGGGTCTCAGCTCAAGTGTCCAAGGAGAATGCAGACGTCATCCGAGAGGTTCTCGTCTCGAACCGCGTCTAGATGGACAACCACGGTGGCCTGGTCACCGTGACGTTCATGGAGAAGTCCAACGAGTTGAGGGCAGCGTACCAGGTTCGAGCGGGGATGCGACCGAAGCTCGAATCGGAACTGTCAGTCCAAGAGATCGTGGCCGGCTACAACCTAAAGAATGTCAGTACATCTGTGGTTGTCCCATTCCCCAGGATAGAGGATACCCCTGTCTTCTGTGCTTCGTGCGGTCAAAGGCTTGGAGACTACTGGGCATAGAATAAGCGAAAGCTAGAAGAAGAGGCAAGGACAATGTGCGGGAAGGCAAAAACGAATGAAAACATCTTATTTTATTATTATGTATGTAGGGGTATACGTTTGAAATTACACAGTCAAGATTTGTGTTGACCGGACCACGTCACGGCGGTACGGATTTTGAGACCAGGGACCATTTCTACGCTGTAGTCGTTCAACTTAACGAATAATTTCGATCTGTTCAAGGCCCTATCGTGCGCACCAGCATTGTCGAAGATCTCACCACACGCCTCGACAACATCAAAAGCTCCTTCGACAACAACGAAATCAAACTCCAAATCATTCCATAGCCAACTAAATGCATTCACTTGAACTCGCATCACCGTGAAGCAACTGTCTCCTCGCTGTGAAGCAACCGTATGCATGTCCTCCCTGCATCCTGCATCAGCACACGCAGTGAGTTCGAAATAAAACGTGGGGCACGTGGGGGATCAACCCACGCGCACGAACTCTCGACTGGGGGCGCCATCAGCTATTGACAGAGCCCCTACAAACCAGAGGCCCTGTAGAACTCGCCATTCAGTTTATACCGAAATTTAGAGGATGCTGTCGTTAACACGATAAATGCTTCGTTACCCATGAACAAAAGCAGCGTGAACAGTCCAGTTACTGAACTCCGAGTCCCCAGCTCGCGATGTCTCAACTCGGAGGCGCAGGACCGCCGGCGAGGAGTCGAAGTCCGTGTCGGAGTCACTGCCTGTGTCGACGGAGAGGATATCTGTGGCCGAGGCTCGTACTAAACGAGATCCAAGCGTAGAAGCCGCGCTCGCATACGCCTCCGTCGGCACTGGTGGAGCGGCCGGTGCACGAGGTGCCGGTGTGTGGTCGACTTGTGCGCGTGGTGCGGCGACCAGCGCGGGTTTCTTCCTTGCTGGCTTCTTGTGTGTGTGTGTGCCGCCTTTGCCTTAGTGCGCGTCGTCTTCGACGCAGGTGGTCCAGTGCCACCAAAAGTACCGGCTGAGACCGACGCTGATGCTGCCGACGGTAGCACGGCCGCCTCCAGCGCGTCCATGGTCGCCGTCACCCAGTCCGGCGTCAACGAGACCAAGGTCGAGCTCGACGTCGCCGTCGTCGTCGCTATCGAGATCGTCGTCTCCATCGCCGAGTCCGTCGCCGATGATCGGGCCGTTGCTGCTGTCTCCAAGTCTGGAGGGGAGGGGAGCCCGCCGTGGCGGGTCGCCAGCCTCTTCTTGTGCCAGTGGATATCCGCTAGCGTGTCCGCAGTGGGGCGCTTCTTGTTGGCGCTCACCCGTGTGTGCGTGGAGGACGCGTTCGCCGAGGTGGCAGTGGTGAGAGAAGGCGCGTGATCAGGGCAGCGCCTCTTTCAGCCGAGGCCGCAGGCGCTGGCGCGTCGGACGCGTGTGGCGTGGCGGACGTGGTCGGGGGAGAAGGTGAAGGAGCCATCTTAAACTCTTGCTCGCTCGGACAGGAACTGTAACTGCGCGCCTACCGGAAGCGTGGTTTCACCACCACCCCCACCCCCCACCCCCTTTTTTTTTTTTTTGTGGAAAGCTTCGTTTTAGCCAAAACGCCGATTTCATCAAGTTAGGTTTTCATAATACTGATACCATTTTATTGAAAATTGGGACTTCAAAAAGCGCGCCAAAAGACATGGGCACCACGCGCGACATCCGCTCGTTCTTCGGGGCGCAGCCGCCAGCCAAGAAGCGCCGCACGACGCAGCCAGACAAGACCGAGACAGCCGGAGTCGTCACCGAAGTAACTCACGTCGAGACCAGCGCGTCCACCGTCGAGACGCAAGAGCAGGAGCAGGAGCAGACCGAGACGCAGGATGACCAGGACCAGGTCGAGCAGGGCGAAGCGCTGGCCGTGACGAGCTTCGCGGGGCTACAGAAGACGTCGCAGCTCCGCTCGCTCCTGCACGAGTCGTGGTTCGCCGTGCTGCAGAAGGAATTCTCGCGCGGCTCGTTCCAGGCGCTGGCGCGGTTCCTGGAGGGCGAGGAGGGCCGCAAGAAGACCGTGTACCCGCCGCCCGCCGACGTGTTCGCGGCGCTGCGAGACTGCGCCTTCTCCGAGCTCAAGGTGGTGATCCTGGGCCAGGACCCGTATCACGGGCCGCAGCAGGCCCACGGACTGAGCTTCTCGGTGCGCCACGGCGTCCCGCCGCCGCCCAGCCTCAAGAACATCTTCAAGGAGGCCATGAACGACGTGGGCATCGACCGCCCGTCGCACGGCTGCCTGTCCTGCTGGAGCCGCCAGGGCGTGCTGCTGCTCAACACCGTGCTTACCGTCCGCCGCGGAGAGCCGAACTCGCACAAGAAGCGCGGCTGGGAGCAGTTCACGGACGCCGTCATCTCCAAGGTCAACAAGGAGGCCTCCAACGTCGTGTTCCTGCTCTGGGGAAAGCCGGCACAGGAGAAGGGTGCGCTCATCGACACAAAGCGGCACCTGGTGGTGCGCTCCTCCCACCCGTCGCCGCTGGGCGCCACCAAGACCAACGCGCCGTTCCTGGGCTCCAAATGCTTCTCGCGTGCCAACAGCTACCTCAAAGAGCATGGCAAGGAGCCCATCGACTGGAGCGTGCAATAATCCCTGGTGGGGTGGATGGTCTTGGCGAGCTGCCGTGCTCGCCGTGTGTATCCTTTGATTGCTAGCTTGTTAGTTACTACCTAATACAAAAACTGACGTATCGACCAGAGGCTACGCCGACTTGCGGAAACTACGGCACCGCGCTCGCTGCCGATACCCCCATACGTCGAGCTCTGCAAGCGTGAGGGGCATGCGTCGACGCGAGAGGAACGCCACGATACGCACTCGCGTCTCAACCAGAGCTTCACGGAAGTGCATCAGCGTCGTGGTCGGGTCGCGCTGTAATTGCTGCTTCCACACGGCGTCCATCACTAGAAGCGAGTGGGCAAATACGTGCGCAAGTGCGATTTCTGCCGGCCCGCCCTCGGCGCATGCGAGTTGATGAGAGAATGCGGCGGATGCGAGTGAAGACGCATCGCCCATCAAAGCGGTGAAGCCGCGCAGCTCAGGGTGCGTCCGACTTGGCTGTTGTGATGTTTCCAGTTCGGCGTTCTCCGTGCCACAACACGGACAAACTAGAGGCAGTGGCTCCTTGAGTTTCAAGTGGCACAGCAGCATTTCCAGCAGGTTCAGCGCGCACAGACACACAGGAAAGCGGTTTTCGCGTAGCATGCGCTGCGGAACACAAACAAAACCAATTGAGCCAGGGTGAAAAGTGAACAAGCAGCATCTAGCACTTCTGAGGCCCTTACCTTGAACTCATCGTTGAGGTGATCGGAGAAGTAGAGCAGCATGCGCATCGCCAGTCGCCCGGAGGTGCGGAGGTCGGACGCAGGGTCGTCATTCTGCAGCATGAGCAACAGGAGTCAGCTCCGTTGGCCCTAAGACGCGCGACAAGGCCCACGCACTTGGAACCCGACGTCCCGCCAGCGCACATTGACGCGCCCCTCGTAGGGCAGCGTGGAGAACAGGCCGCTCCACAGGTGCTGCAGCATGTCGTCGTCCTCTGCACAAGTGGCTGCGTGTCAGACCCCGCTTCCTCTCGCCACTCAGCCCCTCCCTCAGTCAGTACCTGGCAGCATCGGGTCGAACTGCTCGCGCGCCGTCTGTCGGAGGGCGTAGATCTCCCCCATCTGCAGCAGCAGCAGCAAGAACAAGCTCAGTCTCTCTCCTCCTCCTCCTCTCTCGGACTGTGGCGCCTCACCTGCGCCGACGAGGCGAAGTCCTCGTAGTCGCCGATGCGGTCCGGGAAGACCCACTTCCAGCATGGCCACTGGCTGCACGGCCGGCAGCACAGCAGCTGCCTGTTCTCGTCTGTGTCCTCGTCGCCTTTGCCATCGCCGGGGGCGAAGTACGGCGTCTGACCATGCGCGTGGCCGTTGCCGTTGGAGAAGCCCGCGCCGCTGCCGCCAGCCGACAGGTACCTAGACAGACAGTCTGGCGAGCGGGCGCCCTGCTCCTCATCGTCGCCCGCGTCCCCGGCCAGCAGAGGGCGAGACGCGTCCATCGCAAGCAGGCGCCTCCCAAGATTCGCCGCCTCCAGCAGGTCACTTGCCTTGAGTATGCACTCAAGATTGCAACTTCCACCAGTAACGCTGCACACCATTGGCTGAAATAAGGCCGAATCAAAACGTGCCCTGAATGTACCCATTTCCGCTTCAACATGGCACTGGATGGCTCAGCTCGCGAGTGAGCTACCGATCCCGGGACAAATGCCCGGTACGTATCTGATAGTATGATAGCAGCCCCTCTTGTCGCTCGTGATCTAGAGAGCTACTCCTCGCTAGATGCCACGGCGGGCCCCCCTCGCTGCTGCTTGGATGCAGTCTTGGCCCTGCGCGGAGGTCGGACCCAAACGTTGCCATCCGAGCGGACACCTGGCGGTCGGCGGTGCTGTGTGACACAGTGTGTTAAGACCTGCGGGGCAACGGACACCGAAAAGCCATCGCGCCTTCTGCTCGGCAGCGTTTCGGTCGTCGCCGCGATGCAGGGAATGAAGCTGTCACTCTTGCCACCGCTTCAAATTGCAGTGTATCAGATGCGCACAGCAGGCGACCAACCGACTGGTCGGCTCGGCTTCTTGCTTCAGCCAAGAGCTCTGCTCGAGGGTGAACCTGTCGGGCTCCTTGGTCTCGACAACTGAGAAGCCGGCCGATGGCAACCATTGCGCGCGGTTGCGGCGGCCTCGAGCTGAGATGGAGGCTGTTGCACCAGCGAGTCTCGCATTGCACGCACAGGCATGGCAAGCTGAAGCGGATTCGTTGAGGCGGAGGAATCAACTCGTCGCCGGCGCGCGTGGCCAGACGGTTGGCCTTCGCAGCGGCGATGGCCCCTAGTGCGAGACTCCAGCCCCGCAGCAGACCCTGTCCAGCCCTTGCCCGAGCCTCAGGTGCGCACCAAGACCGCAGGCTGGCCGTAAACCACTTCGAGGCGGTTCGGTATCCGCGGGCTGTCAGCTCGTCACGCTGCAACGTAACGACCGAGCCGCAATGCATCGACCGCTACCACCACACAACGGAAGCCGCGCCGAAACTTCCCCACCGAGCTGCCAGCCGGCCAACTTCAACGGTGGCAGTTGGTGGTGGTGGTGGTGGTGGTGGTGGCGACAACAATGCTGTCCAGATCGGAGGCATGGGATCACATCGCGGTACGGACGGTTGCTGGGGAACCTTTTGCAAAAACGGTCTTTAGTCATCACTGCCAGCTCGTTACCGGTGCCTGACTCCTTCCACAGCATCACTAGCGCTGCAGCCCAAGCGCTACGGCTGGCGGCCCTGGATTCCACGGAGAGGAGTGACAAAGCTCGATCAGAAAGCTGAAAAGATGTGGGCTGAGTCACTGACAACAAGCGCTCGCCTTTGCGGTGCAGTGCAGTGCAGTGTCCACATGAACATGAAGGCGCTACACCAGGCTCAAATGCAGCCTGCACCTTCGAAAAAGAACCGGATCAATCGATCATCCTACTTGTAGCGTTGGGCTTGCATTCCCGCCGCAAGCCACGACGGCAGCGGAGACGGCAACGGATGCAAGCGCTTTCGGCCGTCCGCACGTCGTCTGCCCGGGTCTGCGTTCTTGTCGCCCAGAGCCGGGCCGGTGGTGTGTGGCCTGCCGCGAGAGGAAAGCACGCAAGGCAACTCGCGCGGGGCTAGTGGGCCACAGCCTGTGGCTGGCACAGCGTCTGCAAGCGCGCTGGGAATCGACCGGCCCACCCTACCTACACGTGCTGCACGCGCGCTCTGCTGCAGCTCGCCACCAACGCAACGCCTGGTACATGATTCACCTTTGCATTGAAGCTTACTCTTACTCTCACACTACGCACACACTCAGCACTCACGGGCGCTCTCGAACTCGAGCTGGGTGCGGGCCCCGCTCTCTCGTCGGTCTCGCACAACGGTCGGCCGCACCGCACCAGTCGGTCACCTGGTTGCTGGGCAGGCCTGGACACACGTCGCTTTATAGTACACATCCCGCCAGTAGCGTCGCTGCAGCCCTCGCCGTGGGGGGCTTACAGCTGCATATTGGCCGCGGATTCCTCCTTGGACTGGTCCTCCGTGGCCGACTCCTCCGCAGACGTCTCGGCCTCGTCGTGCGCGACTTCGGTCTGCTTACCTGCCGAAGACTGCTGTTGCTCGACAGGGATGAGGCTGAACTCCACGTTCGTGGCCTTGCCGGTGTCGTCGGTCACGACAGCCGCCACCAAGTTTACGGTCACTGCGCTGCCGCCCGCCGCGGCCGCCTTGACGAGAGCGCTCGTGGACTGGTTGGTCTCGCGAACCTTCCTCATGATGATATTTAACTTGTCCTGGTCGGCGCACAGATACGAGCGCAGCGTCTTCTGCTTCTTCAGCACGGGCTCGGATTGGCCCGTGTGCTTGACGAACGCGCCGTTGAACGTGACCGTCTGCATGCTCATGTCCACCACCACGCGCGGCGTCGTGGTCTTCTGGAAGCAGCCGCGCACGACCTTGTCGGCGCCCGACGACGACTTCTGCGCCTGTGCGCGGAAGGCCTCGGCCTGCTTCTCGGCCCGCTCAGCCTTCTGCTTGGCGATCAGCAGGTTGCTGCGCAGCATCTCGATGTAGTGCGACGCATTGTCCAGGATGGACTGCTTGTTCTTCTTGGTCTGCACGCCGGCCTCGTCCAACATCTCCTTGAGCTGGTTGATGCGGTCGTTGAGCTTGAACATGCGCTTCTTCTCCTTGAGGTTCAGGTCCTCGCGCGAGCGCTTGGAGCCGCTACGCGCGCTGGACGGCGTGATCACAGAGCCGTTGGCGTACTCGTAGTCCGACGACACGTGCAGCATCTGCGCGCCCATCTGCGGCGGTGGGTAGTAGTGCGCGCCGCCCTGCACGTTCATCATGAGCGGCTCGTTCTCGTACTTGGGGCCCATGGCGTGCTGCGGGGTCATGGCGGCGGCGTGCTGCGGGGTCATGGCGTGTTGAGGGGTCATGGCGTGCTGCGGAGTGCCCTGGTGCACCATTTGCCCGTACTCGCTCACCATCGCGGGCGGCTGCATGTAGATCTTGGGCCGCTCGCCGCTCTGCTGGTGTTGCAGCTGTTGCTGTTCATAGCCGTTCATGCCGTTGGCCGGCGAGGGCGCGTAGCCGTAGTCCGAGGAGGGCGCCAACATTGTCGGGGGTTGAATGATGCGGGGCGGGATGGGGGCGAGAACGAAATTGAGAGAGACGCGGCTCGTCGGGGGCGGTGCGCTCGGGTCGGCTGGAGGTGGACGGCGGCGTGCGCTTGCGGAGGCCAAATGGGAAATGCGAAGGCAGCTGGGCGCGCGTTTGGTGACAGTCCGCGCCAGCTGGATTCACGATCGAGTCAGCGCGCCGAGCGGCGCTCGGCCAATCGCGCGCCGCGATGCTAACAGTGGGACGGCGGTCAAGCGTACGGTTTCTACGGTTGCACGGGACGGGCGCGATGTACCCTGAAAACGGTACACGACGCCTTTTCGATCGGTCGGTGGCGAGAGGCACACGCGCGCCCCCGACCGGCCAGGCCGCGAGAGATTGGTGGACAAGTTGAAGCTGGGCTTGCTGCGCTGCAGCTCAAAGCGCCGAGGGCTGCCATCCTTACCCGCACAACGCCCGCGTGGCTGCACCGCTCGTAGCCATGCAGCGCGCGCGTGCCTGAGGAACCTGGATTCCTGCGGCGCACCGCTGCCTGCGCTCGCCAGGCCGTCCGTTACTTATCAAATTTGCATTACAAGCCCCGCAGCGGAATACTTTCTTGACTGAACATCTTGTTCGGGCCGGCGACACGACAGTCCGGAATGTGTCGCCCGGCCGCGCGGCTTGACTCGCATCGTCGGCAGCAGCGGCGGTAAAGTGCAACGTGCACCCAGGTCCTGCTCGGCGGGGAGGACAGGCGAGGCAGCAAGTATGATAGGATCGATCACGATGCACGGTGGGTGGCGCCTGCACCAGCTCGGTAGTTCGTAAACCGAGAGATGCGGGCGAGTTTCTCCAGATCATGAAGTGCGTAGGCAACGTCGCTCGAGAGCGTCGATGGATAGCGGGGGCAGTCTACTCTTAGCCTATTCTTCGAGCAGGAGGGTAGAGCCGAATGCATCTGGATCTAGCTGCTGCAGAAGAAAACTAAGTAGTAGAAACACCGGAGACTTCGGGTGGACAGTGGCTGTGGCGGGCGTGGACGAGGGTGGAGAGCACATGGCTGGCGGCGGGGGTGGCAAGGATTCAAATCCATTGAAGCAGCCGCAATGGTGATCATTCACGGAGTACTGGTAGATGACGGTGCCATGGCTGCTGCTTCAGCTAAAAGTGGGTAAGGAAAGGGGAAGAGATGTTTCCCCATAAGACCACAGTCGCACATCGTTCGATGACGAGCACGCTGTCCGCGAGTTGTGAAAACATCGATAAATGATCGCGGAAGGACAACAGGGTTCTGCCAGTTCAGAATGAAGTCGCTTGCGGCCTTCTTTGTTTTGGTGGTGCGTCGCTAGACCTCGACTAAACGAGGCTCGTGCGAGCACCGAGATCTGACCACAGCAGCGCTTACGTGCTCAAAATTATGATCTATTATAGCGAAGCCCATGTGGTCATCATAGCGAGTTGGCATTACAGGATCGCTCCGCGGTTCTCTGGCAGCGCCGTCTATCACGACCTTGAGCACGTCAAACCTTACGATTGCAGTTTTAACTTTAGTGGTGCAACACGAAGTTGTTCGTTTATAGCTAATCGCTGGACAGTGCGTACCCATGTCCGTTGCGTTAATAGTGTTCGGGTATGTTATTATAAATAATACTGACCGCAGTGACACCCGCTCGTCGCCGTCTCCGACGACGCACAATGATATCGTCGTTCACGTACGGTACCCATACCAAATTGTCAGCACCGACTCACTGCTGCAGTTAGAGCAAGATGACAGAACCACAGGCACCGATTCAGACGAGCTTTGTTGTTGTCGGAACTCGAGGAAGTCAGAAGCAAACTAAGAAATGGCAGCTTCAATAAGGCTTTAATGCCTGCAAAAACCTGCAATTGCTTTCCCTACGACCTGGGGGCTGAAAGTCCAATAGAAGTCCTATAGGACCCCTACGTTTCCGAAAAAAACGCCACTTTACAACAGGATTCTGGTGGCACTCACAGGGGGATCTTGCACTGATCTGGATGCCACCGATACGACAGCATACTAAATATTACTTGTACTCCAGAGTATATTGCGTCAAAAGTACTGACAAAGAGATTTATGCCACCGGAAACCACGCACCAGGCTTGAGGTGGGGACGCCTGTGGCTATCCGACCCATTTCGGGACCGGGTTCCGATACCCCAGCCCACCCAACTATCCTACACCGGGGTGCAAAAGCAGTGCTCACTTCAACTTGTGTAGCCAACACGAACTTGGTGCAAACTATTGGCGCAAACTATGTGCAAACTTAAAAATTATGTTCATTCGATGTACAGTGGAAGCCCGTGGGCATTGACTTGGCAAACAGCGCGCCAGTGATGGACCCGCTCCAGGAGGAGCGCCGCAAGCGCCACGGTGAGTCGGTCGGCGGCATTCCCCCTGTGCGCTAGGCACCTGACGTTGTTCTCTGCCTCCGTGCTGCGCCCAAGAGCTGTCCTATGGGGTCTACAACTTCCGCGACGTCAAGCTGCACTTCTCGCGGATGGGCTGGAAGTACAAGCCCGGCCCGGCGCTGAGCTACGACCACTACTACGTCAAGCCGGGCAAGGACCCAAAGAACCCGCAGCACAAGCAGGGAGAGGACTACTTCCTGGGTGAGGCGGAGCTCGTGGCCTACGCGCGCAAGATGAAGATTTTCGGGGAGGAGACGGTGCCTCTGGGCGTCCAGCCGCCCGCCAGCGGGCAGGGGCGAGGCAAGCGGCGAGCGCGCAGCAGCAGCAGCGCCCGGACCAGCCAGGGAACGGTGGATGTCTATAGTGCGTGCAGTGACAGCGACAGCAAGAGGCCGAAGCGGCAGCACAAGCGCCACCGGCGGCGGTCGTCTGAGAACAAAGTGGGCAACTCGGCGTACAACCCCATCGCGCTGTCGTCAGATTCGAGTGAAAACGAAACTGGTATCGAGCACAGTGGCGTCACGATCGATAGCGTCAGTAGCGCGGAGGAAGAGGAGTGGACAGAGGGGGACGCACGAGGCGGCTTCGACGAGGAGGAGGAGGACGACGAATACGATGAAGAAGAGGAAGACTCGTCGCCGTCTTCGGAGGAGGAGGATACGAACGACGAACTGGAGGAAGAGGGTTTGGAAATCGCCACCAGCACCAAGAAGTCCGTGCAGACATCAACAGGGAAATCCCGATCGTACACACAGACTCAGACCCAAGGCGTCAAGCGGAAAGAAACTAGCAAAGCCAAGAAGGAACCCACAGTGAAGGTCACGCCCAAGGCGGGAACAAAACTTGAGTCTAAGCGTGAGTATCGGGCTGCAATATCTATTGATGATGGCGATGACGATGGCGATAACGATGACGATGACGACGACGACGACGACGACGACGACGACGACGACGACGACGACGACGACGACGACGACGACGATGCCGACGACGATGACCCGAGCGATACTCACAAAGGTCCACGGCCCCTGTTGAAGACGTCTCACAGGAGGGGGGTCATGCACACAGTCAGGAGGCAGCACAAAACTCATCATTCGGGTAACACTACAAAAACGATAGAAAGCGCGGCGGACAGGCACCGCGGCAAAAAGCGAACGACTGACACGGCACTGAGCAAGCATAAACGTCCTCAAACCCGCGTCGCGAAGAAAGTAAAATCTGCTCTACGAAACTTAGTGGAAAACACAAACACTGCTTCTGCTGATGGAGAATGGGAGGATAACGGTGATAACGGCTTCGATCTGGGTGTGGAGCTATACGGTGAGTCTCCCCCGCGTCGGCCTCCTTCAAGGGTGCATTCCCGAGCCAACAGCGTCAAGAGTTGTCTGTCTTCTCCTGCGACGAGTATCATTGCGAGTCCGCCAGTCGAGGTATCAGAGGAGCAAATGGAGGAGCGCTCACCTGTTCGATTTACCCAGGGAACGAGCAGCACTTCACGAACGCCAACACTAGCACCAGCGCCAGCACCGTCACCAGCACTCGCAGCAGCATCATCATCAGCAGCAGCAACAACAACAACACCATCGCCAACAGTGTTGGCAAACACACACTCCTTCCTCTCTTCTTCGACAAGTGCTCCTACAGTTTCGACGTCGACTCCATCGCCACACACGAATAGCGGTTCGGATGACACTGGTGCGTCTGCTCAAATTTCCATGGAGCTGACACAAGTGGTGCTTCCTCCAGACCTCGACAATAAATACCACATCCGTGTTACAGAGTCGGCAGATAAGCCGCCAGTTCACACGATCTGGATGGAGAATTTGTCGACCCACCAACAGCGCGAGTACAGCTTCACTGACGTTCTGGAGCTTCCTGGTGCGAAGACTGACGTTCGCATTCCCACCACAACTGTCCTGACGGCATTATTTCGATGCCTAAGCAGTCAGCCCGACGCAGTTGTGATTGTAGGACCAGAACCCAGGGCGACTGCCGAGTCGAAGCCTGCGAGCGAAAAGGGAGAGGTACTGCTACAAACCTCCACAGCAGAAAAGCATCCAAGAGATACCCATGGCGATGGTGACGGCTTAACACTTATCGTGGCTTACCCAGCTCTCGACCTCTTTCGAGTGGATCACCATTTCCCGATGAAGCTAGTACCGACAGACGAGCGACTGCTGAACCTTGCCAAGGAAGTAGAGCGTCTGAGGGAGCGACTTTCACTTGTCCAGACTGACCGGGACAAGTTGTGTGACCAGCTTCGGCAGCAAGAGGAGGAGAACGAGCGGGCATTGGCTAAACAGGTCGAAGCGCAGGTTCAGGCGAGGATGGCAGCCCAAAGCGCGCTACAGGAGGGGCAACAGAGTGATCAGGAACTTGAACGGCGAGTGGCCGAACTTGTCGAAAAAAAGACCGCGAGCCTCAGCCAGGCCTCAGAGAAGGAAAAACGCGACCGGAGTCGCGCCGTGAGGTGGGTTTTCGCGTGCTCAGACTGGATGACCGCTTTTCAGCCGTGCCGCGCGCTGATCGCCGGAACTACCGCCGAGACCGAGACGTCTCTGCTTCGGCCAGCAACGGCCAACAGCCCGCGCAGGTATGTCGTGGAGTGGACGGAGCTGGTCGAGATTGCGGAGCCGCTGTTCCAGCCCTCCAAGTCCAAGGGCGGGCTGACGCGGGCCATTGCCGTCGTGAAGGATGGCGTGTATCAAATAAATGCCAACGTGAGCCACGACAGCGTGGTTCAGCTGCGCCTCGTGATAACTCCCGCTCGATCCGGAGAGACGACGGAGATTGCACCAACGACAGTGCTCTTGTACGACAATAAGCGGCGCGTCTCGCGCGTGGATAAGATGCTCTACCTGCGCGCGTTGGATCAGCTCTCACTCTCGCTGGAGCTGTCGAACGCAACCACGCCCGCACAGCAGGAGGAATGGCTGCGGACGCCGATGCCGACGCACAACCGCCTCTTCGTCGCCATCCTGGACGAGCACGCGGCGCACCCGTACCAACAGGTCCGCGGGAAAGCAGGAGCAGACAAATGAATGGATCGATGGGAACAGATACTTCCGTGTTACATGTACAGGGGCTTCCGTGTAAATAGCCCCGAAATGATTAATGAACTGGCGAGCGTTTTCTTGTCTCCTAGCAAGATCCTTTGCCTCCAAGCTCTACGGGTCCTCCGAGCACCAGACAGCATGGTTGTCGCCACCAACAAGTGCCGCCGTTGAAGTTGGCCTCGGTGGGGAAGTTTCGGCGCGGCTTCCGTTGTGTGGTGGTAGCGGTCGATGCATTGCGGCTCGGTCGTTACGTTGCAGCATGACGAGCTGACAGCGCGCGGATACCGAACCTGTCTCGAAGTGGTTTACGGCCAGACTGCCGTCCCACTTGAGCTTCGCGCACACCGTCAGGGCCATAGCTGGACAGGCAGCGCTCTGCTCTGCTGCGGGGCTGGAGTCTCGCACTAGGGGCCATCGCCGCCGCGAAGACCAACCCTCTGCCACGCGCGCCGGCGACGAGTTGATTCCTCCGCCTCAACGAATCCGCTTCAGCTTGCCATGCCTGTGCGTGCAATGCGAGACTCGCTGGTGCAACAGCCTCCATCTCAGCTCGAGGCCGCCGCAACCGCGCGCAATGGTTGCCATCGGCCGGCTTTCACAGGATTATCAGCTGTCGAGACCAAGGAGCCCGACAGGTTCACCCTCGAGCTGAGCTCTTGGCTGAAGCAAGAAGCCGAGCCGACCGGTCGGTTGGTCGCCTGCTGTGCGCATCTGATACACTGCAATTTGAAGCGGTGACAAGAGTGACAGCTTCTTGCCTGCATCGCGACAACGACCGAAACGCTGCCGAGCAGAAGGCGCGATAGCTTTGGTGTCCGTTGACTGGCACATCTTGACACACTGTGTCACACAGCACCGCTGACCGCAAGCTGTCCGCTCGGATGGCAACGTCTGGGTCCGACCTCCGCGCAGGCGCCAGGACTGCATCCAAGCAACGAGCGAGCGGAGCTCTTGGGATCGCGCGCGACAAGGGGAGCTGTATACGGATGCGGCAGCCAACACGGCGCAGTGGCGCCAGCGGCGTTCCGACAGAGACGAAGCGCTGCCGCCATCGTCTTAAGACGCACAGCAACCGGAACCACCTCACGCGAGCCGCATGGCATGCCATGCGGCCTGGCGATCGTCTGGCGGGTGGCAGACGGCGAGGACGACAAGGCAAACCACGTGTTCTGGCTGTCGGGCTGCTCTATGCAAGGCGCTGGGAAGTGGTGCGGCGACGACCAGCGCAGCGGTCACCGCCAGCGCCACCTCTGTCCGCCGAGTTGACTCACGGGAGCCGCAAACAGGAGCTCGCTGAAAGCAGCTGCTGCTCCGCCTTAAAGGGCTCTCTTATCGGTCGCCAAGAGCAACTCGAGCACGTGCGCGACGTAGGCGCGTCGAGCTGACACGGCCATCTCGCAGGATTGGGCCGTGCGCCACCGCGGCGGAAATTCGGCTCGCTGGACTGAGGCCAGCAAACCCTAGCTGTCTAATAGCAGCGAGTGTCTCGGCAACGGCAACGTCGGCACCAACGGCACCCTCGATCCCTCTGCGTTTTTGGGAAGTCGTCGTCGGCCCTTGCTTGAAAAAAGTTATCCCGGCTCGATCGACGACTGCGAGGAGCTCGAGTCTATGGCTTCTTCAGCAAAATATTGTCCCATGCGCCGGCTGGTGAAGTTTACCAGCCCCTGCAAGAGTGAAGATGAATTGACGATTTTGGTAGTCTCCGCCGGCTGTTGCTCGCCGCCAGGCCGGTCTGCTGTCGATCTCTAAAGAAAGCCCGCGAGAGCTTGCCATGCCGTGCAAGCGAGTGCGGCAACACGCAGCTTGGCCAGCTCGCTCTGCTCTACTCTGCGTTGCGTGAGCGGCAACTTCACCTTGATTCAAGGTGAAGTTGCAAGGCTTGGCGCGCTGCCTGCATGCATGGGTGGGTGCGAGGATGGAGCCGCCGGAGCTTGCGCACAGGATGGGGAGCGCTGGTCAACTCAGTCTTCAGGTACTGATCTGCTCTCTGAGCCGCTCCATAATGGTCCGGTCACAGCGGAGCCCGTTGCCTATCGCCCGGAAGCGGCGCCACCTCCGCCGCTGCCGAGGGCTCCTTCTCGTCTTCCATTCCGTCCTCCACGCGCGCCAGCTGTCGTGCGTTTGCACGCTGTCCGCGCGTGCGCCAGGTAATCGGCCTCGGCTCTGCAGCGGCTGGTTGCGGCGGCCAGTAGTGCTCGGCTCCGGAATGGTGCGCCGCGCCCTAGTCCCCCTCGGAAGAAATTAGCCCGGCCTCGCTTTCTTGTCTGTAGAGGCAGCGCGATAAGACGCTCGGGAGCCCCCGCCCAAACCGATCGCCGGGCGCCGCCGCCTCCTCTACCATCTGCTGCCGGCCATTTGTCATTTCCCATTTGGACGCGTCCCGCGCACTGCTCCGTCCGGCACTCGACACTCGGCCGCTCACCTCACACCCGTCGCCAGCCATGCTCCAGAACGACTACGGCTACTCGCACTACCAGCCGCAGGCGCCGCACCACCAGCACAGTGGGGAGCGCCCCAAGCTCTTCGGCACGTCGCTGGACCACGGCGCCTCGGCCGGCGGCTATCACGCCGGCCCGGGCATGCACGACTTCCAGCAGCTCGTGCACCCGAACAACATGACGCCGCAGCACCACATGCAGCAGACGCCGCAGCACCAGCAGCAGACGCCGCAGCACCAGCCGCAGCAGGGCGACTTCGACCATGAACCCATCATGATGAACATGCAGCACCCCGGCCAGTACTACGCGCCGCCGCCCATGACGGCGCAGATGCTGCACGTGTCCACCGACTACAACTCGGGCGGCTCCGTGGGCGGCGGCCACACGCCGTCGCACGCGGGCTCCAAGCGCTCGCGCGAGGAGCTCAACATGAAGGAGAAGAAGCGCATGTTCAAGCTCAACGACCGCATCAACCAGCTCAAGACGCTGCTGGACGAGGCCGGCGTGCAGTCCAAGAAGAACAAGCAGTCCATCCTGGACAACACGTACCACTACATCGGCATGCTGCGCAGCAACCTGCTGATCGCCAAGCAGAAGGCTGAGCGCGCCGAGAAGCAGGCCGACAGTTTCCGCTCGCAGGCGCAGAGCGGCGGCCCCATGGACGCCGTCTTCAAGCGCTGCTTCGACCAGTCGAGCACGCCGCGCCTCGTTGCGGACCTCAACATGCAGCTCATGGCCGTCAACTCGGCCTTCCTCGCCCAGACCGGCCAGACCGAGGACAGCCTCATGGACGTCAACACGCTGCGTGCCAGCCTGTGCCTGGATAACGGCAAGCTCGACGCCGTCGTGCAGTCGGTCAGCAGCAGCATGAAGCCCATTAGCGCCATTGTGCAGGCGCAGGGCGCGGGCAACAACATCGCGACTCTCACGCTCATGGCCTCGGTCCTCGCGGACGACGACAACGTCGTGAGCGCCATCGAGTTCAGCCTCGTGCCCTTCGAGATCTCGTCCGACTTCTCAAGCCCCAGCGCCGGCTACACCAACGACGTCAAGCAGGATATGCCCAAGGAGGCCAGCCCCTCGGGTGTCAGCGACCTCGCCGTGTAAGCCGAACGGAAGGCAGCGCAGAGCGAAGGCGAGAGAGGACGAACCACATGTGTGAGATACCTAGTGCATGACAAGCGAATCTACCGAGCGGAGCCCAGCAGAGCAAGACCGACAGAGCGAGAGGGGAGGGCGGCCCACTGCAGCGGCTTAGGATGTGAGGGATTGGCCCCTGTAGATAAAAGTGTAACATATAACCTATTGTCGATCCTGCTGGACGTTGGTGTTGCTTTCTCCTTCATTTTCCTTTGTCTACATTGCTTCACAACAATCCCATTCCTCCTTCCTTCTTCTCCACCACACGCTGCGCTCCCCGCGTGGGGAAGCGCCGTCGTATTGCTCCTTGCCTGAGTGCCTCATCGCGTTAGCGTCGACGGCCGCGAGCCACTGGCACCAGCTGCTGCCTGGCCAGCTGGACAAGGTCGGATGAAGGCGCCTTCAAGGGGCGGTGACGAGCGTGACCGGAGAGCCCCATATGGCGGGCAACAGCGAAGCCATCCACCGCGGCAGAAACCAAACGCACAGGCGCGGCGGCCACAGCACGCAGCCGTAGACAGCAGCAAGAAAGCAGCGCTCCGAGCGCGGGCTTGCCCAAGCACTTGGGTCGAAACTTGGGTGGACGGCGTGCGCCGCCGCGAGGCTGGTGGAGGGCCCGATTGCGCGCTCGAGCCTCGCTTCTCGAAGCTCGTCGAACGGATGCGCTGATGCGTTGCAATCGAACGACGAGCGAGTGTCGCTGCTCTTGTCTCGCTGCTCTTGTCGTCGCCACGCCGATCCTTGACCGATCGGTTGATGGCGAAGCGATCACGTTTCGTGTGAGCAATGCCCCGCATTGTCGGCCAGCTCCTTCTTCCTTCCAGGATGGGGAACTCTCGACACGAGTCGTATCGCAGAAAGAGAGAGAGCGTGGCAGACTTTCCTCCGCCGCAGACTCAACCTCGGTCTTGGAAAGCCGTCGGCCTGCATCCACGACCATGGAGTCCCCATGATGGAGATGGCCGCGCGCAGCCGCGTCTCTATTGCATGGAGCGCCGCAGCGTTTCTGTAATGCGAGGCCGCGGAGTCAACGGCGCGATTTGCCGACGGTGCAACACGAGCAACCAAGGTTGACGTTGCTGGATGAGCTCGAATATCAACACGCCCTGCGCCAGGTGGTAATGTAACGCTGCGATCAAGATGCAAAGGTGCCTCGACGATCTCCACGCGAGGACGCTGAAGCCGCTGCGAGACGTTCAAATTCAATTAATTCAAGTGGGCACCGCTCCGCTAGCGATGGTCGCGTACTGTACGTGCCCGCGGGCGGGCGGACATCTCCAGCTCTTGTTGTTGTGCGCGGCAGTGCGTAGCCACCCGCGTACACGCGCTGGGCCCGTCGACTCGACGTCAACTCACAAAACAAGCGCAGGAATCATGCTCAAGTCCTACCGCAGGACTCAACACAGGTTGCCGCGGGCGGGACTGCTCTTCGCGATTCCATGTCGCGTCGCTCGACGCTCGATCTAATTGACACCGGCCAAAAGCTGCAGATCCTGGCCCTGCAAGTATCCGCTTACGTACAGCACCGTCAGCAGTGGCAGCAGCAGCTACTTCTCCTTCTTCTTGTCCTCGGACGAGGAGTGCAGCACGCCCCGCACGTAGTCTCCTCCGTGGTACAGCCCCACCGCAATGTCCTTGGACGTCTGCAGCGTGAACCAGGCCGCGCTCCACCCCAAGGCCAACAGCGACGTGGAGCCGCTCGCCGCGTGCTTGTCGCCCGCCGCAGCGCTCCTCCTGTCCTGCGCCCGGTTCCTCTCGGCCACGTCCTCCATGCCCGGAACTCCGACCAGCGGCTCCAGCGGCGCGTCCATCTCGGCGACGCCGCTGCTGACGGCCATCTCCACCTCCGAGTGGCGCCTGGCGTCTCTGTTGCGCGCGTCGCGGCGCCTGCTCTCCAGCTGGATCTGGGTCTTGGCCACCGCCAGCCCCACGAGCGCGCCCAGCGCCATGCCCGGCAGCACCAGCAGGAAGCCCACTAGCGGCTCGCCCAGCGCCAGCAGCACCAGCAGCCCCAGTCCCCAGCCCACGGCGGCGCCACCGCAACCCAGGAACAGCGCCAGCGCCAGCAGCCGCCGGCAGCAGCTCTCGCTCCAGTCGCGGTCCTCTACGGCGCGCCGCAGCTTCTCCTCCGCGTGCAGCCGCAGCCGCTCCGCGTTCAGCGTGCGGCGCTCGAAGGTGCGCTCCACCTCCTCGCGGTGGCTCTGCAGCTGGCGCTGCAGCTCCTTCGTCACGGCGATGGCCGCGTCGCGCTGCGCGATCAGCTCGTCCTCCATGTCCATTAGCCGAGCGCCGCCGCTTCGTGGCGGTACGTTTAGTTTGTTTGGAGCGCTATGCTCGCTCTGCTATCGGAGCAGACCTGCCTACGCTTCACTGCGGCAGTGGCGTCCCCGTTCCGCTCGCCTTCGCTGTGCTAGGATAATACATTCAACACGCTTCGACGGATTTTTGACCAATGGGGCCGCCTCACTGCATTTCGCAGCAAAATAATTTCGACCAATGAAGGAAGCTAGTGATTCGGATCCATGACACAAAAAATATAGCCATAGTCACAAACTCACAATATGGGACTATAAATAGTCCCATATTTGTGACGTAGATACATGCATTTCGGGACTACAAGCATGCACTGCGAGGTGGTATATTGGCCGCGGCACCTGTGGACGCCTCCGTGCGCCGCCGCTGCGCCTCCGTCCGCGCTGTGCCGACGCCTGACTCCCGATATCCTGTGCGTCGTGGCGCTGGGCGCCAAAGCGTCCACGGGGCTGGAGCTGCTGCCGCCGACGGCGCGCAAGTCTCGTCGCGTCGTGCTGTTCGACGCTTCCGCGGCGGCTCTCGGCGGCTGCAAGATGCTCCACGCGCCGCAGCTGCTGCAGCAGATCGGGAAGCAGTTCAGTGTTGCCAGTCACAGCGCAATAGAGGACCCCCAAGGACCAGGGACACAGCTGCGGCTGCTGCTGGAGAGCGCGGGCTTCTACCTCGTGTACGCGCCGTCCGCGGCGCTGCTGGCGGTGGCGAGCGCCTTCCTGCGCCTGGTGCAGGACGCGCGGACACCGGCGTGGCTTCTTGTTGGCGGCGGCAAGAGCTTGGCGGTAGGAGAGGAGCTTTGAGTGAGAAGAGTTCGTGTGTAGTGACGTCAATCTGTGTCTTGCACTCTGCTGTGCAGGAGCTGTCGACGTTCTTGGCGGTGCTGGCCCTGCAACTGCACACCGCGGCGAGCTTGCCCACAAGACTGCGGGACTTTTATCTTCTGAGCAGGCAGAGGGGTCTGACGCACCAAGAGAGTGAGGACGGTGCTCCCTTCCTGCTGCGCGTGGGTTCGTAGAGACTGACGACCGATGCGGTGCTCTCTCGCCTGGCAGGACTGGAGCTGCTCGAGGTGTTCAACTGGCTCTGCTTCGTGCTGCTGGACATGATTCTTGGGCGATTGGCGCTGATGTACTTGGGGGGACTGGTGGAACCAGTCATTCAAGCTACCGACATGTGAGATGTCAATTCCATCTCACGGCGTGTTAGTACGGTTTTGATCTCATTTCTGACGACTAGGCTGTGGTTCTTGCCTGGTGGATAGTTCTCCAACTGCAGTCGTGGAGGTTCTGCGCAGCAACGTGGAGTGGCTCATGGGCGCACCCGCAGGCTTCAAGTTAAACAAGCCCTTGGCTTCCATCCTGGGCAATGGGATCCTCTTGTGGCTGAACCTGTGGAGCTTCATTTTTGAGGAGCTGTCGTCAGTGGGGAGCAGTGGGGATCTTGGCCGGTGGCTAATGCTGTTGTGTGGACGCATGGGCATGACACTGCAGTTGACGCTGCTCGCAGATTTCGTGAGTCTATCGACGTGGCACTCGCATTGGGTCTACCTCTACTTCGCCAAGCTGAACCGCCTGCAGTTTGGGCTCTTCTCGTCGCTGTCGAAGCTTTTTCTGGGCAAGAAGATTAACGTGCTGCGCCACCGCGTGGACTCGTGCGAGTATGACGTGGGGCAACTGCTTCTCGGCACCCTGCTCTTCACCATTTTGGTTTTCCTCGTGACGACCAATCTGGTGTTCTTTGCGTTCTTCGCTAGCGTGCGCGGCAGTATTGTGCTCATATCGCTGGCGCTATGGTTGCCTGTCGTAGCGCTGAGCTCGTTACCTCTCGCCTCTCTTGCATACCGCGCGTGGAACCCCCGCTTCTTCATCATCGGGATGCAGCTCCAAACGTGCGGTGAACCGGCAGGAGAGGGCACCGTCATAGAAGGTGTTGGCTTGGGCCGCCAGTCGCTCCAAGTAGAGGCTCATCACCGGCGCACACTCCGGCGGGCACTCACATCCTGGGAAAATAGTGGCGGATCCAAGCCCGAGAACGCAGTTTTCGAGTTGGCGCCAATTGCCTCCAGCTTCTCCGCGCAGTTTACAAGGTACGCAGCTTGTCGCTTATAGTACGGAGTGCCGTTGACGTTATTGACTTGCCTGCTTGAAGGCTCCGAGCGTACTTGCAGGCTGTGGGGGCTCGATACTCGCTCGCCGCCATCGCGAAGGCGTGCTTGTTCGGCAGCGCCGAGATCGCGAGCGTTCCGTTGAGCGTGCTGTTCGGCTGACCCAAGGCGAGTGACGCACCCGTCCGCCGCTTTCGGAGCCCGTCAATAGGTGGTCCGCGCGCGCGATTCGCAGCGCGTCACGCGCGATTAACGGTGGACCCATCTCGCTTCCGGAGTCACTCATCTGCGTGTTCAGACAGGCCGGTGGGGCAAACCACCTTGCCTCCGAAATTGCTCGTAAGCTGGGCCATGGCTCGCCGCCGATAAAAAGCAACACCGCGCAGCAACAGCGATCTCCTTGCCTTGTGTCTCCCCTGTGTGTGCGGTCGGTTGGTTGGTCGCGTGCGATCGCAGCAACAAGAGTGTGCTGGGAAACCGGCGGGTTGCATTGCAGCTTGCAACGCAGGCGCCAAGTATTTTGCGTGAGTCGTCTGAAATTAGCACGGCAACCCGTTGCACCTGTACCTGTACTGCGCCTTTTGTCAAGCACTGGCCACAGTAGCGTTTCGGTCGCAAAAGCCCCGAGGCGGCAGCACCGCCCGGACGGGCGAGCAGCAGTAGCTGCCAGCTGCAGGTATCAGCTATAATAGATGCTCGCGGTGATCACTCTCGGGTTTCTGCACTGTGCCACTCGGCTCACCTCGCTCATTCCGCAAGATGCCCGCCACCGCTCACATCAGCAGTACGAATGACCACTGCTCTCTTGGTGCCGAGTCCCAAGACGACTCCACCACTCGCGAGGGTTTCCAGACCATCAGCCCCGATGAGCTCTCAGCGCTGCTGGGATGCATGGACGAGCACCACAGCACCGACTGCAGCTCCGACGAGCTCTGCTCGTCTCCGCCGTCAATGAAGGCCGTTGCAGCGGGCAAGAGGAAGCGTTCGGTCGGCGGCGACGACGACGACGCCAAGCACTCCCACATTCGCATGCGCACGTACACCGCGCGAAAGGTGAGTCGACCTACTGGTACATGTACTCTCCAGTTGTTGCACTTGTCCTGCGTTGTGCTGAGCTGAACTTGAAACGGATCTGCCAACTTCAGAAAGAGATCGAGGCCCTGTCCGAGGAGCTGCCTGCACTCGAAGCCTATGTCGACTACCTCAAGCACCAGGCCGCCACGATCAACGACCAGACCAACTCAACGCAGAAGCAGCAGCTCGTCAACTCGTGTCTGCGAGACACCGCCCACCGCCAGCAGCTCACGCTTGCTCGCATCCACTCGGCGCTGTCGGACTTCACCAGTCGCCAAGAGAAGCTCATCCCGTTCGACACCTTCGTCCACCTACGCGCGGACAGGAGGCAGCGGCTGCAGACGCTGCTCAACCTCAAGCCGCGAATGCTTCGCGACGCCCGACGATATATGCGCGAGCGCACCGCGTTCATGGATTTGAGCGTCCCGAGCTCGGAGCAGAGCTGCTTCGTGTCCCCGTCGGGCGACTACTGTGCGCTCAAGTTCGTGGTGATGCCGCTGGAGGGCGACTTCACCGCCGAACAAGTGTTCAACACGCTCAAGTTCTACGTGTTCCATATGGAGATCATGATCTCCGAGGCCACCGGCGACCTGACGCTGTGCGAGGAGGAGGATCCCGACAACCAAGCCGTTTCGCAGCACCGCTTCCTCCGGTCCACGCCCAGCGGGTACCAGGTCGAGTCGAACGACATCATCTTCTGCCATTTCGATGAGCACAACGACGAGTTCGGAGATGGTCGAGAGTACGGCATCATCGCGATTGACAGCGTTGACAAGGACGAGCTGCACCCGTACTCCTCCGACAAGAAGCTGCGGCAGGACCTCATGTCGATTCTAACCGTGCAAACGCACAAGTACAAGGTGTCGTGTCCGCAAAACCCGAAGAAGGTGCAGACGAAAACGGAGATAGTGATGATTCGCAGCAACTTCTTTAAACTACGTCGCACCTCGCTGCCGCTATCCAAGGTCGAGATGCAAGAAACAATCGATCGACTGGCATGTCGAGGCAACCTGCTCTTTAACTCTGTTCGAACGTCGTTGTCATCAGCCACGGCTACAGCATGAAAATAATGTAACGGTAAAGATTTAAACAACTTGTTTTCAGGTGCCGCTTGTAGTAGGTCTCGGCACACTACATAGGAGCTGGCGCTTCCGGGCAAGCTAAAGCTCTGTTGTTGGTTTAGAGGTAAAACTCAAAGTGATCTGTGCTATGCCTGCTAGCGGTCGGTGGCGACAGCTTGGGCCGGCAACTTCTGCCGACTCCTTCTACCAAACCCATATCTCTGTCGGTCGCATTGGTTTCTCAGAGAAGGTGGAAGTAGAGAAAGGTTCTCTACTTCCACCCTGGTGCCAGCTTGGTGACGTCTATCAGTAGGCGTCACCCGATGAGTGGGCTGGACTTGCTTCTGTGGAAACCCACCACCACACCGCCCTTCCAAGCCTTGCCCAGTCAATCGGGTCAAGTGTTCCCGCTCGTATCTGTTAGAGCTCACCTCAGATATGCTTTTAATTAAACACTTCAAAGTGTCGGAAGGTCAAAATGTCGAAAATACATGTCAATAATACACGTCGAAAACAATGTCAAAAACACATGTCGAAAATGTCGAAAACATTGGACTCACGATTTTGACTGCGTACCGGAGACCACGAAATATTTGTCCGATCGTAAAAACATAAATTACAACGTAAAAAGTATGGTAAAAACTGTCATTCAGCGCGCGGGAGCACTGCATCGTCGCCACTAATTCGTTGCTGGCCACGCGGCCACCATTCAGTTATTTGCAGGATGGTAGGAGGCCCCCACCAAAAGAACAGCGTTAAGGCGAAGGTGAGTTCACCCGCGAAACGAGACGCATGCACCACGTCTAATCATCTACTCTACTGTATGCAGGCCATCGCCGCGAGCGAAGATGCCGTTGCGAACGACAGCAGCCTCGCCGACGTGGCGGCTGAGTACAAGGTGTCGCCGCGCACGCTGTTGCGCTGGCGAAAAGCTGCGTCTGCGATCGCGGCTGCTCCGCCCTCGCGGAAATTCGTCCGCAGCGCCGCACGACGAGGGCCGTCGATACTGTATCCTGATATGGAGAGGAGGCAAGTTCGTCACGTCCTACTGTACGGCTATGAGTTGACTGACCTTTGATCTGTTTATTGTAGGTTGCTAGAATGGGTGCATCAAATGAGAAAAAATAGAGCAAGATGCGTGACGAGCCAGTGTTTGCTAGTCATAGGCGCGCGGTTTGAGCCGCGGCTGTTAGGCGAGCGCACTCAGCGCGCTGCCTACGAGTACTTGCGGCGGTTTCGAGACCGCAACAAGCTGTCCATTCGCCGCATCAACCACCGCGGCGTCAAGCAGCGCGAGGAGCTACAGGTACTGTGCCAGCGTGTGCTCGATTTTATTTACAGTACTGATATTTTATATTGATATTTGTATGAACCAGTTGGTGGCCGACGCGTTCGGGTGCGCCATGCGCTACGCGTTTGAGATAAACAGTGTCGTGTCCATCACGGCTGGTGACGATAAGTACAACTATGTATACAATATGGACCAAGCGTCGATTTACATCGACATGAATCCGAGCACCACGATCTCTTTTCGGGGCGAACGTCATGTTGATGTTGTCCAGTGTAAGTCTCTTACCATTTAAATGCGCAGTGTACTACTTTAAATCAATTTTTGTATTGATTAGCTATGTCAGCGAGTTCGTTCCGAGCCTCCGTGTTTCTGTGTGCGTCGGCTACGGGGCGTAAGCTGCCCCCGTTAGTCGTGTTCAAGGGCGAGCCTGGCTACCACGTCCAAGCCGAGCTCGAGCGTCATCCTGCCCACCGCTCGGACAAGGTAGTGCTCACGGTGCAGGCGAACGCGTATTGCGACCAGCACGTCATGGAGGAGTGGATCCAAGAGGTTCGTGATTTTATTTCAGTGTCGGTGCCTACTGTATGACTTACAATTTGTATGATAGGTGTGGAGGCCATCGGTCTGTGGCCCATCAGTGCTTCTGCTCGACAGCTTGAAGGTCCACAAGATGGCTTCAACGCGAGCATCGCTCGCAGCCTGCTGTACGGAACCTGAGTTCATCCCTCCTGGCATCACAGGCCTTTCCCAGCCGATGGATGTCGCGGTAATGCGTGTGTTCAAGCACTTTACTAGGGAAATGTATGTGAGGTACCATGTAGATAACGATTTTTGCACCAATCCCACGCAGCGACGCAGTCTTATCACAGGCATCGTGGTTGCTGCGTGGGAATCTGTGCCGGTCGATGTGATTCGACGTGGTTTCGTCAAGGCTGGGCTCATTCCAGTCGGCCCACGCTCGGACACCGGTGCATTTGTCATTAACAAGACGGAATAAAAATTAGCTTTTTCGTGCAAGTTTTAGCATAAAGTTACGGTTGTACCTTTGAAAATCTATAGTATTCAACTTTTTACACGTCGGACAAAAATTGTGGGTCGGACAAATATCTTGTGGTCTCCGGTATCGTCCTCAAATTGGTATCGGGTATGTTTGTCGTGATCATGAACCCATGTGTGCCTGTCCCCATCCCTCAGATCACTGCTTGGTTAGAGGATGGACGTGGCGTTGAAGCCGTGGATCTCCACATCGCTCAGCTAATTGCCTTAGCAGCGCTGGTATGTCCTTAGCTACAGACTTTGCAGATTTGGGGGAGTCCTCAATTGGTTCTAGGCCCTTCCAACTCACTAGTATATCGTAGTCTTTCTTATCAGAGTTCCACTCATAGTTAAGTAGTTCATTGACCGTCATAACTTGACCTTGGGCTGCTACATGCTCGCGAATCTCTTCAGAGATCTTCAGCGAGCTGTCAGCGTAAAACTTCAACCGAGAAGCGTGAACGTCCGTCTCCTTCCCGGTGACGAGGTGGCACACAGTGAATGAGTGCGTGTCCGCTCGTGTGATCTGATAGGGCACATTCCATGTCACTATCAATTTGTCTTTGTGTTTACTATCCATCCTTGACCTCAACACGTTATCACCCACGTCGAAGTTGGGCGATTTTGAGTGTTGGTTCCGCCTTTTGCTGCTCTCCGTCTGCTGTGCGCGTGCAGTGATCAAAGGTTTGTGCATATCTCGGATGCTAGCATTCAATGCTGCCAGCCAGGGCTCGATGTTGCCCGGCTGTGCTGGTAGCGATAGTATCTTGCGCTGTTTTGAATCCACACAGA
Organism: Phytophthora cinnamomi; assembly: GCF_018691715.1. NCBI lineage: Eukaryota > Oomycota > Peronosporomycetes > Peronosporales > Peronosporaceae > Phytophthora > Phytophthora cinnamomi. The sequence continues at coordinate 176,516 of NW_027151037.1, forward strand.
GATCCAAAGGCGATGGTAACGGCAACCCACAGAAAAGATCCACCAGGGCTCTGTTTCCTCGTGACAGGACTGGTGTGTGATTCAAATTCCCTTGTAGTATAGGTACAAAATATGTCCAACCATGTGTGTCGACTTCATATTCGAGACAAAGTGCTCACAGCACTTGGATAATGTTGCGAATTACTCGTTCAATGCTGCCATTAATCCACGGGCTGTAAACTAACGTGAATTTTTGCCGTGAATTCAAACACTGGCATACTTCAGCTACAACTCCATTTTTTAAATATGACCCCTGGTCACTTATTCACAATGGTGGTACTGTGTCACGCGAGGATAGCTTTTGAGGCCACCGTACTGATCGGGGTTGAGCATGGTGTCAATTCGCAAAAATGTGTTGCTTAATCTTTAAATACGAGTAGATCGCTGTCGCTAGCGAAGCTTTCTTCAAGTGATAGAAAATCCCACTGAAGTGCTCCATTCCGCTCGCCGATTCGATACGTCTCACCCATGGTTTTTGAACGATCTCACTCCCTTTCATATGGTGGCACAATAAGCATTTTGATAGGAATCCCCCCAGCTGCGCTCTTAGGCGAACCAGGTAGACGAATCTCCTAATTGATTCCATGGTAGCATCTCTACCACGATGTCCTTGTGGCCCGCAATGAGCGACCACTGGTATGCGTAAGACCAAATTTTCATCCTCATCAGGTACCCAAAATTTACCGTGCACCTACCACCCACCAGTGTCACTACCAGTAGCTTCTGTTGGCCGGGATTGCATGTGTCGATTCTGCGATTGTAATATGGCATCACGGTTTGGCCACTCGAAACCCGAATTATTTAGGGGTCGTATGGCTGTGGTGGCTGCAGTACCGTAGTAGTAGTTGGCTTCGCTGATGGTGTGCATTTGTGTTTCCGCCGCGTTCGTTTTCGCGGTGGTTTTAAGCTGGGTGGCGAGGATGGTGCACGTTTTCAAAGTTTAGGTGTACCGCCTGAGCATGATTCCCCGCCCAGCGAGAAACCATGTCACTCCAAACATTGGATGCTCAATGTGTTCGATTTCATACCGGTACTCAGCTAGTTTCGTTGTCCACCTGAGTAATTTCCCACGGATATGTTTCTTTGCCTCCAATGCAGGTGCGAATATATATATTAAATATATGTGATCGCAGAACAACTTAACGCCACCAGGTCGTAGTAGCAGGTAGCTGGAATTATCGCAAACGCATATGATAGGATATGCTTCGTTATTGATTATACTCCAATGGTACTGTGACCCCGTGAGCATGCCGCTCAGACGAGTCAGTAGCTGGTGCTGCTGCAGATGCACGGGTTCACTAGTTTTCCGATCCAACACTTGAGTCGCTCAATCAGACCCCAGCCAATGTCACTAGCGTCAGTCATCACACATGTAGTTGCGCTTTCACGTGGAAAAGCGAGCGTCACGCTATTTGCCAACAGTAATTTCAGTTCATCGTATGCCTTTTGCTGCTCGGCACTCAAACAGATTGCTATTCCAGCAGCTACCCGTTCGTTTGTTTGGCAGCACTAGCCAAGTCGGTACCCATTGCGTCGTGGAGTGGTCGAGTTGCTCTAATATCGTCTATTAAGCTCTCTCGCATCCAATTGGTTGCGCACAAGAATTGTTGCAGTTCCCCTGTTGTGCTTGGGTATGGAAGGTCTCGCAGTCCACGGATTCGTTCAGGATCGTGGCGCACACCGGCACCCTAAACTATTTTCCCACACCAACGCACTTAACGTTTGAACAACCGAGACTTCTTCAGACTCAGCTTAAACCCAAAAACGTCAAGGAGCTCAAACAACCTCTCCAACTTGACTAGATAAGTCTGCACATCGATCGCAAATAGTAGCGGATCGCCTATCCACACAAGTATATGACAGTGCAAAAGCTCTTCCAAGCACTTCTCAATTATTTTGATGAAGTCGAACAACTCGAAAAAGTTGTCTCCTTTCCGGGTCTGTCTGCAAGTCGGACAATGATACTTTTACAAGCGAGTTCATGGCTCGCAATCTGCCGTTTGGCGAAAGCTTCCGCCTCCTTTGCATACAGGTAGAACAGGGCATGCCCACCTATTCTCGCGGTTCTCGTACACCCAACCTAACTCTGCTAATTTGTTGCTGAAGTATTCCATGAAGCGACAAACTCGAGAAGGGTACTTCCTTGCCTTACACCTGTACGGTTTAGCTCCAGGTTTCAGATGAATGCGCATCGGTGGTACTTTAGGAGGAGGGCTGCGCCCAAGCGATTCCGAAACAAGTCAAAACGCAGGACGGTTCGAGTAAGTTCCTGCTAAAACTCTCGAGGGAACCCCTCCGTAATTGCCAGCTTGATCAGCTCTAAAATACCAGTCCTCACCTCTTCCTCATGCAGCACTTCTTTTCCAAGTGTAGGTTCATCTGCATCGTTAAATTCACCTTCATTCTCGTCAAATTCATCTTCATTTTCGTTGGCCGCAAGTGGCACCGCTAATAAGTCGATTTGCCGCTCAAGGTCGATTCCTAGATTAAGCAACAGGTCGTTACCAAGTAGACATTCGTCGAAGCTATCGGGAATGGTCAAACACTCGACGGGGTCAGCAATATGAACAATACCAACAATGGTTCGCAATCTCAAATTTAATTTCACAGTCCAATTCACAAAACTCGATGTGCCGTCGGCCATCGTATACTCCAAAGGTTCATCTGATTTGTGTCATACAATGTTCGGCGTCACCTCCCTCAATCGATTAAAACCACCCTCATCTAGGCAGCAACGGTCTGCACCACTGTCGATACAAAGCGGGATCTCCACTTCATTATTTAGTACAACAACCCTTCCTTGCTTAGGGAATCACGCACAAATCCGGAGTAGCCTAGCGGTCTCCTCCTAGTCTCCCCCGCTGTTTTTTTTTGCTCGGCGAGCAGTTGATCACGCTCAGCAGGTATGACTGTGGGACATTTAGACAAGTAGTGTGCTCCACCACAATGAAAACACCATCTTTTTGGCACTCCTTTGGCGGCTACACGTCCTGACTGGCCACCCTTCTGTTGGCGCCGATCATTGTCCTTCCCGTGGTTCACTTTCTTGGACACTCGGTGGTCTACTGTTCATTGTGTCATTTGTTGTGAGGCGTGAGGTATGCGGCCCCAACAAGGGCACAGTAGGCATAGTTGAAAAGCAACAGTTAGTCGCCGGGTTCCGTGCCGTGACGGGTTGCTGTGGAGGTGCTTAAGCGAAGGTCGGTTTGCAAAGTGAGCGACTCGTACCAGCTCAGCACTCAGGCAATTATAGAAGCAGTATTAAGCAAGCAGTGAACTATAGTAAATGTAAACACTACTGTCGCGGTTGGTCCGCAACCAACCAGCCCAAAGTGGCTATATGCAGAAGTCCGCAACTGGGTGACGATCTTGCGATGAGCAGATCTTCAGCAGCCTCAATGCATACGTAGACACACAGTTCCCAACAGTGTACTCCACATCTTGGGTTGGAACCTGGATTTGTGCTCTTGTTTTTCGTGTTTGTGGCGCAGAGGGTTGACCTTCTTCAACGCTCACTCTTCAATTACTTGCTCCTTGGCCTTCACGCGAACAAGCTCATGCAATTTCCGAATATTTCTCTTAGCCTCTGGGACTCGGTAGTCAAGCTCGTTCTGGACCTTTTTCTTCTAGTCCTTTTGCGAGCGAGCTGACTATGAACTTGCGCTTTTCTTTCGTGCCGTGCTCCTCCTTGAAGAAACTTGTGAAGCCATGCTTTTATCAGCGAGTTACACAAAGTCAAAATACTCAATCCCTCTCGCGTAAATGTTACTGTATCGCCGTAGTCCTAAGTGTCGTTTACTTCTAAGGGTCAGCGTTAAAGTGGTCAATCAGAAGCAGCGATTGCAAAGCAAATGGTTGAGTTACACGTCATTCCGACCTTATCTATTTTTAGCACAAGCACTGCTAAACCACGGGCCATACCGCACGTACACAACAGACAGGATCATGGGGCGCCCTCGGATCAACGGGCAAGGCAAGAAGCGCAAGTCCTAGCAGCGATCATCAGTGGTGTATTCCCACAAACAGGATGTCCTAAGTTACAGAGAGTCCGGCCATAGTCTAGACGAGACTATTGAAATTTTTTATGGCAAACTGGAGGGCAAGGAGGAAGAAAAAAATTAACAAGTGGGTGAAACAAGCTCCTACAATTCGCGCTGTTTGTTATTCTGGACGCGGCCGCCATCATAACCTGTACAACCTTGGTGACGCCACGGTGCTGCCCAAGCTACAGAGGAAGATATCGTTCTTTGGTTGAACAGTAATTCGTAGTTCACACTTCAGTAAAATCAAGATGTCGATGCAAGTGATTTGCACTTTGTGCTATTAAAGTGACGCCTATGACTACGATGATACGGTAGTGTTGGTCATATTCATCCGCAGTTCTTCACGAAACAGCTCCTACACATCAGGCAACTCCTGGTTCTGAAACTTGTCCGTAATCTCGTGAATTTTCTCCAAAAGAAAATCATCAGTCACGCGGCTCTGCTCTACACTCCAGCAAATTTCACACCGGGTCTCAAATACGTTGGTATAGAAAGAACTTTTCTCGCTCTTCATCACTGCGGCGACATCCTCTTTGCCGTCTTTGCAGTGGTCCTTTGTGTACTTTTCGTACTGCTTCCGCAGTTTCAACCACTCCACGAGCGCTTCTAGCACCATGGGTGACACCTTCGATGGATCACGATGGCGAAGATGAGATGCGGCACGCGTGCAATCTGGCGACCTGCTGTCGCTCCCAGTTCAGACTCGTCTCGTTTCACCAGGTTATCTCCACTTCGGTAGCCTGCCGAAACAGGGGCCATCTGGTCCCTGCCGTCCTTCGTTGGTGCTGCCATGCTTCAGTCCGTCGGTGTTGCTAAATCCACAACTCAATATATCTTTGTAGTAGGTCTCAGAACACCACTGGCGCTTCCGGGCAAACCTTGTGCGTCACGGCCAGTTTTTCAGAAAGTTGACTCTCTGAAGACGAGTAGCCAATTGTTACAGGTTAGAAGTCACCTCGTCAGCTCTGCGATAATTACCATGAGTAGCCCCGACGTGATCAGAGCCGTCGCTCCCAGATGACGCAGAACTTGGCGTGGCCTCTTGAGACCCAAGCATGACGGGCGTGGAGATGGGAACAGCGACGAGTGGTAGTGAGTGGTTCGGGGTTGACTTCGATACAGCAAGGAGAATTATTGGATGGGGTCCTGTCAAGTCTTGCAGCTTCTCTTCAAGTGAACCTGTGTCGATGCGCCGAGAACAACTCCTCTCAAGTCCGTCACCAGTGTCATCGTCACGAGCCCAACGTCAACCTGAAGTAATTGACGTGACTTGCGACGAGGAAGATAGCGGTGTCGTGGATGAACGACCCCATGTCCGATTTGCATGGAGAATCCTACTGCCCCGGTGACCCCGTTTTCGGACCCCATGTCATGTGTAGTGATCGCATTTCCCTGCACGTGAGGCATGCATTGGCTGAATAAGAGGAGGATCAGTGTGCGCTTTGCCGCGTCATCCTGCGAGTGTAGGGGATTATGACCGTTGTGTAAAGTGTTGTTGGCAGCGGTAAAAATATCGACGCTCGCAATGGTTTTCATTAGAATCAATTAGCGCTTATCCTTCGTTTACTTTTTTAACGCATATTAAGATAATAGTTGAGCAATGCTTACGTTAACCCTATTAACTTGTTTTCAGTACGCCTATAATGGATCCATTCCAGTACATTTATCTAAAACGTTGATACATGCTTGGTTGTACACTCATCTCCCCATCTCATTCATTAGATTTGCATGACTTCACCTTTCGGTATAACAACGCAAAATATGGATATATGCTTGGTTTTGATAATTCCTCCACAAGTCTTTCTGTTGGGTAAAATGGGTGTGATTCTGACGTAGCTTTGGTAAGTTTCAATTGCAAGTATTACATATGATCGTAATTACCAAAAATTTTATGAGCGTAATTACGCTTGACGCCGATTCCGGAGTATATACGCCACACAAAATCCGCGCGCTGGAGTTGGCATTGGCAGCAAAACATAGATGCCTGCGATGGTATTGGTGTCGCTGTGGGTACTGGTGGTGTCGCCAACGGCGGCTACCGCCACGGAGGTGTCCAGGGTTCAAGCAATGACATCATTGTTAGTTATCCCAACGCAAGGTATACCTTGTGTTTCGCTGAGTACTAAACTTTGCTTGATTGGACATTTGTTATCGCAGTGCCTGGCGCTAAATTTACCATGGGTCAAATTACTTGCGTAAAATATTTGACAATACGTTGTCGGGGCTCAAGCAATTGCACCTGCCTACCCGACTCTCTTCCATTACGTTCAGTTGAGGACGTCCGGTGTTTATTACGATGGCGCCTCGAAAAGCGAAGCGAAAACTCGATGACGATTTCAGTAATACGCCAAAGCACAACATCCAGAGCGCTTCGACACCGCAATCGCTCAGGCCGAGAAAATCGCCTGAAAATGAATCCGAGGAGATCGACGAGTTGGCTAACAACGACAATGAGGATAGCAGTGGTGAATTCGAAGTCGAAGGCATCTTAAGAGAGGAAGGTGGTCTCTTCTTCGTCAAATGGGCCGGGTACGACTCGGAAGACACGTGGGAGCCTGAAGACCACCTCAAGCCGGACATGGTGGTGCGGTTTCGGCAGAGCAGTAAACGCCGTGCAAAATCTACACATCAGGAGCACGTCGACAATGATACTGAACTGGAAGCTGCGATAGAGCCTCCTGCTACGGGAATTGCGAGCTATGGTGCTGGTACTGTGAGCGAGGGTGCCGACAGGGCTGGTACAATCAGTAACCTGATCGGCGCTCACCTTGATTTTGCAATTTTAAATGAGACGTGGATGCCAGAAGCCGACTACAGAAAGGTGGGATCAGCGTACTTGACATATATAATTGCTCGTATCAAGACACCGAATGGCAAAAATGAAGTAAGTAAACGGAAAAAATATGGGGGTTACTCTGTACGAGGTGCGATGGACGTTGATACAGTTCCAAATGCAATGGCACATTCACGGTATTCCTCGCGTAAACGTTTTGGAAGGAATCGAAGCGTACAAGTGCCTCAGCGGGAGCGAGTTAAGATCAGAGCCTTGGGATGTTTTGTGTAGACCGTACCAAGAGGAACTGAAGGCGAGGATATTTGGGACGAGTTTGAACAGGTGGACGAAGCCTACGCTCGTTATGATTGCCAAGAAAGCATTCGAGAAGATGTAGGAGAGGTGGAGCGCGTCGCTGCAATGAGCTGTGACCCACTCGGAATGGTTAAAAAACCGGAAAACCTGTTTGCACACGATGACGGAACTACGGCTCCTCGCGTACACTAGGCACTCAGTTTCTTCAAGCTTCCTCGCATACATTCCGCTTGTCTATTGAAAAATTTGGGCTCGAGTACAAATCCATACGTTGCTGCTGAGAAACGGCAAGTAGTAACGCTGGTGGAATTAATGAAGTTTCTGGATATCCTGCTCTGCATAGCTCTAATTGCCAAAGGCGAATATGCTAACTATTGAAGAGAACAAGTTGAGGACAGCCTCCTTGAAGCAGAAAGTGCTCGCATGGACAACGTTATGCTTCTCAGGCGCTTCGAATCCATCCGAAAAAAACATGTTTTCGCTACCCGGTCACGTTCGCCCCGCTGAAGCGTGGCCCTGCTGCTAGGATCAGACCTCTGATTAATATGCTAAAAGTTCGGGCACCGAATATTGTCACTCTCGGGAGAAGTGTTGCCGTCGATGAGTCGAGCCTTCACCACCTGCTTGTAATTTATTACGAATTTTTATTGGACTAAAATGAATTTCGAAATAGGCAGCGCCACTCGGTATTGGCTACGCGTGCATCAAAACATGGTGCCTACCGATTTGTGCATAAGTATGGAGTCGATACAAAGGACGTATTTTGTGAAACCCAGCAATGTGCCAGGTTCTGGCAGCAGCGACCGAAGACCTGATAAATCAACCTTACAATGGCTGGACTCAAACCCTCGCTTGGTTGGTAAAAGAGACAACGTACGTTTCTGGATGTAGTCGGACTTTCCTTCGTTATTCCTGTTGAACTCCTCGATGAACTGCAGAAACTCGTAGAACATCGACAACAAGTCGTATGGAGTCCAGCTGATCTTTCCGCCTTTCCATCGTGGGATCTTCGTTCGCAACTCGAGGGTGATTGGGTCCGCAACCCGTACTGGGACTGACTCGACCGCCTGAGCAAAGACTCGTTAAGAACGTCGGTGGGTGACTGCTGGTACTTGTCTCTTACGTGCGTCCGAAGTCGTTTCGCGAAGTTGAGTACGACGCTGTTCTTGGCATTCGTAATCATTTGTTTTGCAGCTGCTTTGAACCAGCCCTGATTCAAGTGCTTCGAGTTTGCTTGGGGACGGCCTTTACGCATCCGAACAGACTCGTCGATGGCGTTCTCCAGATCCGCGTTCTTTACCTTCTGCTTGATCAGCCACTCTTGGTAGTCCGCCTTCGTGTACCCCAGAACGACCTCAGGGAAGTCTTTCAGTTTGCCGACTTTGCCGCCGTCCTCCCATCGCGCCCGTCGATCTTTGATCGCTTGTTTCGACAAGTACTTCTCATACTTCACTTGCCGAGGCTCGCTGGTAACCAGACTCAGGCATAACTGGTAGAAGGTATCGTCTATCCCACATAGAGGTCGTCCGTTATCGAGCTGACGCACTGCGTAGTAGTTGGCGAGCAGGTATGTTTCGGCCACTGCTTGGTTGGCCTCTCGAATACACTCGTCCCACATGGGTCCCTCTGCTTCCGGTCTGCAGAAAGACCGACGCGTTTGCTTCATGAAAAAAAAGCCCACGGTCTTGTTCTTGGTAATGCGGTCCGCCACATCTTGGGGGTTGACTTTCTTTGGAGGTGGAGACGACGAGGGCGAGGGAGGTCCCAGCTCGTACAACTCCGGCGACGTCTCGGACACAATCTCATTCTTTTCGAGTCCGGTGGAAGTCGCTTGCGCCCCCAAATGGCGAATTGCGGGATGATCTGAGAAGACCTGTTAAGCTACTTGAGTCCATTGCCGCAAATTGAAGACTGAGATTGAAGTGTTATCGCGGCATTCGCGAGCCTACTCATGCATACTCTGGCGTCTGTACCCACGAAGACGATCTCCTCCAGAGCTGTGAACTTGAACTGGAACGAAATAGAAGTTCACCCAAGCTTCAGCGCTGACAGGCGCCTCTGGCGATTGGGTGCGGGAGGAGGTTGTCAGACCCCTCGAATGACTGGGAGGTGATTGATTCTTGGGCCCCACCTTTTCAGAGCGTGAGCGAACTTTTTTCTGCACACGACTGGGGTCAGATGCACAATCGCACGAGTACGACAGGACTCCAATGCTGTCGTCCTCGGGTGGACGGCGTTAACAGACGTGCGAATGGCGATGAAATAATACTCCTCTGGATTGAAACCTGGGGAGCAGGTAAGCGACAGGCTGGTGATGGGGCCGTGATGCTTGGCGGCAATGGTAGTGGGCGCGCAGCAGACAAACTGCGAGCACGAAACGGGTGAGCTGGGGGTTTGCCAACAACCGGCAATGCGAGGAGTGCGATTGCTTCCCGCTTCTTCTGAGCATACAATCGACCGTAGTCTTGCTTGACCTACTGTACTACCTGCACTCGCTGTCGCCGAAGCTCAAGGAACCGTCGTTCCAGGCATGCCCGCCTGCCGGCGTGTACCCGGATGCTGACTGCTGCCAGGATTACCCCGCACAGTAGACATGACACTATCGGTGCAGGAGTCCTTGTGGTCGGCATTGAGGATTGATCAATGATTACATTTTTGGTCGATTCTGTATTTCCTCAAAATCTTATTCAAGTTCGTTTTAGTTCCTTATTTCGTTTCTTTCTCGCCTACGTATGAGTAGGTTCTCTACGTACCTACGTTTTGTCAAACTGGAGTAATCTACTTAGCCAATTTAATTCCTCTACCGATGCATCTATGTATCGTCAAAAGCAATGAATGGCTGCGTGTACTATTAGTGGTCTAGAATGCTTCATCCTCTTTCGCTAGCGTATCAACCACCCGACGTAACCTCCAAGAAGCATCAAAGCCACTCGGTCGTGGTGACGCGCCCAGTTGGCGATCGTTGCAGTGCGAACCTCATCCCGTTTCGCACTTTTCCATGATCAGCTAACGCTGTTTGGGCCAGTTGTTGTCGCTGTTTGACTGGAAATTGCACTTGAAGGAGCTCGGGGTAGAAGTTCTTAACCGTAGCGTGTATCTTAGTCTTCGATACAATCGCGTCGTAGAACTCTATCACCGAGCGCTTGTGATTATAGGTGATCGCTACACGCTTGAACGGTTTGGGGTTTTCCCCCATGCCCAACTTCCTCGGTCTTCCTGCTAGTTGCCCAAGCGCGCGCTGTATTGGGGTGCTCCCCATGGGGCCATTCTTGAATTGAAAAGAGTCGGTTGGCACTATTTTGCACTCTGAATTAGGAGATCTCATATGCTGAGCTGGTACTTTTAAGCGATCTGATTGGTTGAATACTAGCATAAATGAGGAGATCTCTCTGGAGCAGGAGATAGTGTGGAGAATCAATTACCTGCCCTGAAAAACACATCCGTAAATGTATTGTTATAGAAGGAGCTCTCAACGGAGGACCCCTCCGTTTTATGTCCCTCGATGCAGACAGCGTCGTGCCAAGCTGGGAAAGCGCGGACACGCACTAGCAAACACCGCGACCAACCGTTTTTTGGAGCTAGCAGTGTGCTTTCAACATACCAATATTTGTAGCTTATGTAACGTTAGCGCAAGAGTTGTGGGGTACTCCTCCCAAGTCTTTCATTTACAAAAATGAACAAGGCTGAGATCATCGACCCAGAGAGTAGCGAGCACTTCAGCGACGAGGGACCCGCGAGCATCGGCGTGAAGCCACCACTGTCTAGAGTAGAGCCATCTAGAGGCGGCGTGGTTGACCTCACGGATGGGAGTAATGAGGAAGCCGACAGATCCGCCGAGCACCAAGCCGGCCAAGTGTGAAGTGAGAAATGGCATCTTCCGCGGAAAAATGTGGACGCAGGTACGGTGGCCGTGAAGAGAAGCAGAAACAGATGAAAGAATAAAATGATTCTTGGACGACGCCACTATCCCGAAAAAAATCGAGCCAAGCCCGACGCGCAGCGATTAAAGATTCCAAATCCATCTATCATGCAAGCAAAATGAAGACGCAGTTCATTCAAGCGTACCTACACCTACTGGATGTCCGAGAAGCTATACGGCAATTCCGAGCGCAACAACAAGAAGAGAGAAACCCAACAGCACCAAGAGACGAATCAGCAGTTCCTAAAGTCGAAGCACACGCGAGTAGGGAACCCGAACTGACTGGTCATGAAATAAAAGGGGCTGGTGAGTATGATAAAAATGTGGAACCGCAATGGACAGCAGCATCGGCTGCGTGGCCGCTTAGTGTGGTACACTCGCTTGACCTCAACTTGGAGAAAGGAATTGTCCTGAACGACAACTGGCCTGACCAGTGATATGAGTACAGTGTTGATTTTATGCGGATGGTTGCGGCAACGCCGGTAGCAGTCTATTTTGTGCGACCGCCAATTGCATCTTTCAGGGCCGTTGCTCAAATGGAATTCACGAGTCTGGTGAAGTGGCGTTGTTCGTGTCCGCGGCAGGATCAGGGATTCGTGCCACAGACACCATTCACGTTGGCGGCCATCTACAGGCTTGCTGACAAATCACGCGTATGACTAGAATCCTCAACAGCATAAACATGCTATTGAACTGCCATTGAAGGGTCAGGGCAACAATCAGCTTAGATTGATGCGCAACATTAGGGGAATGTTGCTAGGTTCATCAACCATAGGTGTGAATCCAACATAAAATTTGTTGAGATGGCGCATAATCGGAAAGGCCACGTTGTGGCGGAGGTAACGAAAGATATCATGACAGGAAAAGAAATTACGGTCGACTATGGTGATACATGGCTCAAGCACAAGTACCAGACTAAAGACTAAGTATGTAATGGTCCATTATAATGGGTCATTACATACTCGCGATGCACGATGAGACCAAAACTGTAGCTAGCCGTTGGTGGTGGTGTCTGGGGAAGATAATGATAATCCTTAAAGCGCAATATCAAGCACGAGGATCTCGAACTATATACTCTAACATAAGAGGCCCCAGGTTTAACCTCGGTTTACCAGCCCGTGTCACGTCCACTTGCAGTTTCTCTGCGTCCTTGGCGTGTACAATATTTGTGATGGCCAGAATTCGTTTTCCCATGCCGTCCACACAATGCGACGCTAGCCTACCATGAAGCCAGCCCGCATACACATCCACAAGCCAACCTTCAGGAGGCTGACACATGAATCCCGTCGTCGCATAATTCGGTCCCATCTGAGCCGTAACAGCAAGGTACTCCACAGTAAGTTTCTTAGGAAGAATGTAGAACCGAGGGGTAGGACACTGTTCGGACTACCGAGAGGATACGATCTAACAAAAAGTAGTTTATCCTTTGCCAATTGCTTTGCTCGCCGTACTAGTGGTGTCGTCGACTCTGGACGTATTCGAAATGCGCGTCTGCTATGGGTTTATTAACGCAGCACTCCGAAAGCACTTTGATTAACAAAATCTTTTTTAATCGGGCTCGCAGAGTGTACAGTGCGCGTCGAAATTATAGCCGCACTTGAAAATTTAACTTCTTGATTGAGCACTTCAGTTTTTCCTACGACAAGAACGCCCTGAGACCGTCGTAAAGTAATAGAAAACGATAGCAAAAAGCAGAAACGAAAAAGCTTCGCTAGCCTTAGAGCAATCGACAGAAAACTGGTTCTAGGTCGGGTCAAAATTATAGCCGCACTCGGGGGTTCTGTGTTCAAAATCAAAATTAGCAGGAAATAACGCGGTTGTTGCAGCAATAAACGATACCTCTGAATAGCCCTTTGAAAGCCGGTTCCAAAACTACCCTTCGAGTGGAGGGGGAAGCAGGCATCATGCCGCGGGGCACGCAATTGACAGCTCAAGAGTGTATCGACATTAACAAGCACCTACGAGCCGGGAAGCGCAACAGAGAGATTGGAAAACTGATTGGGCGTCACGAGAAGACCATACGGAACTACCTGAAGCGCGGCAAGGTGGCCTTCTCGACGAAGAGGACGGGCAGGAGGCCAAAAATTGTAGGTCGGGAGGCGAGGCGTGTCGTTCGACTGGCTATTGTGCACAATCTATCTGCGAACGAGATAACGAGGCTTCTCGCATGCAATCCTAGCAAGTCTACGGTGTTGCGTGTTGTAACGGGGTTACACGTACAAGTGGCTACAAGCCACTTGTGAATTTAACAGATAGGTTATCTGTTAAAAGTTTTAGATACTTCCTCATCTTGGTGTAAGACACACCAATGGATACATTGAAGTGGGCCACCACAATGAGTGGTCCACACATACCCAAAGATCCTATTGGTAGAAAGCAGCATCTTTCTACCAATCAGGGACATGCATATTAGCGGGGCTCTGACTGCCAGCCGCTGCCAACCCCTTTCATAGATGATAAACAGTTTTTAGCAGATTTAGGAGGAAGATCAATTTACAAACAATACAGTTCTCATTTTACCTTAAACTAGCTACTTGGAGTCTTATCTAAGTTAAATTATATTTGTGTATTCAAATATAATTAACATAAGTAGTTACCCAGTACCTACGCTTACTCATACACGTAGCGCGACGTGTAAGCTAAAGTACTGAGTCAAGTTAGACCCACTACACGTGTGCTACGTAGCAACCGCTACATCAGGTATACCAAGCGAAAACCCGCCCCAGTTATCAAGCAACACCACAAGAAGGCACGAGTGGCTTTTGCGGAGCGCTACGCGGGTAAAAGGGTGTTTTGGAGGCGTGTAGTGTTCAGGGATGAGAAGAAATTCAATTTAGACGGCACGGACGGGTTCCGTTGCTACTGGCACGACTTGCGAGCTGCGCCAAAATTGATGTCGAAGAGGGTGAACGGTGGTGGAAGTGTAATGATCTGGCCTGGTATCAATTGACACGGTAACACCAAGCTTGTCTTTTTGAAGGAAAAACAAAACTCTACTAAGTACACTGAGACTCTGACCACCAGTCTGCTTCCTTTTATGGAAGAACTTCGGTCGAAGTTAGGCGATTTCATCCCGATTTTACAACAAGACACCGCCTCTATCCATTCATCAAGGTTCACCAAGGATTATCTCACGGCCCAAAACATTCGAACACTACCGTGGCCTGCCAAAAGCCCCGATCTCAACATCATAGAGAACGTGTGGGGACTTCTGGCGCGCCGGGTACACGCAAATGGCCGCCCATTTGACAAGCCCTCCGACTTGATCAAACAGATCGACATTGAGTGGTCTAAAATTGACCCGGTCTACATCCAGAAGTTAGTTCGGAGCGTTCCAAAGCAACTAGAAACCATCCGACTGCTAAAGGGCTCCAAGACAGGCTACTAGAGCAGCGCAAATGTAGGACCCCTGCGTGCAGCTATAATTTTGACCCGACCTAGAACCAGTTTTCTGTCACTTGCTCAAAGGCTAGCGAAGCTTTTTCGTTTCTGCTTTTGCTATCGTTTTCTATTACTTTACGACGGTCTCAGGGCGTTCTTGTCGTAGGAAAAACTGAAGTGCTCAATCAAGAAGTTAAATTTTCAAGTGCGGCTATAATTTCGACGCGCACTGTAGTCGCGCTTGATCACACAGTTAGACTGCTCTACCGGACTATCGTCCGTAGCAAAACCTGGCTCCACATGACAAATTTGCCACCTCGAGTAACGCCCATCGAGCCACTGTCTAACATAATCCGTAAATACCGCAAGCTCAGAACGGATTTTCCAATGCTTCAAATAAAAACATGTTGCTTGGGTCAGTTTCCAACACTCGAGCAGAATTGCATACCGTAAATCCAAATCTTCATTTGCCACTCGATCAGGGAGATATTTAGTTCTTTATTGCACTTTCTTCATAACGTGAAATACACACATCAAGAATACAAACTCTGAATCCACTTGAAAACCTTCTCAACTGCGTTAAGTTGTCCATCTTCCACATCGACCCTTACAAACTCCAATCGAATTTGCAGTCCAGTGACCTCCGCGTAGATGGAACGGAACGAAAACAACGTCATTGTATACACACTTTCGATACGCTGAGAGATGATGCAAAGCGCGACTAGATGAAGCCGCTCTACTGGGGTTTGGGTCTGACAGAGACGTTGAGCGGTGCATGCTTGGAACGCGAGCACGATCAGACTGCCTGAGAGTGTTTTCAGGTAGATTGGGCTAGCACAAACGAGCAAATGGTTGAGCTGTAGTACTTGACCGGGATGTCACCGTGGAGTCGTCTACCGTCTTCATGGGTTGCAGTTGCGGCCACAACGACGTCACTCAGGTCACGTCGTGATGATCGGTCCCCGGTCCGGGTCGTGAGTAGCCGGCACGACCCGGACTGCTTTACTTGTCGCTTAGTAATTGCAGACACCACCGAGCCGAGACATGATATACTGACGTAGCTTGAGCGGTTTCGATGCCGGTATGAAGTGTACTCAGGTTTTGTACGTGCCGTGGTTCGGATCGTGACGATTACAACCGCGTTGTGAGAAGTAGTGGAGGCATACCTCCTTTCCATCCCTTACTGGAATGCCTGCTACAACGTCTACTGGGATCTTGCGTTCCGCTATTGCAAATCGACGTCGTACTGGTCGGACCAGGTGGAGTGCCTGTTGCCTTGGTGATGCCTCGGCTGTACGCCGCATGACCACGCCCTTGCTTCGTGCGGTTCCCGAAAACAGCACGAAGCAAGTGCGTAGATTCCCGGGTTGGCTGTGGTAAACCACGAAGGCGCTTCAACCGTGGATGAAGTACCATCATGAAGATCCCGGATTACCGCGCCGCGATATCTTTCCAGGGTCGCATCGATCGACGTCACCAAGATAGGTAACTCGTCGTCCCGAATCTGCCCCCAACCTTCCATTTCCATGGGCAAACTCGTCCGGTGCCTCTGCTTCGCGGGATGTCGTGGCGTCGCAATAGGTCTCTGCAGTTGTCCACGAAGCGGCGAGTCGATGAACTCACATCAGTCCATGTGCTGGGCGTCGCGGGCCTTGGTGAAGCTATATAGCAGTCCGTCAACACAACGGTGCCTGGCGTCAGCAGGCGCAGTTCGTTCAGGAAATCCATGTGCTTAAAGATCATGATGGAGAGCCCGTGTTTGCCGAACCGGAGATCATATGCTCTTGCTGCCACTACCAGATGAACTACAAATGGGGCAACCGACAACACGTAGTCAACATAGACACCACTGGAATTACATTTGTGCTGGGAACTGGTGACGGCTAGGTGAATGTGTTCATGTTCTGTCGTCCGCGAAAAGCCGCGCCGAACCTTCTTCGACGTGTGGCTCGGCTCGGACTCGCGAGGCGTTTGCGCGCAACAGTGGACGACGCTTTGACGAGTTACGAGGCGCGGGGTTCCGACTGATGCTTTTTGGGCAGCTCAATCACTTCGAGATCGATGTGCGTCAGTGAGAGGCCGGTGGTGTTACCCGTGTTACACCCTACAGACTCACTACCGTGCCGCCAGGGTTCCGGTTGCATCGGATGCGGTGCGAGTCTCTGAGACGCTGTGGCCTGGTGGGTTTCACTACGCGCTTCCGTCGGTACGTCAGCGGTGGGGAGAGCGACGAGGTCACCATTCGGGTTGGTCTAGTCGTCTTCTTCCGACATCTCGAAAAAACTATTTGCCCCCTCAGACACAGGTCCGTCCGGGGACGGGGTACTCGGTTCGTCGCAGAAAGATTTGCAAAGTAGACAGCGCGTAGCCACTGGAATATCGCGCTTGTCGTCCACATAGCACACATAGTTGCGGCCGTGATCTAGAGACGTAGTGTAGGGAACGCCGGAGTCTGGCGTCAACCATTCCACGTACAAATTCATTCGGTCCTTGACGTCAGGTACGATCGCCGCCAGCCCGCTACTTGAGAGTGGCTTTTCCACGTCGACCTCCAAGATGGCGTCCAGCCACCGGTCACGCGCAGGATCCAAGTCTTCAAAGGTCAATTTTCAGACGGACCAGCGCCGAGATCCCATGGTCATGGCTATGACGGGGTACACCTCGCCCGCAACTTGCTGTGTTACACACTCCTTCTCGCCGAGATAGGTGGAGACGCACAGACGCCCTCCTTCGACTCAGATAACTTGACCATAATATCGGAAGCCTCCGGCTCGCACGCACACCGCCATGCGCACCTATACGCCGGACTGTTCGCCTTCCGCATCCGCGATTGAGCACCCAGTAAGCCCCTGCCAGCGCCTTGGTGATCGTGTAGGTACCAGGAATGGCGGTTGTCACAGACTTCACGCGAACCGAGGAGCCGGTGATGGACACTACGACGCCTTCGAAAACACTACCGACAGCCTGTTTGACATCTTCGGGGAGAGCCAGCAGATAGTCACTAACGGCCAGCGCAGAAAGTGCCATGGTAGTAAAGACTTGTCTTAGGCTTTTCTCGAAACGGATTCTAAACTGAGCTACCGAGCTACCTAGTTCTACTAGCAGTGTTGACAGCCAATAATGTTTGCCGACTGCTCTTTGTCGGCAAGCACTTCTTCTCTTGTTGTAAGCGAGATTTGGCAATGTGGCATTCTGAACCACGTATTTACAAAGACGCTTGGTTAGCCGAGACGCCCGTAACCACCCTATCCGACCCGAGGTCTTCCTCGATGAAAGCTATCGCACTGTCAACCACGTCACCGGTCAGACGTGGTTGACTGAAGATAAGATATGGATCGCAAAAAGCGGTCGAGGTGCCAGAATATGTATAGTTGGTGCTGGCATCGTGACACGCCACGGCAGCATTATACAGGGAGAGTTTGTACCCGGCTCTCTTGTGCATTGGAGCTCAGCAAAAAAGAGTGGCACGGGGGACGAAGAAGATTACCACGGCAACTTTGATTCCAACCTATTAGAGAAGTGATCCACGAAGTTGTGTGTGACTTTAAAGCAGTACGGAAAATGTATTATACACATGGATGGCGCAAGCTACCATAAACGCCAAGAAGACCATGCTCCAACGAGACGTACGGTCCAGGAAGACATAAAAACGTGGCTGTTCAGGAAACGTGATTTGATACATTTTTTGTATATGAGTTATAGGCTGACTTTCATATACATATTATATTTTAGGCATTAATTTCGGGCCGAGCTGGTTCGACCCTCAGTCGCCAAGGTGCACACGGGCAAGCCGCACTACGTAGCCCATCGGATTGCAAACGATCATGGACACATCCTGTTGTACACGCCCCCGTACCATCCCGAGCTACAACCTATTGAAATGGTTTGGGGGCGTGTAGAGAATAAATCGCTCGACGTCCAGCCGATAACTTTCAGCAAAACTGACTGCTGTGTTTGCTTGCGTCAAGTCTAAACATTGGTGCAAGTGCTGCAAACGCGTGCTGAGATTCGAGAGGAAGTACATGGCGGCACTTGAAGAATGCGAGCTCGTCGACGACGAAGACAGCACCGAGTAAAACCTCTTTCATCTTATAAAATCCTTTGAGAGCAGACTGCATGTTTTTTAACTCAAACTACTTCTCCCATATGTCACGCCCTATCCAGCGCTCTTGTCCAATAGGCTTCCCAGATTTCCCCAGGAAATGCGGCCTCTCAGGCGGCATTTTGCAGTGCTTGTAGCTTCAAAACGACTGCGAATTAGCATGTTTTACACCATAACCATACTAAAAGTGGGCGGTCTTACCACATATCTAAATGGCGTTCCAGGTTTTCTCAAAATTGAGCGAACCACAGTCCTGTCTTTACTAGCCCATCATTTTCTGCCGCTATAATAAGAGGTGCTCTCAAATATGATTTCTTCCTGTTAAGATTCAGCTACGTAATTTCAAATGTAAAGGTGTAAATGCGCTCCCTCCTCGAGCGGTCAGCCGTTTTATTGTGGAGAAGAGAACTGTATGCTACGCTTTCTTGTAGTTGGCTCAGATGTTCTTGGCAGAGTTAATTATTTGGCAGACGAGGTCGCGTCCAAGTTTATTGAAAATGTATTCGATTTTTCTGTCAGAACTCTAAGTCTCGTTCACGACAGAAACGGCTTCTTCAACCCAGTGAATCACCTGCACGCGATCAACTTGGTGCTTTCCATCAGGTGGAATTCTCTGATAGATCTTCAACTGCAGGAATCTCTTCTTAACTGCAGCTTTCAAAGGGTGTTCGAGTCAAATTGCGGCAGGAACTTCTTCATCGTGGTTGCGAAATGACGAAGTAAGCTTGTAGCTGCGTACAAAACCTCTTGTTAGACTTGGTTTCAAAACCGCTTTTTTAGTGTTAAGAAATACTTCTCTGGTCCGCGATAATATGCGCGAATCACTTCTATCGTTATAGCTTCGCAGGTAAAACGAATAGAACGACAAATGATGCACCAGCGAAAAGCTGAGCTTCCAGTGCAGCTCGTAGTCCCTTTTGTGAATATATAGCACTTGTGTTTCTGCATTATAACATCACTTAACTTTGCTCATCCTAGATGGGAATTAGGTTTGTTTTTCGCAATAGCCAAAATTTTTAGCAATATTCGATCGGGAAATTACCGTGAAATCGTCTCCATGCAAGCTTTGCGTGTGGAATTATTAATATAGAGACACGACTAAAAACGGGACGATGTTACTACCACCGAGTTTAGATGGCCATTATTTGATCATTAACGGTGCATCTGCACTGTCTGCGTTGTCCTGAAAACACATGTAGAAATCGTTACCCATTATCTAGGGGAAAGCTATTTTATTTTCGGATTGGTGTATGGAAAATACACCACAAAGTCTCGGTATTTTCGGGCCAATTCTAGATTTGGGAATCGTGGGACTTAGCGTTTTTTCGTGTGAGGTAAAGTCATCTTGTCAAATTTCGGTATACTACTTTTAATGATACCAAAACTAAAACCGAAATCAAGATACACGTATATTGAAGTTGAAGTTATCCATCTTAAGCTGCTACTTTGCCGAGGAAACCTAGAGCCTTGTGCAGGGAGCGCATTCCCAGATAGGGCACCAAGTTGTACAAGCAGTCATCCCACGACGACTTGCTAAGCAGCATTTCCAGTACTGCAATACACCAAAGTCCACACGAGTTGCTATATTGCTGAGTGCGCCACGCTACCTGCTCGTAAGCCACCATGCCTCCCAGCTGTAGCACTCCCTCGATCACCGTGCGCACGCTCTTCTCGATGACTGTATAATTGCTGCGGCGCTGCTGTGGATCAAACATGAAGCACGTTGCTTTCTTGTTGCTGCTTCCGATCGTCCTGTCGATGAGAAGAGCAACCCAATGATGCTTGATGTGGATGATTCCAATGATGCGCTTGTTTTTCGGCTCGCTTGCTCCAAGCCCCGCTGCGATTCTACGTTTCTGCTCCGGCATGGTGAAATCGTGGTAGCTGGGGCTGATAACACCGACGCCTGGGTATTCATCGCGTAGAACCATCAGAGACAGCAGTATCGACGTGGTGTGGAGCCACAAGTTCTCACGGAAGTCAAGCAGCTGATGTCCATTTAGGCATTCGCCTGGTACGCCATTCACGCTTAGATTTAGCGTTTCGACGGAAGCCTTGTGCTCGCTCTGCATAATATACGATGGTTTAGTCAGTTCGGTTCAAAATCGGTCAAAGTTTTGTAGTGGTTATTTACCTTAGTGACGTTGCGCGTATCAGTAAAGGGCTCACGAAGGTCAGCAACTCGCCATTCCACATTGTCAATCCATTTAGTGGTGCGCATCACTAACAGGAACCTTTGGCGAGCTTCCGCCATGCTCGCCACTGGTCGAACGTAGCATACCCATAGTCTGGCCAATAGGCCAGTAAATTAACGTTTTGCTTGAGTTTGATGGCCTCGATGGCTTCCACCACTACCGGTAGTGGTGGAATTCTCTTTATAACAGGAATGTCTTGTCCAACCTCGAAGGATCGAACGGATAGAGTGCCGACAACATCAACATTCGGAATTATCAGCGCGTCCACCATAGGTTTGGAGTGAAAAAGACTGTAGGGACCGTCCAGCAATGCAGCGACCTCGTCGAAAGAGACGAACTTGGACACTTTCGCTTGGCGATATTTAGCAGCTAGTCGAAGCGCCGTTTCGAGGTCCTGCTTTGCCTGCGCCCGCTTGTGCTGTGCCTTGGTCATTCCATTGATCACTGGGCGATCCGCGAATGCCCAATTTACTGCCCTCACGCTCTCCGTTGACGAGACTCCAGGTTCGGTGGGAATTTGGGTGGGTTCGGTATCATCTTGTGACTCAGTGCTCTTGACAGATGTAGCATTATCGTCGGCTCCAGTGTCCTCGCACACAACTCCGGTCGAGTCATCTTCAGGGATGGCAATACCTCCACTCTTGGGGCTGAAAACGACCGCGCTGCCCTTATCGTTGGCCTCAAATTGCGCAACACTATCTCCATCGTTGCTTGCAACTTCGACATCAGCCTTTGTAGTCAACTGAGACGACGTATCGGCAAACGAAAGCTGTGAAAGACTTGCTCCGCCAACCGAAGCCACCTGGGACAACCCAGGGAACTCAGGAACCTCACGTTCAACAATGTCGATCACCTCCCCAGAGTTGAGCGCCACATAGAAATCCTGTAGCCACTACAGTGCAACTCGAAATGTTGGCGTCGATTGGAGCGCCATTCGATCCATGATCTTTTCAGCCATTGCTTTGGCTTCGGCGTACATCGTGGCGCCTGACAGAGCTCGTGTCTTTAGTACAGGTGGGCAAGTGCCTTGTTTCAAACCACCGCATTGAATGGCACCTATGTCGATGTTGTTTTCAGAGCTCTGGACAATCCATCTCGTAGGAAAACAGCGCATGGGTGGGATCACTGTTTCGAAGTTGCGTGTGCTCCGAACATACATCACATGACGACATGGCAGCAAACAGGTCTTCATGAAGATGCAATTGCATGTATTGGTCTGTTCGACAGCCATTGACACGGTTAGTATAGAAAAGAATACTAGATGAATACAACCAAAACTTCACCAAACCCAAACTGAAAACTAAAACTTACTCGCGAGTTAACCTCATGCGCAATTCCAGATCGAGGACTTGTAACTGTTGTCATGCCACGTACACCAAGCTCAATGGCGTAGTCTGTATCTGGTCCTGTTGCCAACTCATGCTGCTTGGAGACCAAGTCGAACGCGAACTAGCTCAGTTGGAGAGCAAACAGTGTCAACTCTCGATCTTCGTAATCACGCGAAGGTCGACTGCCAATCCGGTGATATTCGGCGAGATACTGGTCCTCGGCGTACTCCTGGAGTGTCATTAACGTTGACAGTAGCTGGTCTATCGTGAACGTGTCGTTAATAATATCCTTGATTTTCCCCACTTGCTCTTGATCCTGTTGTTTGTATTGTTCGTGAGATGCGGGGTGTTGCCGCGCCTATCCGACACCCACTCGTCCTGGTTGTTGTCCCAATTTCCCATAAAGGTGCGGTACAACTCGTGCATAGTATCCCCTCCGAGTAATTCCAACATAGCTCCTTTTGCGTCGGCATATTCGCTCTGGCTAGCAGCGTATACCAGCAGTCGAACAAGACTTTTCACCTCCTTTTTCACCGATGGCGCCAGCCGCACGACCTGCTTCTTCAACCAGGTAATGGCATGCCATTGACACACAAGTTGGCGTGCGTCGGGCAGCTCCTCCCGCAGAACGTCCTTCTCGTGGAGGGCCTTGTCGGTCATGACGACTTTTATCTTGGCCCAGTCCGGATTGTGTGCTTTATAAATCTGCATCACACGCCGCAGATTGTCCTTGTGTTCGCTATCTACAAGTGCATGATGAACATATTGACCCTTTGACAAGTTTGTTATTTTATTGTTTTATCATACACAATACACTCATTCAACACTGGTACCTTGCCGAACACATCGTGCACTACAAAGCTGAACAGCTTGTAGCGATTCACGTTCGTGTCGTGAGTCGAGTCAACAAGAATCACCTCAGGAAAAGCCTTGAATAAGCGTTTCATTCTCGCCGACTGAAAAGTGGCGATGCGGGCAACGTTGGTATCACTATCCACGAGCACCTGGGCCGAATTTCTGCCGTTCTGCCTGCAAAATTCTTCCATCACCGCAAACGCGCGCTGGGCGTCTGGGAGACCCGCTTGTTCATCAAGCTTGTACCGCTGCACCATATTGTGGACATCTCGCTGAGTCGTTTTCTCGCCTATTGCACGTAACCAAAAATACACAAAACTTAGTTGGCACCAACCAAATTCACACTGAAAATAAAAGATCACCACCTATACGTTCACGCAGATATTGTAGTATCCCTTGCGTGTTTGCGCCAGCCTTGTGTAGCACAGCCAGGTCGTCCGTCAACCGGGGGTCCTTTACTGTCCGGTTCTCCGCGTAATTGTCCTAGATGTGCTTGTTCAGGTTGTGGTTATGATTGCCCGTGGCGTTCACACGCAAATACCAAGAGCCACTGAGCTTTGCTGTAATACGAATATTCACCCTTGCCTTGCACTTGGTGTCACGAACTTTGTTGTGAATGCGCTTGCCCTTGCCCTTTGGTTCGTAGGGCTGACCGTGCGTACATACCATCGTCTTGGAGTAGGTCACCCATTCTTCCGGAACCAATGACACCGCCTTTCTTGCCCTCTTTCCTGCCTTCTTTCTCACCTTCGCCATCCGAATGATCTGTTTTTCCTCAGCGAGACCGACGTACTTGTGCGCTTGGAAAACTGCTGGAACGTCTGAGTCTGGAACCCATCAAAGCATTCGTGAAACTCCTCCCACGATTCAAAAGTGGTCTTGAATCCGTAAAACCATACGGGGGACATCAGCTTCACGCGGAGATCATGTGTTTGGTGTGAACTTCGGTGTACGTTCGATGACCGAACGTACCGAACTTCACTGACTTCGTCGTCTCCATCCTCCTCGTCGCGTTCAATGTCGTCCTCGACCTCGTCGTCTTCACTAACGTCGTCTTCGTCCGCACTGCCCGCAGTACCAAGCAGATAAAGCGCCTTCTCTTCGTAGTCGGGGTCGTCACCGGTGCTTTACTGCTCCTCGTCAACTTCGTCAAAAGCGGATATCACATCAGCAAGCGCGCTGTCGTCCGAATCTGGGTCTTTCTCTATGCCGAATATCTGACGCACCGCGCGCGCTTCCCATCGCTCGTTGCTTCTCTGGTCGCGCGCGTGCGACCTGGGCCTCGCCCCATCTTCACCTCGAAGATGGCGGTAGCGCTCCGGGTGCGTATGCTTCGGCCTTCGATTACAAGTCGACTCTCATGCGCGTCGCGGCGTTCTCGCGCGATATTCGCCGCCCGCTGTGCCTCCAGCACATCGCGATCGTGGATTGGAAGCGGGGGCACATTCCGCAGCGCTGCCCGAGGGTCTCCTCGAAGGTTTCGCTGATGCTCGCGAAGCCGACTCCGCTGCAACTCCGCGCTGTGGCGCTGCGCGCGCGTCACATCGCCTCCTTGATTCGTCGGGTCCTCCGGCGCGCTCGCCTGGTAGAAATTTGTGTCCGTCAAAGCAGTTAATCAAGCGGGAGCGCTTTCGAGCGTACCGTGCCGGTTGTTCGCGCCATTCACGTGCGGGGACCTTCATTCTTGATTCTCTCTCCAAGGGGGCCGATCGTCGAATACCATTCAATTGGAGGGAGCGGGTGCAGGGCTTACTTTTCGAAAAATCAGGACAACAAACGGTAAGGAAATTATCGTCGCCTCCCTCTCCAAATTCAACCCGACCCTCGAAAACTGGCTTGATCTGATCTACCAAATATCCACCGCATTCGACACTGAACTTGGAACCAAGAATTGGTGGTAGCAGCGTGTGCCGGGTTTTTGCTATAGCACGCGTGAAATTCGCATTCAGGTGTTAAATAGACGAGATTAGCCAATCATATCTCATGATATGAATTTGTGTAAGTTACCTAAAACCTTTCTGAGCGGACCAGAGAAGCAACATTTTTTTCAGAAAGAATTGGGCCGATTTGGCGAAATGGCAATTTAGTTGTTGTCATTTGTGAAGTACTTCTTAACCCAGCTCAAGTAGCCCCGATAAAGAGAAAAAAAAACAATCTACAAATACACCTTCTCGGACTCATCGGCCAGTGAGTGCAGCGTGATGCTTTCGACGGTGCAGTCCTCAATTGGGAGCAGCTCGCCACCTGGGATACGCAGGTCGCAGTTGTGAACCTCTGGTGGGTACTCCTCCTTGGTCAATAAATCCGTGAATCGTGCCGCAAAGTTGGTCTCTCTCGACGTCATGACTCGGTCGATGGGCGTAATGACCACGATAAAAGAAAACCCAATCACAATCGCGATGCCTATGAACGTAGCGATAGCTGAGCTGAGCGGGATGGAGTATTTGATCTTCTTCCTCTCCGTGTCGCCGTCCAAGCGAGTGCTCCCCAAATACAAGCTGCTTGCCCCCTCTGGAACATCATCCAGAGTCACCGTCTTCGTCGCCGCGTCTTGGAAGAGGTAGTACAGCGCTGAAGTGTACATGGCTTGACGGGGGTCATCCAAATAGTAGTGGTTGTTCTCTATTTGAGTGATGAACGAGTCGACGAGAACCGAGCAATTCAATTCGCCAAGGCTGGCATCGGTCCAGGTGACATCGCTAAAACGATCCTTCTGGGCGTACTCCCACAAGTGTCGCTCGTTAGTCTTGGGGTACAGCAGTGGTTGAGCATTGAGCGTCACAAGTTGGACGGGGTTGATGAATCTGGCATCCATCCGCCCCGACGGAAGAGTGCTGTTCCCAACAACCAGGACCGATCGAGTTTTCGCGCTTGGGTTGGTAGTATTCTGAAGTTCGTGGACGAGGCCAGAGCAACCGCCCGGTACTCCGCACCCAGCGTTGAACATCTTGCTCACATCTTCCAGCTTCCAGTCGAGCTTGGCAAACGAAAACACGAGATGTCTCCGTGGGTTTATCATGTAAGGGAGCGCTTCTTGCTCGTCAAAAGCGTCGCCCGATATGTAAGTTCCTGCTCCGTAGAGGAACGCTGAGTCTTCCTCTGCAGTACACCCCGAAGGCAGGAAGTTCAAGTAATCGCTGCCATACGTCATGTCCTCCACCGAGCAGCCCGTCAAGTACGGCAAAAGCAGGATTTGCCTCTTGAAAGCGACCATGCCGGACTCGTCTCGAAAGATGCAATTTGAGGACCCGCAGGTCCCAGCAGGGCTGCTGTAGAGGTAAATGGACGTGTTGCAGTAGATCTGGTCGAGCTGGGCGAGTTGCGCGGCCGTGTACAAGCTTGTGTCGTAGACGTTGGGCGACAAGGTCCCGTTGGCAGAGCAGTCGGTGCTCAGGTTCCGGTACTGCACCGACGGGTCCAGCGGGATGTCGAGCGTCAGCATCGTGAGGTTCAGCTGCGACGAGATCGCGTACGTCTCGAACAGGAAGGTCGTCTCATCAAGAGAAAGCTGCGTCGACTCGTTCAAAGTTTTGTTCATTCCAACTAGAACCGTAGTCACGAACGTGTCCAGGTTGTGTGTCGATGAGTCTGTGATGTTGGCCAGCAGTTGCAGCGAGCTGACGGCTCCGTTGCATTTACGCATGCCGGCGTACTCGCTGGTGTTGTCGAACGTGCTGAACGTGTTTTGGTCCGAGTCATCTTGGTCGTATTTCCCATCAACCCACGAGCACGGGTACGCTGCAGACACATCGGCGTCCGACACGGACCTCTCGAACAGAGCTTTGCCCTGCAGGAACATCTCGTACCCGGTCAACAAGTCAAAACCCGTTTCCGCTTGAAACCCAGCGAAGGCGTCGGCGTCGAGGTAACTGGCTGTGAAGTTAACAGAGTTGGTCAGATCTGCGCCGACCGGCAGCGCGTCGTAGTTCCACGAGCTCAGGGTGAATCCGTAGCCCACCGACGTCGAGTCGATGCTCTTGACCGTCGGCATCTTGCTGGTGTCGTTGATGCTGGTCTCCAGACTGGCCTCGCTCAACGACGAGTTGCTGGAGAGCAGGCACGACGACCCGGACTGGATAATAAAGGGCTCGACCTCCTGCCGCACCGCAGTCCTCAAGATGGTGTTCTGCACGTCGTTGGCGTCGGACGTGTCCGAGAGCCCAAGCACCGACGTGACGAGATCGTCCTGCACGAAAATGTGCTCCACGCCGACGATCGTGTGCTTGATGTTCATGGACGTGATGCCGACGTTCACGACGTACATGGTGAACGGGGTGAACCACCAGAGCACGGCCTTCTTGACGTTGCCGCGACCGTCCCGGACGTTCTGGCCCGGGTGCCACGGCAGGTTCCCGAAGTACGTGACCATGACGGCCAGGAAGACGAAGAAGGCGAAGTTGAGCAGCTCGCCGGCGGCGGCGGAGATGTAGCCGTTGAGCAACTGGTAGGTCTCGACCTTGTTGTCGGCGTTCTTGGAGGACCCGACGGCGTCGCTGATCTTGGAGCCCATGGTCACCTCGGACAGGAAAATGGCCATGAAGCCGATGAGCACCCCGTTGCTGATCAGCACGATGGCCAGGAAGGGCACGGCTCGCAGCTTCACGTCCGGTTCCACGTGCTCTCCGTTGAGCAGAGTGTCGCTGCGGAGGAGAGAGGTGCCAATGGCATTGTTGTTGTTGATGATGATGTCGTTGTCGTTGTCAAAGTCCCCCGGGAGGTTCTTGGTGGGGGTGTCCACGACTGCGTAGACGTCCGAGGGCGACTGCACGTCCATGGTTGTTGGGGAAGTGCGGGTGTGCCCCAAGTGTCCGAATCGCAAGTGGCAAAGTCTGTCGTCGGCTGGCAGTGACAAACAGGCAGGTGCAGAGAGCAACGCATGTAGCCTTGGTTAAGCAACTTTGACGGAGACTTTGACGTCTGGGTGACAGCGCCCCGGTGATATATCACCAGGTCAGATGCTAGGCGATGGACGCGAAGCATGAAAACTTGCACCAAAACCAGCAGTTGGATAGAGTGAGTGCTGCATCGAAAGCTATTGCAGGTGTTTTATTTTGCACGAAGGTCGCAATGCACCCAGGAACGCATTTAATCGCAATCGACGCGACGCATTCATTTATTCCTCTGGTCGCCTGTGTCTCGCCTTGCTTTAGCTCTGCATCCACCCAAACACCAGCAGCAACGCAGGAAACCCAGCAGGTGCCTGGAGCCAGCAGCAACGGCTACAAAATGTGCCTGTACATACCGTAGCTGCCTGCTGGTTTTCTACCGTGTGGCGATGCCCTCTACGCCATGTTCAAGCACTGCAATGGGCCATCGCTCGATGCAGCCATTGGCAATGGCTGCATCGAGCTCGCCGTCGGTACCCACCGCACACTTCCACCTGGCCCATGCGCCCTGACACCAACTTCGCCAGCTGCTCGCTCGCTCACAACGCGAAAGGCGTCGAACGCAGCATATCCTAGCACCTTCACTTCGCCTTTCACTTCCAGTCGCGCATACCCCACAACCATGTCTAAGGCGGACCCCGTCGACGTCGAAAAACCCGTGGACATCGCGCTGCTGGAAGACAAGCTGGAGGCCAGCTCCCCGACGCTCGACATCACGCTGGCTCCGGCGCGGCTGGCCTTCCACGTCGCCGTGCTCTGTCTCTTCATCGGGGCCTTCACGGGCGTCGCGCTCTGGGGCATCACACTGCCGGAGACCGTGTACGACAAGGTGGGGTCGTCCACCAACGCCGACAAGAAGACGGACACATACAACTTCCGCTCCGGGCTCGTGATGGCGTTCGTGGAGGTGGTTATGGGCTGGTGGCTCGACAAAATTCAGCCGGCGTACATCGTGTTCCTGCACAACCTACTCTGGTCGGCCAAGGAGGTGTCGGCCCCCAGCAAAGTGGTGGGTCGGATCCGATCCGTCGTGCTCGTCGTCGTCCCCATCGTGGTCGTGCTAACGCTGGGCAACAGCATCCGCGGCTTCCAGGCCTCCAACAGCACCGTGGGCTACAACTCGACCATGATCCTCGACGACTTCCAGAAGTCCCAGTCCAGCATCGAGAAGTTGCAGGCCGCGGCGCTCAAGAACGAGTCGGACGTGCGCCGTCCCAGCGACACCATCCTGCAGAACGCGGTGCGGCAGCAGACGACCCCGTTCAGCTTCATCGCGAACCCGACCTGCACGCAGCAGAACTCGTCCGTCACCTACGCGGGCGAGAGCTTGGCGCCAATCAACGTGGACGATCTGGCGTCCATCGCCGTCGTCTACGGCTTCTACTCGAACGAGTGGAACACCGAGGTCAACTTCATGAACAAGACGCCCGACGCCAGCTACTCCATCGGGTACTCGGACGCCCAGGGCAACACGGACTGGCCGGAGGCGTTCGACATCAACGACGTGGTCGACCTCTTCTTGCACGGCACCGTCATGATGGAGCGCGCGGTCGCCAACTCCGAGAGGCGACAGCACAATTGCTCCGAGTCCGACGGCCGAACGGACCTCGACGTGTTCCCGAACGACTCCATCAGCACGGGCGGTTGGACGTACGCCGACGACGGGACGCGGATCTGCCAGGGCCCCGCCACCTCCCTCTTCACGCTCATGGAGGCCGTGGGCAACATCACCTCCGTCTCGATCGATTCCGTCATGAGCCTGGTCACCGAGGGACTCAACAAGTCGTTCCCTAGCACCTTCGCGATGGACGAGACGACGCTGTCTCTGGAGAAGCTAAGCCTCACGGACCAAATGAGCATCGAAGCATTAACCATCGACGTCGTCCTCAACACTTCGATCGTCTACGGGGAGTCGTTCGAAGGCGCTGCATGCGACTTCTACGGGGCGTGTCCGTCGAACGCAACGAGCTCGAGCTCGAGGGACACCAATGCGAGCTTCATCCCTGACTACGTGTGGAGCTACTACAGCACCAGCTTCTGCGGCAACACGTCCTGCGTCTTCTACGACGTCAGCAACACGTTCAACCTGCAGAAGGAGGTAGGGGTCATCCCCGTAGTGGACAACTGCTCCACTATCAGCTACGACGCTAACTACGGAGGATGGTATCCCATCGGGTGCGAGAAGCTCTCGAACCAAGCAGTCATCTATGGCATCGGCTCGTACATCACTGGCGACACGTTCGCGTACGGCGGCCTCGACGGAGAATACGAGGTTTTCGGAGACAGCTTGGACATGTACGTGGGCCCGTACATCGTCAACCCTCGACGCCACATCCAATTCAGCTTCGCGCTGGTATCGTGGCAGACGGACCCAGTGCACCAGGACTTCGACGCGCAGTGCGATGTCAACGGAGAAGATGGGGGCGATTGCAACGGTATGTGGTACCAACTCCCTCAAACCAAGCGCTACCTGTTCGCTGGAGAGGACGTACTCCCCGTAAGCGATATCATGGAAGGGGATTTCCACTCCCCGACACCGTTGGTGCAGTTGAACGCGCCGTCCTTCTTGATTCAAGGCACGCCGACCGAGTTGGAGTACTTGAACCTCGACAATTTCGCGAATACCCAGTGGAACGCCAGCTTGAACGAGACGCTCGGCAGCGACGCGTGCTCGTCGCTGATGGAGTCGTATCTGCTGCAGCTGGAGGACAACCGATACTACTTGGAGAGGCCGCTGGAAGTCATGTACTCTTCGATCTTCTTCTTTTTCATGCAGAACGCTGCCGTGACCGACCTCACCTCTTCATCGTCCTCGTCATCTTCAAGTTCAACTCCCTCAACGTCGTCGGATCTCCTTGCCAACGTGCAGCTTAAAGGGGATCGTCAGCTCCGCCGAATCGCCATGTCGATCCCTACGAATTCATTCTGGATCTCGTTCGTGGGCTGTGTAGCTCTAATAGCCATCATGTTCATCATCCTCATCTTCCCTACTCGACGCGCCGAGTACTTCGAGCCAGGAACTACCACTGCGGAAAAGTATGTGGCGCTGAAAACCGACGCCGACTACCCGGATCTCGTGTACAAGAAGATGCTCGTGCCAGCAAAGAACATCGGAGTCGATTCGCCGATCATGGACGCCTTCCGTGTGGAAAGCATGACGCTGGTGCACCGCACCGGAGAAAGAACACAGACCATTGAGCTGTGACGTTGCACTATTGGAACATATTCCCCTCGGAGTTGCCAAAGGGAACTTCATAAGATGTTTCGACGACCAAGTTAATAGTTTTAAGCATGTTGGTCACAAAGAGACGGTCATTAGTGATGGAAAAGAATATTAGATCGTCTGCTCTATTTTGTTGTTCTGTTTTGCTGTGATGGTCACTAATAGCACACCTTTTGTGAAAGCGTAAGAAACAAGAAACGACACCACAAGAAACGAATCGAGCGAGAATGAAAAGGATCAGGATCAAGTCTCTTTCCGGCAAGCCGAGTACTGAGTTGTCGGTCGTAAGGCGCAGTGGCAGTAGGGGATCCATGCACACAAGAGCGGATGCATGGCAGAAACTTCTGCTCCGTCCGGACATCCATGGCTGCCTCACCTTCTCCAAGTTGCGCTGCGTGATTTCGATCGTCTCGATCGCGTTGCTGGCCACAGACATTCCTCGCTCCGGACTCGGTGTACGTCGTCTCGGTGACTACTACCAAGTGTCAATCATGCCGGACACCGTTGCTCGCTTTGGTCCCTACGACTACCCGGTTCGACACGTTTGGCGAGCGAGCGACGAGATAAGCGGAATAGACAAGTTTTACGGGCTGGAGGGAGCAGACCCTGTCGACTCAGCCAACGTGTGGTCCTACCAGTACGACACAACCTCTATAGGACTGCGCGGCGCTGTAGAACTGCTCAACGTGACGGCGTATCCCGAGTCGCTACTTTACAAGGGGAAACAGGGGAAGGAAAACAACCAGAACGGTATTCTTGACCTCAACACCACGTTTTTCATGCTGGATGCGTTCATCTCCGCAGCACGAGCGAAGCTACGAGTTCGAGAAACTGAGCCAGGTGCCGCCACCCCAGAAGTACTTCGCTTTGGGACCAAACACTTCTGGGTAGATCGCGTGTACCAATACTTGACTCAGTTTGTGAAGCCCAACCGAATGTGGAGCCTCCACACGTTGCATGTCCCGCTAATATCTCGCCAAACACGTTCACTTCACCTGTGCACAGCTACATCCAGAAGCGACCAGCCACTTCGTCCTAGATTTTGCTCTTACCCAGGTATTTGGAAGTGCGCTCACCCTGCAAATGCATCGCTTCCAGCGGTGCATCTGTCTGACCAAATGGACATTCGCTTTCAGGAGTTCCAGAGACGATATCCAGATCTAGTGCTTGATGTAGCACTGATCTCTACTCACAGGCCGTCCATGATTTCGGGGACCTTGAGCTACACGTATTTTAACTGCGAAGACCAGGAGATCGTCGTGTTAACCCGAGGGCGGCGCTGTGCTGAAAATGATACCGCATCGAGCGAGTGCACGACGGTCTTTGTCGATGACTACCGCTACGAGCGCGAGATACTGCAGACGAACGTTGTAGACTGGTATTTCTTCATTGCCATGATGCGCGGGGGTGCGCAAGGCTACTTCTGGGTCCGGTTGATTCTTCTTTACCACGCAGCCTTGATCGCCGCAGATCAACCTGGAGTCGACGAGGAGCTGCACTGGTACTCTCGCGGCTTATCTGCTGTTTTAACTGTGTTTAAAATCCCGTTCCAGGTCGTAGTTTACAGCAGCGTGCTGCCTGTTGTTGGCTATGTGCTGGCGCTCCTTTTGGATGGCAACTTCATGGAGATTTTTCTGGACTCGTACTGGTCGACGCTAGAAGGCGTCACGAGGATTGAGTTCTTGCCTTTCTTGAACTTAGCTGTGACCCAAATGCGCTCTGTGTGGCTAATGGCACTACTCGTGGATTTGATGGTACTGGTGGCGAGGAAACCAATCAGCGGTTCGGAGGAAAAACTCCCTGGCATTCGCGGACTTGCGATCAGCTTCACCTCGGCACTGACGGTCATTGGACCGTACAGGCGGAAGGAGTTCCGGACTACCGAAATCGTGAGAACGATACGTTTTCCTGGTGTCGGTCAAAGGATGGATACAGTGCGGGCCACCCCTCAATGGTACTTTAACGAGTCCACGTATTTGTTTGACAACAGCACGGCAATGCTACTAATGTGTGTCGGAGCTGTGGCTGTACTAGCGGGCGCAGCGCGACTGGTAGGCTTCGCACGGCGTGAAGACCAAGGCTTGGTCTTGGTGTCAACTCTCAACGTCCCCTTTGGGACAGAGCTTCTTTGGCCCACCTCCTCCTTGAGCATTCGGTTCAATGCATTGACCAGTTCCACACTGTACCAACACGATCGGGCGAGTTTTGCAAAAATTTCCCCTGAACCCCGGCAAGGCCCAGCCTCGACACTGCGAGCACCTCCACAGATTTCATGGTTTCAACCTAATAGTGCACATCTGATCGTTCGAGAGAGTTCGACGTCTTCATGTTGGTCGGAATGGCGTCTGTGGCGTTTCTGCTGTTGCAAACGAGCTACGGCTATGCCTACGAACTCGTGTTTCCTGCTACCAACAGGAGGTTTGGCTTCACGCACAACACAATCGCACTCGATCCTGCAGCTCATGAACATTGCAATGATGACGGACCCGTGGAACTTCTTTTGGCTCCGAGTGCTTGGAATCAACTTGTACTTGTACACGATTCGGCCTGCTCGGCCGTCACGTTTTACTCTTATGTCGTACGCTGTCCTTTTGCCGTACGCTGTCATTTTGCCGTATGCTGAAGACGAAATGGAGGAACGCACCGGGCTCAGCTGTGATGATTTCCAACTCGAGGACTCATTGAACTCCAGGGTACTCCCAATGCCCACGCTGCTCCAAAGCGGGTGACGATTTCAAAGCAATTAACAGTTTTTCCTCAAATATACCTCGACTGGACTTCACAGTTCCAGAATCGAGCTAAACGTGGTGCATGTCCGTTTTCCAGCGTCGAAGTCGATTTAGCCCAGCTCCACATCTTCACATTTGAGCGTTCGTCGGAGGCTGTGATTTATGGCAAACATTTACCCAGTGCGGCGTGGAAATCCACACACTCGCGTTTCCGAAGGCGAAGACGATCGGAGTCACAGCGCAAGAACACAAACGTGGGTCAGGACAAGTGAGTGGCAGAAGCACCTCACCCAACCAGATATCGGCAAGTGCGTTGCGCTCTCGAAGATACGATGCATTTTCACGCTGGTGTCACTTTCTCTGCTCCTGACCGACATACCGCGAACGGGGCTCGGAGTAAGAACCCTGCATGAGTATTACCCGATACAGCTCATGCCTAGCACCGCCGTTCGCTTTGGGCCCTTTGACTACTCCGTCATACATGTCTGGCGTTCAGAATCGAGTTCCGCCGAGTACACAGGACTCAAAGGAGATCAACCCGTTTCGGAGCTCGGGTGTGGCCGTACCAGTACGACACCCTGTCTGTCGGTTTTCGAGGTGCGGTCGACCTGCTGAACGTGACGGAGTTCCCGGACTTCTTGCTTTATAAACCGAAAAGCGGCGAATCGAAGAAAGATGCAGATAGTCTGATCGACTTACCAACAACTTTCACGATGCTGGATGCCTTCATGACTGCCGCACGAAACAAACTGCGACCACTAGGAAATGAGTCGGCAATTCTACGCTACGCCACCAAGCACAATTGGATCGACCGTATACACCACTACGTGGTGCGGTTCGCCTCGACGAACCCTGCCTGGAGACTGCACTCGCTTCACATTCCTCACATCACCAACACGACGCAGTCTCTCGCAATATGCTCGAAAGCAAAGCGTCCCCCGCTTCGACCTCGCTTCTGCAATCACCCCGGTATCTGGAAAGTCAACAATCCGATGAGTGCATTGCTGCCTTCGGTTCGGCTCTGGGATCACATGGATCTACGACTCCAGGCTTTCAGAGAGCACTACTCGGATCTCGAGCTGGATGTGGTGCTGTTGTCGTCACAGAGGCTATCCGCGACGTCGGGTTTGCTGCAGTCGACCTACTACAACTATGAAGCCCTGGAGATCGTCGTACTCACAAGGGGGAGGCGGTGCGTTAACACAGAGTCCTCGGGACCATCTGCTATCACGTGCACAACGGTCTTCATAGACGACTACCGCTATGAGAGCGATCGTGTCCAAACTATCCTTGTCGACTGGTATGACATCATTGCCTTCCTGCGAGGAGGTGCACAGGCCTACGTTTGGGTCCGCTTGGTCTTGTTAATGTATGGTGCCTGCGTAGTTGCTGGACAACCAGTGGCTCGAAAGAAAGCGGTCGATTCCGTGTTGTTGTCAACTGTATGGATTGTGTTAAAGATTCCGTTCGAAGTGGTTGTGTACTCCAGTTTGCTGCCGATCAGTGGTTATGTGATCGCACTGCTGTTGGATAGCAGCTTCATGGACATTTATCTCGATTCCTTCTGGGCCGCAGTGGGGGGATCAATCAACATTGGGCTGGTGTCGTTTCTCCGATCCACTGCAGTGCAGATGCGCAACGTTTGGCTGTTGGCATTCCTCGCGAACTTAGCTGTGTTTGGAGTAACGAGAAGTCGAGGCTATTGGGGAGATGGGATTCCTGCCATCCGAGGTCTAGTCATTTGTTTCACGTCGACTCTGACGGTTTTTGGTCCGTACAAGAAGACCACCTATCGCAACACCGATATCATCAACTTGTTCGAGATTGCTGACGAAGGTCAAACAATGGATATCGTCCGCAGCAACCCTGTCGGTCATTACAACATCTCCAATTACTTCTTTGACGACAGTGCGGTTATGTTGCTGTTCTGCACCAACGTCGTCGTTTGGCTTGCAATTGCCATACAAGTTGTGGGGTATTTGGCATCACGGCGGAGCCATTTGCGCTATGAAACCAGGGGGATAATTTTGAGCACGACGCCTATGGTTCCATGCGGGGCGCACCGACTTTGGGTGACATCAGTCTTGACTATCCAATTTTACGTCCCAACGCGAGTGCCGACCACAACGAAAACAAGTTCTTCGCGAACAGCATCACCGTTAGGTGTCATTATGAAAGGTGAGAATTCTCCATTGCAAACAAAGGTGAAACCATTCAATTCGCAAATATTGCCACGAATTCGTTCATGGAGGAGCACCTCGCGAAGGCATCTGCTGGGCGAAGAGGATTACAACTCCATCGAGTTTCGATCCATCCTGCAGCTCATGAATATCGCCATGTTCACCGATCCGTGGAATTTCTTATGGCTACGTGTGTCGGGCATCCCCTTGTACTTGTATAGAATCCGAGCGATCCCATTGACCTCCGCCGATAACCGTACTAGTAGAAGGCTCCAATTTTACACCGTCATATTGCCATACGATGTTGACGAAATGGAGGAACACGCAGGAGTTGCCGCCGAAGACTTTCAGCTTCTCGACTCGGCGAGCTCCAGAGATATCCCCATGTCGATACTGTTGCAAAGCGGTTAACGGTGGTCGTAGATTAGGCACTTCCGGCCAAGTACGCGTCATCCTTCCATTCTCAATTTGAAGGGCGCATGCGGTGCTGTTGCGATAAGTGCCAAACTCTTGAAAACG
The DNA here is from genome assembly GCF_018691715.1 of Phytophthora cinnamomi. Classification (NCBI taxonomy): domain Eukaryota; phylum Oomycota; class Peronosporomycetes; order Peronosporales; family Peronosporaceae; genus Phytophthora; species Phytophthora cinnamomi. The sequence goes on from NW_027151037.1 coordinate 213,003, forward strand.
AAAATGTAGATAACATCATACGGAGTATGTTCGGAACAGGTTTGGTTTCCAATTTGAGACGACTCATGTAATTGTTCGAACACCTCCAAGCGTCGACATGTCCTATTCCGTCACCTTCACCAAGAGCAGCCATGTATCGTGAGTGGGGCGAAATTTGGAGTGCTCCGTTCGCTTGCTGGAGTAGATAAAGCTTCGTCCACGCTTAAAAACCTTCGGTTTGGGCATCAACAACATGCCAGCAATGCCCCAGCCTCTGGTCTTTGTGAAAGACACCTTCAACTACAGTTCACGGGCTTTAATATGGGACCGATAGCAGCAGAATTCCGATATCACCAACTGCATCACTTTGTCAAAACTCCGATGCATCGTCACACTCGTGTTGCTCGTTCTACTCATAACCGATATCCCGCGCACCGGCCTTGGCATACACAACTTGCAGGAATATTATCCGGTGCCGCTCATGCCCAGCACCGCCGTCCGCTTCGGGCCCTTCAACTACCCTGTTGTGCATAGCTACCGGCTCGGCAACGACAGCAATTCCGAATACACTAAATTCGCAGGACTCAAGGGCGATCAACCCGTTTCAGCAGCTCGAGTCTGGTCGTACCAATACGACACCACCTCCGTCGGTTTTCGAGGAGCCGTGGAGCTGCTGAACGTGACCGAGTATCAAAGACACATCCTCACCTCAACGCCATTGGTTCTTTGTGGTGCACAGCTGCTCTGGCCAACGACTGTTCTAAGCGTCCACTTCGCAATCACTACTCAAATACCTTCGTCGTGACTTGGTCCACGTGTATCTAATGTCAGCAAGTTCCCACACACCAAAGCTGCCAGGTTCGTGGACCCCACATGGCATCCTCATCTACCGCTAATATGGTTCCGGGGCTTTCGTCGCGACAGAAAGTGGGCCACTGCAGCCACCAACTTGCAAGAACAGTTCAACAAAGCTCGTTGCATATTCCACATTACAGAAGTGCAGGGTTTTGCTCCGTATGAACATCGCGACGATGACCGATCCGTTGAATCTCATTTGGCTGAGGGTGATCGGCACCGAATTGTACTTTTACAGGGTCGACCTGGTCCGATCTCGTGGCAGCAAAGCCGCTAAAGACATGTCGAGCTCGTACGCCATCATTTTGCCATATCACGAAAATGACATGGAAGAGTACGCAGGCCTGGATATTGGCGAGTTTCAACTGCTCGACTCGGCAATTCCTCGAGATATCCCCTTTTCGCACTGCTTCAATCTGGATGGTAACGACGTATCAAGCTGGTAGCGTAGTCGGTAATTGTTAAGACACACAGCAATTTTGGCAAGCACCGTGTAGTGGATGCCGAGGTTTGACAATCCTGGTTCCACCGCAGCTGACTCAATAGGTGACCCACGTGTCTGTCTTTATTGACAAGAATGGGTTCACTACTCAACAGGCCGGACAGACTGTAAGTGTCTCCTCCGGTATGCTTCCTGCATATCTTAGAACTTGTATGCCCAACTGCACATTTATCTGGACAGAGTCCAACGGAGACGACGAGCTGGTTACCATCAGACTCCGACCTCACTCCTCAATCTTCTATCTATCGATCAATACACGCGGCATCAGTTCCCTGCGGGTTAGCCACCCGCATCGCCCTGTGTTGATTGAGTTTGAGGCCTTCAGACCCGGGACCCACTACACACCGTCCGTTACCGCAACCCACACTATTCTAGCCAAACACTTTTAGCAACCAACACTATTCTAGCCAAGCACTTTTAGCTCCTTCCACCTACTATCCAGCTGGTAGTGGATAGATGTAGTCACCAAAGCATGTGTGGAGGCCCACACACATGCGTTCCAGAGAACGAAGACAACGAAGTGCGTAATTCCATCACGACAAGAAACCAAAGTACGACGGCACTTGCGCAGACAAGTACACAAGGGTGGCAGCACCACCTACCACAATCCGATATCACCAACTGCATCGCTTTGTCCAAACTCCGATGCATCGTCACACTCGTGTCGCTCGTTCTACTCATGACCGATATCCCGCGCACCGGCCTTGGCATACACAACTTGCAGGAATATTATCCGGTGCCGCTCATGCCCAGCACCGCCGTCCGCTTCGGACCCTTCAACTACCCTGTTGTGAATATCTACCGGCTCGGCAACGGCAGCAATTCCGAATACACCAAATTCGCAGGACTCAAGGGCGATCAACCCGTTTCAGCAGCTCGAGTCTGGTCGTACCAATACGACACCACCTCCGTCGGTCTTCGAGGAGCCGTGGAGCTGTTGAACGTGACCGAGTTCCCGTCTTTCTTGCTATACGAACCCCAAGCAGGCGAGCCAAAGAGGGATGCCAATAGCTTGCTTGACTTCGCCACTGCGTTCACGATGCTCGATGCGTTCATCGATACAGCACGCACGGAGCTGCGACCGGCAAAGAACGTATCCCCCAAAACGCTGCGCTACGCCACCAAACACAACTGGATCGACCGATTGCACCAATATATCGTGCGTTCTGCATCCAAGAGTCCCGCCTGGAGATTGCATTCGCTTCACGTCCCGCACGTATCTCCAGAAACCAAGTCTCTCCGCATATGCGCGGATGCCGCCATCGGTCAGCGCTTGCAACCTCGACCACGATTCTGCAACCACCCAGGTATTTGGAAATGCGCCAATCCGTTGAACGCATCGGCGACCCCTGTTCGGCTCTGGCATCACATGGATCTGCGACTGCAAGTACTTCAGCAACGCTACCCAGACTTGGAGATCGACGTTGCGTTGGTGTCAACTCAACGACTCTCAACCACGTCGGGAGCCGTGCGCTCCACCTTCTACAACTACGAGGCACTCGAGATTGTCGTACTAACGCGCGGCAGGCGCTGCGTCAACACCACCATTGACGCCTCATCAGCAGATCGAAACTCGACGACGTGCACGACCGTCTTCGTAGACGACTACCGCTACGAGCGCGACATCGTCCAGACCAACCTCGTCGACTGGTACGGTATCATCTCGATGCTGCGAGGCGGGGCACAGGCATACGTGTGGGTCCGTTTGATTTTGCTGGTCTATGGTGCCTACGTCGCTGCGGGTGAAACACCTGCGTCGAGTTCACGTTTGCTGTCGGCGGTGTTGATCGTGGCCAAGATTCCGTTTCAGGTGATCGTGTACTCGAGTTTGCTGCCAGTGGTTGGCTATGTGGCGGCACTCGTTCTTGACAGCAGCTTCATGGATATCTTTTTCGAATCGTACTGGGCTTCTGTGGGAGGTGTTGTCAGTTTCAAACTTGTGCCATTTCTCAAAACTACCACCGTTCAGATGCGAGGTGTGTGGTTGATCGCTTTGCTCGCCAGTGCGGTGTTGTTTGCGATGAGAAGGTCAAGGAACCATGGCGACGGTATCCCGGGGATTCGTGGGCTTCTCATCAGCTTTACGTCTTCCTTAACAGTCTTTGGGCCATATAAAAATGTCCGCTATCGCGATATGAATATCACGAGCATCGTAAAAATCCCTCACGAAGGCCAAATAATGGACATTGTCCGATCATCGAATCCTGATGGCTGCTTCAATTCGTCCTCGTACTTTTATGATGGCACCTCGAGAACAATTCGCTTGTCCATCGCTGCGGTCGCCATTGTCGCCCTTATTCTGAAGCTGTTGGGATATTTCACGCCTCGAGCCAGTTCGGTATACCGCACAACCCGTGGAATGATAATTAAAATATCACGAGTTGCTCCTTGCGGGATCGAAAGTCTTTGGGTGAACACTTCACCAATCATCCATTTCAGTGCATCGATTCGTTCACAAGTCAACGCCTTGGCAAGGAACTCCACTACGATCAAAACTTTGCGCGTTGCTCCATCGCATACACCCGCCAACGCAGAAGAACCGTTCCAAAACATCACTGCGGTAGAGCGTCTATCAAGTATGTATCTGTCGGACTTTTGGAGGGGAAAGCAAATACCGAAGAAGGTGAAGGCACCTAAAGGTGGTTTATGCTCACGCACAACGGAATCTCACTCCATCCTGCACCTCATGAATATTGCCATGATGACGGATCCGTGGAATTTTTTTTGGTTGCGTGTTCTCGGCATCCAGTTGTACTTGTACAAGATTCAACCTGTTCAATCTGCAGCCGATGGCCCAACCGCATCATATACAGTCATTTTGCCCTACGCAGAAGAAGAAATGGAAGTTCGCACTGGGCTGAGTTCAGCCGATTTCCAACTTCTCGATTCGGCAAGCTCCAAGCATATCCCGTTATCGGTATTGCTGCAGTGTGGCTAAACCCTCTGAAAAAGTTTTTGATAAATACGTGAGTCGCTGAAGATGGAATTGCCTTGAAAATGTAGTCGAACTGCCTTACCGATTTGTAGCGGCATATCCTGAACTGTGCTTGATCCGGCAAACTGTTCTGCTGTGGGCGCTGCTCCAGGTGCATTCAACGAGTGGTAAATTAGAACAACCTCAACTTTATCTGGGGATACACCCGGGTTTATTTCGTTTGCACATTCTATCTGGGTCGATGTGGTAGGCTTCAGCATGGATAGTTTGCTGATCACAGCAGCCCGGAAGTACGTTCATGAATAGGTCATCGCTATCGTTGTCTGCTGTTCCATAAGTACTCCCACGCACCACCGCCATCGAACTAGGCATTTTGTAACTAGTGCTCATCAGTGTTGCGACTCAGGCGTCCCAGTCCGTTCAACGCGGCGACACGGTAGGCTTCAGCAAGCGTCGGGTAGTTGAACACAGCATCGCGGAAGTACGTTAGTGAACATCCCATCGCCATCGCGACCTGGCCAATGTGGATAATCTCCGTAGCGCCCTCTCCAATAGCATGCACACCGAAGAGCTTCAGTGTATCCGGGTCGAAAAGGATCTTGAGCGTGCCACCAGCCATCGCGCCCATCATCTGACCCTTAGCCAATTCCGAGTACTTGGCGATACCAACCTCGTAGTTCACGCAAGCCTTCGTAAGCTGCTGCTCCGTTTGACCCACCATCGAGATCTCCGGGATTGTGTAGATGCCGTACGGGTAGTTGCCATTGTCCAATTGGCTCGTCACTTCCAGCTCCTCGTCGGGGTTCCACATGTGGCAGGAAGCCAAGCGGCCCTGCTCCATGCTCGTCGACGCCAGTGCTGGGGCACCGATGCAGTCACCCGCAGCATAACTGGAGGCAGAAACAACATAACAACAGGGGATTAGAATCGTTATGGTGAAGAGATGCAACAGCAACTCCCAAGCTTACATGTGTGGCTGGTCGGTCTGGTAGTTCTTGTTCACGTTGATCAGGCCGCGGTGGTTGCGCGAGAGCCCCACCGCCTCCAGGTTCAGTCCGTCCGTGCTCGCCTGGCGACCGACCGTGTACAGCAGCGCGTCGGCGCTGAGCACCTTGCCGCTGTCGAAGAAAACCTTCACGCGGTTCTCGGTCGTCTGCCGCCAATCAAACACACAAACACAAAACGTTAGCCTCTCCACACCTGCACCTCCTCCAGTGCTCCAACCCTCATACCTCCACTTTCTTGACGGTCTCGCCGAGCAGGAAGCGCGCGCCGTTGCTCTGCATCTCGTACGTGAGGTTGCTGATGATCTCGCGGTCGCAGAAGGACAGGATCTGCACGTCAAAAGTCACCACCAGTTAGCCGCGTAAACCTCCACCATCACGCACACGTGCAGCAAGCACAACGGCCACTCACGTCGGGCCGGCCGTCCACCACCGTGACCGAGTGGCCGGGCACGACGTTGACCATGGAGGCGTACTCCATGCCGATGACGCCGGCGCCCATGACGATGAGCGAGCGCGGCAGCTGGTGCATGTCGCGGCTGAGGATCTGGTCGCTGTCGATGACGACCTTGCCGTCGATGGGCACGAGCGGGTTGTGCGCGGGCCTGGTGCCGCACGCGATGAGGAACTTGTCGGCCTGCACGCGCGAGAGCGAGTCCAGGTTGCTGTTGCCGCCGCTGCTGCTGTCGGCGCGCCGGGCGTCCGCCTCGTCGCGCACGACCGAGATCTCGTGCTGGCTCTCGAAGCGCGCGAAGCCCGGCACGACGTCCACGCGCGCGGCCTTGAGCTGCGCGCGCACCACGTCCTCCTCGGAGCTCACGACGCGCTGCACGCGGTACAGAATGTCCTCGATCGTCACGGTCTTCATGCTGTACGACTTGCCGTAGAAGCCGTGGTGCCGGTAGCCCGACAGGTGCAGCACGGCCTCGCGGAACGTCTTGGACGGGATCGTGCCCGTGTGCACGCACACGCCGCCCAGCGACGCGCGCTTGTCCACGATGGCCACCTTCTTGCCGCGCTTGGCCGACTCGAGCGCGCACTGCGTGGCGGACGGGCCGCTGCCGATCACCACCAGGTCGTAGGCCGCCACCTGCGGCTTCAGCGCCTGCGTCGCCAGGCCGCGCCCGGCCCAGCTGCGGAGCGCGCGCGCGCGGGTCGCCGTCGTCCAGAGCGCCGCCATCCTGCGGTCAAGGTGAAGTGCGAGTGCGGGGTCGCCCCAGGCTCGTTGAACCTGCGTGATTGGCCGAAAGTCGCCCGTTACATGCGGGAGGTCGCGCCTGGTGTGGCGCACACGTCGCGCAACATCCGCATTGGAATAAGCCAAGGCGAAGCACCCGCCAGCTCTCGGACGCCTCGTCGACGCGCTCCTCGACTCGGACGCGATGGCGCGCAATGAGGAGAAGGCGCAGTCGCTGCTGAACCGATGGACGTCCATGAAGCAGGACTTCGCGGACACCTTCAAGAAGTGAGTGCGCTGACTGGCGGGCGTCCGGCCTGGTGGCCGGCTGCGCATATCCCTGCGACCCCACCGCCATTTCCTGCCGTACTAACGCCTTGGCGTCTGTTGCCGCTGTCGTCGCAGTCGCCGGCCGTACCTGGCGTCGCAGTGCGACAACCTCAAGGACGCCGAGCGCTGGCGCCGCCAGATCATCCGCGAGATCTCCAAGAAGGTGGCGGACATCCAGAATGGTGCGCTGCTGCTGCTGCTTCTGGCCTAGAGAATGAGTCCTGGCTGACGACGCTGTGCTGTGATGTGTGAATTTGACGCTTGTGGCGCTGCAGCTGGGTCGAGTGAGCACGTGATCCGCGACCTGAACGACGAGATCAACAAGCGCATCCGCGAGAAGCGGCACTGGGAGCGGCGGATCGTGCAGCTGGGCGGCCCGGACTACGCGCGCACGCAGCCGCAGGCGTACGACGCGGACGGAGAGGCGGTGAGGGGCGTCGGGGGCTACAAGTACTTTGGCGCCGCCAAGAACCTGCCCGGCGTCCGCGAGCTCTTCCAGAAGGAGGAGCAGGAGCCGCGCAAGCGCTCGCGGCAGGACATGTACAAGCACATCGAGCCCGACTATTACGGCTTCCGCGACGACGAGGACGAGCAGCAGCTCAAGGACGAGCAGGAGGCAGAGCAGAGGTTACAGCAGCGCGCCATGGACGGCTGGGACGCCGCCGAGGCCAAGCGCAAGGCTCAGGTCGCCGAGCTGGTACGTACCCGCACCGCAGCTACGTCGATTGTCGAGGCGCAACGCACCACTGGGACGACCGTGCTGACGATAACGTCTGCGTCCAATGTGCTATGTGCTCCAGGGGATACCCACGCATTGAAGAGAGACGCCAGCACTACAAGAGGATTTCAATAGGCAGCCTGGCGGATTTGCTACCGATAGTCGTTGCAGTCGGTGCTGGTGGTTCAGTCAGTCGGCGTCGTTGACACGCGCCGCCGTGACCACCTGCACCACTGGGAATAGAGAGGTTCAAGCAAGCGCACGTCGTCGGGAGATCAACCAACTCGAAATGCTACCGGACCGCGGGGAAGTGTGTTGCTTTTTTTCTGCTTTTTCCTTTATTCATGAGTATTGACCTGCGGGGAGCGCGAGCACCAAGTCGCCTGCTGTGGCCGCTATTGCTGTCGTCCGTCCGTCGGTCAAGCTGCTCGCTCCCTCCCCCGTCAGCCCCGCGGCCAATAATTACAGGAGGAGGGGGGCCGACACACGCAGGCCTCGGCAGACACGCACACGCACGCATGGCTCGCTTTCTGTACTTAGTCCTTGAAGTGGCGGATGGGGTTGGCCTTCTGCGCCTTGGCGTACTCGACGGAGGCCGCCTGCCACTCGGGCGAGGTGGTCTTGGGCGAGCCGGGCACGTCGCCGCCGAGGTCCGGGCCTGCGATTGAGAGAAGAGAGAGGATCGCAATGGTCAGTCACAGCTGTGGGCATTGATACATTGACACATGGCCGCAGTGGGCCGCACCGGTGTAGCGGAAGAAGGCGAAGGTGCCGTAGGCCACGCCCAGCACGGACGAGATGCCGACGGCCATCATGGGGCCCTTGGACAGCGACTTGGACAGCTGGTAGAACATGGCGCGGGGCGTCGAGGAACTCGCGGTAGCGGTGGCTTTTGGAGACTGCGGCCGGCATGAACCACCAGGCTGAGGCCCCCCTCGCGTCTGCGGCCACGGTCGAAGTTGCAAAGACCCGCGGTTGCCATACACAGCGCCATATGCGGACCTGCGCACAAGCTCCGCAGGGATTATCGCGCCATTGCGGCGGTGCAGGGCTCGACAAAAGCGGGGGCCACAAAGGACAAAAGACGAGGTGCTGATCCCCCACTTTTGACAGACTTTCGGTGCTTCACTTCACCTTTCGCTTCAAGGCAAGGCAAGGCTACGACGACGTCCGAGTATACAAGTATGCTTGCACTTCAGCGTGTACTAAGTATCATTCAGTTTAAGTCGCGGCGCAGCGAGACGCCCCCACCTTCTTCGTAAATATCTCCAGCAAAACGGCCTCATCATCCTTCCTCCACCTACGCCTCCACCCCGCCTCAATTGAGCTCTTGGATGACCGGGCGCGGCTTGTTGCTCGGCTTCTCGATTCGCATCTGGAACGACGACTCCTCTTCCTGCTGCTTCGACCCCGCGCTCGCGCCAATTACTTTTGCAGTTGTCGCGGCCTTGATCTGTGCCTCCGTGTCCGCGGCGTCAGCGTCCGCCTCGCCGTCGCTGTCGTTCTCGTCCATCATTCCCAGCGCGAAGTTCTGCACAACAACTCAGTCAGCATGACACTCACCCGCTCTCTCAGTGCAGCAACACACGCAGCAACGTACCATCTCAATCACCTGCGCCTTGCCATCCTTGCGCTCCTTGTCGTCGCTCCCCGCCATAGCGTCGTCGGCGTCTCCGTTGCTCTGCTCCTCGGCCTCTTCCACCTCGATGTTGTGCTTGTCGCCCTGGCCCGCAGCCACCGCCTCGCTCAGCTTCTTGTTCTCCTCCGCCATCACAGGCAGGAACGCTTCCAGCCTGGAGAACACTGCAGCAGCACCGCAACAACAATGCACTCAGCACCACACCAGCTTCAGCCGAAAAACTGCACACGTACGCGCGCTCTTGGGCAGATTCGGGAAGGACGGAGGCTTCTGCGGCTGGTCCTGCATGGCTGCGGTCTGCGAGTAAGTCATAGCAATCAGTATCTGCTCAGCACATCCACCGCCGCAGCGCTGCCGCACCTGGTACAGTAGCTGCTCGTTGACACTGTTTGAAGTCCTGCCGTCCACGAAGTCGCGTACCACAAGTTGGTGTGGCGCACACAAATCGCCAAGTTGAAGCGACGGATGGCTACATGCACATGTAACACCGCAACATGCCGGCGGACGGGCGGCGCATCGTGCGCGCCAAGCCGCGGCGCGGGCTGTCCAGCCGCCTGCGCTGGCTGCGCAGCGCCGCCAGCGCCAAGGTGGACGTGGTGGCGCAGCAGGTGCTGGACCACGACGGCGGCATCTTCCGGGCCGTGCGCGCCAACGACGCGGACGCGGCGCTGCGCCTCATCGACGAGGACGAGCAGTGCCTGACGCTGCGCGACTCGGTGGGGGCCGCGCCCGTGCACATCGCCTTCCTCTTCGGCCACTACGAGCTGGGCCGGCGCATCGTGCTGCGCTGCCGCGCGCTGGCCGCGCTCACGTACACGTCGGGGAAAGCGCAGGAGCCGTCGCCCTACGAGGGCGAGAACATCCTGCACATCGCCATCATCCACCGCCAGACGCAGCTCGTTCAGTGGCTCGTGCGCGAGGCCCCGCAGCTGGTGCGCGCGGAGGCCACGGGGAAGTTCTTCGGGCCCACCAAGACCTGCTACTTCGGCGGCACGCCGCTGCTCTTCGCGCTCGCCTCCAACCAGATCGACATGGCGCTCCACATCCTGCGCGCGGCCCAGCGGCTGCAGGAAGGGCCGCTCGAGGAGGACGACGCGGAGGCACTGGCCTCCATCTTCACGTGCGACCAGCACGGTAACAACGTGCTGCATCTGGCGGTCATCCGCGACCTGCCCGACGTCTACGACTTTGCTCTGCAGTACGTTATGAACCTGCTGGCGAGTGGGGGAAAGCGGTTCGCTCCAAGCAAAGTCGGCCCAACCATCCCCGAAGAGAAGCCAGTCGATGAGGTGCATGAAGTGGAGAGCATGATCGTTGTGGAGAAAGCAGTACGACCGCCGTCGCCCGATGAACAAGTGCCCACTCCATCCGATGACTTCAGGGAAGGCGAGATCAATCTCGTGGAGTTTCTCAAGAGCGCAAGTGACGCAGCACACACTCGAATGCTTCAGTTCCTGATGCAACGTAACTCTGACGAGCTGACGCCGCTGTCACTCGCAGCAGCTATCGGCCAGCAGCGCATGTTCCAGCACCTTTTGCGCCATTCGTCCTCCGTCGCGTGGCGCTATGGTCCCATCACGGCATTTCACGTGCCATTGTTCGATCTGGAGCAGCCCGAACTGCGCCCTGATCCTGATCTAGGGCGCTTTCAGCGAATGCATGATCTGGTTGCGTCGCTGCCGTACCCGTTGGCACCCAAGGGAAGGAAAGGCTACCGAACAGCCATCCAATGCCTCTGCTCCACCGAGAAGATCTCGAATACACTGTCGGACGCCCACGTTGCCATGCAAGAAGTTGTATCGAAACGCCTAGAAATGCTGAAGATGCTCGAGATCCAACAGCTTCTGCGCAAGAAGTGGAAGTACGTCGGAAGGCTACGCTTCCTTTGGCGCCTAGCCATTTACTCTGTATTTCTCGTCCTGCTGAATGCGACTACGCTCGCTCCATTCAGCAAGTACACTGATGGACCACGCGGTGAGGCAACAGGACTGGGTTTCGCTGAAGCAGGGGCACTCGCTCTGGCGGCACTAAAGTTTTCGAACGAGAGCAACCAAATTGTGCTGAATTTCCAAAGCTACATCACTGAAGGTGGTGCTGGTCGGCTCGACAATATCTGTACAATCGTTACAAGCTTATCGCTTTTCGCGTCTACCGCTGCGCGGCTTGGGCACCACCAGGACGCTGGAGACGCCCTGGCCGCAGTCGCACTCATCTTTGCGTGGTTCTACATGTTTTTCTTCCTGTTGGGGTTTCGGACGACAGGGCCTTTCGTGATAATGATTTTGCGGATGATTGCCAACGATGTCGTGCGCTTCCTCTTGGTGTACGGCGCGGTTCTGATAGGATTCTCTCAAGCCATTTATGTTGTTCATGACGGTCGAGTTGGTCCACACGCATTATTCGTGCGAATGAGAATGCTGCTAGTGATGGGATTCACAGGTGAGGTGAACTATGACGGCAACTACAGCTCAGGAGGGAGAATGAATCCTTTCACGCAAGTGCTGGTGCTGTCCTACGTTATCCTTGTCATGATCATCCTTGTTAACCTGCTCATTGCCATGCAAGTAGCTTTGATGAAACATACGTAGTGCGCTTCAGATGACTAACATTGCTTTGTGCGGATGCACAGGATGGGTAACACGTATAGTGAGGTGCTGGAGGAGTCCGAGCAGCGTTGGTTTGCTGAACGAGCGAACATCATGGCCTCAATCGACAACCAGTGCCCTGCTGAGTGGAATCACCAGGCTCGAAAAACTTTCGCCATACCGCTGCAGAATCGACACGGTGAAGAGATGCTGTATCTCGAGATGGAAGTGAAGAAACTCGACGAGTGGATGCATGACGGTACTCCATTAACAGACAAGTAATTCTATACTCTTATGTTCATGCTGCTGGAGGAGACAACGGTCGTCGCTCTGTCGTTCTGATAGGATCGATACGTACGGCAACATCCGGACCGAGGCATCTGGGTGAATCCACCACAGCAACAGAGTGTTCAGGTTTGTTTGATGTTTCACTCAGATCTCTGCCTGCGCCATCTTGCACCCCATCGGAAGGATTTACAGGTTCATCCTTCAAAGGACTTTGCATATGCTTCCCCGGGTTGGCATTTGTATGCCTGAGTTTTGTGTGTAGCAACTGGTCCAGCATATTTTGTTGCGACGTCAAGCGCTCGTGCAGTAGTCTATTGCGCTCTTCCAAGTCCTGTTGAATGCTGGCAGAGGACGCTGGAACAGGTATGTCTTCCGTCTGCGTTTCGATAGTCTTGTTTTTGTTTTGTTCGGGAACTGTGGTCTCCGAACACCGCCGTCGTCCTGCGAAAGCGACAGTTTGATGCACTGTTAATCGCTCCACGACCTCTTCCTTGATGCTACGATGCGGCTTGTGATCTCGTATCCGTCGAGCCCCTGCCTCCTTTACGCCACGTTGGTTCGTTGAAAGTTGCAGCTCCTCAAATAAATGCTGCATTTCCACAGCACACGGATACGACACCAAGATGTTAGAGTTCATCTTCCTCGACGGGTAATACCGTTCGTCCAAGCTCACCTGCATGCGCGCAATGTCCCTCTTGGTTTTTGGATCGATACCCCAACTCTCCTCCTTATCCACCGCTGAATCGTTTTCGTTCGGCGCAAAACGCACGCTATTTCTCCTGGTCATAGCTTTTGTCGGCCGTCCATTGTCCGTCTGAGTAGCCCTCGTCATCTTGGTGATCGAGGGCGGAACAACAACGACCGTTGCCCGCAACTTGCCCACCTCCGCCCTCAACTGCGCAGTCTCGCTCTCGTGGTGCTGGATGATCTTCAGCAGCGCCTGCACGCCGCGGTCGTACTCGGCCATCCACTCCGCCTCTTTGCACCTCAGGTGCTGCGCCGCCGCCACTTCAGCCTGGTGCGCTCGGCCGCGCAGCTCAGCGACCTGCTGCTCCGCCCTTCGGCGTGCCTCATCGAAGCTCTTTAGCTGTACGCGCAGGCTCTGGTTCTCCTCCAGCAGCGACGCGCAGGTGCGCCTCATGACGCCGAGTGCGCACGAAACGACGCGAGCAGAGACTGTAGCCATCGCGTCACGCCACGTTGGACTCACTTCAGTTTCCTACAGCTATCGTCAATTTTCGAAAAAATTGATTGCGCATCAGACAGTGACTTTGTATTCAAATTCCCTATATCAGTACATCGCGACATACGGGTATCGCCAGTGTTGCCGCGACCCGTAGGATTTGAACCAGGTGTGGGCGGCTCACAACCGTCGAGCAAGTGCGTCACAAGTCTGCGGTCCAGCGCGCGCAGCCCCCCGAGATGAAGCTCCTCCTCCGCCGCGGCGCGGCCCTCGCGGCCCAGACGCGCTGCATGAGCAGCCTGCGCGAACAGGCCGTGCGCGTCATGGCCGGCAAGATCCGCTCGGACCTCGAGTCCAACCCGAACCTGTGGCTCAGCGCGTCCGCCGTGGTGCGTCCTGCCTGTTGTGCTCTGCGTCCAATGCCAACGCTCTCTCTGACCGCCGCCATTGCGCCGTGACTAGGACGAGCCCACAGTCTCCATCCTGCACCCGGCGCCGGGCTACGCGCTCGCCGGCAGCAGCCCCGAGGTGCATCGCGATCTCAGCCTCGACTTCGACAAGTGCGTCATTGGCCTGCCAGCGGGCTATTGGTGCAGTACGAGCTGATGATATGCGGTGCTGTTGTTGTTGTTGTTGTTATTGCTGCTGCTGTTGCTGCAGGTCCGTGAGCGAGATGGAGGTGCCGCTGGCCTACCTGCCGACGGACCCGAGCAAGCTGGCCGACCCCTTCACGCTCGTGGAGCAGGACATGGTGAGCGTCACGGAGAGCATCAAGCGCATCCTCGGCTCGGACCACCCGGTGCTGGCCGCGGTTGCGCGCTACTTCTTCGAGCATGATGGCGGCAAGAAGGTGCGCCCCACCATGGTGTTGCTGGTGGCGCGCGCCGCCGAGGCCCACCGTCGTGCCACGGGCGCCCCGCTGCCCGAGACGCAATCCGAGGAGTACACGCACGCCGCGCAGCAGCGTCTCGCTGAGATCACGTACGTTTTTGTCTGCTGAAGTTGTTGTGCTACGAAGCGCTGACTGGTGAACTATGGTTGCTGCAGTGAGATGATCCACACGGCCAGCCTGATGCACGACGACGTCATCGACGAGGCCGACACGCGCCGTGGCCGGCCGTCGGTGAACAAGGTGTTCGGCGGCAAGATGGCTGTGCTCGCCGGCGACTTTTTGCTGGCGCGCTCGTCCGTGTCGCTGGCTCGGCTGCGCAACCTGGAGGCCGTCGAGCTCATGTCGACGTCGATCGAGCACCTGGTTAAGGGCGAGGTCATGCAGATGAAGAACGCCGATGCCCGCGACGACATCACACCGTTCGAGTACTACCTGCGCAAGAACTACTACAAGACGGGCTCGCTCATGTCCAACAGTTGCAAGGCCGCGCTGGTGCTGGGCAAGCACGACGAGCACATCTGCGACCTGGGCTTTGCGTTTGGCCGCCACATCGGCCTCGCCTTCCAGGTAATGCAACGCTATTGTCATGCCGTCTCGACACTCTTGTTGAAGCTGTCCGCTTCGATGGTCGACACGTAAGCTAACGCTGGTCTTTCTCCGCAGTTAATCGACGACGTGCTCGACTACGAGGGCGTGAACACGGGCAAGCCGCTGCTGGCCGACCTCAAATCCGGCCTGTCGACGGCTCCGCTGCTGCTCGCGCAGGAGGAATTCCCCGTGCTGCGCGAATTGGCCAAGCGGAAATTCTCGAAAGAGGGCGATATCGAGATGGTTCGTAATTGTGTCCCCGTGCGTCGGTGGACAATTCGGGTGGGACTGACGGTTGTTCTGTCCCGCGTTGCAGGCTAGCGAGCTAGTGGAGAAGAGTACAGGTATCGAGCGGTCCAAGGCGCTGGCCATCGGCCAGGCAGAGCTGGCAGCTCAGGCGGCCATGCAGTTCGCTCCTTCACCAGAGCGAGATGCCATGGTGCGACTGGCGCAGCGTGTCGTCTACCGATCCAAATAGAGCTACAGTGAGCAGATTGAAACACTCGCATGCAGTACAGGATGCCGTCGACACGACGAGGCCAAAAAATGATAAAAACTGTCAGGACTCAACGACTTGTACGAACTGGCCGTGGTGGAGCGTGTCATGGTCGTCTCTTGCAGTGGTGAGACCGAGCTGGGCGATCGAGAAATTTCGTCAGCTCGGCTCGCATGATCTAACCACCCTCACTATGATCGTTGCATGTGCCAGTTAGGAGCAACGGCGGCGAAGAACTTAGCCCCTCGTCCCAGAAGAAGAAAAACACGCCCATGTCACCGTGGGCATTCCACCATTTACCATTACGGTGAACATCCCGAGTTTTTGAGAAGCAGCTGAAGACAACATGGGCATCCAACTGCGCAAGCTGATGCGCTCTCGGGTTATTGTGGTGT
This sequence comes from Phytophthora cinnamomi, assembly GCF_018691715.1. Taxonomy (NCBI): domain Eukaryota; phylum Oomycota; class Peronosporomycetes; order Peronosporales; family Peronosporaceae; genus Phytophthora; species Phytophthora cinnamomi. The sequence continues at coordinate 228,569 of NW_027151037.1, forward strand.
TTGGCGCTACCAGTCGCATCGGACGCTCGGCAATGGAGGTGTTGGCGGCGCAAGAACAGGTGTCTGTGGCATTAGTGGCAGCAGTCGAGAACACCAAAGATCCGCGGGTGTTGCGGCTCAAGCATGCGACCAACTGCTTCCTCGTGCAGTGCAATTTCGCACAAGGTGGGAAGGACACGCTGCGTCGAGTGGTGAGGAATGCCGACGCTGTGCTTCTCGTCCCGGCACTTTCAGAGAGCGGGGTGCGCTTTTCGAGGCGTGTCGTCGACGCTGTGGCAGCCGAACAAGTTTTGAGGCTTGTTGTGATCAGCAGCATCCTGGCCTCGCCAGAACTGCTGGGTCGTTGTCGTCAAGAGCACGCGAAGGAGCGACCAGCAACCGAAGCTGTCGGCTCAACACCTACAGAAGTCACCGCCCTAGAAGGGTTTGAAGCTGTGGAGGTTCACGCCAGAGCCAAACTCCCCGAGCAAGGCCGCTGTGTGTCGCTGCGGATCCCCCTTCTCATGGAGACGCTGCTTTACTGTCGCGACGAGCTGTTATTCGCTAATCGCTTCATCGGGTGTTTTGGATCGGACACGCATGTGCCTTGCATCTCCGTTCGTGATGTGGGGTATGCGGCTGCGGAGGTGTTGGCGAACCCGAAGCGAAAGTACGAGATGGAGTATCGGTTGACCGGTGGAACTAACGCGAGCTGCTCGCCGCATGAATTGGCGCTCTACCTGACAGGGTTGCTTGGGCGTGAGATCAAGTACCGAAAGATGAGTGACGCTGGTTTCCTGCGTGTGATGAGGGAGAAGCACACGCCTGAACAAGTGGCTCAAGGCACTGTCGGCCTTCGGATCTTCCTGGAAGAAGCCGCGGAGAGTGAAGCTCGTGGTAAAGTCGTGACAACTCAAGGCCGCCAGGGAGAGCCCCACCCACTGCATTTACCCGATGCATTCCGCAGCACGAGCAACTTTCGTGTGCTTACAAAACGTGAACGCATGACTCCCCGACAATGGCTGCAGCGTCATGCGGCCTTGCTGTTCGGGAAGAACCCGCAAAACCAAGTGCAGTTGTTCGTCGTAGGCTCGGGTGAAGCCCTCTTTCTCGAAGTTAGCAAGTTCGTGGCGAGTCAGATCACGGCACCTTCAGCGATTCCTCCGAGTGATGTTGGCGAGAGCGCCATTCCGACTGTTCTTCCTGGACATCACCAACGTCAAGGCGTGGATGGAGGTCTCCAGCAGGCCAAAGTCACGTTGTGCACTGTCAAGGCGGCCCCAGGTAGTTCCGGACAAACCAGATCTTCAGGTGTGCCGCTGCCACCTACCGTTTATCAGCTCGAAGGCGCACCGCCGTCGCCGATGGGAGACTTGCTGAAGCAGCTTTCGTCGCTGGATGTTGTGCTGCTCATTCCGCCGCTCCGACTCGGAGGCCGAGCTTGCCTTGACGTGGTGCGTGCCGTCGTTCACGCCGCCGTGCGTGCTAATGCATGGGGTGTGGTGCTGGTGAGCTCCATTTTCGTTGGCTCGCCCACGAAGCAGCAAAGCGCCATTATTGAGCAACTGGAGGAGATTGAGAGCTGTGTCAAGACTTCGGGAGTCTCGTATACCATCGTTCGCCTGCCGCTCTTCATGGAGTACTTCCTGGCGTTGTCGCACTGCGAAGAAAGTAGTGAAAGCATGGGGAGTGTGGAAGAGGAGAAGCACGAAGTGCCTCCCGTTGACGAAGGAGAGTTTGAATCGGATCTCCAAGCCGAAAATCACGAGGAAGGTGAGGCAGGAGAATCGCCAGCGCCGACCACAATGTGGCCTCTGCTTGAGCCGTCCTTGGCGTCTGCGAGGGTGTACTTCATGGCGCTCGAGGACGCTGCCAAGGTTCTTGTTGCTGCAGCCTTCACCTTCCCGCTGCATCGTGGAAAGACCAAAGAGCTCTACACCTCGAGCTCGACGATGAAAGAAGTGCAGCGAACGTTGCAGCGCCACGCCAACAAGGCTCGCCCCGTTCGCTTGAGTCGCGTTGATGCTCTCCGTGAACAACCTGGCCGCGAGTTTTGGCGTGTTGCCTACTGGCCTCGTGCGCACACGCAGCAGTTCCTAGAGTGCGCGGTGGAGTTCTCGAAGGACGTGCAGATTGCTACCGAGACGTCAGCTGCTGTTGGCGGCAGCGTCGACACCACAGTCATGGTGCTTCCAGTTTCGCAGAGCTTCGAGGACTTGACGGACCTGACGCCACTCACGCTTGACCAGTGGGCTGAATTGAATTCCAAGCGCTACACCCAAGTGCTCTCCGCCCACCACCGTGTTGACGAATAGCATGCCCCCCCCCCCCCCCCCCGGTTTGACTGGCTTCGTGTTCTCTCTTGACGTTGCAGCTGCCTGTGCGTTCTCCATTTGATGCCAGCCAAAAGCCCCGCCACCCCTCCACCCCTCCTAGGTCTGGCTAACACTCAAGCAAGAAAACAATCGTTGAATTTCATTTTGCAGTTGCATATACATACATGCACCTCCGCTCTCGCGAAGCAGACGCACCCGACACTTAGTCGCGGATTTTCTTCCAGGCCGTCACGGTCTCCGCTGTCACCCGGGCTTCCGTAGCGCTCTCCTGCGTGAACACCGGTACCTCCGCCGTCGCCAGCAGCTCGAACTTGTCCTCCAGCACGGCAGGAGTCGCTTCGTCGCTGGGCACCACCACCAGAACCTCACCGCACTGCACTTGACGTCTCAGCTTGGCAGCAGCCACCGTGCCATCTCGAGCGACTAGAGGCTTGCTCGTTGAGTCCGAAGTTGACTTGGTCACGAAGGACTCGAGCGCCTGCTCGCTCTTGCGTCGGAGGTCCTCGAAGATACCATGGCAACTCGTTCCTGCAGCCTCGCTCTCGCCCTTGGTATCAGCTCCGGACACCATCACGCGCTCGCTGGAGCGAAACGGGTTCCCGTTCACGTACGGCGGCGGCGCGTTCACGTCGGTCGTTGCCAGCGTAATGGCGCCGTCGTCATCCACCTTCTGCTCCACGACACGGAAGCCCGCGTGCTGAAAGAAGTGGGGTCGGAAGTGGTAGCGCGCGAACTTGGACGCGCCGTTGTCGCCAGCGCTAGCGAAAGACCCGCCCATGATCACGTTGTGCTCGCCGTCAAAGCACGGCTCGCTGAAGTCGTCATAGTACGGGTGCACACGGAAACCAGGCAGCGCCGAGAACATGTCCTCACACCACTCCCAGGCGTTACCGAACACGTCGTGGAAGCCTTGAGACGTAGGCGGCAGGGCGTCCACGGGCGAGAACGACATGTAGGACCAGTTGAGGTTCTTGCCTGTAGCAGCAGCCATGTTGGTGCCCTCCGGCAGCGTCAAGATGTCGTCCGAAGCCACGTCGGCCGAGCGGTCCTTGGCGTCGCGCATGAGCTGGTGGATCGGTTCCGTCGTGAGGTGATACACGACCTTCTTGTCTGCCTGCTTGGCCTGCTTCCACTTGCAAAAGGCCTGCGCCTCGTGCAGGTTCACTTGAGCGGGCCAGCTCCACTGCATGGGCACCACGTCGAACATGGCGCGCAGCTTGAAGCGGTGGCTGCCCGAGGGTCCGTCCTGCACCCAGAAGGCCGGCCACTTGGTGTTGCGGAAGCAGCGCCACTCCCAGCCCTGCTCGCTCCAGAACGACGGCTCCAGGTAGCCTCCGTCGCGCACGAAGTCGTAGAACTCGCCGTTGGAGACGAGGAATTTGCTGGCGCGGCAGGCCGGCACGTCCACCTCGCGGCGGCCGTACTCGTTGTCCCATCCGAACGACGGGAAGTCGCGCGGCTTGCCGATCTGCACCTTGGCGGCGGGCACGTCCAGGAACTCGTTCACGGGGAAGTCCACGCCAGCGGCCGGACGAAGCGCGACGTCCTTGTCGTCGACGGCCAGCGACTCGTGGTAGTCGGGCAGCAGCGACGTGCTCTGGAAGAACTCGACCGGGTGCTCCAGCATGAGCATGGAGGACGTCTCGTGGTGGATGCGCTCGTGCTCGAGCGCCATCTGCAGCGCCCAGAGCGGGCTGCCCTCGGCGATCTGCTCATGGCCGGGCTCGAGGCCCGGGTGGGTCTCGACGACGCCGCGGACGAGCTGGTAGACCTGGCGGCGATACGCCAGCACGTCGGCCACGTGCGGCCAGTGCATCTCGTTCTTGCTCATGTCGTCCCAGCGCATCTCGTCCACGCCCACCTCGAAAATGTGCTCGAAGTAGGGGTTCACGGGCTCGCGGAGGAGGCCCGACACGAGGAACTTGTTGACGAAGAAGCTCGTCGGGTGGCCGTAGTAGAAGATGAGCGGGTGGCGCAGCTGGTGCGGCGGCGGCGTCATGAAGGCGCGCTCGCCCTGCAGCGACGCGAACAGCGCGTCCGTCATGGCCCACGCGTTGTCCAGGTAGTCCAGCATCTCCTGGCGCGAGCACGCGCGCAGGTCGGGCATGCGGACAGCCCGCAGGCGGCCCGTGGCGCGGTCCACGCCCGGGAACGTCGGGTCCGTGCGCGGGTTGCGCGCCGTGGTGAACCAGTCGTCGGCGCGCTCGCCCAGCAGGACGCTGTCGTCGTACACGTCATGTTGAAGCTGCTGCTGCTGCTGCTGGTCGTCGTCGCGCACAAGTGCAGCGGACGAGGTGGCGAAGGACGAGCTCTGGCTGGTGGGGGCCTTAGAGTGCACGGCCCGACTGCCGGCCGGCCACGCGAGTGCGAGCGCGGGTCGGGCCGACAGCGGAGAGGAAGGAGCGGGGCTGCGCGGCCGCGGCGTCACGGCGGCCGCCACTGCTGCGTCCGTAGACGAGTCGCGCGTGGAGGACAGCGCGCGCGCCAGGCGTAAGGGCCGCTTGTTGGCCGTGGGGAAGCGGCGCGGGAAGCTGGTGATGGCCAACATGCTGCGGCTGAGGGCGGGGTCGTGGCGGGCGGAGGCTTGGGCGGCCGACGGGCGTTTGGGAAGTGAGCCGAGCTTTCGGCGACGGCCGACCGGCGTTGCATGGTATCAGTCAGCTACACCGGCGGAAGCCCCGAATAGAGGGCGGCGATAGCGGATCCCAGAGCGCTGAGCTGTCTCACTCGGCGGGAATAGAGGCCCGTGCTGTCCTGTTTCCGTGATCGCACCAGCAGAGGATTGTAAAACAAGGACGTACGTCCCGTACGAAACACGAAATCGATCCTGCAGGTTCTGTTGCCAACAGACTGTTGGTCGCGCTGGCGCGGAGACCTCCACAGTCGCGCGACGCGAACTCGGGGAGGATGTTTCCGCACGCGGACTTCGAAAGCTGCCGTGGATTATCGCCCGCTCTCATGCCAGCTCATGTTAGTCACCGCATTCGTGCAGATGCGACGTCTCTGTTTTTGCACTTGGGAAACGGTGTTGATTCCAGAATACGCATCCACAGATGCCCGCAGGGCAGGCCAGGAATCATACATTCATGTACCCGCGCAGCCCAGCGCTCGGGCTGGCGGCGGGTGTGAATCAGCGCCTGAGCTCGGGCGGAGCTTCTCATGGTGGCGCATTGCTGTCATGATGAATTCGTGTTGACGTTGGGATTGTGATTACGACGAAGTGAGCCACAGAGTGAAGGTCGTTGCAGTTGCCTTTTTCCCGACTGCGGCCAAGTAAACAGCGCAACGGATGGCACGGAGACCTGATGATGATACAAAGCAGGCTGCTCCTTCGAGTCATCATCACCAGCAGGTTCACTCCCACACCCGCCGCCGGCGTACATGTATCATTCCCGGCGCGCCGCGGATTTAACCGAGATCAGCGTCTTCTTATCGCTGACAGCGATCCGAGGTGTCCACCGCCCGTCCTCCTTCCACCAAGTTTGCGAGCCGATAGCATTGGTGCGCAGTCGATGGCTCTAGGAGTGTCCCCCTATTATAGATAGTATCGGCGTCCGGCGTCGCTTCAAGAGGCGCGAGGCATATCCGCTTCCGCCGAGTCCGCGGACACTTCACGCACGCAGCGCCGGCGCGATGGCAGGAAAGAGCAACGACAAATTCTACAAGACCGTCGTCTTCGCCGAGGACATGACGGACGCCATGCTGGACAAGGCGCTGAGCACGGCGCGCGACGCCTTCCAGCTGCAAGTCACGGTGCGTTCAGGCCCGTCGGCAGATTCACATCCTTTTGGGCGCTGCAATCGGCCACTGACCACTCTCCCCTCTTGCTGCTGCCGCCGCTGCAGTCGGAGAAGACCTTCTCGACCATCGCCGAGTTCGTGCGCCGCAACATGGAGAAGGAGTACGGCCGCGGCTGGAACTGCGTCGTGGGCTCGTCCTTCGGCGCCTACGTGACGCACGAGATCAAGACCTACGTGTACTTCAGCGTGGCCTCGGGCGTGTCCGTGCTCGTCTGGAAAACGTAGCTGTCCTCCCGCGCCAGCTCGTCCTCCTACACGCAGCTCCCCCCCTAATATATGCACTAAACCGGTCTCTTACGCTCCACCCATCATTATCACTCGCTGCTTTGTGCTCCCATCCATCATTGCCCAGCCGTCGACATGCTGCCGCTCCGCCCGCTGCTGCGTCGCTTCTCCAGCGCCCCCGCGGGCTTCCGCGCGCTGCAGCTGCCCGTGGGCGCCTCGGGCGCGTCGCTCTCCGCGGTGGCGCCGGCCTCCGTAGCGCCAGCGCAGCAGCCGCTGCTGTGTCTGCCGACCGCCTTCGGCTCCGCGGCCCGCGACTTCCGGCTGCAGTTCGCCAGCGCGCAGCTCACGCGCAGCGTCGCGCTCTTCGGTGTGGACCCGCGGCTGCCGGAGCGGGACTTCGGCGGCCGGCGGCTCGAGCGCGACGCCGAGGAGGTGCTGCGTGCGGCCGACGCCCTGGGGCTGGAGCAGTTCTCGCTGCTGGGCTGCAGCCACGGCGCCAACGTGAGCGCCGTGCTGGCGGCCACGCATCCCGAGAGAGTGTCGCGGCTAGTGCTCGTCAACGGCAACGTACGAGACGTTGAACCGGCCGAGTTGCAGCTTCTGGGAGGCTCTGGGGACTGAGAAAGCTGTGCTGTGCTCTGTTGACGCAGGCGTTCGTGAGCGACGAGGACCTGGAGGACATGGAGGAGCACGAGGACGTTGACTCGTGGCCGCAGGAGATGCGCGAGGCAGCAGAGGCCAAGTACGGCGCGGAGCTGAAGGACAAGTGGGCCGGTGCGTCGCGTCAGCTGCTGTGAAAACCTCGAGGTCAACTCGACGTCCTGACTGTGTGGCCATCTACGTGCTTGGCTGTTGTTGCTGCTGCAGAGACCGTGGAAGCTCTGCGTCGAGTGGAGCGCGAGGACGGTGGCGACCTGTACTGCGGCCAGCTGCCCTACATCAAGTGCAAGACGCTCGTGGTGTCCGGCGGACAGGACAAATTCGTGCCGCCGTTCCACAGTGAGTACCTGAGCGAGCGCATCATGCACTCGCGACTGGAGGTGGTGGCTGTAGGCGGCAACGACCTTGTGCTGGCCGAAGCGGAGCGCTTTAACGAGCTGCTGGAGTCCTTCCTGCAGGAGCCCGACGACAAGCTGACGCAGAGCCGCGAGTTCGTTGCTGTGCCCTCCAAGGCGTAAGGCAGGAGCCCACGGGTGGGGGTGAACGCCGGCGATCCAGCACAGTAGACAGTCAAACCACGCACACACTGGCACGCTTGTATTTACATAGAGTCTCCATCTTACGCTCTGTTAATTAGCTACTTGAATACTGCAGAACGGTCAAAGCTCATGTTGAGAACGAGGTTGAAGTGGCCGTCGGTATGTTTGGCGTCATGGACAGCGGTCGACTGTACACCTGCTGCTGCGGTTCCTGCTGCTGCTGCTGCTGCTGTTGATACGTGAACTGCTGCATTACAGAATGCTGTGGTTGCTGCTGCTGCGGTGTAGGCTGGTGATAGTTCGCATACGACGGAGCCTGGTTCCCGCCAAGATTCAAGCTAGCCCGGCGAGTTGGGTCGGCGTAGTAATCTTGGTCTACGCCCTCGCGAGGCGGCGAGGACATCATAGACGACGTCATCGCGTACGAAGGCATACTCATTGTGCGTTTCAGCGGCGCCACGCTGCCGTTAGCTGGCACCCCGGTGTAGTAGCTGTAGCGAGCGCCGTACGCATTGGGCTGGTTCGGGCTGAGCGTCATGCCGGCGCTTACTGCTACTCGGGGATCGTCCTCCAGAATGCCCTGCAGCAACTCGCCGAACCCCTCCTCGTCGCCGAACGGCGCCTGTGCGAGCTGCTCGTACTCTCCCGGGTGCTGCGGCTGCGCGGCTTGCGAGTACTCGATTCCGTTATTGCCGTACACTGGGACGTAGGTGCCGTACTGCTTGGCTGGGCTCTCGTAGCCGTACATCTGAGACGGCATGGTGGGCAGCGTCGAGAGCTCGGGCTTCATGAGTTGCGGTGCTGCGTACGTCCGCGTGGGGGGCGAAGGGAGAGGCCCACTTGAGGCGCTGCGAGCGCGCTTGGGCGGGTTGGCGCTCGACGCGGACAAGGACGACGATGTCGGGGCGAACCCGCGCGTGTTGCGCGGCAGCGTGGGGGACCCAGCGTTGACAATTTGCTCGGACGGCTTGAAGTCGAGCTCGGACTGGCCCATGCTGCGCAGCCGCAGCACGGCCTCGTCGTAGCGCATGCCGCCGAGCGCCTTGCTGATCTCCATGCGGCGGTTGTACTCGGTCTCCTCCACGGACTTGGCGAGGTGCCACTGGTCCTTGCCGCAGCGGCAGTGCTTGCCCTCGGCGCCCTTGTAGCGGCCGGCCTGGCTCGTGAGCGAGCTGCCGTTGGCCGGCGGCACCACGGCGCACTCGCAGCAGTGGAACATCTGCTTGGAGCGGAAGGTGCCGAGCCAATTGGACTTGAAGCGCGGGAACCAGCTCTTGCGGTCGCGGGTCTTTTCAGGCCCGTCGCCGGCGTTGTTGGAGCTGTAGCGCGTGCCGGTCTGGTGCACGCAGTCGCAGCTCGGGGCGGCGTCGGCCGAGCTTGTCACGCGGGAGTTGACGTAGTCAAACGCGGGGTCCTCGCTGCTGCTGCTATCGCTGTTGCTGCTGTTGCGGCGATTGTGGTGGCGGCCAGCGTCAGCTGCGCCGTCCGCGCTGCACGGGATAACGTCCAGCGCGCTGGGCGGCTGCCACGCGCGCTCGAGTTGAAGCGCGCCCATGGCTCTGGACGTCTGCGCCTGTTCTGCTACCCTGTGGTGCCGCGGTCTCTCTTCAGCACCGGAACGTGCTCGCCAGCCAGCTCGTTGCGGTGTGGTGCGGTGCCGCCGTCGTCGTCGTCGGCCGGGGCGCTTTCGTTCGTGTGTACGCCGGCAGGGCGGGCGTGGTGCGGCGGCGCGGCGAGCTTCCGACGGAGAAAGAGAGGAAATGAGCATCACGGAGCCAGTCAGCTGGTGCCGCTCCTGCTGATCGGTTCCGCTCGGGGAGGACACTCTTCCCCGGCCCGCGCGGACAGACAGCCGGGCGTGACAGCTCGAGAGAGAGAAGGGCGGGCCGTGCGGTGGCCGGGCCTCGGCGACGCCGCGCCACGTCACACACACGCCGGCCCCCATCGCGAGCTTGCTCCGCGCCGCAGACCTCCGGACCGGAGCGCCAGTCGAGAGAGCAGGGCGCGGCACCATCTCTCGCTCGCTCAGTTGCGACTGCCGAGCGCGGGCCGCAGCAAGTGCTTGCAGAGGCCGGCATGGCATCGGCTCGAGGTGCCGGTCCCTGACTGAGCCTCTCGGCGGCCAGGCTTACTTTTACGCTCCCACCGCTAGTAACCGTGGCAACTGCAAGTGCAGCAGCGCCCCAGGAGCAGCCGCCGATCTGCTGTTGCTGCCGATGGTGCTGCCTGCCGCCGCCGCCGCCGCGGACAGCACGGCCGCCGGCAGCTGGGCGCCACGCCACGCTGGCCGCGCGAGTCTTCATAGTCGGATCGGGGATCGGCGCCGCCGATGGGTCCTACTGGATCTCCAGGCCCATCCGCGGCCGATTGCGCCCCTTGGCCGCTCCAGCCGTTTCGGAGCGGTGCCGGTAGTACCGACGGACCCCTCAATAGCGGCATGGGCGTTTCCGATGGAATTATAGAGGTTGAGGAGCATCACTCTGTCAACAGACGTTCACAGATCTGCTCTTGAGATCGGCTTGAACGGGGTATCGAACGATAAAGGCATCGAGCGGCAGCCCACGACGCGAGGAGAAATAGAATGCTGATGCAACAGAGCCGAGCCGTTGAAGTTGCATATCCATGCGCGCCGCTGATCCGCCAACGCTCGGCGGCCTGGTGGTCTGCAATGCGCAGGAGCGCCGTCGCCGCAACCAACTGGGAGGCCTCGCCGACCTCGGGGGTGCCGAGCGCTGCAAGCCGCGATGGCGGGCGGGGCGCTGCCGCCGTAGCTGCAGTACATGTAGCTGCAGCAGTACCTGGCCCGGCCGACGGGCATTTCGGTGCGGCCCGACATGGGTCGATCCCACGTCTGCCGCACACCTGCGGGAAATGGTGTGCCGGGAGATCGCGCACAACGTCATCGGCGCTGCAGTCAAGCCGAGCTGTCAAGAGGCCATCGCTCGCCCGAACACGGCCTCGCTTAACGTTACGGCGGTGCCGTGTGTTTCCCGTTGGACGCATATCGCTTTCTTCCCGCTGCGGCTGCGGCTCGCCGAAGCAGGCCCCGAGTTTCGAGCGGCAGGTGTAATGTAACTCGCGCTGCCGCTGTAAAGAGCTCCATTCGTTCGCGCGGGTCTCACTTGACGCGTGGATCACTGGCCCATATGGCCAGTCGTCCGCTCGCCTCGTAGGTAACGCGGTCTCCACGCCGACACGGCTAAAGCTCGCAGCGCAGCGCAGCGGAGACCCCAAGCTTTGGTCCAAGCCGACAACACGCGGCCGCAGCCACCAAACCCTGCATACTCGCCGGCGGGACCGTCTTAAATCACCCACGGGCTCACCTGCCTTCAACGACGTTGAATCAACGTGTGCCCCCCGCTCAAATCGTGTCTGCTGGCCGCGCGACCGAGCGAGGGAAGCCGGCTTGAAGAGCAAGAGACCGACAACCTCCGCAGCGACTTCGGGCCCCGAATCGGGGCGCATGCAAGGCGATGACGGCCATGCCGATCCCGCTTCGTGCGCGTCGCCACTGGCGTGATTGCTCCATGTGCGGCTCGAGCCTCGGCCTCCGTGATGGCCCTCAAGCACATGGCGAGGAAGAGCATGGGCAGTGACGAAGACGCCGCGTTAGTCGAGCCGCCCGCCCTCTACGGTCGTGCAAATCCCGGCGCCACCGCCCAATGCGTCTGCGCAGCGCGAACACGGCGAGCAAGGTCGCTTTGCAGTCTGCACATGCAAAGCTCTGCCAGTGGCAGCTTGATGTGCTGACACCTTGGCGCAGCCGGGCTAAGGTGGCTTCACGTCAGAGCACTGCACTCAGCGAGCGTTGAAGCCCCATCCGGAAGATTCTCTCCATGCACGAGCGCCATGCTCGAGCCATTGTTGACGCGGAAATGTGGCAGTCGGCGCGAACTAGTGCTGGAAACATGTATAAACGCTCCATCACACGTTTAAAACGTTCTTACCCCCGAACGAACATTTGTTTAACTGGTACAGGGTACCAATACCTTCTGCATTACAGCAGCATGGCAATTAGTGACCTGCCAGTCATACTTGTTGCGGCGTTTTTACGGGTGGGTGTTCGTAAAAACGGTTTACACGTTCCTATAAAAACGGTAAAAGCGCAACGAACGTTTTAAACATTCGTGAACGAAGCGTTTTTACCAGCACGGCAGCTCGAGCATGAAGCGAGCTAAGCTTACGAACGGGGTCCGTTTTGCCCGTGCTTGCCCCGCGCTGGCAGCACTGCGCTCCACGCTTCCGTGATGGCATCTCGACACGTCAATTATTGACGATGTCGTGTCTATCGTTGGTGCATGGGCCTAGCGTCCATGCTGTGCCGTGAGACACAGCTGCTCGTGCTTACGGCAACGCTGCTCGGCGATTGCGAACTCCGAGCCTGCAAGCGGAGCACGCGCAGGTAACCTGACAACGCTTATATCTTGTGCTAATAGACTCACTATCCCTGTGTGCTAGGCTCCTTGTAGAAGGGTCTTACGGGGCCGCGTGCCTTCTTCGGCGCAGCGAGACTGTAACCTCACCATCGGAGCCCGAGGACACCTCCGACGAGGCTGTGGCCTCCTCCTTCTCGCGCAGCTTCTCCGCCACCGCGCAACCGCCCCCTACGTCGCTGCTAGTCTGCTCGAACGCACTGACGACTCGGCCCGGAAGCTCCGCTGCCGCGTCCTGCTCGCTGCTGGGCCAGTCCTCGATAGCAGGCTCCAGGATGAGCTTCTGCGCCACAAACAGACTCGCGTCGCGGTTGGCCCAGTAGATGACGTGCGCCGTCAGGGCGAATAAATACTCGTTCGCGATCTCGATCTCGTTCTCTTGCAGGGAGTAGTCGATGGGGAGCCCCTGACACAAGCGCCCGAACACCGCCACGTTCTCTGTGCTCGCGTCACCCTCGCGCTCCTCTCTCTGCTGCTCTTCGCGGGCCTCGTCCGGACGTCGCTGCAATTGATACGGTTGCGCGACGACCGCTAGCGCGTCGGACAGCGGGGTCATTGAAGCGGGGCTTTCCACGAGCCCAACGCTGTGCGCTCCGGCTAGTACTTGGTGCTCGAAGTCGCGACGCCATTGTCGAAGCGAGGCCCACATCGCGCGGAATGAGTTGCGTAGCTGGTACTGAAAGCGCAGCTTGCCCTCAAACGTGCGGATAATCGCAGCCTTCGAGTGCGCGCGTGCCGGGTTCAGAATGGGCTCGATACGATAAGCCACTGGGTCGTACGGGTGGTAAATGTTGAACATTCGTCGGCAGCGCGGCAGTTGGAAGTCACGGTCCAGCTTCTGGCCTCGCACATTCAGGAACAACCCCACTGGTGAGCCGAAGCAGAAGAGATCCTCCACGTCAAACGCAAGCTTGGGCACCAGCGGGACGACACCGCTGCCACCGGCTGGGGAAGCAGCAGCAGACCCGTGGATCTTGTGTTTCTTCGGCTTTTTGGGCGTTGTCTTCCTCTGGCGAGGTGTAGATCTACGTCCTGTGCGACGTGTCCGCGGGGATGCACGCCGAGTTGAATCTTGCTTCTCCTGCTTCGTAGCCTCTTGTTGGTGCCACGCCCGAGGCGAGTTTCTCCACACTCCGTTCGTATTCGACATCTCGGACATCGATCTTGATCGCCGCTTCAACTTCTTATTAGACAAGGCGACGTCAAACCCAAGTACGCTGGAGCTGTCCACCGTAGCCTCCTCGATGGCATCGTCATCGCTGCTTGTGCTGCTACCGTCCTTGTCCTCGTTGCCATTTTCGACGACCGCGTTGTCTTCATCGCTGCTGCCTTCGTTGTCCGTGCTTGGGGTGTTTTGTGACTGCATATACACCTGCTGGTGGTTCAAAATGTCGAAGCAGATGATGGAGCCCAGTGAGTGAGCAATAATTGACACTTTCTTCCGCTTCGCCCCAGGAACACGGGAAGAACCCGAGTCCATCCAGTCCGAGTGGCGCGACTGGAACAAAGAAACCACACGGTTCATCTCCTTGGCCACCTCGTCCAAAATGACCTGGTGAAAAAGCGGTGACATGAAGAAAAGCACATCCAGAACCGTGTCGTTGGCCAGTTCACGAAGTTTAGGAATGGCCGGCAGTGTCACGTCGCGGATAAGCTGGTCCAGACCCTCCATGTGCAGCTTCGAATGCCACTCAATGGGCAGAAACTCCACTCGCGGTCGGCGTGTTGGCGTTTTGCCCCCATCCTTGGTATCCGCTTCGGTATCCTCCCCTCCCAAATGAGCAAAGTGCGCTGAGCGCAGGGCCTCACGGTTCAGCTCGCGCAGAGTCGTGGAGCAATCGATGATGGAGCGTAGTGTCACGACGTTAATCAGATCTAGCGTCTTGAGCGCATCGCCGATACCGTGCACGATCAGCACAAGGTGCTCAATCTCCTCTTCAATGTCCTTATCATCCTCAGTGACCTTGAGGGGTTTTCCTGTGGCCGGGTCACAGACCATGGCATCTTTCCAGAGCTGCAAAGTAGTGGGATCAGCACGCACACGTGGGTCTCCGCGGTACACACGACGCTTGCTCGTGAACGGGGTGGTGCCGGCCAGCAACCGCTTGTACTGCATGATGTCTTGTGCGCCCTTGAACTCAACCAGATGTCCTTCAACCGGAATGCTGAGGGTGCAATCTTTCTCCACACGAGCTGCCAAAACGGCCTCGCTGAGGCTGGCACGAGAGCTGAAGAAACCGCGTGGCTTCTGCGCCTCGATGTCCATAAGACGCTGCTTCTCCAGCGGGTAAAGTCCCAAATAGTACACGAAAGCGCTTTCCAGTACGGCAGCTGCCTCAGGGTTGTACGGAGCTAGACCATAATTGCGCTGGGCGTATACCCAGCGCGAACGACAAACGACAATTTCCTCGAGCGCTGGCCAGTACACCGGTGTCATCCGCATGCTCTCCAAGTCCACTTCATGGCGGCCTTCGTCGACCACAACAACACTGGAAGGCCCCACTGGGCCTGGAATCTTGATCTTCTGCTGTTGATACCACCGGAACTTCCGCTCAAGACGACGACTTTCGTGCGCGGGGAACTCGATCCAGCCGCCGGAGCCGCCTGCACCCGCAGTGGTGGTGTTCGACCCCGGCGGCGCAGCTGGGCTGGGATTCACTGAGCTACCAACATCTGAAGTCGACTTGCAGCGTCCGTTCAAGCCGCTGGGCAGCACTTGTCCGTTGCCGCTGCTGATGTCAAGCTTCTTGTAGAACCAGATGGGGAAGGCGTTCGCATCTTGCTCAGCCAGCTCGGCCGTGAGCACCTCGTTGGCAGCCACTTGCTCGGGCGTGAGCGGGACGCCGCCCACGTCCGGGAACTCGTGCTGCAGGTCCGAGTAGAGCATCTCGTTCTGCAGCTTGATGGTCGCCAAGAACTCGAACAGCTTGTAGTGCGACGCGATGATCCGCATCCGCTGGTGCACCGACCGGATGACCTCGCTGCGCCTGGACGCGCTCAGGGACTCGTAGGGCCCTCGGCCCAGGATGTTCCACTGCACCATGCTCAAGTGCTGGTCCAGCACCTCCGTGGCCGAGTACAGGTGCTCCACCAGCGCCTGCACGCGCGTGGTGCTGCCCTCCAGGAACAGGTCCGTCCGGTCCTCGATCTCGGCCCTGGACGGGAACACGATGTGGCTGGGGAAGATGACGACGTACCTCACGACGCTCTCGGCCGCGCCCAGCGGCGGGAGCACCACGTGCCGCAGGAAGAAGCTGCGCCGCATCGAGTTCTTGGCCACGAAGTAGAGCTCGGGCAGCTCCTCGCTCGTGACGAACTGGGCCAGGCCCTCCACGCCGCGCAGGAACGGCACGGCCACCTGCGTCTGCAGCGGGGCCAGCGGGCCGGGCAGCCTGGCCGTCTCCACCTGCAGCTTCACGCGGTAGAACAGCCGCTGGCCCGTGCGCGTGCACGTGAGGCGCAGCTCCACCACGCGCTCGTGCGTGTGCGTGGCCGCGTCCACCACGCAGTCGCGCGCGCCGCCGGCCGCGCGCTTCACCAGGTCGGGCGCGCGGCGCACGAGGCTGCTGGAGATCTGGCCGCACAGGGCCAGCAGGAACGGGAACGGCGTGAAGGCCGACAGCGTGCTCCACACGACGCCGGGCGGCGCCGCGCCGTCGGGCCGCTCCGCCATGTCGCGCCGCGCGTCGCGCACCATCTCGGCCACATGGTACATGGGCTGCTGCTGTCTTGGGGTCGCTGCTCGGTGACTACGCTCGGCTGGCCAGGCGGCGGCCCAGGGGCATGACGTCGAGTTCTTCCTCCTTCTCGGGTGTGGCCGGCCCCGTGCACTCGGATAGCAGCTGAGTCGTCTGGTCTCTGCAGGAGGAGGCTATTCGAGTAATAACTACGGGGAAATAGCGCGAGTAGACCGAGATCGAGGCTATCTGAGTGATTGGCGCAGAGGTTATTACAGATGTAGACGACGAGCCCACTTCAACTTGCTGCGCGCGTCCATCGATCGGCACATTCGGACAGTGGCTGCTCTTTTGACTCGGAGTCGATCGGGTTGCTACACTATGCTGCTCCGGCTCGAGCCACGCCGCTACAAGGACTCGTGGGACTGCGAGCGTCGGGTCGAATGGCAGTAGCGTGGCCTGGCGGCGGAGACAGTGGCAGGGCCAACGAAAAGTGCAGCACCAAACACGCTGCGCATGGCTGAATCGAGGTGACGACCACGAGGCTGCGGCCAGAAGTGGGAGCACGCTACTCACTGACACGCCTGTAGGTAGGGCAATGAAGTTGTATTGGAGAGTTCAAGCAGTCCGCTGTCTTGGCATAGATAATGGCTGGGCTAGCCTGGTTCGTCTAACGTCAGGTACTGCAGCCCGACGACGTCGTATCTACCGCATCATGGTGAAGAAGACGAACGCGTCCATCCTGGCCTGCTCCTCCTCGCGCGCCGAGGTCGGTGGCCGCTTGCACGACACGTCGGTGGGGACGGGGCCGACGCTGGACGACACGCTCTGATTGGCGGACGCGCGGCGGGCGGATGGAGACGGCAGCGAGCGCTTGGGCGCCACCAGGGCGACGAGGTCTCTCAGCAGGCTGGGCATCGGCGGCGGCGGCGCGGGGCTTGCAGCTGCTGGCGCGCGGGCTCCCGGACCGGCTGCTCTGGGTCGCGGCGACGGCGCTCGGGCGCGTTTTCTATTATGGTGCGGGGCTGCCTGCAGGCGCAGCGCCGAGAGCATGAAGGCCGGAGCGGTTACTGACTGGGACTCTGCTGGTGCTCTAGTGGTTCGTCTGCGCCGTCGCGTGGTGCTCGATCGACTCGCGTGCGGACTCCCGACCGGTGACGTGCATCGCGTCGCGCGCGACTCGTACACGTACGCGGCGCTGTCGCTGCTGTGGCTGCTGCGGCTGGAGGGGCTGCCCAGTCCGCAGGAGCTGGTCTCGCTGGACGAGGACGCTTGCGCGTCGCTGGCGTCCATAAGAACGGTGCTGGCGATTGGAGAGACGCCGTCACACGCGATCATCACCACCGGCCACATCGGTGCGTTGGCCGTTGCTGTCCATGTAGACAGACAGACTTGAGTAGTTGCGCTAACTGGCGGTGGGTTTGGGCCTTGCAGGCTTCTGGGAGATTCTGCCGGCAGTGTTGGCGCGCCCGGTGGTTCCTGTGCAGACGCAGTGGGTCGTGTATCGTCCTCTCCATGATGCCGGGCTGAACGACCTGGTAGCTTCGATCCGCAGCGCACCAGACCGGCACTTGGTTGCGGTGCGTGCTACTTGCTTGCTTGGAACCGAGTGAGGATCCGCTGGTATTTAGCTGCGTTGATGGCCGTGTGCGCAGGACAAGAAGTGCTACGGACTGCTTCGCGATGTTCTGCAGCGCCCCAACATGGACGGCACCACGGCGCAGCTGGTCGGGCTCGTGGCAGACCAGCGCTGTAACAGTGATCACACGCGCGCGGATGTGTCATTCCTCGGTCAGCCGACGCGGTTGGCATCGGGTGCCGCGCGACTGCATTTGGAGACTGGAACGACGCTCTGGTTCGCTGCCGTGCTGCACAATAAGCGCTACTACACGTCGTCCGATCCGACCGAGAAACCCTTCCGTCTCGTACTACGACCGGTAAGAGTTGCTATGTGAAGTATTTGCTGTGACAATCTCCTGATCTGATCCACTTCTTGCTGAATCAAGATCTCAATAAATACTGCTACGATGAGCATGGCCGACCCCAGAATCGAAATAACCGCGCTCATGCAGACCTACGCCTCGATGCTTGAGAAACTGGTGTTTGATTACCCGGAGCAGTATCTCTGGATGCATGACCTGTGGAGCACTAAACACAGAGCTGTGGCATTAGTGGGGTAAGTCAATGCCGTTGGCAGGTGTGGTTGCAGATTTTTCTTGATACTTCGTGACCCGTCCTACCAATCCCAAATCAACTAGTATTCCATTTCCAAACAAACTCAAGATGACGCAGCTCACGCTCGCAAGATTCGTCTTGCATAACAAGCTACAAACGAACGTGCCGGAAACGCTACCTGATGTCCTGTCCGACTTCCTGATCGCTGACATGTCCATCGCACACGCTTGCGAAGTGAGTCCAATAGGTTCGTTTGATCTACTGGAGTTGGTCTGGGCTAGGAGCCGTCGTGGGTTTACGTCGACGTTAGCTCACCTTCTTAGCGCTAACAGAGACTATTACCGATGGGAATTCTCCCAAGCGATGAAGCAGGTTGTTAAGAGAGCTGATTTTTCCATGATCCTATGGCTCCTGGAGCATTTTTCGCGTTGCCCTGTGTCTGCTGAATTGGTCCGTGAGGCCGCTAGAGGTGGTCACTTGTGGGTCTTACAACTCCTCGAAGTTGATCGATTTCATGGCGGCGTCCAGTGGGGCGGTCGGTCCCACACGGAGTGTCTGAGTGATGCCGCAAAAGCCGATCACTGGGAACTGATGAAGTGGTTGCGTGAGCGGATCCATAGGACATCACCTTATATTTACAATGATAACTTGATAGGGATAGCTGTTTCGCAAAATAACCTGGAGAGAGTTAAGTGGCTTGTAGCAAACGACATCGGCGGAAGGACACTTGGTTTTGCATTTTGCCCCAAAGAGCATTGGGCAGGTCGAGATGAGATTTTACATTTTTTGTTGGATGGAAGAGAAGACGATGAAAGTTGTACTGTGAAGATATCGGTGGGCCATGCGGCGCGATTCGGTGATCTTGAAACAATTCAATGGCTTTTAGCCAGAGGCGACCCTATCGAAGATCCGAGTTGTACTTTTGATAGGGCCGTAGATGAAGCGTCCAAGCATTCCCATATCCCAGTGGTACAGTGGTTACTCGAAAAAGTTGATTTTGGCCACAGCTTTGGTCCGGTCAATGCCATGAAGTCAGCAGTCAAGGCAGGGAGACTGGAGGTTGTTCAGTGGTTATGGGAACACTACCCCCAAGATCCAACCATTACTCTTTTCACCTCGACAATGGACATCGCATCTGAAAATGGACACATTAAGGTACTGGAGTTTTTAGATGACATTGAAACAGAATCGCGGGACAAGTCCAAGAGGAGGGGACCAAAACGACCGTGCCAGCGAGGCCGATACCCCGGCTGTACGACTGCTATGGACGGAGCCGCCGCCAATGGACATCTCGATGTTGTAAAGTGGCTCCACGCCTATCGATCAGAAGGGTGCACCACGGCCGCTATCGATCGTGCCGCAGCGAATGGGCATTTAAAAGTAATCCAGTGGGTCTTTTGGAACCGTGACGAATGTGCTACAACTGCCGCAATGGACAATACAGCTTGTCGGCAATTCCATCTACCGTCTTGCTCAGATACTACAAAGAAGAAGACCCGTTGCCTTTGCCTAAACTTGACGCCGCAATCCTTTTACGAAAACCAACTGGCGACTCTAACCTGGTTGAATTTGAATTCCCCAGGAGGCTGCACCACTAAAGCTATGGATGGTGCAGCAGCAAACGGGAATTTGAAAGTTTTAGCGTTGCTGCACAGACAGAGGCGTAGATGCACTACAGAAGCAATGAACTCTGCAGCGAGAGGGGATCATCTTGACACTGTGATATGGCTCCACACGAATCGAAGAGAAGGTGCACAACGGATGCAATCGATGACGCAGCTACTGAAGGTCACCTGAAAGTCATGCAATGGCTGCACGCGAATCGACCGAGGGATGCACGGCGAAAGCGATGAATATGGCGGCTGCAAATGGTCATTTGGGGGTGGTAAAGTGGTTGCTGTTCCGTCGTGGAGAGGTCGAGATTATTCCAGCAATGGAGCACGCTATCGTTTGCAAACAGTTAGAGGTGATGTGGTATCTCGACGCACAACGCTCTGATCACAGCGTGGATCTCCGCCAAATGCGCTATCGCCTCCGCAGTCGCCACCTGTACCAGCTAACCCACGGCCATACCTGATCGGATGAAACTTGGAGTCGGCAACTACCGGTGTACGTAAGAAGAGCTTGTGTTTTCTTTGCTTCCTGGAGGAACCAGACAAGGAGTAGGCTTCGCTAGGGAATTAACCAAAGACGAACACGAAAGTAGTGGAGCCATCCGTCTGTAATTTTGCTCAAATATGATTCCATTCCTGTTTGCTGTCAACAACCAGCACAACCTCCGCCTAACGGGCATGCATAGCTATGCATAGCTAAAACATCGTCACCAACCATTGCTATCAGATATCGTTGGCCACAACGAGCACAGTTCAACTTGATCGGGCCATCACCTTCGCATCTGATTGGCTCGTCATCCTCCAGGTCGCACATGGCTGGGCAGCTGGGCCGAGTGGCGCGGCGATCGTTGCAGCGCGCGGCGCTCGTGCGGCAGCGCTGGCCATGCCGCGGCCACCCTCGTCGGTTGTTGTCCAGCCTCTCCTCTGTCCACGCACCCAAGTCCGACGTCCGCGCGCGCCCGAGCGGCTCCAGGAGCGCCCACCAAACTTTGGTCTCCTCTGCTCCCAACCTGCAGGCGCTGCAGCGCGTACGCCGCCTCCTGCAGCAGCCGCAGCGCCGCGTGCTGCTGCTCACGGGCAGCTCCGCGTCGGACTCGGTCACTCGCGCGGCGCTGGAGCGAGACGCGCCCGCCTTCGAGCTGGAGCGGCGCGGCCACGGCGTCTTCGGCGTGCGCGAGCTCTGCCAGCTGCTGCTGCGCGAGAGCGGCCGTGAGCGCCGCGTCTTCGGCCGCGCGCAGCTGGCGGCGCTGCTGCTACACAACGGCCTGGAGCTGCCGGGCGCGTCGCGCCTCGCGGCCACGTCGACGCTGCAGAGACGCAAGACGGCGCAGGACTTGCTGCAGCTCTTCCGGCTGCTGGAGAGGGAGGGCGTCACGCCCGAGCAGTACTCGGCCGCGGCCGTTGCAGGCGGAGAGCAGGCGCCCCAGGAGCTGGCCGAGACCTACAGGCAGTACCAGGAGCTGCTGCTGCAGCACAATGCCACGTCGTGGGACGGGCTGGTGATGGACGTGCTGGCCATGTGCGGCCTGCAGGAGGGCGCCGGAAACGCGGCGGCGGCGGCGTTCAGTGAGTCGGTGCTGAGAGAATACACGGACGTGGTGCTGGACGACGTGCAGAGGATGACGCCGGCCATGGCGAGGTTCGCCGGCCACCTGTGCGGCCAACCGAGTGTCATGTCCAGCGCGAGCTTCAGTCGCGTGCTGCTGGAAGGAGACGAGTGTCCCCAAACGCAGATCTTAGAGCGGCAGCTGATGGAGACGGCGGTGGGGACGGGTTGTCCGCGTGCGGTGGAGCGCACCGCGTTGGGTGTACAGGACGAGGCAGGTGATGAGCGAGTGAAGATGCGGGCGTTCGCGAAGCAGGTGTTGACACAGAGCGGTGGTGCTAGTGCTGGAATCCCCTCACCTGTTCCGTTGAATTGCTGGCGTTTCAGCACGTCGGAGGCAGAGGAGAGAAGAATCGGAGCTTATCTAGCTGACTGGTTGGCAACTGGAGGCACAGGACACGTCACCGTGCTCTGTCCTTCGCATGCAGATGCAAGCCGTGTACTACTGGCGTTCAAGAAGCAGGAACTCCCAGTTCAATTGGACGGCGATCAGTTCTCTGCAGTCGTCAACTCGAGTGGTGCCCCCATTCATCTTTTTGACGAACCCGGCGTGAACGCAGTGTATTCGCTGCTATGCGCATTGTGTTTTCCAAGCGACTCCCGCCACCTTTACAACGTCCTACGCTCGGATTGCTTTGCTTTTCCGGCCGAGCTGCTTTCGTGGTTAATGGAGAAGGAGCACCGAAGCAACGTTGATCTCTTCTCCGTGCTTGAAGCTTTCGTTGGAACTCGGGGTCAGTCTCTTGGTACCTCGTTAAATCAAAGAGAAGGCGAAGAGATAGAGCTACCGTCGGTGGTTTTTTCTCAGCTCGAGTCTGGCTTAGAGATAGCCGAGTCGTTTGTGAGAATCATCAAACGACTGCGTACTGAGTGCCATCAACAGTCCGCTTCTGAAATTGTTCAGAGCTTTCTGGAGGAAACTGGCCGATTAGAAACGCTGCTGAGTCCTACCTCGCCGAAACAAGAGCGTGAATCTCTGGTTCTGGCCGACTTCCTGCGGGAGCTTGAGACTGCGCAAAATGTCGTAAAAAGTGCCCAAGTGACGTTCGTGGCACCATATTTGATGCAGCTGAGGGAGACCAACTTGACGTCGTCTGCAGCATGGGAAGAAGTATCGCCGGAAGTTACCACTCACAGGCCGAAGACGATTGCAGAGGATACGTGCATTCGCGTCCTTCCTCTGACACCTTACGCTCTCGAGACGCTCACGGCTACAGCAAGTGACGGACAAGCCGACAGCAAGCACATGTTGGTACTGATGTCAATGCGTGACAGCAAGTTTCCGGGGCGTATGAAGCGACTCACTCTACCGCTTCCGTATGATCTCCTGAGCAAACCGTTTCCTATTCAAACACGCTCCGAGCATCTAGAGCAAAGCGAACAGCTTGCGTATGAGGCTCTGACAGTTGGCTCGTATAATGAGGTGGTACTATCTTTTGCAGAGCTTGCGGGTGGTTCGTCATCCAAGCGTGAGGTATTGAGCCGAACATTGCAGCCGATCTGGCGCGAGGGAGATCGACCAGAACCAACCTTAAATGGCAAAGGTGGCAGCAAAGGGGAAAGTGGATCGAGTAACAAGCGAACGCAACATCCAAGCGAGAGATCGTCCACTGAGCGCGTTGCCTCTCCAGATAGAGCAGCCTTTGCACAGAAAACCTCACAATTTTGGTTTTCAGAGGTGGCTGGGTTTCTGCGCGAGTTTGTGCACCGCGTTCTGCTTCCCGTGCTGCACCGTGAAAAGTTGCTGCCCAGCACGAATACTTCTACAAGCCTTAAGACTGGTATCAGCCAAGCCGTCGATGGCCAACACAGAGAAGATCAGGATCGGCCCGAAGGGGTTGCAATAGCCCGTCGTTCGTCAGCGCCAGCAGCAAGCATGTCGTACAAACCTCCCCACTTGTCGTATTCGCAGATATCTGAGTACCTGCGCTGCCCTCACCGCTACTACCTCGGTCGCGTAATGAAGCTGGATGGCGACGTCTCCACGACGATGATGTTTGGACGCGCGTTGCATGAAGGTATTGCTGCATTTGCAAAGACTGTCGCTGCCTCTGAGAAGAACGGTGACCAGACACAAGAGGCGAAAACATTAGCGGCTGTCAGAGCCAAGGAAGCTTTCATGCATGCCTGGGCTGGCGACGGGTACGGGCTTTATGCTTCAAAGGAGCAGGCTTCCTTCCTGCTTGATCGAGGGATGATGGCACTGTGGAACTTCATTGACACTCACCATGGGGACGTGAAGTTGCAGGAGATTGTTCATGTCGAGAAGGAGTTTGCTTTCCACGTACCCGAAGCGAACGTGGAGTTGCGCGGCGTTTGGGACCGCATTGACCGAGTACGTAGTTTCGGCGCTGGGGAGCATTCCCCTTTTGTTATCAAGGAGTTCAAGTCGAACATGGGTGGTGCTGCGCGCAACATGCGCAAACTAGCAGGCGAAAGCCTGCAGCTCAAGATGTACATGTACGCCTTCCGTAAGGTTTTTGGTGAGGCGCCGTATGGAGCGAAGCTGCAGATGATCGGTGGCAACTACGCTGATCCCACCACTAAAACACGAAGACGAATTAGCAGGGCGGGAAATGACGATCACGGATTTGTGCACTTCTCGGAGGATGCGGTCCAAGAAGCCGAGGCTGCCATCGTTGAGGTTGCATCCGGGCTGCGTAGCGGGAACTTTGAGCCCAAGCCTGGTTTTGCCGAATGTGCTTTCTGTCCGTACGCCGGGTCAGCTTGCCATTTTGCTAGTGATGAAGCCTCGTACCATCACCAATCCGAAAGGAGAAATTGTAGTTCTGCAACGAGCTACGGCACGAGTTAATAGACAACGACTTCGTTTCCAATCCGAGCCTAGAAACAAACAATACGATAGTTTACACAGGCACCTTGTTCATGCTTCATAACAACTACTTCTACACCCAAGACTAGAATCTGCCCCTGGAGCCAGGCTCAGAACGCTGGAATGACAATGTACTCGCGGTGCAGCCCAACAGGGATCTCTAACTCGTCGGCCTCCGAGACCGACTGGAGCTTGCGCAGCATCATTTGCTGCCGCTTGAATCCAGCGTATGTGAAGAGCACGCGCGCCCCGGCCACTGTCATGCCCCCCATCCTGTCCTGCTTTCGGTACATGTCTGGGATGGCCACCGGTGGCGTCACGTAGTTGTCATCGCAAAGGGAGTCGTCGTCCGAATCCGAATCGCTTTGGTAGTCGACCATGTACACGTCGTCGCATTCCTCTGTGCCGTCGGAGGACCGAGACTCGTCCTTATCTGCCGAAAGCATGACTGGCCGCAGAAACGGACGGGCGTTTTTGGTTATGGTGTTTCGCCGGCGCGAGAGGTAGTTCTTGAGTCGATCGCGCTTGCGGTGTCGAGTAGATAGCTCAGCTGTCTCGTCGACAGGGTCGATCACCTTGCCCAGGACTTTGTTGATTCGTAAGACCCTGTGGTGGCGTTGAGGAACACTGTCCTCATTAGCGGTGGGAGCGCCAATTGGCTTTGACGTCTGCGTCCGCCGAAAGCTGCGCAGGAGACCTCTCATGGTCATCGTTGTCAGTGGGTGATGAAGCTGGTGACCACTGCTGTAGGACTGGACGAGCAAACGTGCAAACGAGCCCGAAAGCACGCTAAAGACGCTGAGCTGCTTGGCGTCCTAACTCCACTTGAGGAGTATTTTTGAGAGTGGCATCAGAACACTCGCTCGATGTGCTGATGCGAGTCTTGACAGCGCCTCTGCCAATGCGGCGCATCGGATGGGATAAGCATAAGCACAGCCGCTGCTCGATACACAGCTTGGTATTAATCACCTAGCTCTATAATGGCACATGGGGGAGCGGTCAAGCATCAGGACAGAGCCAAACCTGGCCGACACCTACGCGCGGAACCTTCACTGTGGCCAGCTGAACGGCAGGCCATTTTTTCGTACGGTAGTTTGCAGCTTGCAAACACGGCGGAGTTGGGATAAGGATAAGGTGTTGCTATTGATAATAGTCGGACAGCGAGATACACGCGTTAGCGTGCACCTGGTAGTAAGGCGACGCTGGATGTCGACCATCGCGGTGATAATCATCGAGCCTGAACCAAATGAAAAAGGCAACTATACGTCAACATGTATAGTACTGTATACTCGAGTATACATATGTATACGATCCGATACCAGCCAATCCAGATCGAGTATTTAACTCATACAAACCCCAACACAATCCGAGCGTTTGATCAGTGATGGAGTTCTACCCTCAAGATGCGGGGAGTGTCGCCGACGCCGCCGCGTGTGTCGCGCTGTTCGCGGGCCACACGGTGCTGCTGGTAGGTACATCCTCTTCCCCACATCCTCACCTACCTTTTCGTCCAAGTTGCACGCTCCAACTCGCTTTCCTTCCCTCGCAATCTGCTCACAAAGTTGTGTGTCATTCCTTCCTCTCTTGCCCCCAGCCGGCCGTTTCGCAGGCGAATCTAGGCCAATTGACGCTGGATCTGGTCGTCAACACGCTGCTGCAGAACGGCGAGGCCTTTGTGCGTGGAATTAGCGTCTCAGCCATCGTGTTGAGGCCTCATTTGGCCCAGTGGGAGGCTCACAGCTGACCGAAACGTTGTCCCGCACCTTTGAACAGGACGTGCAGCTCACGCGCGTGGGCCACTTGCTCAGTGATGCAGCGCCCCCCATCGCAGGAGGCGCCGCCTTTGCCACGCAGCAGCCGCAGTCGCTGTGTCTGAATCTGGAGGGTGCGTGGCTCAGCTGAGCTGCTGCAGTGGAGTCGGGGGGGGGGGGGGGGGAACGTGCTGACCTGTTGGACTGCTGCAGTGTACCAGAGCAAGGAGAAGAAGATCACTATCGTCCAGCAACGAGGCCCTGTGCTACCGGTAAGAGGTTTATCTGGCAGTGGGTCACTAGTGAAGATAAGGTGTGGACTAACGCACTTGGACTGTGTCTTGGCTTGGTTGCTCGCTGCAGGGCCGAGCGCGTGCGTTCGCGAAAGAATTGGTGGACTGGGCGCTGAGCAGCAAGGTGGCGGCGCTCGGAGTGGTTGCTGGCTGCGACGACATGCTGCGTCACGACCCCAACATGATAAGGTTCGGTTGATGATGCTTCTGCTACGGCTGTTGCCAGCTACTTTGCTGACGCGAATCTGTCTTACTCTGCTTTAACGCTTTCAGTCGTCCGATCCGGACGATCTACTCTGCCGACGCTGCCCAGCTCGATAAAGCTTTTCTGACGCGCTTCGAAGGCCTGACAACCTCCGCCGAGGGTGCTCAAGAAGCGGTGGAGCAGCCTTCCTCGTCTGCCGATCAGTGGGCGCCGATCCGCGGTGCTGGTCTCGCTCCTCTGCTTCACGCGCAGTGCGACGAGCAGAAGTTGCCGTTCATCGCCTGGGTGATGCCCTGCGCGGAGGGCAACAACGTCCCTGATGCTGCGGCCATGGCAACGCAGCTTTTCCGCTCGCTACGAATTGCACCCAAGCAGATAGCCGCGGATCCAGCGACGACTCCCAGCCCCATGCCGCCGATGCTTCCGTTTGCGTTCCCGCCTTCGTGGAACCAGCTCTTTGGTCGTGGCCCCGATGTCTCTCTGTACCTCTAATAGAGATACCTCGTGTTACCAGCTTCGCATTGGGCGCCTTCCAAAACCTAGATAAAACAGTTTAATCGAAAAATTCTGATCCTCCGATTCGGCTCGTTACTTGCCGGACCAAATGCCAGCACATCTTAGGAGATAAAAACCTAGGCCAAAACCATCATTAAAGCTGATCTGTGTCCGGCTACCTTTGCCACTTGACGTAAGAGTATATTAGTCTCATTATGCGGATCGCAAGGGGACAATCGTAAGCTGGACAATTTTTTACAAAAAATCTCTATTAGTAAAGATCTCGTTCGGCGGGAAAGGTCGTTTCGACCCTTTCCGAGCAACCGACCTCGTCATTTGCTTCTCTCGCGCTTCTTCTAGCACAATGTATGGCCCGGATACAAGCTTACTGCTGATGCTCTGTTCATCGTCCCGGACGCGCCGTCGCTCGCTGGAGACGCTCAGGGGCTTGAGGCGGCGGCTGCACGACGAGCACAGGCGCTGGGAGTGGCAGCGACTCGTACGAATGCGCCATTACATCACCCTGGACTGCCTAAAGGATCCTGAGTCTTCGTCCTGGATGGACACGTGGCTCAAAGGAAACGATAAGAACATGATAACAGTCACTAGCCTGTCTCGGTAAGGTCAACATGCAGATTTGAGTGTTCAGTTGGCGTCTAACTATTTCTTGTCATGTAGGGCCTCATTCAAGCTTCTATTATCTCGGTTTGCCTCTCAGTACGAGATCCCAATCTTCTGCGCGAAAGGGGGCCGACCCCGTAAGCTCCAACACCACCATCAGGTGTTGGGCTTGCTTCTAGCTTTCTATGTAAGCTGTGAGCATCGCGGGCGCCTGTGCCTCATGTTTGGGGTCCCCCCAACGACGCTTACCCGCGTGCTTGCAGCTGAAGACGCTCTTACGGCGGCGCTGCGAGGGTTTGCGCCCGCTAGGATTGTATGGCCTACGTTCACCAGGCAGAAGGCTCTAGCTCGTCTAGTGGCAGCAAAGGAGCCCATGCTTCAGTTCACATGGGGGTTCTTGGATGGGTAAAACTACAAGGTACTTACATCAAAATGTGATTTTATTTATTGATGATCTTACCATTCCTGCATCATACTTTTACTTCACAGGTGCAGACCGAGATATCCAGAATGCCCATTATAATGGCTGGCTACATGGTGTGTTCGTCACCGGCACTCTATGTTTTTCGGCGGACGGGCTCATCGTTTGGGCGAAACATAACTGTCCAGGATCCTGGAACGATGGTGATACGAGTCTAGACTTCCGGCGTAAGCTAGCCTCGGCGGAACTAAACCCCGACGCTCGCTATGGTGTTGTTGCGGACAGTGCTTTCCCCTGCAGTGGGAACATGATCGGCAGAATCATGACACCCCTGAAGGACGGAGATGCGAGTAGACTGGTGCCGTCAGTTCGTGCGGCGGCTAGGGCGTTATCAGGGGCAATAACTTCGATTAGACAAAGTGCGGAGTGGGGAATGGGTTCTGTCGAAAAGGTCTATCACCGGTTGCTGATGCCGTTGCCGTACGACCGCAGCAAACGGCAGCAGCGCTTGGACAACCTTTTCCGGCTTGCTAATTACAGGGTGAGAACAGTCGGTATTAGTGAGATTCGAACCACGTTCCTTCATGGCGAGGGCGACAGGAGATACACAAGAGTGAGTTGAAATTGATTACGCAGATAATGCAAATTGAATGCACTACTTCTTCCTCCTTGCACGCGCATTTTATCAAGTACTACTTGCTCTTGTGAATCGTAGAAATCAGTAGCATCATTTGCTCGTGGCGCTGCCGAGCTTCGGCACGGTCTTGCTCGAGACGAGCTTGAAACTGTCGGCGACGCTCGGCCTCTTCTTCTCGACGGTCCGCTCGAGCTGCTTCCTCCTTCTTTTCCGCAGCTTCGAGGTGTTTTTGTGTGTCCTCACGGTCTTGTTGACGTCTGGCTTCGACAAGCGCAGCTTCATCGCGGCGAACCTTCTCTCGCTCCTCTCGCTCTCGCTTTTCCTCTGCACACCGCTCATCTCGTTCTTCTCGTCGCCGCTTCACCTCTGCTTCGGCTTTGCGATCGGCGTCTTCGCGAAAGATGAGCAGTAGCTCCTTCATTTCCGATCCCATTGAAGCGTGAACAGCCTCTGCTTTTTTTAAATCTTTGTCAATAGAGTCCATTCGTTTCTTGGCCTGGTTTCTCTTCGACGTAGCGTACGTTGTCGTCACCGAACTCTCGGACGCGGAGCTTTTGGTTTTTGCTCCTGGATCGCGCCCACCCATTGCTTCGAAGTTGTCCCGAAGTACCCGTAGATCCCGCCCTCCCAGGCGATCACTGGTAGTGTACAGTCGTTTGTGTTTTTCCGACTCCACTTCATCGGAAGCTGCACGATCGGGGTTCCTCATCAGGTGGGCCCCTCAGGCGAAGCAACCGAAGCCAGAGGTTGGCTGTCGCGTCTGGGGCGGCCGACTGCTCTCGGTGTCACTGGCGTGGGCCTTGCCGATGCCCTGGAAATTGCTCGAGTGTCATGGATCGTTGAGGTGGTCGCAATATGATTGCTTCGCGCCCCTCCAGATCTCGCTTGGTCTCCTTGCGTGTCACTCTCCTCTTCATCGCCAAGATTGGCGTTAGTGTGCTGGAAGTCAGCAGCGAACTCGATCGGAACGAGGCCTTGATGGGTCATCACGGCCCCTGCCAACACAGACTCGCCGCCGTGAAGCTCGGAAACTGGAGGGATAGGGGGACCACGAGGTTGGTTGGCGTCAGCCGCCTCGGATGTATCCGCCTCTGAGCTTTTCTCGTCCTCGACCGAGTTGACAGAAGAGACCGAGGCGTCATCCTCCTCCTCCGCCTCTTCTTCTTCCTCCTCCTCCCGCTGTTTGTTGATCTGCTCACGGTTGATGTCGCCACCTCCCTTGGTCGAGACTGATTTCGCCCTCGATCTTCCATTGAAGGTCCTGTTCACCTCGTCCGCGAAGAGGGCGGCGTTGACCTCGCCCATGAGAGCTTCATCGTCGTCGCCATTGTCGTGGCCATCGTGCGAGGTATGCACCCCTCCTTTCTTCTCTATCTCATACTGCGTTTCATGGGCCAAGAGGATAGCTCGCTGCCTGAGCGTGAGGCGGTCTCCTTGATTGCCCGTTGGTTTGGGTTTTCCGTAGAGCTTGCGGAACTTCCTTCGCAGTGAGTCGAAATCGCGTTCACGCCAATTTGGATCCTTGGAGCCATTGTAATCGGTTGCCAGCGCCATCCACATATTCCTACCAGTTGGTAGGAGTTTGGCGGCCAAATCGCAGATAAGAAGCTCCTCCTTAGCACTGTAGTTCTGGTATCCTTGCTGTCGTCCTCGCTGTAGGTAGATATGTAAGATACGGCGCAGGTTAGCCCCGAAGAGGAAAACATCGATTGGAGACATCGAGCTGTACGAGACGCACCGCCATATTCTCCGACGTTGCTTGCGTCGAAGCCGTCGAGCGGGCGAATGAACCCATCGCGTCCTGGGTCAGATGTACGATGTTCAGTATACAAGACAGGAAGCTTCGAATTTCAAAAGATTTCATTACACAACACGTACACCATTTTTATATACCTACGTGCGGTGGATTCACGCAGACTCCGAATCCTGGTGCAAGTGCTCCAGGTGACGATGTTGGCATCCCGACCACCCGCAGCGACAGACAAACCACAACTTGTTGCCGTAGGAAACCGTCACCTCCTCGCCCGGGTAAATGTCACGAATACTGACGGCGACCACCGTCAGCCTTTGACCCGTTTGGACTTCATGGAACCGGGTGCTCGGATTGCAGGCATGGTTCATGAAGCGGAGATTGCCGCCCACTTTCAAGGCGTCGATGCCTATGAACTTGCTTCCCGTGCTCCGAGTGCGAAGATGCATTCTGTAGCCATCGTTGAACGGGCCGTTCTTGCACGGCGGCCCGAACAAGTCCATGTGGCCCAAATACTGCCCGATGACTTCGCCAGCAGGAATAGCAGCCTGCGCCACCAAACCGCGCATTCCAGTGCGCAGGTTGCGACCGATAGCGAGCGCACGGCTTTCGTGAAGCCCATTGCCACACTCGGCAGCAAAGGTGCAGTTGTACTCCGTGCAGAATCTGCTGCTTCGAGCGTTGAGGCAGGTGTTAGCTTTGCACCGTTCTTCGCATCCACAGCCAAGCCCCCCTCTCACCCCCACGCTGACGGCTGGAAACTTCCAGCGGCGCGGATTCAGCTGTGCCGATGTGAACTGCACGTCATCTGGCCACGACTCGAGCTGCCACTCGTCGCGAGGTGGGTTCGCTGAACCGCCTTCGACAACAGTAAACCCGGGAGAGCTCGTGAGCAAGCAAGCGACCGATGGGCGTGCAGCTGGGAGCGGGGAGCCGATGAGCGGTGCCGTCTCGGAATCGTCGCTGTCGGAGGCGACCGCCTCGGTGTACCATCGAGGAACAATCTCTGCTCGTTGTTGCTGACGGGTCCGGAAGGGGCTTTGGGGTGACCACGGAGCCACAGTGCTCGCTTGGGAACTTGCCGTCGCAGGAGAGTATGCAGCATCTGGGATCGGAGCCGATCGCGCAGGCGTGCCTGGAAGCGATGATTCCGTCTCCGTGCTCTGGCTGGAACGAGGACTGGGGAGGCTTTCACTCGACGAAGCAGGCGGGGAGAGCTGAAACTCTGCAAGCGGCGCCACTTGCATCGTCACCGACGCGTTGACTCCTTCAGGCAGCACAACCCGGCCTGATCGCGTCCTTGGCGACGCCGACAGTAGGTACTTGGAAGCAGCGGGGGCTCCGGCGCCGGAGGCCATTGGAGCTGGTTGCGCGGATATCTCTCTGAGCGGCTCCTCTTCGGCGGAGGACGTTGAGCGTGGCGACGCTCGAGAAACTCGTGTCGTGACGGTAGTCGTGACGGTCGTGACGGTCTTGATGACCGTCAGTACCGTGGTCTTCTTAACCTTCGCGACGTCGTTGGACCCCGTCGACGGTTTCGTGGGCGCGACAGCAACGGTGGCCGAAGGCACTGAGTTGCCTGGTACAACCACAGCGGCCTCGCTGCATGGCTCTCCTGAAGGCGGATTACAGTGGATCGACTCGGCCGCAGCGGCGCTGGAACCCAGCGCGGCGGTGATCTTGCGGCGCTTGGTGTCGAAAGCAATCGAAGTCTCGAGGACACTGCTTGCCGTGTGGCGGCGCTTGCTCGGTGGAGACGAATGCATGGTTGCCTAGGCAGGGGATAATCGATAGTTTAGATGAATGAACAACTACATTAACTCGCACTGTACGTACACGTTCGTAGCAGGCAGGCGAGGACTTCGGCACGAGGAGTCCAGATTCGAAATGAGGCGTGCGCTCTGCAAGCGCGCGCGCTTTCGCACCTTAAGACCCTCCAAGATCGCGCGCGCAACTTCAATTCAAATGAAATCTCTAAATAAGGGAACTGTTTGAACCCATACATTCTTTAAGATACTTTTTAATCGAGTTGCCAAATAAGGGGGCTATTAAACGGGCGACCAAACCCATTTTCGAATTGTTTGAACGGACACTTTTTTGATCCTTCAAACAATTCCGTTTAATCGCTCCGTTTAATGACCAGTTTAATCCCCCCTACCCCTAATGACCAAACCGTTTTATATAGGTTTTGGAAGGCGCCCATTGCCTCGATAATGTTTGCCGCAGATAGCTTCACGTGCGAAAAATAGTTTACAGGTGCTGGATCAAGAAGAACCTGAAGCAGTGGGTAATGGTTAGCGATGCGAGGACTTTGGCTGGAGGTGTAGATACGAAGGACTCAAGCCACTCCGTAGCTGATGAGCCACGAGTCGAGTTTGTACCAGCGCGGATTCCGAAGCTGGTCGCAGCATCTCCTGCCCCAGTTATGAGCCCTCCGAAGACAGCACAAGCCCTGCAAGCAGATATGTATGTTGGTAAAAACAACGACTCGTGTTCGCGATGGAACTCTCATGACTAATTTCCATTTACCTGACAGATTAGAGCTAGCAAAAGCACTCGAGAACGTGAATATGCAGCGTCAAAAACTACTGAGCAAGAGCGCTAGCCAGCCGTCTGTGCGACTGGAGCCTTTAAACTCCTCAGACTGCAGGCACGCAAAGCCCAACAACTGTGAGTAGCTTCACTGCTACTAAGTACAAGCTATCGCCCAGCTCATCTAACTTGCTGTCAGCGAGCAGGTTGCGACTCCTTCACCGATCTTATACTGTGCGACTGTGGTGAGGAAATGCGTCCTGCGGATGAGAGGTTCCATCTGCAGCACGAGTGTCCTCTTCGAATGGTTCGCTGCGTTCGGCCGGGATGCACCCAATTGTTTCAGGCTTCAAACCGTGAGCTGCACGAACAGCGCGACTGCCATTTCACGCGACACACAAGACAACTACTTCGAGATCGAGATGATGGAGATACCCCAGTGGAGTGCGAGTTGTGCCACGAAACGCGCTTCATCATCAGGAAACGCCACTTGCAGAGCCATCAATTGTACATGTGCGCAAAGCGCCGCGTTGCTTGTCGCTTTGCTGAGTGGGGCTGCGAGATGAAGTTCCCCCAAGAGGAGCAAGAAGCGCATGAAGCGAGTCAATGCATCGTGGCTGAGCGACGAAGAAAGATTGCCGCCGACGCACTTCTGGTGAACGAGGAGATCATTTGCGAGTGGTGCCAGCAGAAGGTGAAGAAGCGCAAACTGCTCGACCACCAGGAAGACGAATGTCCTGAGCGCGAACGACCATGCCCAAACGCGGTCAACGGATGCAAGGAGTGGGTCCCTGTAGGTAAATTTGACGAGCACCTTCGTACCGATTGCATCGTGACGATCGAGCGGAACACCCTGGCAGCGAGAGCCCGTGAAAAGAACTCGCCGGTAACTTGCCCAGAGTGCGGGGTGGTGGTCCGACTGCGATATCTCGAGCGACACTTTCGGGACGAATGTGTGAGCCGCGTCGTGCCATGTAAGAATGCTGCCCACGGATGCAAAGCGCGTCTGCGCTGGCGAGACCGGCACTTGCACGAAGACTTCATGTCACTCTCGAAGGACCGCAGCATGATTGAGTTCAAGACCGGGGGCAACGCGTACATCGCTATTAACAACAGCAAGAGCCAAGCTCCGTCTCAATTGTCCGTCGATCTGCCGCCTCCGTGGACTGCAGAGTATTTCCTGTGGATGGTCGACGCGGACGAGGAGATCCTGTCACTGCACCGAAGCAGCTTGGAGTTGATGGAGACCGTTGTGGTCAACACGCGCGAGAACGAGCAGTGGCAGGCCAAGTCTGACGCCTGCAAGAAGAAACTCAAGGAACTCAAGCAGAAGCGCAAGCGCAAAGTCAACGACAAGGTTCAGGGGATCGGAACTCACCTCTCTGGCGAGGAGATGTCGAACGCAGCCAAGCAGCTCGCGGAGGATTTCAATGACGCCGAGAACGGGCTGCTGGCGACTCGGAAGGAGGTCACGTTGGCTCGAGGCTGGATCGAGATCAACCTGTTCGAAGCCAAGCGCATCTTGGACACCGATGTGCCCGACGAAGAGTCCAAGCAGGCACTTGGTGCCGCGATCACCGATCAAACCACGCAGTTTCTGCAGGAGAGGATGTTACTGGTGCAGTTGCTGCCGGAAGCTGAGCGCGCACTGCTAAGTGACCTGGAAGCTTGGGTGAAGCAGCTCACGGCCGGCAGCCCCACCAAGGAGAGCAAGGCTGAGCAGCAGCGTAAGGCTGCGGAGCAGAACAAGTTGCTAGCCAAGCGCAGCGAGTTTCAAGCTCAGCTGGAAGCGCTGGACCCGGACAACGCCGACACTACGCGGCTGCAGCGCCGCTACGAGCGCGAGATCGCCAAGGTGGACGCCAAGCTGGCGCTGGTGTCGGAGAACAAGCCTACGCGGCTGCTGGAGCGCTGCGGCCGCCACATCATCGCGTCCTCGGCCAAGAACGTCATCTCCCTGGTGGCAGGACCGCGCGGAGAGATCTCGTTCTACCGGCCGTCGGGCGCCAAGGCAGCGCGCGAAGTGAGCCTCCAGACGCGCCTGGAGCGCAACCGCTGGAACCACGTCGCGCTCTCGGCCAGCGCCAAGGAGCTGAGTCTGTTCGTGAACGGGGAGCTCCGGAGCATCAAGCGCGGCGTGTTCGACCTGCCGCTGAGCCGCATCGGCGCCAAGGAGCCGGCCGAGGCGTTCCAGGGCTACCTGCTGGAGGCGCGCTACTGGAAGGAGTGTCGGAGCGTCCAGCAGATCCAGCAGCACGCTTGCTCCATCCTGCACGTGGCCAAGTGCCGGACGCTGCTGGGCTACTGGACGTTCGAGGAGGGCATGGGCGACCTGGTGGACGACATGGCATTGAAGCTGCCGCGCTCCGCGTGCTTCGGCACGGCCTGGGTGCTGTTCGACACGCCCGAGGTGCGTCGGCGCTTCGGCCTGCCGCCCACGCCGTCCCTGCGCGACCAAACCTGCTGCGTGGTGAACCAGAAGCTCAAGCTGCTGGCGCAGCGCGCGCGCGACCGCGAGCTGGACATGGTGCCCTGCCGCCAGCACTGCGAGCAGCTCGTGCCGTTCCGCGGCCTCGAGCGCCACCACCGCGTCGAGTGCGTGCACCGCCTGGTGGTGTGCAAGGAGGTCGGCTGCGAGCAGGTCTACCGCTCCAGCGGCGAGGCCGAGCACCTGCGCGTCAAGTGCGCGCGCCACCTGCTGCGCGACGAGCTGGTGCGGCGCTACCACGGCAAGCGCGAGCTGGTCGAGTGCATCCTCAACTGCGCGCAGCTCGTGCAGAAGCGCTTCATGGCGCTGCACTGCCACAAGGAGTGCGCCAACCGACTCATCACGTGTCCGTGGACGGACTGCGGCGAGACCATCGTGGCCAAGACGCTGGCCAGGCACCTGCAGCGCGACTGCCGCAGCCAGAGCAAGGAGAGCAACCGACTCATGGTGGAGAACGCACGCAGACGGCAGAAGGCCAAGGAGCAGGGGCTGCTATTGGATGGGGAGCAGGAACAAGGAGGTTGATCAACCCAGCAATCGGACACGTTGTATTGCGGTCACGCTAGCAAGAAGCAGGCTAGAAGCAGAGCGCGCTTAAGCCACCAGCGTCGAGGCCGTGGCGGACTCGTACTTCCAGTTGGGCGAGAGCTTGCGGTTCTTGCGGTAGTAGCGAGCGAGGCGGTGGATGCGCGACTCGATCAGAATGAGGCGGAACTTGGAGTCCTTGTCCTGACGGTTGCGCTCCAGGTGCTTGCGCACGGCCACGGCCTTCTTGATGAGCATGTACAGGTCCTCCGGCAGCTCCGGGGCCAGGCCTGGTCATCGATAGCCAACACCCGCGTACCCCCACGTCAGACGGAGAGGCAGAGCCATCGGATCCATCGCGTCAGGTGATACCGAGCACGCAGCCAGAAATAGCACGCCAAGAATAGCACAGATTACGTCAGCAGCCGCGCATTACACTCAAAAGACTACGTAGGCCAGGCCAGGACGGGACCATCGATCCTGCCGGGCCTGCGGAATGTGGACGATGGACGCACCGTTCTTCTTGAGCAGACGCAGCACCTTGGAGCCGGTCACGCTCTTGACCTGGGCAATGCCGTGCGAGTCACGCAGGATGACGCCGATCTGCGACGGGGTCAGGCCCTTCTTGGCGAACTTGCAGATGTGGTCCTCCACGTCCTCGGCCGAGACCTTGAGCCACGAGGGCGGCGAGCGCTTGTACGGGCGAGCGGACTTGCTCATGCCCTTGCCGTGAGAGTGCATGCGACCCATGGTGACTGGAGAGGGGGGAGTGGCTTTGACTTGCTGGAGAGGAGATCAAAGAGTGAGCCCAGCCGCGAACTGGCGGCAATGGCGCTGACGCCCCAGCCAACCAACGGCCGGGCTGATGCGGCCGCACGATTGGCAGAAATGCGTATCATCCAGCGCTCCCATTGGCTGGTACGCGACTTAACTACTGTCATCCCTCGATAACTGTCCCGTACATACTATCGCTATGATTTTTGTGCGGACTTAGCCGAGGGGTGGCACTGACTGACAACCATCGAGCGGCACACACCAATGGGCAGCGACGACGAGGGCGTGGCGTTCCGCACGAACGCGCTGGACGTGGTGGGCTCCTGGCTGCTGGGCGGAGACGACGTAGCGGACGCCAATGACGCGGCGCAGCAGCGCGCGCTGGAGCAGACGCAGCGCCGCCCCGTGACGCTCTACCGCCCGTCGTCCGCCGGCAGCAGCAGCGACGGCAAGAGCCTGCCGAGCCTCACGCGGCCGAACGCCGGCCAGCAGGACGCGGCGCTGACGGAGCAGGAGCGCGAGATGAAGCGCAAGCTGCTGCGCAAGCCGCGCGGCAGTCGCGCTGAGGAGGCGGCCAAGGCCGAGCTGGAGGCCGAGCGCCAGCGCGACGAGGCGCAGGACGAGGAGGAGCAGGAGCTCGTGCGCCTCAAGACGCAGGCCGCCAAGGCGGACAAGAAGCGCAAGCGCACGGCGCAAGACGAGCTGCTGGACAAGCTGCGCGAGGAGGCGGCCAAGAAGAAGGCCAAGAACCAGAAGCGGAAGCTGCAGCTGCAGCGCAAGAAGCAGCAGCAGCGCGAGCAGCAGCAGAGCGGGGTCGCCGCCGCCAACTGATAGACGGGACTTGTAACTTAACGATGTAGACGCGGGTTAGCGCACGAGTTCGGGGGCTGGTTGCGTGTGTTTGTGTTGTGCTCAGGACAGCAATGCTCACGATGGGTGTGGAAGATTGGCTAGGTGGGCTGCTAGGTGTTTTGCGCAGCAGGTGGATCGCAATGCATCATGACAGCAGCCCTGCTCGCTGGTTCATGTCGTCTGCATGTAGTTGATCTTGACCCGAGTGTGAAGGACAAAACTCTTTGACGTTAACTAGCCCTTGCCGAAGAACGAACCCAGTGAACACTACTCGATGAAGCATTTGAGCACGCGGTTCTTGTAGTCTCGCTTCGAAGACGACATGGACTAACGCAGTTCCAGCAGCAGCGGAAAAGTCTCCGCTGCTACTGGAACCCTGGAAAAAAGGCAAGTTGAAGTGGTTGAACGTTCTGGTATTCTCGCCGTTTGATTGGTCGCGTCGCCTTTCCACCAATCCAAGGGCTCCACTTCAAAACAACTTCGACGACCGTCACTCAGGACAAGGCTTCAAATAGTGTAGCCGCTGCGTCGCATTGCGACTACAGCTCCGTGCTCGCTTTTCACTTTCCAACTCGCCTCCAAGCCCCCAACACCTTCTATCCCAACTTCAGCCATGGGCAACCTCTTCTCCTTCTCGCTCGAAGCGCTCTACGGCAGCCTGGCCTCGTACTTCGGCAACCGCGAGAGCCGCATCATGATCATTGGCCTGGACGCGGCCGGCAAGACCACGCTGCTCTACAAGATCAAGCTGGGCGAGCTGGTGACCACGATCCCCACCATCGGCTTCAACGTCGAGACGTTCGAGTACAAGAACATCAAGTTCACGGCCTGGGACATCGGGGGCCAGGAGAAGATCCGCTCGCTCTGGAAGCACTACCTGTGCAACAACGACGCCGTCATCTTCGTGGTAGACGCCGCCGACCTCGAGCGGGTGGACGAAGCGAAGCAGGCGCTGCACCTGATCTTCGAGGCGGAAGAGCTCGCCAACACGAAACTGTTGGTGTACGCCAACAAGCAGGACCAGCCCAACGTGCTGTCCGCGGAAGAGCTCCGCGAGCGGCTGGAGCTGTCGGAGGCCACCAAGAACCCTACGCACGTGCAGCCCTGCGTCGCGACAAGTGGCGACGGAATCTACGAAGGCCTGGACTGGCTGAGCAGGGCAGTCTCTGGGGAGTTCTCCACGTAGCTGCTCCCACCACCGCTTCTTTTGGATTGATTCGGATAGTGTGAGTATCCCCCTGCCTCGTACATTTGTAGTAGTAGCAACGCACGTAAGCAATACAATACGCTTGGCGCACTCCCACAATATCTTTGCCTAGATTTCCTTGGCAACGAACAACAGGCTTACATTAAAGTTTTACCTATGCTTTTCAAACTGTTCGTTTCCTAGTTTTTGGCTCCTTGAAACACCAAGAACCGCGTGGCCATCATATCCGTATGCTAGCCGAAGGCAAGCTGTTCTGTCATCACGGTTGAAGACAACCAACATGCAAAGTTGAAGTGCAACAAGGCACTCTACAACTTAGCGCTGTCCGACGAGCACATTTTATCACAATTGAGAGGAATCACTATCTGGAAATGTACCGTTATAATGGTACAATCAGCACTCACGGTAGCAGTGCAGTGTAGTGTAGTGCCCAATTCTAGCGTATAGTGAGCTCGCATCGCACTAATAAGTCGTAACATACCCTCTTCGGCTGCATCGTATCTCCTGACACCACAAGAACATGATGTGTGCATGGGTCACTTGTGCCACTATTAATAAATGTACGAACGAGAGAATATCACTATTTGGGATACCACTGCACAAGAGGATTGTCTGTACTATGGCAAAGTTAGTGCGTGCACCGCGCTGTGACATGCCCCTTCATTTCTATACAAACCTCAAGTATAAAAAACGGCCGAGCATCCACGTGAATGCTAACCTCAAGCCCAAGTGTCATGCGGTAGATCACTTTACCATTTGCAGACGAAGTACCAAGCCCAATAACGCAGCGATGAGTGCGCGCACGGACGAGCAGTGGCTGGCCGAGGCCCAGCAGTGGGCGGACTGGGATGTGAACGCCGGCACCAAGGCGCAGGTGCAGCAGCTCGTGGCGGCCAAGGACGTGGCGCGCATCCGCGAGCTGTTCGGCAGTCGCGTGGCCTTCGGCACCGCCGGCCTGCGCGCCGTGATGGGCCCTGGGCCCGCCGCCATGAACGACCTGGTGGTGATCCAGGCCTCGCAGGGCATCTGCAAGTACCTGGCCTCGCAGTTCGGGGAGCGCGCCAAAGCCATGGGCGTCGCCGTGGGCTACGACCACCGACAGCAGGGATCGCTAAGCTCCAAGCGGTTCGCGGAGCTCACGGCGGCGGTCTGCGCGCACTACGGCATCAAGGTGTACCTCTACGAGGGCTTCGTGGCCACGCCGCTGGTGGTGAGTTGCGCAGGATTGCGGGGATTTTTTTTTTCTTGCAGTCGTTGAGGTTGCTACAGTCATGTCTGACAATTTTTTTTTGTTTTTACGTTGATGCAGCCGTTCTGCATTGAGCAGAAGGGGTGCGCGGCAGGCGTCATGGTCACGGCCTCGCACAACCCCAAGGCGGACAACGGGTACAAGGTCTACTGGAGCAACGGCAGCCAGATCATCCCGCCGCACGACGAGGGCATCGCCAACGAGATCATGGCCAATCTTGCTCCGTGGAGACTGTACGACGACTCGCTGGAGGCACTGAAGAACGCCTTCCCGACGCTGATCGAGAACCCCAAGGAGGAGCTCACGAAACTCTACTTCGAGCGAGCTCGGGCTGGATTGTGCCGCTTCCCGGAGGCTAATACTAACACGACGCTCAAGATTGCCTATACGGCCATGCACGGCGTCGGGCACGCGTTCACGAGCCGCTCCTTTGCAGCTTTCGGTCACAAGGAGTATGTTCCTGTGCAGGCACAGCTTCTCCCTGACCCCGAATTCCCCACGGTAGCTTTCCCCAACCCGGAGGAGGGCAAGGGTGCGTTGCAGCTCGCCATGGAGACCGCAGAGGCCAACGGAGCGAGACTGATCCTGGCCAACGACCCCGATGCTGATCGCTTGGCAGTTGCCGAGCGCGATCCGAGCTCCAAGTCGGGCTGGCGTATTTTCACGGGTAACGAGATCGGCGTCCTGCTGGGCTACTGGGAACTGGAACAGTGCCTGCGACTGAACCCGGACTGCGACCGCAAGCAGCTCTACTTCATCGCATCGACCGTGTCGTCGAAGATGCTGCGTGCCGTCGCGCAGGCCGAGGGCCTCAACTTCGAGGAGACTCTCACCGGTTTTAAGTGGATGGGCAACAAGACCGCTGAACTGCGCGAGGCAGGCAAGACCGTGCTGTTCTCGTTCGAGGAGGCCATCGGCTTCTGCGTCGGCGATCTTGTGAAGGACAAGGATGGCGTGGCCGCTGCCGCTGTGTTTGCTGAGATGGCTGTTCAACTCGAAGCTACCAAGCAAATGACGGTGGGCCAGCACCTCAATGCACTCTACGAACGCTACGGCCACTTTGTGACGCAGAACCACTACGTCAAGTGCTACGACCCGGTCAAGATTCGTGCCATTTTCGAGCGTCTTCGCAACAACGGAAAGTACTGGGAAAGCTGCGGCGACTTTGCTATCACCCACGTGCGTGATCTCACCACAGGCTACGACAGCACGCAACCGGATAAGCGCGCCGTGCTTCCTGTCAGCAGCTCGACCGAGATGATCACCTACACTTTTGCCAACGGATGCGTTGCCACGCTTCGCACGAGCGGCACGGAGCCCAAGCTTAAGTACTACGTCGAGCTCGCTGGACGAGTGGGTCAAACCCGCGAGGAAGTCACCCTTGAGTTGAGGAAGCAGGTTGAGCAGATTGTAGAGCTCATGCTGCAGCCCAAGGAAAATGGCCTGGAACTTCCGCCCTCGGACAAGTAGACAGCCTTCAAGCCAGGAGCGCTGCAAGTGTAGTGTACCAGATCCTAATGTACTTGTCATTGATAGCATTGGCTTTACTTGACCTCCTGGATTTCTTTCTTGTGGGGATGTATACTTCATTTTTTCGACTACCTTGTAGGTGTTGTTGTTGATCGTGTGTAAATGGTTTTTGTGTATGTTTGAGGTCAGCATCCATATGCACGCTCGTTTTAACCGCTGGCTTCGTCTGTAGGCACCGCGAAGTACATATCCTGCATCGTAAACTGCAACGACGCTAGTCCGCCAGTAGTGCTGCCCTCTTCAATAACTTCGACTTCGGCTTCCGAAGATGATGGAGGTGTAGGCGCCCGGCGGATCTTTCCTTTCTTCTTCTTGCCCTTGTGGTTCGACACGGAATCAATCACGCCGTTTATTTCAGGCGGTGAGTTCTGATCGATTGGTCTGAAACAAATCGTGTTCTTGACCTCTGGAATCGGCTTCGGCGGTGTTTCTGACAGCGAAGATGACATGGCCATATTGATGCTCGCTGCTAGATCTAAAGGGGGCGGCACCTCTGGAGTTGCTGGGCCACCTCCGCCACGACCATCGAACACTGGCGAGCCGCCGATACCGAAATATGAATCCATCTCCATCACAAACAGTTGTTCGTCGCCATTGGCAAAGCCCTCTGGGGCCATCGCCATGGTGCTAGCGCTGAGATCTTGGCTCGGATTTGGTCCCTTGCGCTTAACTTGAAGAATTCTGCCCTCCGGGTGGTCCTCGTCAATAGCCCTGAAAATCACCTTCGGGTGGGCCCACAACGGAAGTGACCGCTGGGCAAACGTTCTCAGCTCACTTTTAGCGCTGGTTTCAAGAGCAGCGCTACTGCTGCTCAAACTTGTCAGGTCTTCAACTG
This sequence comes from Phytophthora cinnamomi, assembly GCF_018691715.1. Classification (NCBI taxonomy): domain Eukaryota; phylum Oomycota; class Peronosporomycetes; order Peronosporales; family Peronosporaceae; genus Phytophthora; species Phytophthora cinnamomi. Next base: position 270,610 of record NW_027151037.1, read on the forward strand.
CACATGAAAGGGATTCCGATTTTCGTCGGCTTGACATGAGCAGTTCCCACGACTTAATCTCCGTTACGCTGGCCTCGAATCCGAACGACGACAACGACGACTTGGAGTTCTTCGTCTTCGGGTCAGACGACGTAGCCCGCACATGGTCTGCTTTATGCTGAGAAAGCGCAGTCACTCGCATTCCGTACAACTTGAGCTCCGAATCGCAGCAGATCAGCATTTTTAGTCCATCGGGGGCGAATAAGCAGCACAAGCGCTGACGCAGTCGGCGACGGCGAGCAGCCACATCCATGTCATTTTCGAAGTGTTGATGACCAAAATCTATGGCGGACGTGGCGAGTTGAGATAGCAGCGCTTGCGATGCATCCAATGCTGACTCCATGATAGTGCTGCTACGCATGCTTCCAGTTGTCGGTGGGCTGTGGTGGTACGCATAACCGGGTGGGGATGAAGACGAAGACGTAGATGAAATAGACGAAGAAGAAGACGATGAAGACGAACGCGTCGTGCGCGCTCTAGAAGATGCTGGACTTGCTGACTTGTGCGGCGCCACGACTGGCGCGGCAGGAATTTTGAGCTCATGACGGATTCGAAGCACCTGGGTCTGCGTCCGCGTCTCAAGTGCGCGGAAATCAGCATAAAAATCGTTCACCTCACGATGTCGGAAGCCTGGACCTAGGCCATCAACGTCGGATTCAGTCGCCGTCTCGACCGTGTTAGCATGTGTATCTGCACTCACGCGTACTCCTTCCGGGTGCAGAGCATAGAGGTGACTCGTGCCGTGTGCCGACGTCACATTGATCCATTTGCCATCCTGACTGAAGGCGATGTCCTGGATGCTGGCGTGAGTGATCCCACGCTGCAACTTGTACACCAGTTGATGATGAAGAGATCCGTGTCCGGCAACTCCCACTCCTCCAGGCTTGTTTACCACGCTCTGCAACGGCGGCGACAAGCGGTATACGTGGAGATTCTGGCCTTTAGTGGAGCTGGTCGCGAGCAGTAGCCCCGAAAAGTCCATCGACAGGTTAACCAATGCAGTCGAATGACACGGGAAGTTGGCTACTACGCGCTTGGTAACCAAATCCAGGACCACGACCCATCCAGGGTGTTTCTTCGAAGCCGAAGCGGCTATTTCCTCTCTAGACTGGGACTTGTGGTGTTGGGTATCCAAAGATTCATTGAGGGACGACTTCCGAGACCGACCGGAACTCCGCCGTCCAGACGGCGATGCCTGTGCACGAAGATTCTGCGTTCCATTGGACGGCTTGCCGGGTGAGGACGACAAGTACGGCGCGATCGTGGCGCGCCCAACCTCCGACAAATAGTACAGCCCCGAGGCCACGTTCTGCGCCACATCAATAGCCGTGTACGCCGGCGACGAGCTCCGCGATGCCTCCACTGCCACGCCGCCATTCACCAGCACGTCAGAGGGCAGGTCGTCGAAATCTGAATCGCTGTCTCCTAGGCCCGACAGGGACTGCTGGCGTCCATTGGTTTGCACTCCGGGTCCATCCTGGGCGTATCCTGGGTACGCCAGCCAGCGCGCGCCAAGCGCCATGGCCGGAGACGCCGTGACAATTGTCTGCAGCAGCTGGAAAGTGGCCAGGTCGTACAGGAACAGCTCGCGCGTCTCGCAGAGCACCGCCGCCGTCGCGGCGTTGGTCTGCACGTCCAGCACGAGCGACGGCGACGGCGGCAGCTGGTGTAGCAGCTTCTGCTGGTCCAGCGCCAGCGCCGAGATGTCCTCGCGTCCGTCGTCGTCGTCCTCCTCTGCTGTGGCAGCCACAAAGTCCTCGTCCTCGTCGTCGCTCGGGGGCGTCGCGTCTCGACTTCTCTCCGACACGAAGAGCGCGCCCAGCGCCGGCGCGGAGCCCGCCGAGGCCGGCAGCTCGTACAGGCGGAAGAAGCGCACGCCGCAGAGTCGCGCCGCGTCCTTCTGCGGGTCCGCCAGCAGCTAGAGACCAGCAGAACGAGCAGTGTTAGGTTGGCACGGCATTCCGCGCTCGCTCGCGGCGGGAGGAGCACGCCGGGGACGCACCTGCACGGGCGTGCAGCTCTCGCGAGCCGCGCTGAAGCCGTCGAGGCGGTAGAGGCGCCAGTGCGAGCGCGTGCACAGCAGCAGGAAGGCGCGGCCGGCCACGCGCTGCACGGCGCAGAACGTCACTTCCAGCGAGCCCTCGGGGCTCGTCGGCGGCTCGATGGACGCGTCGGCGTCCGGCGGAGACGTCTGGGCGGGCGGCGCGACGCCGGAGCCGCGGCGGCGAGAGGTACGCGCGCTGGCGCGACGCGTCGGTCGGCTGGGAGACTTCATCGCAGATGCGTAATGGAGCTTCTTCTGGGAAGAACAACATCCCTTCAACCCCAGCAGCTGAAGGGCCGCTCTTTATCTGGCGGCCAGTTAACCCGACAAACCCCGTCTATAAGAGTTGTTCGTGTAGATGAAGTCATACATGCCACTAAGCTGTAGGCTCGGTAGCCGTCGGCCGTTCGTGTTAAAAGCGGGCCGCCAGAATCTTGCCAGTTTAGTGCACGACGACGAGGATGGAGGAGGCGCCGCTGGGGCTCGTGCTGAACGACGGCCACGGGCTGCTGCTCCAGGCGCAGGGCGACCTGGCGTACACGGCGCGCGACCAGAAGAACGGCTTCTTCACGTGCATCGCCGAGAAGGCCATCGACCTGGGCCAGTTCGCGGAGGGGGACGACGACGACGACGCGCCCGAGCCCGAGGAGGACCAGCCGCTGCCCACCGTGCGGCTCGAGACGAGCAGGCGCTCGCTGCTCATCGCCAAGTTCGAGACCGGCGGCCGCGAGCGCACGCTCGTGGTGTCCAAGCCCCGCGGCCTGGCCGACGGCGAGTGAGTGGGCGGAGTTTATAGCCACAGAAGAAGAAGAAGAAGAAGAAGAAGAGGAGTTGTTTGTTCCGTGGGCTTGTGCTTTATGCTTATTTATCAATCGACATCCAGAGAGGAGCGGGCGGCCTAGTTGTCGCTCTCGACCGAGTGCTCGTTCTCGCTGCGCTCCTCCTTCTCGTGGGTCTTCTTGTGCCGTGCGAAGTTCGAGACCTGCGTGAACTTCTTCTGGCAGCCCTCGTACGGACACACGTAGGGCTGGAAGCCCGCGTGCATCCAGATGTGCTCCTTGAGCGACACCGAGTGCGCGAAGCTCTTGCCGCAGCCGTCGTAGTGGCACGTGTACGGCTTGATGCCGGCGTGCGTGCGCTCGTGCGCGCGCAGGTTCGAGCTGTGTGCGTACCGCTTGGTGCAGCCGGCGTACGAGCACTTGAGCGGCTTCTCGCCCGTGTGTGTCCGGATGTGGTTCTGCAGCTCGGAGCGCCCGCGGAACTGCTTGTTGCACGTCGGGCACTCGTGCTTCTTGCTGGGCTTGACGCGCGACTTGGTCACCTTGGGCTTCGAGTACATCTCCACCTGCTCCAGGAACTTGTTCTGGTTCTCGTTGCTCGTGATGGCCGTCATCTTGGACGTGTTCATCGCCAGTGTGTTGGTTAGGTGGCGGACGCTGCTGCTCGGGCTCGAGCTCGACGCCGCGCTCGTGGCTGTCAGGACAGTGCCTACCGATTGCCGGTCCTCGTCTGTTGAAAGGCTGATGCCCGTTTGGTTGAGCGACTTGATGTACCCGTCCAGCTCGATCATCGAGTCTTTCACGTAGTCACTGATGGCCCACACGGTGTTCTCGTTCATCTGGCCCAGGTCGAAGGCGTAGCCGTCGTCGTCGATTTGTCGCACGGTGTCGGGCTGGTACTTGCTGATCACGTCCATGAGTCCGCGCAGGTACTGGCTGGGCAGCATCGTGATCTTCTGCACGAGTCGCTGCTTGTCGTAGAAGCTCATGGGCTTGACATTCTCCGGGTACATGTAGTCGCCCGTGCTAGGGTCCATGTACTTGGTGTTGCCGCCCGATCCTTCGGCCGCTGTCGGCACCACCGCTGTCGTCGAAGCAGCAGCAGTAGCAGCAGCAGTAGCAGTAGCTGCAGTCGAAGGCCCTTGGCCCTCGTTGTCTGTGGTGGCTTCGGCGCTGTCTACGTCAGTGCGCGCAGCTGCAGCCGTCGCGCTCTGGACGCCAGTGCCCGACACGCTCACGGACGACGGCAGCAGCGAGCTGATGGAGAACTGACTCGACGTGCGCTTCTCCAGCACCGCGTTCATCGACGGGATGGGGCCGAGGCCGCCGAAGCTGTCCACGTCGCCCAGCATCCAGGACGGGTCCTTCTGCAGGCTCAGCGCCACGCTGGGCGGCAGGCTGCTGGAGGCGGTAGCTGCTGTTGTTGTCGCTGCGCTGGCGGGCGCTTCGTTCTTCGGCGCGTTCTCCAGAATGCCGTCCTTCGAGTCGGTATCCGGCTTCGCGACGACGTCCTCGCTCAGCCGCTGGCGCTTGCTGGGCGGCATGGCGCTGTCGCTGGTGATGGACGCCGCTGTGGTCAACGAGGAGGCCGCGACGGTGCTGCTCATGGTGCTGGCTGGCATACCTGCTTGTGTGACCCAGAAGTTGCAAGGCGGAAGCTTCCTAAGTTCGCAGTCAATAGCTTAAGTTCGCTTTAAGATCTTCCTAAGTTCGGTTCTGAATGACGGTTTTGAAATTTGAGTGATGGTCGCATGTAGGGTTAACACACCCCTATCCCTCCCCTGCACTAACAACCTTCGGAGCACCTTCGGTGAACATTTTGGTGTGCCGCACACCACTGAGGCACATCATGTGGGTCACACCTTTTTTTTTTCTGAGCACACTGCGCCGGATAATGCTGTTTTCGCTGCCAAAAATACCGCAAAAGTCTGATAGATTTGGTACCCAAGCAAGTTTTACAGGGTGCCAAATCTTTCAGAAATTGAAGGTGGTCGCTGATTGGCCAATCGGATTTGTATATTGGGATACTTGGGCGTGAGCCTATCTCAAAACAGGGTAGACTCTTTTGGCGCAGGCGTCTGGAGCATGGATGGCAATTTTTTAAAATATTTTTATTCGTAAAAACTATGCTTCTTTTTTATTCGTGTAAGTGCGAAAATTAAACACTTCGGTTTTGTATCGGACACAATCTGACCACCGCGCTCTATTAGATGGGACCCAGTACTTGCAGACCACCACCTTGAACCTGTTCTTGCGGCCAGAGTGCGATCGACCTACGTAAGTAGTGCTTGCTACCCCCCCCCTACCGCCCTTGCAGGATTCATTCCGGTTTTGCTTCCTTAACGCAATGGGAAGGAAACCCGACATAGTGCGCAAGCACTTCCTGAAGCTGATTCACGAGCCCTGCAACAACTTTGATGACTTCTATCATCATTGTCTTCACTGCCTTGTCGCGCAAGATACTGGTGAGGATGTTGCCATTGAGAAAGTTCACGGAAGTGCAGTTGCTTTGCGTCATCACTACCACAAATGCTCGCACACGACCGAGGCTGTAACGGGGTTACACGTACAAGTGGCTGCAAGCCACTTGTGAATTTAACAGATAGGTTATCTGTTAATTAAAAGTTTTGGATACTTCCTCACCTTGGTGTAAGACACACCAATGGATACATTGAAGTGGGCCACCACAATGAGTGGTCCACACATACCCAAAGATCCTATTGGTAGAAAGCAGCATCTTTCTACCAATCAGAGACATGCATATTAGCGGGGCTCTGACAGCCAGCCGCTGCCAACCCCTTTCATAGATGATAAACAGTTTTTAGCAGATTTAGGAGGAAGATCAATTTACAAACACTACAGTTCTCATTTTACCTAATCTAAGTCACTTGGAATCCTATCTTACTTAACTTATATTTGTGTATTCAAATATAATTAACCTAAGTAATTACTAAGTACTTACGCTTCCTCATACACGTTGCGCAACGTGTAAGCTAAAGTAGTGAGTCAAGTTAGACCCACTATCCCTGGTAGCACTTTGTAGTCCGTCCAACGACCGACTGCTTGACGTTCGTACGCGGTGTACGAACGCGGAGCCGAGAACCACATGAGCACGGAGGTGCCCATGGAGAGCTCCAACACGCCTGCAACGCATGTTGCACGCGCTGACTGCCCCCACCTGTCTGACCCTGAGTGGGAAACCCTCCAACGACTGTCAACAGTCATTGGAGAAGCGGCGATAGCTACGATGCTGCGTACGCTATCGCCGACGGGGCAACATGGTGTTGCTCTGGGGTTCATCATGAAGGAGCAGCGTGATGCTGCTTCCTCAGTGACGGCGTCGTCAGGGACGACACCGCGTGCTCAACAATTAAAGTTGAGCGTAAGCAATTACGTGGGAAGAGAGGGCGAGCCTCTCCTCCGATGGCTTGTCGAGCTCGACACAGCCATAGCGGCTCGACGCATCGTCGACCCGCTGTCGAAGGTCGCGTTCGCCATGTCCTGCCTTGGCGGACGCGCAAGGAGTTGGGCGTATGGACGCCGACTCTCCGATCCTACGTGCTTCAGCACGTACGAAGTGTTCATAGAGGAGCTCAGACAAGCGTTTGAGCCCCCGCAAAACGAGTTCCGGTCGAGGGCGGAGTTCCTCGACCTTCAGCAGGGTAAGCATGACGGCCATGCTTATGCGCAGCGCGCACGATATTTGGTATCAAATATCATGACTAGCCCGATTGACGAGGCGACCAAGGTCGTCACGTTCATGAAAGGACTTAGAGATGGGCCCGTGAAGACCTATCTCTTCCGAGAGTACCCGGGTACTCTCGAAGCTGCAATCACCCTTGCCATGCAAGAAGAGTTTAGCCTGCGGCAGGCTAAACTCCATGTAAATGTACCGAGGCCGCAACCGCGCCCGGTAGCGAGGACGGGAGGGCCGGAACCAATGGACCTCTCGAACGCAACAACTGCTGGTTACCAGCAGCAGGGAGGCAACGTGCGATGCTTCCGTTGCGGAAGGATCGGTCGCTTTGCACGGGAGTGCACAGCTCCCATGCCCCCTGGAGGTGGCCGTCGTGGCGATGCTAGGCGTCGCCGCGGACCAACAAAAAACGCGAACATCCAGTAGGCGCGGGACGCCCTACTGGTAGTGCAGTCGCGCGTGCCGACATCGGGCACGCGACACTGAGGACTGCAGCCCCCAGTGAGACCAGCTCTCACTGCAGAAACAAGATGACAGGCCGAACCTAGTCATCTTAAAGGTTTACTCGAAGAGAGCGAGTGACTCTCTTCGAGCTTTGGTAGATTCAGGCGCGTCGAACAACTTTGTTCGACTACGAAGCCTGCCGAGACTTGACTTCGAGGAGGTAGATGTACCTCGAAGTCTTCTGGAGGTACGACTGGCAACAGGTGCCATCGTAAAGACCGAGAAGCGCGTCGTGAACGTGCGCTTCTCGTACAAACAACGAGTGTTTGTCAAACACTTTATCGTCCTGGACCTGGACGATAAGTTCGACGTGGTAGTGGGCATGCCGTGGCTTGCACGGCATGGTCCGGTGATAGACTGGAAGAAGCGCACACTCGTGCGCTTCGGCCGCGACAGCGGAACAGAGAGCGATGGCCCTGTTACCGCAGCGCACGCACCAGCAGGTGCGCGCGGCTCACCAGTCGAGACAGCGCTTAATGCTGCTGTCTCGGAGTGCCCAAGAAGTGCGCGAGGGCGCGCACAAATGAGACCCACGTCGGTAATGCTGCCGACGTCGGAAGAAAAAGATGTGTTGGTTCCGGGAACCAACACCCATGTTCAAGCGTGTAAGGGACAGTCCCTGACCCGAAGAGGTCAGGTCGACAACGACGCGTCGGCTCCGGGAGCCGACGCACCCTCGGTCATGAGGGGCTCCGCCAATGAATGGCGTCGAGGTGACGAAGGCGTGTCAACTCCGGGAGTTGACGCTGCAAACAGTGCGGACGGTTGCAAACGTACCGCACTGACGCAATTTGCATGCTGTCGTGCAGCCGGGCTGCACGGCGAAGCGCCATGCAATCAAGCCGGGCTTGATATCCCGCGCTCGCAGACAGGGTCTGCCGGCGAAGGGACACATTACCATGCAGCCGGGCTGCACGAAGGAACATGCGGTCAAACCGGGCTTGATACCGCGCGCCCGCGGACAGGGTCCGCCGGCGACTAACTGTCCACGGCCGGGCCTGGACCAGAAGAACCGCCGTGCGGAGCCGGGCTCCGCACAACAAGAAGACAGCGCATTTTGAGAACGCTGCGCAAGTCTCGGTCCGAGACCGAGACACCACGAGAACAGTCTTCTGGGCAGACTGAGGCGGTGACGCCGAACGTCGAGACGTTAAGCGTCTTGACGCGCACCGATACTGGATTCCAGTATCGTGAAATGAAACTCGCTAGTCCTCCGACGACGGCGTCGGAGTTGACTTCGCTTCCAGTCATGAGCTGGAAGCGCTTCACGCGCGACTTGCACGATGGACGCATCGAGCAGGTCTGCGTTCTTTCGGACAGCGAAAGAACGAAGAGCGAGAGCGAAGAGCTGAGACAGCTCTTCATGGGAAGTACCACTGAGAGTGAAGACACTCTCAGTGCGAAGACGAACCGAGAGCGCTTCGAGGAACAAGGTTGGGACTCGCTGAAGTCGAGTCCCTATTACGAATTTTTGAAGGAGTACAAAGACGTACTCCCGGAAGAGATTCCTGCGGAGCTTCCGCAGGACAAGGGCATACAGCACGAGACTGATCTCGTGCGGGGCACGAAGTACTGCGTCACGCGGCAGTGGCCACTGCCGCGAGAGCAAGTAAAAGCAATCGACGACTTCTTTGAAAGTCGTCGCAAGGCAGCCCAAGTGCGGGAATCAAAGTCCCCGCACAGAGCTCTGACGTTCTGTGTCAAAAAGCCACCGGGCGGATGGCGCATCATTCATGCACACAACAAGCTGAACGATGCGACGGTACCGGCGCAGACGCCGATACCACGAAACGATGTTATCATCGATTCGATGGCCGGGAGCACCGTTTACAGTGCTCTCGACTTGCGAGATGGATGTTATCAAATCCTAATGCGTGAGAGCGATATCCCTCTCACGGCGGTGAGCACGCCAAGCGGCATGCTCTGGGGATGGATAGTAATGCCACAGGGGCTTAAGAACGCCCCTGCGACTTTCAACAGGTGCGTGACGCACTTGTTGCGCTCGGTGCGCGACTTCGCACCGAGCTACTTCGATGATGTGTTCATCCACAGCCGAGCTGTGGACGGGAAGACCAACGTAGAGATGCACAGGGTGCATCTCCGGAAGCTACTCGAACTTATGCGAAAGCATAAGCTCTACGCGAACCTGAAGAAATGTATCTTCGGGGCGAGCGAGATACCCGTCCTCGGGTGTCTCGTAGGGAAGAATGGTGTTCGCCCTGACCCGGAAAAGGTCAGAGTGATAAATGAATGGTCAACGCCTTCAAGTGTCAAGGAACTGAGGTAATTCCTTGGCTTGGCCACGTACTTGTGCAAGTACGTGGAGGATTATGCGGGCAAGATCCGCCCGCTATCACAACTTCTTAAGAAGGAAGCTGTGTGGAAGTGGACACCCGATTGCCAAAAGGCATTCGATGCAGTCAAGCGGGGCTTGACTGAGGCACCGATCTTGGCAGTGGCTGACCAAGATCGTCCATTTCACGTCGTATGTGACGCGTCCGACTTCGCGATCGGATGCGCGTTGATGCAGCACGATCACGAGGGCCGTGATCGTGTCGTCTACTACCAATCGCGTCAGCTGAAGTCAGCTGAGCGCAACTATCCGGTGCATGACAAGGAACTCCTTGCCATGAAGTATGCACTCGCAAAGTTCCGAGTGTATTTGCTTGGGAGTAGACCATTTGTGGTCTACACCGACCATGCTTCACTGCGCACCGCAGTAAAGTCGCCACACGTATCACAAAGAATGGCGAGATGGCTCTCATTCTTTGCGGAGTATAACTTCCGGGTCGAATACAAACCCGGAAGATTGAATGTAGTGGCCGACGCGTTATCACGTCGGCCGGACTACGCAGAAGCTGCTGACGTCAATGCCATTGACGTCATGCGATCGAGCAAACCCACATCGTGTCTGTTGGATGATGTGAAGGCCGCGTACGCGCACGACGCGGACGCGAAGCTGTTGCTGGCCTATGGCACAGCGCCTTCTGACAAGTCCCGTCAGAAGCTGCCCAAGCACCTTCGAGCGCGTGCACACCGCTTTCGTGTGCACGACGGACTACTGCTTTACAATGCAGTCGTGCCGAATGACCATGACCTGCGACTCAGGATCATGTACGAATATCATGATGCCCCGACTGCGGGACATCTCGGACGTGAGAAGACATACGTCCTTCTCACGCGCGACTTCTACTGGCACCACCAGTATAAGTGGGTGCGCAAGTACATCCGTGCTTGCGAGGTATGTCAACGCGTGAAGCCTGCGCCATTCGCGCAGGCTCCGTTACAATCACTACCGACTCCGTCGAAGTGTTGGAAGTCCATGTCTTTGGACTTCATCTTTGGTCTTCCCCCGGACAGCGGAGGGAACACCGGTGTTGTGGTCTTCGTCGACCGCTTCAGCAAGATGGTGCAGCTTGCTGCGGTGCCGGCAGAGGTGACCGCGAAGCAGACGGCCCGTCTGCTCGTCGACATGGTGTTCAAACACCATGGCATGCCGTCCAACATCGTGTCGGACAGAGACCCGCGCTTCACAGCGCACCTGTGGCAAGAAGTGTTTACACTTCTTGGGAGACAGCTTTCAATGTCGACTGCGGATCATCCGCAGACGGACGGCCAAACCGAGCGCGTGAATCGCGTGCTCGTCGATATGTTGAAGAGCTACGCTCACTCGTTCCAACACTGGAGCGAGTGCTTATCGATGGCAGAGTTTGCCATCAATAACTCAGTGCATGCCTCGACAGGGCATACACCGTTCTACGTGAATGCCATGCGACATCCACGTCTACCGAGTTTACTCGGAGTGATGGCTCCCACTTTAAGTGGGGGAGGATCTACGACTGCAACACAGCAGTCGCAAAAAACCGCTGACACTTGCACAGCGTCAGCTGCAACAATGGACAAACCACATGAGTCTGCGCAGGGCGCAGACTCCTCCACCAACAAGGACAACGACCACGGGTCTGCGCAGGGCACAGACACCGCGAAGAACCACGCAGAGGCTGGACCTCTAGCGGAGAGCGAGCTGAATGACTTCAGCTCGGATGCAACCAACTTCATTACCAAAAGACAAGCCGTAATTCGGTTTGTCCAGGATGCAATAGCAGCTTCTGTTGATCAACAGAAGCTGAACGCAGACAATGTGGGCAGAGGCAACACAAATGATTTCAAAGCTGGTTCATTAGTTTTGTTAGCTACACGAAACCTGCCTAAACATGCAGTTTCGGATTTCGGAGCAAGCAAGCTTGCTCCGCGCTTCATCGGGCCGTTCACTGTGTTGGCACGGCACGGCAACGCATACACGCTAGACATACCGTCTAGCATGCGCCTCCATCCGACCTTTTACGTCGGACGGCTGAAGCCATACCTGCAGCACGAGCCATCTAGCTCGGCTGACCCGAAGCCTCGGCAGGAGCCGAGGCAGAAGCGGAGGACTTGGCCTCGGCAACGAGCAGCCTCTCCTCCAGCGCGCGGACGCGCTGGAGCAACCCCTTCATCTGGGTCCCCAGCTCGATCTGGATATTCGAGGCGGTCTGCGAGACCGCCGCGACTTGGGCCTTCTGGTTCGCCAGCTCCTGTTTCAGGGCGGCGAACTCAGCGCCCTGCAGACGCTCCACGACGGTCACCCGGTCGTGGAGAGGCGCAAACTGATCAGCCCGGGGCTGATCATACCCAGGGCGTGTTCCCACCCCGCCACCGCCGATCCGTGACGCCCGCGGCTCAACCCGCTGGATTGTTGAGCGGATTGTTGACCATAGTATCCCGAAAACGAACCCTCAAGGGGCTCGTTTTCGTATTCGTTGGAGAGGATTTCCTCCCCATCAAGATACATGGAAGCCGCGGAACGTCTTGCTGGAGGACGTTCCGGAAATGGTGAGGGCGTACGAGGAGCAGTACGCGCTGGCACAGCGGAAGTAGCACGAGCGCTGCGGTCATCGCTAGCGCCCGAACCCTCGCGTGCTAAGAACTTAGCACGGAGCTCTTTGAGACTCTCGGGCACACGGAACGACGTGTACCCGTTCAGGTCACGGTCGCTCAAGCGGACCACGTCCTGAAAACACTTCGTGCACTGAAAGCCCTCGGGCACAGCGCACGGCACACTTGCCTCCTCAGCAGCAACATCAAGTTGCTCCAGCTTTCCACGCTTCGAGTACGTCTCGAAGCGATCACGCGCTTGCTTAATCCGATAACGGTAAGCACTCGGTTTCTTGTTGAAGTTCTCAACAAAGGCGTTCCAACTTTGACAAAGTGCCTGCCACTCGGGCACATTGCTGCGAGAAGATGTCTTCTTGCTTTGAAACCATCGGAGCTCATGGAAGAGTCCGATGTAGTAATCGCGCCTTTGATGCGTTTCCGTATCAAAGTGCAGCTCGGCAGCCACGGCGTCATCTTTGATGGCGCTGCATACGTACAGCGGCACCTCATTCGGAGGTACCGAATTCCCATACCGGTCCGTGATCTCGGACGCGGACGGCATCCACGGATCGCGCGCTGTAGGCGCAGCTCGCGGAGAGCCTTGAGCTTTGAAATCACGCGCTGCAGCAGCAGCGCGCGGAGTACTGAGAGCCCCAGCGGAAGCGAGTGGGGTATCGCTCTCAGTACGCGAACGCTTCGAGCTCGAAGCGTCCGATTCGTCCCCTTCACGCGTACGAATGTTTTGGGCATGGGGGTCGAGCGATTCGCTCGACACTGAGTCTTTACGCTTTGAGGGCGAGTTCTCCTCGCCCTCCATATCTTCATCGTCATCGTCGAAGTCGACGACGTCGCCATACTTCGCCTTCTGGCGTTCGAAGTAGTCGTCGATGGAGAGATGACTCCCCACTGACTTCGAGGTCTTCTTCGGAGGCGCGCTCATCGTTGAATGAGCGCGGATTTCTTCTTCAAACGCGGAGAATTGACGAATGGTCGATTCCGAAGATTGACGTGCGGAGACCCCGCGCGTCTAACCTTAAGGGGGGGGATGGTGTAACGGGGTTACACGTACAAGTGGCTGCAAGCCACTTGTGAATTTAACAGATAGGTTATCTGTTAAAAGTTTTGGATACTTCCTCGCCTTGGTGTAAGACACACCAATGGATACATTGAAGTGGACCACCACAATGAGTGGTCCACACATACCCAAAAGATCCTATTGGTAGAAAGCAGCATCTTTCTACCAATCAGAGTCATGCATATTAGCGGGGCTCTGACAGCCAGCCGCTGCCAACCCCTTTCATAGATGATAAACAGTTTTTAGCAGATTTAGGAGGAAGATCAATTTACAAACACTACAGTTCTCATTTTACCTAATCTAAGTCACTTGGAATCCTATCTTACTTAACTTATATTTCTGTATTCAAATATAATTAACCTAAGTAATTACTAAGTACTTACGCTTCCTCATACACGTTGCGCAACGTGTAAGCTAAAGTAGTGAGTCAAGTTAGACCCACTATAGAGGCTCGCATGGCGCGCAAAGTTGCAGGAACATGAGCAAGATCTTCGCTACCCGGAGTAGCAGAATAAGACCAATTCCCATCATTTTCGCAAGACCGCGTGAACATTTTTCACAGGCGTCTACTCGAATTCCAAGCTGACCACCGTTTGCCGGACACGTTTATTTAGCGCCGTACCACGCTGAGGCTAATTGAAAGCATAAATCTATGGGCCTCGGAGCATTTTCCCTTTCGACGAGAGTTCGGTGGTCCTATAATTACTGATTTTGCTGCGGAAGTAATTGATGAGGAATCTAAGACAGGAGTGGAGCTACAACTCGAATCTGGAGGCCATGTCGACTTTCTGGGTGATATTTGGCAAATATCGCCAAATTCCATCTTCTCGGTGCACAGCTTGCTCTATTTGGTATCCTTATTGCACTGGGTCTTTTTCGTACTGGGAACCGTCATGATAGGCTTGATCTAGCACAGCGAATGAAGACCGTGATGCTTGATGCCCACGCGAAGGAATGGGTTATTGGTGGTGTTGTTACGGATGACGCTAGCCAATGCGGTCGTGCGAGGATAATTTTTGCGATTAGATGGCCCAAGGTAGCGTTCGTGAAGTGTTTTTCTCACGACACGAACAACTTTGTAAAATGAATTATTCGTGTGGAATCATTTAGGCGTGCATCTAAAAAGCTCAGCGTGCGGTAGAGTTTCTAAATGCTTCTATAGCCGAATGGTTGCCTCGAGCCCACGAAGTCATGATACAAGCATACGGGAAACACTGGCAATTTGTTACTCTATGCACGAGTAGATGAAATTCGATGCAAGGATGTTTTGTCTCCCTTCTTCGGGTGCAAACAGCTTTACGCAGCTTTGCCGTAAAATATCGCTGTTACACGGAATTAAATTCGGCGTCCAGCTCTTGATCGATCCTAGGACCCACTCGGCATGATGACGGCCGTTCTTTAAAATGTAACAAGTTTACAGAACGTTTTGTGCCTTTATTGTACTGGAGGGATGAACTGATACACCAACGTTGGGAGGCCATGACGCTTGATCTACCTGATAATTTTGTAAACTCAAGCTACCGTTCGAAAGCTCTGTCTCCCCGTTAAAGAAAAAAGCCCCGAGCCCAAGTGTGTGCTCAAGCCAAGTTTTACTTAAACGAAAAGGTTGCGTTCCAAACCAAACGGGTATGTCCCACCTAGCTGGTTTCAGCTGGACTCATCGGTAAAATACTCGACTTCCATATTTGAATAAAAACACGCAAGTGAATCACCTCTGAATTTCTACTTTTGGAGGGTAATCTCATACTCATTGAACTCGGAGTACTCCTCGTTTTTCGCCACTGTGTTGCGGCTCCTTCTTTCGTTAACTGTTTTGCTGGCGAGATTCTGTAGCTCTTCAAGCGACAGCGCGGTGTCAACTCCGGCGGCGACCTCTGTTTCTGGTAAGCTTCTTCCTGATTGCGAACATCTTGTAGGTCCCGAGCCACTGACGCTTCGAAATGGCTTTCAGGCTTGCTGTGATCTTCTTGCCCAGGTCAGTCACGGAAGTCGCCGGGTCCATAGCGATCCTATTCTTGAGCGTCCCAACATCATCTCAATCGGCAGCAGTTCCGGATGATAGGGTGGTGGTGGCGTCTGGCGCCGTTGACGGGGTGCTGCTTGCGAGTGCTGATGGCCGCATGCTGTCACCACACTTTGTGTTTGCTGGAGAGCCTGACAATGGTGTGTACAACGAAGTCAAAACCTACTGCGAGCCGAGTGTCGCCACGGACGCGGTGAGAACAAAAGCGTGGTTTGATGGACGTGTCATGCTCAAGTGGATTGAGAAAGTTTTGTAGCAAATGCCATGCTCAAGTGGATTGAGAAAGTTTTGTATGAAGCTGGTGTCCTCATCTTACATTGTCTCAAAGTATGCAAATGCGACGCGGTGCGCCACTGGCTTGCTGAAATGGGCACATATGCTGTCTGCGTTCCTGTTGGCTGTACACCGGTGACTCATCCTTTTGACGTGGGCGTCATGTCGCCTTACAAGAACAACCAGCAAGCTCGTTTCACTGTACTCTACTCACATCGCCCACCGCCACAGCAAGCAAGCTTGAAACCGCCGCTACGATATGTCTCAGCGATCCATGCACGCGCTAGGAACTATCACAGCTGCCACTGTACAATCTTTGTTCGTGGAGGCCGGTCCATTCTTTCCTTTCGGGCGCCTCCAAGCTCTCCCCCGCCATTTTTAAGCTCTCCCCCTGTTGTGACGTCCCCAGTCATGGAAGTAGTTGTGTAGGTACATAACTGGTGTGACCCACATCGTTCACAAAACCCAGTGGAAAATACATGAAGTGCACGCTGATTGGCCAGTTCTTAGTACAGCCAAGTTCACCACTGCAAAAATTTTCAGGGTGACACATCTATCGGACTTTTGCGATAAATTTATATGGGTTTTGCAGATAAAGCAAGTCATTGAAATCTGACAAGCTGCTCCCGTTCAAATTTGTAGAACATGTTACAAGTTTACGGATCATTTTGTGCCTTTAGCGCAGAGTTCAACTTCAAACCCACCAATTGCGCACTCGCGAAGAGGTAACACCCACCAGCGGAGGAAGAAATGGAGGCTTTTGTCTGACCTGATAGCTTCGGCCATGACGTACGGTGGTATTGATGCCTCCACCTAGAGTTTGGGTGGGGGGGCGCTAGACGTGAATTGAACACTCGTCGCGCTGCAACAGCGTAGCTATGCTGGTATACAACAAACACGTTTGTCCACCCATCACATTGGGGAAGGATCAGAGGCCTCCACGAGGCTGGCTGGGGGTGGGTGGGTGGGCGGAGTGAGGGAGATCGCGCGCATAGTTAAGCGATCTCCAGGCGGGGTCAGCTACGTGCTGCGCACCACCAAGAAAGCCCGCGACTAAGACAGGTAGGCCCAAAAGTCTCACGGACCGTCATATTCGACAGGTTGTGCTCGGCGCAGCGACTGGGGACTACTTGGTACCGGCCTTGAAGTTGCGTACGAGGTGGCGTACTATTCAGAGGTTTCTAGCTTAGGTTGACTATTCTAAAATGGACACAACGCTTCCCCTAACGGAGGAGCCCAAGGAGACGCGCTTAGAGTTTGCGGAGAGGCTCGCTTCTGCTGGTCAAAAGCAGGTTGTCTAACCTGTGATTTGTTTTTCTGACGAGAAGAAATTTAATCGAAAGGATCCTGACGGCTACAAACACTACTGGCGAGACATCCGCCGCCCTCCACGTCGGTATCTCTCGAGCCAGAATGACGGCGGTTCGATCATGGTGTGGGGCGCGTTTGGTGTCAAGGGGAAGTCCGAACTGATCGTGCTGGAGGGGCATCAGAAGTTGTCGGACTACATCTACATTATCTCGGAGAACCTGCTGACGTTCGCCCATGCGAACTACGGAACAGACTACGTTTTCATGCAAGATAACGCCTCCATCCATGCGTAGTACGAGACCATGGGCTTTTTCAAGGAGGAGGAAGGCGTCACTGTCTTCGATTGGCCTGCTAGGTCCCCCGATTTAAACCCCATAGAAAGCGTGTGGGCGATTCTAGTGCGAAAGATGTATGGAAACGGTAAGAAATACGCGTCGGTGGCGGAGCTAACAGTTGCTGTCCAGGATGCATGGAAGTCGATCACCATACAGGAGCTGCACAATTTGCTGGATTCGATGCCTGCGCGCTGATTTGAGCCCCCCACCACAAGAACGGCGCCAAAGCCCACTACTGAACGACGCCACGGCAGGACTCTCACTCTTACCCATACTAAGATTAAGATAATAATTGTCCGAAACCATGTCGCGGATCGAAAACGTGTATGTTGTGTAGAAGCACTCAGAAATCAAGCTCCACGTCACATGTCAGTTATAACACGATCGGATAGGCGCAACATATCTAACGGAAATTACGGAATAATACCCCGGGCACTATTTAATAGTACCCCTCACAAAATCTCGAAAGGTTACTCTGTATTACCAAAAGGTTACATCGCTACCCTAGCTTACTCGTCGATCAGTGCAGCATCATCAAGAGCGTCGTGCAGCTCGTCCAGGTTAAAGTCGTCCATATCCTCGTGGTCCTCGTCAGCGGCTTCCCAGCTTGTACAGAATTGCTCACCATACACGTCGTGCTTCGCAACGTGCCAGTCCAGGTAGCTGTCTGCAAACCCAGCAGCAGAGACTGAGTTAATGACAGTGTTGCTGTCAGTGTCGCGCCATGCCTTCCTTACCCACTCACAAACCACAGCCACCGCCGGCATGCGCGGGTTGCCGAAGCGAGTGTACTCGACCTTGTCGCTCTCCTTCCAGGCGTTGAGTTACTGTAGGGTTACTACCGGGTTACTCTGAGAGGGTACTATTTGGGTAGAGGGTATTAATCGGGAATTTCCGTTAATTAGCGAGATCTAACTCTTTCTAGCAGCTGATATATGCCCCAAAATATAGGTATCCGAAAAATTATGGCGCGCAATGTAGACCACTACTGCGACAGTGCAAACACAACGATTGCCTTTTCGGCTGAAACCGTCTTATCTACCCTCAAGCTCCTACAGTACATGTCGTTGTCCATCGTAGGTAACATGAGTTTCAATCTGGGAGTGTCAGGTACACTAGCTGTAAATGGATATTTGTTACATTACATTCCGCTAAAACGAAAAAAGTATAATACAGCCGTAGCCGCAGGTACGGAGGAACGCGATAAATGTGAACTAGAGTGCACCCGGAGCGCCAACGACATTATCCGCGGAAAATAAAATGAAAAATAAGAGAATGCATGTCATGATCAAGTAAAAACGAGTGGATTGAACTAAACCTACTCCATTTTAGTAACACAAACTTTACAACATAGGCGCCTTGAGGTCAATCTCTCAAGATTTATGATTGCCAATTTTTCTCGATCAAGACGTGCGATTCAGGTTTCGAAAGTGCAACGAATTGGGTGTAATTTTTTTTAATGAATAGCCTGGACTATTTTGGTTCATCGTACGGACCGCACGAGCCAACATGTCCGAATTATTGACATAGTTCATTGTGCAGACACCCATAGGGATGCCCAGTCTTATCTAGTAATACATAGTCAGTTTCAAGCAGTGCTCTCTCGGAGTGTGACTGGTAAAAAAAATGATGGCGGATTTCCCATCTAGTATTGCAATGCAGTTCTGCTTTAGCTCCTATTACTACTGTGCTAGATCCGACTAGGGCGGTAATGCAATGGAAGAAACAACTTAACTACCTATTCCCTTATTTAAAAAGAAACGATGAGAGCGGTACTACAGCAAGAATCTGCCTATTGTTGCATGTTGTGCGGTCCGCAAATTAAAAATCCTTAGCGAAGCACAGCTTTGTAAAATTATATTTGAAAAAAAACTGATAATTTATTGGTTTGCACGTTTTCGGCATCTGGTTCACAACTTTACCTGCCTAGTGAATTGGGCGATTGACCGACTGACCCGCTTGTTACGCAGACATCAAGCAGAAAGCGGTATTTGCGGAGGCGGGTCCAGCGCCGTGCATTCCAGTGGACGGCCCCGTTGCCGCAACTCGTAGTTAGTTTTATTGTGCGGGGCCTGGGGGTGCAGCTCCCAGTACATAGAATTCACCCTCTTTTAGCTAAAGGTGCTTTAGGCGCCTTCAAGGGTCCGCCGCGACGTAGAGTTTAAAGGCGCGGTAACGAGACTCCGCTGCGATTCCACTGCCTCTCCGTCGCCATCCAGAATCCAGCAGATCGAGTGTTCAGCTTGCAAACAGTCAGCTTCTGCTTCAGCATGCATCTGCTGTGGTGCGGATCGTGTTGGAGAACAGCATCTCGAAGCCTGCGGCAGCACCTGGGCAGCGGCTCGCTCGAGGTGAAGGTGCGTGCGTCTGGCCGGGTTTAGACGGTAACGCGACCGTTTCGGAGTCGTCATTTGGACAGCATGGGCATTTTTGGCTCGACGTTGCGTCGAACTGTCGCCGCAGGCACGGCTCGGCTGGCCGAGTTGCTTCTTCGCTGATGGTCGAGACTTCCGCGCCCGAGTGCGCGATCCAAATCGCGGCGGCCGAGAAGCCCAAGCGGCCGAGTGGGGAGTTCAAGCCGCTCACGAGCGGGCAGTTGCTACTGAAAACGCGCCACTACTCTGACCAGCAGCATCATCAGCATCAGCGGCGCGGGCTGCTCGACGACGATGCAGACGATGACCAAGACGCACGGGACGCGGACGAGGACCTGGGCCGCGAGTGCTTCCTGTCCAGATTCCTTGCGGCCAGCATGACCCTGCTGGTCTGCTGCTTCATCTACTTCGTGGTGGTGCAGCGCTGGTTCCTGGGGGGCTGAGCGGCTCTGCACGACAAGGTTGGGTGCCTGTATCTCGGCTGGCGGTGGCGTGCCGCAGCCTCGACAACAAGGCTCTTATTCGGTGTCGATACACTTAGGCTAATCAATAGAGTCGGCAATGTGTCGCTCCCGGAAACCTTCTGCGCTGCCGGCACCGCAGCTGTTGGCGCTCGTGGCTCTGCTTCGTCTCGTTGTCGCTGTCGGCGGCCATCTGCGGCGTTGGCTCCGCCTTCGCTGCCTCTGCTGTCCTGTGGGGATCCAGACCTATCGCGAGCGACGAGCTGGGACGCAGCGGCTGGCAAAACGAGGGCGGGCTCGCACTCGCATGCCCATTGTCCCATTGCCCCAGCAAGCAGCGCAGCATCGACGGCGGTCGTTTCGCTAGCTTTATCTCTCCGCGCACGCTCTATCTATCTTTGAGCCGGACAAGTCCAGCGCAACCGCCCCGACACTTTTCGCTGAGGTTGCTGCCTGTGCTCCAGTGCCGCAGTCGCCAATTCGCCTCCAGCTCGTCGATCGAAGCCAGCCAGACAGACAGATAGACATACACCCAGCTCCCCAACATGACACGCCAGGGCTACCTCATCCTCCACGCCAAGCACGCGCGCCCGGCGGTGCGCTATCTCTCGCTCGAGGACGGCTACCTGCGCCAGTTTGCGTCGGCCGACTGCGCCAAGTGCTTGAGCGAGGTGCGGCTCTCGGGCTGCAAGATCACTGTCAAGGCGCAGAAGCGCGCGGACGGCGTACCCAACAGCTTCTACCTCGAGACGCGCAAGGTGTTCGTCAAGGACCGGTCCTACACACTGGGCAACGCCGAGCGGCTCGAGTTCAGCGCGTGCAGCGGCGAGGACCGGCAGGAGTGGGGCAAGGCGCTCTTTTCCTGGCAGCGCTACTACTGGCGCGAGCCGCAATCCTCGCCCGAGAAGGACTCGGTCGCCAACGAGACCCGCCTGCAGCTGGAGCAGATCATCGCCAAGCACTTTGCGCCGAAGCCCGCGCCCGCACACCCGCTCTCGTTCGCGGCGGCCAAGCAGCCAATCTCGTTCCTGCGCCGCAACGCGCACTCGCTGCGCCGCTCGCTGTCGCTGACCATGGCGTCGACCGTCTCCAACACGGCCAAGCCCGAGAGCGACGCGGACCCGACGGACTGCGTGAAGGACAAGGTGGCGCTCGCTAAGGTCGAGTGCCCCGAGGCCGCCAAGGCCAACAACATCAGTCAGAGCGCTGCGGTCACGCCGCACTACGCCGCCACGCACGCCGTCCGCGGCAACAATCAGGCGGCGCATTAGACGGCGCCATTAAAAGTATTCTCCGTAGTATGTCTCAATAGTTAGAACTATGATCTATTCCCCAAAATGCAGCTTGCCCGTTAGTAGTATTATCTGTAGGCAGCCGTTGGTCTCGACCTCGAACTTTGAGTCGATGATGCCTGCCACGTTGACATTTCAATTCCGAGCAGGGCTTTTGCATTCAGCGTGCGCGTCGTCTCTATCAACTTGCGCGCACTTCGACGTCGAAGTGACCCCGCCTCAGCAAGATGCACTGATGCCCGCGTCAAGAGCGTAGCCATCACGTCGACAAGCATAGCCGCCGACTTCAACGCTCCCGGTCAAGCAAGCGTGTTGTGAAAATGCAAATTTTATTGACTACAACAATTACTTCCCTTCTTCACTCCTAGATCGATCGCTCGTTCTTCATCGCAGCGCTATTTGCCTGCTGCTGTTCCTGTTGCTGCTGCTGCTGCTGCTGCAGCTTGAGCATCTGCTTCTTTTGACGCAGTTTCTGAGGCCGCTTGTCGCCGAACAGCGAGCGGAAGCGAGAGCGCAACTGCGAGGCAGTGAACTTGGACAGGGGCGCGTACTCCTCGACGCCGGTGCGGCCTGTGGCCAGCATCTCCCAGCACACCTTAGACAGGTGACGGCAGCGCGGGTCCTTCACGGCGTGCTCGAGCTGTCGGATGTTCTCGTCGCTCCAGGCGTCCATCTTCACCGGGTTGCTAGCCGGCAGCTCGAACTGACGCAGGTACGCGTTCTGGAGCTCGGCCGCCGTGAACTGGGTCAGGGGCGCGAACCGGTCCTCCTTCATGCCGCCCGTGGCGAGCACCGACCAGTAGATCTTCTTGCCCCGACGGCACGCGTTGGGGCGCGGCAGGTTCACCGCTTCGTACAGTAGCTGCAGGTGCTCCTGGGGGAGCAGGCGTAGCGGCATGTTGGATGGGACGGGCGACGCCACGGCCGACACGCCACCAAAGCTCATGCGGTTGCCGAACACGTCGGCGGCGCCCATGAGGTTGATGCGGTTCGGGTCGTTCTCGCGGCCGAGCGTCAGAGCCGGCGCTGAGTAGCGCTGCTGCTGAATCCGCTCGGCGTCCGTGGGCTCGATCAGCGCTTCGAGGAAGCTGTCATAAGCCTGCACGTCGAACTCGTTCTCGCGCTGGATGTCCAGCGGCTGGAGCAATGCGCTAGACGATCCGGCAGTGTACACGTTGGGGCCGTGTGAGCCGTACTGGTAGTTGGCCACCTGCAGCTGTTGCTGCTGTTGCTGCTGCTGGTTCGCCGCGGCCGTGACGCAGTGCACCACGAGGCGGCTGTGGCCGATCTTGAACACCGCGAGGGCGCGCTGGTCGTGCACGACGAACTCGAGGTCCCTCACGGACGAGTAGCCCAGGCGGCACAGGTACTCGGCGTACTCGAAGGTACTGGACTTGGGGATGCCGCACAGCTCGAGCCACCGCGACACCGTGTAGGTGGGCGAGAACACGCCGGGGCCCTGGAAGCGGCGGGCCTGGAAGTCGCGGCGGGCCTGTTGCCAGACCAGCTGGGCGTCGGCGATGCCGGCGCGTTGCAGTTCGCTCACGGCTGCGAAGGCCAGCGCCAAGACCGAGTCGAACCCGTCCTGCGCAAGGCGCTGCGTGGCCAGCGAGAGCGCGGCCGAGTCCTGGGCCAGCTGCAGGTTCTTGAGGAAGGTCAGCACGTCGTCCGTGGAGACGCCGCTCGAGTAGCTGCCGGCGGTGGCGCCGTAGCCGCCGGAAGCGGCGGGGTACGTCATGGCCGGCGAGCTAGTGGCCACGGTGAGTGGGGCCGAGGCCATGACGGCGGTCGAGGCGCTGCCGCCGACCTCGAAGCCGGCGAAGTCGAGCTTGAGGTCGCCAGGCGTGGGGAAGGAGCCCGCGGAGGGCGACGAGGGCGCGGACGGCCGCTGGCGCTTGCGGTTGCGCAGCTGGGCATCGCCGTCCATCGGCGTGACGGTCACGGCGGCGTTGAGCTGCTTGAGCTCGGGCCAGGAGGACAAACCGGTGCCGGACGAGGCCGAGGGCGTGGAGGCCGCCGGGTCCGTGACGACGACGTCGGTGGCCTGCGGGACGTCGCTGCTATTGCTGCTGTTCGAGGGCTGCATGGTCTTCTGTCTTGGGTCTTGACACGCTACGCTTGACGCTCGCTCTCTGGCCGCGGACGGTGGGCGCTCGGCGACTCGGCCTTCGCAGCAGCACGGCTTGATTGCACGGCTCGAGGCGAATCGGATTGTGGGCGTGGCCGCGGCCCGGCCGCCGCCGTCCTGGTGAAAAGCGAGTTCGATCTCTCATCCAACACCTTGTCCATGCATCGCGAGCAAGCTCCCCTCAAAACTGCATCTATCGCGGCCGCAGCCAGGCCAGGTCAGCCCATCTCCACCGGCCAGAAATGCAGAATTCGCAAACTACATTTACGGGCCCGTAGCCCGCATTGTCGAGGCTGGAGGTCTCTCGCTGGCTCGGGGTTCCTTCACTCCGAGGGCGCGCGCGCACCGCCGATCCGGAGGCGTTGGCTCCAGCGCATCAGACGGCTACACGTACCTGATGGAGCTTCGGCAGCAGTGCCGGCGGCATTGTGGTGGCAGTGTGCGATAACGTCGAACAGGCGTTCGCCGTGATGTAGCGCCGCCAGCTGGCTTGGCGCCACCACCCGATGTGTACGTCCGCTGGCTGCTTCACTGCGTGCCAAGCTTGCCAAGATACTCACTCGGACGGCCACCGCCTTCGGCGACCTGCTCGCCAAGCATGGGGCGATGCAGGCACAGCAGCGCGCTCGTCACGCGGAAGACCCTCCTCATTTTCGCGTTCCCGGCCTACTGTGCTCGTACGGTACAGTACTGGCGCGGTGCTGATGACCCGCCGCGACCACCGCCGCAATGCCGCGACCTCGAGTGAGGGACGGAGGCGGTCCCGCGCCGGTTGAGTCAACCGGAGACCGCCGCGGGCCGAAGCAGCCCCGAAGCACGAGGAGCTCACGTGGGCTCCGCCTTGCCACGGGCACAAGTGGCCAGAGCAAGCAAGCTTCGCTTCGCCGCCGCCGTCGCTGGGGCTATCGGCTGTAAATTCGCGCCAGCCCGCCTCTGCGCGGCACGTATCAGGCGGCCCGTCTTGCCTCGCCGGCTGCCGCGGTCACGGCCAGCGCGATTGCTGGTGAGCTAACGGCGCTGCTCGACCGCGCTTCAACGCGGGGCTCGCGGAATTCGCCAGTGTGCGGAGCGGCTGGCCGTCGTCGTCCTTGACGTTGCTGTTGTTGTATGCAGTTGTTGTACTGCATGTACACGTAGTTGTTCGTGCTGCTGCTCTTGCTATTGTTGTGCTGCTGCTTTCGCCGCTTCTGCGCTGCCCGCGGCCAAAATCTTGCTGCCCGCCGACAGCGGAAGGTCCCGCGTCAAATGGCGCTTTGCTCGAGTGACTGCCTCGCGCGGCGCCGGGGACGGGTGCCGAGGTACCTTGGTTGGGACACGGGACGTGTCACGAGCTCCGCTAGCGCTTCGCAGTAAGCACTTGAGGAGGAGGTGCCGACCACCAAGGCGGGACCGCGGCGGCTACAGGTACACGTCCTCTCAAGGTTGAGGGCCTCAGGAAGCACCACCTCCGCAAAGCGCTCGCGCACGGCTGCCTGCGGCCTCGTCCGTGCCGTCCCGGTACGTGTACATGAGCCTCTGCGGGGCCCGCCACGCCCGACTCGACGTTGAAGTGCTCCATTCCCCGTGATCAGGGCGATTGCTCAGCATTTTGCTGCGCTGCCGCTGCCGCGGTCACGTTATCCGGAATGCCAGCATAGGGCGAAGCGGCGCACGCGGACAGGAGGATGGGGGCGGTCCGCGAGCCGAGCGGAGACCCGACGGTGTTTAGATGAAGTCGTGATTGCCGGCAAGCAGCAGCGGCAACGACCACGGCAGCCGCGCTTCAAGCTGCGCGGCGCGGCCCGTCTTTCGCCTGGACGCACTCATGCTCGGATCGCGCTGCTCGCAGGCACCGTCGCAAGATATGTGGGGCCGCCAAAGCCGGGCGCCCATGTCTCGAGTCGAAGGCAACCGAGGCAAATCCTCGCAAAGACGAGCATGACGAGACGCATCCCCCCGGCTTCGTTAGTCGCGCCGCCGTGTAACCTGTGTAACCAGTTACGTGTAACGCAATCGGAACGCGACACGCACGCCATCGGGGCCACATTGCGCGAGCCGACGCCGAGCCATTTGCCGTTCGATTCGGGGGTCGACAGGGTTCCCTCGCGTCGGATTAGGGAATGTGGGCATTTCGCTAGACGGTCCAGTTTTACTAAACGTGCGAGAGGGGGGATGACTCCAACCGCGAGGCTTACATCGGCCACGCTGCCGTCGTCGCTGCTGCCAGGCTGACCGCGGCACTGCTGCTTCGTGGCGGGCTGGCCCTTGCCACGGGTCACAACAGCAAGACTGTGCTCCTGTTGCTGTGGACACCAAAGATCGAGCGCTGAAGGGTGGACACCAAAGATCGAACGCTGCAGGGCCACGCATCGATTGATGTCCACATGTCCACATCGCGTCGACGCTCGCAACAGCGGAAACGCAAAACATCGCGGGTCCCTCGAGTGCAGGCTGCAGTTCTCAGTTAGAACTTCTCACGGACATCTCACCAACCGCGAAGGCGACGGTCCTCGCTCCGCGCTGTCGCCAGGGACCAGAAAACAAGCCGCCCCGGCACAAGCCCTCTGGTAGAGGCTCTGCGGCACCGCTGCTCTGTCATGTAGTCATCGTGCCGGGCCCTAGAGCACCACTGCCCCCGGGGTGGTGTGATGCGTATTGTAGCAACACCGTGCAGCTAGCCGCGGGGAAGTCGTCTGCGCAGACATGAACGCCTGCAGTCCACTGTGCAATGCACAGTGTGCATGTTGTATGAGCGCCGTCGCAGCGGATCCGCATCCAGCGGAATCCAGCACTGGACCAGCAGCAGTGTCGAGACGGCCAAGAAAAATCGAACGGTGCAGCAGCCAGCGCTGCTTTGTGTGCCGCAGGCGTGCCGATGCCAGGCAACGAGCTCCATCCGCTGACACGCAATGGTTGCTGCGTGAAAGGGTACAGCACATTTAATCATCGCAGCGCTCCGTCTCAAATGCGGGCCGAGCAGCACCTGTCTCGCCGCTCCTCGGCAGGAGCCTCCTGCAGGCTCGGCAGCCGCCGCCGTCCGGTGAAGCCCGAGCAAGGAGATTTTCCCAGAGGGCTTCTCCTGGAGAAGTCCTCTGGGCCGGAGCTCGCCGGCTCCGCAGCGGGGAATCAAGTTGCCACATGTGACGAGGCAGTTGGGACCGAAGACTGGTCTTCTTTTTATTTTGCAAAGACACGGGCAGTTCCCGCGCGTGCGGACAAAGCAATTGATGCCAAGTCGAGCCAACGCTCGCTGTCCGCTGAGCAACGCGGCCAGCTCGAGGCGACATGGCGGGCAGCGCCTGGAATGACGACACAGCACTCCCGCGTATTCGCCCGCGTGAATAAATGCACACCGAGATGCCGCCGTCTCTCGCTCGTTTTCAGTGTGCTTGTCCCCGTTGGAGCTCGGCAAAGCTGTCATACCCGCTTCGGTTGAGCCCATTATCGTACACAACGAGTTGGTGTGGCTCGCGATGACCAAGTCGTCATAACGTAGCCCACCACGGAGCAGTAGTGCCGCTGTCACTGTCTCACTATTGCTTTTACGAGCTGAACGGTAGTCAATGCACGACAGCGTCGTTGTACAACGAGCACCACCCGTGAAGGTTGTATGATTCATGAGGCACCTTGTAATAGCGAACTAAATTGAGGGATGCGAGAATGTCTCCCTTACGCTTCATCAGCTGCTTGACTTCTGAAGCAGTGCTACAGAGACGCCGTGTATGCCATGCCACTTGTAACAAATACACTAGGCTCGATAGAGTGCGGTGGGTGGCCCATACTTAACGAATGTACATGCATTTGTATTTGTATTGACCTTGGTCCGTCGAGTTGAGCAATTTTTACGGTACTGCTAATGGTATGGATTTAAGAGTATCTCTTCGTGTGAGATTAGCCTGTGATTTCCAACCGAGCCTAGGCGTGCCACCAGGGATCGATGCGTACCGTTACGAGGTGCTTCAGTTTCTCACTGTCAGCAAGGGAACGTCACGCGCTGCTGTTGCTGCTGGTGGGCGTTGCTCAGGAGCAATAGCAGTGTGGTCACTGGACACGTTCGGCAACTTGTCTTCGCTACTTTGTTTGCGGGTCCTCGTCTTCGATGTACTTGCTTGGAGTGTGTAAGCAATTTGTACTGCAGAATACGGTAAATTCATATTCGAGCTTGTATCTCCGGCGTCGACAGGTAGGAGGAAATGCAGTTTTAGAGGCTGCTCATTTCGACTTCCTCCCCTGCCATGGGGCTTTAGTGGCGGGGGATGATATCGATATAAGCAGCTTCCACTTTCACAATGCGTTCTACGACTATAATACGAACTTGGATACTTATTGAAATCGACGGGGTTTGGCAAAACGTCATTCATATGTGGGCGGGTCGTGGTAGGTTATTAAAGATGATATAATTTCAATACCATAGTCTGTATGTTTGTATCGTTAGCGCTACATGTACTACCGTACCTCACAGAAAGAATGTGTAACAAATTGAATGCCAAAACCAGATTTTTCGAGCATTTGGTTTCGTTTGATAGCTATTTCTTAACACAAAGCAGTTTCCAATCGCTGGCTAGCATAATATTTGATGCATTATCGTTTTACCTACCTAATGTTAGAAGCCCAAAATAGCATTACAATATCATTCGGCAAAAAAGTTCTTGTATGTCGACTTCCTGGTCAGTATTTTTCCAGGACAAAAGATTGGCCTCATATGGGATGCCGCCTCAGCCCACACGTGCCACGAAGTGATCGATTAGTTAAGAGTGAAGGGGCTCATGTATGAATTTATTACTGCAGGCTTGACGTCAATAATGCAGATCTGCGATTTTTACGTCAACCAACCTCTAAAAGCTGCCATCAAGAAGAAATTGTTTGGTAAGTACAAAGTAGATCGGGTGCAAATGATCCACTGAATCGAAGAGGCTATTGCTATGGTGAACGAGCAGCATGATTCGGTGCGCAAGAAAGAATACATGTTCAACCACCTCGGACAGGATCCACGACGGCCCAATAAACACCTTTTTTAAGAGCACATTGGTCGACTGCAAGACAACGAGGTTTACTATTCGCTCCTCCTGAATCAGACAGCTGAAACCATCGAGTAGGGAAACTGCAGAGCGCTTTCCAGTTTTTGAAATTTGCCACCTAAATCTTAACATAAGAATGCATATTTGCTTTTTCAACTAATGGTAACAAACAAGCTGCACCCGAAGCATTATTTTTGTGAGGTACGGTTATAAATTAGGGCTAAGAACCAGTGACTGTATCTAATGCCCACCAACACACCAACGCCAGAACTCCGATACAGGATACAGTGCAAAGGTCGCAAATGGTCAACCGTGCCCGAACGGGTAAATGTTAACCGTAACCGTGGTCAACCATGGTTAGCCATAGTTGATCGGCATCTGACCTCTGATATAGTATATCCGATAAACACAGTCAACAGGCATTCATTTTTTTTCACCTTAAAACACCACTTCAACATATACCGTGGCCGCGAACTCGATAGCCATCGCATTACTGAGCTAGCGCTTACGCACGCAACGCCCTGGTACCCCCCTTCACCAACGCGGCAGCCTTTTGAGCCGCGGTGGTCACACTTCCGTCGGTTGCGTACGTCAGGTGAGCCATCATGTTGAAGCCGTTCCCGCACACCGGGTCTCCAGTGTTGCAAAACTCGATGGCCTTGGATCCGTAGGTGGAGCTGGCGCTGGAGATAGTCTCGCCCTGGAGCTTAAGCGGGTTACCGAACGTCACGATGGCCTTGATGCGTGACGCCAAAGTGTCCGGAATAGAATCACCAGTGCCAAGCACTGTCTTGATACCAATAGCGATGTCGGTGACACTAGCACCCTGAGAGTAGCCTCCAAGCACAAATACGGTGTCAGGACACTCGTCCGCGATGGACACGACGTGGTTGGTCATGTCGGTGGCACCGGGTCCGGCACTGGTCTGATCGTACGATGCGAGGTAATTGACTGCATAGGACGAGACGCTCATCCCAGAGAGATCGGAGGTGATGCCACTCACGAGTGGCTGACCGCAGATACCGAGCCCAGCCGCCTCTCCGCTACCACGAGCGAAGACGACGTGGACATCGGAGCACTCGGCGTTAACGAGGCTGGTGGGGGTGGCAAGTAGCACGAGGAGAGATCCGAAGAGCGTGAAGAACGAAGTAGCGAGCTTCATGTTACTGGGGCGGAGGCTTGTTGCGTAGTACAGCGGAAAACTCAGAATGAAAACCTTGTCGACTACCAAACGGACGCGCTTTCGAGGCCACTGGGCCAAGCCGCATCAGTGATAACAGCAGCTTGCTAATTGCCTCGTTCCTGCCAGTTCACTGGTGGAGGTACAAGTACCTACCAGACGATCATCGACGCTAACGAGTTCGTGGTCGGAGAAGTCTGCCAGTCTCTCTTGCTCTACGATCTGGCACTTGCTCATTGTTTGCATTACAGTGTCGAAAATCGTCGCTGGTGCAGCCCGAAGTATTCGGAGACCACACGACG
This sequence comes from Phytophthora cinnamomi, assembly GCF_018691715.1. Taxonomy (NCBI): domain Eukaryota; phylum Oomycota; class Peronosporomycetes; order Peronosporales; family Peronosporaceae; genus Phytophthora; species Phytophthora cinnamomi. Next base: position 300,339 of record NW_027151037.1, read on the forward strand.
GCTCTCTCCGGAGCTTGAATGTTGTGAGACGTACGTACGAAGTATATCGCAAAAATGGTTTTCAAAACGTTCCCACTTCTGACCACCGGTCACTGTAGGTCACAGAATTCGGGCTGGCTGCCGACGACGCCCGACTGTAGAAAGCTATGGGTTCAAGCAAGTTGGCTCTACTAGATTACTTTTGCCCGTGATCATCGAGATGAGCAAGCACAGGGCCATAGGATGCATCGGGATCGAATTGCGCGACGGACGCCATAACTGTCATGTTCCAATGGTGTCTGCACCACGTAGAGGCTGTCAATCATCCATCCTGTTGTGTTGCTGCTTAAGCTGCAGCTCTACGATGAAAACGAAAGCCGATTGTCACTTTGTGTGATCGTAGGGAAGCAGCAGATTGCCAGCCGATGTCGATAAAGGGCACATCCTTGAGCAAAATCAATGACGTCGATCTCGACGCACTTGTTTCAGCTAGACCAGCTTCTCGACGCTCGAATGCTCGAGATCTCCCCGTCTTACCAGCCGCGTCAAACCACACGCGTCGTGCTTGCTTCTACGAGCACAAAGTTTAGCTGCCAGCTTGTCTTGTCGTCCACAAGCTGTCCTGCATGGGTCAACGCTTGGTGTCCGAAACCATGAGGACGAAAACAACCACCGTGACCGCCTCATTGCCGTGGATTGCTCCCCGAAAACAGCCGCACCTTAGACACACTTCAACATACCGGTAGGAGCTTGCAGCTTGCCGAGACCAGAATCAAGCTCTGTTTGCGGACAGCAAGCCCAGGCCCACAAGCAATACCATCGGATCCTCGGTTCCATAGCGAGAGACTTAGCTTTAGGTCAGTGTTTTAAGAGCTACGAGCTCGGCGATGAACGCCGCGGCGGCGAGAGGAGGAACACCCGCCGTTGCTATGGGAGCACCTACCAGATTGTGCAGCTAATACAATTTTTATTGTGGTTATCCCAGAGGCAACCTCGCACAGATCCCACTAAAGCGTTATTGCTTCATGCAGTATATCACATGCACTGCTGCAGTTATATTGCGGACTTACGAAATTATGCAATTCGAACAGCATCCTTCACGAGGGCGGCTGTTTTGCGGTTGCTGTTGCTGGTTCTCAGCTGTGCCCCTCGATGGACCCACAGTTGTAGGCTTTAGACAGTTTGCAACCTCGCCATCACGCCATAAATCACTTGTGGTTACCGTTGGGAACGTTGTCGGCTTGACGAGACTCAGAGCATTGCATGCGATTTCAGGAGCAGGAATCTACGTTCAAGGCAAAACCCATGATCGTTAGACTGAAACGTGACAACAATCAGGCGCACCCTCTCCTTACCGGTTCATAGTTCATGTACGAGACGATGTCTAAATCTCGACTGATGATCTGCTCTGACCGCAGAAACACGGCTGCTAACAGGGCCACGCGCTGTTTTTCATCTTTGTCGGCTGCCATCTTTGACTCGTAGCTTTTTTCGAGCGGCACGACTCCCTCGAAGAGCGCAGCAGCCTTTTTGAAATTGGCCACGGCCTGCGCAGAGTTTCGTGCATCATCGTTCAACATGCAGGCGGCACCTTGGAAGTACGTCGAAATGGCTTGGTAGTAAGGCTCCTTGTAAGCGCAATACAGGCGAATCCGCTCGGCCGTCGTTGAAGTCGAGTACGGCAACAGCCTGGAGGCGATGATTTGGCATTCTGCACAACCCCACACAATGCTGATCAGTACGAAGGACTAACCCCCACATGGATGCACGCAAATGAACAGTTGTAGCCTTACCCTTGTATCTCGCAGAAATGTCCATCGAGAGTTTGGCCATGAGAGTGAAGTCGACAACCTCGCGCGTGACTCCACGCAACACCACCAGCTCCTGCGCCTCCACAAGTGCAATCCAAGCCAGCAACTGCGGAAAGCGCCCATCTGCGAGGTCAGGAACGCGCTTCAGCATCGCAAGGTCCTCTGCTGCGCCGGATGCAGGAGACTTCGCAGAATCGCCCTTCATCGCTGCAGCCGAGTCGGGTGCAGCTTTCTGCAGCGTGACTTGCTGGGCCTGACGCTGTTCCTCGCGCCACTTGGCCATCACGTCGTCGTCCGGCACGAGGCCAACGTCGTCCGCAGAGCCCTGGGTATTCGTCTTCGTCTCCGCCTTAGCACCAAGGTCCGTAAACTCGGCACCGATGGCGCGGGGCGCGACGTCCATCGACTCCAGACACGCGTCCAGCACGCCCGCCGCATGCAGCAGCAGGTGATACGCGAGCTTGAGCTGCTTCTCGTCGAGCTCCGACAGTCTCTCGGACAGAATCGCGTCCACCTTCTCCCTGGCGTCCGTCATCATCAAGATGCCCGCCGCCAGCAGCACATGCGCGTACTCCTGTCTCGCGCTCGTCGCGTACACGGTCTGCCCCGTGAGCGCGTCCTGCCACCGACAGAAGTTGAGACACCCGCTGCAGTCCCTGGCAGAGGCAGAGGCGCCTTCTGCTCCGTGCGCGGCCCCCACGGCGCCGCTGGTCTCCGCTCTGCCTTCCACCAGCGGCTGACGCAGTGCATCGCCCACGGTTGCGTCGGTTACGGACACCGACGCCTGCAGCGCTACGTCTGCATCGCTCTGTCGCGACTCCGTGAACCCCTTGACGAGCGCCAGGTAGGCGGCGAGTTTCTGCGTGTAGCTCGGGATGTCGTCGGGCGACTGGAAGACGGAGGGCGCGGAGACGTCCTCCAGCTGCAGCGCGGCTCGGGCGGCGCTGAGGTCGCTGGCGAGTCGCTGCACGCCGTCCGCTTTGGCCGCGACGCCGAATTTCGCCAGCTCGGACGCGAATTTCGCCTGTGGGGCAGAGAGAACAGAAGGACGCGGTTAGCGCTGCTGCGTGGCTGAAGGGGAGCGTTGCACGCACCTTGGGGCTGCACTTGCGGCCGGGCGTGAGCGCGTGGCAGCACGGCGGAAGAGTCTCGCCCTGGGTCATTTGATCGAGCAGCGACAGTAATGAGCACCGCAGTGGACATGCTGGACAGGTGCAGGACTGGATTTTTAGAACCGACCAATCAGGCGAGTAACCCCGTCGAACCTGCTGATAGGTCCACTACCACCTTGCGCAAGACGCTTCAACTTGAGACACAATTGCATCAGAGGAGAGCGCACATAACTAGCGCACCGGACGAAGGCAGCATGGCACGATGCAAACCGGAGCAAATTGGAAAAGGAACGGAGGGGGGCAGTGCTCGTATCGATTCATGCGAAGGTTTTGCTTCAAACAAGGATAAGGAGGATGCGTACAAACCGATTCTATTGATCTTCGGATTTGACTTGTGCACTCTGTTATGGAGCGCCAAAGCTTTGTCGGATCAAATCGCGGCCAAGCACATTCGCAGGCTTGAAAGTACCGTGGTGATGTTATTGCTAAGCACTCGTCGTCGAAATGGTGGTAGATGTCGAGTCGCTCGTGGATCGGGATCGACCGGCCTTGGTCGTACCTGCGCTCCGCTGCTTGTCGCTGCCTCTCCCTCACCACGAGGTCCCCAAGATGTGGGATCTTCGAAGGGCGCGAATATTGTTTTCGCGGCCTCCCGCTCTCGCTCCGTCGCTCATTTCTCGATTTGTGACTCAAGCAAAACACTCATGAAGTGCACTAAGATTGACTGTCATTGGAGCGAAATAGCGGAGACATCTCTCTGCTGTGTTTGCGGCGGTCAGGAACATCATTTGTGCAGCAATGAACTCTGCACGAAGCCAGATGTCGACCTCTCAAAACGGCACCAATGGTGTGGTAATATCTTCGCGTATGATCTGTTTCTCCTAACACTATCTGAATGCAGGCTCTGCAGTCGCTTGTGTGTGAGCAGATTCTCCGATAACAACAGCGATTCCCAGGAGCTCACACCAAATCACATCATTCACAAGCCGCCTAAGAAGGGACTGACTTGGTTTGGAATATGATACACCGCATAGAGAACCTACCATCTATGGGGACAAGACGTTCATTCATATTTGTCTGTTGTGCGCGAGGGCGAAGACATGGCAAGAGTCGCTATGCGGTGCTAGCAACGTGTCTAATGCCAAAACTCACTTGGTATCCAAACACAAACTGCACGGGTTGGCGATTCAAGTTCAGCAGCATCGCCTGAGTCTCGCCGATCGCTTCATGGTACAAATGTCTCCCAAAGCACAAGTGATGCGCCAGGCCCCTCCCAAGTTAAGTGAATGAGTAGTGCAACCTACCAAGCGGCAGAAAAGGTGGTGGAAACCTCCGGTGACTCAAGAACAAATTTCGGGTCATATTGTGCGATGACTGATCCGCGACGGTTCGTGGCCAATAATTGTATGCTAAGCGATTGTGTGGCGAAGCGCCTCTTAACGAAACAGGTAAGACGCTCAGATCACACAACCTCGGACTTGGCTCAGCTCGACACAGCTCCGCCTAGCTATCCTTCTGCACCGCTCAGCTTGGTCAGCTCAGTGCCACTTCAGCAAAATTCAGCTCTTCTCAACTCAGCACGGCTTCGCTCAGCCCAGTTCGAGGTGGGCGAGGCGTGTGTTGCTTCCTCACTCGTGTGATCCCTTGTGCGGTCCTTCCTAGGGCTACGCTGTGGACCCAGCCTTGCGTCGGCCACACCAGCTACCCCCGATCCCGAAAGTCTCCAAGTGGTCCCAGACGAAACTTTTACCTCGCTTGGCAAGTCTCAGTCCGCACGTGTCTTCACCCGATTCACCCCCTTGAATATGCAGGCACGGCACCACACACACGTAGTCCACTTCGCTTCACATGCCCTTGGACGCTGGGACTTAACAGTCTCCCCCTTGCTCAGCGATTCCGGCTTCGAGTCGCTTCCAGTCACGACACTTCCTCCTGCGGCTCAGACTGTAAGCCGCGTAGCAGGTCTTCACTCGCCCCCCTCCCCCCAGACCTAAGAGTGGCCCCGAGAATTGGCTCGGCTTGAGCCTGTCTTGACCCAGGGTTCTCGCTCTGTGCCCTGGGACTTCCGCGCACCACGCCTTGATGTAGGCAAAACAGCGACGCTGGGAACCACTATCCCCCCAGATCAGTCGCGCCACACGGATTCACCAGCAGCCCTGGAAACCACTATCCCAGGTGCTGCTCTGCCTTGAAACCTCAGGGCGAATCACCTTCCGCCCGAAAACACGCAATACGACACTGGGTATGCAAGTACCCCAGTGCGTAGCATATGAAATACCCCCACCGCTGCCACTCCGTAGGAATAGCAACTGAGTTGGTATGTGGAGCTGAATTTAGTCGGATGATTTCCTTGGACCCTGCGGAAGCACCACCTGCGTATTTGGGGGCAAATCGAACTCTGATTGAATTTAACACATGCAAAATACTAAGACTTATTAAGTGAGGGCGCAATTTCCCTCTGGGTACACCTTGAACAATGGTGAGATGAAATCCGTCAAATACTGACTTGGGCGACTCTTCGTGCTGGGCAGATCATTGTATCCGCTACGACCGAGATCAGGCCAGCCACGTAGAGGTCCCCGGCGATGCCAATTGGCCACTGCGGGTGAGGCACTTATACCCGCAAAGAGGGTGCCTAAGGGTGGTACGGCCGATACGAAGTGACTGACTGAATATCAAGTCGACTTCTCCCAGACCGCCCTGAGCCAACTCGCTCAGACCCCGGACAGATCCCAGACTCTCGGCTGAGACTCCATACTCTGGGCGGACACTCCATGCCACTGCGGGAGCTGGGCCCAGACTCCGTGATCTCAGCTCAGACTCCATACTTCCAGCCCAGACTTGGGGCTCCCAGCTCAGACTCCATGATCACAGCAGAGGCTGAGCCCAGATTCCTGGATCTCAGCTCAGACTCAGGACTCTCAGCTCAGACTCCATATTTGCAGTGAAGACTGCGCTCAGACTTTGGGCTCTCAGCTTGGACTCCATATTTGCAGTGAAGACTGCTCTCAGACTTTGGGCTCTCAGCTTGGACTCCGGACTCTCAGCTCAGACCCGGGTGGTCAAAGTCAAGCACCCCGGATCTCAGCTGCATTCCAGCTTGGCCCAGAGTCTGGGCGAAATACACTCAAGTCGCAGACCTAGCCAGGCCATTTCACCAGGAGCGAGCCAGTCCACTTGAAGTTCGAAGTAGTCAATCTTGGGTCGGGCCGAGCGGGTTAGGGTAGCCGACTGGCGGGTTCGGAATTTCTCTGCTAACCTCGCCACAATTACGGATCTCATCAATATGCGTAGTCTATCAAGGGCTGGCGCACAACTTGGTAACGACTTTCATGGTTTCCTAGTGGATGTCACGGGAGACCCGAACCTCACCATCCCGTCCAGCAAGACCTACAACAGGATCCTTCGTTATGAGCCCGCTAAGGACAAGAACTGACAACGAGCGAGCGCAACGGCAGCTAATATTGGGCCACAATCGTCAGGAACTGAGGTGCATGGAAGAAAGCAAGTGAAAGTTATGGTAGACGTCAATATGGGTACACAGTGCTAATAAGTAGTGTACTGCTAATGCCAAAGCCGTTCCACTACAGTAGTAGTAGTGATATTGATTCAGAACCGGTTAGTAATAGTAGTATCACTACTGTAATGGGCCCAATTACATAAGTATGTAGGTTGAATTTACATAAGTAGGAGAGTTAGCACACGCTAGCCGTGTGCTGATACGGCATCGCCTGATTGGTTGAAATAGGGGGAGCCAGACCCCATTTCACCCAATTAGGTGCTGACCTGTGTTTGAGTGGTTCGCAAGAGACCAGGGGGCAGCCGCCCTGGCTCTAAAATAAAACAGAGTTGAATTTTCACCAAGACTGACTACTTGGTCTTCTTAATTCCTAGTCGGACCCTAAGCTTCCTCACGCTACGTGTAAGCTAGTGACGGGCACCCACCTGGCCCGTTACAACTACTAACCCAAAATTCTCACTACCGTATTCCTTATGTGCTTACTGACATGCATCTGCATGATTTGCTACTCCTCGTCCAAACATCGATCAACAGTAACCTTCGATAAATATAACGGTAGCTATCAAACCAAATATTATATTACGCGCTTACCACTCGTCAATATCGTCGCCGTCATCGCCAATTAAGTCGTCATCAGACGAAAGATCGCCCTTAGTCTTGTCTATCATGCTGAACTCCATCAGGAACGCCACAGCTGCGTCACCTAAGGCGTCGAGATCAACAGGCTCATCTTACCCAACATCCACCGGTGGGATTGGCGGAAGCAGGTGAGCCTCCGAAAAACCTCGTTGGATTGTCGTGCTACTCAAACCATTCCAGATCTCGTGTATCCACCTACACACTTGAGCCCGGCCCGGTGCAGCCATTTTGAACGCTTTGTCTTGTCTATCATGAGTTTGAAGTTGTTCGCGTAGCATGTCAACCCACGCAGTACGTAGATAGTTTTTGAAAGGCTTATTCCATGCGATATCGGCAGGCTGCGACACCGCCGTACATGAAGGAGGGACCTTCATGATATGCACATCAATTGATTTCGCGTAGGCTTGTACCTCTGCCGCCCAGTGCCCGGAAAAACCAGCAGTATAATAGGCTGCCGAGGTTGGGGCGATATCCAAAGTGGCCCTTTAAAAACTCCAAATGTATGTTAGAATTTCCACCACGCGGTTAAGTTCACGTAAAGCTGCAAGTTGGTTTCTACCATAATTCGTCTTGCTTCGTTCCCAACATGTATACCAAACCCTCGCCGATACTTCCAATTGGCGTCGTCGCCACCTTCTACCGTAGATTTACTACTTTTGAGAACAACATAAAGTGGGTGCTTTACGCCGTCCGAATCGCCAAGAAGCATGACTGAGAAGCGCTCTTTATCCTTGCCAGCGCCTCGAATCCAAACTGTTTTCGAACCAGTTTTATTGATTGAGGTTTTTGGTAGATTCTCAAACAATACTCCTGTTAAATAATATTTTTGACAGTAAATCATTGTAAATCACCGAAAGCAAAATCCAAAACAAACCAGTTTGATCGGCATTGTTGACTTTAGTAACCCGCAGCTCCAACATTTTCTGCTGGACGTCCATAGCAAAGTTGATAGCGATGACGTCTGCATCCGCTAGCGAAACTTGCCCTTGCCTAGTCCTTGCGCGAATGCTGAGTCTGTGTTGCTTCATAAAGTCCTGCCTCCAGTGCCACGAGGCCTCGAACGGGCGGATATGGAGCTCGTGCACAGTCTCCCTGGCCTGCTGTAACGGGGTTACATGGAATAGCGACCCTGGCACTATTCAGGGATGGCAACAAAAGATCACTCCCCTGAGTAGTGACACAATAGGCTTGAGAGCCAACCGATACATTTTATATAGGATAAACTATAGGGAACTTCGGATTTGTACGCAGGCCAAATCTGTACTAACCTATAAATACACTCAGTCTTAGATCTACCATACTTCTGATCAATCCGTCCCCTTAGGCCCTGGTCCAAGTGAAGAACGTGTGCCAATGAAACGAGGGCTAGGTGAATAGTTGAGATTCGTGGTCACGACTGGCACATGTGCTGTGGCTGGTCCAAGTGCGCACCGCCAACCACCACGGCCACCGCCCATCGCGCCGCCCGGAGCTAAGTACATCATCGTCAAGGCGACACCCTTGATTAGCTTGTGCTTGGCGTTGGGGGTGGTATGGCGAGTGGTTACACTGTAGATTGCTCTGTAGATGAAAGACATGAAGCCTTGTCACACCACAGCTTCTTGTACCAGTGTGTATGTTTGGCATGCAAAGCTTGCTCGAAGGTCGTCGAGCTAAATGTTGAGGTGTGTGTTAAATCCCACGAAGGCTGCGCTGGCCCGCAACATAGATGGTAGCAGCCGCGGCACAGGCAATAACAATTGCACATATTGCAGCAGTTTCACTATCCATATTGCTAGCACAAATATTCTCTGGCTGGCACACGTCGTGTTGGCGTTCCAGGAAGTGGTGTTCCCGGTCCAAATGGGTACAGTGTACCAAAACGGTTAGCCAATTGAAAGGCTTGAAATTGCCCAGCTCGGAACACGTTCTTCACTTGGACCAGGGCCTTAGGCCAGGGACACGTGAACTGCCGCGTAGATTATTTTGGGGGTCGTATTTGGGTCGGGTCGGGATTTATGGTCGGGTGTTTTTCCCGACCTAAACCACCGACCCCGACCGAACAAGCTTATCAGCTAAATCTATTCCTGCTGAACATGCAAACGCTGGCGGCAGCTCAATAGAGTGCTCTAGCAAGCAGTGCACTCATGCACTTACACTGTTTCAATTAGTGTAGCATAGTGGTTTCCTTCGTAGCGCCCCTCGCCCTCGTAGTCGAAGGAAAAGTCGGGCTCGTCATCTTCACCTTCGTCACCGCTGATGTCGGTACCGCGATCGCTGTCTCCATCGCTTTCACTATTGCTATTGCTACTGCTGCTACCGTAGCTGCTACCGTTGCTGCTACTGTCACTGCTGCTGCTTTCGTCGGCTTCTTCAGCCACGACAGCCTCATCTTCACTTTCAGATTCTGAGAGGCCTTCAACATGGAGTAGATCGATCGGCAGCGGAAGTCCTGACTCATCCACAGGTACTGATGGTGCTTGGTCGTTGCTGCCTTTACACTTCTTCTTGCCCTTCTTCTTACTCTTACGTTTCTTTGAGTTCTTTGCGGCACCTTTCTTTCGGCGACCAGCAGCAACATTGGAGAGCTTTGCGACGTAGTCCTGTGAAATGCGTCGGATGGTGGCTACAAAGGTGACTATGTTGGGGTGTGGACTGAAGGCACTGTTTAGTTCACGGTGAAATCGCTCTAGCGGGTTATCTGTTCGTGCCACAAGGTCGCGCTCGAAACCGTGCACATTCCATTCTTCAATGTCGTAGAGTTCTAACCATGTACCTCTGAAGTAGCCCCAAAATGCACGCCACTTGATGTGAGAGTATTCAATTCCCTTTGCTGAACAACGCGATCGAATCTGTTTCTTTACCCACTTTGTGCCTTTGGCAGGAACCAACTCCGGGTCGACGATTGTAAGCATATCAAGGACACCCCGGGTCATAGCTATCTCAATCTCTTCTTCTGGTATGTGAAGGATCTGCTTCATTCGACGACGAATTGCCTGCTTCCAATGGAAAAGGCACCCGATTATCAATGCGTTTTCGAACTGCTTCTGGCAAGCTTTAATCAATCGTTTCTCGAAGTCGCAGATGATTTCACTTGGAGACAACTTTCGCCAGTATCTCGGTGAATGAGTTCAAGTATGTCAAAGTACATATCTTCCGTCTTGCCAGTGCACAAAACAAAATATACGGGTACGTAGAGTTCTGAGGCTCGGTCGTGGACCATTCCAATGACGCATTGCTTGAACCCTCTTGGTACGCAGCGGAAGGTGCCATCTACGAAAATGGTAACATTGTGGTACAGCAAGAGTTGACGAAGCTCATGATGGGCCCACCCAAAGATTCTTTGGGGCTTATCTGTGGGGTCTGGACGGGGGTGGGAAGCGTGAAATTGGAAGAAACTTAACTTCTTCTCTTCAACCATTGATAGCGGTGGAACTTCTACCATGCCTAGAAGATGTGAGCCATAATGCTTTCGGCGAGTACGATATACTCGGCTGGTTACCTGCTCTTCTGACAAGCCCGTGCGAGAGATTTCATCATTTGGGTAGTACCTTTCACTAACCGCTTTCCAAATGTCGTGCACAGGTTTGGCGAGATCTTGTATGCTCAACGTATCCACCATTTCTTTCATCTTTCGTGTCACATCCAAAGCCTCGCTGTTCTCATGCTGTGCGGGAGCGCATGTATGCTCATTGATGACAACTTTTCCACCAGCAGGATACACGTCCAATCCAGCCTTGCATGCGGTTCTGCGGTAAACACTGCACCGCAACGTAATTTTCTTCATTGAGGACCAACCCTTTGTGTATCGAAAGCCTTTATACTGCATACACGTTTTACCCTTCCCACGGCCCTTTGGTTTCCTCGAACTCCGAGAAGATGATGCAGCATGGTGTAAAGAACTCGGTGCAGTATCGCCCACACTTTGACGAGTCATGGACACCAGGTACTTGATGTAGCTTACTCAGCACCGATCCACGGCTAGACAGGTGGATCACACAGTGATGTCGCTCGTGAAGTCAATTTCCTTGTGCAGCTCGATAGGAATAGTCGTAACGGACGACGCACGCCCGGTAAGTGGAGCTCTCAGCACAGCTGGACAACAATCTACATGTTATGGGGTTTGTTGCATGCGAAGGAGCTTGTATCGCGTTCATTGTGCTGGTTGCTATCTTCGCCCCGACCTAAAGTCCCGGCCCGACCCAAACTACACAATTTGAACTACCGACCATAAATCCCGACCCGACCCAAATACGACCCCCAAAAAAGTCTACCAACTGCCGTTCACTGAGAGTTTGTATACTCTCGTTAGCACACTTCCTCTGTGCAAGGTGCTCGTGTGGCCCCGTCAAACCTACAGCCCCGGCATTTGTGCGCTCACTGGAGCACCATCCTTCCTCAGCGTGTTAATCCACTGCTCCAGCTCCTTCTCAGCGTCTGCAAGAAGGATGGTAGAGCTACCGACTGGGCGCACGTACTTGAGACTTGCTAAGCGGGGGGTCAGCACACTGTAGCTCTAGGTGTTCATGTTCCTTACGCCACTGATGCATCAACTTCCGCTTCGGTTCCCTTGCATGGCCTGCCAGCTTAGGGAAGTACTTGTCCATCGTGACGTTCACGTTGTTGTTAGCGAAAAACTCAACTATCTCCAGCTTCTCACTCTTCGTGTAGGAGTTCCGGGCATGCTTCGGCTCTTTTCGGCCGGTGTCGCTCACACGGCTGCGTCCTGGCGGCTTCCGCTTCATGCCGTCGGCTGTGCACTGCCCAAGTCAAAATTGCTAGTGAGAAATTTGTGCTTGAGCTGAACTGTCAGCAAGCACATAATCAGCAACTGTATGATCAACTCTCGCGTTTGATTGGCTACTTAGATTTGTCAGTAAAAAGGATCAGTCAGCAAGCACATAAGGAATACGGTACTACCAAACCCTGATCTTGATTGGCTGTTCGGTAACGTAACGAATCGGTATTTAGTCCGACTGGGGTGGGTGGCGTACGTCACACAACACGGGCGACCGCCAGCGAACATGCCGCGCGAGGATACGAAGCGACGTACGGCGCCCTCTATCTCCGGCCCTGCTGCCCCGCGCGCCCTCCGCCCGCCATGATCGCATAGCTGACTCTCTGTGTTGTCGATTGATGCCCTATTCTTGCCTGCAGGCACGCGTCTCGTGGACGAAGATGACGGAGACACGGTGGAGTTCACCACGTCCAAGGACATCACCGTCTACCCCACGTTCGAGGCCATGGGGCTCAAGGAGGACCTTCTCCGCGGCATCTACTCCTACGGTACGCGTCTCCTCTCTTGAACCGAGCAACTCCGAGGCTCTAAGCCGCTCTGTAGCCCCCAGTGCAGCCTCGAGAGTGGTTTAACCACGTATTCTAACGTTTTATTGTTTGTTCTTACCTGTTTAACCAGGCTTCGAGAAGCCCTCGGCCATCCAACAACGCGCCATCAAGCCGGCGATTCAGGGCCGCGACCTGATCGCCCAATCGCAGTCGGGAACGGGCAAGACGGCCGTCTTCTCCATCTCCGTGCTGCAGTCGCTGGACACGTCCAGCAACGAGACGCAGGCGCTCGTGATCTCGCCCACGCGCGAGCTGGCGGAGCAGACGCAGAAGGTGGTGCTGGCTCTGGGAGACTTCATGAACGTGCAGTGCCACGCCTGCATCGGCGGCAAGAGCGTGGGCGAGGACATCCGTCGCCTGGATTTCGGCGTGCAGGTGGTGTCGGGCACGCCCGGCCGCATCTTCGACATGATCCGCCGGCGCAACCTGCGCACGCGCAACATTAAGATGTTGGTGATTGACGAGGCCGATGAGATGCTGAACAAGGGCTTCAAGGAGCAGATCTATGACATCTACAGGTACCTGCCGCCGTCAACGCAGGTGCTGCTGGTGTCGGCCACGATGCCCCAGGAGGTGCTGGACCTGACGCGCAAGTTCATGAACGAGCCTGTGAAGGTGCTGGTGAAGCGCGATGAGCTGACGCTCGAGGGCATCAAGCAGTTCTTCGTGGCCGTGGAGAAGGAGGAATGGAAGTTCGACACGCTCTGCGACCTGTACGATACGTTGACCATCACGCAGGCCGTGATTTTCTGCAACACGAAGCGGAAAGTGGACTGGCTCACGGCCAAGATGCGCGAGGCCAACTTCACAGTGTCGGCCATGCACGGAGACATGCCGCAGAAGGAGCGCGACGCCATCATGCAGGAGTTCCGCTCGGGCGGCTCGCGCGTGCTCATCACCACCGATGTCTGGGGTCGAGGTCTGGACGTGCAGCAGGTGTCGCTGGTCATTTGCTACGACCTGCCCAACAACCGCGAGCTGTACATCCACCGCATCGGTCGCTCCGGCCGATTCGGTCGCAAGGGTGTCGCGATCAACTTCGTCAAGGACGACGACATCCGCATCCTGCGCGATATCGAGCAGTACTATAGCACACAGATCGACGAGATGCCCATGAACGTGGCAGATCTCATTTAGGTTGAACCCCAGTCTCGCTCGCTCGTGATGTTCTCCTTTCGTTTTAAGCTTATCTGAAATACATCAGCTACGCTGTCCATGGCAATAGGTCAAAGCCCCAGCAGCTTACAGTTCGTCCCGCTGGAGATTCAATTGTGGCTGCTGATTTTTTTGCGCATACATAGTCTCCTCGCGCTGCTCAAGCAGCGTAAGTCGCTCGTCCAGAATGGCGGAGATAGCGGCGCGGAGTGGCGCAGTACTCTCGGGCGTCGTCAGCAGTTGCCGAAGTTGTTTTGCTGGCATAGCCTGGAGCTCATCGATCGTCAGCGTCTTCGTCACCTTCTCGACTGGCCCCTCCGTCGTCTGCTCTTTATTCTCCACCTTGGCTTGCTGTTCATCCGAGACCCCTGCCTCACGTTCCCATTTTTCGAAAAGCTCGCGGCGCCGTTGCCTCCTTCCCTCCACCATTTTCACCCAGAAGCTCTCGATCGCGTCCTCGTCCATTTCCGGGAACTCGTCGATGGCAATGCTGCGAGTGGCGTTATACGTGCCGCTAGCGCGCTCTTCCACGCGCGGCTTACTCTCCAGCACCATCATCTCGAAGTCCTCCACATCCCGTTTACTGCGGAAGTGCGGCGACGACAGCGCCACCTGCAGGTGGATCACGTAGTGGAAGTCCCCCAGCTGCAGCACACCAGCACTATTAGTAGCCGTTCAGAGGTACGTTCCTCTTCGCCTCGTACCTCTGTAGCTGCCGCGTGGACCTTCGCGAGCGACAGCGTCTCGTAGATGCCCGAGTCCGACAGGCCTCTCAGCTGATCCACTGCGAACTGACAGCACGACGACCAGAGGTGAGTGTAACTCCTGTATGATACGACGCCAAGCATCGCATTCGCATTCTCTGGTAGAAGCATTGGTCATTCAGTACATTGGCGGCGTCGGCGATGACCGGGTCGTCCGGCGACTGAGCGGTGCGCGCAGAGGAAAAGTACGACCGAGGCGCGATGGCTGCTGCGACGTCGAGATTGCAACCGCTCCAGGTGATGACAAACACGGACGCGACAATGCAGCGCAGCACCAGGAGAGGAACCAGCACCGAGGACATTACTAGTGGAGACTTTAGCTGTAGTAGACACCTCTTCGTGAAAGAAAGATCGCTTTGATTGGCTTGAGAGTGCGATGTGATTGGTCGAAACCAGGTACAAGTGGTCTGTCTTCAGCCTGCACAACTTTTATCTTCACTACATGTTGTATAATAGTAGTAGGCATTAGTGATCGTGCGCTAGCTCGAGCAAAATGCTGATGGCAACGGCATTGCCGCATTAAGGACACGACGCCTGTAAAACAACATCAAGTGTACGAATACTTCGATTGAATGACATGATTGTACTACTAACTCGATGGCACTACGATGCGGACATAAATTCATGAGCACAAACACCAACTATCTCAGGCAAATGCCACTCAAGCCGGGTTCGATCACCCACGCAGTGTGCGGCCACCGCCCTTCACCAACGCAGCAGCCTTCTCAGCCGCGCTCGAAACACTGTCCATCGGGTAGGTCATGTGCGCCATCACGTTGAAGCCGTTGCCGCACACCGGGTCTCCCGTGTTGCAGAATTCGATGGCCTTGGATCCGTACGTAGAACTTGAGCTCTCGATCGTCTGACCCATGAGCTTTAATGGGTTGCCGAACGTCACGACGGCCTTGATGCGAGGTGCCAAGTCCTCCGGAATGGTATCACCGGAGCCGAGCATCGTTTTGATACCAATGGCGATGTCGGTAACGCTGGCACCCTGTGAGTAGCCGCCGAGCACGAACACGGTGTTGGGGCATTCCTGGGCGACGGACACAACGTGGTTGGTCATGTCCGTGGCGCCGGGTCCGGCGCTGGTCTGGTCCATTGATGCGAGATAACTGACCGCGTACGAAGACACACTCATGCCGCCAAGGTTGGAGGTGATGCCACTGACCAGTGGCTCACCGCAGATGCCGAGCCCGGCCATCTCACCGCTACCGCGAGCGAAGACGACGTGGACGTCCGAGCATTCCGCGTTGACGAGGTAGGTTGGGTTCGCGACCAAAACGAGAAGAGACCCTAGGATCGTTGAGCAGGCTGAGGTAAGCTTCATGGTCGAAGTCGTCACTGGTATCGTGGGATGCGGTGGTCGAGTCCGGTGGGGTGCGTTGATCGGGTCTGATTTTGAAATGGAGAACCACAGGTGAATCTGCGTGCTGCATCAGTGTCAAAGGACATGCCTCTGGTTGCGTGGGCGCTGGATTGTGGATGCGGACACTCTACTACGAACTGCACATGATGGTGCTATGCGTGCACACGTGCTGACCGCAATCTAGGCAATCTTATCCGACTTCTGCTGTAGATTCGCCCCAAGGAGCATGTGTTGAAATACGTCGCCAGTGATGGCATCAAACCTTTGTTCTGTTTCTTGAGAGGCCGAGCAGCGAGCATGAGGCGGGTCAGCTGGCAATTGTATACCGACTTTCGCTACAGACAGCAACAACCTTGACGCGATCTGTACTAAAGTATACTAGTATGCACGTTGCGTTCAAGATGAACCGTTTCAAACAATTTGCCGCTTAGCTTAATTTTACAAAAAAAATGAGGAGGGGATCTGGCTTGTGTATTCCGCTGTTTATATTGCGGTCCAGTGCAAAATGCCGATAGCGCAACTAACCCGTGCCATTGTCGTTTTATCGGTCATAGGTCGCATGGTGACCTCTTCAGTCCACATCCTGGCATCCTGGCATCCTGGCATCCTGGCATCACGACCAGCTGTGCCGAGGTCATGAGTGGATCTTTACTATTTGGTCGATCCTAATTGTTATACCAGTACAGCAGTGGTCCTATTACTACAGGCCCAGTTGCCCTCCCTCCGTTCAGCACCACGCACTTTGCTGGGTTAGCCTCCTGTTTTTGCTGTCAGGGGGCACCAGGTTGTGCGACCGACCGATATACAGCTGCGCGATCGCTCGGAAACAGTAGTCACCGATATGATCTCCAGCCATGGTGCGTGCGCTTCTTCGCTGACGGACGCCTCAACTTTTGAAAGCAGCATTTATCTGCGATCCCAGCTTTTTGGTTTCGTGAACTTTGAGAACTAGATCTTATATTATACGAAGACGCGTGCACGTTGAAGTATTCGGCGAAAGTGTAGTGGCTGCGTCTGACAAGAATTTGCAAGATCATATTGACCGCTATCAGATAGAAGAAGGGGCGTTAGCTGGTAGTGGCCGCCATCAGCAAGAAGGGGAAAGCGCAGCTTCGTCAGCTTTGAAAATCCGTCGCTTTGCTAGTCGGCCAACTTCTCACTCTTCGTTTTCCTCCGTAGTGCGCACACCAAGCAAAGCCCCGATCCATTCAAAGACACCCCATCTCAACCACTCCCGCAATATGAAGTTCTGCACCTCCCTCGGATCCCTGCTCGTGTTGCTCGCCAGCCCCTGCAACCTCGTCAACGCCGAGTGCTCGGACGTCCACGTCGTGTTCGCCCGTGGAAGTGGCGAGCTGCCTGGACTTGGCACCGCTGGCCAGCCTCTCGTCAAGGCCATCGCCTCCAACCTCGGTGGCATGAGCGTCTCGTCCTACGCGGTTCAGTACCTCGCCGCGTACGACCAGACCAGTGCTGGCCCGGGTGCCACCGACATGACCAACCATGTCGTGTCCGTCGCTCAGGAATGCCCCAACACCGTGTTCGTGCTCGGCGGCTACTCGCAGGGTGCCAGCGTCACCGACATCTCCATCGGCATCAAGACGATGCTCGGCTCCGGTGATACCATTCCGGAGAGCTTGGCGCCTCGCATCAAGGCCATCGTGACATTCGGCAACCCGCTCAAACTCTTTGGCAAGACTATTGAGAGTTCCAGCTCTACGTACGGACCCAAGGCCATCGAGTTCTGCAACCAGGGTGACCCCGTGTGCGCCGCCGGATTCAACATGATGGCGCACCTCATGTACCCGACGGACGGCAGCGTGAACACTGCGGCCCAGAAGGCTGCGGCGTTGGTGAAGGGTGGCACCAGAGCGCTGCGTGCCTGAGCACCCGCGAATGCTAACCGCTTTGACGGCCTGTTGCCGCATTAGATGTAGATGGTGTCCAACAACTGTATCCGTTGATCGTTGTCAATAATTTGTTGTATAGTGGCCCTGTTGCGATCATTTTCGCTTGTGTCGATCAACTCGATGAGTTCGTTGTTCTATTCTTGTGTTTTGTTGCATAGGACTTTTCACTTAAGTACGACAAGTAAATACATCGCTAAATACATCGCCTCACTGGTCATGCAAAAGTGACTAACCGCATGTTCGGAAGTGACAACCGATATTTACCTGTCATAAGGGCCATTAAGTGAATCCAATAAGACGCTACAACAGAACTCATCGAGTTGGCGAAAATGATCGCAACAGGGCCACTATACAACAAATTATTGACAACGATCAACGGATACAGTTGTTGGACACCATCTACATCTAATGCGGCAACAGGCCGTCAAAGCGGTTAGCATTCGCGGGTGCTCAGGCACGCAGCGCTCTGGTGCCACCCTTCACCAACGCAGCAGCCTTCTGGGCCGCAGTGTTCACGCTGCCGTCCGTCGGGTACATGAGGTGCGCCATCATGTTGAATCCGGCGGCGCACACGGGGTCACCCTGGTTGCAGAACTCGATGGCCTTGGGTCCGTACGTAGAGCTGGAACTCTCAATAGTCTTGCCAAAGAGTTTGAGCGGGTTGCCGAATGTCACGATGGCCTTGATGCGAGGCGCCAAGCTCTCCGGAATGGTATCACCGGAGCCGAGCATCGTCTTGATGCCGATGGAGATGTCGGTGACGCTGGCACCCTGCGAGTAGCCGCCGAGCACGAACACGGTGTTGGGGCATTCCTGAGCGACGGACACGACATGGTTGGTCATGTCGGTGGCACCCGGGCCAGCACTGGTCTGGTCGTACGCGGCGAGGTACTGAACCGCGTAGGACGAGACGCTCATGCCACCGAGGTTGGAGGCGATGGCCTTGACGAGAGGCTGGCCAGCGGTGCCAAGTCCAGGCAGCTCGCCACTTCCACGGGCGAACACGACGTGGACGTCCGAGCACTCGGCGTTGACGAGGTTGCAGGGGCTGGCGAGCAACACGAGCAGGGATCCGAGGGAGGTGCAGAACTTCATATTGCGGGAGTGGTTGAGATGGGGTGTCTTTGAATGGATCGGGGCTTTGCTTGGTGTGCGCACTACGGAGGAAAACGAAGAGTGAGAAGTTGGCCGACTAGCAAAGCGACGGATTTTCAAAGCTGACGAAGCTGCGCTTTCCCCTTCTTGCTGATGGCGGCCACTACCAGCTAACGCCCCTTCTTCTATCTGATAGCGGTCAATATGATCTTGCAAATTCTTGTCAGACGCAGCCACTACACTTTCGCCGAATACTTCAACGTGCACGCATCTTCGTATAATATAAGATCTAGTTCTCAAAGTTCACGAAACCAAAAAGCTGGGATCGCAGATAAATGCTGCTTTCAAAAGTTGAGGCGTCCGTCAGCGAAGAAGCGCACGCACCATGGCTGGAGATCATATCGGTGACTACTGTTTCCGAGCGATCGCGCAGCTGTATATCGGTCGGTCGCACAACCTGGTGCCCCCTGACAGCAAAAACAGGAGGCTAACCCAGCAAAGTGCGTGGTGCTGAACGGAGGGAGGGCAACTGGGCCTGTAGTAATAGGACCACTGCTGTACTGGTATAACAATTAGGATCGACCAAATAGTAAAGATCCACTCATGACCTCGGCACAGCTGGTCGTGATGCCAGGATGCCAGGATGCCAGGATGCCAGGATGTGGACTGAAGAGGTCACCATGCGACCTATGACCGATAAAACGACAATGGCACGGGTTAGTTGCGCTATCGGCATTTTGCACTGGACCGCAATATAAACAGCGGAATACACAAGCCAGATCCCCTCCTCATTTTTTTTGTAAAATTAAGCTAAGCGGCAAATTGTTTGAAACGGTTCATCTTGAACGCAACGTGCATACTAGTATACTTTAGTACAGATCGCGTCAAGGTTGTTGCTGTCTGTAGCGAAAGTCGGTATACAATTGCCAGCTGACCCGCCTCATGCTCGCTGCTCGGCCTCTCAAGAAACAGAACAAAGGTTTGATGCCATCACTGGCGACGTATTTCAACACATGCTCCTTGGGGCGAATCTACAGCAGAAGTCGGATAAGATTGCCTAGATTGCGGTCAGCACGTGTGCACGCATAGCACCATCATGTGCAGTTCGTAGTAGAGTGTCCGCATCCACAATCCAGCGCCCACGCAACCAGAGGCATGTCCTTTGACACTGATGCAGCACGCAGATTCACCTGTGGTTCTCCATTTCAAAATCAGACCCGATCAACGCACCCCACCGGACTCGACCACCGCATCCCACGATACCAGTGACGACTTCGACCATGAAGCTTACCTCAGCCTGCTCAACGATCCTAGGGTCTCTTCTCGTTTTGGTCGCGAACCCAACCTACCTCGTCAACGCGGAATGCTCGGACGTCCACGTCGTCTTCGCTCGCGGTAGCGGTGAGATGGCCGGGCTCGGCATCTGCGGTGAGCCACTGGTCAGTGGCATCACCTCCAACCTTGGCGGCATGAGTGTGTCTTCGTACGCGGTCAGTTATCTCGCATCAATGGACCAGACCAGCGCCGGACCCGGCGCCACGGACATGACCAACCACGTTGTGTCCGTCGCCCAGGAATGCCCCAACACCGTGTTCGTGCTCGGCGGCTACTCACAGGGTGCCAGCGTTACCGACATCGCCATTGGTATCAAGACGATGCTCGGCTCCGGTGATACCATTCCGGAGGACTTGGCACCTCGCATCAAGGCCGTCGTGACGTTCGGCAACCCATTAAAGCTCATGGGTCAGACGATCGAGAGCTCAAGTTCTACGTACGGATCCAAGGCCATCGAATTCTGCAACACGGGAGACCCGGTGTGCGGCAACGGCTTCAACGTGATGGCGCACATGACCTACCCGATGGACAGTGTTTCGAGCGCGGCTGAGAAGGCTGCTGCGTTGGTGAAGGGCGGTGGCCGCACACTGCGTGGGTGATCGAACCCGGCTTGAGTGGCATTTGCCTGAGATAGTTGGTGTTTGTGCTCATGAATTTATGTCCGCATCGTAGTGCCATCGAGTTAGTAGTACAATCATGTCATTCAATCGAAGTATTCGTACACTTGATGTTGTTTTACAGGCGTCGTGTCCTTAATGCGGCCATGCCGTTGCCATCAGCGTTTTGCTCCAGCTAGCGCGCCATCACTATCTATTAACGTTGGTACCTGATAGCAGTCGGTGTTTTCAGCTCCTGGTCCCTGTTCTAGCTTGTCAAACCACCTTGTTGGAATCTTTTCACCGGCTCGCACTCCCTTCACGACCAGTAATATGCTGATCTTTGTGCTCGACTTCAAAGAGCTGCCATGAACAGATTCCGATGACCAGTTAAAAGATAACATATATTTCTAGACTGCAATTTTGCGTACACCGTCACTTAGCCAGGATGGAAAATGTGCTTACGCACGCAGCGCTCTGCCACCCTTGACCAACGCAGCAGCCTTCTGGGCCGCGGTGTTCACGCTGCCGTCCGTCGCGTACGTCAGGTGAGCCATCATGTTGAAGCCGGCGGCGCACACCGGGTCGCCCCTGTTACAGAACTCAATGGCTTTGGATCCATACGTGGGGCTAGCGCTCGAGATCGTCTGACCGTAAAGCCTGAGAGGGTTGCCGAACGTCACGACAGCCTTGATGCGCGGCGCCAGCGACTGGGGGATAACGCTACCGGAGCCGAGAGCCGTCTTGATACCCAGCGCAATGTCGGTCACACTGGCACCCTGCGAGTACCCACCGAGCACGAAAACCGTGTTGGGGCACGCGTTGGCCACAGTCACGACGTGGTTGGTCATGTCGGTAGCACCGGGTCCGGCGCTGGTCTGGTCGTACGCGGCGAGGTAGTTGACCGCGTAGGACGAGACGCTCATGCCACCGAGGTTGGAGGCGATAGCCTTGACGAGAGGCTGGCCGGTGATACCGAGTCCAGGGGCTTCACCACTGCCGCGAGCGAACACGACGTGGACGTCCGAGCACTCAGCGTTGACGAGATTGGCGGGACTGGCGAGCAGCACGAGCAGGGATCCGAAGAAGGCGGAGAACTTCATGGTGTGGTGGAGCTTTGGTTGGTCTGTGTTGCACAGCGGAAAATGAAGAGTGAAGAGCACATTGTAGAGCGAGACCATCGAGATTCCAGAGCGGGTCGCTTGGTGTACATTGCTGACGCCTTCCGGCTTGCTAGTCGTCCTGTTCTTGTTGGTCGCTGCGTGGGGACACTTATAATGTACCTCCTCGCCAGCCGGCTATCTACGCCAACGATTTGAGGCCCCAAAGCCCAGGCGTTGTCGCCTACATGTACAGTACTTGATCGCGACCACCCTGCCCGTTGTTTGTGTTGCACGGCCGCCTTCAACGGCGTCGAATAAGGCAGAAAGGGATTTGTCGATAGGGAAAACTCAAGTATTCAGACCACACGACGGCTCTCGACGTGTCATGTCAACGGGGGAGTGTACATTTACCGGTCGACCTGCCAGTCAAATCGGAACGCACGCGTCTTCATCGGTCACTGGAGCTGACATCTTACCGTATGTACGCAAGCACGCGCTTGCTCCATGGCGTTGCGGCGGCTTGTTGGCGGCTGCAAGCATACATGTACAGACCTCCCGCTCGTTAGTCGCGGTGGGGTCTCTCTTACAATCATAAAGGGATTTGATTTGTAGAGGTGGTTAGTGCAATAAAATGTACTGTGATATTCCGATCAAATAAATCCAGTATGCAAAATATAAAATTATACGGGGTGCGATGAGTTCGAAATCTTGGTACGTATCTTCCTGCAAGTCGTTAGTCATCGAGATCACGTGGGAGTGCAAAGCAGCTGGGAATCACGCGCGAGACCCTCGGTACGGACAGAACTACAGTTGACTCAAATTCTGCAGGGTCCAGGAAACTACTGTACCATGTAACCACATGCACGCACAGCGTGTCAAGCCGGCTGCCTAAAGGCTCTTGTGTATCTTTGACGAAAGCGCTCAACATTTCCGTGAGTTGGTTTCTATGGTTTCAACAGCGACGACAATCGTCTGTTCGCCACTTTGCTCGCTCCATTCGACTTTTGAAATGCATCCCTAGATATATCACTATCTAGCCGACGTCGCCGCCCATAGTGATGCGAAACGTAGATGCTCAAGGCTTCAGAGCAAGTCAGCCAGGCGCCACTGAAGAGAGCATCGTTCGGCCCCCTTGGCCACCCTCTCGGTTCATGCGTCTATAAATTGTGAACACTATTACACTGAGTAGTGCTACCCGAAAGCTCTGTCTATCTCTCAGCTAGTGCCCATTACTACAACTTGGAAAGTTACCAACTGTTTGGACCTTTTTTCGATTCCCGCACAAGTGAATGAAGATACGGCTTTTTCATGTGGTCGAAAGTTACGGCCCTTGTTCTGAGTCAGGCGTATAGCCCCGGTGATCGAGCTCGAGTTTACGCCAGCTACTCGATGAGTGAACGCCTCAGAATTGCATGTGCCCCTCTCCGCCGCCAACCACAGGCAGCTTGGTGTCAGAGTTGTCGACTACAACTCTCCGCTTGGTTATTTCGCGAATTACCAAAACACCTGTGATCGAAGCGTGTT
The DNA here is from genome assembly GCF_018691715.1 of Phytophthora cinnamomi. Taxonomy (NCBI): domain Eukaryota; phylum Oomycota; class Peronosporomycetes; order Peronosporales; family Peronosporaceae; genus Phytophthora; species Phytophthora cinnamomi. Next base: position 323,576 of record NW_027151037.1, read on the forward strand.
GAGTATGGCGCTAGATGACAACGAGCTTGTACCCTTCAATGTAACCCGGCCCAGCATACTGTACCCGATTTAGGGCGAAGTACAGGCAAGCCCGTTGAAACCTTGGGCACTGCCCGCAATCAGACCGATACCGGTATCTTCCGGTCTTGTTGGCTTGATGTAACCAGCTGGTTCCCGAGAGTGCGTCAGGAATCCGGCTGTTTTCAGCAGTGCCTTCATCTTCGGCCTCGCTGTGTGAGCGCGTGGCGCTCCTCGAGGCTTCCTGTCAGCCAGTTCGTGTGCTATAGTAGGGAAGGGACGGCGGGTAAACGCGTCGTGATGGCTCACATAAGACAGTGCCTGCAGTATGGCCGTAGTATCCACTAAAAGATAGAGGAACCGCTGAAAACCGGTTCCGCTACAATATCTCCGGTATCCCGGAATAAGACCGTGAGATACCTGTCACCGGAGATGCTCTGCTCGAAGTGGAAAAGCTATTGGTGATCGCAGCACCGTGCTCGTGACGTGTAGGTCGCTAGCACCCCAGTCACTTGCGAGACAAATCAGCTGCAAGCGGAACTGTAGTCTGCAACTCTGGTTCGGATCTGTTTGTGGCCGCCGCGGCCGATAAGCGGAGAGGAGCGGACATCAGGCATTTATTTAGGCGTTCTCGTGTTCAGTAGCTGACCTAGCTCGAGCTCGAACTCGAACTCGAACACCGGGGCTACAGGTACGCGCAACTCACAACAAGGCGTAAGTTACGACCACATGAAAAAGCAGGCCAATTGTACGGGAATCGGAAAAGGCCCAAACGAATACGCACCGCAGTGGACAATAGCGAATGCGCACTGTGGCGTTTTTACCGTTCGTGTGTGCACCAATCCAGACGTTGACCCAGTGAGTCAAAGTGCGCAACTCACGCGTCCTGAGGCACAACTCACGCGTCCTGAGGCGACGGTCTGACTAGCGGCTAGCTCATGTAGCGATATATATGCGGCGTGATTTCCTGACAGGTCCACCCTTGCAAGTCAATTTTGCGGCTATGGTGGACCACCATGGTGGCTATCTGTATCCCCCCCCCCTTCGGTTAAGCTGGCATGTGGTTTCCAGAACCTTCGGGCCTGTAGCATCAGGTTGATAACCGTCGAAGATCACCGGTTCCCTCGTGTCTGCCTTGTTGAAATGTTGCTACTGTAGGAGCGAGGGGGCACGTACAAAGCATTGAGTATGTTCTGATCGTAGTACATGGATCACGATGAAAAGCGTGGCAGGAGGCGTTCCCACAGCGAACGAACGCGAATAAGACGACTGTGGTGCGGCGTCAGCAATACTGGAATCCAGGGGCCGCGATCTTCTACCATGAGCTTTCACTTTTGCTTTTCCACTGTAGCACACACACCAGGTAAACCCCCAAGCAACTCAAAGGCAGCCCATCTCAATCACCCCCGCAACATGAAGTTCTCCACCTCCCTCGGATCCCTGCTCGTGCTGCTCGCCAGCCCCGCCAACCTCGTCAACGCCGCGTGCTCGGACGTCCACGTCGTGTTCGCCCGTGGAAGTGGCGAGCTGCCTGGACTTGGCACCGCTGGCCAGCCTCTCGTCAAGGCCATCGCCTCCAACCTCGGTGGCATGAGCGTCTCGTCCTACGCGGTTCAGTACCTCGCCGCGTACGACCAGACCAGTGCTGGCCCGGGTGCCACCGACATGACCAACCATGTCGTGTCCGTCGCTCAGGAATGCCCCAGCACCGTGTTCGTTCTCGGCGGCTACTCGCAGGGTGCCAGTGTGACCGATATTTCCATCGGCATCAAGACGGCTCTCGGCTCGGGTAGCGTAATCCCTGAGTCGCTGGCACCGCGTATCAAGGCTGTCGTGACGTTCGGCAACCCGCTCAAGCTCTTTGGACAGACCATCGCGAGCGCCAGCTCCACGTACGGACCCAAGGCTATCGAATTTTGCAACCAGGGTGACCCTGTGTGCGCCGCTGGCTTTAACATGATGGCGCACCTCATGTACCCGACGGACGGCAGTGTGACCACTGCGGCCCAGAAGGCTGTTGCGCTAGTGAAGAGTGGCGCTCGAGCTCTACGTGTGTAAGCACCGTTAACACTTGCCCAGCAACCTACCTTGTTTTTGGCAGAAGCCATGTTTGGTAATATATGTCCGACGTACTTGACCGAAATCCATCGTGCCAGCCCTGTATGCAGCTATTTGCCACGGCCTTTTGGCGTACACGTCATTTAAGGGCTAGACGCTTGAAAAGTCACATTGATCGATGTTAAGGCTTCTGGCCTACGCTACCTGTAAACTACTTGTGCTTGCCCCCCACCCCCACCCACACACAGTGAACAATGGTCTTTGGAGTCCAGAGAGCAATTTCTTCTCTTCTATTGACTGACACACTTAGACTATCCATTGGTACTAAGATGCTGACTTGACGATCACGAAACACAGACACCAATAGAGTTCAGCCGCGCAGCGTGCGGCCACCGCCCTTCACCAACGCAGCAGCCTTCTCAGCGGCACCCGACACACTGTCCATCGGGTAGGTCATGTGGGCCATCGTGTTGAAACCATTACCGCACACCGGGTCACCCTGATTGCAGAATTCAATGGCCTTTGATCCGTACGTAGAACTTGAGCTCTCGATCGTCTGGCCCATGAGCTTCAACGGGTTACCGAACGTCACAACGGCCTTGATGCGAGGTGCCAAGTTCTCCGGAATGGTATCACCGGAGCCGAGCATCGTCTTGATACCAATGGCGATGTCGGTAACGCTGGCACCCTGTGAGTAGCCGCCGAGCACGAACACGGTGTTGGGGCATTCCTGGGCGACGGACACAACGTGGTTGGTCATGTCCGTGGCGCCGGGTCCGGCGCTGGTCTGGTCCATTGATGCGAGATAACTGACCGCGTACGAAGACACACTCATGCCGCCAAGGTTGGAGGTGATGCCACTGACCAGTGGCTCACCGCAGATGCCGAGCCCGGCCATCTCACCGCTACCGCGAGCGAAGACGACGTGGACGTCCGAGCATTCCGCGTTGACGAGGTAGGTTGGGTTCGCGACCAAAACGAGAAGAGACCCTAGGATCGTTGAGCAGGCTGAGGTAAGCTTCATGGTCGAAGTCGTCACTGGTATCGTGGGATGCGGTGGTCGAGTCCAATTAAAGAATGAAGCACAGGGAGAGTACGGTATCAGTGTCAACGTGGTTGACTCAACGCGCATGGGCAGCTTTTTGGCGTCAATCCTCTACTGCAAGCTGTAAAATACATATTGGTGTTAAGCGGGCACACGTGCTGCCCGCAATCGGAGCGATCTTATCGGACGTCTGCTGTAGATTTGCTCCGGGTGTTGAAGTGAATAATCACACGAAAATCAACGATAATCAAATTACTGATAGGAATACTCAGTCATGAGGTGGGTCAGCTACCTAGCTGACAACTGTACATGCACGTCACCTTGTTCTACGGCATCAACTTGATCTACTTGGTCGCTCGAAAAAGAAACGATTTAAATCGTGGTTTACTGATCTGTGTAAATGTTAGCGTAGCGCGTCGACTCGGCCCAATATGTGTATCTCTAGCCGATGCCACATGATGAGCCACGGAGCGATGTGACGTCTTTGGATCCAAGAATCAACGAAAGCCGCCTCATGCAGCTGTGAAAACACATGCAGACCGTGTGTCTTGGTGATGATACCGTATCATTACGTATCATTGATATGAACGAACAGCAACAGCGTTGCGGACATCGACAACGACCGTACCAAGACGGCATAGCTTGAGGGTGATAGGGCTTTGAAACCCATCTACTTTACCTGGTATTGTGACGATAGCGAACAGTAACAAGGTTGAGAAATGCAATCCGCGATGTCTTCGTGTTGCTTGAACTCGACAATGTCGAATCGAGTCGATTTGGTGTTACTGGAACTGGTATTTTAACATGCACTGAGCTGTTGCTGATTGGGTATGTGCCACAGGCTGTAGAGGTAGTGTACAGCTGCCTGAAAGGGCCGCCGATGTGAGTTCTCTAGCCATGCCGCGTGCGCTTCTTTGCTAGCAGCCTTCACCCAACTTTTTGTTTTCTGACGCCACAGCAACCGCATTAAAGCTGCCATGAAAATTGAATAGACGCAAGCTTTTGAGGAGTAATGGCTGCTTCTGACGGCAGCCACAAGCTCGTCGTGTGCGTTTGGCCATCAGCAGAATGGCGTACGCGTGGTCTCTTAACCGTATCTACGAGCACTAACAATGGAGGGCACAGCGAACCTCGGCGTCGACACGCTGCTCATTGGCACGAACACATCACTATTTCTTTCTCGTTCTGCTTCAGCAAGCAACTTAAATCTCCGGTGAGTGGAAGTCACCCAGCCCAAACAACACAATGAAGCTCGCTACCACGTTCTCCGCTATCGTCGGATCGGTTGTGTTTCTTGCCAACCACGCTACCCTCGTCACCGCAGAGTGTTCGGACGTCCACATCGTTTTCGCTCGCGGTAGCGGCGAGATGGCCGGGCTCGGCATCTGCGGTGAACCACTGGTCAGTGGCATCACCTCCAACCTCGGTGGAAAGAGTGTATCCTCGTATGCGGTCAACTACCTAGCGTCCATGGATCAAACGAGTGCCGGACCCGGCGCCACGGACATGACCAACCACGTCGTGTCCGTCGCCCAGGAGTGCCCCAACACCGTGTTCGTGCTCGGCGGCTACTCACAGGGTGCCAGCGTTACCGACATCGCCATTGGTATCAAGACGACGCTCGGCTCCGGCGACAGCATCCCGGAGAACCTGGCGTCTCGTATCAAAGCCGTCGTGACCTTCGGCAACCCGTTGAAGCTCATGGGGCAGACGATCCAGAGCTCCAGCCCTACATACGGACCCAAGGCCATCGAGTTCTGCAGTCAGGGCGACCCGGTGTGCGGCAACGGCTTCAACACGATGGCGCACGTGACCTACACGACGGACGGCAGCGTGACGTCCGCCGCCGAAAAGGCCGCCGCGCTGGTCAAGGGCGGCGCTCGCACGTTGCGCACGTGAAATTGGTCCACGAGCAAGGAAAGGGTGCAAGTCACTGCGTAGTATTGTCTGTCTGCGTCATTTTGTGGGGGCTACCGTATCACAATCCCAATAACTCAATACACGTATAACTACACATCCTAAAACAGTAGCTGTCTCGTGGGGTTGTTCCTCGTAGAGCATGTTCTTGAGCAAGCAGCGCGACTGCTTCCAGCTCTAGATGAAGTCCCCCTCGAACAAGCTGGCAGCTCGGTACTCTGGCAGGTGCAGTAGGATCCGCGAGACTCGCGCCGCGCCCGTTTCTTTGGGATCGCACTTTTCGAGCGTACTAGACGAGTTTGGAACGTTTTTGGAATGAGGGGAAGCATCTGTACCATTCTAAAACCAGACGGGACAGTCAGTGTTTACAAAATGGACGCTCGGACAAATTGGGTTACACCAGCGTCCACCACGAAAAGCAATTGTCCGTCCGGTGTCCATATTACTAAGTAGCGCTTAAGTGTAAAAAGTAGCGATAAAAGTAAAAAGCGCGCCAACTCGCTCCATTTTCAAACTACCTCTAATGACGGACGCAGCGGCGGCGGCGCCCGCCGAGGCGGAGAACATCGCCGTGTGCATCCGCGTGCGGCCGCTGAACGAGCGCGAGACGCGTGCGCAGGACTCCTCGGCGCTGCGCTGCGTGCCGGCGCTCAACGCCGTGGCGCTCACGGACCCGGCCACAGGCGCGCCGCTGGCGGGCAAGGGCGGCGCCTTCCAGTACGACCACATCTTCGACGCCGGCAGCGACGCGCGCGCCATCTACGCGCGCGTGGCGCAGCGCATCGTGCGCTCGACGCTGGGCGGCATCAACGGCACCGTGTTCGCGTACGGGCAGACGAGCTCGGGCAAGACGTTCACCATGCAGGGCGACGGCGGCATGCCGTTCGAGCCCGAGGCCGAGAGCTGCCGGCCTGGCCTGCTGCAGCTGGCGGTCGAGGACATCTTCGGCTGCATCGAGCGCTGCGCGGACCGCGACTTCCTGCTGCGCGTGTCCTTCCTCGAGATCTACAACGAGGTCGTGCGCGACCTGCTCGGGCCCAGCGACAACCTCAAGCTGCGCGAGGACCCGCGCAAGGGCGTGTACGTCGAGTGCCACGAGCAGATCATCACCAACTACGAGGACATCGTGACGCTGCTGCAGACGGGCAACCGCAACCGCACGGTGGGCCACACGGCCATGAACGACAAGAGCTCGCGCTCGCACAGCGTCTTCCGCATCGTGATCGAGAGCAAGCACAAGGGCCAGAGCGCCGCAGTCGGAGTCGGAGCCGACCGCCGCCTCTCCGAGGAGGACGTGGACGGCGCCGTGCTCGTGGCCAGCCTCAACCTCGTGGACCTGGCCGGCTCCGAGAGCCTGCGCCACACGGGCAACGAAGGCATCCGCCAGCGCGAGGCCGGCAACATTAACAAGTCGCTGCTCACGCTGGCGCGCGTCATCAACGCGCTGGCCAGCGCCGGCGGCCAGAACGCGCCGTTCCGAGACAGCAAGCTCACGCGCCTGCTGCAGAACTCGCTGGGCGGCAACACGCGCACGCTCATCGTGTGCTGCGTCACGCCCAGCGACAGGTACATCGAGGAGACCAAGAGCACGCTGCAGTTCGCGGCGCGCGCGAAGGACATCAAGCAGTCGGCCACCGTGAACGAGGTGCTGGACGACCAGACGCAGCTGCGCCGCCTCAAGCGCGAGGTCAACGAACTCAAGAAGCTCGTCAACTCGGAGGCGCTCAACGCCCTCAAGGCGGAGAACGAGGCGCTGCTCAGTGAGAAGAACCACAACAAGACCGAGATGGCGCGGCTCAAGGGTCTCATTCTCTCTAGCAGTTCGGTGGCGAAGGCTGCCGTGGAGAAGAAGCGAAAGCATCGCGGCAAGCGCACGAGAGAGACGTGGGGACCGGGGGACTTCCCCCCTAGCATCAAGACACAGGCCCCACTCTCACCGCACCGTTATCCGCGAAAGCGCCACTCTGTGGCGAAAGAGAACCAGGACCCGCAAACTCTTTTCCGAGTCTACGAAGATGGCGACGAAAGTGCAACAAAGGACGCTGGAAATTCACCGTTCCACGCAGCAGTAAGAAAAGTCAAGCCGAACCAAGCCGGCCTGGGCGTTAAGGAAAGCAGCAAGCAAGTGCTTGATCTGTTTGCAGCTGTGCTTCGGAACTGTCGCGACGAAAATGTCGAGGATCCTATGGCGGCGATCGAAGCGCTGGCAAACGAGAAAAGTGCCTCACTTGGTGACATTGAGCGCGCCCGTGCTTTTGATGTTCTAGCGGATATTAGGACTTTGATGGTGGAGAACATGCAATCCAGAGCTGTCCTGGACGAAAAGTTGGCGCTGGAACATGAACTGAAAGATTTGCGAGCAAAGCTGAACGAGAACCTCGCAAGTTTCGATTGCTCGGAAAACGCGCCGAAAGCGGGTGCACTCGTTGAAGAGATCATGGCCGAGCTGGAATCCACGCAGGAAGCGTTAGCAACGGAAAAGAAGCGCTGCCAGGATTTAGAGACCGAGAAGACGAATTCTCAGCATATGGCTGCAGAAGAGCTGGATGCTATTCAGTCTCAGCTGGAGACCCTAAAGCTCCAGTCGAACGAATCCCAGCAACGTTTTGATCACGAAAAGCGCCAGCTTCAAGCTACCATTGAATCGCTTCAGTCAGAGCTACCGCAGGCTGCTAACGACGGGGAGTACTTCAGTCTGCGCAGTAAGATGGATGAGTTGGAAAGCCTGCTGGAGGAAATGAAGGCATCAAGAACTGTCCTTCAGCTGGCGGTTGCTGAGCGCGACGAGGAAATCTCGTCTTTAAAGCAGCAGCATAATGATTCTAGTCAGTTGGAGCAAGAATCGCGCGTCAATTCTTTGGAGGAAGAGAAAACTCTCTTGCAGCAGAAAATTGTCGAGCTGGAGCAGCAGGTTGCCTCGACCACAGATAATGCCAAAAGCGACAAGCCAATCGAAAATGCGGTTGTCGAAAAACTCGCAGGAGAATTACAGAATATCATGCAGGAGCTTGCGCAGTTGCAGTCCGATCACGAGAGAGCAGCACTCGAGAAACAAGAGTTGCAAGCAGATGCTGAAAGAATGAGCGAGGAGCTGGAAATTTCGCAACGCCAAGGATACGAGCTGAGCGAGACGTTAATGCAAAAGGAGCATATTGCCAAGGTACTTCAGGCACAGCTAGATGCGAAGTTAATGACAATTTCACAGATGCAGCAGCGCCTCGAGACTGAATCAAAGCAACGCGAGAAGCTTCAGCTTGATGTGCAGTCGTACGAAGAAACACTGTCTGTGCTGCGTAAGGAGGCAAAGGATAGCTCGGTTACGATTGCAGACTTGTTGGAGAAAATGAAAATGCTAGAAACAGACTTGGACTCGGCAGCTCGCACTCAAGAAAGAAAGGACGAGAAGTTGGCGAGTTTGACGGATGCCTTGGCAAGGTCGAAGGAGGAACAGCAGGAGATGCGTCTCCAAAGTAAACAGCGACTTGTGGCTGCTGAAGGCAAAGAAATGGCGTTGGAAGAGAAGATATCTGCACTTGAGCAGCAATTGACGATGAGCTCAAATGGCGTAGTTCAAATGGAACTCATCGAGTCCAGGGAAAAACAGACTGAGCTCCAAACTAAGGTAGCGACACTGGAGAATCAGCTGACTGAGGCTCGAGAAGAGCAGATCAAACAGGATGATGTGTGGAACAAGAAGCAAGCGATGGCAGAAAGGGAATTTGCACGCTTCACGGCGGAGCAGAAACGACTTCGTGAGGAATTAACCGCACTCCACAGCAACTCTGGAGCTTCTAAACAGGAGCTGGAGGCTCGAGCGGAGGAGCTACAAAAGACCAAACAATCATGCACGGAAATCTTGGAACAAAAACAATTGGTTCAGGAGAAGCTAGAATCGACCAATGCTGCATGGGACGAGAAGCAACAGGAGTTGGTGCTTCAGATGGATAGTATCCGCGAGCAGTTCCAGGAAGCGCAGAACGAGCTTGAGGAGTACCAGAAGAATGCGGATGGCGAGATTCATCGACTTCGTTCTGTGATCGAAGAAGCCAATGCTGAGATCGAAGAGTTGAAGTGTTCCGCTAAAGCGAAGGAGGAAGAGTTTGAGAGTCAGATTGGTAAGCAGGAGGACTGGCAAATTCAGGTTAAGAACCGACAGGAGGCGCTGCAAGCCAAATGCGATGAGCTTGACGATGAACGTCGACTGCTGAAGGAGAAATATGCCGCGCTTGAGGCTGAGCGTGGTGGTGTGGAGGAGCAACTCCAAAACGAGATCCTTGAGCTCTCTGAAAAGTGTGCTTCCGCGCAGGCGCAGCAAGCTACTTATCAAGGAAAACTGAAGGAGATGGAGGCTCAGTTAGAAATGACTGAGAATGATGCGGGCAAGTATCGTAAAGAGTTTGAAAGTCTCGCAAAATCCTTGAAGTCCTCTCAGGTGGAGGCTGTCGAATATCACAACCAACTGGTGGAAGCTCAACTAGCGAAGGAGAGCATGGAGAAACTCGTAGAGAAGCAGAAGGCTCGCATTGACAAGCTAGAGAAGGTGAAAATGACGACAGAGACGCTGGATCTATTCCGGAAGCTGAAAAAGGACCGACACGACTTGCAGGTCAAGGTGCAGGAGCTGCAGAATGACTTGGCTCAGGCCGAGCAAGTCTTGACGCAGTACCAAGAAAACCATCAGGAGAAAGAGCAGCGGCTAGTGGAGGACAAAGATGAGGAACTGAAGCTACTCAAGGAGCACGTTGAAGAGCTTCGCAATGCTCTGCGAGCCGAGACGCAGCGGGCAGCAGACATGAAGGCGGAAATGCGTGCGGCCCTGAGTGACGAACGCGAGAAAGCTGAGCATGAGATTCAGGAAATGCAAGCACTTGTGAAGGAGAAAATGGAGCTGGTGGAGAAGCTGGAGGCGCAGGTGGCGTCTGTCCAGGATGCCATTGTGAAGCTGCAGGAGCAGAAGAGCGAAAACGTGGCGTACCTGGAAAAGGAGAACCTCGACCTCCATGTGGAGAACCGTGAACTGAAAAAGCAGTTGGAGTCGGCGTTGTCACCGCCGGAGAAGGACGAACTGATGGGGGACACGGGTACTTTCGATGCATCTGCGGCCGCAGCAGCTAGGGCACTCGCGGAGGACAATGATACCGATCACCTCGAGTCTAGCGCGCATGTGGTTTCAGACGGTGACGATCTCAACGATGCCCCCTCCCAGCCGCAAGAAGCAGAGACTACTCGGGCAGGCGGCTTTCTGCTCTCAACAAATGAGTTGGACGCGATAGCTGCTCAAAGCCAAGAAGATCCGCACGACGGGGAACGGCCAGAGTGCTCGCAGCAGTAAAGTGCAGTCTGCATGTAAATAATGGATTATTCGTCAATGTTTTGCAGTTTACCTCCAACGCGTGCGTCTCCAACTGTGCAACGAATGATATCAAACTCGTCTATGCCAGAATCCCACCATGCTCGCGTGCAAGGTTAGCGGCATTAAGAACCAAGCGGATGAAATGTTCACGTGCAAAATAGTCTATTTCGATTTCCCCGAGGTCCACGAGCGGCGCACCCCCATCCAAACACCACGCAGAACGACAGCCATCCAGTCAGCTGGCGTTCAAGCCCTCTACCAGTTGAGCTCTCCGCCGGCCGCCTCCTGCTCCTGTTCGTATTCAATCTCGACGTACGGGCCCTTGGGCTTCTTCTGCTTCTTGCTCTTCTTGGAGCTGGGCGGCGCCGCCTTGCGCTTCTTGGACGTGGGCGCGTCCTCCTCGTCGCTGTCAGACTCGTCGCTCTCACCGCCGTCGTCCACGGCGAACTCGTCCGCGAGGTCCTCGAGGTCGCTCTCGTCCTCGTCAAAGTCCTCGACGTACTCGACCTGGCCGACCTCGTCGTCGTCGTCGTCCTCGTCGCCCTCGAGCTCGTACTCGACCTCCTCCTCGTCCTCGCTCTCCTCCTCCATGGTCTGGCGCTTGCCGTTGCTCTCGAGCACCTTGGAGAACTCGCGCTCGGGGAAATTATAAATATCGCCGTACGTTCCCTTCTGCAGGCGCTCGAGCAGCTCCTTCTCGATCGAGTTGTCGAGCTTGGCGGCCACCATGGCCTTCTTCTCGCGGCGCTTCTCGCGGCGCTCGATCTTCTTGTTGATGACCACGAGCTTGGGCTTGGTCTTGAGTGTGAGCTTGCGCATGCGCATGAGGTACTGGTGGATCTTGGTGAGCCGCTGCTTGTTCTTGTGGATGAGCTTCTTGGGCCAGAACTGCAGCTGCTCGTCGATCTGCGCCAGCGACTTGGTGTAGTTCTTGCTGAGCTTCACGCGCTCCCACAGCCGGTTGGGCGTGTGCGCGCGCTCGATGGTCTTCATGTACAGGTAGCACACGCCGTCCTCCTCGCGGATCGTGGCGTAGCGCGAGTTGGCCAGCGGGCAGGCCGTGCGGTTGCACAGACCCGTCACGTTGTACGGGTTGCTGCAGAACATGTTGCCCGTGCCCGGCAGCCTGGCAGCAACGACGATAACAGAGATACGAGTTAGTTCACAGCTCTAGGATGTGTCATTGCTCATTGCTCGTTGCTCATTGCTGCTGCTGGTGACGTACTTGCTCTTGAAGGAGCAGAACTGCTTGGAGATGACGCCCCAGATCACTTCGTCGTGCTGCATCTTGGCTCGGGGGCTGGCGCGGGAGCTGGAGCTGCTGCTGGAGCTGCTGCGGGCTGGGACTGTTGCTGCTGATGCGGCTCAAGTCGCAAGTGATGGCAACCAGTAAAATGCATCGGTGGCTGGCCACGGTTGGAATCGCGCCGATTGGACGAAAAGGGGCGAGTTTCAGCGAATCGGAAGGGGTGGGGGAGATGAGTGACACTGTCAAAGGAAGACCAACGTGGACGTTGCGGGACAGCTTTTCGGTGGGTTGACTGCAAAATTCTTCACGCAATTACTTAGCCTTCTTACTACGCACACGGTCGCGTCTCGAGCTCACAAACACATAGCTCCGCGCCTTTGGCCGTCTCTGCCTCTGTCTCTTCCTCCCTCGTCTTGGTCGATGGACAGAGTCTGTCGCCGTCAGCTCTGCGGTTGGAGTCGTGCGTTTTCGGCGGGAGACTCGCCCCCGCGTGCTGCTGTATCAAAGTGTTGGTGCGACGACTGGTGGCCGTCTCATAGCTGCTTCTCGTTCGACGCGTCCACCTTGCAGAAGAACTTGATGTCTTCGATCATGCCGGTGAAGTCCAGCTTGGGGCTGTAGCGCTTGTACGGCGTGCCATCCGGGCTGATGAGGAACTGGACGCAATCAGCAACAAATCAAAGAAGCACAAGGCGTTAGCGACGGATCAACCTCACGCAGCAGCAGTCTATCGGACGGACTGCAGCGCACCTTCTCGAAGTTCCAGCTGACGTCTGCGCGCGTGACGGGCATCCAGATGAGGCGCATGGGGTGCGAGAAGACGCCGCTGGGCGTGGACATCTCGTCCAGCAGCGTGCGGTCGCACGGGTAAGGCAGCGTGATGCGGAGGAAGTTGAAGAGCGCGTGCGCGTTGGCGCCGTTGACCTCGACCTTCTCCGTGAGCATGAAGGCCGGCTCGAAGCCCTTGCCGGGGCGGATGTGCCGCAGGCTCTGGTAGATCTCCTCGCCGTTGAGGTTCTCCTGGTGGCCGAACTGGTTGCACGGGCAGCCGATGATCACGAGCTCCGGGAAGCGCTTGGCCAGGTCGTTGAGCTGCACGTAGGCCTTGGTGGTGGAGTTGCAGTGCGACGCCACGTTCACGACCAGGATGGGCTTGCCGGCGAAGTCGGCCAGGCGGATGAACTTGGAGCCCGTGAGCGAGCGGAACGAGAAGTTGTGCGCCGTCTTGCGGCGCGACGCCGCGGACGACGCGCGCGCGCGGTCCGGGCTCTGGGCGGCGGGGGACGCGCGGATGCCCGTCACGGGCACGGCCACCGCCACGGGCAGGTTGTGGTACTGGTTCTGCTGCGAGGCCGGCCGCAGCACGCCGTTGGTGCACTGCTCCCCGTCCTGCGCGCGGCCGCTGGCGTCGTCCGCGCTCGTGGTTTCGCAGCCGTAGCCCGCCGGCAGCTTCATCATCTCTGCTCTGTGCGTTAGCGTCGGGTGTGGGACAGTCGGAGTTTCGGCGAATGGGCGAGCGGATGGGCGAGTGAAAAGCAGCGGCCTAGACTAGGACTTGTGGGTGGTAGGAAGGGTCCTATGCTAGGCAGGGCATAGTAGGGCCAAGTCAGTTGTCATTTTCGGTGCTTGGCCTTGTGTCAGTTGCTTATTTATTATCGGAGACTTCGCGGCTCAGCGTACGGCCGTGGAGATCGGACATGGGCGGACTGCGGCGTCGCTGGAGCGCGCGGCGCAGTGCCGGCAGGACATGGGGGTTCATGCCGGCGGCGGCGAGTGAAGGTGCCGGTGTCCTAGATTTGCCTCGCGACACACCATGTCGGCTGGGGATTACAGCGCCGCAGCCTTGACTCTACGGAGCGTGTGGCTGGGAGCGGCAACGTTCGCGTTGTTGATATCAAGGGCACGCGAACATGGCTGTGGGCGGCGAGAGGCGTGCGCTCGCAACATACACTTTGTGCAGTAGGTACAGTATGGCGAGTGCCGCCTCCAGATCGCAGGAAAGCACACACACCGCGACCTACACCTTGTGCAACACGGTGCAACATGCGGAGACTAATGAGGACCCTTTCTCTTAACGATTGCGTGGTCGCCGTGATCACTCGACGGCAGAGCGTGTACCGTGTACACACTGTACCCGAACCCGGGTAAAACGCTACATGTAACCCGACCGGGCTACGGTAACGTTATAATGTTGTAAACAGTATAACCACTTGCCTGCCTTTGCTATAGGTACTGTACAGCGCGCTGTGCATTCCGGCGTCAAGCGCGGTACCGGAAAGCACTTTCTCCATTGCGGGAACTATAATGGCCTTAAAAATTAAATCGCGGAGCTCCTAGATAATATTCTCGCAGTGAGATCTAATAGCGAGCTCATCGACTGAGAGTAGGTCAATTAAAGATGAACTCACATTATATTGCACGCTTTGTTAGAATGGCTCTGTCTGTAGTATATAATGGGCCGGGTAAGTTCGGGTACCCGAACTGCGCTGTCGGGCGAGTGCGAGTACCCGAGGTGAACCAAGCGATGCGATCGGGCGGGGCGGGTAACCCGAAAATCACCAATTGCGAGCTCAGCTGCAATGACAGCAATTCGACTCTGAAGCGTTGCTACGTTGACAATTACTAGCGCGGTACAAGTGTGTGTCCGAGTACGGTACACGTACAATATTTAGATTTTGAAGGAATTACAGCGCTGATCAAACGACTTAGAAAATTTCAGGAGGCTATTATTAATAACTAAGGTTGAAAAGACTACCCAATTTTGATTCTCGAGTATTTTGTTGCTTGCATTGCTTGGCCACGTCCGGAGGTATGCTTTGAAGTCGCATCTACATTCTTACATGTACTGTTAATGCATGTAATCTAAGCAATACACAAAATTAATGTAGATACGGTACAGGAAATCAGCTTCGACATAAGCACTGGCAGAATCAATATTGTTTACCAGTCCTGTCAATAATCCAACAGTGTTGATGCGTTGCTGTAGCAGCAGGTTTCGATTCCGTACCATAATCTTTGTTATTCCAGCAGCATCCTATCTACATGTATGTAGCATCACTGGTAATACATTTTTTTCAACACGCCTTCGTCACAGCTGATGTTATGATGAATAGCCCAGCGAAGACGTATCGAGCCCTTCCGCGCGCGGGCAACAGCGTCCCGCAGGTGAGTTGCAGCGGGCGCGTAGAGCAGAGCTCTCAAATGGCGATTTTCGGGCTACTCGCCCCGCCCGATCGCATCTCTTGGGTCACCTCGGGTACCCGCACCCGCCCGACAGCGCAGTTCGGGTACCCGGCCTATCATATACTCCATTCTAACAAAGCGTGAGATATATTGTGAGTTCATCTTTAGTTGACCTACTCTCAGTCGACTAGATCGCTACTAGATCTCACTGCGAGAATATCATCTACCATCGATAGCCGGAGGGAACTCCACGATTTACAAATTACGGTTCTCGCAGTGGAGAAATTGCTTTCCGATACCGCCGGAATGCACAGCGGGATATGCAGATCTAAAACAAAGGCAGACAAGTAGTCATATTGTAACATTATAGGTACATGTAGGCTCGGGTATACCCGCACCACCCGAGGATGCTTTCGGGTACCCGCACCCTACCCGAAGTTCGGGTATACCCGGTCGGGTAAGCATTTTACCCGGGTTCGGGTACCCGATTGCGAGCTCTGCATTGCACTGTGTACATGTGCAACGTGGTCCGCCTTCACATTTGCATCGCTCCAATATGGCTTTGATTCTTGTTCTACTGTTACGACACAGCGCACGATCCAACACTACACGCACTTGGGATTAAACTTGCTGCTTCACGAATAACAAAACTGATGGAAGTCATAAGTTCTTCACACCAAGACTACGGACCGAGGACAGATCGACCGCCCTACAGGATGCCGAATGCCTGTCTCCGGTCTGAAGGAGTTTCTGCACGTCAAAAGACTGCACGCTTATCATAGACGGCGCTTCGAAGTCGCGAGCCTTCTGTCCTTCCTCTTGGCGATCACCACGGCGACGATGAGAGTCACAAGGCCCACCGCTCCGACCGTAGACAACACAATGATCAACGGGTCGGTGCTGGCGGACGTCTCACCAGACTTGGTGTTAGCCTTCTGGGCTTCGTCGCCGCTGGCTTGGCTGTCGGCAGTCTGTTGCTCGGACGATGGGGCAGCCGTGGTCGCGGCCGGCACTCCGGCACTCTGCTGGGTCTGCTGATGAGCAGTCATCGTCAGAAGTAGTAAGGGTGTCGTTGCCACTGGTTTCGAGGTCTTGACCACCTCCTTCGGGGCCGTCGTGGCCTCAGGCTCCACCGTTCCCGCGATGTTGAAATGCTGCTGGGCGGCACCGCTTCCCCTGGCAGTCTCCGAATTCTGGGTAACGGAGCAGTGGTTGAAGGAGCAACCGTGGCAGGAGGGGCCGTGGACACAGGAACAGTAGTGGGTAAGATCTCTTGCTGTTTGTACGACGGGGCAGTAGTGGCAGGAGAAGCAGTAGCAAGACGCACCGTGGTGGGTGAAGGCGTCCGCGTAGTAGAAACCGGCGTCTGAGTCAGTGTCGGCGTAGGTGACGGAGTCGGAGCTTGGGTGGGCGGGGCCGTCGTGGGGGCCTTCGTCGTAGCCGCAGTTGTCGGGGTCGGGTTGTTGCACGTCGGCGAGCTCTGTTGCGCAGTCTGCGAGGATCCGCCTGATGGGAACTGGTTGGAGCCTTCCGTGCCCGAGTCGGCGGTGAGCAACACCGTGTCCTCGATCGAGTTGCCGTTCACGTCCGTCATGGAGATGGTCATGCTGGTCAGGTCGGTCTGGGTCTGACTGGCGCCGTCGAGCAGGTAGTAATAGGCCGAGCCGAGCATGGTCGTGTCCTGACCATTGATCTGCAGGCTCTTGACGCCCGTGGCGAAGTTGGTGGGCTGCACCACCGTCCAGTAATTGTTGCTGCCGCCCTTGAGGCAGTAGTTAGCGTTGCCCGACACGGGGCAGTCCACGAACTCCACTTGATGGAGTACCACGACGGCGTCGACCCCGTCAGGGAGGTGAACACCGTCGGCGACAGATCCAGGTCACGTACGCGCACTCGGGGCAGCGGTCCAGAATCTGCACCACGATGGACTTGGACTGGTCCGCGCACCGCTTGTCAGCGCACGAAACCTCGGCGCAGCGGCCGCAGTTCTGGAGACCGTCCCATTGCTTGTCATTCAGTGCGGCGTAGTCCGTCGTTGGTTTGTGAGTAAGGAGCTCCGTCTGGAAACGAGCGACAGCGTCGCGCGGAAGAAGCCCCAACGTGTGCGGCAAAACGAACTTTGGACACTGACAGACAGCAGAGAGCCTACTGAAGAGGAAAAATATAGTTATAGGCTAACGTGAAGGTCCTCTATTGCATCAGCCATGTATCTCTACGCAGCCACAGGTCAGAGTCACAGCGTTTTAGTCTCTGTCAAGGCCCCCACTAACCCACCTTAGGACTTGTCCAGTGGGCGGTTGAAGCCACCGCGGCGGTTCATGTACTGGCGGTACTCGCGCTTGTTCTCGCGCCTCGCGGTGCCCACGGCGGCGCTCTTAACGTTCTCCTCCACCGCCTTGCCCTTGGTGGAGTCGAAGCCCCCGAAGCCGAGCAGCATCTGCATCTGCTCCTCCTCGCTCAGGTGGGACAGCGCGTTCACCTCCTCCACCTGCTGCGGCTTGGGCTGCTCCGCGTCCTCCTTCACCCTGCAATGCACACGACAAGGTAGAACGTGTTAACGGAAAATTTCCACTCCACCTTTTGCGTCCCAACAAATTCGGTAGAACCGCTCTACCTTTCAGTCCCGTTCGCCCTACGAGACGTAGAACGGGAGGTAGAACGCCGCCCCCGCGACCTGCTGCGACTCCTGCTGCGGCTGTACGAGCGGCGACGGCGGCGCCGCTCTACGCTGCGGCTGCGACTGCGACTGCGGCGCTCCCGGCGGCGGCGGTTGCGCGGCGGAGAGCGGGAGCGCGAACGCGAACGCGAGGCGGACACGGAGCGGCGGCGTCTGCGGCTGCTGGAGGGCGCGTCGCGGCGCCGGCGCCGGCCCAAGCTGTCGAGCGAGCCACTGCGGCTTCGGCTTCGGCTGCGCCGCATGTGCAAAGTTGAATATTCGGAATTGGACTTTGCTTTTCGACATAAAGAAATTTGCGGAGTCGTATTGCTATATTTCAGTATGAACCAGTTTTGTCAAGGACAGCCTTATTAATACAGGATTTTTCGGCCACGTTGGTGGCCGTACCTCACTCATTTTTACGAGTTGGCCGATGCTATCCAGATATGTTTGAGCCTTTACAATATTAGTAGTTACAGAGGAGTTGTGTTAACGCGCGAGACCTAAGTGTAGCTAGCATACAAGGTGGTGCTTTTGGCACTGCGCCAGGTTGAATCAGCCATGCAACTAATACAAAAATCTAACTTAAAAAGTGGTGATAAATCCGTAGTGGGTCTTGTTACCTTTCTTATCCAGTACTTCTACGCAACTACGAGGCATAGACTCGATGAGGAAGCAAGCATAGCTGTGACAATAGAATCCCGCGCCTCAAAGAGCGCAGACTTCAATTGAGGCACGCTATCATACTGTTTGCCATTAGGATAAACTCTCCGACTCCTGATCGACCACAAGTTTTCTATTGGGTTTAGATCCAGAGACTTGGACGGCCAGTCTAGCACATTAATGTCATACCCAGCAAAAGAAAACTCCTTCGTGCGCTTTGAAGTGTTGATACTGGATGCTCGCGTTTGTCTTGTTGGTAGATGTAGTCTACTCCGTAGTTTAGACGAGCAAAGGGGAGGATATACTAGTTGAACGTGTACACATAGTGTAGTGGGTCTAACTTGACTCACTACTTTAGCTTACACGTTGCGCAACATGTATGAGGAAGCGTAAGTACTTAGTACTTACTTAGGTTAATTATATTTGAATACACAAATATAAGTTAAGTAAGAAAGGATTCCAAGTGACTTTGATTAGGTAAAATGAGAACTGTATTGTTTGAAAATTGATCTTCCTGTAAAAGCTGCTAAAACTGTTTATCATCTATGAAAGGGTTGGCAGCGGCTGGCTGTCAGAGCCCCGCTAATATGCATGTCTCTGATTGGTAGAAAGATGCTGCTTTCTACCAATAGGATCTTTTGGGTATGTGTGGACCACTCACTGTGGTGGTCCACTTCAATGTATCCATCGGTGTGTCTTACACCAATGTGAGGAAGTATCCAAAACGTTTAACAGATAACCTATCTGTTAAATTCACAAGTGGCTTACAGCCACTTGTACGTGTAACCCCGTTACACCATCCCCCCCTTAAGGTTAGACGCGCGGGGTCCCCGCACGTCAATCTTTGGAATTGACCATTCGTCAATTCTCCGCGTTTGGAGAAGAAATCCGCGCTCATTCAACGATGAGCGCGCCTCAGAAGAAGTCCGCTAAGTCGATGGGGAGTCATCTCTCCATCGACGACTACTCGAACGCCAGAAGGCGAAGTACGGTGACGTCGTCGACTTCGACGACGACGATGAAGACATGGAGGGCGAGGAGGACTCGCCCTCAAAGCGTAAAGACTCAGTGTCGAGCGAATCGCTCGACCCTCACGCCAAGAACGTTCGCCCGCGTGAAGGGGACGAATCGGACGCTTCGAGTTCGAAGCGTTCGCGTACTGAGAGTGATACCCCACTCGCTTCAGCTGGGGCTCTCAGTACTCCGCGCGCTGCTGCTGCAGCGCGTGATGTTAAAGCTCAAGGCTCTCCGCGCGCTGCGCCTGCAGCGCGATCCATAGATGCCGTCCGCGTCCGAGATCGCGGACCGGTTTGGGAACTCGGTACCTCCGAATGAGGTGCCGCTGTACGTATGCAGCGCCATCAAAGATGACGCTGTGGCTGCCGAGCTGCACTTTGATGCGGAAACGCATCAAAGGCGCGATACTACATCGGACTCTTTCATGAGCTCCGATGGTTTCAAAGCAAGAAGACCTCTTCTCGCAGCAAAGTGCCCGAATGGCAGGCACTTTGTCAAAGCTGGAACGCCTTTGTTGAGAACTTCAACAAGTGGCCGAGTGCTTACCGTGATCGGATTAAGCAAGCGCGTGATCGCTTCGAGACGTACTCGAAGCGTGGAAAGCTGGAGCAACTTCATGTTGCTGCTGAGGAGGCAAATGTGCCGTGCGCTGTGCCCGAGGGCTTTCAGTGCACGAAGTGCTTTCAGGCGCGGTCCGCTTGAGCGACCGCGACCTGAACGGGTACACGTCGTTCCGTGTGCCCGAGAGTCTCAAAGAGCTCCGTGCTAAGTTCTTAGCACGTGAGGGTTCGAGCGCTAGCGATGATCGCAGCGCTCGTGTTACTTCCGCTGCGCCAGCGCGTACTGCTCTTCGTACGCCCGCACCATTTCCGGAACGTCCTCCAGCAAGACGTTCCGCGGCTCCCATGTATCTCGATGGGAGGAAATCCTCTCAACGAATACGAAAACGAGCCTTGAGGGTTCGTTTTCGGGATACTATGGTCAACAATCCGCTCAACAATCCAGCGGGTTGAGCCGCGGGCGTCACGGATCGGCGGTGGCGGGGTGGGAACACGCCCGGGTATGATCAGCCCCGGGCTGATCAGTATGCGCCTCTCCACGACCGGGTGACCGTCGTGGAGCGTCTTCAGGGCGCTGAGTTCGCCGCCCTGAAGCAGGAGCTGGCGAACCAGAAGGCCCAAGTCGCGGCGGTCTCGCAGACCGCCTCGAATATCCAGGTCGAGCTGGGGACCCAGATGAAGGGGTTGCTCCAGCACGTCCGCGCTGGAGGAGAGGTTGCTCGTCGCCGAGGCCAAGTCCTCCGCTTCTGCCTCGGCTCCTGCCGAGGCTTCGGGTCAGCCGACCTAGATGGCTCGTGCTGCCGGTATGGCTTCAGCCGCCCGACGTAAAAGGTCGGATGGAGGCGCATGCTAGACGGTATGTCTAGCGTGTAAGCGTTGCCGTGCCGTGCTAACACAGTGAACGGCCCGATGAAGCGCGGAGCAAGCTTGCTTGCTCCGAAATCCAAACTGTATGTCTAGGCAGGTTTTGTGTTGCTAACAAAACTAATGAACCAACTTTAAATTTATTTGTGTTGCCTCTGCCCGCATTGTCTGCGTTCAGCTTCTGTTGATCAACAGAAGCTGCTATTGTGTCTTGGACAAACCGAATCACGGCTTGTCTTTTGGTGATGAAACTGATTGCATCCGAGCTGAAGTCATTCAGCTCGCTCTCCATAGAGGCCCGGCCTCTGTGTGGTTCTTTGCGGTGTCTGCGCCCAGCGCAGACCGTGATCGTTAACCATGTTGTTGGGGAGTCTGCGCCCTGCGCAGCTCGTAATTTGTCCATTGTTGCAGCTGACACTGTGCAAGTGTCAGCGGTTTTCTGCGGCTGCTGTATTGCAGTCGTAGATCCTCCCCACTTAAAGTGGGAGTCATCACTCCGAGTAAACTCGGTAGGCGTGGATGCCGCATGGCATTCACGTAGAACGGTGTATGCCCGGTCGAGGCATGCACTGAGTTATTGATGGCAAACTCTGCCATCGATAAGCACTCGCTCCAGTATTGGAACGAGTGAGCGTAGCTCTTCAACATATCGACGAGCACGCGATTCACGCGCTCGGTTTGACCGTCCGTCTGCGGATGATCCGCAGTCGACATGAAACTGGCTCCCAAGAAGTGTAAACACTTCTTGCCACAGGTGCGCTGTGAAGCGCGGGTCTCGGTCCGACACGATGTCGGACGGCATGCCATGGTGTTTGAACACCATGTCGACGAGCAGACAGGCCGTCTGCTTCGCGGTCACCTCTGCTGGCACCGCAGCAAGATGTACCATCTTGCTGAAACGGTCTACAAAGACCACAACACCGGTGTTCCTCCGCTATCCGGGGAAGACCAAAGATGAAGTCCAAAGACATGGACTTCCAACACTCCGACGGAGTCGGTAGTGATTGCAGTGGAGCCTGCGCGAATGGCGCAGGCTTCACGCGTTGGCATACCTCGCAAGCACGGATGTGCTTGCGCACCACTTACACTGGTGGTACCAGTAGAAGTCGCGCGTGAGAAGGACGTAAGTCTTCTCACGTCCGAGATGTCCCGCAGGCGGGGCATCATGATACTCGTACATGATCCTGAGTCGCAGGTCATGGTCATTTGGCACGACAACGCGATCCGCGTTGTCGTCGACTGCGTTGTAGAGTAGCAGTCCTTCGTGCACACGAAAGCGGTGTGCACGCGCTCGAAGGTGCTTGGGCAGCTTCTGACGGGACTTGTCAGAAGGCGCTGTGCCATAGGCCAGCAAGAGCTTCGCGTCCGCGTCGTGCGCGTACGCGGCCTTCACATCATCCAACAGAGATGATGTGGGTTTGCTCGATCGCATGGCGTCAATGGCATTGACGTCAACAGCTTCTGCATAGTCTGGCCGACGTGATAACGCGTCGGCCACCACGTTCAATCTTCCGGGTTTGTATTCGACCCGGAAGTTATACTCCGCAAAGAATGAGAGCCATCTCGCCATTCTTTGTGAAATGTGGCGACTTCACTGCGGTGCGCAGTGAAGCATGGTCGGTGTAGACCACAAATGGTCTACTTCCAAGCAAATACACTCAGAACTTTGCGAGTGCATACTTCATGGCAAGGAGTTCCTTGTCATGCACCGGATAGTTGCGCTCAGCTGGCTTCAGCTGACGCGATTGGTAATAGACGACACGATCACGGCCCTCGTGATCGTGCTGCATAACGCGCATCCGATCGCGAAATCGGATGCGTCACACACTACGTGAAATGGGCGATCTTGGTCAGCCACTGCCAAGATCGGCGCCTCAGTCAAGCCCGCTTGACTGTATCGAGCTTTTGGCAATCGGGTGTCCAATTCCACACAGCTTCTTTCTTAAGAAGCTGTGACAGCGGGCGGATCTTGCCGCATAGTCCTCCACGTACTTGCACAAGTACGTGGCCAAGGAACTGCCTCAGTTCCTTGACACTTGAGCGTTGGCCATTTGTTAATCACTCTGACCTTTTCTGGGTCAGGGCGGACACCATTCTTCCCTACGAGACACCCGAGGACGGGTATCTCGCTCGCCCGAAGATACACTTCTTCAGGTTCGCGTAGAGCTTATGCTTTCGCATAAGCTCAAGTAGCTGCCGGAGATGCACCCTGTGCATCTCTACGTCGTCTTCCGTCCACAGCCCGGCTGTGGATGAATACATCATCGAAGTAGCTCGGTGCGAAGTCGCGCACCGAGCGCAACAAATGCGTCACGCACCTGTTGAAAGTCGCAGGGGCATTCTTAAGCCCCTGTGGCATTACTAGCCATTCCCAGAGCATGCCGCTTGGCGTGCTCACTGCCGTGAGAGGATATCGCTCTCACGCATTAGATTGATAAAATCCATCTCGCAAGTCGAGAGCACTGTAAACGGTGCTCCCGGCCATCGAATCGATGATAACATCTTTTCGTGGTATCGGCGTCTGCGCCGGTACCGTCGCATCGTTCAGCTTGTTGTAGGCATGAACGATGCGCCATCCGCCCTGTGGCTTCTTGACACAGAACGTCGGAGCACTGTGCGGGACTTTGATTCCCGCACTTGTCCTGCTACGACGACTTTCAAAGAAGTCGTCGATCGCTTTCACTTGCTCTCCCGGCAGTGGCCACTGCCGCGTGACACAGTACTTCGTGCCCGGCACGAGATCAATCTCGTGCTGAATGCCCTTATCCTGCGGAAGCTCCGCAGGAATGTCTTCCGTGAGTACGTCTTTGTACTCCCTCAACAATTCGTAATAGGGACTCGACTGGCGAGTCCCAACCTTGTTCCTCGAAGCGCTCTCGCTTCGTCTTCGCACTGAGTGTCTTCACTCTCAGTGGTACTTCCATGACGAGCTGCCTTAGCTCTTCGCTCTCGCTCGCCGTTCTTTCGCTGTCCGAAGAACGCAGACTTACTCGATGCGTCCATCGTGCAAGTCGCGCGTAGCGCTTCAGCTCATGGCTGGAAGCGAAGTCAACTCCGACGCCGTCGTCGGAGGACTAGCAGCTCCATGTCACGATACTGGAATCCAGTATCGGTGCGCGTCAAGACGCTTAGCGTCTTGACATTCGGCGTCACCGCCGCAGTCTGCCCAGCAGACTGCTCTTGTTGCGTCTCGGTCCCGGACCGAGACTTGCGCAGCGTTTTCCGCTTGCGCCGTCTTCTTGTTGTGCGGAGCCCGGCTCCGCACAGTTGTTCTTCTTGTCCCGGCCCGGCCGTGGACAGTCGTTCGCCGGCGGACCCTGTCCGCGGGCGCGCGGTATCAAGCCCGGCTTGACCGCATTTTCCGTCGTGCAGCCCGGCTGCACGGTAATGTGTCCCTTCGCCGGCAGACCCTGTCTGCGGGCGTGCGATATCAAGCCCGGCTTGATCGCATGGCGCTTCGTCGTGCAGCCCGGCTGCACGACAGCGTAAATTGTGTCAGTGCGGTACGTTTGCAACCGTCCGCACTGTTTGCAGCGTCAACTCCGGAGTTGACACGCCTTCGTCACCTCGACGCCATTCATTGGCGGAGCCCCTCATGACCGAGGGTTCGTCGGCTCCGGAGCCGACGCGTCGTGTCGACCTGACCACTTCGGGTCAGGGACTGTCCTACACGCTTGAACGTGGGTGTTGGTTCCCGGAACCAACACATCTTTTCCGACGTCGGCATCATTGCCGACGTGGGTCTCACTGTGCGCGCCCTCGCGCACTTCTTGGCACTCGGGACAGCAGCATAAAGCGCTGTCTCGACTGGTGAGCCGCGCGCACCTGCTGGTGCATGCGCTGCGGTAACAGGGCCATCGCTCTCTGTTCCGCTGTCGCGTCCGAAGCGCACGAGCGTGCGCTTCTTCCAGTCTATTACCGGATCATGCCGTGCAAGCCACGGTATGCCCATTACTACGTCGAACTTATCGTCCAGGTCAGGACGATAAAGTGTTCGACAAACACTCGTTGTTTGTACGAGAAGCGCACGTTCACGACGCGCTTCTCGGTCTTCACGATGGCACCTGTTGCCAGTCGTACCTCCAGAAGACTTCGAGGTGTATCTACCTCCTCGAAGTCAAGTCTCGACAGGCTTCGTAGTCGAATAAAGTTGTTCGACGCGCCTGAATCTACCAAAGCTCGAAGAGAGTCACTCGCTCTCTTCGAGTAAACCTCAAGATGACTAGGTTCGGCCTGTCATCTTGTTTCTTACAGTGAGAGCTGGTCTCACTGGGGCTGCAGTCCTCAGTGTCGCGTGTCCGATGTCGGCACGCGCGACTGCATTACCAGTAGGGCGCCCGCGCCTACTGGATGTTCGCGTTTTTGTTGGTCCGCGGCGATGCCTAGCATCGCCACGACGGCCACCTCCAGGGGCATGGGAGCTGTGCACTCCCGTGCAAAGTGACCGATCCTTCCGCAACGGAAGCATCGCACGTTACCTCCCTGCTGCTGGTAACCAGCAGTTGTTACATTCGAGAGGTCCATTGGTTCTGGACCTCCCGGCCTCGCTACCGGGCGCGGTTGCGGCCTCGGTACGTTCGCATGTAGTTTAGCCTGCCGCAGGCTAAACTCTTCTTGCATGGCAAGAGTAATCGCAGCTTCGAGAGTACTCGGGTACTCTCGGAAGAGATAGGTCTTCACAGGCCCATCTCTAAGTCCTTTCATGAACGTGACGACCTTGGTCGCCTCGTCAATCGGGTTAGTCACGATATTTGATACCAAATATCGTGCGCGCTGCGCGTAAGCATGGACGTCATGCTTACCCTGCTGAAGGTCGAGGAACTCCGCCCTCGACCGGAACTCGTTTTGCGGGGGCTCAAACGCTTGTTTGAGCTCCTCTTTGAACACTTCGTACGTGCTGAAGCACGTAGGATCGGAGAGTCGGCGTCCATACGCCCAACTCCTTGCGCGTCCGCCAAGGCAGTGTAACGGGGTTACACGTACAAGTGGCTGCAAGCCACTTGTGAATTTAACAGATAGGTTATCTGTTAAACGTTTTGGATACTTCCTCACATTGGTGTAAGACACACCGATGGATACATTGAAGTGGACCACCACAATGAGTGGTCCACACATACCCAAAAGATCCTATTGGTAGAAAGCAGCATCTTTCTACCAATCAGAGACATGCATATTAGCGGGGCTCTGACAGCCAGCCGCTGCCAACCCTTTCATAGATGATAAACAGTTTTGGCAGATTTTGAGGAAGATCAATTCACAAACAATACAGTTCTCATTTTACCTTAAACTAGCTACTTGAGTCTTGTCTAAGGTTAACTTATATTTGTGTGCTCAAATATAATTAACCTAAGTAATTACTAAGTACTTACGCTTCCTCATACACGTTGCGCAACGTGTAAGCTAAAGTAGTGAGTCAAGTTAGACCCACTACACCTGGTAGCACTTTGTAGTCCGTCCAACGACCGACTGCTTGACGTTCGTACGCGGTGTACGAACGCGGAGCCGAGAACCACATGAGCACGGAGGTGCCCATGGAAACTCCAACACGCCTGCAACGCATGTTGCACGCGCTGACTGCCCCCACCTGTCTGACCCAGAGTGGGAGGCCCTCAACGACTGTCAACAGTCATTGGAGAAGCGGCGATAGCTACAATGCTGCGTACGCTATCGCCGACGGAGCAACATGGTGTTGCTCTGGGATTCATCATGAAGGAGCAGCGTGACGCTGCTTCCTCAGTGACGGCGTCGTCAGGGACGACACCGCGTGCTCAACCATTAAAGTTGAGCGTAAGCAATTACGTGGGAAGAGAGGCGAGCCTCTCCTCCGATGGCTTGTCGAACTCGACACAGCCATAGCGGCTCGACGCATCGTCGACCCGCTGTCGAAGGTCGCGTTCGCCATGTCCTGCCTTGGCGGACGCGCAAGGAGTTGGGCGTATGGACGCCGACTCTCCGATCCTACGTGCTTCAGCACGTACGAAGTATTCAAGGAGGAGCTCAAACAAGCGTTTGAGCCCCATAAACGAATTCCGGTCGAGGGCGGAGTTCCTCGACCTTCAGCAGGGTAAGCATGACGTCCATGCTTACGCGCAGCGCGCACGATATTTGGTATCAAATATCGTGACTAACCGATTGACGAGGCGACCAAGGTCGTCACGTTCATGAAAGGACTTAGAGATGGGCCTGTGAAGACCTATCTCTTCCGAGAGTACCGAGTACTCTCGAAGCTGCGATCACTCTTGCCATGCAAGAGGAGTTTAACCTGCGGCAGGCTAAACTGCATGTGAACGTGCCGAGGCCGCAACCACGCCCGGTAGCGAGGACGGGAGGTCCGGAACCAATGGACCTCTCGAGCGCAACAACTGCTGGTTACCAGCAGCAGGGAGGTAACGTGCGATGCTTCCGTTGCGGAAGGATCGGTCACTTTGCACGGGAGTGCACAGCTCCCATACCCCTGGAGGTGGCCGTCGTGGCGATGCTAGGCATCGCCGCGGACCAACAAAAACGCGAACATCCAGTAGGCGCGGGGCGCCCTACTGGTAATGCAGTCGCGCGTGCCGACATCGGGCACGCGACACTAAGGACTGCAGCCCCAGTGAGACCAGCTCTGCAAGAAACAAGATGACAGGCCGAACCTAGTCATCTTGAATGTTTACTCGAAGAAAGCGAGTGACTCTCTTCGAGCTTTGGTAGACTCAGGCGCGTCGAACAACTTTGTTCGACTACGAAGCCTGTCGAGACTTGACTTCGAGGAGGTAGATACACCTCGAAGTCTTCTGGAGGTACGACTGGCAACAGGTGCCATCGTGAAGACCGAGAAGCGCGTCGTGAACGTGCGCTTCTCGTACAAACAACGAGTGTTTGTCGAACACTTTATCGTCCTGGACCTGGACGATAAGTTCGACGTGGTAATGGGCATGCCGTGGCTTGCACGGCATGATCCGGTGATAGACTGGAAGAAGCGCACGCTCGTGCGCTTCGGACGCGATAGCGGAACAGAGAGCGATGGCCCTGTTACCGCAGCGCATGCACCAGCAGGTGCGCGCGGCTCACCAGTCGAGACAGCGCTTCATGCTGCTGTCCCGGAGTGCCCAGGAAGTGCGCGAGGGCGCGCACAAGTGAGACCCACGTCGGCAATGCTGCCGACGTCGGAAGAAAAAGATGTGTTGGTTCCGGGAACCAACACCCACGTTCAAGCGTGTAAGGGACAGCCCCTGACCCGAAGCGGTCAGGTCGACAACGACGCGTCGGCTCCGGGAGCCGACGCACCCTCGGTCATGAGGGGCTCCGCCAATGAATGGCGTCGAGGTGACGAAGGCGTGTCAACTCCGGGAGTTGACGCTGCAAACAGTGCGGACGGTTGCAAACGTACCGCACTGACGCAATTTGCATGCTGTCGTGCAGCCGGGCTGCACGACGAAGCGCCATGCGATCAAGCCGGGCTTGATATCGCGCCCGCAGACAGGGTCTGCCGGCGAAGGGACACATTACCGTGCAGCCGGGCTGCACGACGGAAAAATGCGGTCAAGCCGGGCTTGATACCGCGCGCCCGCGGACAGGGTCCGCCGGCGAACGACTGTCCACGGCCGGGCCGGGACAAGAAGAACAACTGTGCGGAGCCGGGCTCCGCACAACAAGAAGACGGCGCAAGCGGAAAACGCTGCGCAAGTCTCGGTCCGGGACCGAGACGCAACAAGAGCAGTCTGCTGGGCAGACTGCGGCGGTGACGCCGAATGTCAAGACGCTAAGCGTCTTGACGCGCACCGATACTGGATTCCAGTATCGTGACATGGAGCTCGCTAGTCCTCCGACGACGGCGTCGGAGTTGACTTCGCTTCCAGCCATGAGCTGGAAGCGCTTCACGCGCGACTTGCACGATGGACGCATCGAGCAAGTCTGCGTTCTTTCGGACAGCGAAAGAACGGCGAGCGAGAGCGAAGAGCTAAGGCAGCTCGTCATGGGAAGTACCACTGAGAGTGAAGACACTCTCAGTGCGAAGACGAAGCGAGAGCGCTTCGAGGAACAAGGTTGGGACTCGCTGAAGTCGAGTCCCTATTACGAATTGTTGAGGGAGTACAAAGACGTACTCCCGGAAGACATACCTGCGGAGCTTCCGCAGGATAAGGGCATTCAGCACGAGATTGATCTCGTGCCGGGCACGAAGTACTGTGTCAAGCGGCAGTGGCCACTGCCGCGAGAGCAAGTGAAAGCGATCGACGACTTCTTTGAAAGTCGTCGTAAAACAGACAAGTGCGGGAATCAAAGTCCCCGCACAGTGCTCCGACGTTCTGTGTCAAGAAGCCACAGGGCGGATGGCGCATCGTTCATGCTACAACAAGCTGAACGATGCGACGGTACCGCGCAGACGCCGATACCACGAAAAGATGTTATCATCGATTCGATGGCCGGGAGCACCGTTTACAGTGCTCTCGACTTGCGAGATGGATTTTATCAAATCCTAATGCGTGAGAGCGATATCCCTCACGGCAGTGAGCACGCCAAGCGGCATGCTCTGGGAATGGCTAGTAATGCCGCAGGGGCTTAAGAATGCCCCTGCGACTTTCAACAGGTGCGTGACGCACTTGTTGCGCTCGGTGCGCGACTTCGCACCGAGCTACTTCGATGATGTATTCATCCACAGCCGGGCTGTGGACGGAAGACCGACGTAGAGATGCACAGGGTGCATCTCCGACAGCTACTTGAGCTTATGCGAAAGCATAAGCTCTACGCGAACCTGAAGAAGTGTATCTTCGGGGCGAGCGAGATACCCGTCCTCGGGTGTCTCGTAGGGAAGAATGGTGTCCGCCCTGACCCAGAAAAGGTCAGAGTGATTAACAAATGGCCAACGCCTTCAAGTGTCAAGGAACTGAGGCAGTTCCTTGGCCACGTACTTGTGCAAGTACGTGGAGGACTATGCGGGCAAGATCCGCCCGCTGTCACAGCTTCTTAAGAAAGAAGCTGTGTGGAATTGGACACCCGATTGCCAAAAGGCATTCGATACAGTCAAGCGGGGCTTGACTGAGGCGCCGATCTTGGCAGTGGCTGACCAAGATCGCCCATTTCACGTAGTGTGTGACGCATCCGATTTCGCGATCGGATGCGCGTTAGCAGCACGATCACGAGGGCCGTGATCGTGTCGTCTATTACCAATCGCGTCAGCTGAAGCCAGCTGAGCGCAACTATCCGGTGCATGACAAGGAACTCCTTGCCATGAAGTATGCACTCGCAAAGTTCTGAGTGTATTTGCTTGGAAGTAGACCATTTGTGGTCTACACCGACCATGCTTCACTGCGCACCGCAGTGAAGTCGCCACATTTCACAAAGAATGGCGAGATGGCTCTCATTCTTTGCGGAGTATAACTTCCGGGTCGAATACAAACCCGGAAGATTGAACGTGGTGGCCGACGCGTTATCACGTCGGCCAGACTATGCAGAAGCTGTTGACGTCAATGCCATTGACGCCATGCGATCGAGCAAACCCACATCATCTCTGTTGGATGATGTGAAGGCCGCGTACGCGCACGACGCGGACGCGAAGCTCTGCTGGCCTATGGCACAGCGCCTTCTGACAAGTCCCGTCAGAAGCTGCCCAAGCACCTTCGAGCGCGTGCACACCGCTTTCGTGTGCACGAAGGACTGCTACTCTACAACGCAGTCGACGACAACGCGGATCGCGTTGTCGTGCCAAATGACCATGACCTGCGACTCAGGATCATGTACGAGTATCATGATGCCCCGACTGCGGGACATCTCGGACGTGAGAAGACTTACGTCCTTCTCACGCGCGACTTCTACTGGCACCACCAGTATAGTGGGTGCGCAAGTACATCCGTGCTTGCGAGGTATGCTAACGCGTGAAGCCTGCGCCATTCGCGCAGGCTCCACTGCAATCACTACCGACTCCGTCGGAGTGTTGGAAGTCCATGTCTTTGGACTTCATCTTTGGTCTTCCCCGGACAGCGGAGGGAACACCGGTGTTGTGGTCTTTGTAGACCGTTTCAGCAAGATGGTACATCTTGCTGCGGTGCCAGCAGAGGTGACCGCGAAGCAGACAGCCCGTCTGCTCGTCGACATGGTGTTCAAACACCATGGCATGCCGTCCGACATCGTGTCGGACAGAGACCCGCGCTTCACAGCGCATCTGTGGCAAGAAGTGTTTACACTTCTTGGGAGCCAGCTTTCCATGTCGACTGCGGATCATCCGCAGACGGACGGTCAAACCGAGCGCGTGAATCGCGTGCTCGTCGATATGTTAAAGAGCTACGCTCACTCGTTCCAATACTGGAGCGAGTGTTTATCGATGGCAGAGTTTGCCATCAATAACTCAGTGCATGCCTCGACCGGGCATACACCGTTCTACGTGAATGCCATGCGGCATCCACGCCTCCGAGTTTACTCGGAGTGATGGCTCCCACTTTAAGTGGGGAGGATCTACGACTGCAATACAGCAGCCGCAGAAAACCGCTGACACTTGCACAGTGTCAGCTGCAACAATGGACAAACCACATGAGTCTGCGCAGGGCGCAGACTCCCCCAACAACATGGCCAACGACCACGGGTCTGCGCTGGGCGCAGACACCGCAAAGAACCACACAGAGGCCGGGCCTCTAGCGGAGAGCGAGCTGAATGACTTCAGCTCGGATGCAATCAGTTTCATCACCAAAAGACAAGCCGTGATTCGGTTTGTCCAAGACACAATAGCAGCTTCTGTTGATCAACAGAAGCTGAACGCAGACAATGCGGGCAGAGGCAACACAAATAAATTTAAAGTTGGTTCATTAGTTTTGTTAGCAACACAAAACCTGCCTAGACATACAGTTTCGGATTTCGGAGCAAGCAAGCTTGCTCCGCGCTTCATCGGGCCGTTCACTGTGTTAGCACGGCACGGCAACGCATACACGCTAGACATACCGTCTAGCATGCGCCTCCATCCGACCTTTTACGTCGGACGGCTGAAGCCATACCGGCAGCACGAGCCATCTAGCTCGGCTGACCCGAAGCCTCGGCAGGAGCCGAGGCAGAAGCGGAGGACTTGGCCTCGGCGACGAGCAACCTCTCCTCCAGCGCGCGGACGCGCTGGAGCAACCCTTCATCTGGGTCCCCAGCTCGACCTGGATGTTCGAGGCGGTCTGCGAGACCGCCGCGACTTGAGCCTTCTGGTTCGCCAGCTCCTGTTTTAGGGCGGCGAACTCAGCGCCCTGAAGACGCTCCACGACGGTCACCCGGTCGTGGAGAGGCGCATACTGATCAGCCCGGGGCTGATCATACCCGGGCGTGTTCCCACCCCGCCACCGCCGATCCGTGACGCCCGCGGCTCAACCCGCTGGATTGTTGAGCGGATTGTTGACCACAGTATCCTGAAAACGAACCCTCAAGGGCTCGTTTTCGTATTCGTTGGAGAGGATTTCCTCCCCATCGAGATACATAGAGCCGCGGAACGTCTTGCTGGAGGACGTTCCGGAAATGGTGAGGGCGTACGAAGAGCAGTACGCGCTGGCACAGCGGAAGTAGAGCGAGCGCTGCGATCATCGCCAGCGCCCGAACCCTCACGTGCTAAGAACTTAGCACGGAGCTCTTGAGACTCTCGGGCACACGGAACGACGTGTACCCGTTCAGGTCGCGGTCGCTCAAGCGGACCGCGCCTGAAAGCACTTCGTGCACTGAAAGCCCTCGGGCACAGCGCACGGCACATTTGCCTCCTCAGCAGCAACATGAAGTTGCTCCAGCTTTCCACGCTTCGAGTACGTCTCGAAGCGATCACGCGCTTGCTTAATCCGATCACGGTAAGCACTCGGCCTCTTGTTGAAGTTCTCAACAAAGGCGTTCCAGCTTTGACAAAGTGCCTGCCATTCGGGCACTTTGCTGCGAGAAGAGGTCTTCTTGCTTTGAAACCATCGGAGCTCATGAAAGAGTCCGATGTAGTATCGCGCCTTTGATGCGTTTCAGCATCAAAGTGCAGTTCGGCAGCCACAGCGTCATCTTTGATGGCGCTGCATACCAGCGGTACCTCATTCGGAGGTACCGAGTTCTAAACCGGTCCGCGATCTCGGACGCGGACGGCATCCATGGATCGCGCGCTGCAGGCGCAGCGCGGAGAGCCTTGAGCTTTAACATCACGCGCTGCAGCAGCAGCGCGCGGAGTACTGAGAGCCCCAGCCGAAGCGAGTGGGGTATCGCTCTCAGTACGCGAACGCTCGAACTCGAAGCGTCCGATTCGTCCCCTTCACGCGGGCGAACGTTCTTGGCGTGAGGGTCGAGCGATTCGCTCGACACTGAGTCTTTACGCTTTGAGGGCGAGTCTTCCTCGCCCTCCATGTCTTCATCGTCGTCGTCGAAGTCGACGACGTCACCGTACTTCGCCTTCTGGCGTTCGAGTAGTCGTCGATGGAGAGATGACTCCCCATCGACTTTGCGGACTTCTTCTAAGGCGCGCTCATCGTTGAATGAGCGCGGATTTCTTCTCCAAACGCGGAGAATCGACGAATGGTCAATTCAGAGATTGACGTGCGGGGACCCCGCGCGTCTAACCTTATAGGGGGATGGTGTAACGGGGTTACACGTACAAGTGGCTGCAAGCCACTTGTGAATTTAACAGATAGGTTATCTGTTAAACGTTTTGGATACTTCCTCACATTGGTGTAAGACACACCGATGGATACATTGAAGTGGACCACCACAATGAGTGGTCCACACATACCCAAAAGATCCTATTGGTAGAAAGCAGCATCTTTCTACCAATCAGAGACATGCATATTAGCGGGGCTCTGACAGCCAGCCGCTGCCAACCCTTTCATAGATGATAAACAGTTTTTAGCAGATTTTAGAGGAAGATCAATTCACAAACAATACAGTTCTCATTTTACCTTAAACTAGCTACTTGGAGTCTTGTCTAAGGTTAACTTATATTTGTGTACTCAAATATAATTAACCTAAGTAATTACTAAGTACTTACGCTTCCTCATACACGTTGCGCAACGTGTAAGCTAAAGTAGTGAGTCAAGTTAGACCCACTACAGGCAGGACATGGCGAACGCGACCTTCGACAGCGGGTCGACGATGCGTCGAGCCGCTATGGCTGTGTCGAGTTCGACAAGCCATCGGAGGAGAGGCTCGCCCTCTCTTCCCACGTAATTGCTTACGCTCAACTTTAATGGTTGAGCACGCGGTGTCGTCCCTGACGACGCCGTCACTGAGGAAGCAGCGTCACGCTGCTCCTTCATGATGAATCCCAGAGCAACACCATGTTGCTCCGTCGGCGATAGCGTACGCAGCATCGTGGCTATCGCCGCTTCTCCAATGACTGTTGACAGTCGTTGGAGGGCCTCCCACTCTGGGTCAGACAGGTGGGGGCAGTCAGCGCGTGCAACATGCGTTGCAGGCGTGTTGGAGCTCTCCATGGGCACCTCCGTGCTCATGCGGTTCTCGGCTCCGCGTTCGTACACCGCGTACGAACGTCAAGCAGTCGGTCGTTGGACGGACTACAAAGTGCTACCAGGTGTAGTGGGTCTAACTTGACTCACTACTTTAGCTTACACGTTGCGCAACGTGTATGAGGAATCGTAAGTACTTAGTAATTACTTAGGTTAATTATATTTGAGTACACAAATATAAGTTGACTTAGACAAGACTCCAAGTAGTTAGTTTAAGGTAAAATGAGAACTGTATTGTTTGTAAATTGATCTTCCTCTAAAATCTGCTAAAACTGTTTATCATCTATGAAAGGGTTGGCAGCGGCTGGCTGTCAGAGCCCCGCTAATATGCATGTCTCTGATTGGTAGAAAGATGCTGCTTTCTACCAATAGGATCTTTTGGGTATGTGTGGACCACTCACTGTGGTGGTCCACTTCAATGTATCCATCGGTGTGTCTTACACCAATGTGAGGAAGTATCCAAAACGTTTAACAGATAACCTATCTGTTAAATTCACAAGTGGCTTGCAGCCACTTGTACGTGTAACCCCGTTACAAAGGGCGGCCTGGTGCCTACTTCGGTGGGGCCACGGGGGAGTTACAGTGGGTTCCACGACACCGCCATGTAGTCGAGACTCCCCCGTTGGTGCACAGATGCCAGGCAGGCCGTCCCGAATTTGTAACATTGCTCACTTACCTGCACCCCGGGTTTAATTACCTTGGGAATGGCATTTGGGTGCTGCAGCTCTCCACTATACTGACCGTTACTTTCTCTAAAGTGGGTAGCAATACCCATTTTAAGATGGTAAGAAAGACTGCAGCTGGCACCCGCCGCCAACGTAGGATTTCGCGTGCCCTTGCCGCAGCGACCGCTCTTGGGAGCCGCGACCCTGAGGTACCCACATCCGCCCGCCAGCGGCGTGGGAAATCTCATACCAATCCGGGGTAAATGGGGCAGATCTCGGCGAAGCCGGGTGACCTGCCTCATCTCCGGGCCAGTGGTCGTGTATGGGACCGGCGCTCTAGGTGGACGCACCTATTTGCGTTTCTGTGTCCGCGGCGGGGCGCGTGTATAGGACCCTGGAAATGGCGACGGTGTTCTTCGACTTTATGTCTAACGCGCCATGTGACTCTGTTGCGTGTGCGTAGGCAACAATGGGTCGAGTCAAAAGAAAAGGACGCGCGAGGAGATCGAACAGGCCATGCGGGACAATGAGCGTATCAACGCAACTCCCGCTGCCCCAGAGGAGCCTGCCGCTAAGAAGCGCCGCCAAGCGCGTCGGAGGGCAAAGCGCAACAACTTAAACAAGGAATTTCAAGCGCTTAACGTGACAGGCACAGCAGCTACGGTCACGGCAGTAGAGAGTCACGTCGCGATCGGAAACACGCCAGCTGCGCCTTCACGAGTCCACCAAGAACAGCCTGTGGTCCCGACAGTGGCGCCTGTTGTTCCTACAGTTGCAGCAGCGGTTGCCACCACAAGGGAGCAAGTACCCACCCTTACCTCGGCGGAGGCAGCGCGTAGGCGGCGCGCAGCGATGTCGGCTTCTCAAAAGGAACGCACTCGAGCACGCGATAGAGAGAGAGCCCGAGTTAGAAGGGCTAACGTGACGGGATCCCAGCGCGAGCGTCAACGACGCCGAGATGCAGAACGCCAACAGGCACGTCGAGCGTCAGTCCCCGAGGCCGAACGAAGCACAGCACGCGAACAAAATCGTTTACTACAGGCCGATAGAAGAGCTAATCAAACCGAGCAACAACGGGAGATCGCGCAGGAGACCAACCGTATTCAACATGCACAACGCCGTCAGCAAGAAACGCCTGATGAACGTGAGGAACGGCAGGAACGTGAACGTGTTCGTCAGGAAGAACGTCGAGCTGCGCTAAGTCAGGAAGTGGTCGAAGCGGAGCGGGTCGCCCGTCGGGAGCATCAAGCCACGGTTCGCGATGCTCTGGACGGAGATGAGAGAGAGGAACGGCGGCAACAAGAGCGTATACGACGCAGCACTCTTTGCAAAGGTCATGCACTGGCAAACCAAGAGGATTTCAGAGTCTCTATGCTTAGCGGCGACAACATCGTCAATGGGCGCCATAGACTACCTCCGACTACAGTCTGCTCTCATTGCAACGCGTGGAAGTGGCATGCAGAGTCCAAGAAAGGCTGCTGTTTAGAGGGAGCGGTGCAGTTACCTCCACTACGAGCTGCGCCTCCGCGACTGCACCAGTTGTACACGGACGCCGAGTTTCGGCGCCGCATTCGTGCCTACAATCAAGTGTTGCCTTCACGTCGATTGGGACTTCCTGTAGCAACCGCTCCAACTTCAGGGACGTGAGCCAAGACGAGAGCGTTACTGGGCAACGTGGCGTATACACGTATCGTATTCAAGGAGCCATGGGACACTACCTGGGCTCTCTGCTTCCGCGAATCGATACTTTCACAAACGAGCCGATGCCCCCCGAGTTTGCCCTGATCTACATCGTCGATCCAGACATGCAACAGCGAGCGGAGCGTCACCGAGGTATCTTCGCTGACCTCCATCCCGGAACGCTGCTGGAGATCG
The DNA here is from genome assembly GCF_018691715.1 of Phytophthora cinnamomi. Taxonomy (NCBI): domain Eukaryota; phylum Oomycota; class Peronosporomycetes; order Peronosporales; family Peronosporaceae; genus Phytophthora; species Phytophthora cinnamomi. Next base: position 360,129 of record NW_027151037.1, read on the forward strand.
AACAAATGATGGAGGAGTGCAATCCGTTCGCGCAACAATTTCTCAACTTCGCGGAGAAGCTGCGCGCCGACCAGGCAGCGGAAAGGAGGTGGTTGATATGGTGTTCCGGCTACACGAAAAGAGGTCGAACCCGCGAACCCACAACCTACCAACAGTCTCGGAAGTTGGGGCGACTCTTATCGAGGACGGCAACTTGGGCAGCCCGCGCAACATCCTTCTGCGTACTAAAGATCACTCGCTGCTGCGCCTCTTCGAAACACACTCTGTGTATGACCCGTTGCAGTACCCACTACTTCTTCCGCATGGAGAACTGGGTTGGACCTACACAGACGTGTATGCGAACAACGTGGTGCGCAGAAAGAAGCGTGAAATGTCCCTCCGCGAGCACGTAGCCTACCGGTTATTCCAGAAAGTCGGTGACGAGTCGGTACTGCACCAAGGTGAACGATTATTCCAGCAGTACTGCGTAGATCAACGAGCCAAGTGCGAGCAAGAGCAACTGCGTTGGGTGGCATCTCATCAAGCCGAACTACGGGCCGATCAGTACGGCGGGGTTCGAGACGCGCTTCTAAGTGAAAACACGGCGGTTCTGCGCGAGGGCGAAGCCCTATTGACGGAGTACAACCGCGAAACTGGGGCGTTACAGCACCCAGATGAACCGCAGCGTCGCTCGGGACACTTCCTGGACCAAATTGGCAAGCGCATCGTTTTACCAGCTACGCATTCGGGGAGTCCGCGGGCCATGTACAAGTCTTACCAAGATTCCATGGCTATCGTGCGGGAGTACGGTAAACCGGACGTCTTCGTCACTATGACGTGCCATCCTACGTGGGAAGAGATCCAGGAAAAGATACCGGAGCCAAACCAAAGCGCTCAAGACCGCCCAGACATCGTAGCGCGTGTTTGGCAGCAGAAACTCGCGGCTATGCTGAAAGACTTGGATGAAGGCGTACTGGGACGTGTTCTGACGAGGATCTACGTGGTGGAGTTCCAGAAGCGGGGCCTCCCACACGGACACATTCTTGTCATTCTCGCAGACGAAGACAAGCCGCGTACAAGACAAATCATCGACAAGTTGTGCTCTTCGGAGCCCCCGGACGCCGAGATCAACCCTCAGTTGTACGAGACCATCCTCACTTGCATGATGCATGGTCCATGTGGCGCGGCGAACCCCTCCAGCCCCTGCATGAAGGACGGGAAGTGCACGAAGGGATACCCGAAGCCGTTGGTAGAGGTTACCCAAGGAAACGTGAACGGGTTTCCTGTCTGCAGACGTCGCCACCGGCCTCCAGGAGTACTCAAGTTCAAGGGAAGGGAATACGACAACGCCACCATTAACCAGTGGATGGTTCCGTACAACCCCACCTTTCGCAAAAGTACAACTGTCATATCAACGTGGAGGTCTGTAAGGCCCTCACGGCAGTCAAATACCTGTACAAGTACGTCTGCAAGGGGTCCGACAAGGAGGTAATAACTGTGGAAACGGCGGGTGGTGAGTCGAATGGCGCAATGATGGAGCCCAACGAGATTCTCCGGTTTCTGAACGCAAGGCATATATCTCCGATAGAGGCATGTATGCGGCTTCTCGACTTCTCCGTTCAAGACAAGACGCACTCCATCGTACAGCTGACGATCCACCTGGAGAACGAGCAATTCGTGACCTTCCGTTCGAGCGAAAACCCGGATCGAGTTCTCACGCGCGGTCGCCACCCGCTCCTTCGAACTGTGCACGAGCGAGACCCCGGAGAACCAAGTGGCGAAGGCCATTGTGTACCAAGACATTCCGAAGCTGTTCCGATGGGATGACAAGGCAAAGAAATGGGTTCGTCGCAAACAATACCAAGCGGCGCTTGGGCGGATGGTTCATGTTACCCCTCGGGACATGGAGCGGTTCTACATGCGTGTACTGCTATGTCACCGCAAGGGACCTCAGGCCTTTGCCAAGGTTCGGACAGTGGATGGTGTTACGTATGCGTCGTACCGCCAGACCGCACTCAAACTGGGCTACCTTGAAGACGACGCAGAATGGATGGCGTGTATGGAAGAAGCCGCAGCCTTCAAGATGCCGTACCAACTCTGCCAGCTCTTCGCGACGATCATTGTTTATTCTCAAGTTTCGGAGGTTCGCCAGCTATGGGATCGATTCTACGAGGTTCTTTCACAAGATTTCGCGCTCACATACGAGGACTTGGAAGGACAGGAGAAGGAAGACACGATCAGGTTCCACACACTCAAGGACCTTAACGACCTGCTCCAGATCAATGACTACGTAGTGGCGGACTGTGACCTCCCTCAGCTGGATGAATACCCGCGGCTGGTGTTGGATTCGCTGCTGCGAAACAACCTCCTTCGACGCGAACTGGAGGGGTACCAGCACGCTACCCTTCAAGCCATTGTGGACCAAGCAAGCCTGCTGAACGACGGCCAACGAGCTATTTACGACGAAATCATCCAGGCGGCCGAAGCACCAGTTCAAGGCAACAAGCTATTCTTTATTGACGGTCCGGGAGGTACAGGAAAGTCAAGTCTGCTGCGGCATATCCTGGCGAAGGTGCGACTGTCCGGGAAGATCGCGATTGCTGTGGCTTCGAGTGGAATTGCTTCGCTGTTGCTCATGGGTGGGCGCACAGCGCATTCAACGTTCAAGATACCTCTCAAGCTGAACGACAAGTCGACGTGTGCGATTTATAAACAATCGCGCCTCAAGATGTTGATCGAGAGGGCCAGTTTGGTTATCTGGGACGAAGCTCCAATGACTCACAGGCACGCCTTCGAAGCGGTCGATAGATCTTTGAGTGACATCATGGGTAACGACCAGGAGCCTTTTGGAGGAAAAGTATTTGTACTTTCGGGTGACTTCCGCCAGATTTTGCCGGTGGTAGTGCGCGGCACACCAGCGGAGACCATCGACGCGTGTCTGAAGTCATCTACGCTCTGGCGAGACTTCAGGCAGCTGCATCTCACGGAAAACATGCGTGTACAATCGGCAAGTAACGAAAGCACCGCCGCAGAGCTCGCGGCTTTCTCGGAGTTTCTCCTACAAGTCGGAGAGGGTAGGCACGAGGTCATCAGGTCACTGGGCAGGGACTTTGTGAAGATTCCGCGCGATATGCTGATTTACAACATCTATGAAGAAGGAGACGACATGGAAGACGAAGAAATCGCACCTGGAGCTGTTCCACGGGGTTTGAAGAACATTATTGATAAGATGTACGCCGACATCAACGATCCCGAGGTTGCTACGGACGAGTACTTCGCCAACAGGACCATCGTGACGACTACCAACGCCGTGGTGCACCGTATTAACCAAGCTGTCTCGGAACGACTCTCCGGGGAGGCCCACGAGTATCTATCCGTGGATTCAGTGGATGACGACAACGAAGGAAACTTCTTCGAGCGAGAGGTGTTGCATTCGGTGACTATCAACGGTATTCCTCCACCTACGCTAACACTGAAGGAAGGCGCCCCAATTATGATGATGAGAAACCTGAACCCCGACTTGGGCCTCTGCAACGGAACGCGACTACGGGTTGTCCAGCTCAAGCGTCACGTCATTCATGCTACCATCATGATTGGCGAGCGCATAGGCCAAAACGTTCTAATTCCAAGGATCGTCTTCGTCAGCGATGGGGACGCGCGCGAGTTCCCCTTCCGCTTGCGACGCAAGCAGTTTCCGGTTGTACCAGCGTTCGCCATGACCATCAACAAAGCCCAAGGCCAAACCGTCCAGAACCTAGGTTTGTATCTGGCGACACCCTGCTTCTCCCACGGACAGCTCTATGTGGCGCTGTCGAGAGTTACATCCAGGTCCAAGTTCAAGGCTTTGATCGAGTATCCGGAGCTGGAGGAAGACGACGGTGCATACACTGACAACATTGTGTACAGGCAGATATTCGAAGATGCTTAGGCGGAGTAGGCATTCAGCAGTACAAACTTCATAATTTACATAAATACATGTCCTTTTGGAAGTGCGTTTCACTTAATGCATCCCTTTGACGAAACCATCGCCCGCCGGAGCGAAGCGGAGGCGGACGGGCCACACTACTGCGACCAAACCCACACCCACCGCCGCGATGCGGTGGCGATCGGCTAGTCTTAACCCCCAACTAACCGAGTCTCCAGTCTGTCTGTCTCCTGTCCGTCGTATCCCGCCCTTGGGGCATCAGCCTACCGTAGAGCATCGTCCTACCGCCCTGCATTAGCGCATTAGTAGCCTGCCCTATGGCATCTCACCATCTTCCGGACTGTCTTATCTTTGCCCGATATTACAACGCATAGCCATGCGTTATTTTATTCGTCCTGTGATTGGCCGATTTCGGCTCAGCGCTCACATTTCCTTTTTTGAATCTCGCGCGCGGCGGAGCGAGGAAGCGCTCGGACGTCGAGCGCCGCTGCGAGCCCCACAGGACGCGAGCGCCGCACAGCGACAACGGTGCGCTGCGTCCGCGACATAGCAACCTGTACATGCGCCCTAAAGTCAATAGTGGACGACCTTCTGGGCGTAAGCGTTGACTGGATAAGTACATAATATATTTTACTGCACTGTGATTGGCCAAAACCCTCTCTGTTATAATATATTGCTATTCGGAGTGCCACACACATTTCACGATACAGAACGCGAAATACAAGACGTACACTGGACAGGGGTGAACCCGGACCTTCAAGCACCTCCCGCAGGAACTTTAAGCACGCCGAACCTTTAAGCATGCTGGACATTCAAGCACCGAACGCGATCGCGTAGTAGTGGAGCGAGCTGGCACAGCGAGCGTAACGGGTTGAGACAAACGGTATGTTTAGCAGTGGAGCGAGCTGGCACAGCGAGCGTAATGGGTTGAGACGAACGGTATGCCAAGTAGTGGAGCGAGCTGGAACAGCGAGTGTAACGGGTTGGGACGAACGGTACACCCACCGGAGCGAAGCGGAGGGGGCTGTGGAAATAGTGGAGCGAGCTGGAACAGCGAGCGTAACCGGCTGCGACAAACCACACACACACCGCCGCGAAGCGGCTGCAATCGGCTAGTCCTAATCTACTAAAACCAACAACCCGGTCTCCGTCCGTAACGCATTTCTGTCGCGCTAACCCGGACTTCGGATTGACCTAAACAACTTTAAGCTGCCGAGCACAGCGAAGGCGGCTCTGATTGTATGAAGTAGGGTTGGTTTATATTACTTCTTGATTTTGGTGAGTCAGTTCCTCTCCATTTTTGATGGTGCCGTTCGACTGCAAGACATGTAATGCCCGGGTGGTGCAGCCACCCATTACGGTGGACTGTTTGGGGATGCAGCTGCGGCGGTGTGGTTACTGCGAGGTGCTCCTCGCATGCGACGCTTTCACAGTAGGACACGCTACGGCGGGCGCTCACCGCTGCATTGCGTGCGCCAACGGCCCCGACGTCGTGGTCTACTGGCACCGACCAGAGCCACCGCCTTCAAAGCCGTCGGTAGACCCGTGCGAACGCAGCGCGGTCCTGGCGGTCGCCACAATGAGCCCTCCGCTGCCGCCCGTTCCCCGTGCCCGGACCGTGAGCGACGCAAGCGCTGCCGCTTTCGCAAGGTGCTGCGGCGGCGCCCGGAGAAACATGCAGGCTAGCTAATTTAATAATAGAGCCGCCTGTTGGTTACCGTTGTTGAATTCGAATTAGTGGGGTGAGTCCAATACCAGGGTGGATAAATCTGATAGTAGTACTAAAGGTTTAATGACCGACTATTATGTTATTTCAGTGGATACCAACACTTTATGCTGAAGGTTGCGGTTCAAGCCCCACACAGAACAGTTTTATCGTTCTCTGTTCTAGCGAGGTGGCGGCTCCTACCATCCTATCAATGTCCGCCGGAGCGAAGCGGAGACGCATCTTCAATAAAACGTCTGGAAAACTACAATTCGAAAGTATTAAGTACGTAAGTAAGTTTGAGGATACTGAAAATTCGAGTACGTACGTTATCCTTAATAGTATACTTGTCCTGAAATCTTAACGATACTCCTGGGTACCTAATATATAAATGAAACGGGAGTGAAGCATGTTTGAATCATTGTGGCTATGAATGGTTAGTGTCTTTACGGGTTTTGCCAATTCACAAAGAAATCTGTTTACTTAATGATACCGTTCTGTGCACGACTACCAATCTTGATGCAGTGGGAACTCACAATCATAAGGTCACGGTTTGGATTCCCACTGTCACTCCGGGTCGCAAGATGGGGACTTTTGAATTGGGAATAAATGGTCTATTCCACCCACTCGAATTCGTCCGGGGTCGAATATTTTGGGATATTCATGAAATCTCATCCACCCATTGAATAAGGGCTATGCATCATTTTTTGAAACGATTTTAACGCAGAAAACATATAAAATTACACTATTTTGCGTTAGTAATGCATCTTAGTACCCTTCTTCTCAATCACTTCAATGGAGCATCGAGACATTGAATATATGAGCCTTGTTAGCGTAGCTTGATCGATGTTTTTCCATGCCACTAGGATAGCCGTTGTTAGCGCTCCAACACTAGTGTACTGGTGACCTTTCGGGTAGACTTTGCGAGCCAGTCATGCCCACAGATTTCAACCGTGTTAAGATCGGGTGAACGTGCAGGCCAGTCGAGCACACACATTCAACCCCTGTGCTTGGATTTCTTTGACGTGTGAATGGAGGTGCTGTCTTGTTGGAAGACAAAGCCCCCCCCCCCGTAGTTTAGATGGGCATAGAGTAGCAAGAACTCCGACACTTTATATATGTACTTTGCCGAGGCCTGCCGCCCAACCAGCACCGCGAGCTCCGTCTTGCCCGTGGAACTGAAACCACCCCACACCATCACAGAGCCCCCCCCCCCTCCCCGTTTTCACGCCTCACCGTCATCCTTGGTGGTCGTCACACATCATACCAGTAGCTTTGGAGGCCATCAGGCCCGTCCAAATTGAACATAGTTTCATCTGGCACTCTCAGTCATCCATTGGCGTGGCAACCGTGTGTTTGGCCCACGCCAGTCGGTGAGCTTTGTGGACGGCCGTTAGTGCCAGCGTGTTCTCCACCTTGGCGTAGACTAGCCAATCTACACCAGCAGGGAGATGCCGTATCGCGCGGAACGAGCACTTGCACTTGCGCTCCGCCATCACTGCGCAGCCGTGTAGTCAGCGCTGGCCGCCTTGGGAAGCATGAAACGAGCGAGACTCTCGGACTCTATGGGCTTCCTCCCAGGTCGACGGAGCTTCCAGCATGGCACAGTAAGTGCACGTTCAACTGGGTCGCGTGAGCGCTTGATTTTTCGTGCGATAGTTCGAACCGAGAGCCCTCCTTCGTGTAGTTCTCGAACGTGCACTCTCTTCGTCGTTGAGCCAAGACTACATCCACCCAAGAGTCTGGAAATGAAGCAAAACGCGTGACGGCTTACTGCAGGTGGGGTCTCCCATGGGTGGACAGCAAGTCGTTCAACTATCACTTATCTTACTTTTAGAATGGGCTTGAGTGGCCAGAAGTTTGGACCAGATACCCCAAAAGGTATATTGTAGGATACGTATTCTGTGGTCGTACACCTAATCCCTATCATTAGCTTGAACACTTGCTCCATCCAATCAGCCTTAATATTAATACAATTGTTGGATCGACCGCGGTATTTCAATCAATCCTCGCGTTGTAGTGGTTGGTTTGTCGTGCCCCGAATTATTTCCGGAAAACTTCGGAACTTTCCTTTTCGCAAAAAGAAGTATCTATATAAAGCTTCAGATGTTTGGCGTTCTTATCGGATGTCTACTGTGTGCCGGACCAAACACCCAAATAAAGCGTGCTTGCAATACTGAAGATATAATGACAACGTGGAAGCTCCTAGGGTCGCTGTAAGAATCGCGCCAAGACGGAGAGGAGATGAAGCGAAGATCCCGTGGCCTCGACACCCCAGCAGGCACAATTGGCCAAGAACTAGCCGCAGAAAAAGTGTTTGGGGAGTTCCCCTCCTCGACAGGAGTGCCGAAATCAGTGTTTGATTGCATGCATAATCGATACCTAGCGGTTTTAGCCTTCTCACTCAAAACTTCTACTCATCACTCACAGCTTTCGAAATATTTTTCCAGGCTAAATAGATCAACAGGGCCCATGCTCTGGATGGCTTGCTTGCTCTGGCGACGGTACTAGGCTACTTTCTCAAATTCTAAACCTCCTACTTGAACGCTACCCAACTTCCCTATCCGTTTCAAACGCATCGGCCAAATACGTGACAAAATGGCCGGCGCATTGAAGAACGAAATCCACGAGCTAATAATGTTCAGAAGAATGATGAGCTTGGATGTAAAGTTGATGATCTTTGTGCACTTGTGGAGCCCTTAGTCTTACGCGCCGACGTTGCCGCTGGGCTCAAAAATGTGCACGATGCAGTTCTAATAACCCTTTCGATCCTAAACGCTGTATAATGCATCGCTCTACGAAAATTGACCAATCAAGTTGTGGACATTATAGTTTAAGCTTATCATAGCGCCGTCGCACAGCGTAAAACGAAGCATTATGCAGCATGTTACAAAAAAACTAAAGACATGCAGGTTACCTGAAAATCTCGTAAAACACAGCATAATGCCGCGTTGTGCAAAACTATATTGAATAAAGCATACGAAATTTACAACAGGAAATGTATCGGCAACAAAAGGGTTGGCATATTTTCGACCGTGTTGTCGACACCTGCTTCACATAAAAGCAGCAGTTGACGACAGCGGAGTCAGGAGAGCTCTTTTTAAATATTGATCAAATTCAGATCTCCGTAGTTCAAGGTGCATCAATTTACAACTCTCCTGAGCGATGACAGCGACGTATGGTGCTTGCCTTCGGGATGTTCTTTGTGCGCTATTAGAGACCTTCTGAATACGTGTTTCCTTTGGTGCCCCGATTAGCTTACCTTTCCCCACCTCAGTCACTTTCGATCCAGGTTGTTTAAAACCGGCAAAAGGAGTCGGGCAATTTCCCCGTGCATATCAGCGAGAATAATGACTGTATATATTTGTCCGCACCAGCGTTGTGGATCCAAACCGTTCGAGTGCCTGGATAGAACTTTGTGGACGTATCATCCGTGTCATTGGCCTCGTAGTACTGAATAATATGTGCTCTCTTGTCGTTGCCCGCGCTTTCACGGTGAAATTCGTTTGGCATTCTGCGGACGCCCTTGATGCTGGTTTGGCCTTTTGGGGGGATTTTTCATCGGCGCCATTTTGGGTAGACTTGCTTTCCCAGACTACTGTACATCGAGGAAATACCAAAACCACCGTCACTTTTTGCGATCAGTACTCCACTAGTATCCAGGCACCACCGCAAAACAGGGTATGCACCTGGCACCACATAACAAACATACAATATACAGCGCACGTTGATTGGCATAATTAGCACCAATAGGAACATGATTAGATGCCTTTCTCTTTGCGTCCGCCCATTTGCCAGCCAGGCCCCGCCCAAAGCACATATGCAAGCGGTATTCACCGAGAATCTGAAACGCATCGTCGACGAGGGCGATTATGGCGACAAAAAATGCGACAAGGACGTGATCAAGGCGCGATTGCCCTATGGTAAGGACCGCTACATCACGCCTCATTACCCGTGGCAGCGCATCGTCGAATCAAAACGCCTGCCCGGCTCTGTCATGAGGCCTGCGACTCTGTAACCGGTGACTATGGCCACATGCGCATCCCTAATGACTCGCAGTACCTGCGCGATGCGCTGATGACAGCAGATATCCGTCGGATTGTGGAGGAAGGGGCGCGCGAGGCTGGTGAGCATGGGGTTTGCACACTTGATCGGCTTGTCGTTAAGATACCGGCCTACTACTCAGAAGTGCTGTTCAAGAGAGAGGAAGCCTACGTCTATAACTCGCAAGTTTGAATGCAAGCCGTCAACCGCGAGTCCCCGATCCACGTCGACCACGGCTGCGCGGTTTCGTGCCTCCCTCTCCATGCGCCAAGTTTATGGCTGTTTTTCCCTCAGCAACCCGAGAAGCACAGTACAGTCAACTACGGCTTCGAGGTGGACACTTTCAACCGGATGTTGAAAGCAATCGGCAGCGGTGTTCTAGTTCAACGACCGAGCGACGTCGTGGTTCTCACAAACCTGCTCTTCCACTCGGTCATTCTTGTCTACCAACCAAAGACAGCAGAAATTGACAAGGGGGGCGTAATATTCTGTGCCCGCGTCGTGTTCGAGAAGAACCGATGGGCGTCGTTTCGGTACGCTGCAAAGGTGGCACCAGGCTCCCAGAAAGGGCCACGAGAAACTTGGGAATCGCTACGTTCCACATACAGCACGGCGACTACAACCTAGAAGACTATGAGGAAGCAAAGAAGCTGTTCACGGCGAAGCTGCAGCTTCCATAGAAGTCGGATAAGGCACATGATGAAACTGAGGGTAAGAAGGACAAAAAGCGCAAGATGGAAGAGAGAATAGAAAAGGTGCGCGCTGGGAAGAGAAAAAAACAAGGTTGTTCAGAGTATTAGGCTTTACTCTGCACTACATCCGTTGCGTTTGCCTTAGATATTTGTTAGCCTTTTGGATAAGAAATTATGGGACCATGACATTTTCCAAATCGCAGTCTATCTTGAGGCAATGCCAATATAGCGTAGTCGTTGCCCTCAAATAGATCTAGATAACCTATAGAACAACTTCCATTAGCTAGCTTATCGCCTGACGCACTTATCTCTAGCGATCTGCCTTATGGAAAATCGCCTATGTAAGAGTTTTCGACTATATTACATGAATGCGCAACCTGCTCAGTCTGGGTGTGCACCTACTTTTCCCTAGGCTTGTCCGTTATTCTTGGGTCGCCTCGCTCTAGTCGCCGCGCTTTTCGAATGGTTGCACTACGGTTTGCCAGTATCTCCCTCCCCTTCAAGTCGGTAGCACCTCGAACCTCCATTGCATACAGCACGTGAATGCAATATCCATTATTGGTCCAGATGTTCCAGGTGCGAGCCGTATTTCATACGTCCTGATGCAGGCATTGTGCGTGTTCCTAAGTTTGCCGTCAGCATGTGGAGCGCAGCTGATACGGGGAGATCCTCTAGCGTTCTGCTCCGCGTCTTGTCATGCACACGTGGGATCGGAGAGCTCAAAACCCTCAACACATCCCTACGAGTTTCATACGCGGTATCAGAGAGGATAAACGCAACGCTACTTTAGTCGTAGTGCAGCGAGAGTAAGTTGGAAAAAGACACCGCTAGTGCACGCCACGCCATCTTGGTATCACACACCTCGCAAATGTCCTTGTTTCCATACTCTCGCTTTCACAGAGTGTAAGGAATTGAGGGATCATGGCGCCAATTTTCATTTCGCACCACAGCGTCACGTCCCGCTTAATTGCAGCACTATAGGTCTCACACAGTTCGATCGTGGTGACAAACGACACGGCGTGTGGAAACACTGGCAACGTCGAAACTGCTGAATCAACCAAAACTTTGAGAAATACTCGGAGAACTCCTTCGTCTTCACCCACTTTCACTGCTCCTTGGCCTGTTCCTCCTGAAACACATACTCACTTCTCGTGAAGTGCAAATCAAGGATGTCGCCAATTACCGCCGTGACCGTGGCTGAGCGCATCCAGCGTGTTTTCTCAAAAAACGTTTTGGTCACGTGAAAGTAGCAAAACCATCGTCCACAGAGCGACACTGGACTGCGTCGGCATTCCGAAGCTTCCACTACGTCACATAGTAGCTCTTTAAGGGTCAAAACATCGACTTGTCCATTCACGACCATTGCGCTGAGACATTTTTGAAGAATAGCACCACCGTGATGGAACAGACCAACACACCGCGATCATTTGGAGACGTGCTGCAGCTTCTCGCCCGCCAACAAGCTGATTCCCAAGCCATGATGCAGCAGCAGTACACTGCTAGTGACGCCCACATCGACGCGCTCACCGCAAGACCAGCAGGGACTCGCAAGCATCAACCTCCTACTTACCATGGAAAACTCGGCGGGGGTCTCGAGCTATCGTTTTTCGCTGTGGAACAGTTCTATGCGGACTATCATCCGCAGATGACTGAAGAGTCTTCTCAGTTCGTGATTATGGTGTCTTGTCATTTCGGAGTCACCCCGATGAATTGGTACCGACAGTTCTCGCTGGAGTGCGACAGCTCTGGCCGCGTGAAGTCATGGGCGGTTTCCAAGGAAGCCATGCGCCATCCATTCCTTCCACCCGACAGCGAGTATTGCTTGCGCGAACGGCTGTGCGCGTTCAGTCAAACATCGTCACTGCATGATTACCTGACAGATTTTCAAAACCTACTCATCAACTGCACGATGCCATCAGCTGGAGCTCCGCTTTTACTTTCAGCAGGGGTTAAAGCCAGCAACTGCAAATCATGAGCGGGAGAACGGTTTTCCTCCGGTGCTGCCGCAATAGCTTTGGTATCTGAGCTGTTATAGGTGGTGCAGAGAGTTGGACCTCCTGTACGTTCTTTGTTCACCAGTGTTTTAGAGAGCTAGACCTAGCAATGTATACACGCGGGTGCCCTTTGACAAAGGATTATTCCAGTCGTACGAGCTTGTAATTCCCTCGATCAACCTGCTTATCTTATGATTTGACAAGGACACGGGAGCGATTTTGTGCACGGAATCAACGCGAAAATCTGCTCTGTCGCGCCGACCGAAACCCAGCGTTGTTCATTCAACATGTAGATGCTACCTCAAGTCGGCTATCAGATCATCGTAGTAGAGATCTCGGACAGAGCACGCCGCAATGCGCCTACAGAATGTTTTTTACGTCTCGCTACAACACTAGCAGCACCATGCCGAGGTATCCACGCTGCTGCGTCGGGTATTCAAGGATGTGACTGGTAAGCCACTTCGTGTGCATTACTCCATGGGCACGGCCCCGTTCTGAAAAGCGATGAACTTACTTCGAAGGACCGTTTGGCACGATGTGATCCACTTCCTTGCAGCGGTGGCAAGAAGTAGTCGTTTCCAGTCATTACCAAGCATGAGAGCACGTTTCCCAGCGTGATCAAACCTCATCGCGAATTGGCCAGCCTCATCAAGCGTCGACGGGAGATGCTCCCGCACGTGCCTTGCGGTTGCTGGCTTTAACCCCTGCTGAAAGTAAAAGCGGAGCTCCAGCTGATGGCATCGTGCAGTTGATGAGAAGATTTTGAAAATCTGTCAGGTAATCATGCAGTGACGATGTTTGACTGAACGCGCACAGCCGTTCGCGCAAGCAATACTCGCTGTCGGGTGGAAGGAATGGATGGCGCATGGCTTCCTTGGAAACCACCCATGACTTCACGTGGCCAGAGCTGTCGCACTCCAGTGAGAACTGTCGGTACCAATTCATCGGGGTGACTCCGAAATGACAAGACACCATAATCACGAACTGAGAAGACTCTTCAGTCATCTGCAGATGATAGTCCGCATAGAACTGCTCCACAGCGAAAAACGATAGCTCGAGATCCTCGTCGAGTTTTCCATGGTAAGTAGGAGGTTGATGCTTGCGAGTCCCTGCTGGTCTTGCGGTGAGCGCGTCGATGTGGGCGTCACTAGCAGTGTACTGCTGCTGCATCATGGCTTGGGAATCAGCTTGTTGGTGGGCGAGAAGCTGCAGCACGTCTCCAAATGATCGCGGTGTGTTGGTCTGTTCCATCACGGTGGTGCTATTCTTCAAAAATGTCTCAGCGCGATGGCTGTGAATGGACAAGTCGATACTTGGACTCTTCAAGTGCTACTATGTGACGTAGTTGAAGCTTGGGCTCGTAAAGGGCAAAATGAAAAGTGATGTTGTAATTTAAACTCCGTACTCTCTTGTGCGCTAGACCATCTACTCACTTCATGACCACTCGTTTTTTTAATGCAATTATTGGTTGCCCAGTCGCCTCGTAAACGTTACCTTGAAGTCGTCACGTAAGGCGTCCCATAATACGTACTTCTCCGTTCCACTCGAATATGGCCAATTCGGTCTTGCACTTATTTCTAGTCATGTAGGTCTCCGCTTTCAAAGCGGAAACTTGCCCTTGAGAGCGTCAAGCTCGGCGCATCCTCCGGTATTTTTTGTTGACGCTAATAGGCGCTACAAAGAGAGCTAGGGAGCGTTAAGTAGGAGCCCCACGGACCCAAGTTTAGTTTTTTTGTCGTAATTCATCAGCGTTTCAGCGATATTACACCAAAAGACTAATGGCGGTGTTACCTGATACTCACGCAGGCATTCCCAGTCATAAATCGACTAATCTGCTGTTTTAGAGGCACAATAGCGTTCTTTTGAAACGGGGTTTTTCAAAGTGAGCAAGACGTATTATGGACAATCAACATCAAGGTAAAAATTAGACGTGTTTTTATTAAACAGATGGGTCGGATTTATTCAAAGTCGTTTTATTTGCTAGTCAAATTGTGGAGCACTTCAAAGCCGCGTTCAACTACTACCTTTGCAATCGACAATGCGACCGGAGGTGCGGTGCCGCGATAGTGCTCTTTCCGGACACGAGGCTGCTTGGGATTGTTGCCCCTCCCTCATTAGCGATCACCTCTTCCATGGCTTTCTCGAGGGTTACAAAACATTTGTCAATACTTGCTGAAGAAATCTCATGAAAGGCTTCGTTGACTGCGTCAATGAGAGCATCAAGGTTCTTGTTATCCTTTAAGTACTGAAACGCCTGCAAAGAGTTAAAAAAAAAAACTAGGTCTAACATGTTCAGATCAGGTAATCTAGGTGGTTGGCACGTCATTTCGATGCTCCAACCGCCTAGTTCACCCGCTTCGACAATATCAGAGTTCATGGGCGCGACATGGGGTCCAGCATTGTCTGCTAAGCCTGAATTACTCTTCCATTACGCCCTAGGTACCTAACAGCATAAATTAGACCATACAAATAGGAATACAGGACAACTGTACACCTACCGGACCATTTTTCCCGAATCGCGGGAAAAACGTTTTCGTTGAGCATTTTGACGCAAATTTCCCGGGTCGTGTTGATGTTCGTGACGTAGACGTCGCCCTTGGTCTTGTTCTTTGTAGTTTTCTTGGCTACCCGCTTCTCTACAATCGGCCAGATACCGGTTTTGTCGTCAAACGCATGTTTTTTTCGGTAGTTGTAGCACGGTCATGCAACAGCCTCCAAAACCATTACTTTCTGTATGGGTCGCTAATTCGGTGAACACTGATAAGGAACACGTTCGATAGGGGAAAGATAGACTTTGGTTGAGGGCTTGTATAAGTTAAACCGCTTGTCGTCGATGTGAACGACGTCATACATATGCTGCATGCGATACACGCTTGCCCCTTCAACATGCAACATAAATTAATCAGTGACTAATTATGTAATCATTTAACATCAAAAAAGGATTACCTATGGGTCGTTGTACAAGCGCTAAGCAGAAGAAAAGACGCCTGTGGCGGTGAATTTCTGCGAGCGTCGGTTTGACGCGCTGCACCACGCGTCGAAGTGCACCGTCCTTTAGATACCGCCACAGTGTAGTTTGAGGAATCCCCGTCGCCTTGGTCAATGACGCTAGCGTTTGCCGCTGACACAGCGGCACGTCAAGCGCCCGCTTAGCGACCTCGTCCCGTGAGAGCTTCCGCGGTGTAGGCTGTCTGCTGCTTCGTGGTGGCGCTAATAGCGTGTTAACGTCACCACAAAGCTTCCAGACTTTCCTTCAAGGATGAACGACACATGTCGAACCTGGCGCGAGCTCCATCGAGCGCCCCTCACAGCAGGTGGCCGCCCGCACTATGCTGCGTCAAGAATAACAGCGCCTTGACGCGCGTGGTTGGTTGAATGCCCTTGGCAGCGGTCCTCCTCGGCATTGTTGGTGCGAGAATGTAAATGGCACTGGTGGACGATAGCCCGCCCCAGCCAGTGAGTTAGTGTTTGCATACACCAACCCCTATTCGCCATTTCTGCATATTATATTTTAGGTGTGGTATACAAAAAATCTAAAAGGCCATATTCAAGTGGAACAGAGAACTATCGTAAATTACTGCGAAAATATAAACTACGTGCTCCGTAATAAATTACGAAATCAGTACAGACAACGGCGTACAAACACGCCACCTCCAGCTACTAGTTATCCATACTGAATCTCACTGTTCCACAAGGACACAAAAAAACGCCATCTACAAAACAGTAAAATATGATTGGCCGAAACAAATCACGAAACTGTGACAAATGCATGAAACATGCAAGTAATGCGCAAAATCAGAACAACAATTGTAGGAAAAGGTGCATTTCAAAATGATGTTAAACTACAACAATCGGGTACTTTGGAATGGCTTCTCGAACGAACTCACGGTAATGCTTTCGCCAAGGCTTTCCCAGGCAGTGATTGTCCGTTTTACAGCTGCCACGGTTTTGACTTGCTCCCCCTCCATAAGCCACAAAGAGCGAATTTTCTGCTTTAGTGGACCCACAACACCAACGTCTAGCGGCTGGTAGAGGGAGGTGCTATTGGGAGGAAAGGGGCACGCCGTTGAAAAACATTCATCAGCCACTAGTTCTTGTCCTTCAACAGCGATGTGGGGGTTATCTAATAGTCGAGAATCCTCACCTGCTTGTCGCGACGAGTATCTTTCGTGTAGGTCACCAGCTCTGTTGAAAGCGGGATCGATTCGCGCCGCCCTTGGCCCTTCAGTGTAGTGCCTTGCAGCGCCCTTGAACCCGCGGATGGCCTATAAGATAAGCAGGTTGATCGAGGGAATTACAAGCTCGTACGACTGGAATAATCCTTTGTCAAAGGGCACCCGCGTGTATACATTGCTAGGTCTAGCTCTCTAAAACACTGGTGAACAAAGAACGTACAGGAGGTCCAACTCTCTGCACCACCTATAACAGCTCAGATACCAAAGCTATTGCGGCAGCACCGGAGGAAAACCGTTCTCCCGCTCATGATTTGCATTGCTGGCTTCAACCCCTGTTAAAAGTAAAAGCGGAGCTCCAGCTGATGGCATCGTGCAGTTGATGAGTAGGTTTTGAAAATTTGTCAGGTAATCATGCAGTGACGATGTTTGACTGAACGCGCACAGCCGTTCGCGCAAGCAATACTCGCTGTCGGGTGGAAGGAATGGATGGTGTATGGCTTCCTTGGAAACCGCCCATGACTTCACGCGGCCAGAGCTGTCGTACTCCAGCGAGAACTGTCGGTACCAATTCATCGGGGTGACTCCGAAATGACAAGACACCATAATCACGAACTGAGAAGACTCTTCAGTCATCTGCGGATGATAGTCCGCATAGAACTGTTCCACAGCGAAAAACGATAGCTCGAGATCCCCGCCGAGTTTTCCATGGTAAGTAGGAGGTTGATGCTTGCGAGTCCCTGCTGGTCTTGCGGTGAGCGCGTCGATGTGGGCGTCACTAGCAGTGTACTGCTGCTGCATCATGGCTTGGGAATCAGCTTGTTGGCGGGCGAGAAGCTGCAGCACGTCTCCAAATGATCGCGGTGTGTTGATCTGTTCCATCACGGTGGTGCTATTCTTCAAAAATGTCTCAGCGCAATGGTCGTGAATGGACAAGTCGATGTTTTGACCCTTAAAGAGCTACTATGTGACGTAGTGGAAGATTGGGCTCGTAAAGGGCAAAATGAAAAGTGATGTTGTAATTTAAACTCCGTACTCTCTTGTACGCAAGATCAGCTACTCTTCTCGTTGTTGAATTCAATTGTTAGGCCCGTTCTCAACCGAGGCGGACGCATGCGTTTTTGAACACTTTGTGATTTGATTGGTTAACAGGACGTTACAAAAACGATACTGCACAACGCATGCGTAGGCAAGTGTTAACTACTTTTGGCCAATCAATGCACTGCAGCATTTGCATACTCCCAGCATTTGCACTCTCCCTCACAGCACTTCCCCCTCACAACACTCTCCCCCCCCCCTCATCTGACATGGCGCCGGTCCGGCTTCGACGTGCTTCTTCCCCGCGCTGCACCCCAGTGACTTTGACGATGGCAGGCGCACTGGATGCTCCGACGTTTAATAAAACTTGTTGTGGTGGGGGAGAAGCCTGCACGATCTCTGGCGTAAGGTTACGCGCCACCGGGGCTTGGTGGGTTGGGCCAGCTTCGCTCCCCATTGCCGGACGGGGGATTCTTGATCAGTGCTTCAGATATTGTTGAGTCGTGAACCACACGTAGATCACACAGAGTAACAGTACAATGATTGGATAATATTGATCAAACACTGGGCCAATCAAATTGGGTCAGTTTCAGTCTCAACCGAGCATACGGGGTAGGGCACGCATGTAACGCACGCGTCGAGAAAAACGCTTCGGCCTTAGTTGACGAGTCGCCCCGTAACCCCTAAGTCGTCCCGTAATACGTAAATTACTACGAAAATATAAATTACGTGTTCCGTAATATATTACGAAACCAGTAATGTACGTTCCGTGCTTTCACGTTGGCTCGGGTACCGAGAAACAACGTCGCGCACGTCTGCAATAGCTGAAGGTAGTTGTCCATGGCCGCGATATGACGCAAGAAGAGCTGTACATGTACATGTATGTATATCGTCAGGTATAATTGGTAGGTCTACTTTAACGATGACTTCTCGCTGATTATCTGTCTTCTAGGCTTAGAAAGGAAGAATCAACGCCTTTGTTAAATTGTCAACAGCTCTGATGCAGTGTCATGTGTACAAGTCATTTGGAGACGATGCTTGATGCCTAAATTCCCGCTAATGCATTCAGTAGTGATGGATATCACGACGGCAAGAATCGTTGCTCAACCTGACTGGTGAGTTTGTCTATTCTCGAGCTTGTAGGCGTGAATCCGCCGCCCTGGTTGAAGATACGGCGCGGCCACTTCCGCTTAGGACCTATGGCCCATAGGCTATGGAGCAAGCATCGAGCGCCTGGAGCCAGCAATATTTCTAGGGTAGTTTTAAAATTACTTCATATATACTAATATGTACCGTGCTTCGGAGTCGCTGACGAGCCAACAACAGGCGTGCGGCGTGAGGACGATTCCGGTGGTGCCGCTGTCGCCACTGGTCTCGGTTGATCCTCCACCGCCTTTTTCCTTTCTCTCGACGTTGGCGTCACCTTCACTATTGCATGTACGCGCGGGCAAAACGACTATAGCAGACGTAGCAGTTGCAGTCGACGCGCACTCACGACGCCTCCTGCCTGCACGATGTCTGTCAACCCAGCAGCAACCGTCACGTCGTTTCTGGCGACTGCTTCTTCCTCAACGAAGGCGGGCCCGCAGCTGCACCATGCGCGTCCGGCACCAAGCGGCGGAGAGCAGCCCCAAGCTAGTGAAGCCCTGCGCATCATAGCCGCGAGAACACTGCGTTCCCGGTCTTAGCCCGGATGGACTCTTGCTCACGAAGCGGCACTTGCCACCGACCGCACAGCGGAGCAGTCCGGTGGCTGCAGCCGCCAGACGCTCGCCATTGACACGCATCGCAGCAGCTGCCTCGACGCGTGCATGTGCTGGAACATATTGGCTCGCTGAGCTCGAACGAAGGCGGCGGGGATACATGTAACGGGGCCTGCTGGCGAGCGCCACGCTGCGGTACTGCGGCCGGCTGGCGTCCGCGTGACGCCGCCGTCCGTGCAAGAGCGGTTCGCTACTCTGTCAAGACACCGCCGTCGGCCGGCGTCAGGCTGGCCCAGCGAGCCAGCGGTCAAGCTCGCTCGCTGGCTGGCTCGCGACCCCGTTCGTGATCGGTTCGTAGGCGAGGGAGGAGGATGCTGCCGGGCAACGCGCGGGCAGCATCGAACCGGGGATAATCAGATGGTTTGGAGGCCCAGCCTCGCGCAGATCCTGGCAGTGCAGCCGATCGGTCGCCGCAGCACTGGTCTCGGCTGGCCAGGTCTCCGCTGCGCTGCGTGGCCACTTCAGCTCGGGCCGAAACGCTGGCCAGCTGAGAAAGTCGAGCGGCCGCGGCGAAAAGTTCGACGCGGCGGCGACGCGACGAGCGCGCGCGTCGGCTGCACTGCGGCCGATAGGCGCCGAGCTCCACGCAGGGCACCGCTGCCGCCGGCCACGCACGCACGGGCTCGGCCCCGCCCCGAGGCTGCTGCTGACACGGTAGTCAGCCAGCGCCGGCAAAGCTTTTTCTCGCATAAAATTCAGGCGGCTCGGCCACACAACGTGGGCCCGACGGCCCGTCTCTGCCAGCCACGCAGCCATTCGCGGCTGCCGCCACCGACGCTCGGTGGCCGAGACGCTGAAACCAACGCCCTCTCTCTTTGCTGCATTGAGTGAGTGTCGCAAAGGCCCCCCCCCCTTGGCCCAGCTAGTTTCGCATTGGCCGCGTCGCCCCCAAGCCGCCGCCCGAAGCTCCAGCAGACCGGCCGCACGATGCCGCCCAGCCTGATGCTGTCCCCGCAGCCGCAGGACGCCGCCTGCTGCGCGGCCTCCGCCAAGGCGCCGCCCAGCCCGCCGCCGGCCGGCCACCAGCCGTCGTCGTCGCTGCTCGGGCTGCCCCCGCGCCCCACGACCGCCAGCGTGAACCCGGCGGCGCGGCCCGCGCCGGCCAAGAGCTCGCGCGCGCGCACGCAGAGCCTGCCCACCGCCGGCGAGCAGCTGCTCGGCAAGGACAGCCCGTGGATGCAGCAGGCCGTGGACCGCGGCCTGTTCCGCCGCTTCGAGGACGTGAGCGCCGAGGTCGCGCGCCTCGCGCGCATCCAGAGCATGGACGCGTTCTCGTCCGCGGCCGGCGAGCAGGCGGCCGAGCCGCACCCGGAGCTGGCCGCCGTGCAGACGGAGCTCGGCCGCGCGCGCCGCCGCTCGCTGCGCATCCGCGAGGACCAGAAGCACATGATCCAGCAGTTGGAGGCCCAGCAGGACCGCGGCGTGCTCAAGAAGTACCTGGCCATGGCCACGGGCTCGGCCGCCCACCAGAAGAAGAAGACGGAGGAGCTCAAGAAGCAGCTCGGCCACCACATGGCCGAGGCCGTGCGCGCCGACGCCGAGCTGCAGCGGCTCGAGCGGCGGTCCAGCTCCCTCGTGGACGACTGGAAGCGCCGCTCCTCCTTCTCCACGAGCTCCCGCAGCGCGCGCAGCTACTCGGCCCAGCCCGAGGGCGAGGACGACGTCGTCGAGCAGAGCGAGAGCCGAGCAGCAGACGACAAGGATGCTGACGACGAGTACCTCTACTTCGACGAGGAGGAGGACATGGACATCGCCGAGCGCCTCGAGCAGCTCGAGAGAGAGAAGCAGCGGCTGCTGGGGCTGCTGCTCCGAACGCTGCGGCTCCCCGACGCCCTGCAGATGCACACCAACGTGGCCATGTACGCCTCGGAGGCGCAGGCCTGCGAGTCCATCAAGAAGCAGATCGACCGCGCCACGGGCCTGTACCATCAGGCGCTGCAGCTGCTGCGCATGGCCATGGCCACCGTCGTCTCCTCCCAGTACTCGGGCTCGGCGAGGGAGTTCGCCAACGGCCCGTTTGCGCTCACAGTGGAGGCCGGCCAGCTCATGGAGGCTGCGGCCATCGGCATCCAGCCGGAGGCCCGCCGCAGGTACCGACAGTTCGCCCCGGAGCTGCAGCACCTGCGCCTCCCCAAGTTCCCCCAGGTCGTGAGCGACTTCGTCCGTCGCGCACGAACCAACTTCGACCCGCGCAGTGCGCTGGCGCAGGAGGCTGTGAGGAGGCTCCCGGCGTGTGAGACCACCATGGTGATGACGCACAAGCTCGTGATCGAGAAGCTGGAGCTGCTCGACCGATGGAAGCGCACCGTCGAGGAGGACCAGGCGCACGCGCTGGACTCCCAGCACCGCCTCGAGACGCACCTGCAGCAGCGCCTCGCCGTGCTGGCTCGGTCCGTGTCGGTCTGAAGCGCTGTGCCGGGTGGCAGGTGGCGCAGCAGTGCCAACCTGTCGTCCCAGTAAGTGCATCAGCCGCACGCACTTATACCCCTTTAACCACCACACATAGCGACGCACGCGGCACGTCCGAGGCGTTGTTTAAGAGGGCGGGGGGTCTCGAGCGTCCCGCCTTCCCAAGTAAATTGTTCATAATTTATGCGTAGGCGACAAGAGATGTGAGCTCTGGCCTCACATGTCCGAGCGTTCCTGCGATCGATATCAAATAGACCGCGCTTCGCGTGCATCGTCATTTCAATTTGGCTGTGCCAGGAGTTGCATGCCTTCTTTCTATTCATGCAGCGGTGGCGGCCAGACCTTCGACTGGAAACCTTGCCGTGCATGCGCCACCACAACGAGAGAATGGTAAGTGTTCTCGTGAAGACGTTGGCAAATGAACGTCATGCAAGGAGCGAAACAACAACAAATTTGTTTACATGTACTATGTCAATACGCGGCAATCTTTTGCGGCGAACCTCTCTCCCGTCTAGCTTACCTCACTGCCCCCAGTCGTCCATATTCACATCGTTGTTGTCAGGTGGATCCATTCCGGGGTGCTGCATGTTGTCGCCGTTCAGGCCACGGTACGAACGGCCCATCAGAAAGTCCTGGCTCGCCATGGCCCGGGACTGCGGCTGTCCAGGCTGCTGCAACTCGTTGGCGAACATGTGATGGTCGGGGAGCTGACGCTGCTGGCCGGGCATACCCTGCGAGCTGAACACGTCCTGCGAGTGCATCTGTCCAGCTTGGCCATCGTCTCCGTAGAAGCTCGTCCGCGGGGCTGTCGGGGCTGGCCCACGCAGACCGCCCGGGGCATTGCCCACAAAGTGGCCTGAGTCTTGGTGCCGCACGACGTCGTGCATGTCCATGCCCATTTGAGCGGCCTGCTGGGCGTAGATATCCTGTTGACTTGTGCCCATTCCAGAAGACATTAGCATGCCCTTCGGCATGTCACCGTACAATGGGTGCTGCATCTGACGTGAGTGCTGCTGCTGCTGAAGCGCCGCTTGCTGCTGCTGCTGAAGCTGCTGCTGTTGTTGCGGACTCAGCATTTGCAGGTGCGACGATCCAGATTGCGGAAGATTTGGCGCTTTGCCACGCTGGAACTGGCGCTGTTGCTCTTGGCGCTGCTGCTCCTGGCGCTGCTGCTCTTGCTGCCGACGCTGCTGCTCTTGCTGCCGACGCTGCAGCTCTAGCCGTTGCTGCTCCTGCTGTCTTCGCTGCTGTTCCTGTCGCTGTTGCTCTTGGCGTTGTTGTTCCAGTCTCTGTTGCTCAAGGCGCTGCTTCTCTTGGCGCTGCTGCTCAAGCCTTTGTTGCTCGAGCCGCTGCTTCTGTTGCTGCTCCAGGCGCTGCTGCTCCAGACGCTGCTGCTCCAGACGGCGTTGCTCCTCCTCGATGCGCAGTTGTTCCTCCATGCGGCGCTGTTCTTCCATGCGGCGTTGCTCTTCCATGCGACGCTGCTCCTCAATGCGTTGTTGTTCAATGCGTTGTTGCTCGCGACGTTCTTGCTCTAGCCGCTGCTGCTCCAGTCGCTGTTGCTCACGACGTTCTTGTTCCTGCCGCTGCTTTTCTATACGCTGTCGCTCAAGACGTTGCTGCTTCTCTAAGCGCTCTCGCTCTCGACGCTCTCGCTCTTGACGCTCTCGTTCCTGGCGCTCACGCTCTTGGCGTTGCTGTTCCAGACGCTGTTGCTCCAACTGGCGCTGCTGTTCAAGTCGCCGTTGCTTCTCCAACTGCTGCTGCTGCTCTTCCAACTGCTTCTGCTGCTGCTCCAACTGGCGTTGCTGTTCGAGCCGCTGCTGCTCGAGGCGTTGTTGCTGTTGCTGCTGTTTGTTCAGAACTTCGAGCGCCTGGTCCAGAAATGACTGTTCGCCTTGGCCTGCAGCTTTCTTTTGCTGCTCAGTCTCCTTCAAAGCGGAATCTTTCTTGTCTCCCCCTTTTCCTCCGCGAATGGAAAACTGACCCTGGGGCGCTAATGCCTGCGCGGCCTCAGGTGCAGGCTTTGCATTCGTGGGTGGTGAGTTCAGCAGTGAGTCACTCCCTCCCGAAATGTCAGGCAAGACTGACGAAGTAATATCAGCAATTGCGCGGGATGCTAGCTCCAAATCCCCTTCACTGTCGTCATCGTGGTCTGCACGCGATTTGCTTTCAGCGGAGCTGTAATTGGACTCCTTGGCATCTGAGTCCTCGCTTCCCAGCAGTGACGAGATACCTTTCACTTCATTAGATGGAGTCACCTTGCTCGCTGCTGTAGCGTTCGTCCTAGCAGCTACGCCAGAACTGTTATCAGACGCGGAATCAGCTGTGCTCAAGCGCTGCTTTTTAGCTTCTGGTTCCTCTGCACTGGCTTCGCCGTCATCAGTGCTCAGATCATGGACAACACGTTCTGTGTCTTCCTTTTCCTTCGCATCCGCTTCTTCCTCTTCCTTCAGCCGTAGCTGTTCCTCTTCTTCCTCAGCTTTCAGGTCACGACATTTTTGATACAACATGTCCGTCATGTTCATAATCTCCTCGCTCAAATGCTCTTCCCGAGCAATTTTCAAAATACCGGATAGAGTTTTGCGCATACGTGCGCGATTCTGGCGAATTGCATTTAAGTTCACCTGATAATTCGCAATTTGGCGCTCAATAAGACGACGAGACGGAGGAATCTTCACCTTCGCAAATAATGCTGGGGTAGGCGGCAGCTTTACAGGAGCACCCGTACGTTTCCGCTTCGTACCGATCAAAGTCAATGACTTGTTCAGACTCGACGTCATCTTCTCGAAGTGATTTTCCATCTTTGTCCACTCGTTCACAGACTCGGTGATGTCGCGGAGTTTGTCCAACAGAACAGTTAACAGGAGCTGGTCACTGCTGGTAGTCATGAGCTTCGTGCTATAACGGTACGCCGGCACGAAGCGGTCATTGATGTTGGTGGAACGGATAAAGTTCCGCCGGTGACTGATGCTCTCCAGCAGCGTCTCATTGTAGTGAATCTTCTGTTCACACTTGTTCAAGTCGCTGGAGTACTGGTTGATCAAATCCACTACTTTCGAAATAGCTGCAGCCTCCACAGTTCGGGACTCTTCCAGCTGCATAAGCTCTGTTTCGGCGTTGCGTAAATGCTTTTCCGTTCGCTTAGCAAGAGTGCTCGTGGTACGTTCAAACTGCGCCTGTGAGGACAGGATTTGATGGCGTAAATCGAAAATCTTAATGAGGTCATCGACCTCGGAATTGTTATCGTGATCACCATCCGTTGCGTCATCGTCATCATCTTCACCCTCGGGTCGAGTAGCGGCTAGGATTTCGCGCTTTCCATACTCCACCAGCTGAACAAGCTGTGTTTTTTCAAGGTGCACAAGAGTGGCACCCGTGCTATTAGCGATCAGGTTGGCCCTATCCGTCTTCGACGACACTTCCGCAATAAGGCTATCAATCAGCACCAGAAACTTTTCTTCAGCCTAAATATCAAACATGCAAAGAAATACTGTTAGAATATTATCTTGCCAGCATTTCATTAGCCCAGTAGAATGTACGTACACTGGGGGACGTGGTGGTCTTGACAGCAACTAATTGCGTATCCTTCGCTGATTTGTCTTCATCATCCACCACGACTATCTCTTCCGAGATCTGCGTCTTCACGTTAGTATCAAGCGCGTCAATAGCCTCCTGTTTGATTTCCTTTTCTCCCAGAGCGTCGACGGACGCTGGAGCAGCATCCTTTGGCTTTGTGAGCGCTTCTGCTGCAACCGTTGAAACGGCTTCAGTAGAAGCCTCCTGTTCAGCCGGTGCTGCATCTGTAGGCTTGTCAGAACTGGAAGCTTCAGTGGTCTCATCAGCCTCCTCAGCCTTCTCCTCATCAGTGGCAGCAGGCATTTCTTCGTCCTCCTCCGCGACGTTCGCTGCATCAGCGGCTTCCTCAGTTGAAGCTTCCTTCTCACTACTGGCATTCCCGCTTTCAGCCGCCTTGTCAGGTGTTTCCTCCGCCTGCTTTTCCTCAGTAGAAGCCTCCTTCTCACTACTGGCATTCTCGCTTTCAGCCGCCTTGTCAGGCGTTTCCTCCGTCTGCTTTTCCTCAGTAGAAGCTTCCTTCGCACTACTTTCATTCTCGCTTTCAGCCGCCTTGTCAGGCGTTTCCTCCGCTTCCTGCTCAGATTTCTTCTGCTCCGCGATCCTCTCCACAAGCACGCGCCGTGTTTGCTTGAGAAAGTCGAGGATGCGGTTGGCCTGGCCTGTCACACACTTCTCGCAGAACCAGGGCGCCACGGGGGCCGCCTGCAGCGGCGGGCTCGCGCACTTGAAGTGCGTCTGGCTGTGGCACGCGCTGCACTCGGCCACCTCCGCCGCGGCCTCTCTCCGGCAGGCCGCGCACTTCTAAAGCAAGCAGCGTAGCAGTCAATCAGTCAGCCAGTCGAGCACGTCTATCTCCTAGCACTACCGCAGCGGCAACGCACCGGGGCCGCCTCCAACTGCTTGACGTGCGCAGCGGCCGCCTGCGCCATCTTCTCCTTCGTGGTGGGGGACGGCGCGGGCGCCTTCTTCTCCTTGTGGGCGGAGCGCGCGTTGGTGCCGCGCTTGCGGATGTTGAGCCGGTCCTTGATGTCCTTGAGGCTTTCCCCCGAGGCCGCCGAGTACATGGACGACCAGCCCGCGTCCGTCTTGAGCGCTGCCAACAGAGCGAGCGAGTGAGAACCGCGAGAGCTACGAGACCAGGGACCAGGGGGAGAGGCGTATCTGGGACGAGGGCCCAACACGTACAGGGGTTCAGCGTGCGCTTCATGTGCAGCGCGCAGGGCACGGGCGACGTGTAGACCTGGTCCTTGAAGCGGATGGAGCCGTCGGGCAGCAGGTCCGCGTACACGCGCTTGCGGTAGTACGACACATAGAGCTTCTTGGGGCCTGCAGGAGGAGGGTCCACAGTCAGAACACGCGCAGTGCACAGCGGCTTATGCGCCGACGCACCGGGCGACAGCAGCTTCTCGTCGATGAGCGTCGTCAACACGATGCGCGCGTCTCCCTGGGAGGTTTCAAGACGGAGCGGCGAGGTCAGCGCGAGAGGAGGCGGCACAGAGGGGGGAGCAGCCACAGACGCACCATGATGAGGACGTGGCGGCCGGTCGGCGGAGTGCGGAAGCGCGCGCTTTTTGCTTGTTTGGCCGAATGAGGGGGAGGAAGTGCGCCACTACGGAAGAGAATATCAGGTGGTGTGGGCGTACGCAAACCTATGTTAACGAATGTGGTGCACGATGGTGACCATTGTTCACCACCGCGCGTTCACTGAACATGCCGGGCATCGATCGTGATGAAGTCGAGCCTATGCAGCAAGAGCTGCAGGCTCGCAGTACGGTGAGCTCGCTTTTAAAGCGAATGCATGTATAATATCTACCGGAAAACATGAATGAAAGAACAAAATGAAGAAGCAACAGCAAAGCGTACACGTGTTTTAACGCGACGTACACGTCGTGGACGCTCTGGTGTGGTGTATTAAAGTACATCAGCTCAACTCCGCGACGGGCTTCGATCGAAGCTCGCGCGAAACTTGGCGACGCATTGTCAACCATCACTCGTGGGAAATGAATCATTATTACGAGGAGTGAGGTTTGCAGCGCAAGTGGCTACACCAGCTTTGTTATAACTCGTGCCACCTATTCCATACACACCACAACATCACGGCCCTCTGCGAGCTCCAACAAAGGTGACCTCTACCCGCGTGCGTTTTTCTGACCGCCAGTAAAATCCGCGAATTCGCTTTCCATTTCCCAACTCGACGCAAGCAACTCGGACATGGCCCCACAAGAGCCCGCCGCGGACGTGAAGGTGAAGCTGGTGTCGATGGACGGCGAGGCCTTCGAGGTGGACGCCAAGGTGGCGGTCATGAGCCAGCTGGTGCAGACGCTGGTGGCCGACGAGCAGGAGGGCGACGAGGTGCAGGAGATCCCGCTGCCCAACGTCAAGGCGCCCGTGCTGGCCAAGGTGGTGGAGTTCTGCCAGCACCACAAGGACGCGCCCATGGCCGAGATCCAGAAGCCGCTCAAGAGCAACGTGCTGAGCGAGTCGGTGGACGAGTGGGACGCCAACTTCGTCGACGTGGCGGACCAGGAGCTGCTCTTCGAGCTCATCCTGGCCGCCAACTACATGGACATCAAGTCGCTGCTGGACCTGTCGTGCGCCAAGGTGGCCTGCATGATCAAGGGCAAGTCGCCCGACCAGATCCGAGCCACCTTCGGCATCATGGAGGAGTTCACGGAGGAGGAGCAGCAGCGGATCCTCGAGGAGAACAAGTGGTGCGAGGACGTCTAAGCTGCTCCTCCCTGTCTGCCGCGCCTGGTCTGGACGCACAGCACGAGAAGAGAGAAGGAGGAGGAGGAGAAGGAATATAAGGATCGTTTTATTGCAGGCTCGCTTGGTCTACTGCTGCTTACTTATCGCTCTTGGTCTTGGGTGCTGAAGCTGGAGAGATGGTTACCAGAACATGTTGCCGCCGCTCGGAAGACTGGACTTGGTGCTCCGGTAGCGCATGTACTTCTGGTCGTTGAGCTTGTCGCCCTGCGTCTTGTCGAGGCCGATTGCCGCGTTCGAGACGACCCGCGTGGTCACGATGCCCGCCGCCGCGCTCCGGGTCGGAGACATGACCGTGCGGATGTTGCTGCCTCCACGCTTGGCGTCCTGCCCGACACCGTACGGACTCGACGACCCGCTGGACGAGCCGATGGGAACCAGCTCCGCCTTGACGCTCGAGGTCTTCGACGGGTTGAGCTGGTGCATCCTGCTCTCGATGGCCTCCATGAACTGCTGCTGCGGGCCGATGACGCTGCCGGGCCGGCACAGACGCAGCCACCCGATGAGCTCGTGGGCCGAGAACAAGTGGTGCTTCATCATGTAGGCGCCAATGCAGGTGCCCGTGCGACCGAGGCCGGCCTTGCAGTGCACCGCCACTGCGCCGGGGGTCTTCTCACACGCCTCAATAAACTTCATCAAGATCGGCATGGGCGCGTTCGTGCCGTCCGGGTAGATCAAGTCGAGGTGGTCGATGCCCGCCGACAGGAACTTCTTCTCGTCGTACTGCTTGTCGTTGAGGCGCACCACGAGAGTCACGTTCCGCTTCTTGAAGTACGGGATGTAGTGCTCCGGGGTCAGCATGACATGGCCCTGCGGCGTGCGCTGGTACACGTTGTGCGGGCCGGCGAAGGCGATGAACTTGGGTGAGACCCAGGTGAGGTCGCCGTTCTCGACGCGCTCGAAGTGCTGGAACTCGTGCAGGTCGAACGTCTTGATGGAGATGTAGCCGCTGTTCATCGCTCGCTCGAGTCCCTTGAGGCAGTCCAGGATGGTCAGGTTGAACGTGCACACCGACGGCGTGGCGTCGTGGAACGGGGGGAAGCGCATGCGCTGGAAGGGCTCGTAGGCCTTCTCAGCGCTCATATTCTGGAACAGCACGGCCCAGCAGCCCAAGATGCACACGGCGTTCGCGCGACGCTGACCCTGAGTGGACGAGTAGAAGTACACCACCTCGCCCGCCTTGGCCGCGGCGGCCAGCTTCTTGTTGAGCGTCTCGGAAAAGACGAAGGTGTGGCCCAAGTTGAGCGGACCGAAGTCCAGGTAGAAGTTCCAGTACATGAGCTCGTCGTCGATGGAGAAGAAGTGCGTGCCCGGAAGACGCGGAGGCGCCTTCTTCAGCGGCACGTAGAACAAGCGACCGGGTAGGAACTCGATCGCCTCCTCGAGACCGTTTGTCATTGCTGAGCTAGCCATGGTTGTTGTTGAAGTGGGTTAGTTAGTTGGTGGGCTGCTGTGGTGCTCGGAGACGCGAACTCGCAACGGGTTCCTGGGCCCGCGCTGAAAACGATCTGAACGCGAAAGTTTTTGCTGCGAAATTGGCTGTTGTTGCTGTGGCTGCTGGTGGTGCTTCTGCTCGTCAGGCCGAAAGGTGCGTTGAGGCTGTTGAGGCTGTTGAGCTGAAGTCGATGAATCCAAGAATGAGTCACTGGAAAGCGCCCGGACGTTGAGCACGTCTTCACCCTCGTCAACCCCAGTCCGCTCTCGCAACTACAACATGAAGCTGGCACGCGCTTCCATTCTGGTCAGCCAAGGCTGGAGGCAGGAGTAGTCGATAGATAGCAAGTAAATTCGTGCGGCGACATCTTATCGCAGCACCGAAAACGCCTTCATGTCTGGGCACTTGAAATAGGGCTCTCCCAATACTAAGCCAGTCCAACGACGAAGAAAGCATGAGCTCAGCTTCTCTTGGTGCTTCTTGCGTTCACGCAGGACGGAACGTGTCCGCATGGGAGCCGTTGGTGGGTAGAACTAAAAGAACGGACAAGAGTTCCAGGTCTAAGAGCTCACCAAGCCGTAACTCCACATCAGCCGTGTGAATTCGGCGTTAGCGACACTGCTTGGTTGTCGGACAGCCTGTCCCGACTTGCAGCAGACTAACCCCAGCAACGCTAATAAATCTGCGTGAGTTGCAAGATGGATGACAGCATCCTCGCCTGAAGTCATGCGCACCAACGGCACTTCCCTTTTCGGTGCATCTGAC
The DNA here is from genome assembly GCF_018691715.1 of Phytophthora cinnamomi. NCBI lineage: Eukaryota > Oomycota > Peronosporomycetes > Peronosporales > Peronosporaceae > Phytophthora > Phytophthora cinnamomi. The sequence goes on from NW_027151037.1 coordinate 390,395, forward strand.
GACCTGCACATGGCTACGACGTTGAACGCAAATTGTAAGTTGAACTAATCAAACGTCCCATGCAAGCCTGACGCTGATGATCCAGCAAAAGAAAACAAAATACATTGCAACTTACACGACGCGCACCCAGATAAGTTATCCCGTGCTAATAGCCACTCTGCATCACTACCAGTAGTTGCTCCTGTAGCCGCTGCTTGATAGCGGAGTAGAACCGCAGATCAGCCTCCAAAGACTGCTTATAACTATCGCTGACACTCGTTTCACCACCTGCCAGTCCACGGTGGCACCGATCGATGTTCTCGTTCACCTTCCGCAGCCGGCTCTCCAAGATATCCCATTCGTCAGGAGGCAGCATCATGTCCGACGGCCGCGTCGCCAGAGCCGTCGAAATCGTTGTTGTCGTGTGCATCCGCTTGCTCGAATGGGGAACAATGTCACTCACACTCGGCACCTCCACAATCGCCGTGCTGTCCTCTTCTTCACGTTGGCGTTTTCCTGTCAAGGGTGCCGGCGAAGTCGCCGGTTTACTACCGATAGAAGATTTCCGGTTGGCAGGCTTGTTGACAGGCTTCGGCTTTGCAGGCGACTTTTGCTTGGATGGCGAGACCGTTTGTTTCGTCTCCTTCGCCAAACTCGCACCATTTGATGCCTTGGCTTTGCCGGCTGCGTTCTGAGCTTTCTTTTGGGCAGCCGGCTTATGAGGAAGAGCTGCTGGCTTCGCCTGCTTTGCTTTTGCGGCAGGTTTCGTCGCTTTAGCTGTAGCCGTCTTCGTCAGCGCCACACTCACAGGGGCCTTGGTGTCAGCCCGTATCGGTACTTCTTCCACCATCTCCGGGTTCTGCGTGAGTCCTCGGGGAAGTTTGGTGGGGGTAACAGGAGCAGCTGCAACCGCAGGAGCAGCAGAGGCAGTAGCAACAACACCAACAGCACCAGCAACAACGGGGGCAGGTGTCGCCTTTGGCTTCTCTGGAGCAAGTGTCGCCTTGGGTTTCTCCTGAGCAACCACCGCCTTGGCTTTCCCCGGTGCCGGTTTCGCTGCAGGTTTGGCTGACGCCTTGGCAGAAGCCTTGGTAGCTGCTTCGGGCTTGCTTTCAGGCTTACACTCCGCCTTGCTCTCCGCCTTGTCCTCAAGCAATTTGCTGTCTGCCTCGTGTTGCGCTGCCTCGTTCGGCGCCTTGGGCGTCGCTGCTGAGACCGTCGCAGCAGAAGAAGAAGCCGCCGCCGCCTTGCCCTTGGTCCTCCCGCCGCTGAAGGGGTCCGTGGTCGGGATCTTGTCCGACATGATGAACTCGGAGAGCGGCGGCTCGAGCAGCATGGCCATGTGCAGGTAGAGCAGGTCCAGGCGGCCGGCGCAGAAGTCGAAGAACGAGTGCACGTTGTCGTTGTGCGCCGCCGCCTCCTTGGCCTGCGCCACGGCGTTGCGGTACATGGCGACGATCTCGGCCCACATCTGCAGCAGGCGCGCGGCCGCGTGCGGCAGCACCACGTTGGGCGTGACGTTGACGAACAGCGCGTCCTGGAAGTGCAGCGCGTCCAGCATCGAGTTCTGCGCCAGGAAGGCGGCGTGCACGTCCAGCCAGAACTGGTTGACCTCCAGGCGCCCGCCGGCCGCCACCATCTCGCGCCAGCGGCCGTTGAAGTCCGGGCTCAGCAGCACGTTGATGAGGCGGAAGCGGCAGCCGCGGCGCGCGCGGATGACGCGCGTGGAGCTGGCGCTGCTGCTGCTCATGACCTGCGGCTTCTTCCTGGTCTTGGACTTGGCCTTGGCCTTCTTCGCGACGGGCTTCTGCTTCTTGGCGGGCGGCCGCTGGGCCCGCGGCCGGGCCTGAGTCTGAGTCTGGGGGGCGGCGTGGGCCTTGTCCCAGTCGCGCAGCAGCCGGATGAAGCCCGCGCGGCCCGACACGCGTTGGGGCCCGGTGCGGGAGCAGCTGATGCCGCGCACGGACAGCTCGTGGCGCAGCTCGGCGTACAGACACTCGTCGTACGGCTCGCGCAGCTCGGGCGGAGACGGCGGCGACGTCACCTTCCGCGGCATAAATGACGGGGCGTTTGTATGGCGAGCAGGAAGCGCGGGAAAAAGAAGTGCTGCTGTCGAGATCGTGTGGCGCACACTAGATGGGCGCGATCATTTCCACCCTGCGTGTCAAGTGTACAGAGGCAATCAGCACCAGCTTTGCAACTTGCACTGCGAGCCTGGTCAGCCTGGCCGCCGCGCTCTAGCGCCTTGCAGCCTGCAACGCCGCTGATGACCAGCCACTCTAGCAGACAGGGCCGCAGCGACACTTTCAAGTCGAAAGTTTCAACTCCGAGGAGACAGCACCGCTGTCCGAATCTCGCTCAAGCGCGAGTCGCAGCCAAAGCAAAGCCATGGCCTCGGCTACCAAATTTTGCAGGTGGATCTGCTCACGGCGCGCCGTCTGCAGGAGGAAGGCAGCGCCGTCGTTTCTAAAGCTGCTGCGGCGAGTTGATTGCCTCCGCGACGCTGGCGGATCCACAAGCTGCACGCGCTCAACAGCCGGTGGACGGCCCAGCCTGGAATCGCGAGACGCCCGCCACCTCATCGCTCTCCCCGAAACGCAGCGTATGGAGCGCGCTGGCAACGCCGCGCCAAGCAACCCAGCGGTGCCCACAGCAGCTGGAAGCGCCCAGCTTTTGCCGGCGAGTTGTAACGCGGTGAATGAGAATTCTTCCTGCGCCCGCAACGAGCTCCGATCTCGAAAGGCCTTTTGGTCCTCTGCCCCCATCCGATCTAATGTGTATGTATGCGCACTACCGGAAGACGCCTGCCATTTCGGAGACAACAAGGCTCGTCACAGGACCTTCCCTCCCCTGGGACCCCTCAAATAGGATCGATGGTGCCAAAACTGAAGTTGAAGGCCACCATTGCTGCTCCCCTAGAGCTGAGTCGGGGCGAGGGAAATGGCGCTCGCCCACTTCAAGCAGCAGTCGGACCAAGGGGTCTGTCCACAGCAACTGGTTTCAAACACGTGCTGCGGCCCGGGCTTCAAGCGTGCGGCGTTGGCATCGGCGCTGGTCCAAGTCACGGTGCATGATGCTTGCTGGCCCAACGATGCTGGGACTCCCAGTGCGATGCAATGCCAGCGACGGTCTCCGTTAGAAATGGCTGCCTCCGGTTTCTAAAGGCCACCAGAAGTGGCACCGAAAATGGCTGGCCGCGCGTTCGCCTCGGAGCATCGGTGGCGATGCGCGGGGCGGCGAATTATGTCATGCAGCTCTACGAGCAGCGTCTTCGGCCCCGCCAGGTGGACTCGACGCCGGCCAGCTGGCCCCGCTGCCACGTTGTCGTTGCCCAGATTCGCTCGTTGACACGCTCCGCGGGATACCCTTTCAAGATTGCCGGCGCGCGACGGGCTTGCAGGCGTGATTTGGCATACAAAAACGCTGTCAGCGGCAGGCGTCGGAAGAGGCGCGTGGCAAGGCGAACTGTGGCTCAACAACGACAGCACACGCCAAATAATGCGGGGACTGTGCGGGCGATGACTGGGGCGGCGGCGCGGACCAGCGCCAGCAACGCGTTGCCCGCAGCCAGCAGCAGGTGGCGGTGCCACCGCCGGCGCCCACGAAAGTGATGTCCATGCGGGCGCGGACCGGATGACTTGGCGTGCTGCGAAAACGGGCTGGCCACCTCGGATAATACCGGCGGATTTGTGGCTTTTGTCCAGTGGCGTCTTATCTTGGTGGTGTCTGAGTCTGCCTGGTCTTGAACGAAAGGCGCAGGCTTGTAGCTTCTGTTTCTGCTTGCACTTGCACTCCGCGCACTGCAGGGTGTAGGTTTGCCTGTGCGACGATGACGCGGCGAACCTGCTGATACTACAATACAGCACTGGCAAACAGTCCAAAGCAGTTTTACCCACACGCCAGCCTCGTCCTTATCGCTGCAAGTCAGGACGCCGCTGCGACGGATTTACCCTTCGTGATGACGCTACGCTCGACCGAATCCTCGCAAGGACGGTAAAAGCAGTATCAAGTCCTGCGTTGCGGGTTGTAGAGCGAAGCAAGCGCGGTGGACTGTCAATGATAGACTCTCCTACGTGGGCGTCTTGGTTCTCGAGGCGAGTGCATTGTGCACGCAATACATGATCGAGATCGCAAACACGAGTCGGATGCCTCGAAGTGAACGTTTCAGTCGGGTACCTCAAAGTGAAAGTTTCAAATGAGGCATCCAGAACAGCTGGCTTTGCTTCAGCGGCTTCGAAATGTCGCTTGGAAGCAAAGGCCGTAGTAACGCAGATCTCAAGGTATTATAGTATAGTGATATTCCCTACAAGTTATAATATAATATATATCAGGACGATAAACTCCATATTAAAAATATTATATTGATATACATTATTAATTTCCGCTCCATTAAGTACGAATGTAGACGTGGTGTCGAGCGACACCAAGTACACTGACTTGGATTCTTGTCGCCTAGCCAGCTGGCGGGGTTCCGCCAGACTGAGGTCGGCAGCTAGAAGGTGTCCGAGTGCCCGGCACTATCCTACGAGGAGGCAAGCGCGCAGTTTAACTCGTGCTTTGCCTCGGACCTGTTCTTGCTCATGTACATCATTGAGCCGTTCGTGGTCTGGATGAGACTTGTGGAGACTGTTTCAACTACGGTAGATCCCCAATACTCGGTGTTGGTGCTGTGGTCCGAGTGCTCGTGACATGATGCGCAAATACGCTACGAAATACCTTGCTGTATGCTCCAAGCAGCTGCTGGATGTTGGAACGGAGAAGGCCGCGTGCACGCTTTGGCTGAAGACTGGCTTCAACGAACATCAAGATCATCATAGCCATGGATTTTTGTAACGCTGACCTATTACGTAGTTGCGTCATCGTTGATGCTATTCTCCTTGAGTGCCAACTGAACCTGTCCAGGATATTACACTCGTCGATTTATTAATATCAAGGTATTATCAGTGCAAATCCACCGATATTATATTATTATTAGCCATATATCAGTTTGTCATATATTATATTTATATTTATATTATATTAATATTGTTGATATGTATTGTCATTACTACGAACCCCAGGTTTGCAGCAAAGGCCGAGGCTCATTTCACAACTGGAGGCGACCCGCGCACCCACCCACAGTCACCCACCTATCAGCCTCTCGCCGCGCATGACGGCGCTGCTCGTGAAGAGCCCTTGGAAGCAGCAGCACGAGCCCATGCCCGCCGCGCTCGCCGACGTGATGCCGCAGATCCGCGTGGACGACGCGCGCGTGCAGGAGGCGCGCGCCTGGACGCTCAAGCTGCGCCACGGCGAGAGCGCCAGCCCCTCGCCGTCGCAGAGCCTCGCCGCCAAGAGCCCGCTGGTGGTGGAGGCCAGCAGCAAGAAGCACCGCTTCTCGCTGCGGCGACTCTTCAAGCACGAGCACCACGAGCAGCAGCAGCAGCAGGCCGGCAAGAAGGCGGTCTTCGTGCCGCCCGTCCCCATCCCCACCGACTTTCTCACCAGGGAGAGACACGGGGGCGTGACCGTCAGCGGCAAGCGCGTGCCCTTCACGCGCGACGCCCACAAGCGCAGGAAGAAGACGGTCAAGCCCCTGCCGCGCATCAGCGAGGACCGCGCCCAGGCGCCCGCCAGCTCGTCGCTCGAGGCCTACCGCCGCCGCGCCTACTACCCGGCCAAGAAGGACAAGGCCAAGAAGGGGCGCGCCGCCTCATCGTGAGGCCTGGCTGCTCCAGACCGAGCACTACTGTACGCGGAGGCCCCAGCGCCGCCGATCCGCCAGGGACTGCGCTGCCGACGACGATCTGCCCGCGCTGCCATCATTTTTTTGCCTGCGAACTAGAACTGTGCCTATTTATTGGCTCGGAAAATGCCACCACTAAATGCAATATCTCATGAACGACTCTTTCTCGACGCGTTCGCCTTCCTCCTTCCTGTCGCCCCACCGGAGCAACGTGGACTTGCGCTTGCAGCCACGCGTAAACGTCCGCGTCAACGTGGCGCGTGTCTAGCGAGTCCCGAAAAATCCTGTTGAAGAGGCGAGGAAGCCTCGGCAGCGGCGAGGCCCGCAGCGAGGCCTTGCAGCAGCAAGCAGCGCGAGCGAGCGGACCGCTGCCTCCCTTCCCTCGCCGCGGGATGCTAGCGGCATGGCCACCCGTGCTGGTGGCTGTCGTAGCCAGTCGGCCGGCCAGCCAAAGTGCAGCCATTTTCTGGCGGGTTTCCGACAAGATCGTGCCCGTGCGCTCGTCACATGTGATTGCAACGACCGTACCGCAGTGCTGGACATGCTGGACATGCTGCCGCCCGACGCGGCGTACGTGAACCAGATCCACGAGCACTACCCGCGCTGGAGACTTCCGAGTTCGCGCACCGCTGCTGCTCGGGGAAGGACCTCGAGCCGTGGGCCGTTGAAGCGCTGAAGAACTGCTCGCCGGAGCAACATGACCTTGCGCTGAAGGTGGTGACGGCGCACCACAAGTTCGCGCCGGACTTGATGGTCAAGAAGCTCGGACTGGACAACTGCAAGGACACGGTGGTGAGCAACGCCATGCTTCGCGGTGTCTCTGGAGGTGAGCGCAAGCGTGTCACCACGGGCGAAATGCTGGTCGGTAGGAAGCGCTTGCAGCTGCTCGACGAGACCAGCACGGGTCTTGGTAGTGCGGCCACCTACGACATGTGCAAGTCGCTCAAGAGCGCTGCTCGCAACTTCAACGCGACCGTTGTGATCTCGCTTCTGCAGCCGTCCCCGGAGGTGCTCGAGCTGTTCGACGACGTGCTGTTGATGAACGACGGAAGCATCATGTTCCACGGCAAGCGCGAGGACGCAGTGCCCTACTTTGAGCAAATGGGTTTCCACTGCCCGCCCCGTAAGGATGTGACCGACTTCCTGCTGGACCTGGGCACCAACAAGCAGGGCGTGTACGTCGTTGGAGAGAATGTGCCGCATCAGTCCGCTGAATTCGCCGATCGCTTCCGTGCGTCGACTATTTTCCAGAAGACGCTGCAGCGTCTCGATTCACCGGTCAAGGAGCCTCTTCTCGTTCCTGATGTCAAACCGTTCCGCTTGTCTTTCTTCGAGGACTTGGCTATCCTGCTGCGTCGGCAGATGATGCTTACGTCGCGCGATACGACTTACCTCATGGGCCGCGCGGTGATGAACATCGTCATGGGACTCTTGTACGGCTCGACGTTCTGGCAGATGGATGATTCCAACAGCCAGCTCGTCCTGGGTCTGCTCTTTTCGTGCGCCATGTTCTTGTCGTTGAGTCAAGCCTCGCAAGTGCCGACGTTCATTGAGGCCCGTTCGGTCTTCTATAAGCAGCGTGGAGCGAACTTCTTTCGATCGAGCGCGTACGTGCTGGCGATGTCGCTTTCACAGATCGCATTGGCTGTTGTGGAGACTGTTGTGTTTGGTGCGATTACCTACTGGCTGGGAGGTCATGTCGCCCTCGCGGACCGCTTCATCGTGTTCCTCGTCACTCTCTTCCTGTGCCAGATGTGGTTCACCAGCTACTTCTTCTTCCTGTCATCGGTCTCGCCCAGCTTGACGGTCGCGCAGCCCGTCATGACGGTGTCGGTGCTGTTCTTCATGCTGTTCGGAGGATTCTTGATAACGAAGGACAACATCCCGGACTATTTGATCTGGGTTTTCTGGATTGATCCGCTCGCGTGGTGCATTCGGGCGTTGAGTGTCAACGAGAATTTAACTCCGAAATTTGACGTGCGCGTTTTCGATGGCTTCGACTATTGCGCCAAGTACGACGAAACCATCGGTGAATACAGCCTCGGCGTCTTCAACTTGCCGACGAAGTCAATGTGGATCTGGCACGGCTGGATCTACTTGGTGGCCGGGTATTTCGTCCTTGTCTTCGCATCGCATCTCGTGCTCCAATACAAGCGCTACGAAAGTCCCGAAAATGTCGCCATAGTGGAATATGAAGAAGCTGGAGCAGACCAAACAGCTTACTCGACCGCTACTCGAAAATGCGGCCACTCCGAAGGGAGTTCACGACCATGAGAAGCTTATCGAGATCCAGGACGCCGACGACATCATGGGCGGCGTCCCGACCATTAGAGTTCCTGTTGAGCCTACCGGTCGTGGCATTTCCGTCCCTGTGACACTAGCCTTCAACAACTTATGGTACTCGGTTCCGCTGCCCGGACTCACCAACGACGAACAGATCGACCTGCTCGAGGGCATGTCCGGATTCGCCCTGCCCGGAACGATGACCGCGCTCATGGGATCCTCTGGCGCTGGCAAGACCACGCTCATGGACGTCATCGCAGGACGCAAGACCGGCGGCAGAATTCAAGGGAAGATTCTGCTTCACGGCCACCCGGCCAACGACCTCGCCATCCGCCGATGCACGGGCTACTGCGAGCAAATGGACATCCACTCGGACTCGGCCACGGTGCGCGAGGCGCTCATCTTCTCGGCCATGCTGCGCCAGGACGCCAACATCTCGATGGCGCAGAAGATGGAGACCGTCGAGGAGTTCATCGAGCTGCTGGAGCTCCCGACAAGATCATCTGCGGGTCGTCCACGGAGCAGATGAAGCGCGTGACCACCGGCGTGGAGGCGTGGAGCTGGAGGCGCAGCCCAGCATCATCTTCATGGACGAACCGACGAGTGGCCATCCTGATCGTGGTCTTCCGTATTTTGGCGCTGTTCTCGCTGCGCTACATCAACCACCTCAAGCGCTAGGAAAGCGGGTGCGCTAGTCCGCTCCACGCATGCCGCGCATTTCGATAATACATCTCTTCTTTGAACGGGAGCGCGGTGCATTATCAAGAACACACTCATACAAACACTACTCAGAACAAACTATCAGAAAACACATTACATTCTTGAGTGCGTGTAGTTGCGCTTCTTCTTGGCAGGCTGCTCCCCGTCCTTCGCACGCTTCCTCCTCAAGTCCTCAAACCACTCTGCAGGGATGTACTCCGAGACAAATAGCCGGTAGTACGGCCCAGCGGCACGCTTTCGAAGTAGAGCAGCACGTTGACCTTGCGGTTTCGGGGTTTGGGTCTTCGCGAAGACCCGAGACCCGAGACCGCGCTCAGTCAGGTTGCTGCTCCCAGGAATAGCCATATTCCATCGACCATACTACACAAACCAAATTAGCTTTACTTAGCTTTACACTTACACACTGTAACTAAAAAAAAACTTACATGAATTTTCGTGCATCATGGACGAATCTATGGGGACCTTCACCATGATGTTTCCTTGCACCAGCCTTTCCAGTAGTTTGAGGCTAGTGTTGCCACCGCCTATGCTCTCTGATCCGTCTGTGAACACGCAAGTCTTAATGCTCCGCCGGGCGCGTAGCAACAGCAGCTCAACCACTTCCTCGAGCATAATAATAAACGAGCTCACTAAAATGTACCACTTTGCAGATCGCATGATGGCCTTCAAATCGGACAAATTGCTTGGCTTGTCGAGTGGCGCGCTCCCCCCCCCCAGCTTCCTGTCGGGGGGTACGTGGCGCGCCCTACAGTACCGTTTTGCGGAAGCAAATGCTTGGTCGTTGGGCGCTAGCCTAGCGCCGAACTCTGAGCCTCGTAGTAACCCGATCACTGTTCTCTGACGTTGCTCCAGAGAGTACAAATTATGAGAGGTCGGTGGGCGAAGCGGAATGCTCATGTAGACTTGGTCCAGTTTTGAGGTTAGGTCCGTGGTCTTGGGGCACGTCACCGCTGCCGATCGCGAGAGCTGCGTCATCTCTGCAAGGCAGCTCTCGCGATCTGCAGATTTCTCCAACTGCGAAAACGGTCCCTTAGTGTTTAGCGGCGCCTCGATTGTAGGGAGCTGAAAGTGGGGCGACCGTGGGTGGTTTGGGTCCACCACCCAACAGCGCTGCTCTTTGCGTGGTTGCGGGACGGCGTTCGGGGCCCTGAGGGTGCTCACAGGGGGTAGATGCGGGGTAAGGCGCGACTGCGACGCGGATCGGCGCGAGGTCCGGGGGGATCACGTAAGCGCGGCACCGGCACGATGCGGGTCTGTATTTCGTCGCGTGCTGCCAGCGGAGAATTTCGCGAGGGCCGCTCGCGTTCTAGGTCTAGTGGCAGCTAGGTCGAGGTTCGGGCCTCCTGTAGTGGGCCTACTTTGCCTCACTACTTTAGCTTACACGTTGCGCTACGTGTATGAGGAAGCGTAGGTATTGGTACTAACTTGAGTTATTTGTATTGAGTCCACAAGAATAATATAATAATGAAATAAAGACTCCGAGAAGCTTAGTTAGGGTAAAATGAGAACTGTATTGTTTGTACATTTCCTCCTCAATCTGCTAAATCTGTTTATCATCTATGAAAGGGGTTGGCAGCCCGATATCCCCGTCTCTAATTGGTAGAAAGATGCCGCTTTCTACCAATAGGATCTCTGGGTAGGTCCATTGGTGTGACCTACACCAAGGAAGTATCCAACTTTTAACCGATATCGTATCGGTTAAAACCTCGAGTCTTGAAGCGACCACCGAGGCGCGACCACCGAGGCGCGTTCAACCGGTCGTAATACAAAACGAAGCTTGCGACCACCGAGGGGCCGCGCGACCACCGAGAGCGACCACCGAGGCGCGAGCACCGAAAGTGTAGGCGGGATGCGCACACGCACGTTCTGCTGGTCGTAACCTTTTTTTTGTATTACGACCGGTTGAACGTGCGTGTGCCTACGGGTACGATGTGAGATATGACGTTCTGCTGGTCGTAAGCTATCGTCTTTTTTGGCTTTCGACCAGAGAACGCCTACGGTACGATATGCTATGACGTATGAATAGGACGTATGACTCGAACGTGGACGAGGGGAACACCCTTTTCGCTGCAGGGAGTGGGCCAGGTGCTGGCCGCGTTGCTGGGAAACCTCTTGGTGGAGGCTCTCGCCGACGGGGACTCTGGTGACAACAGCGACTCTCGTCTGGAGACGGCGTGGCGACTGCTGTTCGCCATCGGTTGCACCCCCGCCGCTACTACCGTGTCACCGCGGAGGAGACCGAGGCTTACAGGGCGATGCAGGAGCGTTCGGCGGCTGTGACTCGCGTTGGCGCTGAGAAGAAGGCTCGCCTGCCATTTATTCTTCGTCACGACTGGGTCAACCTGCTCGGTACGGCTGCCACGTGGTTCCTCTTCGACATCATCTATCATGCGCAGAATCTGTTCTCGGCCAGTATCCTGTCGGTGATCGGCGTGAAGAACTCGCCTCTCCAGCAGGTGACGACTAGGAATGTTTTGTGGCGTGGCTGGCGCTTCCTGGGCACTAGGTGGCCATCTACTTTATCAACCGCCTCGGCCGCAAGAAGATGGCGCTCCAGGGTTTCTTCTTCTTGGGCGTCCTCTGTTTGATCCTCGCTATCTTCTGGGATGACTTGCAGGACCAGACCGTGCTGTTCATCGTGCTGTACGGCCTGACGCTGTTCTTCGCCAACTTTGGTCCCAACACGGCCACGTTCGTGCTGCCGACCGAGATGTACCCGACCCCGATCCGTTCGACCTGCCACGGTATTTCGGCTGCGGTTTCTCGATCTGGGTGTCGCACGAGAGTTCCGGCGGTGCTTTCTACACGTTCTGCATCATTGCGTTCGTGTCGATTCCGTTGCCGTGGTTCTGCGTGTTCGACAACAACGTTCCGATTGAAGAGATGGATGCCGAGTTCTACCGCAAGCTTCACGGCGAGGACGCGTTCACTCGCGACTCGTTCGCCTCGAAGGGAGCCGAGCTGGACAAGGAGATTGGCTACAAGGTCAACTCGACGCCAGGCCAGTAGAAGACGCTGTCTGCCTTTAGGGAGTCGTAAGTTTGATATCAAATCTAGTTTTCGACCACGAAACTTGTGTGACTCACAAATTGTAAGTGAATATGGTTGGCAAAGTGTTTCGGGCATGGTAAAGGGCAACTTTTCATTGGCGACAACAACGTAACATACAACTGCACACTACCAGTAACTACATGTATTGCAATTGCAGTGGAGGCCGAGGAGGACGACGAGGCAGAGCACTCCTTGCCCTCGGAGCCGTCGTTTGGCACGTGCCAGCGTGCGTGGTCGCCACGCCCCCGATCGTGGTCGAGTTGAAGCTCTCGGCGTACGACCACTTGTCGTCGGCCGTGTGGTCCTGCAGCTTCAGCCAGTCCTTCGAGGCCGTCAGCGAGAAGAAGCCATACTCCTGGCCATCGTGCACCCACAGGTTCTGCGCCAAGTCCTTCGCGTACGTCGGGATGCCGGCCGCAGACTCCTTCTGGATGCCACCGCCAGCTCCACTGTCCACGAAGTGAACGCCGACCGATGAAGAGTAATCGTGACTTTCGCCGTGGGTGTGGCCGTTCAGCCAGAGGTGAATTCCCGTGCCATTGATGATCTTAAGCCAATTCTCCATTCCTGCTTGGTCGTAGTGTGCGTACGGGCTGTAGTGACTGTTGACCACCTTCCAGGTCGCGGTCGAATTGGCGATGTTCGCTTCCAGCTGCTTGCGGGAGTCATCACTCCACGCCGTGAACTGGGCCATACATTTATCGAACATAGCTCCATCTCCTCCACAGCACGCGTCGTCGCCGCGCGCAACGTTGGCACACTTCTTGTCATCATCACCGGCATATCCATAGCATTGACAGCACGTTTCAGTGGCTCCGTGGGAGTCAGCGTCGCCCGAATCAACGTTGAAAATGTCAATGCTCACGCCCGAGGCTTCGTCTTGGATCGAGTACACGTAAAAGTGATCCTCCAGGACCCATCGGTTGTCGTTGGGACTCGTGTAGGTCGACTGCCACGAGAACTTGTTCTTCAGAGACGTCAAAAGATCGTCCGCGGACGAGCACTTGCCGGCACTGTCGCCGTCCGAGCAAATGTAGTCGGCACCGCCGTAGTCGTGGTTGCCCAGCACGTTCACCCAGGGCAGTGTCTTGATGTTGTCGTCGTCGAATTTCCCCTCGAACGTGGTCGTGAAGCGCGAGTCTCGTCCGTTGGCACTGTCAATGCCGTTCCAGTAGAAGTTGTTGCCGTGGCCGATGACGCACTTGGGTGCCACCTCAGCGGCCGCGGCTTGCTGGTTCATGACGCTGGCCACGATGTCCTCGGCGTTGACGTCGTCGTCGTTGTACGTGGACGAGCGCTTGAAGCACGAGCTCTTCGTGGTGGTCGTGCCCCAGTCGCCGATGGCGAAGGCGGCGAGCGAGTACTTGACGCTGGTCGGGTCCGACGTGATGGTGGTCGCCGAGCTGTTCGAGCCCGTGCTGGTCTTCTTGGTGGAGGACGACGACTTGGTGGTGCCGCCCGAGCTGCTCGTCGCGGCGGCAGCGCTGCTCGAGGTCGAGCCGGAGGTGCCGTCGCCCGTGCTGGACGAGCTGGTCGAGCCCTTGCTGACCACGACGCCGACGATCACGCCGACGATGGCCAGGCCCTTCCGAGGGATCGCCATGCTCTATGCTCTGCTGCTCTGTACGACGGCGAAGGAACAAACGCCGTGCTGCTACCCGCGCTGGAAGTTCGCGAGTGAGCTGCAGTAGTGTTATCCTCGCTGGGGAGTTAGTCAGCGCGAACAGGTCAGTGCAGGTGCAAGTTCTTAGGTCACATGTGCCGCTTGAGGTGCAGCATCGCGGATCGGTGCGCGCCGCGGCAGCGGCACAGGAGCGCCTGGAAGGCCCCGACGTGTTTTCTTTGAGGGGCAGCGGCGTTTGATGCTGCAACAGAGAGCGACTGTCCACGGTGCAGCTGCAGCTTGCCCCGACGAGTGCAGCGCGGTGCTCCAGCCCTGCTACGTCGGTCCGAAGTTCGGAGTAGCTCGAGCGCTGCTGGCGAGTACAGCGCCCGTCGCTTTCGACGGAACCCGTGCCCGATACCTTCGGCAAGGGGTTGTCGTTCGCGCTTGGGTAGCCTACCGACATCAATGATCGCCTGCAAATACCAGCTAAAGCAGCGCTGGTGGAGATCACAGGCAGCGAGGCGAGCCTGCGTTCAGCTCGACAGCACGGCCGCACAGCGGCCGCGAGCACTACAGTTCGTTGCTGCGTGCTTCAATGTACCAAACGTGTGGTACAGTCCGCTTCAAGAGCGCCGATCAAGAGCGACGATCGATGCGCCGCGGCCGGCAGGACGAGGTCTCCGCGGCGCTGGCGGAGGTGCAGGCGCGCCAGCAGCGCCTGGCCCGCGGCGCCGTGCTGCCCCGCGCCTCCGCGGCCAGCGACGCCGCCCACTCGACGCCCGTCGCGCCCGCTCCACCGGCGACGGACAAGCCGCGCCCGCCCGCCTTCCAGTGGATCAAGCGCCGCGTCGTGCGCCGCAGCGAGCGCCAGGGCAGCGCGCTGGAGGACCTGGGCAGCCTGGAGCTCGTCGCGTCGGCGTCGCTGGCCTCGGCGCGCGCGCTCGTGCGCCAGTTCGTCGCGCTGCCGCCTCGCCGCGACTTCCAGTTCGTGCACCCGACGACCGGCGCGCCGGTGGCCGCCGCGCAGGAGCCGCTCGTCCGCGCGGCCGACCTGCCCTTCCTCTGCATCGCGCTGCTGCCGCCGAAAGAGGCCGCGGCGAGCGGAGACAGCTCTACTGCTGCTGCTGCTGCTGCTGCTGCGGGTAAAGCGGCAGCGGCACCGGAGGAGAAGCAGCCGCCGCCGCCGCAGCAGACGAAGCCGCGGCCCCGAGCGGGGGAGACTGGCGCGGCTACACGACCAGCCTCTGCCACCGCTGCGGCGGCTGCTGCACCGGCCAAACGCGTTCCTCCTGAGGCGACGGGCAGACCGCAGGAGCAACGAGCTGTGCTTGCGCGCTCCAGAGAAGTGAAGAAGGCCGCTGAGGCCAGCGGCAAGAGGGAACACGAACCTCTGCTCGCTCCGCGCAAAGCGGTTGTAGCGACCAGGACAGGGGATGGAGGAGTGTCGCTTGTCCCCGATACGAAGCGAGCCAGTAGTGCTGGATTGACCGTGGACCGGAAAGCGAAGACATACCAGGAGAAGAGCACGGCGAAGAGTTCTAGTGCCGCTGTACAACGAGGACACAGGGTGCCTCCCCGACTCCAGAATGATGAGAATGCTAGCAGTGCAATTGCGAGTGAAGCAAGACCCACATCGACCAGTGTTGAAGATACAACCGTAGCGACAGCGGCGGTCGAAGCAATGCAAGAAGAAGCGCTCGTGGTCGATGCTATCCCAGCCAGTTCAGCACAGGACAGCCACGCAGAGACGCATAGAAATGATTATCACGCAGATACCCTTAATGATGCTGTTACGCTTGACCCGGTACACAAAGCACCGAACTCTCCGGGCAGGCTGCTTAGTCAGACGCCAGGGCATCTGCGTCGGTCTAGGCGCTTCAAGACGCTTACTGCTGCGAAGCTTGGTGAGAAAAGTTGGGGTAGCACGGAGTTCGAGCACCAAGAAGTGGTCTCAGATGAGCAAGTGGAAGAGTTGGTTATATCGTTGGTGAAGACTTTCCAAGCAGGCTTGGCAGGAGTCGAAACTCGGCAACTCGACGCAGCGCTTCTGCACTATGGAATTGACTATCACGGACTTGAATTGAACGGACTGTTGGTGGCACTGGATGCAGAGCTGAGTACCCGATGCAACCACGTACAGGGTGGTGTGGATGGACAACTCACGCAAGTTTTACTAACGATATTTCCCGTTGACGGAGAAAACGGAATTAACCATGAGGCTCTCCAACGCTTTGAATACGCTTTGAATTTGTTCGCTGGCATGAGAGGTTGGAAGTCGCCCACGAAATTGCGTGCTTGCTGCTTTGAAGACAAACATCCTATGCAATTGATACCAGTAACCGACAGTAGGAGATTGAATCTACTTCGTTTATCGGATAAAGACCGTCAGTTGTTCGGGCTGGCGAGCTCAAACCCTACAACGGGATTCGAGAAATGGTTAGCTGATGGACTGGAGGTGGCCTACGTACTGTTGTACGGCTTTTTACAGTCACGAAGAAATGCAGGCCATAAGTCCCTAGCAAAACTTGACAATCTTCACACGCGCCAAGAACGCATTCAAGCTGCAATCCTGAAGCTCTCTTCTTTTAGCTTTGACGTATGGAAGAGACTAGAGTTCCGCACAACGGACGTTGAAGATGTCTTCATGGTGAAGCGTCTAAACGACCTTGTAAAAGGATTTCTCCGTGATGCTAACCAGTACACTCGGGAGATCGATGGAACCGTGTTTTTTCCTGCAATCGTCGGATATCTGACGAGAAAGTCAGAGCAACTCGCGCACAGTTTATCTGGGTTGCTGATATCTAGTCGTGATAGTATGGAGTCACTGCACAACACGGTTCACGAGTACTTGAGATTGTTACGCCAACAGCTTGAGCAGCACAAACTCCATTCGGCAAGTCCAGATATCTACTTATCAAACATTGGCTTGAAAATTGTTGACGTGGATAGGATCAATGCATCCCGAAGCAGTGCAGGCCTGGGAAGAATTTACATGGATGGGAGAGAGTCCATATTGACTCATCACCAGTGTAAACTTATGGCGAGGGATAGGAGCTTACGGACAAAAGGCCGATGGGAGCAACAGGAGCTAACCAAAGGGGAGGTATCCAGGTACGCACCTTCGTGGGATTGCGCAACTTTTCTGAGCCTCAGTAACATTTTTCGACAGGTATTTCTTTCTCGGGCCAAAAGAAGTAGCTCTTGAGTACGTTTACCAACGTACAAAAGCTGCTGTTAGCGGTGGTGACGAAGTGCGCTGGGAAGATTACGAGGCATTTGCGAAAAAGGAAGCGCAACATGCCTTTGCATTCTTCTGCAGCAACTCACCGGTGGTGCCTATGAATGTCTCGATCGGGATCGGGATCAACATTATCCATTCAGACCTTCTCCCACACCTTTGCTCGCTGCAATCACTGAGCACTGTGTTGCGAGAATATTCTGACGCAACTTCAGTATCATTTGGATACTGTTACGAAGCTGTTGTTCAGGAGACTCGCGTTGTCTTTCGAATACACACAGATATGTCTGCCGGTAAACAAAGTTGTGACAGCGGAGCTGGTGTGTGGTGGGGACTTCAAAGCGCTATCAGAAGGGTAGATCGGTTTCTCGTTTCAGCGCAAGACGACGAGGCTGTCGCATTTTGCAAGGCCGAAGGGCTAAGTTTTCTGCACTCGCTATTGAAAAGGCGAGAACTACCATGGCACCTTGTTAAGTTTGGGCAACCGTTCTGTGACGATATCTACAAGATGCATGGACAAGACACTGAACGATCACGCGAAGATGTCCTGCGAGCAATACAGGCCGCTATCATGGTATTTCCTCGCGCACCACAATGTATCACGATGAAGAATATTCAGATTGTTGTACAGTTGCTTGAGGTGCTACCAGACGCATCCGAAATTGCGGACGATGCAGTCAACGTGCTGCTGGATGTATGCTCAAACGTGCAACCACCGAAGCTGACCGGAATGCAAGGTGTTTTTTCAGCTATCCCGATGACAGAATCCCAGGTATGGACCCCTCAAAACGCGGATGTCCTTCAAAGTATCTATCTTATTCGTAACCTTTACTAATCTGCTTTTGTCCTGAGCATATAGAAAATATTTGCCACACAAAGCGGCCTCGAGATCCTTGTGGATGTTACCACTAGATTGCACCACCTTCCTGCACGCAAAGGGTCCGTTGAGAGTGCAATTGTGGCTCTTCTGATGACCCACGAACTTAGTGCAACAAAGGGTAGTCTACTCATTCATTGGCGCGTGCATCTCGAGTTTTATGTAGAGCCTAAGGCTTGGGAGAGACTTCCCGGATTATCATCGTTTTCGGTGTTTCTGCTGCAGCAAATTCACGCATTGTTCTTTTCTGTGAGCTCATTTAAAGAGCCCGAGACGGAAACATGTCAGTGCGGATGCGAAACGCGCTTGGTAGACATTATGGATGCTAGTATTGGTGTGATGACGATTTTCGCAAAACTGATTATCACCGATGCAGGTGTAGTGTGGGCTCAAGAGGATATGCAGGGACCACGAGATTGTTTGTTGTTTCTGTTATGGAGTGTCCGGCAAAAGACCTGGATTCCAGCGATGGCTGAGCTTCAGGATCTGTTATTTCAATGTCTATGGGAATTTCTTGAACGCATGACAAGCCCCCACCAGTACCTAAGCCTACTGTCGGATCTGATACCCCCTCTTCTCGAGCTCTTGCGGCAGAACGCTTATCCTTCGTTGCACACAGGATCTCTACGCGTGCTTAGTTTTACGTTCCGGCTGGCTGTGGACAAGAAAGTGTGGCTAATCTCGATGGAGACTTTTCTTGCTGCTTTTTACCAGATTTTAGAAAGTCTGTGTGACGATCCTGTGAACTCAAGCATGAATGCTACTATGGTTGAAGTGATGTTTAATTCGGAGTATCGACAGTATTGTCCCAGTAGGATGTTAGCTCTGCTACACGAAGAGCATGTGAATTTTGTTGGCGGGTCAGGACAATTGTCCCCCGTAGCGCGCTCGCGTACAAAGTCATTAGTGCAAACATTAGTCTCATTCTGTTCACTGACTTGGAACTCGGTGCTTCAGCCGATTTGTCAAATACCCGCATTAATCTGTCTTGGGTGGATATTGACTACCCTGGAAATTGCTAGTGATTTGGAAAAATTGGAGGTAGACGAAGTCTTGATGACACTTATAGAGAATGAGAGTGCCGCAGTGTCAATTCTTGCATCTCGAGCGTACGTTGTATTCCTTTTTCAAGGATTATTGTCACGACGAGTAATTGATGAGTACCGATTAAAACGACTTTGCAACCTGCTCACTACCACACTGGTATCAGGTTCTCGGCTGATGCTTTCTCCGAAGCGATCAACTTCTAGTCCAGAGACCCCCGAAACGATTCAATTTGCTGCAAATATGCAGGATTCATACTCTATTCTCCTTCGATATCAATCAATTAATCATGAGCAGCAAATTCTTATACGGCAGAAAGATCTCGATCAGGATGATGCCCCATTACAGGAAAATTCACCTGACCGCACCATCTGGGAGTCTAGTGAGTGGAATGATCCCAATCGAGCTCTTGCTGAAAAGCTCGCAACCCACCTAAAATTGCTGGCTGTCTTTTCGTCGTTAACAAAAAATGTGGTTTCAATCGGAGACAGTGAAGAGTTACGAGAAATCATCTTGCTACTTGCGGTGCGTACTTTATTTCACAATGAAATCTTAAAAGAAATCTAACGACTCGTGCTGGTCAGCGATTTGTCCGAGAACGCTCGCACAGTAACTCTTACCATACTACGTTATACTTGCTATCACTAAAGAATATCGTGTGGGCAACGCGTTTAGACATTGCTAAATGGGGAATCTCGGAGTTGACGGAGGCTTCATTCCTCCGAAAACTGCTACTTCTGGTCAAGGACAAAGTATACCAGGTAGGGTACTAATCTGATTCACTGCTCGCACAAAGTCATACTCTTATGAACAATTGATGTTACTCGCAGGAGTTGGCGTCAGCGCTGTTATGGGGTCTTGCGGACGCCTACGAGAAATCAAACACATTCATACTGTCATTTGAGGTTGACGATGCGATAGCTACGGGAAGCTATTTTACGAAAAAGATAGGATTCGCGGTGATGGTGGACAACCTGGCAGCGAAATTGGCAAATGGCCGTTCGGTTGAGAATGATTCGGGTGCACTTTCCTCCATGATTGTCAACCTAACCAGCAGTTCCTTTTTCCTTATGAACTATGGGTATCCGTACGTTCTAAAGTTAATCGAGTCTATGCTTCGGTTGGTTCGAGCTGGGTATATGATCGACCCAAAAGAAGAAGAAACAAGCCAGATTACTGGAGAAAGATTCGGAACAATTCTATTCTACATGTACCCGATCAAACAAAAATTAGATCGGAGCCTCTTTCAATTATGTCGCGCTGCAGCAAATACTCTTGAGGCGATGCAACGAATAAATCCTGAGTCAGTTTTTGATGAAGCAGCACGAACAAAACTTACCATGCTTCCACTTCTCGACTACCCGAACAAGCAAATAGCTCATTTTGCGGTTTCTTGTTGCAGCACTCATCTGCAAGCACACCCAACAAAGTGTTCTAAACTGTTCGAAACTGATGTCCAAGACAAAGTGATCAATTTCTTCTTTAACGACGAATACCCACCGATCCAGATTATAGCGTTTTCATGCATGAAGCTAGCTTTTGCGGACCAAAACAATCTCGCTGGGCTTCAACTCAAACTTTCGCCACTCACAGAAAAGATTGTCTCCTGTTTACGCAGCCCTCATTTCGAGGTGAAACGAAAGGTTTGTAAATTTACTATCGAAATTATTCACTGAAGAATGTCTAATCTAATCTGCCTTACACAGGTTATTTTGTTCTTAGTAGAAGCTGTCTTTCGTCTTGAAGATCAAAAGTTTCTGGATGGGGTTGCAGAGGCATTTTCCTCACGAAACAACAAAGATCTTTTCATGGAGCTCTTTGAGTCTGTCTCTCGAGAGATCGCGGTGAATCCTTCTGCGGGGAGTGTGCTCCAGCTTCTCATAAGATTAATTCTGAAGTTACATCTTGTTCATACCGGCGGTGATCAGCTGGTCAACGTAATCTGCAGCACACTAAAGGCCCACAGCAGCGACACGTTTCTCCGCCCCATGGTAATAATCACCAAGCCGCACTCGCGTTCAATTGTTTACCTGCTTTATCTAACATATTTTTCTGTCTTCACTTAGCTGTTCAATTTCCTGCATCAAATTGTAACACAGGATGATCGTGTCAACTATTTGGAGCGGAAAATCCGGTTGGATGTGATAACGGAGTTGCTCTCGCAGCAGCTAACGCAGAACGAGTTGCGCAATGTGGTTAACATGCTTTACTTGATTGCGAGCAAACATACTGGAGTTCGACACTATTTAAGTGGTTTCGCATCAAAGTGCATCCCACAAATTGTCAGTGTCATGGATGGATTTTCCGAGTACGCTCAACATAATGACGCGTCCAAGATTTTACAAGATCATACTAAACTAGAAGACAACGAAGAAACTCTTGATAAAAAGAAGCTGGGACAAATAAAAGATGGGGGTGCTGCGAACTACTTTTTGAAGGTGACGACTGCTAAAGCGGTGTTCGTTTCATACTTTACCGAGGACATTTACGAGCAGGTACGCCCCAAATGATGGTTTGCATTCGGATACGGGATGGCTAACAGTAGAATTCAGTACCTACGATTACTGCTACTGCTAGTTACTGGATCAGAGTTTAGCACAGACGAGCGGTATGGTTGTTTGTGTGAAGAAGACGGGTGTTCAAACTGCGACCCCTGCGATTTAATCGCGAAGGTAAACGATTCCTCGTGTCTTCAAAAAGCAAATATTATCTGGCCCTTAATTCATTAACCGATTGAACCATTAGGCTCACTGTGGACATGTTATTCTTCGGCTTTCAACCGCGGAGCGAGTCTTGTGCTCCTCGTACAATATCGACCATCTGATATCAACACAAGGAGATCCATCCATCGGTGTTTCGCATCTAAGCATCCAGCTTCTTGAGGCATTAGCGGCTAACCAGCAAAGCCGTGTACAGCTGTTGCGTGGATCAGCCAAACTAGAGTGGTCGTGGTTACAGCAGTTAGTGAAGAGTGTCATTCTTTCTGATTGTTCACCAAGTGACGAGGAAACCGGTGATGCGAGGAGAAGTCTCGAAGTATCTGCTGTGCATACTATTCAGATGTTGGGCCATTTAAGCGCTGCAAAAGGTAAGACTCCTTGCTAATCCGATCTCCTTATGCACTTAGTTTTAACAAACTCTTTCACGGTGTTCGGTAAGCAGAAGTTGCCCTACGACTGACGGCAGAGAAATCATTCATCGCAATACTTTTTTCGTACCTGATGCCTACGTATGGACATAATAGCTAGTGAATCCCCTGCACGTAGTTACTAACCGTTTCGTTGTTTGCATTCCACGACAGAGATGCGATCTTTGCTGCAAATGTTGAAGTTCGCCGAGCAACGTCATTTACACTCGCAAGACTGGCTGAATATCCCTTGATTGTTCGAGACACGTTTTTCCAAGAGAAAATGGCGATGCTGGCTCACGCAACTATGGACTATGGCGATCCCCACGGATCTAGTGGAGAGCAAGACAGGATCGTGTTAGCCAACAAACTGATACTTATTCGAAACAGAGCCTTGTTGACACCGGGTCTGCAAGGTAGAAGCGCAGATGATGATATTCTATCCCTATTGACGAAGCTACTGATTTCCAATGAGACCGAATCGATTGATGTGGGAGGCATATGCGCGGATGTATTAGCACATTTACTGTACTTTCGGGTTAATGCGCGCGACGAAAAGCGTCTCCGCTCCGTGATGTGGCGCTACACACGTGCTATGAGCCCGAACAAGAATGGAGAACTTCCGAACTACCCGTCTTCCAAGCGGCTAACAGCATATCTTCATAACTGGCTCCAGCCAATGCTGCAGAAATTGCGACATTCAAGTTTTGGCGCTTTTCATGGAGACCCGGCGAAGTTGTTGAGTGACGAACTAGCATTCACCTGCAAACACCTTGAACAGCCAACGGTTAGTGAACTCCTGCGCGTGTTGATATCGCTTCATCTTGATTTACCGCCTACTGACAATTGTGAATGGGAAGCAACTCACGATGCCGTCGACACGCCAGATGCTGACATAATCGCTCCGTACAAGCGTAAAACTTTGTCTACGGCAAGGCCCTGGCACCTCCAGTACATTTTTGTGGGGTCTGATCGATCGTCCCGAGAACCGAATGACTACAGTTTCCGTGGATCAGCTCACTTATGGCATTTTCTGAAAAAGCTTTGGGAATTAGCAAATGCGGAAGACTCAGGCAATGAGAAATCTCAAATCACCCTCTCCGCGGTGAGAAATACTGTGACATCTGCCCTCCCTGGGATTTTTCGCGTTTGGGGTAAATCAAGCGGCAGTAGGTATTCAGCGGCCGCTTTCGATAGACGAAAAGCGTTCCTTGATTTCGTGATTGCAGTCGGAAAAGTGGAGACCAACATATTTAGTGCGGTTGAAGTGAAATCGATAGTTGAAGTAGTGGCAGGAAAGAAGTCAGACCTCAGGGCGACATTGGGAAGGGAGTACTTGCTTCTATTCCATATCTGCAGCGACGATCCTACAAAACTTGGCTCGATGATGCATTGTATTAATCTTGATCAGGGTGGGGTTCGTCCTAGTGAGATATTTCGATTGTTTTGGGATCCGGTTCAGCTGGAATGCCTTCCGGTAAAATTTGTACTAGCTCCAAACACCAAAATGACGATTTTGGATCCGTCTCCTGACGTTGGATCGGCAACGATCTTCGGCATTGATTTTCTCCGGTTGTTAGCCTCCCATGTGCCGACTGCTGTACTGTGGTATGCTCAATGCCATGGGTATACTCAACTTCTGGACATGCTTGAGTTGGGCACAAAGGTCTCTGCCCTCCAAATGCAGCAGTTCCCTGTTCGTACGTTCTTGTCCAACTTGCTGCGTTTGGTGAACCAACTCATGGAGCTGGAAAACGTGAAGTATCTCCGCATTTTCGCATCAGACCCTCGATATCTCAGGTGTATTGTGGATCTCATTTATGCTCCAGCCAATGAAGTTCAAACTGCTGCCATAAAGCTACTTCACAACCTGGCACTACACCCACGACTGTTTGCAATACTCTCGCGTCTGGAAAACGTGGTGCAGCCTCTTGCAACGGTTAATGCTGATGCGCTTTCGTATGTGACAGAAACCATCTTAGCTAAGCACCAGCTATCTCCGCCAATGCCCCAAGATAGCGTTGTGCTTCTTGCGCATCTCTTGTTCGTCCCGTTTTTCACGGGATTAAGTACAACAGAGCTAGTAAAACTGTCTTTGGGATTCAATCGCTGCAATGAGTACGCTCAGAATTGCTGGCTGATTTTGATGAATGATTGCCGCTTCAGTGCAATACCAGAGTGGATGGTTGAGTCTAACCAAACTACGGTGGCCTCATTCACTTCAGCTATGAAACGTATTCAGAAACGCTTTGAAAGTGTACGTGGCGTGCACCGAGATAAGTCCAGCGTCTCCTTGTACTCAATTGATAAAGATGCGTACCTTAGGCATACTTCGGCAACTACTCGAAAACGTATTGCATCGAGACTTGGCGACTTACTCAAGGCACACATGGACGAAACTAACATGCGTCGAGGGACTGCACGTGTAAGGAATGGAATTGTGATGCGATTGGGAAGAATCCTAGTGGAAAACCGAGCCGAAATCGTTCGTCGCGTTGCATACACAAAGCAAGTTTCCGAACGGAGTCTGTTTGAGCAAATGCGAACTCAGCAACTGACAGACCTACTGCTACTACTGGAAGAATCCCCTCTGTTTGAGGGTATTCAACGTGATATTCTCGCAAATTTGGCATTCCGTATGAGAACTCCTGTTGAAGTTATGGTAGATGTAACCTCGTCGTTGCAGAGTATACCCTTTCTGCTGCTGTATAACGAAAGTGTAGAGCTCGAAATGCATATTCCAGGAGTCCAAGAGGTGCGTCATGGCAGGGTTATGAGAGGAGGGCTGCTTGGATATCCACCTTGGATACAAAACCCACTTTTGTTAGACAACACCTGCGTTTTCAGCGTAGCGCACTCTTGTGGTTTACTTGGGGCTGTCATATCAAGTGAAATACTAGAGTCCGAGTTGCCAGCACCTGTTTTGAAGATGGTGGATGAACGACTTCGCAAAGCATACGGAGGTGGCGACATCCAGGAAATTTCGTGTTTGATGGGGCTAAGCACTTTGCCAGTCCATAAGTCAGGGAAACGCCGTTTACAGAGGTCAGCTATCTCACTGATGGTTCAACTCATTAATTCGGACGTTTTTATGGACAGTTTGCTTAACGACAAGTGGGCAATTGAAGTTATCCTAGATGTAGCGCTGGGTGCCTTGCCTGGTGCCGTGATACTAGATGCACTGACAGTGGTTGCTGCAATGACCGCAAATGAGTCTTATACAAAGAGATTTTGTGCGAGGCTGTTGACATCAGAGGACGAGCATTTGCACGAAAGTGCAAAATATACCGCTACGACTCAGCTGCGCACTGTTGCTAGTATCGTGAATCGGTTCAAGACTCGATTGTGGCACGACTACCCAGCAGTTTTAGAGAAGTTTTTTCTCGTACAAACTCAGCTCGCGAGCTGTATACCTGCATTTTGGACGAATCTGGAGACAGTTTGGTCCTCCAACTATCTCGATAGTTGTATGGCATTGTTTCGCGCTGGTCATAGAGATACCACCGAGGTTGTTGGATACCACCTCAGTAGTGCTATTCCATATCGTGTCGATTATTTGTTGCAATGCGGGTATAATCTTGGTCTACACTTGGACTTAGCTGAAGTGCTAGCGCGACCAAGACTAGGAAGTATTGTTGGCGTGCTGAAATTATTTGATGCGCTTTGCTCGGCTGAGGTGCTTCGCGAAGAAGTTTGGGAGAGGGGTATCGACTCTTGTGAGAAATTTAATGGAGTGCTGCAGCAAGTTGCATCAGCAATTGATACAAATGTGGAGACCAAAGACCTTGAAGTCTATTGCAAATTTGTATACCTGCTGTGTATGAGTGGCATGCATGATCAACGGGATGCTGAGTTTCGTGGCTCAATTCAGAACCGTCATGGGATCTTGTCGAAACTTATTTTGCGACTGCCTGACGTCCCAGAAGAAAACATGGTAAGTTGTTTTTCACGTGAAATTTCATAGCGCACTGCTTAACTCATTTTGTATATTCCTGCAGACTTTTGTTCTCCTTCGATGCATCGGAAGCATATGCGCCGATGTGTCATCAAATGGCAACATAGCAGTAACATTGGCATTTCCGTTTGAGAAACAACAGGTAGGCTTTGTCGGTATTGTTGCCAAAGCACTGAGCAACCTCGACAATGGGTTGACAGACACCAGCGGGGTGGAACTCTCGGCGATTGAAGCAACATTTTTGTGTATTGATTCAATCATCTCGGCTGGCCGGGTTGAGTTTGAAGCAAACACTGTTGTATCTGTAGCTGTTCGGGCTGTTCAATTTCTTACTTTACCGTCACAACACCTCTCGACCGCATCGGTGGCTGCATTGAAAGCTGTGGTCAACTCGCTGCGTCGTGGCCTGGTTTGTGATAATGAACACTATCTTGAAGAATTTGGTGAAGGTAGCGTATCAGCTCTTCTCGAGGGCCACGAGCATATTTCTAAAGTACTTTCGCAGGCAAACGATAACTTACCACTGTTGAAGCTACTAGGAAGCTATACGAGTCTCCTTAGCGAATTATTGTCTTCTCAATTTTTTCGTGAATTAGTATGGGCAGCGTATCTCACCAATACTGAAAAGCAATATTCGTTCGTTACCTGGATATATCACTGGATGACATTTGAGGCATCCGATAGTCCACCGATTCGTGCTTTAAAAAATTCCAACCGTGATTCCAAACGTGATCGAATATTAACTGCTGCTGAGCATTTGAAAGACACAACCATCGCAGCAACGATAAAACTTAGTCAGCATGACTGCATTTCGGAAGTTCTAAACCTTCACCCAAAATTTGCAGAAGTGCTAGTTTACCTATTTGAAAGGTTAGCGGGCCGATTGGACTTAACAAAAGCAACATCTTGGTTGCATTTACTTTGCGTCATTGGGGAGCAATGGAGTGAGGATACACGGTTGAAGCGCTGGAAGACAAACCAACATTGTCTGAGTATGATCAAAGCATTTTTGCCACATATTAACATTTCAATTCTCATAAGAGCTTGCTTGGTGGAAGCAGCGGAAGATACCTTCAAGCGTTACGCAGTGCGTTTCCTTTTCCTGACAGTGAAAGTTCGGGCTCACTTCGACAAAGTTTCGGCTGACGTAGCTCGCTACAACAATGAATGGCATGAACTCTTCCCAATGCCCATCGATATATTGAAGTCACCAACAACTTCAAAGGTGACAAAAATCTACATGATGGGTTTGCTGGCAGAGCTGGTGTTTAACGGTGGCCTCTTAGCTTCATTCACACAATCACCGACACAACTGGAGGAACTTGTTAATGCAGTGTTGAAGACATATGGTGGAAGAATGACAAAAGACGCACTACGTATTGTTGCGTCTGGGATTACGAGTGACTTCTTGTCCACTCGAAAATGGTCTAGTATCAATGGCAAAGCAACTATCGATGAAATTGATGCAAAGTTGCAATTTGCGCTTACTCATGAGAGTGTACGACTTATCCTTTATCTTTCAAAACGGGTGGAAACTCGAGAAAAAATATTCAATACCGAATTGTTTCATCGTGTGCTGTGTGGAACTATTTTTCAAGATGCTATTTCGATTTTGTCTGTGAGTGAGGACACAGAGCCGTGGTTTAGGACCCAAATAGACGCACTGCAACTGATAAAGAGTTTGATAGACTCGGGAAAAGATATTCGTGTGCGCGCTTCGTTACAAACTATTCGATCGTATCACTTTGCAGCTCGACGCGGTCGTATCATAAAGTATTGTACGAACCTGTTATCGCAACCATGCGCTGTTGATTTCCGTTGTGTGATAGTGGAATCCTTGATCCCGTACGTGACCCAAAACATTGGTGCCAGTAATGAAATTGCAAAGTTGCGTGCGCAAGGTAAAGGCGATTTAATGGATACGCTGTTGGGAATGGCCACCCAAGAGGATACAGAATATCCCGAATATATTGTTCTGCTTTGTTTGCAGTTACACAACGCTGTTATTGAGTTTACATTTATCAATGCAGCGTACGCTGCACAACCTGTCAATATGAGAAGGTTCCGCAAAATTCGAGAGGATGCTTTGAAGAAGGATACGCTTATCACCTCGTATCTTACCCAAACACTGCATTACATTGTTCGAATGGTAGGGAGGTCACAACTGAGTACTTCTCAATACATAGTGGAGGAGAGTTGGGAATTAATTTCGCGCGTACTACTTCACCCTAGTTCGAGTACTTCACGAGACCCGCACCTGAATACCGTAAACCATGCACTAGACATATTATGCTGCTCAGGTGCGATCAGGAGGGAGTGGTGTGAAAGGGCAGTGCGTGAGTGGGAAACTTGTGGGAAACAGCTAATATTGCGTTTGATTGACTTGGCGGGCTGCAAAGCCCCACCAGATGGGGGAACGGCCGAAGGGATCACTGCAAAACTATCACTGGAAGTCATTGGCCAAATATGTTACTCCGATCAGTTGTGTGAATGCATGAGCCGCGACCTGAGCATTGGTGAAATTGCTCTGATGGACTGCCCACACGAATTGTGCACATACCAGTCGGAAGTACTAAAAGTACTCCTTGAGCGTGATATCGCGATGAATCAAATACCTCGACTGTCGGAGCAACTCCTAAGTCAGCTTGACGATATTTTGTTGTTGGGGAGTGATCGCCGACTGCACTTCATGAAACTTCTGCCTTTCTTGACCCAGTCGCCTGCTTTTCGGACCATAAACTTGGGTGACGGTATCTCTAATACTTTCCGCTGCATCCTGGTTGAGGTAAGCTCCGCCAAAACCAGCCTGGGCTCTTTAGTGACTGTGATTACAGCATTGGTAGCCATGTTGGATGTTTGCCACACCGACAGCATGCCAATAGAAATGTGTTTTGATTTAGGGGCCGCTTTGAAGCGGCTACTCGAGGACCTAAAAACGGGCTCTGATGCTTCTCCAAATCTAAATGCTGGGGATTGTATCCTGCTCGATCGCATCTCAACGCTCGAGCTACTCGTACTCTCCAGTATATTCAAGCTTTGTGACTTTATGGGGGAAAATCTATCGTTTCTAGGGCAACACAGCGCGCGGTTCTTCTCACTATGGATGGATTCCAGCACATGCCGCCTCCGCGGTTTAGACAATGAACGCGACACACTTTTTCAGAAGTCGCTGGATTTACATTTCGTGGGCGCCAACGTTAAAATGGATCCCCCTTATACAGTGGTAAATTCTCGACCCTATTGGCGTGTTTTGGTAAGGATGTTTGTGGCCGTTCAAGATACTGCAGCGCACTCAACTATAGCAGCAATGGTGCTTCAAATGCTACAGAGCCCGGCCGGCTGCAACTTCCGCTATTTTGTAGTCAATACCTATAAACTCAATTTAACTGATATCCTAAGATGGGAAGTTTTTACGATCAGTAGCGACGTTAAGCGTGAAAACGGTGAGCTTCGAGCATTGTGGTATACGCTTCTGAACGAGTTGTGCTGTAGTCGCGACAGCGCCCTAGATATTCTAGCAAGACGCTTCCTGGAAGAGTTTATCGTGTACGAGTATCAGCAACAACTTGAAGATGAGATGCCGCTGCAACCAGGACACGAAAAGCTTCTTCATCTAATCTCGTCTGTGATTCGATTAACAAACGTTGCAGACCACGGAGATTTCTTTACGAAAGCGAATGCTACCATGGAGATCCTTGTTGAGCTCTGTATGCGCACTGTTGTCTCGATTTCGGACATGAACGAAGCGAAGTGGAATGCAACGGAAATTTTAGGAGCGCTCGTCATGCATGAGCAAACCCTAAGTATCGTCCGCAAAGTATGTTATCTATACCCAGTAGAACAATCGGATTTTTGTTCGATATCGCGACGAAGAAGGCTGCGAGCAGTATCAGAGATGCTTTTGCAGTGTGAAAACGACATTGTTGATCTTGCATGCGTTGTAACCCTTGTTCTTAAAATTTGTGGATACAAACAAAGCATCATGATGCTTGTTCGCGCTCGAAATGCGCCCGACTGTTGGCCAATGACGGATGTACTTACCGAAGCAATGTACCAGTGCATTGCAAGTGTTACCGGCGAAGAAGCATCCGTTCTTGGACCCATAGTCCTCACTACCACCAGTCCTGATGATTTCCTACCGTATAAGCTGCCAACCAAAACGCACACGAAAGCAACAGTATTAGCGTTACGACTCGTCAATCTTTGTGTCACCGACCATCATCTAGCTCAAGCTTTGGAGACAGACATGGAGTTAGTACCCCAACTCGTGGCATGTTTGGCATCGTCGGATTGGGAAGTTTCGGGCACTGCTGCTGCCGTTTTGAGCACTTTGATACGGTGTACACCCGACCGGGATGACTCGGTCGATAGTGGTGGGAGTGTAACACGATACATGTGTGGGCACGGTCTGTACCGATGGCTCGAGTACTTTTCAACCATGGACACGCAAGCAACATTCCGGGTATCACCTCCCAGTAGGTTTCCTTCGTGTTTTGTGCTCTTGTTGCGCTGGTTGCGATACTATTCAGTGAATTTATCATTACTTAGTGACTTGCAATCGAAAAAGTCGCACGCTTTGATATCAGTCCCGAATTCGAACTCTAAGGAGTCACCTTCAAGCGACTTGCACGTGAGATTACTTGCGGACATACTGGAGCTCCTACTATACCTTGTTTCAAACTTTCATTCAGAAATCTACAAAAACGATAATGGGGAAGCCGAAGAGAGCGAGCACGCGATCTTTCTGCAGTCACTGTTGGCACTATGCCAGCGGCGCCCTCAAAATCAGCCTGCAAGTGGAAGTAGGGATAACGATACGTGCATGGTTTCGAACAGTCAAATTCGCAGCAGATCTCTGGAATTGGTGCAGCTATTGTGTTCCATGGATTTACCACGCTCTTCGTCCGTTGAGGTGTTTAGTAATTCCTCGCAGATGCTGATTTTGATGATGATTGTCGAGCGATCAACATCGGAGATCGAGAAAAGCGCCGCGGCGCAGTTGATTGAAGAACTTGCGCTCAAGGACGTGATTAAAAACTTGCTGATACGTAACACTGCACTGCTTTCTCGATTGGGTGCATGGCTAGAAATCGAATCTTTACAGCTTCTTGCAGCAGCAATACTTCGGAGATTAGCCACACCATCCAGCAAGGGTTTTCGCTTGGCACGGAAAAGCGTCTTTGGATTTTCACCAAGTGTTCAGCAGCAACTTGCTCACTTTCTGTTTGTTGGGATGCAGCAGCAAAACAAAACTGAAACTCGTCGCCCAGTAGACAAACGACTTCATCGCGATGCACACTTGCGTCAGGATGTCCGCAGGATCAGCGTTACTGTGACACCACAAGAAGAAAATAGTGGCTCAAATCACGTGGACAGTTCAGTGTTAGTCCACTTGAAATTCGAGCTTATGCTTCAAAGTGGGCTCTGTATTCGAGAATTCGAGTGCGATGCCAGGCTTCACGGTGGAAGTGGGTCAAGCGTTCATGAGTTCCTCGTCGAGCAAAGAGCCAGCTTTATTCGTTGTACCATCAAGGTGTCGAACGAAGGTAATAGTGGCGATTTCACCAAAAGCGACCTCGAATTTGCTAGCGGATTTGGCTCATCCGTGCACTTTTGTGGCTCCACAACACTGCGAGTTTCAGAGAAACTAGTGGAGGGTGGTATTCAGTCTCTCTCGGCACAGGGAGTTCTTTCACGTTTGTTGAGACAGAAACTCGATGGGTTAAGCCCCGAGCTCTTTGAAGCTTTATCCAGCATCGTGACCGAGTTTTGTAAAGACTTTTCCATTTTTTGTGATCCAGTTATTGACCTCCCAGAGCAGATTCTGATTATTCTCGCTACATCGGTGAGGTTATCGCCTCGTGGGATCATGAATGTTGCCTGCTTGGAAGCCTTTTGCACGTGGTTTCCGAGCAAAGTGACAGTCAGCAACTTGATAGCAAATGTTTCCCCTCTATTGCACCTGATACGAAGGATGCGGCAGTTGTCTTGTATAGGCGACGACGTTGTTAATTCGCAGCAAAACCTCCCACCGGACCACTACACTCCTATCGCATCACAGTACAACTTTCTGGAGAAGTTCATGGAGCTTATTGCGTCTGTGGATGCTGGTTCCTTTTCTGCAAATTGCTTGAATACTTTGTTCATGGAGAATTCAGACTTGCTACTCTACCTATGTGCTCAGTTTAACCTACTGAGAAATCCTCATACCACATTCCTTTCCCTCGTGTCCATCGTTATCCGCCGAGAAGTCGTGCTTTGCCAGTCATTCACCACACAGAGCGCACAGAACCTGCTTCGGTCTGTATTTGATGCTGGCATTCGCCAATGCGCCAGCCAGACAGAGCAAGAACAAGGAGAGTTATTATCCTTTGCGTGTTCTGTTACTGTCCGGCTGGCGCGTTGTCCGGATACTGGCCGGGATTGCGCGAGCGGAGCTGATAGTCTTTTGTTTTTCTCACGCGTTGCTTATGAACTATTTGCACGGCATCAGTGGGTCGACCACTTTCCAAGCGAAGCCACACACGACCTTATAGTTGCTTGCGGGTTTTTCTGTGACGGACTACTGAAATCTGTAGCGGTGGATGCTGATACACGAGATGATGAACGTTACACAGCATTATTCACTGCGGTTGACGTGCCTGATGGTGGTCTGACGGTTGTGGAGACCCTCTTGATGTTCCTCGGGCAGCCTTCAAGGGGTACTAGCGGTGACCACGTTGCTTTTGACAGCATTGATCGTCTGGCGTCAAGTATATTATCCTCTCTTGTCGAAAAGCTTCCTTTCCGCGCAAAGTTTGAACAGACCTTGCTACAGTTACTAGAGCGTCGATCTCATCCCAGCAACGATGTGGCCAACACACAGACTGAAGCAACCAAGACCTATGGAAAGCATTTCGAAGAGCAATGCCTCGCGGGCATAAGGAAGTCCATTGCGTTAACCCGCTACGACTTTCTGAGTGAGCTTCACGCGGTCCAGCTCACATACTACTCATGCATCAGAGCCGGGGTTCGGACCGGAATCATTCCGCCTCAGTGTAGTGGTGTCTTGCAACGATTCGACCAGGAGCATCTCCTACCGGCTGAAGGTGCGCAATGGCACCTCGACCAAATGGGACTGACCGATCAAATCCATCGTCGCCATTCCCATTTATGGCGCAGCAGTGAAGAGAATCCAATTACTGCGTCCAGCAAGAATTTCGCAGCAGAAGACGCGAGGATGGACTCAGAACTCCGTGAGCTGATATTGTACGCTAACGAGCACACGGAGTTGCTGTCGGTTCTCACGGTAAACCGCAAAAAAGCTATGACTATGGCGATCAGAGTCGCGACTCGAAACGCTCGGGTGCTGCTGGCGTTCCATGCTATGACTAGCATCGCACTCGATTTCTATGTTGATACAGCAAAGACGCTCCAACACGAGATGGAAGGAAGTAAACCAACGAGCAACCAGCACATATCGAAAGTCGGTTGGGTCACTCTTGATAATGCTCACCAGACTGCATTTCTCGAATGGCTAGTACTTCTGGAAGAACTAGCAGGGCTGCTTTGTGCGGGGCTCCACGAACTTGATGCGGCGTACTATACGGAGATTGCACGCCAGTTCCGCTCCCTTATCCTTGATTTGCCTGTGTTTATCCGCAAGATGCAACGATTGGGGACGCATTCGCGCCAGCAGGCGCTTGTTCTTTTCCTCGACAATCTTCATCGTTTACTAAAACGCGCGACGAATCGCAATGAGTTGCGAGTAGTTGCTGCCAATGGATCGGGCATAGCTGATCAAACGAAGGGGATTCGAACGCGTCTCCGCAATCTAGATGTACCTGTGTCCACATCGCTAGGAGCTCTATTGGAATCTCGACAAGGTATGGAAAATCTTTCCAGGGCTCTTCTAGCGATGCAGTATATGTGGCGACGGATAATGGGAACGACCACACTAGAAAAGGCGATGACTAGCTCTAAGGAGTCAGTTAGCCTGCTGAAGAAAATCAAGGAGAAATTGCTCAAGTTTTTTCAAATGGTGCAACGACCTATAAAGGCGTTACGAACTGGTTTTGGAGTTCATCAATCGAGCCAACCGGCTGAGGAGGAATTTGACAGCCCGTCCGCTGTGCCGAATTCACCGAAACCTATCGACTCAGAGAACACCGATCAATCTCAAAGAAGCCATGGACACGACACTGTTGGATTGCCCGGCAAAACCTCCGTTCTACTGTTATCTCGGTTCCCATTTACTTCGTCAGAACTTCTTTTGGATCATTTTGGGTGGGAATGCATTGTTGCAAGACGGGTAAAACATCTTCTACAGTCCACTCAGCACAAGAGTGCAGTGGCTGAAGTTTTAAGATCGGCCTTTGGCGTCGATCAAGATACAGTTGAAAGGATGCCGATACTCGAACTTACTGAGCACTTTCACGAACTGGAAGGATCAAAAAAACTGTATGACGTACTTGACCAACTCGGACAATTTCTACTAGGTGAGGAGCTGCCATTCTTGCACCTACCTTACGTTGTGCACGACAAAATGGAAATGAGTTTGTGGCGGCTGATGGTGAGACCAATCCAACGAGTGCGACTCTTTCATCTACATCAGCAAATGCAACGCTTTCTGGTGGGCGATTACAGTAAACGTCAAGCTATACTGAATAAATATCGACTTGGTTTACCTCAGCGACCAGCTTTCACCAGCTCTTTACGAGATCAATTCGGCAATCAGAGTGAAAATGTGAAGAAGTTGAAACCCAAATCGCAAGCAACATCTGCTTCTTCCGGACTTCGTATGCGATCTCAGAACGAGCAGCGCATTGCTGCGGATCGATCTGTGAACAAACCTGTTGTCCCTCCTACATCCGTTGATGCGTTATCACCTTCACTGAAGGTGGTGGTTTCTGAATCTGTCCTAAAGGTTTGCGATGGGATTTTTAACACTGACCCATTCTCCGATGACGCGGCAATGATCCTCCTCCGCCGGAAGCTCGAGGCGCAGAAGCGAAAACGAAACAGCACGATTGTAACGAAATTCTCCGTTTGGCACACAGAATCGAGTCGAGCTGCACAGTATCGGAATGATAGACACGGTGGTCTTGTAGACAAAGTTCTTCGATGGCTGGTCTCGCTTGGAGCGCGGCTGGTTCTGCTGATCGCATTTTGGCGTCAAGAAGAACTGCGAACGGATTTACAGGACCCGATCATGGCTCGTGCGTTCGACGAGTCGAGTGAGCGGGATGAATACTACCGATTGTACCACGCCAAAAAAGGTCTAGGTGAGCTCGTACGAGTGTGGATGCCGACAAGCGGTAGACTTGGACTACTGCTCTGGCAGGAGCGGCCTTACGCACTTGGCGGCACCGTGCTTAGCATGACCATAGCGTTGTGGCTCCCGAACTTGGTTCTCTCTGGATTCAGCGTCTCAGGTCGAAACACTGTTATGACGCGGATCGTGTACACCTACGGCGTAGCGATTTTTCTGCTGTCCGTGGTATCAATTGTGCTGATCGCACGGAGTACGTTGTTGGTACTTTCAATAGGGTGATCGATTGTGGCTCTAACTTTGCTGTTGTTTGTTACCAGATCGTTTTGTACTGCTAGAGCAGACCCGGTTGCGTATCCGACCCGTATCCCGCTATTACCAGAATGTATTGGCCGTGATCTCCATTGGTGTTGATCTCGTCCAGCTCAACTCTCTGGCGTTCGACTCGGCTATAGACTGGGATGACACAGACCAGCTGCCTGCCGTCTTACAATGGCTGGGGAATCAAGGCATCACCAAGTTTGGGGTGTCGTCGATCTCGGAGCTACAAGCGCTAGGCGTGATTATCTTGCTGCTGTCGTGGTTCGTGATGTTGAAGTGTGCCAACAAGTTCCAAGAAACAAGCGCGCTGCTACATCGAGTACTTACGAAGGACCTACCGGCACTCATTCACGGTTTCCTCTACATGGGCACGATCTCAGTCTTCTTCTCCTACCTCGCGTGTATGGATTGCTCGGACAATCACAGCTCCAGCTCCAAAAAGTGTAAAGCCGACCCGCAGGCGCCGCCGTTCTTGATCGCACATCAAAACATTACTTGCTGGACACCAGCGCATCGATGGTACGCGTTTCTGGGAATTTGGGGAATCACCTTCTTCCTACCCATCGGGTTGTTGGCCCATGGTATGAGCCACGTCTTGTTCCAGCGTGAGACGCTCGATATCAAGTACGCCCCCGTGCAGCTTTTAGTTGCTCAGTTAGTGAAGGCCGGAGCTGCCACGGCGCAAGCATTTATCCCGTATGACCCAATGGTTCTCGCGATTCTCGGGGTCTTCGGCAACGGCGTGCTACTGGTACTGACTCTGGCGATGCATAGCTGTTCGCTTTGGTACATCAAGTACGTAAAGTGCAGCATCTACGCGGCCTCGTGCTGGGCCTCTCTTGGCGCCATCCACCGACTGCACTACGCAGGGCAGAGCAGCACTCGGTCGCTGAATATGATCTACTTCGGCTGGCTGAGTATTGGATTATTCACCGCCACCGCCGTTCTAGTGCGAGTGTGGCTTCGCACTCAAGCCAAGCACCGCGATGCCGAACGGCACATCGCAACCCAGCAGCGGTTGCTCAGTGCCGACAAGTTGACAGGTGAGATCAGCGTGGTGGAACAGAAGTTCTTGAAAGCGGCGAAGAAGCATTCACGCGACGACGATCTCGCTCGAGTCGCTTTCATCGAGAACGCAAAAAAACTTAGCGCTGTTGCCCCGCCACCAGCGCTGAAGGAGTTTGTGGCTAGAGCCAAGGCACCACTGGGGAGTAGCAGTGCCATCGATAATGTACGGGCAGCTCAGTTCATGCAGAACGCACAAATGACGGCCAGGAAGCTCGAAAACCTACGCAGACGAAGATAATTAATTGGGTAGCTCTTGTCATGGATTCAACAGCGAAGTAGCGCGGAGTTACCGACGTGCGTGCTTTCTAGAAATGTCGTATGATACCGTTGATAAGTGCATGACCGGTGGTCGAACTTGAGAGTGGATAGTTGTGCAGTAGTCGGCGCTAAAACAGAACTGCATTGCAACACTAAATGAGAATTTTCCCTTTACTTTTTACCAGTCACTCCGAGAGAGCACTGCTTGAACCTGATACTCTATTACCTTCTCCAGTTGAAAATAATCGTAACAACGGGATATTTTTGACTACTAGTTTCGCTGTACTTCTCCGATTAATATAATAAATCTAATTGGACGGAAAGTGAGATAGGGATCTCAGCTATTGCGGCATCCTTTCAATTTGCGCGGGCGAGTTCTAGAAGGCGAGCTATCGTTCATTTTCAAAGGCACCCCAAGACCATCAATTCAAGTCGACACCGCCATTCTCACGCACGACGTGGATGAACGCTGCGATTGCGCCCACATCAAACCTCACAGACATGGAACGCAGGGCTATCGTCGACAGGTTGCTGAAGACAAGTGTTGACGGTGTTTTGCCTCTCGGAGCTCTCAGCGCATGCACAGCTGCGGTCGGCCGCCACTGCTCCACGATAGTTGCAATCTGGGAGTGCTACGCAAGTCTGTGTGGTGTGGAATGGCAAGATCGGCATCTGTTGACAGAAGAGTACATTGCGCAGCGCGCAGGCAAGAACAGACTCAAGGATGCTGTGAGCATCCCGAACATCACATCGAGCGATCCCGAGGTAATCAAGCGTTATATGCTAGAGTAACTCATTCCAGTCATTAAGGAAAAATGGCCAAGGAAGGACCGCCGCCGGCCAATTTTTATTCAGCAAGACTGCAAATCCCCACGTGCCATCAACGAACCCCGACATCATCACAGCAGGAAGGGGAGACTGACACGACTAAGAGTGGATGGTTGCCATCCACTGGCCATCCACTAAGCCATCCACTGAGGAATGGCAACCCACGGACTACGTGAGGGAACCCCACGAATGATGCTAGGTAATGACTAGATGAAGCTGGTTCTAGCAGCACGAGGATAAGCTAATCCATTCTCACTTTTACCTCTTTCCCCGCAAGTCCCTCTCAAGCAAGGCCCCGCGTGTAGTGGGTCTTACTTGACTCACTAACGGAAATTACGGAATAATACCCCGGGCACTATTTAATAGTACCCCTCACAAAATCTCGAAAGGTTACTCTGTATTACCAAAAGGTTACATCGCTACCTTAGCTTACTCGTCGATCAGTGCAGCATCATCAAGAGCGTCGTGCAGCTCGTCCAGGTTAAAGTCGTCCATATCCTCGTGGTCCTCGTCAGCGGTTTCCCAGCTTGTACAGAATTGCTCACCATACACGTCGTGCTTCGCAACGTGCCAGTCCAGGTAGCTGTCTGCAAACCCAGCAGCAGAGACTGAGTTAATGACAGTGTTGCTGTCAGTGTCGCGCCATGCCTTCCTTACCCACTCACAAACCACAGCCACCGCCGGCATGCGCGGGTTGCCGAAGCGAGTGTACTCGACCTTGTCGCTCTCCTTCCAGGCGTTGATCTCCATGTAGAGTAGATCCTTGAACGTCTTGTAGATACCAATATCGCCTGCTTGTAGATAGGGCGTGAGGCCCCCAGGAATGACGCACATGTTGATCATGCGAGTCGCGCATTTCGCTTTCACATCCTTGGAGATGTGAGCGCGCATCGAATCCCAAACCAGATGTTTTCCTTCGCGCATGTCGACCAGCGGAAAAGCCAGATCAATCCAGCGCTTGAGCAACGTGCTGTCAACCCATGCGCGCGGCTGATGAGCCACGTACACCCCACCAATTTTAGCAAAAGTGGGTGAGGCTTTGCCTTTCCAAATCAAAAGAGGTGGAAGTTTTCTGCCCGTGGCCGATACAGCCAGCACCGCCGTAATGCGCATGGACGAAAACCCCGTGGAGCG
This sequence comes from Phytophthora cinnamomi, assembly GCF_018691715.1. Taxonomy (NCBI): domain Eukaryota; phylum Oomycota; class Peronosporomycetes; order Peronosporales; family Peronosporaceae; genus Phytophthora; species Phytophthora cinnamomi. Next base: position 428,859 of record NW_027151037.1, read on the forward strand.
TACCACAACGTGGCGACTGCCGGTTATGTCCACAGTCTGGTTGCGCGCATCTTCGAAGTACACGGCCGTTTCATCCATCAGGATGGTGCGGTTCAAGTCCATGGCAGGGACAGCGCTGCGTAGGAACTTCATGTAGGAAACCGCGCGCTCCACGAGCGTCTCGTCCGTCAGGGTGGTGAGGTTCGTGCGTCGCCGCAAGGAGAGGCCGTAGCGGCGCATGAAGCCGGTGATCCAGTGTGGGGAGGCTGCAAAGCCACCGAACACAGCGTCGTCATCGTGGTGAGAGGCATACATCACCCTGGCCATGTGACCAATCCAGGCGCGCGTAACCTTTTCCTTCCGTAGCCGCTTGGCGACGATCTCGTCGTACAGGGCGTCCTCCATGGCAGCCGAAAGGGGACGCCGACCACCACCTGGAAGCCGGCGCATGCTTGGGTCTGCTGCTAGCAGCTTCTCACGGTCGCGCCACCACCGTCGCACGCTGCCACCGTCCAGCTTCAAACCCTGCGCACGGAAGTGCCAGATGGCTCGGGTAGGAACTTGGCCAGCCTTCGCTCTCGATCCAGCGGAGAACCTGCTGCTTGCGCCAATTGCTGATGGGGATTCTTGATGGCATTTTGCCGAATGAGGCGGTGTTGGGGTGCTGCGAACGTGTGCAGGCAGCGCTAGTGAATGGCTGGGGCTGCGTTCTATAGTGAAGAGAGGTGTAACAAGATGACTGGTCATCAGAGCAGGGTAGGGTACGTGAGTTACTGTAGGGTTACTACCGGGTTACTCTGAGAGGGTACTATTTGGGTAGAGGGTATTAATCGGGAATTCCCGTTACTTTTGCTTACACGTTGCGCTACATGTACGTGTATGAGGAAGCGTAAGTACTTAGTAATTACTTGAGTTAATTATATTTGAATACACAAATATAATTTAAATCAGATAAGACTCCAAGTGACTTAGATTAGGTAAAATGAGAACTGTATTGTTTGAAAATTGATCTTCCTCCTAAATCTGCTAAAACTTTTTATCATCTATGAAAGGGGTTGACAGCGGCTGGCTGTCAGAGCCCCGCCAATATGCACGTCTCTAATTGGTAGAAAGATGTTGCTTTCTACCAATAGGATCTTTGGGTAGGTGTGGACCACTCATTGTGGTGGCCCACTTCAATGTATCCATTGGTGTGACTTACACCAAGGTGAGGAAGTATCTAAAACTTTTAACAGATATCCTATCTGTTAAATTCACAAGTGGCTTGTAGCCACTTGTACGTGTAACCCCGTTACACCATCCCCCCTTAAGGTTAGACGCGCGGGGTCTCCGCACGTCAATCTTCTGAATTGACCATTCGTCAATTCTCCGCGTTTGGAGAAGAAATCCGCGATCATTCACCGATGAGCGCGCCCCAGAAGAAGAACTCGAAGACGGTGGAGAGTCATCTCTCCATCGATGACTACTTCGAACGCCAGAAGGCGAAGTATGGGGAGTAGAACTCGTCCTCAAGGCGCAGAGACTCAGTGTCGAGCGAATCGCTCGACCTCCACGCTAAGAACATTCGCCGCGGGAAGGGGACGAATCGGACGCTTCGAGCTCGAAGCGTTCGCGAACTGAGAGCGATACCCCACTCGCTTCCGCTGGGGCTCTCAGTACTCCGCGCGCTGCGCCTGCAGCGCGCGATCCGTGGATGCCGTCCGCGTCCGAGATCACGGACCGGTATGGGAACTCGGTCCCTCCGAATGAGGTGCCGCTGTACGTATGCAGCGCCATCAAAGATGACGCTGTGGCTGCCGAGCTGCACTTTGATGCTGAAACGCATCAAAGGCGCGATTATTACATCGGACTCTTCCATGAGCTCCGATGATTCCAAAGCAAGAAGACATCTTCTCGCAGCAAAGTGCCCGAGTGGCAGCCACTTTGTCAAAGTTGGAATGCTTTTGTTGAGAACTTCAACAAGAAGCCGAATGCTTACCGTGATCGGATTAAGCAAGGGCGTGATCGCTTCGAGACGTACTCGAAGCGTGGAAAGTTGGAGCAACTCCATGTTGCTGCGGAGGAGGCTAATGTGCCGTGCGCTGTGCCCGAGGGCTTTCAGTGCGCGAAGTGCTTCCCAGGCGCGGTCCGCTTGAGCGACCGCGATCTGAACGGGTACACGTCGTTCCGTGTGCCCGAGAGTCTCAAAGAGCTCCGTGCTAAATTCTTAGCACGTGAGGGTTCGGGCGCTAGCGATGATCGCAGCGCTCGTACTACTTCTGCTGCACCAGCGCGTACTGCTCCTCGTACGCCCTCACCATTTCCGGAACGTCCTCCAGCAAGACGTTTCGCGGCTCCCATGTATCTTGATGGGGAGGAAATCCTCTCCAACGAATACGAAAACGAGCCCCTTGAGGGTTCGTTTTCGGGATACTATGGTCAACAATCCGCTCAACAATCCAGCGGGTTGAGCCGCGGGCGTCACGGATCGGCGGTGGCGGGGGTGGGAACACGCCCCGGGTATGATCAGCCCCGGGCTGATCGGTACACGTCTCTCCACGACCGGGTGACCGCCGTGGAGCGTCTGCAGGGCGCTGAGTTCGCCGCCCTGAAACAGGAGCTGGCGAACCAGAAGGCCCAAGTCGTGGCGGTCTCGCAGACCGCCTCGAATATCCAGGTCGAGCTGGGGACCCAGATGAAGGGGTTGCTCCTGCGCGTCCGCGCGCTGGAGGAGAGGCTGCCCGTCGCCGAGGCCAAGGCTTCCGCTTCTGGCTCGGCTCCTGCCGAGGCTTCGGGTCAGCCGAGCTAGATGGCTCGTGCTGCAGCTATGGCTTCAGCCGTCCGACGTAAAAGGTCGGATGGAGGCGCATGCTCGACGGTATGTCTAGCGTGTATGCGTTGCCGTGCCGTGTCAACATAGTGAACGGCCCGATGAAGCGCGGAGCAAGCTTGCTTGCTCCGAAATCCGAAACTGCATGTTTAGGCAGATTTTGCGTAGCTAACAAAACCAATGAACTAACTTTGAATTCATTTGTGTTGTCTCTGCCCACATTGTCTGCGTTCAGCTTCTGTTGGTCAACAGAAGCTGCTATTGCATCTTGGACAAACCGAATTACGGCTTGTCTTTTGGTGATGAAGTTGATTGCATCCGAGCTGAAGTCATTCAGCTCGTTCTCCGCTAGAGGCCCGGCCTCTGCGTGGTTCTTTGCGGTGTCTGCGCCCTGCGCAGACCCGTGGTCGTTGGCCTTGTTGTTGGGGGAGTCTGCGCCCTGCGCAGACTCATGTGGTTTGTCCATTGTTGCAGCTGACACTGTGCTAGTGTCAGCGGTTTTCTGCGGCTGCTGTATTGCAGTCGTAGATCCTCCCCCACTTAAAGTGGGAGCCATCACTCCGAGTAAACGCGGTAGACGTGGATGCCGCATGGCATTCACGTAGAACGGTGTATGCCCGGTCGAGGCATGCATCGATAAGCACTCGCTCCAGTATTGGAACGAGTGAGAGTAGCTCTTCAAGATATCGACGAGCGCGCGATTCACGCGCTTCGGTTTGGCCGTCCGTCTGCGGATGATCCGCAGTCGACATTGAAAGCTGGCTCCCAAGAAGTGTAAACACTTCTTGCCACAGGTGCGCTGTGAAGCGCGGGTCTCTGTCCGACACGATGTCGGTCGGCATGCCATGGTGTTTGAACACCATGTCAACGAACAGACGGGCCGTCTGCTTCGCAGTCACTTCTGCCGGCACCGCAGCAAGATGTACCATCTTGCTGAAGCGGTCGACGAAGACCACAACACCGGTATTCCCTCCGCTGTCCGGGGGAAGACCAAAGATGAAGTCCAAAGACATGGACTTCCAACACTCCGACGGAGTCGGTAGTGATTGTAAAGGAGCCTGTGCGAATGGCGCGTTGGCACACCTCGCAAGCACGGACGTACTTGCGCACCCACTTATACTGGTGGTGCCAAAAGAAGTCGCGCGTGAGAAGGACGTATGTCTTCTCACGTCCGAAATGTCCCGCAGTTGGAGCATTATGATATTCGTACATGATCCTGAGTCGCAGGTCATGGTCATTTGGCACGACAACGTGGTCCGCGTTGTCGTCGACTGCATTATAAAGAAGCAGTCCGTCGTGCACCCGATATCGGTGTGCACGCGCACGAAGGTGCTTGGGCAACTTCTGACGAGCCTTGTCAGAAGGTGCTGTGCCATAGGCCAGCAAGAGTTTCGTGTACGCGTCGTGCGCGTACGCGGCCTTCACATCGTCCAACAGAGACGATGTGGGTTTGCTCGATCGCATGACGTCAATGGCATTGACGTCAGCAGCTTCTGCATAGTCCGGCCGACGTGATAACGTGTCGGTCACCACATTCAATCTTCCGGGTTTGTATTCGACCCGGAAGTTATACTCCGCAAAGAATGAGAGCCGCGTCGCCATTCTTTGTGATATGTGTGGTGACTTCACTGCAGTGCGCAGTGACGCATGGTCGGTGTAGACCACAAACGGTCTACTTCCAAGCAAATACACTCGGAACTTTGCGAGTGCGTATTTCATGGCAAGGAGTTCCTTGTCATGTACGGGATGGTTGCGCTCAGCAGGCTTCAGCTGACGCAATTGGTAGTAGACGACACAATCACGGCCCTCGTGATCGTGCTGCATCAACGCGCATCCGATCGCGAAGTCGGATGCGTCACACACTACGTGAAATGGGCGATCTTGGTCAGCCACTGCCAAGATCGCCGCCTCAGGCAAGCCCCGCTTGACTGCATCGAATGCCTTTTGGCAATCGGGTGTCCAATTCCACACAGCTTCTTTCTTAAGAAGTTGTGACAGCGGGCGGATCTTGCCAGCGTAAGTAGTTGAATTATACCACAAATGACCGCCCGTTTTTTCCCATTGAATATTTTACCACCTACAGGTAATATAACCGTCGAATACCAAAAGTAGTAAAAAAAATGGGCAAGACCTCTCGATACCTTCTGATGCAAAGGAGCATTCTCTTATTTTTCAGACGCTACAATACTTCTAAATATTGTTTCAGCTAATGCACAAATGACTGCCAGTATTTCAAATATAAAGAACGATCCATCCTGATAGATAAAATATAAAAATATAAATAATCATATGTACGATCCAACGATCCAACCATAATTATGTATGAATATATTATTCTAAGTTCAGGCAGGAAATGTAAAAAGGCACATAATAAGCCATTTTGTCATATTGAGAGCCATCATCCGGATTATAAAACATTTACAACTGAATACCATATCCCGAAGCATGGTATTGACCCCTTTAGGGAAAGAAGACACCTATCAGCAATGGATAGAGCGTGGCTATTGAAGCACACATAACTTGTAAATATTTTTTTTTCATCGAACCTGATATAAAGTATTCAATAATATATAGACAGTCATGACTTATACTCCGGAATTCTACCAAGCTAACAAGGATCGCCTCAAAGAGAATATGAGGCGCTCATATCTAAAGAATAAGGAAGCTCGCGTCGCCAAGCAGAAGGTATATGATACTGCTAACAAAGACAAAATCAATGCTCGACGTCGTGACAGGCGTAGAGCAATCAAGGAAGCGCAAACAGCAAACGAAACCAAGGAATCGAATTAATTAGTTTCATTTTTTTTGTCATCAATCAGATATAAAAATCTATCTTAAGCGAAGATCAAACTAATATAAAGACATTTTTACGCGACGAAATATAGCCGCCCATATATAGCTATGTTTGGATACGAACTCGAAGGACTACGCCGACTCGATATTAAGCCCATCAAATGGGGAACCTCTTACCGTTTGAAGGTGCGTGGACGCACTGGTAAAATGGTTTTCATTGGAAAACCAAGCCTACCCAAGAATATGAAGCTCATTGCCAAGCAATACAATGTCTCGATCGATGAGCTCACGAAACAACTTTGACTCGACTACAAACTCGACACGCAATACATTTTCAAGAAGGAGAAATATGGTGAGAGATACTTGTATGAATACATCCCAACGAGTGAATTCGATGATAAACTCGAAAACGTGCTTCTAAATCAGCCTAAGCCTTATAAGATCAACATCGCACTGGGTTTTACGCTTTATGACCCAGTCAGTGATGAAGAATTTTACTTCTATCCAAACATTGCTAACACGGCGGTGTATGACAGGTCATTCACCGTCAATAGCCGTGCTGATGCTCGAAAAATTGTTTCGGATATTAGCCGACGGACTTAAATATCCGAAGTCAGGTGTCAAGCTCAAAGCTATCTCAGGCTTTCTGATTCAAATCGATTACCGCGATCATGCTCTTGGAGACAGCGATGCTCTCGTACCTGAATTCATTAAGAAACATAAATATATCGTTAATTTCACGAAGACTAACAACAAGTGCGTATTCCATTGCCTTGCATATCATTTCTCGGATAAGAAGGACTCAAGAAAATTCAGACCCAGGTCAAAGCTGCCTTCAAGAAATACTGTGAGTTCAAGGGTTTTGAATACTCTCTCAGTCTCTACAAGAACTTTAAGCCTATCGACCTCCTTGAGTTTGATAACCTTGAGAAGTGCTTCAATCTCAACATTAATGTGTATACATACGATGAAGAGACAGGAGCTGTTGAGAACTTTCGCCCAACTGACGGTAAGTTCGAAGATACGATCAATATCTTATCTCACGCTAATCACGCACACTATATTACAAGCCCAGACAAGGTCCAGTCTCGATATGTTTGTCCCGATTGTAAGATGACGTTTGATAACTGCATCAGATTGAGGGAGCACAGTAAGTGTAAGTGTGATAAGATCAATATCGGATCATTTGTTAAGGCCCCTAAGATCTATCAACCTAACGTTAACACCATTAAGTCGCTTCTGAAGTCTTATAAAGTGAAGAATGTAAATCATTACATTGATCATTTCATCGTATTCGATCTTGAAACCATTTTAGCACCTCAAGACTTCGATAAGGAAGCTAAAACTCAATTCTTCAATGAACACGCTCCTGTTTCAGCAAGCGTTTGCGACAGCTTGACACGGGAGGTTAAGTGCTTTGTCAATTCTGACCCGAAGCAGCTTGTTATTGATATGATGTGCTACATCAAAGTGGTTAGGGACAACATATTTGCTTACAACGTCAGCAAGTATGAGAAACTGATTATTACTCTAATGGAATCGCTTGGCATGACTATGATTCCAGGCGAAGAACTTACCGACACATTCTTCAGTAAGGATCTGCACCGTTGGATCAAACCCGGAATGTTTTCGAATTTGGCCGAATTCGTTGATTGTTCCTGCGACTGCTTCATCAATAAGAAAACTAAGCATCGATTGGGTATTCTTCAGAAAGTTCCTGTTCTCGGTTTCAACAGTGGGAGCTATGATATCAATATGATCAAAACCGATTTGTTTGAAGTCTTAGGCCGTGTCGATAAGGTAATCAAAAATGGTGGCTACATGGCCATATCGACTGACGATTATAAGTTTCTCGATACAGTCTTCCCTCCCACAGATGATTATCACGGGAGAACAGGCCAGCTCAATCAGTTATCATATTTGGCAAATTATCATATTCAGAAGGGAGCATGATTGGCTCTCAGTGAGAGCCTCTCACTCAAGAATCCCTCCCTGTTCGCCACACCCACACCCATTCTTCGCACCCCAGCTCGCGATCATGCCATCCAAGACAACCACGCTCCGCACAGGAAACCTTACTCAAAAGGAGAAGCGGCAGCTGATCGAAAAGCACGTGCGCGAGCCAAAGCTCACGCAAAACGAGCTGAGAGAGTGGTGTCGCGTTCACTTCCAATTGTCCAAGGCCCCTGCACAGGCAACAATCTCCAGTATTCTCAAACGTTCCACCGAGATCCTTGATGCCGTGGTGAGCGACGACCGCAAAACGAATCATGTCGTCAGCTACCCTGGCCTCGACGAGGCCCTAAAGCTCTGGGTACTCGCGCAGCAGGGCAACCGGGTCCCCATTTCCGACGATCTCATCCAAACCAAAGCCCGGAGCCTCTTCGTCGATATGCAGCGGGGAGGGCTAAGCGAGAGCTCGGCGGAGCCCCCCCAAGTTCTCAAACGGCTGGCTGGCCACGTTCAAGAGCCGTCATGATTTCCAGGGTCTTAGTCTCCACGGTGAAGCCGCATCCGCTGATCACGCTGCGGTGGTTCGCGAGCTTCCGGCTATTCTAAGCAAGATTTCCGAGTATGAACCGACCGACGTGTACAATTTCGATGAGACGGGCCTGTTCTACCGACGCGCGCCTTCAAAGACGATTGGCCGCAAAGATGGCGGCACTAGAGGGCTCAAGCAGGACAAGGCGAGAATAACAGTAGGCCTGATGGTCAATATGACGGGGACTGATATGGTCGAGCCTCTATTCATTGGAACGGCGAAGAAGCCGCGCGCATTTCGCAAGAAGACACCTCTACAACTTGGATTTCGCTATTACTACTCCAACAAGAAGGCGTGGATGACCAGCGCTGTATTTCGAGAGTGGACGACTAGTCTAAACACGAAGATGATATGCCAGGACCGAAAAATCCTTTTACTTGTTGATAACGCCTCGTCGCACGCGGCATATCGATTGTCGAATTTGGAAATTTTATTCCTCCCGCCCAACACAACGTCGGTGTTACAGCCGCTGGATGCTGGTGTAATTCGCTGTCTTAAGGCTCATTACATACGGCTACATCTTGCTCACGCCGTTGAACTGTCTGGACAGGCACAGCGGGACTGGTACAAGGTGGATGTTCTGCAGGCAATGCAGTGGGTGCGGCAAGCATGGGAGGAAGTTCCTCGCTCGACTATAGTAAATTGCTGGAGGCATTGCAAATTGTCTTCAGATTCTACGCATGTTGTCCGCCCCTATCCTCGAAGTGTTCAAGTTGAAGAGAAAACGTCGGTCGAGCAGATCCAAGCCTGCATGAACTTGCTGAAGCTCTCGACGGAAATTACAATTGACAGCTTGCTCTCTCCGGCCGACGAGAATGAAGTTCACTACGACTACAGTGATGACACGATTGTGGACTTTTGCTGCGATCCGATTGTCTACCAAGACCCTGACTACAGCAGCGACCGCGAAGTAGTACTCCCGATAAAAGCTCCGACCGACGGACAGTTTGCAGAAGCTGCCAACTTGATTCTGCAATACTTTGCAGCGAAGGAGGGTGAGAACGACGATGTGGTTCCTACTCGCCGTTATCTGTCTCGCCGCCTGCTCGAGCTAAGAGTGAAGTCGATCGCGTCTAGAAAGCAGCAAACAATCACGCACCACTTTAAACCTGTCTCATATAGATAATATTTGGTCCCAGAACTTATCACTTATCAGTACTGAGAGGGAATATCGAGTGCTTTGCTTTAGTATCGGAAACTCCTATTACAACAATCGGGGGACGACAAAAATGAAAAATCTGATCACTTATCATATCATATCGATTGAGGGGGGGTTCAGATTTGGGAGGGAAGACTGTATCATCAACTATGTTCCAGCAGGAACATCTCTTGATACGTATCTCACAACTTATCTCGGTGGCTGTAAATGTGCTGATAGCATTCGTTGTGTCTGTGATATGACTAAAGGTGTTTCCCATACGAATACACCACCAGATATGATGTTCTCAATGAGACTGAGCTTCCACCTAAATCAGCTTTCTACAGCAAATGGCGCAAGATCAATATCAAGGATAAGGACTATGCCCGCCTACAGTTCATTTTGGGGCATTATGGAATGAAGACCATCAAGGACCTTCTCATCTGGTATAACAACCTCGACGTTGCCCCATTCGTGATGGCAATCGAAAAGCATCGTGAGCTACTCAAGCGATTCGATTTGGATATGTTCTGTGATGGTGTCTCTCTGCCAGGCTTGAGCGAAAAGGTCATGTATCAGACTACAATGAGTGAGCTCAAATTTCCGCCTAAGAAGCCGGCTGAATCATTCGTCTTCCCTGCGAAGCGTTTCCAAGACTATATCGCTCAAGACAAGGAAGCTAAACGTGAACTCGATATGACGAAAGATCACATCACTAAGGTAATGAAGAAGCAGAGGTATCTCTGTGCCCTATGCTATTGCAAGCTAAATGAAGAGATTGTTTCAGTCGATCGTATCAATAATAAGCTCGGGCATATCGATGACAATGTCATGATTACTTGCATTGAATGCAACGTCGCACGCAAGGACATGGATATTAGGGCTTTCAGATACAAGAAGCTACTCGATTACAATTCCAATCGATTGGTATTCTCTATCGATAAGGAAGAGTCAGACATCTATTACAAAATGAAGGCCAATATCGCCGGCGGACCATCAATCATCTTCAATCGCTATGCAACGCGTAATGAGGCGAAACTTCGTGGTCCTGGTGGTAAAAAGTGTACGAAGCTTATTGGATACGATGCTAACGCTCTATACCTGTGGTGTCTAGGCAATGAGATGCCTTGCGGACGATTGACTACTATTGACGCCTACGAAACGATCATTGACGATATCAAAGACGATAAGATTTTTGGTTTTCTTGAATGCGATATAGAAACTCCAGACCACTTAAAAGACTATTTTAGTTAGATGACCCCCATTTTCAAGAATATTGAGATCGAGCCGACAGCTGAAGTCATTGGTCAGCATATGTTTGACTACAATCAAACACGAGGTAAGAACATGGCTAAAGCAGGGCGCAAGTTTATTGGGAGCTACTTTGGCAAGCAAATCCTCATCCATACACCTCTTCTCAAGTGGTATCTGGAGCATGGATTAGTTATTACTAAGACGTATAACTTCATCAAGGCTCACAGTCATCGACCCTTCAAGTCATTCATGGAGCAGGTGTCTGCTGCACGGCGAGAAAGTGATATTGATGGTAGCAAAGCTATGATTGCTGATATGATGAAGCTTGTCGGTAATGCCGCTTTCGGTCGCTCTGGCATGGATATGAGCAAGCAAAAGGAAATTAAATTCTTGAATGATGAGAAGCAAATTAAGCAGTCTATCGAGCATTTCACACACCTATCAAAAACGGAGTTTTCCAATGGGACTGTTGAGTTAGTTAAGCATAAACGACGAATCAAGCTTACCAATCCTATCCATATTTCTATTGCCATATATCAGTTAGCTAAGCTACGTATGCTACAATTTTACTACGATTGCATCGACTTTTACTTCGATAGATTTGACTTTCAGTATCAGGAGATGGATACCGATAGTGGGTATATTGCCTTTAGTAACGAAAATCCTTTCCCAAATCTCATCAAGCCTGAGCTTCTTGACCATTTCAACAAACATAAGTATGAATGGTTCCCAAGAGACGATACCAAGGAGAATGCTGCATTCGATCGAAGAACGCCAGGTCTTTTCAAGGAGGAATTTCGTTGCAATGCTATGGTCAGTCTATCGTCCAAAAATTACATCTGCTTCCTGAGTGGACAAATCGATGATAAGACTGGTAAGGAGAAGATCAAGCTATCAGCTAAGGGTGTGCAAAAATCGAAGAATGCTAATGTTCTGTGCTCTGACAACTTTGAAGCCGTTGTCAAGGGACAACAATTCACTTTCGAGGGAAATAACACTGGATTCCGCATTCGCAAAGAGACTAATTCAATCATTACCTACTCTCAGACAAAGACAGCGCTTTCTTACTACTACGACAAGCGACAAGTACTGTCGGATGGTATTTCTACCGTTCCTTTAAATATCTAAGGGGAAACATTTGCAATTTTTTTAATCGTATAATATAAAGCTATGGATGATCTACTTGAGGGGTTATACTATGATCCAGCCACTGGTTTCATATCGCCAAAAGCCTTATTTAGGAAAGCTAAGGAAAGACATTCATCTATCCGCTTAAAAGATGTTGAGGAGTGGTATAAGTACAACCTCGACATCCAAAGACATGTATCGCAGAAGGATACCTACGACAACTTTAAAATCACCTCTCACGACCCGAATTCATGGCAAATGGATCTTGCGTTTTGGCACAAGATTCCAATATTAGCAGCTATCAATATCAACTCTCGACTGGGTTTCGCGAAGATCCTCAAAAACAAAGGAGCTATCGCAGTATTAGGTGGAATCAAGCAATTTGTTAAGGAAGAGAGGGTTCATGTATTAACGTCGGATAATGGTAAGGAGTTCCTCAATCGTAAGCTTCAGGCATTCCTCAAAGCGCGAAAGATCACACACTACAATAACGATACTGGCGATCACGCAAAAATGGGTAAGATTGAACGTTTCAATCGAACGTTGAAGATGCGATTACTTAAAATTAATCAGCCTATCACTGAGAAACTACTTAGCGACGTTGTAAGTGGATATAATAACACTTGGCATAGTTCTATCAAAATGACCCCAAATCAAGCCAAAGGCTCAACCATAGAAAAAGATCTTGATCATAATCGTGAGTTAATTGAAAAGGTAGAAGGAAATCTACCAATCAAATCTACAGTACTCTATCGTCTATCTAAAGGTGTATTTGATAAGGAAAACGCTCGATGGAGCAATACCGTCTATGAGATCGTTGGTATCGATGGATATCGTGTTCAAATCCGATCCAAAAACGGACATACCCTCTATAAGAGCCCCAACGATATCAAACTATTCAATTCAAAACCTACTGACGCACCATTCGAAAATGGACAGATCTATGAAGCTGAGCGACTATTGAAGCATAAAAAAATGCCATCTGGCAAGCTCAAGTACTTAGTCAAGTGGAAGGGATATGATGAACCTACCTGGGAGAGTCAAGACAACCTTAGATTGATCAATAAGAATCGAAGGAGTCAACTGGAACAAACTTACTTCACGCCGGGCGTGTAGGCGCAGCCGCAACGTACAAGTGCGAAGCGACTCAGAGAGTAATCGAAGCTAAATCAGGCATCTTCGCCTGTCTTAGTTTCGGTATTTCAATACTATGATATGGCCCCCAGCCTCTGCCCATGTTCGCGCTTTGATCAATAGGCTTATGCTTAAGTTTTTTCTTATTTATAAGCTTCTCAGTCTCTTCAGCAACCTCGCTATTGTCATATACATGAGCGGCTAACGGATCGTAGTCAATATACTCTGTCCATTTTTCTTGACTATACTATATACATACATAATATCACGATTATATCAAGCTATCTAAGCTATGCTCTATGCCTTGCAACGCTATCACCCTTTCCAATAAACCATGCTCTAGAGAGTCTCTCCCTTGCGGATATTGCTCACAGCATAGTAAGGATCAGAAAATAACCATGTATCGCAAGGAACTGAAGAAAATGCATCCGCGGATGCGGTTCTACAGCGATAAGCTAAATCATATGAGTTCGTTGCTAAACCATGTCTATCGACTTGACTATATCAAATATCACCTACAGCAACTCGACTCTAATCGACCTTATCGATGCATTTGTTGTGATCCTAAGTTCAAAAAGGAAGTCGAAGAATTGTTCGGACTACCTATCGATGAGTGTCAAGCCGCTTACATATCATTGCTACAGAGGCGCAATGCGACCGTTCATACATTCACAATGCGACTATGGGACTCACCGGACGATGTGCCTTACAGCTCCGCAGTTGGTGGAGTCGCGAGGCGACCGCACCTTCGTGATATACCAGATTCCCTCCAATATAAGTCAAAATTCCTGAAATAAATATCAATTATCACATATAGCAATCGACAATGTTCCCCAATTTCACATCTCTTGCACATCGTGAGCAAAAGCGTATCGATCTACTCGAACGAACCAAGCTTCGCACCAGACAGAAAGGTGAAGCTCGCCGCATGTATGCGGAAGCATCATGGGCATCGGACGCAAGCAAAACCATCGCACTTGATAAGCGGCCACTCAGGACTCGAATGATCAAGCTGGAGATGGTGATTTAAAAAAGCCTTCAGTAGCAACTGAAAATCAAGATGATTCACTAAAATCCTCCCAGAAAATACCTGAGTTATCATCGGTTGGAATCAATACTGATCTACTGAAAGTGCCTATTATGGTTGATGCTGAAACTACCGCCAGACCAGACATGGCTGACGCTGAAGTAGTTGCTAAACCATCTATAGCACATATGGGGTCTACTGCTAAGCCAAATGTGATGGATAGATCGACCAGTGTTAAACCTGATACCGCTGATGCATGGATCGAGACCTCAGAAACCGCGGTCATTCGAGACCATGAAGATCAAGTTGCATCAAGAAATTGAAGCATTCTACAAAGCTAATCCAAACTGGGCGACCATTGGAATCAACCCAGTTAAGAAGGATGGTAAAGACGATAGAAAACGTGTCATTCGGGAAAATGGATCTCTTCGATCGTTAAAGAGTGGCAAAAATTTAAAAGTTATGGCTCAATCGATTGGATCGATACCGAGGCTAAAATACGAGATATTCTCTACGATGCTGAAAGCAATTCGATTGATGAACTTGGTGCCATGCGCGCTGAAGATAGGAGAACGCTCGAAGAGCGTTCGATCGGCCAACAACGTCGGCCTCCCCAACCGCGATCAGATAGAAAGAGAAGGGGCGAAGATGATATTGAAGATCTCGATAAAGCGCTAAAAAATCCACGGCTTACATTAAAATATTTAAATAAATCGACTTCGACAAAACTCGATGATGATGAGGCTAAATACAAGCTGACATGGTTTATCATTGAGAATAAAGCTATGCTAGAGGCTAACAACATACAAAAACGCATAACTCCTATTCTTAGAGATGGTAAGGTGTATTTGGGTGGATATCTATGGATTGACAGCCATTTTAGGATCTTCGTGTTTGGTATAGATTCTAGCAAGCATCACCCCGCTGTGCAAACAAATGTAAATTGGTCTGCTACGCTCGAACGGTTCTTGACCATTGTCAAGAAGAAAGGACTTAGCTTAGTATCAAATACTGAGATGGCTAACGATAATTTTGCTAAACCGTATGAATTAGCAGATGATCTCATCGATGAACGACCCGGAGTTAAAACCGGTAAAGATGAATACATGGACAAAGAGCTTGCTATCCCAGAACTTGAAGCTAAAACCATGCTCACGGATTATTACAGGAAGCTTGCTGATAATCACGTGAAGATAATAGTAAGATTACGTCCGATTGTTAATTCGGATAAAAGTTCGAAGATCCACCCGACTTACTACCTAGGTGAGCCAACTCATAACAAACCCCTATATTTTAGAAACGCTCTGCACAAGCCTGTGAAAGGCGACGCAATGTCGCATTTGATGAAAAATATTCGATGGATGGACACATTCCAATCCTTACTAACTGAGCTAGAAGACTGTGGGAAATATGTTGATGATACCGGAAATCGAAATATAGAAAAAAAACTCAATGATAATCTAAAGTAGCTACGAGACGTCATCTTCAGCAACGCTGCTGATATCAAAACACCACTTGGACATGAAGCGTATGGCGATGAGACCATTCGAGAGCTACACGATGACGCAGAATCTGCTTTTCAAGAATATGGAGAAGCTCAAAGCCGCTTGGAGAAGAATATACACGATTCTAAGAAGTCGGAATCAAAGGCTGATAAAGACGCAGTAAGATCGTTAAGCGCAGCGGTAAAAGCTACCAAAACAGCATATTCAATCAAATCTCGTGCTTACCAATCTAAGCTTCAGCAGCAGCGAGAAAATGGTCAAATGGGCGATAATGATACGTTAATGCCAGCTTCAGCACTTGCTAAGATTGAACGGGCAAATGGGCTGAAAGGTCGCGGACTACAAGGGGCAGGTGTCGCGCCATTGGAAGGTGTTGAGCGTAAAGGTAGGACTTACAACCTGAATGACATTCAAGGCAAAGCGACTCCATCAACATATGTTTATCGCAAGCTTGGTTCTAACTTTATCAGATTGCCAGATCTTGACAAGAGGACGCTGACCATCGTTCAGCCAAATCGCAGAACGGTTGGTCCGATGCGTGAGATCAGTGATTCTCTACAGACGATGATAAAGGATCTGGTATTTAGAAACGATATCAGTTAGGAGAAGTATGATCATCTATCTATTGATGATAAGAAGCTATTCAAAGGATACTTGAGATGACCCATCTGATAATACAACTTTGATCAGCATCTTGAGGACCCGCTCGAGTCGCTTCGGATGGAAAACGATAAGCTCAAGGGAGAACTGATGCTTGGCAATACAAATTCATCGATTCTAAAGCAACTCAAGGTAGTATGTGTGGATATGTACAGCAATCGATTGATTTCTGATTCTGAATTCAAATCGATTATCACGCGACTACTATAAGAGCAGAGCTTAGACGAAGTCAAGGTCTGCGACCCTAACAAGGTTATAGCTATGTTAGTACTCGACCCACGAAATATTTCCAAGGGCGGAGGGCTCTATAATCTAAATGCTGATCATAATCTAACAGAGCTCAAATCCATCATGAAGGATCTCCTCGTTAAGGAGGTTCCATCGTGTAATCGTCCGACAGTGTGGGCGACTGATTCTAAGCCATACTCGAAAAAGACTGTCTCAACACAAACTGATGCCTCTGGCGAACAGTGGGAGAAGCACAGTGATACTAGCGGATCAGGCGTATGGGCCTATAAAAAAAAGAAGCGATCGGTCAAGACCTTTGCACTATGAAGTCATTGAAGCAACTTGTTTTTGGCGCGGGCTAACGCCCCGCCCGGAGCGACTTCACGATGGTGGGGGAGAGGATCGAAGATCCCTCAGGGGAGAGAGCCCTGAAAGGGCTCGATCGACCAACTTCGTTGGTCTCTCATACGGACACCCTCGCCTCGCGACTCCGCCAAGTGCGGAGAGAGCCCTGAAAGGGCTCGATCGACCAACTTCGTTGGTCTCTCCCTTAAGGCTCTTCGTCAGCTCTTTTAACTCATCAAGACGCGCATACACATCGGCTCGATCCGTTTTGAGAATCTCCAACTCAGCCTGCTGTCTCAAAACCAGCTTATGAAGGAGACAGGAGACCTTGCCATAGTCAACAGTCAACTGAAGACCTTCCAGATCAACTGTTGCATCCTCGACGTGTAAATCGGGATTTGAAACGTAGTTGATACAATGGTAGAGGCCTGCCTTCAGCATTTCCTGAGCACAGTATCCGAGGTGCATAGGAGTGTCCTCCGAGTCGGTTTTGTATTTAAACATACAAGGCTCAATTTTGAGCAATCCATCACATACAGAGTCCTCCACTGGTTCAAAACAGTGCTTTAGGCGACGGTCTGAATACGTGTAGTAGGCTGTACTACTCAGCATGCTTCCTGCGCAGGCTATCGCGATTGGTACACTACTTATAGGACCTGTCGTGCTAATCAAGCCTCCAGATTGCTTGAAGTAAGCTACACCAGTGCTACCTGCGTCTATAGTGGTTGAAACTGTTATTCCCACGTATCATCCATATAGAGGCGTCGTAGTACCTATGCTTACTCTTCCCGTGGTTGCTTGAATAGTAATATTAGTTTGATCATTGGTTTCTAATCGAAAATCATTGTTTGTAAAGGTTCTTATATACAAAGAATTGCTTGAAGTACTCTTACTACCGTTATTAATTTCGATAACTCCTCGCACTGGTGTTGCGTTGCTTCCATACCAGTCTTGAACAATTGTGAAACTACCATCTAGCCATTGCAATCCATCGGACACAGTCGTAGCAAATGCGGATTGAGTCGCCGCTTGAGTAGGATTGATTATTACGCCTGATATAGCTTGAGTTAGATTACACCAAATATCGCCGCCGCAGCCGATACCTCCTCCCACCACGAGCGTACCTGTAGCCTGACTTGCAGCAGCAATAGCTGCACTCATATAAGTGCTACCAGAATTGATCCAGAGAGCATGCTTGTTGGTTAGAGTGATATTGGTTCCGGCCGATGGAGCATCGGCTATATATACGCTGGCTGCTCTAGTAACAGTAACGCCAGTATTACTTGCAGCGATAGTGCAAGCAGCAAAACTATTCATTACAGCAGATGCAGCTATGCCAGAAGCAGCCGTTGAGTTATTAGTATACGTTTGCCCTAACGTAGCTATTTGCGGTTCCTGAATTGTCCATGATCCCAAAGTAGTAGAAAGCCCTACAAATCGATTACACGCTCCAACTCCTCCTGATACGACAATAGCTCCAAAATTAGGACTTGATGAGAATGTATTATTATTCAATGTAACAATGCCAGATGCTCCAATAGTGGTTGCCCCAGCAATGGATCCGGCTAGATTGAATGATCCTCCTATTCCAAGTCCACAAGAAATAACTAGAGCTCCAGTAGTGGTACTACTCGAAGCTGTTGTATCTCCAAGTAGTACTTTCCCAGCATTAATCCATAAGCTGTATTCATTAGTAATCGTCATACTAGTACCAGGAGCGGGGCTATTATCGATATATTCAGTGGCAGCATTTGTAACAGTTGTTGATGAAAAACCACCAATAGTAGGCTGTGCACAGCTCGTAACTACAGAGCTCGGGAAGGTGCCTGACCAATTAATGTTGTAGGTTGTCGCCAATGAGTTGCGCTGGATTCCATTAATTCCCCAGGATGGATAATATGCTCCAGCTATGCCTCCAATCGTGATATTTTTTAACAATTGCAAGCGAGGTAAGAGTGCCAAGAGCCGTAATATTAGGCTGACTAGCAGTTGTTAAGGTTCCGCTAATGTTACCAGAGCAACTTATTCCAGTCCAAGAGACGTAATATTAGGCTGAGATGATGTACTCAGAGTACCACTGATATTGCCACTCACCGTAAGACCAGTTAGTGCACCAACGGAAGTGATATTAGGCTGAGACGATGTATTTAAAGTACCATTAATGTTTCCACTCACCGTAAGACCGGTTAGCGTACCAACGGAAGTGATATTAGGCTGAGATGATGTACTCAGAGTACCACTAACGTTTCCACTCACCGTAAGACCCGTTAGAGTACCTAACGACGTGATATTAGGCTGGGCTGCGGTTTGGATGGTTCCAGTAAGGTTTGCAGATGATAGCGAATTGATACCAGTGATATTGCCCGATGCATCAAGTACCAGTGATTTCGATAAAGCTGCAGTGCCAGGTGTAATACCGATGACGTAGCTCGGCGCCGATGACACTGCTGCACCGTTAACAGTTAGACTTGAGCAACTTAGTGCTCCTAATCCGCTGAGTGATCCATCTGGAGCAACGACAATAGCTACTCCAGGAATAGCTGTTCCAGCTGTTATGCCCGTAATATAGCTCAGTCGATAATCATTAATACCGAGATATAGTGTTTGGGCGTATGCATATGTCAAGTATCCCGTCTGATCAAGCGAGAGGTAGAATGCTGGGTTATAGCCATTAGAAATGAATAATGGTGGCGGATAACTAAATCCTGTCATTTTTAGCCTCTCTTATATACGTCGAACGATTTTCTTAATCATGAGCTCTATTCCTGACTATGGAGGTTCTCCGCCTAAGAAATACAAGGCTGAGTCGGTAGGTGATATCAAAGAGCTTGGTATCAAAAAGCTATTTAGAATGGTCATCCTTGGCCCATCGTTCTCAGGCAAGAACAACCTGGGTTTTCATATTCTAAAGCATTCACCTCATGTTTTCAGTCATCTTCACATCATCGCGAGGATTCCTCATCAAGAGCTGTACGACTATCTCAAGGACGAATTGGAAGGATTCATCACGTTTCACGAGACTCCTCCAGTCGATGCCATCAGACACACTCCAGGCAGCAAACCCGAACTTGTCATCATCGATGATTATTCAAACGATAAGAATCTACAGAAAAACGTTTTCAGTCATTATTTCACGAGAGGTCGCCATCATAAGTTGAGTACGATATTTCTGAGCCACAGCTGGTTTGGTACTGATAAGATGATTCGTTTGAATACTGAGTATGTAGCGATACTGAGAGGTTATCTCCCTAGGGTTAGGTGTAGCTGTACTTGAATGCACTATAGAATGTGGACGGCGTCTCTCCCTGCAGGCAGCTCTTCGGTGATAGCAAAAAATAGTCCATATAGTAAATTGTGTTTGGGGTGCCATGGAGCCACCAAGGTTGCAAGTTGAGCTCGAAGAGGACGGTAACGCAACGCTAGATCGCTGTCGCGAGGCAAGGCCTGCCGACACGACCCGCGCATACGCGCCTAAGGAAGCTGTTTCTAATTTTCTAGAGCCTCCACTGTCGTATAATTTTAAGTTCTCAAGGCAGGAAAAAAATCAACAAAAGCAATGACATGCCGAGCACATTACGGCGCTACCGTAAATCTTTCTCTGCCCTCAGTATGCACTCAAAAGCTAAGACCCACGCTACGCGAGGATCTGGATCCCGAATGGCTGAACTAGCTGGAGCAACAGAGTCATAGATTAGAAGGTTGGGGTGCTGGAATGCTGGCGCTGTGGAGGGATATTACCTGGCGGCTTTGCCTCGGGACGCCATGCGCTCCCTTGCTGGGGTTCCCCCGGACCGCCGCTCATTCTTTTTAGATCGAGCTTTTCTTACACCTCCTGGTAGTCTTGTACGCGAAGTGTTTCCATTTAACTACATGACAACATAGGTAAAACAGTCAACACCGCACATATCAATTGGAGGATTTTTGGAATTGCTACTGTACCTCTGGGTAGTCGTCCTACAAGACGCTGTGCTGCTGCATGAAGTGCATCCATCCCATAAGTTGTGGGCAAATCCTTCGTTTAACACGAACGCGATCAATCCGTCTGTGCTGTCGAAGCACACCGTACACAGAGCAAGCTTACACTCAATGCGCTGAGCGGCAGTCTCAAAGGCAAACCCTAGTTCACATTTAAAACCAATTTCAAAACCAGTTGGTAGTTCAATCCGTGCTCAGCCCCCTCCCCCTTGTTGTACGTACAGATTTGACTGCCGCTCTTTAGCGCTGGCGCTGGCCCTGCTGCTCTGTTTCACCGCGCCGCCCTTCAGGCCATCACTCCCTCCTGCGTCGGCGCGGTCGTCGTCGGCACGCTAGTCGTAGCAGCGCTGGCCCCTGCTGCTCTGCTTCGCCGCGTCGCCCTTCAGGTCATCACTCCCTCGGGCGGCGGCGCGGTCGACGTCCGTGTGGTGCCCCGCCCAGTGCGCTGGTGCCGCTGCGTTCTGTCAAATGGATTTTGTTTAAATGTGTGTCGTGCAAATGTGTTTTTTTGTGTTTTGAGTACGTGGATATGTGCTGTTATCCGGAAGTCCAAACTTCAGATAGTTGACATATCAGAGTGACGGGCGAGGGACGGGGTGGGGACGAGGTGGGGACCGCGTCTCTCTAAAACTTCCGATAATGAGAGCTAACTCTCGTCACGATCTAAAGCTACTAATAACCGATTTCAACATTCCTGGTCTCACGGAGGAAGGCATTCTGCATTATTATAATCGAGCTGTCGGGCGCGGAAAGGGCCAGATGCTGTTCATAGACTCTGTAAAGGGTCAAATCAGGTATAATTTTGATCAGCCAATTAAAATTCGCGAAAACTATTAGTCGGATTATATAACAAATATGAGTAGTTTCGGCAAGATTGAAAATACTAACTTAGTCCAAAACGGCTTGAATAATACCTGGCGATATCAATTTCCAGGCTCAACTTGTAATTTCCAAGATGTCGAGGCTTCGATTCAATCGATTTCACTGTACAACTCCGAGTTCAACATCAATTCAGGGCAATTCGCTAACACCAGTTTCGCGATTGAAGTGCCTACTGCTGCTACCACTTCTACTATTAGTGTCAATCTCCAAGACGGATACTACTTGTACTCCGATATCAACCGAAGCATACAAACGGCGCTGGTCGCAGCTGGAGCGTATCTGATTGATAGTAATGTAAACAATGTTTTCTACATTCAGATCGAAGAGAATTCAACCTATTATGTGTGCCAGCTTGATTGCTCAGCTACGCCCTCATTGCTTCCAACTGGATACACGCGACCAGCAACGGGTCTGTATTCGACAACGGGAACTGGTCTCCCAACGACGACACGAGTTCCGCGTTTGATCATGAATAATGCCAATTTTGGTTCGATTCTTGGTTTTACAACAGGAACATATCCAAGTGCATCTCAGACGACTTCTACGAGTCTTCTGAGCAATACCATTCCAGCTATCAGCCCTTCTACGAGCTACATAGTTCGGTGTGATCTTATCAGGAATGACTTCGTGATTTCGGGAGATACGATGGCCTGTTTTGATAAAGGAAATGCTGGTATAGGTCAGCAGATTCAGTACTTCCCATCGCATGAAACTGGGTGCCAGACGCATGACGACCCTCGGGCGAGCATTACCCTCTCGATATGGAACCAGAACAATCAACCAGTGAAATTTCGTGATAATAGCGTTAATATCATGCTTCTACTGCGTAAGAAACGAAGCTAAAAAATAAGTTTTTTTTCTTAGTACGATCACATAGTGAAAGAGCCCCCGGACTTGCTTTTACGCATAGAACGAAGCTTAGCCATATGAGCCTTAGCTTCAGGGGAACCCTTCGAAAACTTGGGTTTTCGCTTAGGTGCTAGACCTACTCCAAAGCGATGATTGATACCCTTGCGGACACTGCTGATGAGCTCGTGATGTTCAGGCTTGGTTGCCTTAGAGTGTAGGAAACGCTCGCCCTCATCGATGACGTCAGTGATGATCCCCTTTGTCTTAGTAGTAGCATCAGCAGCCTTACTTAGTAGTCCCGAGTCTTTGGCGAATTTGAAACCAGACTTCATTCCCGACGAAATCTTACTCCAGATAGAGCCTCCCCGAGCCTTCTTGTAGCCTTTCTTAATTTCATGCTTCGTGATGTGAAGCCGGACGCCACGACCGCTTTTTTGGCTTTTAACGCCTTCTCATGAGATTCAGGGTGCAAGTGTAATTTGGCACCTGTTCCAGCCAGCTCGGCTGCTGTAAGCGATAGCTTGCCAGATTTGACAGCTTTACGTAGCTTATGTGCGGGGACACCGCTTGAGATGATAAGTTCACGGTACATGATCGTAGTATATTTAGCTCAGATTTTTAAAGCACAACGATATTTAAATTATAAAATCGTTTGAAGATATCCATGTGATTATGCTGCTTTGCATATAACCAAATGATACACCATATGCCGCAATATTCTCCATGAGCGGATTGGGTTTGAATTTCGCTATATTTGCTGATACTATAGCTTGTTGGTGGGCCTTCTCCCATTGAGTCGTAGTATTCATGATCATGGACCGCTGTCCAATGCCCTACATGCTGGTTTGGCTTGCGTAGTAGAATCAGAAATGATCCTTTCCTTGGGAGAGCCGATTTGATCTCATTCGACTCATAGATGTGATCAAGATGGATATTCAGCTGCTTCGCTAAAGATATTAAATCGTGATCAGAGGAGACTGGTTTGACTAAGTTCATTTAATTATTTTTCGTAGATCCTATATCGAGAGCTATATAAGTGTTCTCAACAAGTATGTCGGAAACTCAACTCGCCGATCAATTTCTATATCAGTCTTCGCTGAAGAGCGACCCGGCCGTCAATGTCAGTTCACGCAAGCGCGTTCCGTATGTGATCGATCTAAATCAGGGTTCAAACGCGAATGGCGTTATTACAATCGATGCTACTACTCAGCTCAATGGGGCGGAGGGTTTCGCATGCCTTCGCGATGCGTACGTTGTAATCCCGTACAAAGTTAGCATGAAGAGCACCCACGCAAGTACTACACTTGCATCTGTAGCCAACCGTCTATCTGTTGGTCTTAAATGTGGTGTTTGGAATGTTATCGATGGTATGTCTCTCGAGCTCAATGGTAAGTCTGTCATTTGCATGAGTGAGTACAAATTATTTGCTAACAGCATACAAGCTCAGGCGGAGACTTCGCTCGACTATGTAATTAAGCATGGTGCAGAAGATTTCCTTTTCCCTGATAGCTCGGGCTCGTTGTTATTCACATCTGGTGCCAGTAGTCTCTATAGTGATGGCTACAGCGCTGCTGCTGCGGATATTACTCCAGCTCTAGGGACGTCTTCTACCGGTGCTGCTTCGTACCCTGTGAATGATGGATTCGTCAAGCGTCTTCTAAGCAGCCCTCCAGTAGTTGGTGGTCAGAACACGAACGGATGGGCTACTATCGCATCGGGTGCTGCTAATACGATCGCTAACCAGTTTGGACGTGGTGCTTTTGTACCTGGTTCAACTGCTGCAGGTGCTGTTGCAGGAACGTGGAACTATATGCTTAAGATCAAACTCGTCGATCGTCACCCGATTTTCAAGGAGTTGGACCTCATGGCTAACCCCCAGATCAAGCTTCGTTTCCGAGTGAATCAGGGTGCGTCCGTCATCACACTTGGTGCGACTAAGTCAATGACTCTATCATCAACTACACTTGTTTCGGGTCAGAGCTGTCCTATTATGCTAGCATCTGCTGCTGGCTCTGCTCCGAACTCAGGTGTGTTTAATGCTACGACCGCAGGCCAAATCTCGGTTGCATGGGGTGCAATTACAAACTCCCTGGAGCCTACTATTGATTCTACATACTTCCCATTCACGACTACCCGTCTCTATGTTCCGTTCCTTGATCTTGAGAACCCCCAAGCTATCATCAGTAAGCCCAACAAGACTATCAGATATATGGACTACTACGCGCAGTGGTTTTACCAGCGAGCTGGCACTGGTGTATCTTCTACTCAGCTAAATACTGCGTTTGACCTACAGCTGTCGGCAAGCCTGAAAAACGCAAAGGTAGTTGCTCTACTTCCATTCGCGGAGACCTCTTCAGGCAACTTCAATGCCTCTACCATTCAGCAATTCCAAAGTTGTTTCGATAGCGCTCCTTGTACCGTCCAGCCTGGTTCGTCGATTCGTAATTTCAATGTACGTATTGGTAGTCAGCAAGTGTTTGATATCAGCTATGACTATGATTTCCAAGATTTCATTAATGAGTTCTCTAAGCTCGGCTCGATCAATGGTGACCAAACAAAGGAGTTATCGAACGGCCTTATTGACTACCAAACCTGGCAGCAGACTAACCGTGTCCTCGTAGCCGATGTGTCACGTTTGACCGAGAAGGATGTTCCTCAGAGTATCCAGGTAATGGGGACGAACGCCTCGACACAAGGCTGCAACATGCTGGTTCTTGTTGGATTCGAGAACGAGATGATGTTTAATAGACTCACAGATGAAGTGATCGAATATCAAGCGAATGAAGCTCTCGTTTGTAGGATCGAACGATTATATAATCGCCTTTCCTGATGCCTATCTATATAGATAGACCCGATAATTATCATGAGTTCAGTATTAACTTTTGGCAAACACAAGACTAAGACTATTCAGGAAGTTCATGCAACTGATCCAAGCTACTGCCGCTGGCTGTTGAATCAACAAATTCTGCTTGAATGCAATCTTGATATCGCCGAGTTCCTCAAGATCAACTACCACAACGACGATGGTTCATTCTTGATGACGTTGGGAAAGTACAAAAATAAGACTATCAAACAGATTCAAGCCCTTGACTCCAACTACATCGAATGGTTGAAGAAGAATGAATTTATTCGCGAGAAGATGCCTAAGTTGTTAGCTGCTCTAAATGAGATGTAAGCTAATGATATTTTTTTCGCATATGATCAATCGACTTTGTGGGATACGACCCTCTATTACTTATATAGCTATTGTTGCTATCTGTGGTGCTCGGAGGTGTGGAGGAGGCCTCCTTCGCACCAGAGGGTGGTTAGCGGTTGTATCTAAGGAAAAGTGTCTGTTGGTGTAGAACGTTCCAGGATCGTTCTTGTTGGTAAATTACCGTTAGCAAAAAAACGCCGGGGTAATATTCTAAGAATTCCGGAGTATAAGTCATGACTGTCTATATATTATTGAATACTTTATATCAGGTTCGACGAAATTTTTTTTTACAATTTACTGATTTGCTAACCATTTCGGATGCTTCTTCGTCAAAAGGTGTTTGCCTTCGTTATAACGTGCGAATGTTGAACCACAATCACATAGAAGCTTCCTCTTCGGATCAAACTTGGGATTTATGGTTGAAATCTTTTCAATGCCGATTTTAAAGCTGCTGTTGTTGATGCATTCGGTATTATCGATCGCCACTTGCTTGTGTTCATAAATATCACTACTATTAGTTAGCGCGTGCTCACTTAGCAGTTTGATATCGAAGCTATCGATCCCATCCCTTTTGAAATAATCATAGATTTCTCTAAAAGATGTTTTTGATTTCAGCCAGGATTTGTAATGGTTTTTAACCTCCTTCCAATAGGATGCTTGTGATTTAATTGAACTTCCAATAAAGACAATAGAATCGTCGGTTTTCGGAATATTATATTAGTATCATTTCATGGTTGTGGTTGGTTGGATCGTTGCATCGTATATATGATTATTTATATTTTTATATTTTATCTATCAGATGGATCGTTCTTTATATTTGAAAAAAACTGGCGGCCACTTGTGCGTGACCTGAAACAATGTTTAGAAGTATTGTGGCGTCTGAATTATTATAGAATGCTTCTTTGTACCAGAGGGTGTCGAGAGGTCTTGCCCACGTTTTGACTACTTTTGGTATTCAACGGTTATATTACCTGAGGGTGGTACTTTATTCATTGAAAAAAACGGGCGGTCATTTGTGGTATAATTCAACTACTCGCGTAATCCTCCACGTACTTGCACAAGTACGTGGCCAAGCCAAGGAACTGCCTCAGTTCCTTGACACTTGAAGGCGTAGGCCATTCATTGATCACTCTGACCTTTTCCGGGTCAGGGCGAACACCATTTTTCCCTACGAGACACCCGAGGACGGGTATCTCGCTCGCCCCGAAGATACACTTCTTCAGGTTCGCGTAGAGCTTATGTTTTCGCATAAGCTCAAGAGGTGCACCCTGTGCATCTCTACGTCGGTCTTCCCGTCCACAGCCCGGCTGTGGATGAACACATCATCGAAGTAGCTCGGCGCGAAGTCGCGCACCGAGCGCAACAAGTGCGTCACGCACCTGTTGAAAGTCGCAGGGGCATTCTTAAGCCCCTGTGGCATTACCAGCCATTCCCAGAGCATGCCGCTTGGCGTGCTCACTGCCGTGAGAGGGATATCCCTCTCACGCATTAGGATTTGATAGTGTCCATCTCGCAAGTCGAGAGCACTGTAAACGGTGCTCCCGGACATCGAATCGATGATAACATCTTTTCGCGGTATCGGCGTCTGCGCCGGTACCGTCGCATCGTTCAGCTTGTTATACGCATGAACGATGCGCCATCCGCCCTGTGGTTTTTGACACAGAACGTCGGAGCACTGTGCGGGGACTTTGATTCCCGCACTTGTCCTGCTTTACGACGACTTTCAAAGAAGTCGTCGATCGCTTTCACTTGCTCTCGCGGCAGTGGCCACTGCCGCGTGACACAGTACTTCGTGCCCGGCACGAGATCAATCTCGTGCTGAATGCCCTTATCCTGCGGAAGCTCCGCAGGAATGTCTTCCGGGAGTACGTCTTTGTACTCCCTCAACAATTCGTAATAGGGACTCGACTTCAGCGAGTCCCAACCTTGTTCTTCGAAGCGCTCTCGCTTCGTCTTCGCACTGAGAGTGTCTTCACTCTCAGTGGTACTTCCCATGAAGAGCTGCCTCAGCTCTTCGCTCTCGCTCTCCGTTCTTTCGCTGTTCGAAAGAACGCAAACCTGCTCAATGCTTCCATCGTGCAAGTCGCGCGTGAAGCGCTTCCAGATCATGGCTGGAAGCGAAGTCAACTCCGACGCCGTCGTCGGAGGATTAGCGAGTTCCATGTCACGATACTGGAATCCAGTATCGGTGCGCGTCAAGACGCTTAGCGTCTTGACATTCGGCGTCACCGCCGCAGTCTGCCCAGCTGACTGCTCTTGTTGCGTCTAGGCCCCGGACCGAGACTTGCGCAGCGTTCTCCGCATGCGCCGTCTTCTTGTTGTGCGGAGCCGGGCTCCACACAGTTGTTCTTCTGGTCCAGGCCCGGCCGTGGACAGTTGTTTGCCGGCGGACCCTGTCCGCGGGCGCGCGGTATCAAGCCCGGCTTGACCGCATGTTTCTTCGTGCAGCCCGGCTGCACGGTAATGCGTTCCTTCGCCGGCAGACCCTGTCTGCGGGCGCGCGATATCAAGCCCGGCTTGATCGCATGGCGCTTCGTCGTGCTGCCCGGCTGCACGACAGCATGAAAATCGCGTCAGTGCGGTACGTTTGCAACCGTCCGTACTGTTTGCAGCGTCAACTCCCTGAGTTGACACGCCTTTGTCACCTCGACGCCATTCATTGGCGGAGCCCCTCATGACCGAGGGTGCGTCGGCTCCCGGCGTCGACGCGTCGTTGTCGACCTGACCTCTTCGGGTCAGGGACTGTCCCTTACACGCTTGAACGTGGGTGTTGGTTCCCGGAACCAGCACATCTTTTTCTTCTGACGTCGGCAGCATTGCCGACGTGGGTCTCACTTGTGCGCGCCCTCGCGCACTTCTTGGGCACTCCGGGACAGCAGCATTAAGCGCTGTCTCGACTGGTAAGCCGCGCGCACCTGTTGGTGCATGCGCTGCGGTAACAGGGCCATCGCTCTCTGTTCCGCTGTCGCGACCGAAGCGCACGAGAGTGCGCTTCCTCCGGTCTGTCACCGGTTCATGCCGTGCAGGCCACGGCTGCCCATTACCACGTCGAATTTATCGTCCAGGTCCAGGACGATAAAGTGTTCGACAAACACTTGTTGTTTGTACGAGAAGCGCACGTTCACGACGCGCTTCTCGATCTTCACGATGGCACCTGTTGCCAGTCGTACCTCCAGAAGACTTCGAGGTGTATCTACCTCCTCGAAGTCAAGTCTCGGCAGGCTTCGTAGTCGAACAAAGTTGTTCGACGCGCCTGAATCTACCAAAGCTCGAAGAGAGTCATTCGCTCTCTTCGAGTAAACCTTCAAGATGACTAGGTTCGGCCTGTCATCTTGTTTCTTGCAGTGAGAGCTGGTCTCACTGGGGGCTGCAGTCCTCAGTGTCGCGTGCCCGATATCGGCATGCGCGACTGCATTACCAGTAGGGCGCCCCGCGCCTACTGGATGTTCGCGTTTTTTGTTGGTCCGCGGCGATGCCTGGCTTCGCCACGACTGCCTCCTCCTTAGACCCACTACACCTGGTAGCACATTGTAGTCCGTCCAACGACCTTGACTTACTACTTTTGCTTACACGTTGCGCTACGTGTATGAGGAAGCGTAAGTACTTAGTAATTACTTAAGTTAATTATATTTGAACACACAAATAAAATTTAAATCAGATAAGACTCCAAGTGACTTAGATTAGGTAAAATGAGAACTGTATTGTTTGAAAATTGATCTTCCTCCTAAATCTGCTAAAAACTTTTTATCATCTATGAAAGGGGTTGACAGCGGCTGGCTGTCAGAGCCCCGCCAATATGCACGTATCTAATTGGTAGAAAGATGCTGCTTTCTACCAATAGGATCTTTGGGTAGGTGTGGACCACTCATTGTGGTGGCCCACTTCAATGTATCCATTGGTGTGACTTACACCAAGGTGAGGAAGTATCTAAAACTTTTAACAGATATCTTATCTGTTAAAATCACAAGTGGCTTGTAGCCACTTGTGCGTGTAACCCCGTTCCAGCAGGGAACAAAACGTTCGAGGAGTTCTTCACGGACGTGGGATTCCTGTCCGTCCCGCACGACTTCGGCGAGGTCCTCGATAACGAGCTATGGACAATGACGAAGCGCCGCGACGAGTCGGTGCACAAGTTCACCCAGCGCATGAGACGGAACATCCCCATGTTTGCAGAATTACCCCAAGACGCGGAGGTGATACCCGAGGTGCAGCAGTGCAGGTACTTCAAGCGCGGTATGTCGCGCGCCTGACAAGAGAAATTAGCTGCATCTGGCGCTGTATATGATCGACTCAACGATCTAGTCCTTTACTTCACGCGCATCGAGAAAGCGGAGCGACAACTGGCAATCCGCGACAAGAGCAAGAGCTTCAAGGATCCACGCAAGGATTACCGCAAGGAGAAGCACCAAGGCCGTGAGGAACCGCTGAAGAACCGGTACAAGAGAGATAAAAAGAAGACAGGGCAAGCAAGCAGCAGCAGGAAGGAGGAGAAGTGGTGCTCCTTCCACAAAACAACCTCGCACAACAGTAGCTAGTGTTACACCGTCAAGAAGAAGGAAGCGGGCGAGCACAAGCGCACGGAAGCCCCGCACCCGCCAAAGCACAATAAAACCAAACCGTACCCACGCATCTACAAGAACTTGGACGCCGAGTCAGGCGCAGAGGAGTCCAGCGACGACGAGATGAAGTTAGTGGGTCTGGTTGATAAGGAGGTGAAGATTCGCAAGGCGCACCGCTCCGCATCGCGGTGAAGCTACGCCGAGGCAGAGAGTTGTTCCAAGCCCTCCTCGACAGTGGCGCCTCAAAGACCTTCATCAACAAAACAACCCTCGATGCCAATGACCAGTTGGGACGAAAGCTTATCCCAGCATCCCCAACTCTGTTCGACACAATGAGCGGCAAAGTCAACGGTAACGGGACTACAGTCGCACAGTTCCTATCCCCACAGTTCAAGGCAGATACGATCGACACACATGGATTTAAAGTTATCCAAGACAGCAGTGACGCAATGATCATCGGCCGCGACATTACGAACGAGCTAGGGCTAATCCTCAACTTCAAAGACCGTGTCGTGCGATGGGAGGACTATTTCCTCAGCCTCAACATGGGGCGCAACACGACCAAGCCAGACACCGACAAGCAGGACGACCTTGAGTTCCCCGAAGAGGCGAAAGAAGCGGCCGGCAACGCCATCGAGCCCGAAGAGCTCCTTACTGAGCACCTGCAAGGAAAGTTGACCGCCAACTACTTGGCATTACTCACCGCGTACCAGACACTGTACGACGGTCACTTGGAGCGCATGCAATTTGAAGACTACGAGCTAGCGCTCTCCCCAGACTTTAAGCCTGTACATGCAAAACCATACCTAATTGCACGCAGTCAAGAACAAAAGTCAAGGACAAGATTCAACAGCTCATTAACGACGACGTACTGGAGCAAATTTACGACTCGGAGATGGTATCCCCGGCGTTTTTCCTGGTCAAGCCAGACGCTAGTTTGCGCCTACTCGTCGACGTTCGATGGCGGAACACGTATCTGCGGCGGAGCCCGTACTACGTGCCCAGAATCAGGGAGATCCTGATGCGTCTTGCCTCGGCGAAGTGCCTGTCGACGTTCGACGCCAACCTTGGGTATTATGCTCGACGACTCGCAAAGTATTCTCGCCACCTGACCGCATTCTGCCTACCATTTGGAAAATTTAGGTACAAAAGGCTACCGATGGGCATTTGCACGGCCCCCGACGAATACCAAGCCAACATGGAGCGAATCCTTGACGACTTGGACTTTGTGGTGGTGTACCTGGACGATATCCTCGTGACCTCGCAGAACGAGGACGAGCACCTCGAGCACCTGCGCATCGTTTTCGAGCGCTTGAAGAACTATGGAGTCTCGTTGAACGCCAAGAAGTGCCACGTTCTCCGGAAGGAAGTTGAATATCTAGGCTTCCCGGTGGCATCCGGCCCCAAGCCAAAAAGATTCAGGCAATCCAGAAAATCGCCGTTCCCCGCAACCGCAAGGAGCTCAGACGTTTCCTTGGGATGATCAACTACTACCATGACATGGTGCCGAACAAGGCCACGCTTTGCAAGCCGCTGCATCGCTTCACCAGCACCAAAGTGCCCTTCGCATGGCTACCTAGTGATACGGAAGCCTTCCGGACCATCATCCAGCGGGCCGTTGGTGAAGCTGTGCTGTAATCTTTCCCCGATTTCAAGAAACCGTTCGACCTGTACGCTGATGCCAGCGGAACCCAACTCGGCGGACTCATTATGCAAGGAGCCAAGATTTTGGCATGCTACTCTCGCAGCCTGAACAAGCATCAACTAAATTACACGACCATGGAGCTGGAACTTCTTTCGATTGTCGAACTCCTTCGGGAGTATCGCACTATGCTCCTCGGTTTTCATGTAGTGGTGCACACCGACCACAAGAATCTAATCTACCCGACCGAAACGAGCCTACGTGTCAAGCGGTGGAAACTTTTGCTCTCGGAGTACCGCTTGACGATGCGCTACATCAAGGGCGAAAAGAATGTTGGAGCTGACGCGTTCTCTCGCTTGCTGTTCGATACGCCTGCGAACCCTCCAGTACAAGACGACATTAATGCAGCAAGCACGCAGCACGAGTGCGTAATGCACGGCCCGGCCATCCATCAGCAACAAGAAGCCGACGAAATGATCCAGAAGGTCAAGTCCGCGTGCCTCATGGGCACCAACAACCCGGACTACCAGCTCATGCCCCTCTTGGACTGCACACTCGTTACATACCAAAAGCGAGTAATCGTCTCGGACACGCTGCGCGACGACATGATCGGATGGTACCACCAGAACCTCGGGTACCCTGCAAGCGAGCGACAGTTTAAAACCATGCGGCACACACTCACTGGCCCAGCATGGAGATCACGATCACCGAGTACATCAAGAAGTGCATCACGTGCAAGCGCGCCAAAGTGCACGGCGGAAAACAGGACTACGGTTTGTTACCCCCCCCCCGCAACATGAAAACCGTCAACCCCTTCGACATCGTGCACGTCGACCTTATCGGTCCCTACGAAGGCAACTACTGTGGGATCACCATTCTACTCGATGGCTCGAAGTGGGCGTTCAACCGGACAAGGAGTCCCTCACATCAGCCGAAGGCTTCGATTGTGAGTGGCTTTGCCGCTACCCACGGCCCCTTCAAGTTGTTCACGATAAAGGGCCTGAGTTCACGGGTGAAGAATTTCAAGAATTGCTCCGAAGCTACGGAATCAAAGCGAAGCCAGTCACGACCAAAAACCCACAAGCCAATGCGATATGCGAGCGGGTGCATCTCGAAATCCTGAACGTGATTCGTTGCCACGAAAGTGCAGACGGGTAGAAGGTCATCCACACGCCGCTTTTGCGGTCAGGGCGAGCTACCATAGCCTCCTGAACGCGTCACCTGGACAACTAATTTTCGGGCAAGACATGATCTCACGCAAGTTGTACGAAGCCAACTGGAGCTACATGTCTAAACGACGCTTCGACGCCATTCTTGCAGCCAACGACCGCGAGAACGACAAGCGCCAGGTGATCAAGCCATGATTCGAGTGCCAAAACAGTTCCGGTCGAAGATGAAACGCGTTGCCGACGGCCCCTATCCAATCAGCCATGATCATGAGAACGGGACCGTCACCGTGGACAAGGGCTCCACGCAGCAGCAAGTCAGCATCCGCCGAATTTCCCCGTGCTAGCTACAACAGTTACGGTTGGAACATCATGCTCATCTCCCAGTCAGCGAACACGCCTGAGATGAATGTGGTGGACCTGGGATTGTTCTCTGCATTGCAGGTTCTACAGTATCGCTTCTGTATTCTCTGCATCGAGGACCTCATTGAGGCCGTCGAGAAGGCTTATGAGGAGCTCAGACAAACGAGAGCGTGGTCTTAACGCTTCAGCAGTGCATGCTCTGCATGCTTCAAGAGCTGGGCGGGAACAACTACAAGCTCCACCAGATGCGGAAATCAAAACTCCGGCGTGCTGGTATGCTTCTCGAATCTCTCGAATGAAGTCGAGAAGTATACGACACTGCGCTCCAGTCACTAGCTGAAGGTGGATGGTTGACAGACTGGTCTGATAGTGATTATGCTGGACCTCGAAATAGATGCAATACTGTATAACTATATATTGCTATAAACATTAGAAGGTAGAGGTGTGAAACGGCCGACCTTACATAATGCTTTGTTGTGATCATTTTCAACCGGAGGAAGTATTAGATAAGACATGCAGAAGGAACTATGTCAATAATACGGACGTGCTAGCTCGCGAGGACCGTACGATGAACCAAAACTGTCTGGGGTATTGGTCAGATAATTTTACTCTACACCCAAATCGTGGCACTTTTGAAACTCAAGTCGCACATTTTGATCAAGAAATATTGGCAATCCATGAATCTTGTGAAATTGCCCTCAAGTCACCAACATTGTAAACTTTAGTGCTACCAAAGTCTAGTTCTAGTTTAATCACTTGTGGATTATGGCATGTATTATGTTATATTTCATTTCTCTTTACCACATCATGTAACGAGTGTGCTTGACCATAAGTGTATTGGCCGATTGGCCGTGGTTAACCTCCATACCAAGGATGAACTCGGCCTCGCCCAACCCCTTCATCTTGAACGAGGTCTTGGGTGCCACCTTGACCTCCTGGATCGCGTCAGTCGTCTTGGCCGCGATCATCATTTCGTCCACGTAAACGCAGATTTATACGTGCTTGCCCTCCTTGCCTTTGACGTAGACGCACTCGGCAGCACCGCAACCCCGATATCCGATGTTCACGAAGACGCGATGGATAGTCATGTGCCAAGCATTCGCTGCCAACTTTAGACCGTTGACTGCCTTCTCGAGTCAGGAAATCATGTTCCCCGCATTCGGGACGCCGTAGGCCACCTCCATCTGTACGCGCTCCGTGAATCCGCTGGTTAGGAATGCAGTGTCCGCATCCAATTGCTCAGTCACATACGCCTTCACCACAATACAATTCGAATTGTGTTCATGTTGACCACGGGCAAGTATGTCTCGAAGAAGTCTACGCCAAACTTCGGTTTGAACCCCTTCGCCACCAAGAGAGCGTTGGACCTGATTACTTGGCCGTGCTTGTTGCGTTTCGTCGCGAACACCCACCGCCATCCGATCGACCGAGCATTCGCTGTTCGTTGAACCATCGTCCAGGACCCATTGTCAGCGTGTGCCTTCAGCTCCGTGTTCATCGCCTTCATCATCTCCGAGGCCTCGTTGCTACGTGTCGAGTGTCAATACGTGGTTGGTGCCTCGTCCGCTTACCAGCATCTGCAGCGTAGATCAACGTGGCTTCTGCAATTAGGCTATCCACACCAAACCTCGGTCGCTAAGACGATGGAGGCCAGAAGTGGTCGTCGTTGTCCGGGCTTCGTTGCTGTCTATCTTCGACTCTTCAGCGATTTCTAATCCGTCTCCGAGAAGGATCGCTGACTCACGTAAACGTCGGAATCGTTCCGGTTCTGGGTGGAACGCCATCTCCTCAGACATCGCTGGGTTCATCACCCTTTGGAAGTTCGTCATATCCTGTTCTAATGACTCGCTCTGCTCCGTCTCCCGCATCTCCGAGGCTTCGGCAGTCTCTCTCCCACTGACTCCATTGGTTTATCAGTCGCAAGTTGTTGCGCCGCTTCAGGTATTGCGCCATCCTCGACATCTTTCGTCACTTGGATGACCACCGAGTCCTCGGTAGACGCCGTGTCGTAGATGCCATTCATTTCTCGTTCGCCAGGCTTAACCGATCTCGACACCTTCAATTTGTATGACTCCAAGTCGTTCACTTGGTAACCCTTCGAGACCTCGGCGTACCCCAGGAACACGTACTTGAAGCTCTTTGTTTCCACCTTCGTGCGCTTGGCCTTGTCTACGTGTCCATATCCGAGCGATCCAAACTCACGTAAGAGGCCCAGCCGAAGTTTCACCTTGAACGACAACTCGTACGGAGTCTTCGATGGGTGCATACTGTTGGTCGACCTGTTTATAAAGTACACCGCCGTGCTGGCAACCTCCGCCCACCACAACGGAGTCACACCCTTGTAGTACAGCAAGTCCCGAGCCATCTCCATGGTCGTATGAGTCATCCGCCCTGCCACTCCGTTCTGCTGAGAGCTGTTCGGGACAGTCTTTAGGTGCATGACCCCGTTCTGCCAACAGATCTAGTCCATCGACTTTTCACGAATCCGCCACCATTGTCCGAGTGTAAACACTTAACCCTTTCACTACTGGGCTAGCCAGCCGTGCGTATGGGACCGCAGTGGTCCTCTAACTGGTCTGTTCGTTCAAGTTGATTGTGCTCTCTAGGACTTGGGGTTTAGCTCACCAAGACTAACAGGACCACTGTGGTCCCGTTAGGCGGCGTCTCTCACACCGTTCCGTAAACGACACAACAATTTTCCTTTCACAAAGTTCCGGTTCACGAGTTCCTAGTCTGTCATCTTCACTAAAACATTTGCGTTCTTCCAACAATGCATATTAGTCAGCTTCAGAATGACGACGGCGGCTACGCAGACTGGGTAATCGAGGGCTCTGACGAGGAAGAGGACAGGGGCGCATCACCGCTATCAGCGAAAGCAGAGGAGACTGTTGCAGCTACCTCGGATGGAAAAACAGCGCGGGGCATCACAGGGCCGCCTAAAACCGAGCGAAAACTTACTGGCAACGAGTACATGAATAGAATTATTCGCGAAAGTGGTCGCCATGTTATTCGGGAGTAGGAGGTCAAAGCTGCTTGTATGGAGTGGGGTGAGCTTGGGTGGTTCTCACTATTCTTTGCTCGTGACTTCCGTGATTCTTTACTACTGTGTGCTAACGAAATTCTCAAAAACAAAGGAAAACAGGAAGCGACCGCATTCGAACTCGATGAATATCTTAGCTTAGAAGTAGACTAATAGCAGAAGTTGTCGGTGTGGACGACAGGATCCATGCCATCACGAAAAACCCGAAGCGGGTTTCTGCAAGAATATTTAGGAGCTATTTATACTTGTTACGTGGGTTCACCAAGAAGGCTCACTTCTACTGCACCGGTTGTTGTGTGCGAGGGTTCCACGTCCCGTACGTTATCTTTCACTTCCATGATGCTCTGAGGCCCACCTCGCTCACACTTCGCTCAGCCCTCGACGCTGTTTGCGCTGTTGCCTCAGGTGATGCGGTTGCACTGACACGTCTGAAGAAAAACAAAATCGTAACGTATCTAGACCAGCGCTAGCTGCCTTATGAACGGGCTAGGGCTAACAGCGAGTCGATTGTACCTGATTGTATTATTGAGATTTATAATCTCCATCTCACTTGCGGCGCGCCGTGAGCATCCGGAGCTTGCTGCTGACGTTGTCCTTGCCGTATCGGTCCCATTCGAACGGCGCGTCGCTACAGTAGCTACAAGTCCGCGAGGAAGGATCAGGCATCCCGCCAACACGAAATTTCAAAGTAGGAGTAGTATCGTGAACGGCACGAGCGGTAAATATAAGGTCCACGTGGGGCAATGCTGATCGTCTACAGGCTGGATTTTGGCACTTAATGAGCTTTCATTGGTAGTCTTACAGGTCCACAGCGGACCCCTACCAAATCTCCGGTAGTGAAAGGGTTAACCCTTCTAATGCGCTCTCCTAACTGATTCTGGTACAGCTTCATGAACGACTTCAACTTGACCGAGACCTCGATCGGCTTAGTCAGGAAGTACACCACGACGTATCGCGAGTAGCCGTCCACGAAGGTGATCATACCTGGCCCCACCCTTAGACTTCATCATTATGGGACCCATCACGTCCGTGTGAACGAACGCTAGTGGACATGTCGTTTTCGTCAGCGAGCGCGACGGGAAGTATGCGGCTGTCTGCTTGTCTTTCATACATCCACCGCACATGGACTTAACCGTCTTCTGGATCTTCAGCATCCCCGTCGTGCCTTGCCGAGTGTTCGCCAACAAGTGGTCGTTGAGGTGTCCCGTGCGAGCGTGCCAAAAATCCCACCCGTTTTCGACCCCCAAGTACCCGGTGTAGTACGCCGTGTCCTGCTGGCAGTCCAGCTCGTACGCCTTGTCAATCTTCTTCCCCGACGCGATCGCCCTCGCCTAGTTCCAAATGACACACGGGTTGCGCTGGAACCCCACGCCCATGCTGCGCTCAGCCAACCTTTCGACCGAAAGCAGTCGTCGGTCGAGGCCGGGTATGTGAAGTACCTCCACCATTCGTATCCACTTGCCGTCGGTCCTCGTCAAGCATACTGACCCCGTCCCAGCCATGCGAGTCATCTTTCCATCCGCGATTGTCGCGAACATGTTCGCCGACATCTCTGCGTACTTGAACAAGTCGTCGCAGTGTGGGGTCATCTGATCCGTCGCATCGCTGTCGATCAACCACCGTGCCAACCGATCCTCTCCAACAGCGAAGCCCGAGACATCGTTGGTGGCACCGTTGCCTTGCTCCGGGGAGACCCGCTTCTTGTGTCCGATTTAGTCGCAGTTGAAGCACGTGCCCCTGAACCTGCCGAGTTTTCGTCCACCATTGCTCTTCCGGTCGAACCCCTTCGAACTTTCGGTTCTTCCCCTTACCTCCTAACGAGGTAGCCTTCAGCGCCCGTTCCGAGGTCTCCTTCTTCTCCTGTCGCTTGTACTCCTTGAAAAACTTCTCCTTGACCTCGATCGGAGTCACATCCTTGGGGTTCTCGACAATCGATGCGATCAATTTGTACTCAGCGGTAGACTGCTCACCAATTTAATGAGTTGTCGGCCATCGTCCAGTGGCTCGCCGAGCGTTTGCAGCCCACGATCAGCTCTTCGACCTTGTCCAGATGCTTCGCCATCGTTACGCTGACCTCCATCTTGAATTCATGGAGATGACGAGTCATCACTACCCGGTTATGAATCGCCGTCCAATTACAGAACTCTCCCAGAGTGTTCCATGCTTGAATGGCCGAGGTAGCCGACCGAGTTTGGTGTGATTGAGCAACCAGGCCACGGATACCTCTCTTGGATCCTTTACCAGTTGTACGCGCGCCAACAGCCTCTTCCTCGCCAGCCTCACCCGCATAGCGAACTCCCAATGGACGTAATTGCCGCTTACCAGGATGCCTTCGGCCTTCTTGCTGGTCATCGTCATGTCCGTCGATGTGGAGCTTGAGCTTGGTGCGGCTTTTAACCTGTTGATTTTGTTGCTTGTGTGGTAGCGGGCAAATCCCGAAGTGAAATTCTCTTGAATTTGTATGCGCCGCTCGCTGGTTTTGTATCAAGTCTTTTGCGCTATCTTCTGCGTTTGGCGCTTACAAGCTAACGCACAAGTGGCTCCTCGATACATCTGCTGGTATTTTTGGAGTAAACGCGACTTTTTCACGAATTCGTCTACGTTTCACGCAGAAAAAACAGCTACAATCTTTCGGGAGCAAATTCGTGCTCTGTATTCAGCGACACCGACCTGACACCGAACGACTTAGTTGTATTGATTTATCTCCTAGCAGCCGCAACGCGACGTAGCCTGTGAAGGCGAATTGCTATCCCTACCGGGGGTTATCTCTTACGACGCTGACGATTCTTAGCTGTGACGTCTCCGTTCGGTAGGTCCGGTAACGCTGTCTGGAGCATTGGGCGCGCTTGCTCTACCATCGGGGGGGGGGGGGGGGGGGGGGGTCAATCCATATTGATCGTGCAATGACTCTCGTTTGAACTCCCATCCTCATGCATCTGTAGTGCGAATGGTTTTGCGGTTTATGGCACTTGAACGATCTGGCCACTGGAGAAAGCGGAATGGTCCATAATCACCCGATGGAGTATCACAACGCCAGTGGTCTCACGCACGTTCCAAGGTCATGGTAGGGATAGCAAAATCACCACGATCTCGTATCAGACGAGAGCATTGCATACGCAAGTTTGTGATTGTAATATCAGGAGCTTCTTGGGTCGAATGGTGCTCACCTGAGTGCGGAGCGGAGCCAGTATCAACGGGTAGACGCAACTGTGCCGCACTATGTAATTGAACAGATCGTAGAAGTTCAACAACGCCATACTCGTTCCGCGCGCGGGAGAAGCTGGCGTCAAGTGTTTCAGGTGATAACGGATGCACCTGGGAATTTAATTCATATTTCATTATCGAAAGCACAGTTGGATCCACCGAGCTTACCGAAAGCGTCAACCTTCTATGCTGCTCTGATTGATTTTCGATTGCACCTATGATATTGCTCTTGATGGCCTCACCTTGGCTGGTGAGGTCACAACGACCATTTAACGTGCTTCTGGTGCTCATGGTGGGCTTGCGTTTGTGCCTCTTCATTGTCTCCACAGCACTCCAGATTCATCTCAATTAGGTACGAGCAGAACAAACACAGACAAGTTCCTGCTACATATGATTTATCGTAAAGCCTAAATCTGTTTTACTGTTCCCCTCTCCCTGTAGTTCCCCTTGTGCTACTTGATGCCTCTCATCATATTGTTTACCAGAAGCTGGACTTGACTTGATCTCAGTATGGTATACCCGACCGAGGCCTCAGTGCTAATCTCCGGTATACCCAGTCGCATGGCGAGGCATGTGCCGTACCCACCGTCGACTCGTTCACCATGACGTCATCGCCGCATGAATCTTCCCCATGTACTTGTGCTTCCTTCTTGCACTGACGGCGCACAATACCAACTGCATGAGCCCGAAGACCTCGTGCCGCGATGCATGAACATCGAACTCTCCGCCGGTTACAAGGTGCTTGACCTTGAACACTTTGTGTGCGTGCGCTACAGTGACCACGTCCAACCCACGTGACGAACAGCTTGATTTACCTCTTTTCGTCGTCTCTGGACCGCAAGACATAGTCGCCCACGTCGAAGTTGATCATGTTGACGCCTCGTTCTTTTATTCTTGTTGAGCAGGGTCTGCTTGAAGCGGGCGTCTGTGACCGCGTTGTGCATGTCTCTGGCACTACCGCGTAGTTGAGACTTGTAGAATATCTCGGTTCACTCGTTCCACTTACCCGTTAATCCACGGACTGTAAGTAGGCGAGAAAATCTGTTGGCACTTCAGTCTAGTGCACAGCTTGTTGATCAATGCATTCTTAAAGTAAGAGTCTTGGTCACTCGGCTGTGTCAGTCCATGATGTCGTTGGTGGCAACCGTACATTTAGGCGTTTCACACTCGACCAGCTCGCAATAGTGACTAGCATCATCCTTGATCACCAATAGATACTGCATATCGGCAAAATAAAGAAAGTTCCAGTGCAATGCCTAGTTTCGCTCATTGAATCGGTAGGTTTCACTCCAGGGCCTTGGTATTTTCTTTCCCCCCTTCACATAGAGACAGAGAAGGC
The DNA here is from genome assembly GCF_018691715.1 of Phytophthora cinnamomi. NCBI lineage: Eukaryota > Oomycota > Peronosporomycetes > Peronosporales > Peronosporaceae > Phytophthora > Phytophthora cinnamomi. The sequence goes on from NW_027151037.1 coordinate 469,616, forward strand.
AGCTTGCGAGAAACCAGTCCACGCATTGTCGACGGTGCGGCACGTAGAAGATTCGGTCGAGGTGTGCCCGCATTGCGTCCTTACCACGGTGGGGGGGGGGGGGGCAATGTGCATTAATGCACAAACGGCGGAACCTCAGCGGGGGTCTACAACCCCGACCGTCTTTACGTCGGACCCCATTTCCATCCTCTTCCAGCCGTGGTAATTCCGACGTGTCTCCTAACTTACGCTGGGCGGCAGCGATGGTGTCCAAGTTGGGCCACACAAAGGCATCATCGTCCCGTGGACGCAGTAGTAATTGGTCCTGCTGCGGCTGGCTTCGGGTTCTCACTCGCCGCAGACTGGACATCGCTGACATTCATGCCCAGCGCGACGCAATGTCTGTGCACACATTGTCCTCGCCTGCAATGTGATAGATTTAGTAGTGAAACTCCCCGAGCCTCATCTCCCACCACAGCAGCTTCCCTCTAACGTGCTTCTTCGCAGTTGTATCGGGAGCGAAAACGTCGATCAAGCTGCGGTGGTCGAAAAAAAAAAACGGAAGTCTGCCGGTTAAAGAAGGAGGTGTGGCAGATTATCACAAGCTGCCACGATGGCAAAAGCCTCCTTCTCAATTACACTCCAATTTTCCTACGACCCAGAAAAGGGCCCAGTTAGACAATGTTGTAAGCGATGGGTTTGAATTGTTACCAGTGTGGCATTCTGCCTTCCGTTACAATGACGTTCCACGCTGTATCCGAAGCGTCCGTGAACACAGCCAACACTCCATCGGGACTGGGGCGAGCCAGCATGGCTGCAAACGCAAGGCCGTCCTTGACTTGCTCAAACGCAACTCATTCATTCTCAGTCAACATCATGGGTAGTTTGTTTGCTGCTCGCGTTGTTCCACTTCACAGTGTCCTATCAAGTCCCTTCTGCAACGCCTGCACAAACCCACCTAGCTTATCTAGCTAACTCTCATCCAATTACACGTGTAGAGAAGTTGCTGTAACTCACCTGTCGTGGACGGCAAGGGCATCTGGCGTAGAGCGGCAATGCGCTGCTGATCATGACGGACGTCATCACCGCCAAAAACCTTGCCACACGGTTTCAATGGTCGTCCAAAAATATTAGATTTTGCCGCGCTTAAATTGAGCCCGAACTCGTTCATTAGCGAGAATAGCTCACCGAGTTTCTCCAGGTATGTATCCACGTGCTCAGGGTAGAGTAGCAAGTCTTTGATCCAAATCAACAGGTGCGTGCAGGGCAATTTAGCGATCAGCGCTCCATCTTCACCTGAAAATGCAGAACTGCATCATTACTGCCCTGCAGAACACACGTCGATGGGTACACCTTCGCATTGACCATGTAGCTTAGCATTTCTTGACTGTCCTTCGCAAGAGAGAGCTGCCAAAATCCCTTGAAGAAGGCGAAGAGACCAAAAATGTACATGCCTCGGACATGCTCAGTGATCACCTGCAGAATAGGTATGACCCCAGCAATGGACTCCGTCTCTACTTTAGCTGGTCGATAATCGCTGGTCTGCCTGAACTCATCCTTGCCCGGTTTCTTAACGGGGAGAGCGAGACAAACCCATCGGCTGGATGCGTTCTCGTAGACCTACCCGAACCATACGAACTCATCATAAACCCCTGCAAGAATCTCCGGGTGTGAGGTGGGTACGCCCTTGGTTTACACCTGAAAGGCTTGACACCCTTTTTGATTCGGATCAGTTGTGGTTGAACATTAGCCAGAGGGTCCGTACCTAAATGGAGCTGCCAGATATCATACATATAGAGAATAGTGCGAAATTTGCCTTTCTTCTCAGGTGAGAAATCATTTTCCAGAGCTTTCGTGACCATTGCCCCCACTACCTGACGATCCGTTTTATCCGGTGTGCAGTTTGTTACGAAGTTAGCGTCGAATACAATTGGGTCGTTATCATCCGCTGAAGTACGCTCGGCCAACGCCTCCAGTTGCCGGTTGGTACTGATGCCTAGATCGTCGAGGATGTCTTCACCGAGGATAAATTCATCCTCGTCCTCTTCAATCACTAGCACCTCGTACGGGTCCACTGGTCTCACAGGCTCAGCCGCGGTGTGCAACATGACCTTCAATAGCACAGAGCGATGTGCCAACCTCTTATGCTTGCCGACTGTCTCACATATTATCGGCCTTGCCAGCGTGGTGGATTTCTTAAGTCCACCCAACTTCTCAAGCTTTTGCAGCTTCCGAGCACTAATAATACCCTTCGCTGCCCCGATATCATTGCAATAGGACATGGAAAGCCTCTCCTCAAGCACAATTGTCTTGCCATGCTTGGAGAGACAGGCTTTTATGCGCTTCAACCTTCAGGTATCACGACTAGCCGGCTTCAGGGCCTTGTTGCTGTCGCGACGCTCGTGCAGTTTCTAAAGCAACCCTTCTTTTCATTCGCACAAACGGTTGGGCAGTTAACCAACCAATGATCGCCTTTTGCATTTCAGGCAACCACCGGTCGGTGGAGTTGATGCCACCCGCTTTCCAGGGCTCTGTTCGGGAGCGCCACCATTACTGACCTGGTCTCCGCTGCTCCGCTCCACCTGGCGATATTTGGAGCGGTGTTATACCAATTCACCACCGTGCAGGTTAGTGGTGCCGTGCTTCCTGCGCTCACCCAGGTATTTGGCAGCAGTGCGCTCCCCAACACTGCTGTATAACTCGACTGTACTGTGTGGTCGTATCATGGTTGGATTTTCATTCCGCCTCCCACTACACCTGAGCATAACTAATTTTTATTGAAACCGTCTAAAATAAATTTCATAAATGATCAAACCTTACATACGGCTACCCCAACTTGTATACCTGGAAAAACGCATTCTTAGCTGCCTGGCAGATTACTCAACGGCATTGTAGATTAGTCTGTACGGCCCGATACCTTCTGGTTCCTGTTAACCCACATTAGGCATGTTAACATTTCTAATATCCCGCATATAACGTACATGCTCTACGAGAACGTCTTAAATGGAGATAGTTTTTCAGACCTAAGTCACTTCACGAGTTCTGAACATTTTGGTCAATACCTGAACGAACAGTCGCTATCGATGTAGAATAAGAAAAAATGAGATATGGGTAAATCCGATTTGGGAATATGACTTTGTTGGGAACAAAACTTGGCGATACGCTTTGGCGCAGCAAGAAATAGGTAATTACCTGCTGCAAGTCATAAGGTCTCTCTTAATCAAGATTGCACCACTGCGATTGGGAGGAGTTTCCATAATATTGCATCTGTGTACTAGGTTCATCCATCGATCTCAACTTTGCTACTGTATTGGCACATTGGATCTTATGTTCGTTTGATGAATGAGAGGTGTGCTCAGCCGTTATTTTTTATTAAACCTCCCTGCTGCTTATTCGCTGACTGCGATGCGCTGCCTGGGATTTATTGCGCTTTAACCGCTTTCGTCTTTTCGTAGATTGGTACACTCAAACGAAGTCGAACGTCTCCACATCAAAGCCGATCTTTAGCTCCCAAGGTAGCTTCTTGGCCGCCTCCCAGGTAAGGTATGTGTAGTCAAACCATTGGACCATATAGAACCTGCACGCACGCTTGGCGTACAAGCTCTGCACTTCGATTTACTATTGTCCTCGGCCTCGCCTGGTGGTGTTACTCCCGAAGAGACCGGTTCCAGTACGGGGCGCGTCTGGTCGGAATTCTTCAGTGGTTGGAGGGCGAGACGGAAGGTTCTTGTTCACCTTCAAGAGGTAGAACGATCCGACGAGTTTACATTGCATGTTCCTCGCATGCTTCGCCTCTTGTTGGTTGGTGGCATTTCAAATGCTCAAGTGATTATCGCGCAGGTGACCATCGATCTGTAGTATGCGACACCACAACTCTTGACTAGACTAAATAATCATACATTATAAACTGCTATTTTTATTTCAACTTGATTACTACTTTTTTGTTGGGATTTTTGTCTCTTTTACGATAAAAGCCGATTGGGCTCTGTTGCAGAGGCTTGTATCACTTCCTACAGTTTGCGTGGCTTCTTGCCGTTTGGTACGAGTTACTTCGAAATTTAGCAAGCAATGCCTTTAAAAGAGGCTATGTTTTACGATACTGTGGCAAGTACGTTTTCTTCGAAGTGAAAAAATATTTAAATTGGAAGTGAAATGTAAGTGATCGTTGCCTGGTAGTTGAGAGTAGTAATCCGCATTGATTTGTTGCCAATTGCTGGAGCGCGTTCTTCGCCTGCATCTATTGTTCTTCGATCTGGGACCTTGGTTTCGCCCTCGTTTACTTACAGGCTTTACTTGAACGTTTTACGCACCGGCTCTACTTGAAGTTCTGGAATGCGTAGTGAAATGTCGATTGTCAAAGTTACGTTCGTGGGCCAGGGGAGCAAAGAAAACGTGTAGGTCTCCTGAAAGTGGGCGAATGACATACACGTTGCGTCATAAAGGTCTTTGATACAGTTCCCGGCTTGGGTAGCAGCAGTGATCGCATGTATGCATGGGAAACATTCATTCTGGCAGCCCCCACAGGTGTATCCGTCTCCCGCAAATTCACGAGATGTCATATGCGACAGTAGCCTTGTCTCGACTGGGGCCCGAGGTGTTGAATGAAACACGCTCCACCTATTAGCAGGAGTTTCGCGCTCATGTTGGAAATTGTTGTACGGTCATTACGCTGTTTCTGAGAAATTGGGACCAGCTCGGGCACCGCTCAAGAACATCTGACACTTTTAGGAAGTCCGTACGCTCAATTTTATGGAGTATAGCTGAGCGCGTCTAGCGGCTTAGCGCTACGGAGATAGGTTCCCAGTTGTTTGAGCGATTGTTTCGAGAGATTCGACGTGATCTGGTTGAAATTGGTAGTTTATAAACCTACTGAGTTATTTTGCTTCCCCCAACGCTTGGGGTCGATCTTGTCCAGTTACTCGGCTGCCTTAGGGTTTAATGTCTTCGCTTCGCAAAGAAACAAGATAGAGTCTTTGTCGCAATTACCACGAGCAAGCTTGTAAACGACCCGTCTATCGTCAATCGAAAGCTTTCGCGCTTCGATGGATGTTGTCCATGATGTGTCATAGACAAAAGCGGTGAGCAAACAGCGCTGCTACCGGAGGCCACCAACTCGAGATGGATACTGGGTTGGTTGATGTTACCAGGATTCTGAAGCCGCGGCAGCGGCAGTGCAAGGTGTGCGCTATCCGCAAAACCGTCAGCACGGAGCGTTAGGTAACACGCTTTTACTGTTCCGAAGTGCAGCAAAGGCTCCACTCGGTAAGTGCAGTGTGGTTGATATCAAGCATGTAAACGATTGATTTATGCTAGATATCATATTAGTTTGTAGTTGTGTGATGGGGTGCGTAGCGGCCACTATCCAAACAGCAACTTGACTTGTAATCTGGCCCCAGCTTTGGCTAAACGGGAGCAAGCGACCGCAGCCTCGCTGTGGTCGTGGTACCCAATGAGATCTCCTGGGAAGAAGCTATCATGTGCGGGCGAAGCCGATGCCGTAGCCGAAGAGAGAGGTCCTCCACGGCACCGCCGACGAAGAGAGGGGAACCCTGCTGCCGATGGAGATGCGGAGGCGGGCGAGATTGGGGCGGCTGTCGGTGAAGGCGACGAAGCTCAGGAGGAAGCCGATGCCTCGACAGCTGGTGATAATGACGATTATTCTCAAGAGGAGACAACGGGGAGGGGAAATTGCGAGTGGGGATTGATGGCAAGACTGACGAGAAGACAAGTAGTGGTGATTCTTTGTACGAACAGAAGCGGAGTAGCTACGTGAGTAATCAGCTGCTAATACTTACAATTCACGCGATCGCTTAAAAACTTCAATACGTATTTACTCAGTTGCAGTCGTTTTACACACGTCTATCAGCGAAGAATAGGCGCTCTCAGTAAAAGGACCAAAATTATATCCGCTATAGCAAGCATATCATCCTTAAATGTGGTTGGCGATGCTTGATATACAGCATGTGGCTTCGTAAATAATACATATGACAGGACTTTGCACTGATATCCAGATGACATTCTTTTTTGCCCATACAACTTTCAAGTAAATGCTTTATTTAACATGCTTGACATCAAGCATGTGAAAAATAGTCTGTGTATTCAAGATTTGCCTCCGTACCGGGGGGGGAGACGATATGCCATGAGACTGTGCTTCCACTTTCTTTTTGATAGAATTATATAATTAGATTAGATTCTCTTTGGCGTGCCGCGGAAATGAAACTACACATGGGATTCATCAAACTCTGCGTGTTTATGTCGTGTAGGAACACGCACTAAATTGTATATTGGCACAGTCCCCACCACCAACACCCACCAAGTCATGAATACACAATGGGCTTGTTAGGGTTAGAACCTGGAGGACCCAGGACCTTTCTCTTGCACCTGGTTGACGTTTTGTTGTGTACCGAGCTTCCGCTAGTCGTCTGACGGAAACTCAGCGTCACTAGCCACGAGCAAAGGCTAGCATGCTCTCACGCGCAAATGGCCCTCATAAAGAAGGGTCCCGGCCTTTTGCGGCGTGATACGAAGGTGCCAGAGCTATACTCGACAGGAAGAAATAAAGAGAGTGCGCTTGGCTCCTCCAATACCTGGCGACGACCCAGTGCTACCAATACACTGGCCACTACTCTTTTGGCCCTGCCAGGGATGAACACACACTACACTAGTAGATCTGCCCACCGACAGACATAAAAGATCTACAACTCGAGACTACCCTGCAACCGAAGCGACCCCCCCCCCCAGCTGCACCGTCGACATCGCCAAGGCCTCCGCAACACCAAGCAATGTCGACTACCTCGCCTCATCCCCCCGTGCCCGGTTTGGGCCGCGCACCGTCGCGCATCTATGGCCCAAGACCTTCGACGTTCGGCGATTCTCGAAATCCGACCCCTCGACGGGCGACGTTTCAGAGCCGAGGTCTTTTCCATCCATCGGGGAGAAGTTTATACGTGCCCAAAAGAGTGCCCGAAGTGCCCAAAAGTGCCCAAACGTTTTAAGTAACTTACTACATTGTATTAAAAAAACCGGTTTATTACTGCCCAAAGTTGGGCCCAAAACAGCCTCCCATGTAAAATACGATTTACTATTATTAGGGTATATTAAAACAAATCTGAGGTTACCTAGTGGTTACGTATCCCACGTGTTCGATTCTTGGAATTGTAATTTAGCAGTAGCTTCACGTTCTTAGAATAGTACGACAGTGACATCTAATACTATACGATTCGATGTGAAGCTGCTTCGTCCAACTCCACTTTCCATCCCGTCGCCCTGTGAAGTCTCGCCACGAACCACCCACCATCCTTGAGCTCCCTGTCCATCACGCAGCACGGGACTCACAACTGTTACTACAAAGGGCTTCGCATTATTGGCAAGACAGAAGGGATCGATATCGTCAAACGCTACCGCAACGACACAAACGGTGGAGATGTATTTCGTGCGATTGAAACCAAAAATGTCCGGCAAGTCTCTGACGATGATCCCCCGCGAAATCCTACAAGTGAACCTGGACTACCTTATTGAGGGTAAGTACACGCGACTTGTGAGTTTTGGTCATCTCGATCTCATTCGACTACATGTAATGAAATATCCGGGAATAACGCTATTTGATGACGCCATCTTCAGTATCACGCCGAAGCCCTTCCCAGTGGCGATCATTGTGATGGTTTATGATAAAGCCCATGATTTGTACATCCCCTGTTTCAACCTTCTGGTCGACACTAAAGATCACTGGTCGTACTGGAACGCATTCCAGTGGGCTAAGATCCAGACTGACATGAAGTGTTCTCCTGACGTTGTCGTCTGCGATTTTGAGCAAGCTCTTCACCTTGGTGTGCGTGATCAGTTTGAGAGCGCGCACATAATTGTGGAGTAGCGCCCTCACAGAAAACTGTGCGTTCGTCCTTGCACAAACCCCACACGTCCAACCTGGGTCGTGTCAGGCTATTTCCCGGTCCTTTGAGTAGCGTATCTTCGGAAAAAGCACTTGTTGATCTGGTCGGCAACCACCTGAGTTGGGGGGTTCCAGGTGACACCCTGCTCAGACTCAGGCGCGTGGAATCCCTTGGGCGTGCGGCGTTATCGGGCCGGCGTTTCCTCGGGCTTGCGTGGCGTTATCGGTCCTACGTGGTTTTGTGCACGGCGGTTATCAGGCCAGTGCGGTCCATCGTCTGTGACAGCGCGTTATCGGGTGTGTCGTAGACAGTTTGTTTTGCGTGCCCTCCTTTTAGGCACGTGGTTGAAGGGAACAATACTTCGGAGGCTTACAACAGAAAATTAGCTAATACTTTTGGCGCTGCACACACGAGCCTGTTAGAGTTCGTCCAAGTGCTGAACGAAGAAGCCATGTTTACCTTGATCAACTTTCCGATGTGTGCCACCGCCGCCAACGCCCTCCACATCGTGCGCCCACCTTAACGTACCCCACTGTGCCGCGCTTGCGCTAGTAACTCACTTCATATCCTAGCAGATACGTAACTACTACAATACACGTATCGTGCATAAAATGGGCGTCCAACATTAAACTACAGAATAATACAACTTATGTTAAGCACAGTCAAATTGTTGTCCCTAGTAAATCTTCATGTTTTAGTTATTTACCAGGTTAACGTTTAGGGCACTTTTGGGTACTTCGGGCACTCTTTTGGGCGCGAATAAACCGAACCCATCCACCGGAGTCCCTGCTGCAATCGCTTGATGAAGTGATAGAGCAGTATGGACCCGATGCTTATCTTCGCATGATCGCACTGAGAGTTGTGCAGCGTTCTCGTGTGCCTGTTGCGGGGACACTTAAGCTGTTCATTCCAGCGGGGCAACTCGCCAGAACGCACCAACTGGATGAAATCATGCAAGCTCTCGATAGAGAGCAGCAGACGGCCACGTAGACGGCGTCAACGGCCTCGTTATGCGAATTTATTCGCATGCCAGAACGTGGCATACGCTTCACGTGTACGTCACGAGATGTGGCTGCGAAGCTACGTGGAACAGCGGTCCGAATTTCCGGATCCGACTACATCATCAAGACTGATAGTATGTACGACCGCATGAACTTCGTGAATCTCAAGAACGTGCCCGCCGACCTTCTTCAACTACTTCAACGCACAGGAGTTAACGCCATCAGTGGCCCAAACGTACAAGTCGGGATTTTGATGTCGCAGGACTGAACCTTAAGGTTCAACACCGACTCTTGCCCCTGTCAACTCATGATCGATGAGTCGACGGCCCTAAGAGAAAGTTCCTTTGACGGGTACTCAAACCTTGTGTTTGTTCAACACAAACAGCGCTCGCTAAACACTATCCCACCTTCGGTTGCAGCGCGGGAGGCGCAAACAGCTGAAGCGGCGCAATAAACCAGAAACATTTCCGACCTACTGGATTAATGGTGAGGCCGGACGGGAAGAATACCTTCTCAGCCGAAACGAGTTCAACCTCCAAACCAAGCGACACAAACCCCTTACCAGACGACGTACTCGTTGTGGCACTCCCGGAAAACGATGCATCGCACCAGGAATGGATCGAAGCAACGCCGAAAATCTCGATCCGCAAACCTAGGTCAGTACCTAGGTCATAAGTTTGAAAGAAGCGGACGGGGAAAGGTTTTCGGCATCCCATGCAAACCACCAATTTCGAGCTAGCTTCTCGTGAAATGGATGATGATGGCGATTCTGATGACATCGATGTGAATGGTTGTGAGTCGGGCATGTTGATAATCACTAAATCACTGAAACTAAATCAGGGTGCGGGGGCGTTAAGCACGGCTCACACAATGGTTCAAGCCAAACACACGAAAATGACTCGATCTAGCTTTCGTGAGACCGCCAAGGCAATGAAAGCACGCTTTGCGGATCTGGGAGAACCAGGGACACGACTAGCATGTATGCCGGCTCAACTTCATGCTCTGCAGCCGCTGATGAAGGTACGCCGGACAAAACCGTGAAGGACACGCAGTACGGCGAGCTTGCTGTGGCTAACCAGCAACCACTCACGGAACGTCATTGAGATTCCTTCCGAGACGTAAAGTTGATTCCGCGAGGGTGCCCCACCCTGACGCGATACTCGCGAAGCGCTACCCAGACCGCCATCCGCGAGAAATGGCGTGCGCCTATGAAGTGCTCGATTTATAGCTACGTCTACAGGCACCCAAGAGATACCATGGCCCAGTTAAGGTCAGCACGCTATCAGGAATCGAGCAGCCATCGTACCTTCAGTGTGCATCCTTCCTACTCTGGACTGATGAAGGCTTCATGAATTGTGGGCGAATACGCTCGACCAACACGTTGACAACCACCCGCCAGCTCACGTGGAATCAGCAGTTTGGCTAATACTGCAGAAAGACGACACCGCTTTGGATGCAGATATGGCTTCACCAAACACAATTCTGCGCACAGCAACCGCAACTCCGGCTGAGGCCACTTCCCTATAATATACCCTGGACCCTAGACGGCATCAGCATGAATATCGACGGATTCAACAAACCGCCTATCGGCTTTCTACTGCAATTTTTTCCAGACTTTTCATTTATCGCGCTACAAGAAACGAAATTCAACTAGAGTGATGCAGTAAGACACGTCATAAATTTTGACAACGTGTCGGACTCCAAAGCTGGATATTTTTCTCTCTCACAAGTCATCACCAGAATTTTCTGTACGAAATAGTCTAGATGGAGTGAGAATTGTTTTTTCTGATCGTCACCCCTTCCAAGAACCGGAAGATGTGACGATGAATTATGTTACTTCGCCAAAGCTACCTATCCTCGAACATCACTACATGGTAATAAGAGGTAAGATAGAAAATATGACACTTTTCACCTACGCAGTTTACGCCCCAGTTCGACTACAGAGTCGAAGTTATTTTTTATATAAACTTCCCACGGAGTTCCCAGAGGAAAGAACACACGTGATCATGGGGGACTTTAATGTCCCAATTGACTCAACGATGGATGAACGCATCCCATATTCGCACGACATTGGTCATCAAGAATTAATCAGATGGCAAACGAGATTAGGTGCTATTGATGCAAGGGGAAATTGGTATCCAGATCGACGTGAATTTACCGGCCCCGGAAACGCAAACAGAAAAGATTGGCAGCATGTCGTCGGGCCAACAGCAGCACCAGAATCCACCAGTGGGTAGGCAGCAACAACAACAAGTGGTGGCGAGCGGAGGCGCGGGTGGCAGAACGACTACGAGGCGAGTTTGTGGCTCCAAGCCGCCGAAATACAACAACGAGGGAGGATTCGACCTCTATCACGCGCAGATCGAAGGATACTTGCGCCAGCACGAGTGCCGGGATGTTGTAGACGGAAATGGCGTACCTGCTGACCCAAACAATCAACAGTGGGCGGAACGGAACCAGTTTGCACGATGCGCGCTACTGTTCAGCATGCTCCCTAAGGACTCCAAGAAGGTGTGTAAGATGGCTAATGCGCGCGAGATGTGGCGGTCGTTTGAGCAGGACAGGGCCAAACGTGCGTACGCTAGTGAGATCCGACTACGCGGTAAGCTGTACACCACGAAGTTTAAGACGGGTGAAGACATGGAGAAATACTTGGAGAAGCTTGAAGACATGAGGCGTCAATTGACTAATATGAATGCAGCTATTGCCGATGAAGAAATGTCAAGGATCGTCCTGCAAGGAGCAATGGATTCTCATCGCAATGTTGTTCGACTCTTCAACCATAATGCTGGAGGAAATGCGCCGGATTTGACCACCGTAGTTAACACTCTGCTCGGCGAGGCAGAGACGGACAAGGCGTGTGCCGTAAATGCTACGAAGAATGAAGGAACCACGAAGTTAATGGTGCAGACACCTGTCACACAGAACCCGAAAAGCAAATTCAAGAAGAAAGGAGGTAGCGGTAAGAAGGTGACTCAAGAGAATCGGAAGTGTTTCTTTTGTAAGAAGAAGGGTCATCTCCGTGCAGACTGCTATGGATGGAAGGCGTTGCAGAAGAAAGAGCAGAGCTTTGATCAGGCTGGCAGTAGTGATAAGCCAACCCCATTGAAGATGGTGTGGAGCGGTGAACTTGGTGATTCCAATAATCCGCCCGTACCAATACGCATGGTTCGGGGCCAGAGTGACATTCGATGCACAACTGATCGGGTCCATGATTGGATGCTGGACAGTGGTGCAGGTGCACATGTTTGTGTGAATGAGGGCTCATTTGTGAAGATGAATCGAAATCCTTTGCTAACACTGGACTGGAAAGGAGGCGTGAAAGTCAATGAAAACTCGGGATTGATTCAACTGCTCTTGAGTGGAGTGATTCTTGAGCTACCGGAGGCTCGTTATGCACCCGATGGTGCGGTCAACCTCATTAGCCAGCGGTTGCTGGAGCGTACAGGATGGAGGCCATCATATTCAGACACAGACGATGAGCAACAACGTATGAAGAACTTTGATAAGGACGGAGTTCGGCTTGAGTTCACGAAGAAGCCAGACGGTTTCTATTGGATGACAGCGAGTCCTATTCTGGAAACTGCGTTGACGGTGTGTCGAGCAGTGGAGACGCTGGAAGACAATATCGTCATGAAATGGAACTTGAAACTTGCCCATTTGAACGAAGCTGCAATGAAGCAAATGGTGAGAGAGGGCATGACTGCAATGAAGCAAATGGTGAGAGAGGGCATGACCGATGGCATGGGTGGACTTACACTGCATGACTTCAAGAAGACACCTCTCAAATGCATTGCGTGCCAAGAAGCAAAGGCGAAGCGAATGTCTTTCAAACGCCAACAAGGAAAACGTGCTAAAGAGTGCGGAGCATGCATCATGTCGGATGTTTGCCACGTCGGTATCACAACTCCTGGTGGAGCAAAGTATTTTCAACTGATCCAAGATGAGGCATCGCGGTTCAAGTGGGTATTTCTGATTGCGAAGAAGGGTGATGCGAAGGACAACGTGCTTGACTTACTTCGGCAATTGAAGAAGGACTTCAAGATAAAGTTGTTCAGATCAGATCAAGGAGGGGAGTTTATAAACACCAAATTGGAGATGTTCTTTCGTGAAGAAAGAATCCGAGTACTACCCACTAACGCGTACACGCCCGAGGAGAACTGCTTGGTGGAGAAGCTGAATGGGAAATTAATGAGCAAAGTTCGTGCGTTTAGTGAAGCTGCAAATTTGCCCGAGTGTTTGTGGGGTGAGGTCCTGCACTATGTTGTCCACGTCGACAACATGAGTGCCACGAAAGCATTAGGTGATGTGACTCCATACCAGAGGTTGTGGGGTCAAAAGCCAGACATGAAGAACCTTAAGGTATGTGGCTGTGTGGCCTACTACCACATACCGAAAGCGAAACGAAACAACAAGCTGGAAATGAGAGCAAAACCAGCGATTTCCCTTGGCATGGCTGAGTCAGTTTATGGCTATCAATTGCTAGATCTGGAGTCAGGGGATATTTTGGAGCGAAGGTCGGTTAATTTTCGTGAAGATGTGGCTGTCGGCGGCAGCTACGTTGAACATCTCTTAGCCAGACGGTATTATGGCAAGCGGACGATCGTGCCAAGGGAAGTTCCCTACGTTTTGCTTCCAGTGAAGCACGTCGCCATCCGTGATGGAGAGAAGCAACAACAATCCACGATGGAAGAAACTAAGGAGGAAGATGAAGATACAAACTCCGCAATTGATGATGATGATATGAGTAGCAGTGACGAGAGTGATTGGGAAATTGTCGAAACCATGAACGAAGGATCGAATCACGGTGGAGCCTGTTCCGGAGCTGAGTGCCGAGTTAATGCACCTGCCGCTGCGACGGCTGATTCATCCATGAATCCGAATCCACCAGGCTTTCGATCAAGTGGGAGCATTACTACAAGTGTAACCAACACACCGAGCACTGGTGTTGCAACCGGAAGCACTGGTTCCGCAACTGGAGGCGGTTCGGCGTCATTTCGAAGTGGTTTCGCGCCAATTCGCCGGGGAGCTGCAGCAGCCTCGGCGAACCCAACATCGGCTGCAACTCCACGTCGATCCGGACGCCAACGCCGACCCTGCAGCCGGTACGATCCCAATACATGGCTCATGACGTTGACACTCATGCAGTGCATGTTGATTGGTGTGGTAAACGAGATTTTGAACCCTACTTCGAGGAAGGAAACTTTGCAGTCTGAACACGCAAAAGACGGGCAGCTTGCGATGGATGCAGAATATGAAGCGCTTATGGATAACATGACTTGGGAACTCGTGCCTAGACCGAAACCAAGCAAAAGGAAACGACGTGCAAATATCTTAACGTACTGGTCGCGAAACGAAATGAACGTGGAGAAGCGGATAGATTAAAAGCCAGACTAGCTATACGAGGCTTCATGCAGAGTTTGGTATTGACTACCTCGCCACTTACTCACCAGTAGTTCGAATTGAATCGGTACGGATAGTACTGTTGGTGGCGATGTTCCTGAAGCTTGACTGCGTACACGTTGATTTCGTTACCGCGTTCCTGAATGGAGAACTCACGGATGTCACCATCTACATGGAGCAACCGGAAGGGTACGAGGATGGCACAGACCGAGTATGCCGACTCCGAAAGGGACTCTATGGTCTAAAACAGGCATCCAAAATATGGAACGACACTCTACACAAGGTCCTTGTAAAGCTGGGCTTCACGCAGTGCACACATGATGCTGGAGTATACTGGAGACGACGGTATGGTCGTGTAGTGTATCTGACTGTGTACGTTGATGACATTGTCGTAGCTGGTACACCTGAAGACATTAATGGAGTAGTCTGAGGACTGGCGTCTCACTTCAAACTGAAGAATCTTGGTCGAGTGAGACACTTACTTGGCATGGAGGTGAAGTATTTACCAGGTCGCATGTTGAGCCTATGTCAGCGAGCATACATCGAACGACTGGCACAAAATTTTTGGCAAATGTCAGATCCGTGCGATCACCACAGTTTCATCATGAGAAGACAACCAAGATTGAGACTGATGACACGAAGGTCAACGACCCGGACTTGCCGTACCGGGAGATCGTGGGGTCGTTGCAGTACTGGTTGCTTGCACACGCCCCGATCTAGCAAATGCAGCAAGGACACTGGGTCGATACATGAACTCGTATACTGTGGAGAATTACCGAGCTGCACAACGTGTAGTGCGCTACGCGCTTGCAACACAAGACAAGGGACTGGTGTATCGAGTGACGCCAGAGTACCCGACACTGGACGCGTTCGCGGACGCAGACCACCAGTCGTGCCCGGAGACAAGCAGATCCGTTACCGGTTACCTGCTTCGCATGCATGGGAATGTGTGGATGTGGAAGAGTCATCGTCAGTGACGAGTGACAGAAGACACATGTAGCTCTGAGCTAGTTGCTTGCTGTGAATGCTGCAAGATGGTTGTGTGGGCACGCGAGTTGGTGATGGAACTGGGATTTGGTGACCCTTATCCTCAAGTACCAGTCTACTGTGACAACCAGGGCACAATTGCGGTGGTGGCGAACAATGGCAACACATCAAGAATTCGGCACATGGCTAAGCACGCACGATCCATCAATGAATATGTCGATGAACAAGTGCTGGAAGTGATGTATGTACCAAGCGCTGAGAATCTCGCGGATGTGTTCACCAATGCTTTGGGTCCAGCGGAGTTCGAGCGGCAGAGAAGCGGCCTGAACATCGAGGATGTGACGACAGCCTGGGCAAAGGTCGAAGCCACTGTGGAACCAGTGAAGTCGCACACTTCCAGCAGCGCTGGTGTGGACGTTGACATGGAAGAGTCGCACGCTTCCAGCAGCACCGAAATGGACATTGACATGGAAGAATGTTAGCGCCATGCGCTGGAAGCGGGATCGAAGGCTGCCGATCGCGCACTGCATATTGCATATGCCCTGCTTGCTCAACCTGGATATCTGACACGGAATGAAGTGGGAGTACGAGACTTCAACGGTGAAGTGGCTCACAGACAGAGAGTTGAAGTTGAGCCGTTGAGGTTAGTCATTCCAGTAAGAAATCGTTAAGAATAAGTAGTGAAAGTTTGGTTGGTTGTGACTATGAGGGAGAAGGGCAGATTCAAGAAATACTCCGCGGAGATTTCCAGGATGGATCATGTGCCGCCCTTGTCCACTTGGTGTGGGCCGGAGTGGTCACTGTCAACCGTAAGGGGGTTTTGGTTGAGGCCTTCCCCGATGCAACACAACCTAACACTGCTCGCTTTTGAACTTTCATCCTCCCACACAAGTGTTCTCGCTACGCTCGATTACAACCTCGACCTCTAGTGCTGACGAGAGCAAGCATCACTCGTAAGATCACTCTCAAAACTGCTTGCACTGGCGAGATTCACTGCCACAACGGTGGAGCCCACTCCAAGCGCTCCACACCTAAGAGAGCCGTATGAGCGGATATGCTATTAAGATCCTACGCGCTGGGCGAAAGGTTGATGCTGAGGCAATTGGAGTGGGAGTGCTTGTGCCAAGATGGCGAGCAGGTGGTATGATGTCTACATGAATCCTATCAACTACGTTTATATACCCAGGCAGCCCGCTGTTTTACTTGAGAAGTGCATGCATGGCCCTTACGGGGTCTCGTTCGCGAGCTGCTCGGGGAAACGGCGGTGCAGCCACCGACAGAGGTAGGCGAAGACCTCATCCCGCTCTGGGTCTTCGAAGACGCTGTGGAAGACGCCGTCAAACACCTTGAACTCCTTGTCCGCATTGGCGAGCGTGTTGAAGAACTTGCGGGTCACGCCCTGGTCAGCGATGTGGTCCTCCGAGCCCACGAGGAACAGCACCTGGAGCGCGCAGAAGCCGCTGCCGGCCTGCTGGGTGCTCTTGTCCTTGGTGAGCCGGTGCATGGCGCTGAGCGTCTGTTGCATGGTTCGCGCCGTGATGTCGCTCTTGGTAGCCAGCGCGTCAGCTTTGAAGTCCTCGAGCGTTCCAGGGTCTCTCCAGAGCAGCTCGTAGTCCACGCCCGGCACGAGCCGCACGCGCGGCAGCAAGAGCGCCAGCGGCTGGATGAAGGCGGCCTGCACCTTCCACAGCGTCGACATCTCCATGCCCACCGTCGGTCCGGCCCAGAACGCGGCGTGGAACTTGTGGCGCCCAGAGAGCACTACGTGCAGCCCGACAAGCGAGCCGAAGGACGTGCCGGAGATGACGAGCGGCGGCGCGGCGTGGCCGGTCTGCGGGAAGATGGCGCCCTTGGCGAAGGCCACGAACACGTCGGTGTCCTCCACGAGCTGGCGGAAGCTGCGCACGTGGCCACGAGTCTTGTGGCCGTCGCAGTCGCTGGCGCCGTGGTTCACCAGGTCGTACGTAATGACGCCGAAGCCCTCCTCGCACAGGCGCTCGTACAGCGGGATGTAGCGCCGGCAGTGGTCGCCCGCGCCGTGCAGGTACAGCACCACGCC
Organism: Phytophthora cinnamomi; assembly: GCF_018691715.1. Classification (NCBI taxonomy): domain Eukaryota; phylum Oomycota; class Peronosporomycetes; order Peronosporales; family Peronosporaceae; genus Phytophthora; species Phytophthora cinnamomi. Next base: position 486,934 of record NW_027151037.1, read on the forward strand.
GCGCAGCGTGCGCGCGGACGGCGGGTAGAGCGAGAAGTAGAAAAGCATCTGGCCGCGCAGGTTCTGGAAGCGGCCCTCGAAGTGGCGCAGGCCCGGCGGCACGTGCACGCCGAAGGAGCTGCTGCTGACAGAGCCGCTGGACGACGACGGCGACGCCCTTGACGTCCACGATGCGCTCGACATGGCCCGTGTCTCACTTGGCAGCACGGACTCTAGCGACTGCCGCTGACAGGCAGCGCGCAACAGGGGAAGTGGTGGCCCACTCTGGACGCCGGAAGCGCGAGTGGTTCAGTTCAAGTCGCGCGGCGCGTTCTCCGCCGTCTTTCGCAGAGACTCAACGAATGGAAGCCCGGAATGAGGCGCTGGATGCTCCGCGCGCTCAGGCAAATCGCCCCACCATCGCGCAGCAGGCAGGCTCGCTCTCTGCACGAGCCATGGTCGTCGCGGCGTCGCCGAGATTAGTCAGGCGCGGAGGACGGCAGCGTGTGCTGTATCCGGATAAGCGTCCCCAGCTTTCGCGCCGTCCCGGGTGGGGCGCAGTGCTTCCGACGTCGGCGGCGTCGGGCTGCACAGTGTACAGGGAGTTCGCGTGCCATGAGCATGCAACCTGCCCCGGCGGGAGGTCCGTGGGAAAGCATCGGTCGTGTTCACCGCGAAACACGACGTTGTTGACACCAAAGTCTCCGCTGGAAGATCATCACTTCAATCTTATGCGCCCGCCACGCTGCTTGTTACTCACCAGAGTTCGTCAAGACCCCCGGACAGCTGCAGAGAGAAGGGAAGCTCACTTACACAGTGACGTGGAGCCTGGGGCCCAACTTGGGCTGGCATGGCCGAGCCGTGGCTTGCCTGGATGCATTTGCTGTCACCGCCGCTCTGAGCACGCTGCCGCCAAGAAGCTGCGTCTTATGCGGCATACGCCTCCTCTCCAGGCAGCTCCTTCCAAGCGCAACGCGACGACGGCGTTGCTGTAGACCGTGCTCTCCAGCAACATCTTCGAGGTCGGAGCTTCGGCTCGTTTGCTGCGCTTCATGTCCCCGGTGGAGCGTCTCCGGTGCTGCTTCCTGGTCATCAGTTTGCAATCGTCCGGTCGAGCGGCAGGAGCGATGAACGCCTCGGTCACCGACACGCAGTCGCCAACCTACAGCTCGTACACGGTGCTGGTGCCGCCGGCGCTGCAGCACTTCGAGGGGCGCTTCGCCAACGCGCGCAACCAGCTCCTATTCTACTTCGCGCTCTTCCCGCCGGACACTCGGCCGCTGCATGGTGTCGTGCTCTTCCTGCACGGCTCGGGTGACCACTGCCGACGCTACATCTTCCTCTACGAGCATCTGTGCGAGGCTGGTTACGGAGTCATCGCCTACGACATGGTCAACCACGGCGCGAGCCACTGCGACTCGTCCAAGACGCGCGGACACATCCGCAGCTTCCGGCACCTCGTGGAGGACACGAACGCCTTCATCACATTCGCCAAGCAGAGCCTTTTCCCTCAAGTCAAGGCTCTCCGGCACGGCTCGAATACTGTCTCCCACCGCTCGGCGAGCGGCATGGGCTACACGCTGCCGCTCATCATTTCAGGGGTTTCGTTCGGAGCGCTGCTAGGCATGCACACGGTACTGTCGGGTTGCCACGAGTATCAGGCTGCGTTTTGGGGCGGCGCCACCGTCGGGATGGAGATGTCGACGGCGTGGAAGCTGCAAGCCACGGTCATCCAGGCGCTGTCGCTGCTCGTGCCAAAGGTGCGCCTGGTTGCCCCGTTGGACTACGAGATGCTGTGGAGGGATCCCGGGTATTTGGAAGACTTTAAAGCGGACGCTCTGGCGACCACGGACGATCTTACGGCCAGGACCATGCAGCAGACCATGACCGCAATGAACAGACTCATGCGAGACAAGCGGATCGAGCAACCAGACAGCGAGTTCTGTAGGCTGCGCATGCTCTTCCTCACGGGCTCCGAGGACCACATCGCCGATCAAGGGATTACACGGCAGTTCTTCAGCCGGCTGGCCAACATCGACAAGGAGTTCGAAGTGTTCGACGGCGTGTTTCACTGCGTCTTTGAAGACCCGGAGCGAGACGCAGTGGTGGCCTACGTGCTGCGGTGGCTGCACCGAGGTCGTGACTGCCAGGCATGAGATAAGGTAGCATCCAACACTAGCACTGCATGACGCAGAATTATGAATCAAACACCAGCGATAAGCTACCAGAGGAAAACTTGTGCTGGATCATTTACAGCTTGTGACCCCTCAAGTCCACACTGGTTGCCGGTCAAAACGCATGCGACGAGCCAGTGGACGGGATGTTACATGTACTTCGTGCGTCCACATGCTAGTGTGGACTTGACACCCACCATGCTGCCACAGCTAACGAGTCCGCCCATGTGCGCGTTGGTCGTTGGTCCGGCGATCCCTAGCCAACGGTCCCCCGGCGCCAGGCTGGCCCTTGCACCGTGCAAGTTGCACGTGTAGAGGCGACGATGGCCCGCTCAAATCTCGATCGGTGCAAGACCAGCGGGATCCTCCGCATCGAAACGATTTGGAGCCTCCCGCGAGATCGGCCGGCGTGGCGACTGCGCTGACAACTTGATGGTTGTCCGTATGCTTGCCCGGTTGACTCAGTGCCGAAGCCACGGCGGGTGCCATACATCAGCGACCCATTGCTCCGGCTCCGTCCTAACCTCCTAGCAATTCGCTACATGTACTGCAATCCTATACATGTACTTGTATGAATTTGCTTGGTACTTGGCCATTTTCATTGAAGTAAACCACACATCCTACAAAAACCTGCACAACAGCGGATTTCGGTGAGGCAAGGATCAAGTTGAAGTCGTTGCTGTCGGCGATACAGTGTGTACACTGGCCCGGACACTGCCAACTCCGGACAGCGCCGTGTTCCCAGGCCTTCAAGCGGGGACAGCATACATCCGGGGCCAGTCAAATCGCTCGCGCCACTGGGGAGCTGGAGCTGCGCGCTCATGACTGGCATCCGCCCATCGTTGCGCCTGATCTCGCGCACGTGTAGCCGGGTCTTCGCGTGGCATTGGCGACCACTGCATCCCCTTGTGGTGATCGCCCGCCGCCAGCTCGAGAGGATACAGTACAAGCGGCACCGACTGAGCTCGGGGACTGGAGCGCCATTCTCGAAAACATGGTCAACTGCAGAGGCCAACCGGCTCCGTCGGTGCGGCGGAGCGACACGCTCAACAATCGGCCAACGGAGACCGTGCGGCGGGCGACACTGCATAAGCTGTGGCTGGCGAGGCGCCCCACCATGGAGAAGCTCGAGCCGGGCCCCGGGCCGGCGTCGGTTGTGGCCATGGCGCTGGCAGCAGCGACGCCCGACGATCTGTCATCGCCCGAGACGTCCAAGTCGGCGTCGGCATCCTCGTCAATGGGGAGCTCTCGACTGCACCACATTCCGCCCTACCTCCGGCCCTACGAGGGCAGGTTCCAGAACCGCCGGGCGCAGTCGCTCTACTATTTCGCGCTGTTCCCACCGGAGCAGATGCCCATGAGAGGCGTCGTCCTCTGTCTGCATGGCATCGGAGACCACTGCCGGCGCTACATCCCGCTGTACGAGCGACTGTGCGAAGAGGGCTTCGGTGTGCTGTCGTACGACCTGCTCAACCACGGGGCCAGCGACATGGACTCGCGCAACACTCGGGCGCACATCGACAACTTTCGGTTCCTGGTGGACGACACCAATGCGTTCGTCACGTTCGCGAAGAAATCCATCTACCCGGACGCGCTCCGCTATTGGCGAGAGCACCACCACCCTCACCACCCGCACGGACGACTCAAAGGCTGCGTCGTGGCCCCAGAACTCCCACTCGTGATTGCAGGCACCTCGCTCGGGTCCCTCGTCGGCCTCCACACGGTGCTCACCGGACGACACAAATTCCACGCAGCGGTGTGGGCGTCGCCGACTATCGGCGTGACCTGGACGCCGCTCTTGTGGGCGGAGTCGAAGCTCGCTGTCCCGCTCGCGATGCTATTCCCCAAGGCCAAGATCGTCCCTGCGGTACAGCACGAGCTGCTGTGTCGAGACCCGGCGTTTCTCAAGGACTTCAGGGCGGACCCGCTGACCAGCACGGACATGCTGACCCCTCGCACTGAGCACGAGTCGCTGCAGGCCATGAGTCGACTGCAGGAAGACAAGCGCGTCTCGAACCCGGACAGCGCGTTCTGCGCCTTGCCGATGCTTTTCCTCGCGGGCTCGGACGACGGGATCGCCGACCAGCAGGCCGCGATCAAGTTTTTCGCGTCGATGGGGAACTCGGACAAGGAGTTCAAGTTGTTTGACGGCCTCTTCCACCTCGTGTATGACGACCCGGAGAAGGAGGACGTGCTCCGGTACCTCGCGCAGTGGCTACGACGCCGGTTCCCAGTCGAGACGCGCGATTCTGGGAGCTAGGAAGCAAATGCCACACTGCAGCGGACTCATCTCTAAAGTAGCAACAGTACAATAGCAACATCCGCGTTTCCAGCCAAATTCTCTTTCGTCAATGCCCCCCCCCCCCCCCCCCCCCCCCCTGAATGCTTGGCAGCAGCTTGACAAGGAAGGTCTCGAGTGACTTGTGACTCGAGTGGGGTCAGAAATATGTTGGCAAGCAATGTAGAGCTCAAGTACTCAGCATTGACTATTCACAAGCTCAAAACGACAAGGAAGCTACAAGATTCACCCCAAAGTTCTACACGCAACAGGAAACAGTCGTGACGGTCAAAGTAGACTGGACACGTGCATCATTATGGAGTCGCATTGCAGACCGTGATGATCACGACCAGGGATCCCGATAGCGCTTTACAATACAAAACTGAAGTTGATCCGTCGCGCAGCGGGTAGGAGCATATTGTAGTGTACCATCGAGGAGACCTGGCGGCGCTGGTCAGCAGAGGCGAGAGCAAGAGGCGAAGCAGGCTGCACAGAAGAAGACAGGTGGCGACGCTGCGGTTGATGAGCTCGCGCTGGATAAGCTCTCGCTGGAGTAGAGGAGGGAGACGCCACCAGCGCGAGAGCGGCCGCGCACCAGCGGCGACAGATCTCCTCGCCAAGAGCGGGGGCGTCGTCAGCCGCCCGCGAAGGACACGAAAGCGCCGAGAGCTGCTGCTGATGACTCGACGGGCTTCGTGGTAACGTGTGGTCTTGATTTTGATGGTGAACTCAACAACTTCGACCTGGACCGCGACAGTGATAATTGTAGCGATACCGCAGATTCCGTGACAGAGGAAGTATGTAGCGCAGATCCAGCACAAGGAGCGAGATCAGTAGAATGAGCTGTGGATCTCAGCTGTATAGAATAAGATACACATACAAACCGTGCCTTCTTGTATTCTAGTGATACTGCATCTACCTCGGCGTCGCACTGTACCCTGTGAACTGGCGCACCCTAGTACAAACGTGGTGAGTCGCAGTTGACTTTGTACGCAGCAGTCTCAACTTGAGACTCTCTAGACTCCCGTCGCTTTCCCCAAACTTCGTCCTTCACTTCAAGTGGCCGGTGAACAGGTACGGGACCCAACCTCTCGGTGTGGTTGGCCCAGGCTTTGCATTGCGAGAGTTGCGACTCCCACAACGTGTAAAAGACCTCGATCGGAGTCCATGGGAGATGGTATCGGTACGCGTTCTGTAGCACAGTACCGATATTGAAGGGTTTGCCATTCGACTGCCCGGCACAACAGGATCGGCAACGCGTTCCTGACCAAAAGACCTTCCCGTGGCGAGGTTCGTGCGGCGAACTCCAGAACTCGAGGAATTACTTTGAAGCACATGTACAGGATTTCACAACATCTACTCAACAAAACGCGGGTGTGCGTACCACCAACGCGCGACGGCTGTTAAATCGCTGCAAGTACAGGTATTATTACCTAGAGGACATGCAGTGGCTCTCTTCCCCGTCGAGCTCTGCTCTAGCAGACGACTAGCGACTGAAAAATTGTTGTTGACCTCCGGCCGATAGAGCCGCGGCATACCTGCCCCAAGGCCACGTGCAGCAGAAGTTTATGATACGCCTCGTCCAGGCTGAAGCCGCCTGGAAAACCGGACAACCGGCACGCACCTGCAGCTTGGGATTTGCTGTTGCTGCGTGGCGGCGCGCTTTCGTGGGGGAGTCGAGAACGTTGAGAACTCTCCGATCGCCGACACCGTCTTCATGCCTGGTTATCTTTCCACCCAGGCGCAATCTCGCGCTCGCAAATGAGCAGAAGCTTTGAGACGTCCTCCTCCGCTGCTGTCGCCGCTGTCTGTCACATTCAGACGCCGCTCGGCTCGCCGATCATCGAGACGACAAAGCTGAGCCTGCAGCTGGGGCTATGGCCGACCAGGTGCTGCCGAGGAACAGCACCGCGGAAAATCCGCCGCGACTCACTGCGAAAGCTCAGTCTCCAGCTAGTCCGGCCGGTCCATGAAGCCTCCGGCTCGGTCTCTGGCTCTGGTACATATGCGAAGGCAGGCTTCCTGGTTTCGGCGTGGCGGCTCGGAAGGCCAGCCACGCTCTCGATCAGGCGCTCCGAACTCAGCTCATCAGAGCCGCAGTCGAGGGCTCTGCATTGTCGAAAAAGATGCCCAGCTGCAGAACGCTCCCTGGTGGCGGCAGCAGCGGCAGCGGCAACGGCAGCAGTAGGATGCACCGCATGCACGCCAAGACCAACAGCGTCCGCGCGCGCGAGGCGCTGGCCATGTCGGTCATCATGGAGGAGCCCGCCAGCATGAGCGAGTCGCGCCTCCAAGAGCAGGAGAAGCACCTGGAGGACATCAAACCCCAGGACGCAGGTCGCGACTTGGCCGCAACGCCAGAGTCTCCGGTGTCCAAGTCGCAGCCGGAGCTGCAGTCCAGGTCAGGGTCCAGCCTGGCGTCCACCGCGCCCTCGTGCTCGGAGGACAGCTACGAACAGCGCGATGCCAGAGACGCGTCGAGTCCGTCGCGCGAGTCCGATCAGCGTAGACGGCACTCGTCGAGCACCAGGCACGAGCAGGAATACTACCGCCACATGCACTCGTCGCACCGCGCGCCGTCAACGAACCCGGAGCGTGTGCCGCGCTCCAAGCCGTCGCAATCGTTTTCGTCCGAGTCGGAGGAGGAAGCGCGCGAGCAGCACCGCAGGCAACACGCTGCTTCCTCGTTGCGTCCTAAGGCGTCCTCCATTCCTCCGTCAGCGTCAACCAAGCGCGAGCGGGAGCGCGTGCACCGCCACCACTCGACGCACCGATCCGCTACTAACTCGCCGTCCAGCTCGTCAGATGAACGTACGCCTCGCAACCCGTCGACGGCAACGCGCTCGAGTGCATTCGAGGACGCGTACGAACATCACCGCGCGTCAAGTCGCCAAGACCCAACTGTGCCGTCGAATTCCAGAGAGAAAATGCGCCCCAAGTCGTCCTCCATGATGCCGTCTTCGTCCTCGTCGTCCAGGTACCCCCACAAAAGTACTTCGCGACCAGAAAGCTCTTCTTCGATTCCGCGTGATGCGTCCCGCTCGAAGGCAAACGCTGCTTCAGTGTATCACTCGGACCAGGAGCGCATGCGCCTCCGGATGCAGTCTCGGAGCAAGACACCTACCAGCTCCAATGAAGGCAACCGAGCAAAGTTGTCGTCCACACTGAGCTCACATTCGTCACAGTTGGAGAACGAGGCGCGTGAAGAGCGCCGAGTCCGCGCGTTCAGGGACGTGAGCCCTCCCGCTCGCGAGCGCTCGACGTCCAACCCGAAGCCTATGTCGCAACGCCAAGTTGAGCCACGCAGGCACGTCGTGTCGTGCAGGGAATCCAAGACGATGGACCCGAAGTTGCTAGCTCCGCCGAAGAACAAGGGGCCGTCGCGCCGCTCGCGAGACTCTTCTCGATTCCGGTCGACTTCTCTTCTGCCTAAGCCGAAGTCTCCGAGCAGTGATGGTTCGGTGCCCCGATCAGCGTCGGCCTCCAGCTTGTCATCAATGGCATCCACGCCCTCCCCTCGGGCTAGTGTTCCTCGCACCCCGCTGCGACTGCGGCACTATGAGGGCAGGTTCTCGAATCGCCGAGGACAGACGCTGTTCTACTTCTCGCTCTTCCCGCCCGAGAAGATGGCCACGCGCGGAGTCGTGGTGTGTCTGCACGGCATCGGAGATCACTGCCGTCGGAACGTTGCATTGTACGAGCGCTTGTGCAGGGAAGGCTTCGGTGTGGTCACGTACGACCTGCTCAACCACGGCGTGAGCGATCTCGACCAGCACAAGACGCGCGCGCACATAAGCAACTTCAGTCACCTAGTGGAGGACACGAACGACTTCATCAGGTTCGCCAAGCGGTCGATCTACCCGGACGCCCTGCGATACTGGAGGAAGCAACACGGGCTGTCGGAGCCGCCGCTGATCATCGCCGGCACGTCTTTCGGCTCTCTCATCGGTATCCACACTGTGCTGTCTGGAAAGCACAAATTCAGCGCTGCGGTGTGGGGATCGCCTACAATTGGTGTCACGTGGAACCCGCTGCTCTGGGCCGAGTCGAAGCTCGCAAAGCCGTTGGCAGCTATCATCCCGACGGCGAAGGTGGTGCCTGCCGTTCAGCACGACTTGCTCTGCCGAGACCCCAAGTTCTTGCAGAGATTCAAGTCAGATCCGCTCACCTCCATGGACATGATGACCACTCGCAGTGGGCACGAGTCACTTCAGGCCATGATCCAGCTTCAGGAGGACACGCGGGTGACGGACCCCAACAGCGCCTTCTGCGCCGTCCCAACGCTCTTCCTCGCGGGCTCGGCCGATGGCATTTCCGACCAGCAGGCGGCCATCAAGTTTTTCGCCACGATGGGGAACTTCGACAAGGAGTTCAAGTTGTTCGACGGTCTCTTTCACATGGTCTACGAGGAGCCTGAGAAGGAGAACGTGTTCAGGTACCTTGCGAGCTGGCTGCACAGAAGATTTCCTATCGAAAGCCGTATCATTTAGTGGGTTTCTGTGTGTTGTCCGTAATAGTGATAGAATATTTTAAATACCAAAGTGCTGATTCAGCGAGTGAAGCCTTAAAAACATGGTCGTTTTAGTCAGAAAACGAGATCAGCAAGTTTATACCGGTACTCTTTTGAATTCGGCTTTTGATGCTGATCGGCTATCCGTAAAATTTGCCCAACACGCTCTTTGTGTAAGCAGCCAGGGTGTTGGCATGCGGTTCGTGTTGGACAGCCTTGCCAATTCGTCAGTCGCGGTTCAACAACGCTAACGCGGAAATTTTTGGGCAGGCTGCTGCAGCGTACTGTAGGTGGTGTAAGTTACCTCTGGACCAGTGGCACTGGATAACAAACATGTCAGGCATCAAGGTCACTGCGAGACTGTGCGCGACGAAGTCGATGCAAATCGACGACCTCCGTACATAATGTACGGAATGTACTACATTCCGTTAATCGCTTCAACGTTCAAGGACTTGTGCTGGAGGTCCACGGTGGACCGGTCGGTGGACTCCACCGACCCAGCTCAACGTTTTGAAGCGCTACTGTGCATGTACCACAGACTGCAATGACACCGCAGCATTCACACATATTTACTGTTACATATAATAATACATGGTATATATAAAAAAAGCACACACACACAATCTGCTCGACATGCACATGTATAGGTGGTGGCGTCGCTTACGCTCGAGTATAGCAGTGTAAACTGCAGAAGCACACTTGTCTGTCTGAGGTTCGGACTTCTACGAAAACTTCTGGGGTGGAAAGTGCTCTTGCTCGCTGGCAGCGAGACGCTGCTCGAGCGATTGCGGCGCCGAAATAGTGGTGGCTCCGCTCTGCCACGGGCGTTGATCCTCGGGATCGGCTAGTGTTGGCTCGAAAAGACACACCATCGCGGCCGGCGTTCCCCGTTTCGTCCGGCTTTCTTCAAGTCGGAACGGAAGCCAGCCACGCGGTTGTCGGTCGCCATAATGCCGGCGATGGTCTCTCCTGCTCTCGGTGCACCAAACGGCCGGCGTCGCCATTTCCGAAAACGATGACAAACGCCCGAGGAGCGATCGGACTTCCCGTCCGCCGCGTTCATAGTCGCAATGCGCTGGTCATGTCGGCGATCCAGGAAGACCGAGAGCGCTCGAGTCTCGGCAACTCAAGGGTAGCGACTCCCTTTGCGGCCAGCCCGCCGTCGAGTTGCTCGACGTCGCCCACGACGTCGGTTTCCAGTTGTGGCTCGAGTCCGGGTCAGCAACGCGTGACTCGTTCGCTGTCCACCGCCCCGCCCTCCACCAGGGCGAACCGGCCGCGCGAGGCTCGGTCGCGTTCCGTCGCGAAGTTCGAGCAGGTGGACGAAGACCCTTTCACAGCGCAGGCCCTGAAGCGCGTTTCGAGAGCGCAGTCGGCTCGGGAACGCCCCAACCCATGCTTCATCGACGCCCCCATGACGGGGGTGTCGGCGTTGAAGGCAGCCAGGGCGAAGGGGATGAAGACTCGGTCGGTGCGGGCGCGGCCCGTTCCTTGCATTGACGAACCGATCGCGGTCACGACAACCGCTCCGCTGTCGCCTCCGAAGAAGCCCGTGAAACCTGCGTCGGCCCGGTCTCGACCGATTTCGTGCTTCGATGACTCGCTTCTGGCCGAGGCGGCAGCGAAGGAGGCCATCAAGCCAAAGCCTACGAAGACGAAGGTCGCGCAGTCGCTGCGGTCGCGCCCCGTTCCGTGCTTCGAAGACCTGCTTGCGTCCGGACCTGCTCCACAGGCCGAGGGGTGGAAGCCCCGGGTGGTTGGCACCCGACCTGCTTCGAGCCCAAACGCGAACATCCGTCGATCGAAGTCCACCGATTCGTTGGACCAGTTGGGCCCTTTGTCGTCATCGGATGATCAATCGTTCGATGCGCAGCGTTTCGTGCGGCGGCGAGACTCGATCCCCCCTCTGCGCTCAGGCAGGAGACCGGCACGCCCGAAATCGTCGTCCACCTCCGCGTCCAAAGCCGCCAAGAAAAGTCACGGTCGTCGTCGGTTCCCGTCGGAGGATGAAGCCTCGATGAATCGTGGGCGCTCGTCATCCGATGGATCTTCGGGGTCAAAGGAAGCCCCCGCGCTGAGCGATGAGGACCTTCGACCGAGGTCCTTGTCGGACTCGGGCTCGGGATCTACTGCGCCTACTCTCAGGAAAACGAAAAAGTCTTCACGTCCTCGCCACTACGAAGGCAAGTTCGAGAACCGCCGAGGCCAGTCACTCTTGTACTTCTCGCTGTTCCCGCCGGAGAAGAAGGCGCTGCGTGGCATCATCCTTTACTTGCACGGCATGGGCGATCACTGTCGCCGCAATACGGCGCTCTACGAACGATACTGCAAGGAAGGCTTCGGTGTGATCACCTACGACTTGCTGAACCACGGAGCGAGCGACTACGATGAATACAACACGCGCGCGCACATCAGCAACTTTGACGACTTCGTGAACGACACGAATGACTTCGTCACGTTCGCCAAATCCAACATCTACAAGGTCGCGCTTCGGTACTGGCGAAGGCACCTCAAACCTCGCCACCCGCACGGAAGGGAGAAGAAGCGAGACTCGCCGCCAGAACTGCCGTTGATCATTACCGGCACTTCGTTTGGGGCCCTTATCGGTCTCCACACTGTGCTTTCGGGCGAGCACAAATTCCACGCCGCGGTCTGGGCTTCTCCGTCGATTGGTGTGACGTGGACGCCAGTGCTGTGGGCTCAGTGGAAGGTTTCGCGGGCCCTGGTTGCAGCATTCCCGACGGCGAAAGTGATCCCTGCCATCCAGCACAACCTGCGGAGCCGAGACCCTGAATTTCTGAAAAGGTTCCAGGAGGATCCTCTGACCAGCAGCAACATGATGACCCCCCGCAGTGGACATGAGTCACTTCACGCGATGATGCGGCTTCAGGACGACGCGAGAGTTGCAGACGTCGACAGTCGATTCTGCTCCATCCCGATGCTGTTCATGGCAGGCTCCGACGATCGCATCTCCGATCAGCAGGCGTCGATGGCATTTTACGCCAGAATGGGGAGCTTTGACAAGGAATTCAAGGTCTTCGACGGCCTCTATCACATGATCTACGAGGAGCCCGAGAAGGAGGACGTGCTCAAGTACCTTGTGAATTGGCTGCACAAGAGATTTCCTCTCGAAACACGACACCCGAACGAGTCGCACATTAACGCGGTGAAGAAGTTGGAGCCGTCGGTTCGACCTTACAACTATGTCAAGGCTGAACGAACGAAATTGTAGTCAAGTAGCGTTTGTGGTCTTCATTGTGAAGAAATAAATCAAAATCGTCTATCAGAACACTCGGCAGTCTCGAACTTCTACTGTGGCTGCAGCTCGATACTACACTTCTATTTGTCATCCATCAATACGTCAGCAAGGTGGTCTCCAAAAACTCGTAGAACACGCTGTCGGGGTCAGTAACCAGGTCCTCGGCGGTTCCGCACTCAGCAAGAGTTCCATTTTGCATTACAATGATGCGGTCGAAACCGAGTACCTGGTCGAGCCGATGTGTGATGAGAAAAATTGTTGAGGTCGCAAATTCCTTCTCGATGACCCCCAAAAGTCTCTTGTCGCAGTATTGGTCTACTGACGAGAAAGCCTCGTCCAAAATGAGGACACGAGCAGGCTTTAGCAGTGATCGAGCTAGTACCAGCATCTGTCGCTCCCCCATGCTCCAGTTCTCTCCGTTCTCAGCTAACTTCATGTCCAAACTTGTCACCACCACTCGGCTGATAGACTCTCCGGCATACACCTCTTCAGGCGCTTCTTCATCGGTGTTGGCAATCGGCCTGGGTGCATCGCAAAGACCAGTTTTCACGAGCACTTCCCATAACACTTCATCATCGAACTCCTTGAACGGGTCCAAATATCGGCGAATTGAGCAGCGGTAAAATAATGGTGTCTGCGGTATGATGCAGATTCGGCTACGAAGATCACGTAGGTGCAGTCTGCTGATGTCTACACCATCAATCAGAATGCGACCTCGCGGCAAGCTGTGCATCTGCAGCATCGCCATGGCTAGCGAACTCTTTCCTGATCCAGTTCTTCCCACAACACCGATCTTTTCTCCGCCTGAAATGGAGAACGAGACGTCTTTCAACGCACATGTTGACATGTCGTCGTCGTCCCGCTCCGTCTCATACCGGAAAAATACGTGATCAAACACGACTGCACCAGCGGTAGGCCATTGTAGCGGCGCTCCAAGGCGCTGTTGAACACCCTTACGATCGGTACCCTCTTCGGGAGAAATATGCTGGAACTTCTTCAGGTTAGCGATGCTGAACATGTTCACTGAGCTGTTCAAAATGCCCACCGAGAACGAGACAAAATCACGCTGGACGCTGTATATACAGTGTAGCATGAGACCCAGCGTACTCGCTTGTAGACCACCATGCGCGAGGAGAAGAGCAAGACAGAACAGGAAGACTGCAACGAGGAGGCTACACCGAATATACAGCCAATGCGTGAACACCTCCACAACCGTAGCGATTCGCGACCTGTCGTCCACCATCCTGCCATGGTGCAGACAGACACGATTGACTTGCTCAGCTCCAAACGATCGGATTACAGCCGCACCATCCAGCATTTCGGAAACAAAATTCAGGTCCACAGCTTCGAGCTCTGCTCTCAGCGAGTACACTTGAGCAAACAAGCGCTTGTCCACCATCCCCCGACACACACACACAGTTAATGCCGCGAAAACTACGCCAGTTACACCTAAAAGGTAGCACACTGTCCCCAATGCAGCAGCAATGGACACAGTACTGCGAAACATAAAAATCAGAGGGAAAGTCATCAAACCGTCGATGACTTGCATGTCTGTCGAGTAGCGTGCCAAGATTTCACCGATTGGAGTTTGGTACAGCACGGACATGGGAGCCCGCAGCAAAGACTTCGTCACTTCACTGAAGATATGCTTCGCGCGTCTGGAAAGCGCATAATATATCACCGCGCAACTCGCAAGCAGTACCACAAAGGCCCCGACACTTAGGACGCCATAGGTCACCGTCGCCTTCCACATATCGGCATACGTCCAGGTCATATTGCTCCAGTGCACTAACCATAAATTCTTCGCCACATCAATAAGGCCGTACATGACGAAGAGGACACATGCGATGATGGTCAAGTTCCGTCCGCGATCCGGCCACCAAATCTCCTTCGCTACTCCATCCATCGTGCGGCGAGTTAAGTCCACCTTGGGCATTATCGACATCTTGGGCACTGACCGATAGCCAGAAATCCGTCTTCGTACGTCTTCCTTTCGCTGATCACTCATAGTAAAGGGGGTGTAATCGTCGTTGGCATTATCATCACTATGACCGATACGCCAGGGAGGGATGTCTGCAAGGCGGCGAGCACGACGACTGGCACTTCCTGTTGCGCCAGAGGAGGCTCCACTTCGACAAGTTTCCGATACGACCGATTCGTTGACGTACCACAGACGATCGACAAAGCCAGATTCGACGACCTCCGGGTTGTGTGTGGCAACAATAACCGTTTTGAACCGTAGTAACTCCAAGAAACACTTCCGAAACACATCACTTTGCACGATTGCGTCGGCGCTTGCCAGTGGACGATCAAGCAGATACACATCGGCGTCGGAGTACAGCGTTCGCGCAAGGGCAATGCGAGCCTTCTGTCCTCCGGAAAGGTTGATGCCTTTTGGACCGATCATCGTGTCGTCGCCATCCGGGAAGCTTTCGAGGTCTTCTATCAAGCAGCACGCATCCAACACGCGATAGTATTTCGCTTCGTCGTACGCATAACCGAACAGCACGTTGTCCCTGATGCTCAGCGTCTGCAGCCAGGGTTGTTCCGAGCAGTACGCCACCGTATAGTTCGGTGACAGGTAGACACTGCCACTCACGCAAGCCACGTCGCCCAGAAAAGCAGTCAGAAGTGTCGTCTTTCCAGCTCCTGCCTTACCATGAAGCACGACCAGCTCGCCTGCATTCACGCGTAGGTTAACCTTCGCCAGAACCGTAGTTGGAAAGTGATACCCCACGGACAGATCGACCTTATCCATGGCAGCGACCACGCTGTCCGGGTACGATTTGGCCGTCGCTCCCACCTCGGTGTCACTGACGAGTTTGCTGGCGTAACTATCACAGTAGCGTAGATAATGATCGATTTTGTGTAACCCAACGCGGCCATCAATGAAGACGCGAATCCCCATGATCAGTCCGTGGAGCTCAACCTGAACGTGATCAATCAATATCAGCGCCGTGAATACCGTGGCGGGCGAGAAGAAGCCCGCACGAGCGGCTAGAGAGGTGAAGATCGCCACGGACGCGAACGCCGGCGCCTCCCACACGCAGCAGTAGCGTAGGATGCGGAAGGCGGCCTCCCACCACTTGCGCTTCTCCTCCTTCCGCCGAGCGGACATGATCTTGGACAGGATCTTGTCCTCCCAGGCGTAGAGCTTGATGGACTGGATGCCCTTGAAGCACTCGTTGACCGCCGCGATGGTCTTGGCGCGCTTCTTGGTGTACCACTGCAGCATCCTGGCCGAGAGCGCCGTGAGCACCGACAGGCCGGCGATGATCACGGCCAGCGACGACAGGATCACCGCCGCGCTCGTGAGCAGCGTGCGGTGCAGGATGAAGAGCAGCACGGCGAGCTGCACGCTGGCCGTCCACATGTCGTGGAAGCGGATGAGCAGCCAGCTCACCTGCACCAGGTTGGACGAGTAGAGCGTGGCGATGGCCGCGATGCTGGTGCTGGTGCCGTGGCGGCCCTTGACCGGCCGCTCCACCGACTTGGCGAACACCAGCAGGCGGATGGAGGCCACCACGCGCAGCTGCGCCTTGAACATCCTGAAGCGCGCGTGGCGGTCGAAGAGCACGGCCAGCACCACGGCCGCGTGGACGCCCACGAGCAGCAGCAGCAGCTCCAGCACCGACGCGTGCCGCGCGCGCGGGTCCATGGCGGCCGTCAGCAGCTTGAACAGCAGCACCGGCACGCAGCACGCGCTCAGGGCCGACAAAAGCCCCAGGCCGCCGCTGCACACGATGGCGCGGCGCTCCGTGCGCCAGATGGCCGCCAGCAGGCCGCCCGACGCGCGGTACGCGGCGCGGAAGCGCTGCTCGGCGCGCGCCGCCGTGTTCTCCGGCTCGAGCGTCCACAGGTCGTGCAGGCGCAGGCGGCGCGCGCCCCCGAGCGCCACCAGAGGCTCCACGAACAGGAAGCCGAGCCGCGACAGCCACGAGGCCGACGCCACGTCCACCAGGCACGGCCGGCTCTCTCCTGCGTCCGCGCGGCTCACGCCGGGCGTGAGATGGGCGCGGCCTGACGCGCCTCTCGGAGGCGAGGAAGACGGACGGCGCCGCACGCGACAGCGCGCGCTCCCGCCAGCGCTGGGGTCGTCGCCGCCGCCGCCGGAGGTCCGGCCATCGTACGTCATACCGCGAGTGCGAACGGCCCGGGATTTACCGGTTTTACCGTCGCCCGCCTGTTCAATTTACCGGTGACCAGCGGTATTTACCGCGCACTTCAACTTGGACTCATGGTGGGTGCGCCTACCTTCCATCGGGCCGAGCAGCGCGCAGATGGCTGCGTCAAAGTGACCGCGGCGGCTGCTGGGCGGCGGCTGCTGGCCCACCGTGTGGTGCCGCGCCGCGCTAGTCGCCACGAGGTCGGTCTCACATGGACTCAGAGCCTCCGTTGTGGACACGAATGCCTCCGCTATCAGCGCAACTGGCGTGGGCTGCGAAAAAGCCACCTGCCTGGCTCAGACCTCGGCTCACAGCGCCGCCGCCACTGGCGAGCCACGCGCTGCGTGCCGCGGATCCGCTTGGATCTGCCTGCTGGTGAATTATCCACCGACGCGGACAAGACGAGCACAGAGCGCTCGAATAGTTGGCGCACCCTGCAACGAAGCGAATCTCGGTGTGCGTGCAGAGGCGCCGCGGATGCGGCGGTGCACGATGCGCGAGCGATCATCTCAGCTTAAGGGGCTGCGACCAGCGCGACGTACCACTGCAACTACTACTGCACGGGGGCTCAAGGTTGCTACCTTACAGACATATTGCCTCGAACGCGGCGACAAGTGTGTTGGCTACTCTGCAGCGGTTGCTGCGATACGACGCCGTGAGCCTCTGTGAGCCTTCCGGGTGGCCGTGCAGATGGAGGGAGACCTTATGAGCGTCTCCTTATGGAAAGCAGCACGGCCGGATAGCCATGGCGGCCCGTCCAGATGGCGGGTGTTCACCTGTTGCTCTTCAAGCCTCGTGAGCAGTGTTTCGGGGCGAGTTGTTCCCGAGACCAGGGGCTCGGCGTAATCTGGCTTGTCTTCGCGGATCAGGGGGATCCATTGAGCTTTGCACAGCTCGTCATCGCCTCGTGTTCACCCGCTCTAGGCTTCACTCTCGAATTCTCGGCGTAGAACACAATCACTACCAGCAGCAGCAGCCACTTTCTAGCCTTCGACACGATGCCCGCGCTCACTGCTACCGCCGACCACGCGAAGCCTTTCGTCCTCGTCCCAGTGAAGCAGAGCGACCTCGTCAGCGCCCGCGACTGTGCCACCAACTTCTGCGATGACGGCTGGCTCGAGAAAGTGTTCGAGCGCCAGGAGGCCGTGAAGGTTGCAGACTCGAAGAAGCACAAGAACAGCTTCATTCAGCGAACTCTCAAGAGTTTGACGCACCACCACTCCAAAGACGAGATGCATGTCAAGAAGAACTCGTACGACGAACACAGCTACCAGGAGGAGCTGCAGAGGTACATCGCCGAGTCGTCTGCCAATCTGCACTACGATGGCGATGGACCGCTGAACAGCTCGGACGAAGACACCTCCGACGAAGACTTGTCTCCTCGCAACGCAGAAGTCATCGACTTTTCGGCATTCATCGCCTCGACCTCGTCGGACAAGGTGGAGGAGTTCGTTGAGCCGCCCGTGCAAGTCCCACGTAGTTACCGCACTCAGGACCGTCAGGGTGGGGTGCTGGTGGCTGGACACCGCGTGCTCTTCACCAATTGGGCGTTCAAGCGCGAAAGGCGTCACTTGGGTGGTCTGGGACCGCTTCCAGAGCGCAGAGAGGCTGTCCTACCCTCGCTTGACGAAGTAGAAGAGGAATTCATGAGATTCTACTCTGGCAAGATCGTCGAGCTTTAGAGTTTGCGCTGTAGTGTATGAGTGTAAATGTGCTAATTTATCAACGTGAACGATCAACTGAAAAGCTGTGTGAAGGAAGCAGGATGGATTGGTTGGCATCCGCGAATGAAAGTTTGCTCGTTTACGCAAGACGCTAGTCAAAACCAACGCGCATTGAAAAGGGAAAGGGACAAGGTCTGCCCTTCTAATGCAAGCAGCCCCCCCCCCCCCCCCTCCGGCACACAAGCACACAAACACAAACTGCGACGGTCTTCTATCCACCAACGGCGAAGATACATTCACTAATGTCAATATGGTGTTGTAAAGATACTTAGCTAGCTAGCATTGCGGGTTTCTAATGGAAATCTCGCCCGAAGCCACTGTGTGAGATGCTCGATTGCCGCCTCCTTCTGGGTATCCTCGAAGACAAAGTGGAAACCACCCTGGATTAACTTGAACTCTTTGTCTTGATTCGCTATCGACGCGAAGAATCGGATGGCAGCCTGCTGATCGGAAACGCCATCGTTCGAGCCAGCGATAAAAAGCATGGGGATGGAACAAAACGTGCTGTCGGACTGCGTGACGCGCGTGTCCTTTTGAAGCCGTTTGATGGCATTCAGCGCTTCAGTTCCGCTTCGCACAGTCATCCTTGCTGTACATGTCAGCGGGTCGTTCTTGAACGCTTCTAGGAATGCGGGATCTCGACAAAACAGGTCATGGCTTACAGCGGGCACGATACGCGCCTTCGGGATGAACATTGCCAGGGGCAACAGTGACTCGGCATACAGCAGCGGGTTCCACGTGACTCCTATCGTCGGCGCTGCCCAGACAGCAGCGTGGAATTTGTGCCGAGCAGTGAGAACTGTGTGGATGCCAACCAGAGAGCCAAGGGATGATCCAGCGATGATCAGCGGGGGCTCCGGCAACGCAACGATGTTGGAACTTTTACCATGGGGGTGGTGAGGGTAGTGGTATTTCCGCCAGTATCGAAGAGCATCGGTGTAGATGGAACGTTTGGCATAGGTGATGAAGGCGTTTGTGTCGTCAACGAGATACTGGAAGTTGCTGATGTGAGCGCGCGTCTTGTGTTCGTCGAGATCGCTGGCGCCGTGATTTACCATGTCGTACGAGATGACTCCGAAGCCTGTTTTGCAGAGCTCCTTGTACAGCTCAATGTGGCGGCGGCAGTGGCTGCTGCTGCCGTGTACATACAACACTACTCCACGCATGGGCATCCTCTCGGGTGGGAAGAGCGCGAAGTAGAAAAGCGATTGCCCTCGGCTGTTCTCGAATTTGCCTTCGTAGCGGCGAAAGCGAAGCGGGATGTCTGTCTGGCCCGACGAAAACCTAGAGCTAGACGTCGACCTCGTGGGTGGCGGTGTGGTCGATCCGGAGCCAGAGCTCAGTTCGGTGGCGTCCAGCGCTTCGTCGTCCATAAAGCGGATCGTCCTCTTCCGGTTCTTGTTGTCGTCGTGTTTAATCGCAGTTTCCGGCACGGTCGCGCCGGTGGGCAGTCGAATCGTCTCGGCCATTTGAAGGGCAGGCACCATCCTGCCACGCAGGGTGCTTTTGACATTCGGCTGACGGCGGCAGTTCGGCATCCTTTTCAAGACTGAGGGCTTGGAGCTCTCTGCGCCCTCTGTCCGCGCAGGTGGCGCCAACTGTGCCCGATGTGTAGAGGGCCACCAGGACAAAGCACGGCATCCCGACTCTAGAATCTTGAGAGTGCGGGTAAAGCGCACATCACGTACGCTGGTGCTGGAGTCAGGGAACAGACATGCAGTAGAGGACGTGGTTGGCGCAGCGAGCAGATCCATAATAGAGATCATCGGGCGTCACGCCATGAACCCATGAGCCGGTGCAATGCAACTCGCTGTTCGTGCAGAAAGCTGATAACCAGGCATGCCGGAAGTCCCGCGAGAGTGAACATGCCTTCAAAGGCTGTCGACTAAAGCACCAGTTCGCCCATCAGCGAGTCTAAATGCATTACACTGTACCAGTACAGAGCAGAAGGAGGCTCCATCGGTGGACTCTTTGGCCCAGCTGCAAGAGCTGCGACCCCATCCGTTCGCCGAGAAGACAGCCGAGGGGTCAGGACAACAATCCACGACCAGCGAGCAGAGCGGAGAGCCAATCCCGGAGTTGACCTGACTCGCCCCGAGCCGGTTGCCTTCCGATTTCCTGGAGTGACGCAATGCGCCGTCTATCTGGAGCTTCCAGTGGAGCCTCCACTGGAGGGGGTTCACAGCCTTGGCACGATGCTGATGCAGGCACCCTCTTACCAGACCTGCTGCATTCCCAGTAAAAAAGGCAACTTACTGGTCACTAAAGCGAAACATACAAAGCCCAAGTCAACGCTAAAATGAAGAACCGTTTTTCCACTATGACTGGCGCTGCAATGGCGACACGTCCTGCAGTCGCCGCCGACGATGTCGAGCGCGAGTCCGTGGCCTTGCTGCTGCCCCGGCCGCGCCGCAGCCGCGCGCGCGTGGACTGGAAGGAGCTGCGCGTCATCGCCACCGAAGTGCAGCGCGCGCTGGACGCGTCCAGCAAGATCGAGCCGCACGAGGAATACGAGTAACAGACAGCACTAAGCACATCCACTGGCCTCCCACGTCCCCCAGGCCATTAACGCCGCCTTGCCTGCAACTACTGCAGGAGCGTGTTCGCCATGTGGCAGGCGGAGCTGGGCGACGCGCCCAACCGGCTCGAGCAGGAGCAGGAGCAGCAGCAGCAGCAGCAACAGGAACAGGAGCAGGAGCAGGAGCAGGAGCAGGTCGAGGACGCCAGGACTCAGGAGCTCACGTGGTACGCCAGCGCGCACGAGTATTGGGACGACGAGGCCAACTGCCCGCTGAGCGACGACGGCGTGCTGGGAGGCTTCGCGCACGTGTCGGGCGTGGACGTGCGCGAGTCCAGGCGCTTCCTCAAGCACGTGCGGGACACAGCGCGCCCCGACTGGGTCTGCCACGCCGCGGCGGACTGCGGCGCCGGCATCGGCCGCGTGAGCAAGCTGCTGCTGCTGCCCATGTTCGACCACGTGGACCTGGTGGAGCAAAGTCCGCGGCTGCTGCGCGGCGTGCCGCAGTACGTGGGCGCGGACGAGACGCTGCGCGCGCGCGTGCGGGACCTGTACTGCATGGGGCTGCAGGACTTCGAGCCGGCGCCCGCGAGCTACGACCTCATCTGGATGCAGTGGGTGCTCGTCCACCTCACGGACGTGGACCTGGTGCGCTACTTGAGGCGCTGCAAGCAGGCCCTGACGCCGAACGGCTTCATGGTCATCAAGGAGAACGTCTTCCAGACAGCAGAACCCTACGACCTCGACCGGCAGGACAGCAGCATCACGCGCTCGGCCGTGTACTACAAGAGCCTCTTCCAGCAGGCCGGACTTACCTTGCTCGCCGAGCGCAGACAACGCCACTTCCCGGAAGAACTCTACCCAGTCAAAATGTACGCGCTCGCCTAGGCACCAAGTAAACTTTGATCGTTTTAAGAACTCCTGCTATCTAAGCCTTCAGCTCCGCCACCACCTTCTCCAGCTGCTTCCGGTCGGAGACGTACACGACGTCCTTCGCCTTTGCCTTCGTCTTCGCCTTGGACGCCTTTGTCTTCTTTGGTTTGCCCGAACTGGGCGTCGCTCCCGCAACTCGCTCTGATGGCAGCAGCGCGAGCGTAGTGCCCTTGTCACTACCGTGCTTGTCCGCCACGGTCATCAGCTTGGACAGGAACGGCTGCAGCTCCCGTGCCCGATCTAGCGTCGAGCGGCAACCCACAACATACAATCCCAGCCGTGCGCGCGAGAAGGCCGTTGAAGTGCGACGCACGTCCCGAAGGTGGCCCACCGAAGTCCCGCTGCGGACCGTAGATAGCAGAATAAAGTCGTTCTGCTGACCCTGGAAACGATCTACGGTCGAGACCTTGCACACCTTAGTGCCTTCAGGAACATTGGCCCCCAGTAACCGCTGCAAGAGCTCTTTCTGCGCGTTGTAGGTTGTGAGAATGGTCACTTGGTCTGCGCGGTAGCCGATGCCCACTATGTACTTGAACAGTGCGACGACGAATCGGGCCTCCTCCTCGTTTTCAAAGGCAAAGGGTCTAGGCTGACGCTCCTTAGCCGTCCCGGAGAGATCCACAAATTGCGCCGTGTGCGCAAATCCGACATTTCCAGTCTGGTACTCGGCTTCCGATTCCACGCGCGGTAAGTCACCCAACGAATGCTGGTCTCCGGTCGAGGAGATGCCGTCGTAGCGCCACCGGTAGATGTCAGCTAACTCAGGGCGACTGCGCCCTTGACGGTCGAGAACAAGATGCGGTACGCCAAGGCGGAGCAGACGCGTAAACAAGCTCTGGTCGAAGTGTGCGTAGTTCTTGAGCGCGAGCGACTTCACCACTGGTGGTAACTGCTTTGCATCTCCCATGAGCACGACTCGCTTGAGGTCCGACAACGATTTAGCTGCATTTCCTGTTGGTCCAGACTTCTTGGAGCATGCCAATAGAAGCGGCACCAGACTATCCAGCTCACTAACCTGCGCTGCTTCCTCCATGATGAGACTTCCAAACGTCAGCCCAAGCTCCGTGAGCCTCTTGTGGTTCAACGCCGCATGTGTGCACGTCATGGCAACGATGCGAGCGTGGTGAATCAGGTACATATCACTGCGCTGACGTGGGGTTTGAAGCAGCTCAAAGGGCTGGAGGCGCCGGAGCTCTGAAAAGTACGACTCGATGTCTAGTGCAAATTGTCGCAGAGCGTCAACCTTGTCAAGAACCGACCCTTTTCGCATCGCAAAAAACTCTCCAAGCGCTACAACCTTGTCATCTTTCGAAGGCAATTCCGTAGCCTTGAGACCCGCTTCAAGAAATGCTTTCATGTGGAACTGGTAAAAGATCGATGCGTTCTCGCACGAATACGACGCTGACCCGCCAGCAAGCCCAGCGTATAGCGCGGCGTCACGCTTGATAAGCCACTGGGCCATCTGCTCTACCTCACCAAGCAAGGCTGCTCTTCGCTCCAACAAAAACGCAACACGACCATTGCGACTGAAGTCCGCATGGAAAACTGCTTTGCCTTCTGCACTGCCATCGTTCACAATTTGTGGCTGTCCCATTCGCACAATTTCAGCCTCATGAATTGCGTTTTGTGATAAAATCTTCGCAAAGAAGTCGTTTAGAGCTTGATTTGAGTGGGCTACAATCAATATTTTTTCGTGAGCTGGTGTCGTGCGGTACAGATTCAAAACGAGTTGCACGGCCACATCCGTTTTACCAGTGCCTGGGGGGCCCACGACCAGAGTGAGGCCTTCACAGACACCACTTCGCACGGCAGCGACCTGGGCTTTTGTAAATCGGATCGAAGAAGCCTCTCCCAGAGTTGCAGCAGGAGCCGTCTTATGGCACGCTCTGATATAGCTCGAACCATCGCGAATGTCCTCCACATACGTAAACGGAGCTGCTGCACTCTTCGCGTCTAGTACCTGCGTTTCATCATCAGCGTTTACAAGTTTCTCAGCACCGCCGGCTTCCATCGCATGCTCACCGTCTAGCAGCAATTCACCCATCGATACAACAACCTGCTTCTCTGCTCTGGCCTTATAGATAGACTTGTATAGCGCCGCAGCTGGGTCACCGTAGCCCAAGAAGAGGTCGTGCAGCCACGCAGGTAGCAGTTCTTCCTTATTGGCATCGTGCCATGCCCCAGCTACCGTATCCAATATTGCCTTAAAGTTGTTCTCACGCGGCTTCCGTCGTACAAGCACATTTACTTGTTCGTACGACTCGAGATGACCATCTTCCAAGTCCTTTTTGTACTGCACGCCATCCAGCGCTAGCTTGAACACACGCTTGCTTCCTTTGCCCACAGGGTTTTCATCATTAATAGCGTTTCCGGCGGCATCGAAAACCTCAATAATCTCCGCTGCGCGCACATATTGCACACCATAGTTCTCAGGGAACGAACCCATATCCCGTGCTTCCTTCTTAAAACCCATCATTTCAGCCCCTTCGTCAGCAGTGGCCCTGACTGTTACGAGAAACACCACTTCTTTAGTCTGATAGCGGTCAAAGTGCTTGCGATCATGGCGGCCTGAGAGCTCCAATTCGGCATGTGCAATCACTGAAGCTGGGGCAATTTGACCGAGCGCCGGCTTGCCTACCTTCACAATCTGCAATGTGCTCGCAACTGGCACAGCAGAGCGAGAAAATCCCCTGAAAATAGTATCATTGTCACTTGTCGTTCGCAGCGAGCGCACGGCGTCGAGCTGCTTAATGGCGACCTCAAGGTCACCACGAATGTCCTGAACCGCTTCCAAGCGGAGTAGTTCGTAATTTCGCTGTAGATAGTCGTCCAAACTCAAAAATTGAAGACCCAACTTGCGCAGAGGCAAAACCGGAAAGAGTTCGGTATTGTCCGCGCCGTAAATCTGTCCTGTGATATCACCCCCTTCTGTCATTGTCTCGTCGCCATCCGATTCCTTCGTATTGAGCGCTGTTTCATCCTTTCGGTCAAGCATCTCATTCCAAATGTCCAGTTCTGTTGGAAAAACCGGCGTGTTCGACGAAAGATCACCACTGTTAACTCCAACGGAGTATTCTTCTTTGAAGAAAGCGACCAAGTCGGCGTCAGAGATTGCTTCCGCTTCAACCTGATCGGCTAGAACACCTACAGCGATACCAAACGATGAAAGCCGCGAGCGATCAGCAGCCACTATGCCGTTCAGCAATTCTGTAAAGCTTGAACCATCGGCGATGTGGCTGCACGGGGCAATGGCCAGTTCCTCCACTCGAGAGTTTCTAAACGACTGGAATGCACACTGCTGCATCACCTGGATGTGGCGAGCCTGGTGCTCGCGGTACTCCCGAGGAGAGAGCGACGTGCCCGTGTGCGCATCAATGGGGAAGTTCATGGATGCATCCAGTAGGGTCAGCTGCTTCTCCAGAGCTTGCCTCTCATTAGCACTTTGCCACTGCAATGCGTGTTGCACTAAGGCACTGCCTCGGAGCACTGTTCGCACATGTCGCCGCCGCAACACTGTCAGCAGAAAGCGGCGAGTAGGGAGCTGACTCAAGAGTTCAATCAACAATGCCAGGAACAGCGCCACGAAGCGTAACCGGAGCGCTATCTCCTGCTTCGACACGTCCGCATCCACCGGCGCCTTCAAAACCTGGAAGAACGCGTCAAGGCGGTGCGCAAACGCCGTTTGCTCGAGTCGCGGGGTCTCCTTCGTCTTCTCCAGTTTGCGCCGTTTGTTCTTGTTGGTCGATTTCTTCTCATTCGCTGCGGCAGGACCCTCCGACATGATGCGGTTCCAGTGGCGCTCCAGCTTCGGGTACGTCCGGAACTCGATCGATCGCTGAGAGGGCGACAGCGCCGCCCATAGCGGCAACGACGTCAGCTGCAGCACGGAAGCCGCTACCTGCTGCACGTCGAGGCTCTGGAAGCACGCGATGAGGAACTGCGTGAGCGCCGTCTGCTCCTTGAGCGTCCACTTGGCGTCGTCATCGGCCGCGTCCTGCTCGTCGAGCAGCGTCCACAGCGTGCTCATGAGCGTCTTCCAGGACGCGTCGTCCTCTGCCTTCAAGAAGCCCCACACACCCGTAGAGGCCGAGGAGCTGCCGGCGTCCCCGTCGCGCGCGCGGAGCCCCACGAGCAGCAACACCGACAGCAGCCAGGCCTTCTTGACGTGGTGGCGGCAGTCGCGCGCGGTCGCCACCACGTCCGCCAGCGGCCACAGAGCGTCCTCCAGAAAGTTCAGAGCGTCCAGCTCTCGGAGACACTCGAGCGTATGGGCGTCGCTGCTGGCGTCGCCCAGGAACTCGGCGTAGAGCGCCGCAACTGCGTCCAGCGACTGAAGTAGCAGCAGTGGCGAGCGTTAGAGAGCGATGCAGGGGCGAACAAGGTATGCACACGTACCTCTTTCGACGGAGGTTGCGCGAGGATCTGCGCGGCGAGATCGGGCGCCGTGGGGGCGGCACTGGCGGCCCCGGAAGACGCCGACGGCGCAGCTCGGCGAGGCATGGCGGGCAGCCAGAGGATTCACTATTGTGAAGTAGCGGTACGGGGTAATTATTGGTAGTAAAACAAATAGTACCACGTAGTGTAATGCAGCATTAAAAAAGACTAGTATGATATCATTTTCTGGAATTTGTTTGAGGCAAATATGCAATGATATTTTAGGTGACACCGGATTCTGCTATAAGAATAACGGTATATTAAATATAGTGCTAGTGTCGAATAGTACTTCAAACTACACCCATCTGTCTAAGTAATCGTGAAGTAACGCCAAGGCAGTAACGCCGATGACGGTGTTTCTGTATGCGCACTGCAGCTGGAGCCACCAGAGCAACACTCGAGCAACCGACGTCCTGCAGGCAGCTCGTCTCACTGCGCGTAGAGACCTTCGCCGCGGCATCCGCTTGTGTCATCGGCTTGGCGTTTCCTTCCTCTATCGATCGCAGCCCCTATCACTTCCCTCCTCTCTCTGTAAGCCGAGCTGCAGCGCTTCTCCCGAGACACCTCTTCGTCATGCGCTCGGACGCGTCCCACGCCGCCAAACGCGAGCGCGCGGCCCCCGCGTCGCTGGCGCCGTGCGCTGCATCGCTGCAGGCAGTTGGGGAGGCCAGTCGCGACCTGCAGATCACGGGCGTGACCCGTAGAAACACCAGCTGGCAGTACCACATCGAGGTGCTGGACGTGCGCGCGTCCAGCTTCAGCAGCGGCAACTCCGGCGCCTCAGCGCGCGCCCTGAACGTGAGAAGCAGTGCCATCGAAGAGTCAGATGCGGCGGCGTTGGCGTCGGCGGACGAGCGCGGCGTCGCGTACCCGGAGCTGCCGCCCATGGTGCGATACACCGTCATGAGGCGGTACACGGACTTCCGCCAGCTGTACACCTACCTGGTGGAGACCCACGGCTCGGCGCTGCGGGACGCGCTGCCCAAGTTCCCGGACGGAGGCTGGATCTCCTATCTGCGTGGAGACGACCCGCGGCTGCTGCACCACCGGCGGGAGCGGCTCCAGCGGTTCCTGAGGGCAGTGGACGCTCGGCCGGAGCTGCGGTGGAGCGCGGCCTTCACGACGTTTCTGCGTCCGGACATCGAGGGGCTCGCGTCCGCCAGCACTAGCGCATCCCTGCCGACGTCATACGGGAGTTACTCGTCGTTCGCAGCCTCCAGTAGCAGCAGCAGCGACCTGGATGCGCGGCCGCCGCCTCCGCCACCGCGGTCGGCCCCGTCGGCGCTGCCACCTCGGCACGACGGCTCGGACGCTAGTGCTGTGCCCCCGGTGAGTGCGTCCGGGGGCTATGTGTCGCTGTCGCACCTCAAGTCGCCCGAGATTCGCTTCCGCAAGAAGCTGGTGCCCGGAGGAGCGGACGCGCGCGGAGACCTCAAGCGTCGGAGGCTGCATTTGCACAGTCAGGACGCAGATGATGAGGCCTTTGAGCAACGGAAGCCTTCGGCCAAGAAGCAACTCGCGATGGCTCTCAGCGGGGCGCTGGGCTTCAAGCGCTTCGTGGTCGGCGTTGGCAGCGGCGTCATCGGCACTCTTGGCCGAATGGGAGGCGAGAGATCAGACTCGATAGACACTGCGGAGTACCAAGATGATAGTGATAGTGACACGGATGAGGGCCGCGGCTCGGCTGAAGACGCACGTGGCCGCAACGCCGACTTGCTCAAGATGTTGTCTAGCGGAGGCAGCCAGACTGTGGAGCACTGAGTGTGGACGTTGCGTACCGTATCCGTTGGCGCGCCGAGGTTGACGCGCGAGTATTAGATGGTGCATGAAGCAGATAAATATTTAGCAGATCCCGAAGAGGTTCGTTCGGCTGGCACTTGGTACTGCCAAGTAGAGCGGGAATAGGAGAGCTCGCGTCTGGAGCATTCGTGCAAAAACGGAAGTGGCGTATGCTCTAAAGTCTAGAGTATCCCTGGCGCGCCGATCTCCCCTGGAAGTGATCGCTTCGCGGGTAACGACAAAAAGAAAATAATAATCCGTCGCCAAAGATGGCGGCACGAAAAGGAACAAAAGTACATGCGCATTTTACTAGTAGGCAAACGCTGCCGCACGATAAGCGGCCTTGCTTCAGTAGGACGTGTCGTACTCGGACCAGCCCATGCTCTGCAGGCTCCCTGTGGACGAAGTGCCACGCAACAATGGCTTGATCTCGCAGCGACGACGTTCAAGGTGTGGCAGATAGATACGCGCCTTCTGCCCTGATGCCAGCTTGATGTAGATTGCGTCGTCCGTGATGGACGAGATAGTGCCTGTGTAGTCCTCGTGGACGAGCGGCATCGAAACTTGCACGTCATCTCCATCCTCGAACATATACTTGCCGCAAAGCAATCGTCGTCGCTCGAGCTTGAATGGCACTAGAACAGCAGACACAACATCTCAGTAAACCCCGCACACCACATCATATCCAACAACGACGTAAATCTTACGATTTCCAGCATTCGGCAAACGCTCAACCGTAGTTTGTGCGTTCTGCTCGCGGTCGCCCACGATGGCGGCAATGTCGGACGTGAGGTCGTCGAACGGCAAACGCACTGCTTCCACTGGAAGAAGCTTCGACACCTCAACCGGATCCGTGTGCGCTGTCGTATCCATTTTGCGTCGCTTGACAATAGGCACCTGCTTTTTTGTAGCAGGTGGCTCGGACACTTCGCCCTCCTCCTGCTCAGGCTCGCTCGCTTTCTTGTTCTCCTCGTTGCCGTCGTTCACAACAGCGACCACCACTGGCGTTGTATCCGCTTCACAAGTTGCTGGAGGCTTCTTGGTCACCCCCGCAACCTTCGCAACCGGCTCCGAGAGTGCCTTCATCTCCGCCTGCAACTTGTCCATGACGGCGTCCACCTTGGCGAGCAGCTCGTCCTTCAGGACCTTCCTCTCGTTCTCCCACAGGTGGTGCGCGCGCTGCACCTCGAAACGGTACAGGTCCTGCCCGTTCTTGAGCTGCAGGTTCTTGTGCAGCTCGGCGGTCTGCAGCAGGCGGTTGCGCTCCTCCTTGAAGGCGGCCACGCGACGGCAGAACTCGGCCAGCGTGCCGTCCTCCACCATCTTCTTCTTCTGCTCCAGCTCGGCCACCTGCTGCTCGAGCCTGGCGCGGCGCTGCTCCTCCGTGAGCGGCTCGGAGGCGAGCGAGGACGCCGAGGTGGACGACAGGTTGGACACGTTGGACAGGGAGCGCTTGCGTCCTCCACTGTCCTCGTCGTTGTCCTCTTCGTCGTCGTCCTCGTCGTCCCCCGAACGCGACGAGTGCCGCTCATCGGCGCTGCGCAGCTCGCGAGTGGACTTTCGCGTGTCCTCCGCCGCCTTGCGGGCTGCAGCTCCGCGGCGGCGGCCAGGGCCCCGGCGCTGGGCGGGAGGTGGCGCCTCCGCCGCGGCGAGGGGCCCCGCGCCCGTGCTGGCGTCCGTGTCGGCGCCATCTGACGTCGAGTCGGCCGTGGAGCTTCGCGTGTCGCGCGAGCGGCGGCTGCGCAGACGAGTGTTGGTGCCCGTGTCGCTGCTGGGGTCCTCCTCGGGGTCGCGCGAGCGGTCGCGGCGGCTAGAGCGCTCCATGGGCGATGGCGGCAGCGACCAAGGTGCTCGATCGCTCGATCGATCGGCTCAATTTGCTTATTGACTCGGGTACGGTACACGAAACTTTTTGGAGTTGGATTAGCGATTCAGATTTGGGAATTGGGATTTAAGTTTACTATACCGTTATATATACTAGATATTTTCCGGTGGTCGAACTTCAACTTGCGAAGACTTTGCCGCTGAGACTCAAGAGCAGGCCCGGGTTCTCGAGCAGGAAGACCTGCAGGTCGTGCTTCTGGATGACGAACACAGAGCCGGCACGGGTGCACACGAGCGACGTGGTGTGCGGCGTGTCCTCCGCGCACGTGAGGCGGTCCACGTCGCCCGCGAAGCCGCCGTGGCTGAGCATCACTTCCTGCAGCGCCTCGGCCTTGCTGCCGCTCGGGCCGCCGCTCACGACGCTCAGGTCCATGGGGATGATGCGCTGCATGTCCGACACAGCACAGTTCGTTAGTGAGAAAACGCATTCCTGGTCGGCGGGCAGGGCGGGCGCACGTACGTTCAGGGATTTTCGGGCGATGAGCGACAGCGTCTGGCCGGGGGAGCTTGGCCTTGAGCGCGACTGCCCGCTGCCCGGCGGGTTCCGTATCGGCGAGGTGCCGTTGTTGGTGCTGCCCGAGGGGGAGATTTTGAGCATAAAGTGGCCCTTGTCGACGATGACCGCGCTCGAGCACCTGTCCCCGATGCTCCAGAGCACCTGCCCCTCCGTCACGTCGCGCGGCCGCAAGATGATCTCCAGCGCAGTGCGCTGGGCTTGTGTCAATCGCCGGAAGACCCGGTTGCTCTCCACGATGTCGTACGAGAAGTAGAGCCGGCTTTGCGCCAACTGCTGGATGCGCTCAAAGGAGGACGTCCGTCGCAAGAACCAGTTGAAGTCGAGCGCGTTGAACTCGAGCAGCGACAGCTTCGTGCTCGCTATCATATCATACGGTAGCAGCCAGTTGGGGGTCAGCAGAGATTGGAGATCGAAGTAGTCGCCTGGTCGGTACTGTTTTGCCAGCGAGAGCATGGATAATCGACGGCGCGTGCAGCTGTCGCGACCGCGCGCGATTGGTTTCGGGGAGTTGACATTATCTTGTGACGGCGAGTGAGCCAAGGAAGGCTCGGCGCTTGGTGCCCCGTCATGTTGCTCCTTGCTGTGCACAGCTTGCGCTTCGCCGACGATGATGATATAAAAGGTGTCACCCACGCTGCCCGTCTTGCTCACGATATCTCCCTTTGCGTATTCGACCTTGCGCGCCATCTGCAGGATCTCGTAAGCGTGGTTGAGCGTGAGTTCCGCGAACAAGTCCACCTTTCGTACTAGATCCAGAATTTCAAGCGCTCCCGCATGCTCCGGCAGTCTTGGCACGTTCAGCGTTATGGTATTGTGCACTCCTTCGGGTGCACCGCGGAGTCCGCAGTTATCGGGAAGGTCCTTGGCTGCCGTATGTACCACGTACACCTTCTTCCGAATGCTTTCGTCTAGCGCCATGAGGGTCTTAAGTGGTGTGTGGATCGGGGGAACTCCTGCTTCGTGCAAAATAGCGTCGCAATGCCAGGGGAAGTTCAGCAGCTCCTGCGCTCTAGCGGGTGATAGAATCCCTTCACTTTCAAGCTGGAGAATCTTGTCCACATCGTTGAGGTGGTCACCAGAAAAGGCGATCTTCTTGTCGCCATAAGTGACTTCGAAGCCTACGCACGGGATCGAATGCAGCGAGTAGAAGAATCGGAACTCGGCGCCACGGATCTGGGTTACGTCGTTAATCCGCACGAGGCGGTGGTCCAATACTCGTTCGAGGAAGCTTGGTTCAAAGCCAGAGAGGGCCGAGTACTTGCGCAGGAACGAGCGATATATCGTGTCGGTGGTTATCAGAGCCACGCGACCTTCCTGCAGGATCTTCTGAAAAGTTCCTGCGTCGTGGTCAGCATGACAATGCGTGAGGATGACCCCGTCAATCATGAGCGCGGGGATGTTGTTCGCACTCAGAATGGAAGACGAGAACGGCGGTGGGTCGATCATGATGCCGCGGTGGTTGATCCACAGCACGTAGCCAGAAGTTTTGCCGTTCGGGTCAAAGCCGTGAGAGTTGCCCAACACGGTGACACCGAAAGCAGGGGGGTAAAAGGAGTCGAGATGCGGGGTCGTCACGCTAGCAGGTGGCGGTGGTAACTCTACCGCGTCCTCTAAAGTCACGCTTCCGAGTGTACCGTCAACAATGGTAAAGCAGCCGTCACCCTTGCGAATGATAAGCGGTGGCGTATCACTTGCTGCTCCAGGTTGCGAAATCCTTGCCTCGCCGTTCTCATCGAAGTGGGTAAATGTCAACAGCATGTCCAGAGTAATGAGGGTGTCGCCAAACTTCCGAAAGTATTCCAGCTCCTTTCTTAGATCAGGGAACTGTTCGGGCGGCGTAGACTGAGGAAAGTCATTGCTCAAATCGAGCTCTACTGGCCCAAAGAGCGTCTCCTGAAAGACTTGGCGGATACGAGTTTCCACATCTGCCGATGCCACGATAAGGTTGACGCACTGTCGCTTGAAGAAAAAGTTGCAGTATGCCGGGAACTCAAACTCAGCAACGTTCACACCCATGTTGGCGCCTAGAGTCTTCGTGAAGGGCTCGGACGGCACAATGTAGTGTCGAGGCACGGGTAGGCCGAGTTTCATGGAATCCTTGATCGTTTCGGGGGGCATTCCTAGCTGCACGGGGCCAATTGACGTGCAGGCTACTACGCCTCCTCGTGGGAGTTTAATGGTCTCCAGAGTCGGGCCGGAAGCTACATCGGAGAGACCACCATTCTCCTCTCCCAAGCTGGTTGTCATGGCCAAGCAGCTAGAAAGAAGGTGGAGGGGCTGTTGTACTTGTCGATGAAGCCTGCCTGGGAGGTATGGACTCTAGGCCCTCGCTGCTTGGTCAAAGATGGCAAACGTCAAACGGTTCGCAGCGTTGCCCCGAGTTGTGTGTGCTGGCCCAAACTAGAAGGAAAGCAGCAATCTCTGCCGTGAACAATTTGAAAGAGATAAGTATAGATACCTCGCACCACGCAAAAAATAACGGAGAGAAGCCTGAAACGGAGCTCTGCCATCATACATGGAGGGTTCTGCGGCCCACGACTGCGCGTAAAAATATCGAGCCATTGGGTGAAACAGACCCAGGCGCTCGATGTTGCAGTCACCTGCGACTTATGCCCGGTGCTTCTAAATACGAGTGCCAGCATGGTTGCCAACAATTTAAGAGTGGCAGCGAATAAACTTCAAACCATGCACTCAGACGATTCGTTGCCAACGAAACAGTGAAGAGGATCTTGCGCGCGAAGGGGTGCGTCGCCTCGAAAGAAATTAACGCCCAGCACCACGAGAAAGCAGGATTCCTCCTATTCATTCTTCCGTCGCCACTGCAAATGCAAATGCAAATGCAAATGCAAATGCAAATGCAAATGCATGTCTGGCGTCGTACACAAAGTGTATCATGGTCAGCAATACTGAAGTTGAAGTGGTTTTGATCCTGATTGGTCGTGCCGCAGCCAATCACATATTTTCGCCCGCTCTCCAATCAGTCCGAAAATGAAGCGCGTCGACCAAGCTGCGCCGCCGTCGGCCGCCGCCCCGAAGCGCAAGAAGAGCCGAGGCCGCCGCAAGTCCAAGGCGGAGCGTCTAGCGCGCTCGACGCCCGCATCTTCGTCCGTCGGTGACCTCGGCAAACTTCTGCAAGGAAGCTCCAGTCGCGAGTGGGACGCGGCGCAGAGTCTCGCGCTCGCTCTCGGCACGCTGGAAGCCCGCGCGACGGTCGTGCGGGTCATTCTGACGGAACGGGAGGCCCCCCGAGCGGCGGCGCACTACGCGAAGCGCCTGAATTTGCGCGGCGAAGAGCTGCTGAGCTCCGTTACATGTGGTTCTGAGATTGCCAAATTGCTCATGGCCCAGTTCCTGGTGGAGCTGGACGAGCACGCGCTGTCCACACGCGAGAAGCTGCAGCGCTTCGTGTGGCCCTGGCTGCTGCAGTCAGTTGAGAAGAAGGAGGACAAGGCTGCACTCAAGGCGGCGGTTCACTTGATGCTGCACCCGACAGCGTCGGACGACGCCAAGATGCAGGACAAGAAGGAGCGCGGGCTGAGGCTGCAACGGGCACTGGTGACGCGTTGTCTGCAGACAGGGAAGCTGTTGCATCTAGTACCGACACATGCACGATCGTTTATCGATCGGATGGAGGGCGGCTCATCGTTGCTTTCTGGTGCGGAGGAGGACAACCTCGACGACAAGGATGATGACAAGGCTATGGACAAGGAACTGCAACGGCGGCAGCAAGTGGCCCGCCGTGTGCAGAACGTCCTGCGTCTCATGTGGCCTGACGCGCGCG
Organism: Phytophthora cinnamomi; assembly: GCF_018691715.1. Taxonomy (NCBI): domain Eukaryota; phylum Oomycota; class Peronosporomycetes; order Peronosporales; family Peronosporaceae; genus Phytophthora; species Phytophthora cinnamomi. The sequence continues at coordinate 520,870 of NW_027151037.1, forward strand.
TGCTGCTATTTGGCTCCTCAATCACCCGTCTGTTGTCGCTCACTGGGGACGGCAGAAGTGGGTCTGCCGACGTGGACCTGTGCGTGCTGTTGCCATCGGCTGTTCAGTTCCGGCAGGAAACGGCATCTCTGGTCACGGAAGTGAAGGAGCATTTGACGCTTTACTTTCTGCCCGACGACACCGATGAAAGCGGACATGTCACCGCTGTTACGGGCGCACGCGTCCCTATTGTACATTTTCAGGATCCATCCAGCAATCTGCCGTGTGATTTGTGCGTGAACAACCTTCCGGCGTTGTGGAACACCCGATTGCTGCGATGGCTATTGTATGGCGGGACCAAACTAGATCCTGTTGAGCAAAAACAACTCGAACACGTGCGGAAATTTTGCAAGTGGCTTCGCAGTTGGCGTCACTCGAAAAAGCGTGCGGTTGGCGGTGCGGTGAGTTCTTATGGGCTGATGCTACTGGCGCTGTACTACCTTCAGCGCACAAACGTCCTGCCTGTCCTAGACTGCAGCGCGTACGTTGTCGAGAACGAATCCACTCTACGGAGCTTAACAGAAAGCGACATTGACGAGCGCCTTGAAGCTGAAGACAAATTCTTTGTTTGTGCCGAGGAGCATACTAAGCTCGCGGTAGGAGATTGGCGAGCCCTTCGGCGCGGCTTCTTTCACTTCTTTACTTGCGAATTTGACTACGAGCACTCAGTCGTAAGCTTACGAACGAAAGAAGTCATGAGAAAAGTCAGGAAGGGATGGTCTCGCCAAAACAATGTGCGGCTGTGCTTGGAAGACCCCGTTGAGATCGACCGCGACCTCGGAATGCTTTGTTCCCGACTTGCACTTGGTCGTCTACGCTGTGCATTCGCCCACGCATGCGTCGTGCTGAGCACCAAAGATGAAGAGCAGGACACTGAGTCTGCAAAGCATGATGTGGAGGCAGATCTGCTAGCCTCATGGGCGTACGAGGAAGATAACGCTCGAGAGGCAGAAGATAGTCATGAGACCGTGTGCTAGGTGATAGTCTCTAATTTTAATGCTTGCAAGCGTACACCACAGCATGCTAGCGCACAAAGAATCATTTAGAGCGACACAGTCTTGTGCTATCGATGACTGTGGCTAAGGGAGACAGCAGTACCAGCCTCAACGGGAGTGGAACGTTGCACGGGCTTGGCAACCAGAGCTCGGCACGGGAAGTACGGGACGCAGAACGACGCGTGAAGTTGCAGCACTTTCTGGTACTGCGCGCGTTCAATCTGCGTCGATCGAAGGAGACGCTGCAAGAGCAGTTCCAGTCTCTGAAAAAGCGAGTCGAGAGCAGCGATCCCAGAAAGGATGGTGACTTCTTGGAGCTGGATGAGTTGTGTGCTTACTTGTCGATTCCACCATATCGTCGCCTGCTGCTCGTGCAAGTTTTCAGCTTAGGTCCCCAGGAAACTCAGATAGGCTTCGACGACTTCGTGCGATTTTTACAATCCGCGGCGGTCCGAGCAGCTCAGGAGGAGCGTCAACAGCACGAAGGGAGTTTGCCTACGCCCCCACCTCGACCATGCGGGCCAAGGCAGATCAACGAAGCACTTGTCACCTTCGATCCAACACGCGCACATCAAGCGGTGGCACGAGCTCCTCCAGCCCCTGGTCTCTGGAAGAAGCGCGAGGTTACCATCCAAGAGCGAATCACCGAGTACACCAAGATCGACGAAAAGGGTCAACCACAGCGACTCGTTGAGAAGGAACGTCATCAAACGGAGGTTCTACATATGGAATCACTTGACGGGGAGTTTGCCCACCGCGAAATCACGCAGTTCGAGCAAACGGAGCACTTGAACGACGAGATGGTGCACTTGGACCATGGGCGCGAGGAGTTTCTCCACCTCAAATCACGGCACGACGAGATTTCGCGATTCGAGTCTTCGGTTCCGCCTGGTGGGCAAAGTGGAGCTGGTCGTCCCGAGGAATGCGAGCAACAACCACCGTCGCCTTCCATTAAACGAGACCCCTCAGCACCAGGAACTGCACGCGAAAGTACTGGCTTTGACAGTACCACCGCAGCCGAAGCGGAAGCAGAGGCCGCGGCGTACGCAGAGCGTTGGGACCAGCCAGCTCCTGAGGAGGACGCACAACAGACCTAAGCGCGCACAGAATAACGTGAAAACACCAAGCAGTAGTAGTAGCACACGAGTATTATTGCCTGACTCGCAAGGTACATGTGCCCAATACACAGCAATGCCAGGCTACTTACTGAACTCGCTTGGGTAAGTTCCGAGCCGTCTTGACAAGAAGTCAGTTATCGCTGCTAAAATTGCTGTCGCTGCTGTTGTTGCTGAGCGAGTACATCGAGCGCTTCACCGGTGTCACGTCCCCGCTGGTATTGGTACTGCCCCCCGCCGTGCTTTCTGGGCTCCCATTGGTTCTGCCCGCTACCGTGCGGCTGATCATCTCCTTAATCTCGTTCTGCTCTGCGTAGTCGATACAGTCAGCCACGTAGTCAACAAGCTCCTGGCACGTGAGGCCCTCGCGTGAAATAATCTTCAGCGGTGCGACTTCGAGCTGCTTTTCTGGGTCAGAGATTAACGGGTCCTGTTCCGCTCCAGGAGACACGGAAATCTCCACACGGAAGCGTTGAGGGTCACTCAGTGGGTACTGAACACGCTCGAAGACACGCACCACAAAGTGAGTCATGTAACAGAGCTCAGGAATGTCCTCGATCCACTTCCGAGACTCTTCGCCAATTGGACTCTTCACCGTGCATTCCTCCCGACCGTAGCGCAGAACGTTTAGCAACGTGTGCAAGTGCGACTCGCTCGTGAAATAGAGGCGCGTGCGCACGGACCGGTGCGTAGACTTGATTTGCTTTGCGTACGACGGATTCAGGCGATGGGTGTTGTGGTCTTTCAGTAACTCGGGGCGAAGACCGCGAGCCAAATCCAGATCGGTGTTTATCTTCGATAACAGCGTCCGGCACATAGCGGACCCGATGAAGATTTTCTCATCCACGTTGATTCCGTACTCTTGTGGCACGAGGGCATGAGAGAGTGCGCTCGAAATCTCCAGAAGTTCGCGCACGTCCGTCAAATTTAGGTGTGCGTTATGCACTGCGTCATAGCGGATGCAATCGTGAATGTCCGGTATCTTGGATAGATCATAAGTGTCACGCTTCTTCACGTAAAAGTCACGGTACAGCTTTGCCCACCGCTCACGCATTACCTCCAGCGTCTCACGGCCACAGGGCTCTGGGTACTTGATTTCCTCCGCCGATAACGGCTCTTGTACCCGCATCTTGCGCAAACCCACGCTGCTGTTGGCAGCATCACTAGGGATATTGCTTCCTTCGCTGTGCTGCTTCCGGGGAGCGTAGGAATGCACATGGCGGCTCCTGGGTTGACTTAGTTCGTTCACACTCGCCGACCGGCCCATTGCGGGCGCGATTAAACGTCCAGCATTGGCCTTCTTCTGCTGCCACCTATCGATCTCGGAGCGATACTGCGCCTTCTCTTGGATCATTCGCGTCAGTTGTTCCTTCAGAGAGTTAAGCAGTTTGTGCATGATTCCCATTTTCTTGATCGGCTGGTCCACCTTGGTAAGCGCGAGCGCCACAGAGCGAATAAGACGCGAATTGGAGGCGATCAATTGACTGCAATGGTCTTCACGATGGATGATCTTGTGCAGGCGCTGCTTCACCCGCATTATGATTTCCTGTGCTGAGGACCCAGATTGGTCTAGCATTGAGTCTGCGTCCTTCGATTTCAGCACAAGCCCAACGAGGATTGGAATGATGTCGCCTTCGAGTTCCAGTAGTCCCTTCGCAAACGATGCTGCTGTCTTTTGGACACGACCTTCATCACTGGTATAGATTTTTAAGTCGTGTCGGAACGTTGAGTGGAGGCGGTTCAAGCCTCCGGCGCCGCCCGGGTACATCATCCGCCGGAATTTCTGGCCAAGATGCTCAGCTTGTTCTTCGCCAGTGTGTGTCAGATCACCTCCCCACTTAATGATCAGCAGCAACTTGCTCACGCGGCGCCTTGTTAGCTGTTCGCCATTCTCGGAAGTGCCCTCAACAGGCACATCGACAAACTCTTTGGGCTTCAACTGCACTTTGCGATTGATACCCACGAGCTGCCAGCGTTGCAACACGTCCCTCAACGTGCGGTATCCTTTGACACGGTCCGTTGCGTCCTCGCCAAACTTGACCTCGCGCTGCTCTAGGAAGTCCATGAAAGCGGGATCGCGGGACTCGTACTTCTGAAGCAGGTCGTTGCTCACCTGCAACAAGCGCTCCAGGTTTGCGACGGCCTTAATCTTCAGGTCCATCTTCTTCTTCTTTTTGGAGTCGTTTCCATCTCCGTTTTCCTGTTGCGATTCGCGCAAGCGATCCTCGTAGAACTGCAGGAAGGCAGGATGGCAGACGTTCATCTTCATTTTCTGTTTGGGCGTCCTGTCGCCATGTCGGATCACGGCTAGAACGCAGCGCAGCTCTTCTTCTTGGTACAGAGCGTCTTCGTTCCCATCCGTGATGCTGTCAGCTTCAGACACTTCCGACTCCGCGATCGAGGAGGACTGGCCGCGAAGCATCGCATGTCTGTGAGCTGTCGGAGGCTCCGTCAGCTCTGCGCTCGGGGGCGGCGCATCGGGCGCGAAGCGGAAGGTGACGGAGCTAAAAGCAGAGCTGTCCGTGCCGAAGTCCTCGCCCACCATGGCGCCGCCAGCCAGCGCCTGCTCCAGGTACTGCGTCAGCAGGATGCCGCAGTCGTCGTAGTACTTCTCCGAGTTCTTGACGAAGCTCCAGCCGTTGACGTCGCACACGTACGAGGCGTCGCGCACCCGGAGGATGTCGAAGCCGCAGATGGTCTGCTTGAAGGCGCGGCAGACCCGGTACGCGATCTGCTTCTCCTCGGTGGACAGCATGACCGGGTACCTGACCTCCTTGCCGTCGGCATCGCGCACCACGCGGCCGTCCAGCACGGGGGACTTGCGCGCCTCCGCGTGCGCGTAGTGCGGGCCGACCGTGTACACCTTGACGTCGGTGCCCTGCGTGGACAGGAACTCCTCGTAGATGTACGAGCCCTGGCCGTCGCCGGCGCGCACCTTGTTGACCTGCGGGTCGTACTCGCTGGAGCGGTTGCCGATCTTGCGGAAGAGGCGTTTGCAGCCGCCGCCGGCGCTCATGGGGTAGTAGATGTGGATGTTGTGGTCCTCGCCGTCCACGGGCTTCTCCACGAACGGCTTGTTGATGCGCACGCCGTCCACCTGGATGAAGTCGTCGCCCTCCACGACCTCGGGCGGCTCCGTGCGGCCGCCGTAGCCGTCGCGGCTCACGACCACGTGGCGCGGCGTGGGCACGTCGTGCTCCTGCAGCACGCGGTAGACCTCGCGCCGGTCCTGCAGCACGTACTGCGTGGCCAGGTCGTTGACCACCACGGGCTGGCGCAGCGCCACGTAGTCCTGCGCCTTCTGCAGCGGGAAGCCCTGGGAGAAGAAGGCGATGAGCGCGTCGCAGCGCGGCCAGGCCTCCACGGGCGCCTGCAGGATGGTCTCGTCCCCGAAGAACTCGACGCGGAAGAGCTCGCGCGGCAGGCGCCCCAGGATCTCCAGCATGGGCGCCGAGCGCGCCTTGCGCTCCATCACGCAGATGCCCAGCGTGTACCTGGCGGCGGGGGCGTCGAAGGGCGCGGCCCCCTCGGGCGGCGGCGCGGCGCTCAGCGACGTCATGGCGGGCGGCGCGGCGGGTGGACGAGTGCAACGTTCGGCTGCGTTGGGGCGCCACGGGCCCCTCGGATTGGCGGATAATGCAAATGGCTACAGGCGGCAGTACGTGGTCTCGGCCGGCGCCGACAGCGCCAGGCCGGCTGCTGGAATTCTATCAGGCTGGATCGGGATCGCTGGAATTGCTGCCTTCTGCTGCAGGCGCAGTGGCATGGTTTGCAACAGAGACCATCGCGGTTCGCGGCTTATGAATGGAGCGTCCGACAGCTCCAGGAGAAATTCGGGCGTCGGAACAGCAGGGCAGATTGTTGCGGTTTTCCATGCAGCGTTTGTTTGGCCCCTTCCGCAGTCGAGTCGGCGGAAAGGGCGGTCGAACAGTAGGCGGTAAGGAGCCGTTTGGTGCCATGGGCAGATGAAGAGATGAAGAGCTGCCAGCAGGTCATAAGCTTGGTAATACGCTGCTGATGGCTTTGCTCCGTTGGATCCTTGCCAACTTCAACGTCAACGCTCAGAGTGATGGTCCTTTTGTTGCCGCTGGGTGGCACCAAGTATAGACCCGTGTGTGAGTGTGTGAGGCCGAGCCGAGGACGAATGCGCTTCCACCCAGCATGAAAATGAAAGGCGGGAATCTGGCGGAGGAGTATTAATAGGCGGCTTGCTCGGCCCAAAGTGTCTTGGTGCCGATTACTTCTTGTCTGTGACCATCCCCGTCCTGTCCTGCAGCCGCCTCCAGGCCGGCTTTCGTATCGGCGCTCGGCGTCGCCGCGCTTGCTCTGCAATGAAAGGAGCCGTGTTGAAGCGCATGCCCGGGTCCAGCAGCCGACCCACCAAGAAGAAGAAGGACAAGACCAAGCTCTACAGCTCGCCGCCCAAGGTGCTGTTCCGAGACCCCATCGGGCACGAGCTGCCGGCGTCGCTGCAAAACTTCCGCTGGAATGTGGACAAGGTGGAGCGTAAGCTGCAGGAGAAGATCCAGGAGAAGACCTTGATCGCGGGGAACTTCGTGTACCAGCAGGCGTATCGCCTGCTCGAAGGCACTCGGGGTGAAGGCATCGACTTCCCGAGCTTTCGCGAGCAGCTGCGAATGAAGTTCGGTATCATCCTGGACGACAGCGAGCTGCACTTGCTCTTCGACAAGTACGACGAGGACGGCAACGGTACCATCGACCTGCACGAGTTCATTCGCCGAGTTCTGCCGCCCGACTACAACTACGGTCGGCAATGGTTTGAGGTCAGCCAGCTCGAGAGCGAGCAGAAGGCTGCGCGCCTCAAGCATGAGGCTCGGCAAGAGTTCCTAGCGTGTCAGAATCAGGCAACGACAGAAGAAGTGGACAACATGGGGGCAGCTTCCAACTGGACTATCGAGACACTCAAGAAGCAGATCCAGGCGAAGGTCGTGCAGAAGACTCCCAGTGGCGAGGATCAATACCGTCGTGCGTTCAAGATGCTCCGTTCCGGAAGAGACCAAGGTATCCGAATGAACGGGCTGCAGTTCAATCTCCGGACGAAATTCGGCATCTATGCAAGTGACGAGCAAATGCGGCAGCTTTTCTCTCTATGTGACCAGGATAGCAACGGCGAAATCGACCTGCAGGAGTTCTTGCAATTCGTGGACCCGCCCGCATACCCAGCCAACAGCCGAGTGCCTGGGGGAATCTGGACGCAAAGCGATAGCGAGGAAGAGGATGGCTCTACTGAGAGCAATGGTATCGAAGGCATTGCTGAAGCGAGCGTCCATAGCTTGGGATCTCGCGCTACTCCTCGTCGAGGGTCATCATCTTCCGTCAGCACGGAGGAAGGAGGCACTGCAACGTCTTCATCGACTCGTGTGAAGAAGGAGCGGCCAAGGACTGCCAACCCACGGAAGACGCACATGCTGCAGCAGAGGCGCGAGATGGCAGACCAGCAACGGATGAAGAATGCAACTGCGCGCCAAAACCTCCAGCCGACGTACTCGATGTCGGCCGGGGACATCCACAGCCCAGACCTTGAGGCGCTATCACTTGCAAGCGAAAGGGGGGCAAGTTGTGCTCGTCCGGTTCCTAGGGTGTCGCCGCAAACTCCACGTCAGCGTGGCGGGGCGAGCGCCCCCAGCGAAGCGGACACGGAGAGTATTGCAGGTCGTAGCGAGGGCACTTACACCCCGCGTCCGCGCAGTGCTGGAAGTGTGCGGTCCTACGCCTCGTCTTCCGTTGGCAGCGTGACCAGCAGCGTCAAGGGCGCTGCGTACATGAAGCGGCCGCCTACGCCGCAGTCGCTTCGGCAAAAGTGCATGGAGTCGCGAGGAGTATCCGCAGCTTCGGCAGCGGAGGCCCACGCTCGGTCCCGGATGAACAAGCGGGCGTCACTAGGGGCCACACAGATTCACACAGGCGAGCAACCTCCCCGAGGCAACCGCGTTTTGCCGCGGGATGCGGGGCGGCGGCACTCGTACTCGGAGACGTCTTCGGTTTCCGGCGCAGGCGGAAACAAGGTTTGCAATTGCTCCTGCCAGAACAAAGACGACGAGGAGGAAGATCGCTACGTGCCGCGAGTAGTGCGCGTGCACGCCAAGCAGTATAACACGCGGCCGTACACACCGGAGGGCCGCGTGCTCCACCGCAGCAAGGTCTTGTCTTCTGGCTGCGTGTAGACCGAGGAGGGAGTAGGAGGCAGTAACCACGACAGTAAACAGATTCATTTCATACGATACGTAATGCAGTGCAGCGGAGCCTGGAGGTGTGTATCAAGTTGCAGTGCCCGCACCCAAGGCTTTCATTCAACTCGAGTCAATTTGGTGGCGTTGGACACACCCACCACCACAGCCACGTCTTGAAGGTGACTTTCGGGCAGCACTTCAACTCGATGGAGGGTCAACAGGATCAACTCGCGAGTGTACTAACTGTAGGGACCAGACGAGTTCAACGAGTTCGTTCGAAGCGAATGATTTGTTCGACTACATTCCAGTTTTCACATAGACTCTATCTCTCTGCACACACATCGAGTGGAACGCGCTCGCTCTGCTCCTGCTTCTGTCGCTGGAATCGTGCTGAATGGTGGGGCTAGATTTATTGATGGTGGGGGTATGGAGACAGGCTTTGATACCGCCGGCCTCGCATGGAGCTGCTCTCTCTCTCTCTCTCTTGCTTGATTTTGCGCATGGGTTGTTGTACATATAGTAGTAATAGCACCGTAGCGTTCCACTGGCGACAGCTCGCCTAAAACAGCAACTGGTTCGGGTTCTCCGCGAACTCGGTCACGCGCTCGTCCTCGGGCAGCGCGCCCAGGGCGAAGTAGCCCGCGTACTTCATGTGGAGCTTGACGATCACCTCGGCGATCTCGGGCCGGTTGCGGGCCAGCGACTCGCTCAGCCGCGCGTCCTGCGCGCAGGCCATGTCCATCTCGTCCACAGTCTGGCCGTCCACGCCCATGCCGTTCGTCTCGAGCAGGTACTGCACGTGCGAGTGGCCGTGTAGCTCGGCCATGTCGAAGGCGGTCTGGTCCTGCTCGTTGGGCATGTCCGGGTCCGCGCCGGCCGTCAGCAGAAGGTACGTCGCGCGGTAGTTACCGTCGCGGCTCGTAAAGTGCAGCGGCGTGTTGCCGTCCGCGTCCTCCACCTGCGGGTCGGCGCCGGCGTCCAGCAGCTGCTCGACGACGTTCGAGTGGCCGGCCATGCAGGCCAGCAGCAGCGCCGTCGTGGTCGAGTCCCGCACGGGGAAGTCGTACTTGGCCTTGGCCGCGAGCAGGACGGCCACGATCTCCGTGTGGCCGTGCTTGGCCGCGATGTGCAGCGGCGTCAAGCCGCTGAGCGCCGCCACGTCCACGCGCGCGTTATACTTGAGCAGGATCTTGGCCGCGCGATCGTGGTTGTTCTCGCAGGCGGCGTGCAGCGGCGTGGAGCCGTCCAGGGCCACGTCGTTGGCGCTGGCGCCGCGCTCCAGCAGCAGCGACAGCACGTGGTGGAAGCCGTTGGCCGCGGCCACGTAGGCGGGCGAGTGGCCCAGCGAGCTCTTGGCCGAGAGCTCGGCGCCCGCGTTGAGCGCGTCCATGACCTCGGCCAGGTCGCCCTTGGCCACGACCTCGAGCAGCTTCTTGCGCTGCTTGACCGTCTTGATGGCCGCCAGCTTGTGGCCCAGGAAGTGCCACACCTTGGCGCTGCGGTGGCGGTAGCCGTGCAGCAGTTGGTGCGCCGCCACCTTCTTGGCGCTCACGGGCACGAGCGCGCCGTCCGTCGGGTACACGTAGCCGCGCGCGGCCTCGAGCTGCTGCTTCACGGGTCCGCTGAGCGTCATGGTCGTGGCTGGTCTGGGGATAACTTCGACTGAAGGTGGAGGGAGGGGAGGGGACAAGCGGCTGCCTGTTGTTCGCTAGAATGTACGAGCCGTTCGACGGATCCGGGCGGGAGTGCGGCTGTGCTGATACCTGCTTCCGCGAGGTGAGGACTGCGCTCCGCAGCGAATATGTGCGAGTGAGTGGGTCGCCCCTTCCAGCAGCCGCCGCCATTTGTGGTCCCAGCTTGGCGGGCTAGGGCAGCGGCGAATACAAAATCTAACACAACTGGCCAGTGCCATGGAGGTTCAGTTCCTGTGGCCTCGGGCGCTTCGCCCGCGCCACCTGGGCAGCGCCCAGAGATAAGCTGTTGCAGGGCAGTCCGCTGCGACGCAGCACGGCTCGTCAACTGACGCCACCACGCAGCTATTTTCTGCCGCCGAAGCCGCCGCTGAGCCCATGGGCGCGGGCACTGGGCACGAGCGAGCTGTCCCATGTCCCATGCAGGGCGGAAGATCCCGGCGCCGCCGCGCCTCTTCTCTGCGGCTTGACGTCATGGGCTCCGGTGCACCCGCCAGCCGCTTTGATCGTGTCGCCAGGCCATTGGCGGAGGCGGCGGCGGAGCTCGAGCCGAGCTGCATTGGCACCCTCGGCTTCAGCCGGCGCTCGCGGGCGCTTCCTGGTGACCCGATGGTCGTGCTCCGCGATGTGCAGCGCCGCTGTACGCTGGCGGTTCTCGGAGCGCCGACACCATGATGATCACGGGCAGCGCCGCTGGCAGTCAGACTGCCAGTCTTGCTACAACGGATTTGCTGCGCGCGCGCCACGTCAGCGATGGGTGTCGGTGGTCTGCTAACGCCTTATACCTACACTTCGCTTTCGTGCTGTGCGAGCGCGAGAGCTTCGCACCGAGACAGCGCCACCTGGTCGGTGGTGGCCCAGCAGTCGCAGTCGTCAACGTCGTCGTTTGGATAAAATCCCACCGAATAAGATTATTTTAGAACTATTCTGGATATTCCAAAAAATCCAGGCTTCCGTGTGTATGCTGTAAGCTGTATTAATTTTAGCCTGTCGATACAGCCCATGTTTACAAAAAGGGTTAGGGAACGGAGCATACTGAAAACAAGTAAGAAATCCCAAACATGTAAAACATGTATAGATAAAGGGAAATTCCAATTTCGTCCGTAATTTTGAACTAATTCCAGAATACGTCCGTAGAGAACCGTAATCACCGTAATAGAAGGCTTCGTACACCAAATGTACATTGTGATAAAACTCGTACAGTACAGACCGCTATATTACTTCGACAATCCCTTCGGCAAGATGGCTCGCAGCCTTCGTGAGATCAAGGTACCGTTCTAAGAACTACAAAACAGGAACAGGAAGTTGACAAAGCGTTTGCCAACGGTTCATCGACGCTTTTGACAGCGATAACGGTGAAGACGTATCCATGACAGGAGAAGGGAGTCCACGGTTGCAGGGTGCTCCTTCAGCGCCCTACTACATCTCATAGAGGTTCTATCTCCTTTAGTGTACACCTTTTGTAGTATGTATGGAAAATGTACCTGTATACAATACCATACAATGGTATTGCTGCTATATGTACTCGTAGCGATGTGACGGACCAGCACGTCAATACAATCGCACTGGTATACATTCGAATGGACTCTAGGTTTCCCTCCGGTCTAAGCGTTCCGTGGCTGGCTACCTTACTGTTACGGCGGACAGTAATTTAACGCTGCTTATTAGTGCGTTCTGTCGTTAAATACGCCTGACGGACGTATACTGGAATTAGTTCAAAATTACGGACGTAATTTGGAATTTCCCCCATAGATAAATGGAATTCGTCGTGCAGATTGCACGAAGCATCGTAAAACGTTTCTATGCTATTTCTATGTCGAAGACGCAGTTTAGAAAGTGTATTGAAGTGATAGGCCAGTCGTGATGAACGATACGTCGAGGAACCACTGGCGAACACTACGTCAAAGAACACCCAATACGTAGCTGCTACCAGTCTTCGATGGCTGCAATCCACAACATTGGGATAGAACGACGGCGGCGTGAACGACAAAGGCTACACCTTTTCGGGAGAATGCACCGACGTGTTTTGGTAAAGCACTATTGGTACGCGTGACATGTCCGGGGAGATCCCTTCGCAGGATCTGCTGGGGCAACGACACCGCAGATCCGCACAAGGGCCTCTTCACTGTATAGCCAGCAAATACGAAAATAACAAATCTGCGTCGCCCCCTAAAAGCACCTACCAGAAGCCCCATGCATGTCGGCAGAGTGCGAAGGCTACGTGGGTTGGTGTCCTTTGAGTTAGTGTTCGCCAACACTTCTAGTGGGTATGTGAGCCAGATGATAGCATTTGCCCGACAGGAATCCCTCCCAACGTTGGTATCATGGTCACATAACGAAAAACTAGAGTTAGACGATCTCTCACTCGCGCTTGACAGTCCGTTTAATGCTGATACCCAAACGACGTGAAAAAAGCGAAGACGAACACAGTGTAGGACCCGCCCTTCTTGTCCGTGAGCAACGGAATCGTGCTGCACGCCTGTACGACAACATGGTCACGTGGTCGTTATAGTAGGCACACTCTGCCACGACGCCCGACGATGGGTGGATTGTATTTGTTGAGAAGTGCGTCTGTGGGCGTAAATCCTACGCCAAGTTCTTCCGGTCACTTATTTTCTTCTGGTCACCCACCTGTTTTATGCCGGTCGTCTATTTTCAGCTGGTCACCTAAATGTAGTACTCCTTCCGCTAGCCTAGTTAAGCAAATTAATTGAAAGTATCTGCTACCTGCTGTGTTTATCCGACGCTCACGTCACAAATCGAATTCATCTCCCTTCTCCTCGCTATACTCCACCGCACTGCTATCGGCCTCACCTTCGCTTACCTCGCTGATCACTGCCGCTTGCGTAATTCATCTCATCGTCTCTCTCTCCTTCCACGCTTTCCTCCGACGAGTTTTCATCAACCTCATTTAGATCGCTGTCTTCCTCATCGCCATCATCTTTCTCATCTCTCTCGTCGTCCTCCTTCTCGTCGTAGTTGTTCTTATTTTCCTCCTATGCATCACGTGGTCGAGCTCGGCGGGGCTGATGCTCGTTGCGACGCTCACGACTGATGTGCTTTATGGAGGAGTCTCAAGTGTTGTAGTTACTGTCACACTAAGGGCCCTCGCTTAGTGCACGCCGACCTGTGTTCTCTAACGCCGCGGCGAGAATTAACAACTACATTCAATTGTTGCATCATCGTTTTGAACGTAACGGCCTCCGTTCCATTTGGCTTCTGCCGAATGCCTACGCACATAGCAGTGAAGACGGATATTCTCCACTTCGTACTGGCTCCAGCATGAACATGATCTCCATGGAACAAAATGAGATCTCCTTGTCTAGTAGCAACGTAATTTTCCCGCCCTTTCTCAACGGGCCTGCATATCAACCCTGATATACATGTATGGCTATATTATACATTAACACCACGATCACTGACCCTTGCACAACTCTATGCCCTAAACATGCCCGGGAGATCTCACTATTCGGGAAGCCTTGATGTGCTATCCCCAAGTAGCGGTTTTATTGAGTGCCGTGAACCTTAGCTGTTTTCACAAGTCCGGCCACTACGCTGTGAATACTTGCCAAGCCATCGCTATTCACGTCTAAGTTCAGTTGGACCCGATAGGGGTCAGGTCGCTTCGCATACACCTTGCAAAATACAGGCTCGAACTCTAGATGCTCAACTTCACTTAGGGCTTTGTTGCACAGCGGTCCACAAAAAACCTTTCGCTTGATAATATATCCAACGCTCCAATAAGCAGCCAATTCGCCCTAGAACAACCCAGCACCGTACTGCCTCGATAAAAAAATCTTGTTAGGTCAATCCGTCCTTGCTACGCAACACGACGGCGAAATCTCCGTCTCCAGCAGCGGCGCTGGGCTCGGGCAGTCTGCCTGCTTCTGCTGGCGTCTCCGGCAGCCGGTACGAGGACCTTCGAGTGCCTGGAGGCCGGCTCACGGCTTCCGGGTTATCTGGCGACTGCGCCTGCGGTCATGGAATTTGGCGCGGTGGAGCTGCCGCGGAGGCCTGGCAAGACAGTGGAACGCGTACGCGCCGTGGTCGATAATGGAAAAAGGAGGACCAGAAAGGCTATGGTTCAGTACTGCGTCATCGCACTTAGGGCGATGACGCAGTGCAGCGTATTTTGTATCTGTGGATCTAGCTGACCTCGATCTGTGCATTTGTCTGCGCTTAACCCGACGTCCAGGCAGAACAATTGTTTTGGTTTAAAAGTAATGCGGTTTGAACATGCTCGCACAACTTATATTCAACATCAAACAGCAAGGCGAAATGGGTTTCCAATATGTATTCTCAACAAAGTGGGCTCAACCCTGCGAATTGGCCTACTTGGTGTGTAATGAATACCTGTCGTCTGCCCCCTCGAAATTCGGTTTGCAGGAGCGATCTTACATGTTAACTTGGCAACTGTACTTGCGACACCATTTTCCCTTGGTCATTCCAGAGGCACCAGGACCCTCGGCGAGCGCGATGGGTTAATCGTTTTCATTCCAAGCTCACTTGGTAAGGTTCGCGAAGCCGCTGCAACAAAACACACCACTGTTCTTGTGAGTAATCACCATGATGTTGTCGTGCAGCGAGCATAGCCGGTACTCCACGGGTCACCTGCTGCAAGTAGACGTAGGATACCTGCGATGGCGATCGGACTCGCGTACATTTTTGCCAGCTTTACGCTGGGTAATAGCGGCATCGATGAAATCGGTCTCGGCGTCCTAACAGTACGCGAATAGCTACTCGCAACCTCTGGGGCAGCAACACCAGCCAACAGCATGTCCCGATTAGTTTTCGCATAACCAAGCCAGAAAATACCGACCTGAGGACCTTATCGGGCTTGTCTCCCCTACACAAAATTTACCCCAAGATAGGCACCGTACCAACACTTTTGACTGTACGATCTTCGCGTTTAGGGAAAGTAAAGTTTGATGTGCGCAAAAAGATGCCGAGCAAAACACACGTTTGTAAATAGAATGCATTTTGACTTGAACGCCATGTGCCCACGAGCATGAAAATTGAACGACGAGGCCAGATTTTTGCGGTCGTCCGGACAATTTGTCCGGCTATTTCGAATACCGTTTGCCAGCGATTACTATGTCCTCCTATCGGTTACCTATCTACCGGTAAGAACTTGCCACCTCTCACTCTCAGGTTAACCTGCGCCAATCGTGAGGCCTCAACGTCTTTTCATCAACACTGACGCGCGGACCTCCTCCGCCCCCGACCCAAACACAACCAGAAAACGGCTCCGCCCCCCCCCCGCCGCGCGCCCCCCCCTCCCCGCTCCCTCACAACGATGTAACTCAACTGGAAGAGCGGCGCAGGGACTCGTTCCTGGGGATAATTGTTCAAATTGAGCCATCGTTATCGTTTGCTACTGGTTGGAGGTCTTGACGGAAGCGTTGGAGCTACAATGTGTAGGCTATGCGGGCGTTCGTATCTCTCCTCCATGTTTCTGGCTATGGCTGTTGCTGTTCGAAGCGAGGCACTGTGTAGCTCACGCAGTGGTGTGCGTCTGAGGTTCGTGTGTGTGTGCGGCAAAGATGAAAGTACACGTATTTGCATGTTGTTGCCGCGCCTACTTACGACAGCATCAAACATGTATTACACGTATCCAGGGCCGGGCGTTGATTACTGCTGTCAGTAGCAGCCGCCGGTGGCGTTGGACGATGGTATTGAGTGCCCTAGCGCAGTGAGTTCGCTGAAGATATGTAAGGGCAGGCTGGAGCCACGGAAGTTGACATCGTGATCGGTTTTCAGGTAGAAGAAGATGGATCCCTCGGCCCGCGTCCCGAGCTCCAGCACTCGATCGCGGTATCCCCCTGTCGCTGAGTCCTGAGTGAAGCCATTAGCGAGGAAAATCCTCATGAAAGCGACGAAAAGTTTGGCGCACCGACTTGCCAGCGCGGATCCTGAGCGTACCAGATAAACCAAGTCGCATGCGGGTGCGTTACCGATCCTCGGTGTTGCTATTCCTTCCGCTCCCCACTCACGTCAGGTGTGTCTTCGTCCTCCTTTGTTCGCTTGTGTGTAAGTGGCGCCGGATCGCCGTTTATCTTTGCCTCAAGCATGTCCATGCGAACGTCCTGGTGATTTGAGTTCTCGATAAGATCTTTAATGACAGCGGATTGATGCTCGTAGCGCGGCTCTCTTGGCTTCAGTTCGAGGTGTGTCGGTGTGCAAGATGTCTACAAACGGAGCAGTAGCTTTAGCGCGATACGTGGATCAAGCGTGGAGGTCAGCCAGCGAGCAACGGGCATGCGCAACGCAGACTCGATACGCTTGACAATATGGCTCTCGCGATTAAAGTCCGTCAACAGCGGGTAGTACACGCGATAAGCACATCGGGGAGCTTGTTGTTTGGTTGTTGTAGAATCTCTCCGATTCGAGCTGAGGGCAGACGGCGAACAGGATGCGCTAGGCACCTTCAATCTACTCAAGCGTCTGGATGTCGAAACTGGACAGGTCTTGAAGCGGGACACTGACCTTGATGTTGTATCTGCTGAGAACCTTGGCGATCTTGTGATTGGTCCTCCCTGCTGGTATTGAATATGTAATTAAACCCTATGTTTGTTCTAGTCAGATTCCAAGCATCGCGGTTGAAAACCGAGCGCGCAGTGATCTTCTCGCAACCGCTGGCGTGCTGAGCGCCGCCACGTCGGAAGGTGTGCGACGTGATGGCAGCGGCAACACCAGCGGCGGGCGCGATACAGCCAAGAACCCGGTCGACGTGCGCGTAAATCGTCGGCGTCGTGCCAACTCGAGGTGCCGCAGCTGGAGCAACAAGGCTGACAGCCTCCGATCGTGTATTGAGAAGCCCTACAAGCGACACGTCGGGTGACAACGTGACCGCAGTCTGCTCGGCTTGGTTGAGGAGGTTGTTGATGAACGCTGGGCACGGCGTGGCATGGGCGACCAGGGCGAGAACGATATACACTTCGTTATTTTCCTCGAGCCCGACAGGTCTCCCTTAAGTCCGATCGTCGCCGATCAGTGTCTGTACGAAGTCCACTGGTCTCCAACTTGACGCTTCCTCGCTCAAAAGTGACCGTGAATACTCTCATCTACTAAAGTTTGGTTTTATCTGGAGTAGGTGCGACCATATTTGCAACAAATTCCTACGTTTTTCCTAGACAATAGATCCGAAGTAATCTGTTCGCGTGAATGTCGTCCGAAGAGAGATGCTTGCGGCTTGATGTGAAAACTTTAGCGTAGCGTGGGGCAGATGCTAAGGCTGAGAAGCTGGCGCAAGAGATGTTTTTGGGTAGTCGGTACGTACTCTACGTTACACAATTTACTGTTTATTTTCCTTTTCAAGCGTATTAATATTACGATGTTTTCGCCTAAAGACTTCCTACAAAATCCAGAGCTTCCCCGTCATTAGTTAAAGCAACTGATCGAGATATCGTCCTTCACTCGCTAGCTCATAGAACACGCCGCTCCCATTCTTCACCAAGTTGCGAGGACTGTCGAACTCCACCACTCGACCGTCGCTCAGCACCATGATGCGGTCCGAGTGCAGCACCGTGCCCAACCGATGAGCGATCGTCAACACCGTCGCGTCCTGGAAGTCGCGCTTGATCATCTCCTGCAGCTTCTTCTCCGTCGCGTGGTCGATGGACGCTGTCGCCTCATCCATCACCACGATGCGGCACCGCGTCAGCAGCGCGCGAGCCATGCACAGCATCTGCCGCTCGCCCACGCTGAAGTTCTCGCCGTTCTCGCTCAGCTCGTACGCCAACTGACCCTCCAGCGACGACACCTGCGTCTTCATGTCCACCTTCTCCAGCGCGCTCCAGATCTCGGCGTCAGTGAACTCGTCGAATGGGTCCATGTACGCGCGCAGCGAACCCTTGAACAGCACGGGCGACTGCGGGATGATGGACAGGTTCGAACGCAGCGTGCGCAGCGGCATGGTGGCGACGTCCACGCCGTCGATGAGGATGCGGCCGGACACCAGCTCGTTGATGCGAAAGAGCGCCATAGTGAGGCTGGACTTGCCCGCGCCGGTGCGTCCGACGATGCCGATCTTCTCGTTGTTGCGGATGTCGAAGGACAGACCCTTGAGCACGGGTTTGCCGCCCTGTTTGTAGCTGAACACGACATCCTGGAACTGCACGGTGGAGGAACGAGGCCAGGAGGCATCGGGCTCAATCACGAGTGGCCGTTGACTTCCCTCAGCGGGGATTGAGCCGTACTCGAGAATGCGTTCGGGACTGACCATAAGTATTTCCACCGCGGACCAACCCTGGACAAGACTGGCAAGGCCGCTGTCGACGCTAAGAGCGTACGTGAATGCGAGTCCTACCAGACCAGGAGATAGGAAGTCACGCAGGTACACCAACCCAGACACCAGGAGAAAAACCACCCCGCAACCGATCAACTGCATACGCACTTGAAACCACTGCTGTGTGACAGTCTCGGCAAACCAGCATTTACTGTTCACGTCGTTGCGAATGAAATTCTCGGTGACCATACGCCCGATGGTATCCTGGCCAAACGCGCGAATGACGACTACACCTTCCTCCGACTGAGAAACGTGGCTCAGTACGGGAGAAGATGATACTTTCCACAAGCGCGAGATCTCGCGAGACGGAGCGAGATAGAAGTTGGCGATCTTCACATACATCCAAATCAGTGGGATAATCAATGCACCCAAGAAATTCAAGGTGTACACGGCAGTTGCAAGCTGGCAAACCGTGAAGAAGACCATGGTAAGGAAACCTCCAAACGCAAATGGGATCAT
The DNA here is from genome assembly GCF_018691715.1 of Phytophthora cinnamomi. NCBI lineage: Eukaryota > Oomycota > Peronosporomycetes > Peronosporales > Peronosporaceae > Phytophthora > Phytophthora cinnamomi. The sequence goes on from NW_027151037.1 coordinate 539,647, forward strand.
GAAATCTACGGCAGACATGTCATCGCCGTACCGATTCACGATGCGTCCAATGGGGTTCGCATCGAAGAAGCGGAGAGGAGCTTTCAGCAAAGATACCGTCATGTGATCAAAAAGGTGACGAGATGCCCGAAGACCAACAATCACCACCGTGGCTGAGCGAACGAAAACCATAACAGCAGCACCGGTTGCCAGTAACGAGTACACTTTCATGTTGTACGCGGTATTCTCTGGGTTGTATGAACCGTTCTTTTGCCCAGTCCAGTGACTCAACCACAAGTCACTCCCGATCTGGAAAACCTGCCATAGTGTCTGTACCGCGAAAAGGAAGATACACACCTTCACACCACCGAGCGAGTCAAAGTAGTTCGAAAACACCTCCTTGGACACGCGACCTTCCTCACGTTCCTCGTCGTCAATCAGTCGGCCAGCATCCCTATCCTTGTTAGCGTTGTTGTCTCCATCATGGCTAGCGTCGTCGTTTGCTGAACGAGGAGACAGCGGTAGAGTGTACGAGCACCGCGGCAAAGCGACATCATGCCGAGCGACCGACAACTTACCACCTTCCACCAACACCTTCATGTTCGCAGCTTCACTCGCAATGATGTCGGCACTGTGAGTCACAAGCACCACTGTCTTGGCCGCCAGCAAGTTGCAGATGCATTCACCGAAAATCTGATTCTGCACGATCGCGTCCACAGCAGCCAGCGGGGAGTCGAGCAGCAGAATATCAGCATCCGAGTAACATGCGCGGGCCAGGCACACGCGAGCCTTCTGACCTCCTGAAAGGTTCACTCCCTTCTGGCCGATCTCCGTCGCGTCACCTCCGGGGAATTGTTTGAGGTCTGGCAGCAAGCCACATGCCGCGATCACGCGTGTGTACTTCTCCTTGTCGTACGGCAGTCCGAAGAGAATATTATCGCGGATGGTCATGTTTTGGATCCACGTCTCTTGAGAGTAGTAGGCAACTCGTCCCCGGACGAACACGTTACCGCCCAGTTTGTTCATTTCCCCCAGCAGCGCCGAACACAGCGAAGACTTGCCGCTGCCGACGGAGCCGTGCACAAGGACCAGATCACCCTTCTTTACGGTGAGGTTCACGTGGTTTAGCAGAGCTGTTTCCTCCGTCCAACCGAAGGTACCGTCTTCAACAACGATCACAACATCGCCTGGCTGCTTGGGGTCATCGTGGATAACGTTGGTCGGGTTGAACTCGTCTAGTGAGAGGTAATCCGCGAATCGGTTGATCGAAACCTTTGCTCGAATGCACGTCTGAATAACGGTCGGCAAGTCTCTCAGCGGGTCACGAAGAGCGTTGAAAAGAGCGACAGCAGTGAACACCTTGGCCGCTGTCAGCGCTTTCTCCATCACAATTGCGTACACTGCAAACGACATCGCCGACACCGCCAACGGCGAAGCCCACAGCACGAAAATGTTGACAGCAACAATGTACATGAACTTCTTCACAGCTGACAGTTCCGTAGCACGCAGCTTGTGGATTTTGTCAGCGAATTTGTTTTCCCACGCGTTGAGTTTCACGATTTGAATGGCATTGAAAACCTCCTTGATCGTCTTCATGCGATCGTCCTTGTACTTCATAATGTCTTCGAACGCACTTCCCGACAGTTTGGCAATGACATAGCTCAGCAACATCGAGATCACAATGACCCCCAGTCCAGCAAATGCAGCAAGGTCGATGACAGCGTACAGCATGTAGATCACCACCACAATCTGGAGGGGGATAATCCACAAATTATTGATCTGGAACGCAGCCCAGAGCACATTCTCGACATCCGACGAAAAGAGGTTCGAGATGTCGACCGCCTCGGACTCGCCCTTGCTCTGGATGCTCCGACGCATAGCCTTCCTGAACAGAAGCGACTTAAGCGCCACCGTCAGTCGCAACGCGATCAGCTCGAGGTAGAACCTCATCTGGGTCGCCACAACTGCGTTGACGATTCTGGACGCGAAGAAGACGCCGAGCCACGCACTGAGGTTGTACATATCAATCGTCGGGGACTCGAACACCGTGATCACGTGGTTCAGCACAGCTGGGGCGAACACATCGCATGCGGTGGAGAAGAGCATCGCCAGGCCGCAGAGCAGGAACCGCCCCCCGTAGGTGGTCACCATGGCCTTGACGATAGACTTGTCGTGGCGCTCGTAGTGCACCACGAACTCGTCAAACGCAGCAGCCGAGCGGTTCTCGCCCTCGAGCTCCCACAGGTCGTCGTTGTCGAGCTGGCGAGTGTTGCCGGCGCTCATCATGGGGTTGGCGTACGAGAAGAAGAGCCGCGACCAGAAGGACGCCGTGCCGGGCGTGGCGGACTCGGCATGGTGCAGTCTCTGTTTGGTTTCATCCACTTGGTCGTTGACGCTGGCGAACGTGGAGTAGCCGGTCTGCTTGGCCTTGGTAGCGGGGGACACGATGGACGTGGTGTCCGTCTGGGTCAACACCGTCATGGCGGGAGTGACTGGAATTGGGCCTGTCGTGGCGAATTGGGCAGTGACTGACTGGGCTCTCGCCCCGCGCAGAGGGACAACAAGACGGAACAGCGGTTTGGCAAATCCCGCATATCGAGGCACCATCATTCCTTGTCCAGAGCAACGATCTCCAACCAACGGGTTTAAAGGAGACCGAGTGATCCATTGATCAAAATATTTGTTTGCTAGAATCACCCAAGTGCGATCGTGTTAGTCCCTTCAATTCAAATTAGCGTACTCAATGGTGGACGCACTATTGGGCCTCCGGCATGGGGCTCGCATCAACACGAATATCCATGTTTATCCGCGCCGCTGTACTGGTGCATGTAGTGTTGTGCGTTTGCCGGCCTTCACCGCAAAGAACGGCTCTCACGCCAATTGCTTTAAAATACCTTTTTGTTTTCTGTTTACGCTCGACAGCGAAATTATGGGAAAGCGTAAACAGTTTAAAAAAACTCACGCAACCTCATGGTAATAGATAAAATAACAGCCGCAAAAAGTCAGTCCTCGCGTATGGTAAATTACCATCAGTAATCAGTGTCGCACAAAACTGATGTAAATGCAATTGCATGCGTTTTTAAATTATTATTAGGGACATCCCCGAACGGATGTAAGCCGAAATGTGACACCAAAAACGCTGCTCTTGTGATACCTTTTCGTTTCGAACGACCTCATGGGAGCCATGACCCCATGAAGTCGTTCAAAACGAAAAAGGTATCACAAATTTGCGTCGATTGGCCTCCGATTGGTCCGTGATCTGTGTATATTTTTCCGTCACTTGAGCAGTCGAGAGCAATAACTTCACCTTGTACGTGTTTGGAGTGCTCATTGGAATTCAACATGATGGCTTCCTGCTGAATATATAAGTCTACAATAGCGTTAACGTAGCAACAGACCGTGGAGACGCCTATGGCTTTACCCTTCTTCTTCTTCTTCTTGGACACTCTTCTTACGACCTCGTAATTCAAAAGAGATGGAGCTTGCTAGCAATGACGGCTACGCCTTCGCTAAACACCATTGAATGGCTCCACTGCAAGTTATTTTTGGTAGCCCTCGTACTTCCACTTTGTATTAATTGGTCGGTCATCAACGCCTTTCTGAAGGGTAGCCCGCTCTCCTTCTTTCATGAGCATCTGAAGGCACTGCCACTTTGCGGTGGAGGATGTGTTTCCTGTCGGTCAGCGGATGCCGAAGCTGCTACTGCGTACGCGCGAATGGAGATACCCGGCTTCTTCTTCTTCGCCATCAGTTTCAAAACAAAATATTGCGTTTAGGTCACAAGTGTCTGGTCCGGACCCATACAATCAAACAGTTAAATACTTTCTCCCGGGGATTTTACGAGTGATCCATACTACATGTATCAACATTTTCGTTCTCCGCTTATTTGATTAGTTAATTTTTTTAAAGTTAATTACAATTAAAATTGTGTCTCGAAGACACAATCTTGTCAAAAATGATTTTTCAATTTTTTTTTTTTTAGGGGAATTTGCAATTTGGTCAGGTGTTTGACTGGGAATCTGCAATTCGGTCAGGCGTTTGCTAATCAGTCAGGACTTGCGAAACTTAGAATTATGGCACTCCTAAAATTAGAATAGCTAACCTGCAGCAATACAACCGACGCCCATCCACCACTCCACTCGCTTCCAGGCAAGAAGTCCTAGTGGTGGAGGACGCAAACGATGATGTGGAGCTTGCCGTTGACATGGAATTCCCCAGCATCAAGGAGCTGAAGGCTAGCGTTGCGCGATACTGCGTTGTTCACGGCTTTGATCACAATAAGCCCTCAAATCGACGCGACTTCATAAAAGTGGTCTTATCATCACATGCCGAGTGTTCCTTTCAGCTGCGCGGATCTCGATCGTCGAAAACAGCGGTCGTGCGTATAACCTATCTGGACAAGACTCATTCTGCCACCCATGTTGCGCACACGGATCTACATCAGCGCTACAATCCCAAGTAAGCCAGGCATTCTTGGTTAAAGTTGCTCGAGATTGCATGGAGTGTAACCGAGACGGGAAGAGTCTGAAGCTGGTTGCCAACTGGGCGCGCAGTGCTTATGGGCTAACGATTTCTTACCATGCGGCTTGGCGTGTGTTGGAACAGTTACAGGAGGGATCGGTTCTCAGCCTGCAACACAGCTATCCTTTAAAGTTACTTGGATATGTTCGTCGTAAATAACCCCGGAACGGTTGTAGATTTCGAGCGAACCCACAATAACAAGTTCAAACGATTGTGTTTCATGTACGGCATTTATACGGACACGCTCCAGTATTGTCTGCCAATAATTGCTCTAGATGCATGTCATTTGCGTGGAGCGGATAATGGTACTCTCTACATTGCCTCTACGATGTTTGATTAAGTTGAATGTCAACAAGAAAGCAGGACGCAAACGAATGGTGGTGCCTCTGGGACCTTCTGTCGTGCCATCACCGATTGCCGACTCGATATCTATAGGGATCATCGAGTTGGCGAAGATGGCTTGTAGGCATCCATAGCGATAATAGGGTGCAACTGAAGTGAACACCGACAAATGCATATTTTGGAGCGCAGCACAGCCATGCAAGCATGGGTATTGATACTCCGCCCAAAGACCACAGGTGCAATGATTCGCATCCAAGTCAACTATCCGATCCAAGCCATTCGTGCGTTGAACAGCAAACTTGCCATTTCCCTTAGATCCACTCGCCCATAAAAACCAAACGGGTACGCAGCCGAGGAGAATGTTTACCCGACGACTCGCCGATCGTCTGCTCACGCTGTCGCGAAAGGGGTCACAACATTCGGACCTGCGAAAGAAGACAACAACTGGAACTACATCGTCACCTGGGCCCTAGGTAGCTTTAGCTTCGCATTTACTTCTACTTGAATTACATTAATCAAAACTGCTCCACTTAACCCCTTAACCGTTGCCGGGGTCGATCAATCGAATGGTCTATTCTTTTTGATGCGTAAGGGGTAGCTAGCTAATGAAGTAGTGACCGCCACAGTCCCCTTGAGACCTTCGCGTTTGTGCTCGAGTAGCCCTTGGCGAGCAAATTGATGAGCAGTGTGAGCAACACGCGGGTCTGCTTCAGCGGCAATGATGCGGGTGAGGTTTCCGGTAGCCCCATGACTTCCATGCTATATGATATGTTGTGGCGTCGGTTGCATGGCTGCAGGTTAGCTATTCTAATTTTTAGGAGTGTCATAATTCTAAGTTTCGCAAGTTCTGACCGATTAGCAAACGCCTGACCGAATTGCAAATTCCCAATCAAACACCAGACCAAATTGCAAATTCCCTTTTTTTTTTACGCTTCACATTCCGATTGAAAATCGTTGGGCGCCCGCGCCGGAGCATGTTGAGGAGGACTATGGCTGCTCTTCCGCCCGTTGCTCGCCTGTCTGTCGCGCCCATGGTGCGTTGCCTCCGCCGCCCGATAGCTACGAACTTGCCGCTGGAAAGAAGGTTAACCATCGCTGTCTTGTTGCCGCAGATGGACTGGACGGATCGCCACTACCGCTTCATGATGCGCATGATCACCAAGGAGACGCTGCTGTTTACCGAGATGGTGGTGGACCAGACGGTGCGTCGGCGCCCCTATGACACTACCTGCAGCGTTGCGATGGACGTCTAACTCCCTTGTTTTCCTGTCGTGTAGCTGCTTCACCAGAAAAAGAACCTCGACTACTTCCTAGGCCACGACTCCGTGGAAGCGCCCTTGGCGCTGCAGCTCGGCGGCAACAGCGTCGAGGACCTCGGTGGTATTGCGCCCACGTTCTTCTTTGAAGTCACCATTTGTTTAAATTGACGCTTTGTGTATTGATGCAGCGGCGGCGCATCTGAGCCAGTCGTACGGTGGCTTCTGTGAGATCAACCTCAACACGGGCTGCCCCAGCGCGCTGGTGTCCAGTCGCTGCTTCGGCGCTCGTCTCATGCTGGAGCCCGAGCGCGTGCGGGACATTTGCGCCAGTATGCGGCGCAATGTCGCTTTGGCAGCGGAAGTGAACCCGGACCGCCCCACGGCGGAGGTGACAGTCAAGTGCCGCATCGGAGTGGACGATTGTGACAGCTACGAGGAGCTGCACCACTACGTCTCCACTGTGGCCAGTGCCGGCGTGCGCCACATCATCGTGCATGCGCGCAAATGCCTACTCAAGGGACTGAGCACAAAGGACAACCGCACCATCCCGCCGCTACGTTACGAAGTCGTGTATCGGCTCAAGCAAGACTTCCCCGAGCTGTCCTTCACGCTTAATGGCGGTGTGCAGAGCATCCAGCATGCGCGCGAGCTGTTAGACACTACAAACGTCGACGGTGTCATGATCGGCCGCGCGGCGTATAATACGCCGTGGAATTTCCGTGACGCTGACCGCCTGATCTTCAATGCTGAGCGCAACCCGAACCTGTCGCGCCGCGAGATTATCGCCCGGTATCTTGACTACGCTGAGGACCTGCAGGCGAAATGGGGGTCAACCGAGCCTCTAAGCGACTCGCCGTACACCATGGCCACGTCTGCGCTGATGAAGCCGCTCCTGGCGCTCTTCAAGTACGTCAATATGTGTGACTTATGCGGTTGGTTTCGAATACTTACGTATTATGCGTTGGCGATGATGGTATAGTGGCGAGTTTGGTGGCAAGGCCTTCAAGCGTGAAATATCTGCGCAGTGGGCGAAGAAGGGGCCGCGGCCGGAGCTACGCGAAATGATCGAAAGCGCCATGAAAGTTCTCTCCGACGAGGTGCTGGATGCGCGCGTTGAGGACGAGCTCGTTCAGCAGCAGGCTGAAGAAGCAACTTGTAGCTAAGCTGGGGGGAGGGGCGATGAAAATACAATACCATAGATGATCACTTTGCAAATGTATTGTTGCACGGGACTAGCTTGCAATGAGTTGCTCTTGTTCCTGCGTATCGAGGTACTCGAGCGCTTCGTCGATGATAGTGTACACGTCTTGGGGAGTTTGTGTGCGAGACATGCGGTCTCGTAGCTGGCGCGCGTTCGGTACACCTTTGAGATACGAGCCGTAAAACTTTTTCATGCGCGGGAATCCCACGAGTCCTGGGTCGGTCAGCAGCTCTTGAAAAAGCTGCGTGTGGCGCCTGATCACCTCCAGCTTTTCTTTCACCGGCACATGAGACGTATCCGGATATCCCTGGAACAGCCACGGGTTGCCGAACAGTGCGCGACCGAGCATAACGCCATCCACCCCATAGTCGTCCACTTTCTGCTTTGCGTCCACAAGACTTTCAACGTCACCGTTGCCAAGGATGAGCGCCGAGGAGCCCGCCGACTTCGCCAGCGTCACAATCTCGCCAATGACATCCCAGTGGGCTGGAACCTTGGACATCTCGTCACGCGTTCTTCCGTGAATAGTGAGCACCTCCGGCTCAGTCGCCAGCAGCCGCAACACCCAGTCCTTGTAGTCAATATGATGGAAGCCAATGCGCGTCTTGACTGACACCGGCAGGTCCCCCGCGCCGCGTTTGCACGCAGCCACGATCTCCACGGCCAGGTCTGGCTGCAGGATCAACGCAGCGCCGCTGCCTTGATTGTTCACGTTGTTCTCGGGGCAGCCCATGTTGATGTCGATGCCGTCGAAGCCCAGGTCGCGCACTATCATGGCCGACTGGCAGCAGCAGAGCCAGTATTAGCAGGCCAGTATCACGATAGAAAGTGCCACGGCTCAAAACAAATTGTACATAATGAATACCTCGTAGAACTGCTCCGGCTTGGAGCCAAAGAGCTGCGCCACCACGGGCCCCTCCACCTCCGCGTACTTGAGCGTGGTCATCATGCGGCGGCGCGAGTCCGGGTCGTGCGTCAGCGCCTCGCAGCTGACGAACTCGGTCCACATGACGGAGGGCTTGGCAATCTCGCTGATGAGGCGGCGGAACGCAGCGTCCGTCACGTTGGCCATGGGCGCCACGCAGTAGAGCGGCCGCGACAGCCCGCGCCAGAAGCTGCCCATGCTGCTTGATGCTGTGCAATTGTGTGGTGCTGACGTACTAGGGTGTACCAGCCGTGTACCAGTTGTGTAGTGATGATGTGGTAGAGTGTTGGTCTTCAAGTTGAAGTTGCATTCCGCATTCTGCGTCCTGCTATCAGCATGGCGAGCAGGAAGATCACGCGCTGCCGAGGCGCCAGGGGCCAACTGGTGCTCTACAACCCGCAGACGGTGCCCGGTGAAGGTGCAGGCGACGTGCTGAGACTGTCGGGGCAGGAGCGCTCCTGACGTTGTCGGTGGCGTTCAGTGGCTCAGGAGCTGGAGGGGATCTACGGGTTCCGACCGAAAGGCAGGTCGTTGCCAACGGACAACTCTGTATAACGTACTGATGGTTGGCTCGTGTGGATTGCAGAGGCGAGCGGCTGCCTTGCTGGTAAGCGGATGGGCTTCCAGGCAACTATCTGAGCGGCTCGCTGCTGGCTGATCGACGGCATCTTCAGACGTGATGATCTCGCAGCGAAAGGGCGAGTTCCCTCCCGTCGCCTTCATGGTGCGATGGGGGTTTACCGGTTGTGTAGCTAAGATACTGATGGATGGGCTTCTCCAGCTCATACACAGGGAGGCGCCGGGCTTTTCGTTGGAAGGCACGATCGATAGGAGAGTGCAATGTAGCACTTACGAACCTTTGCTCATGCATACCACTGAGCTAATGCTCTATCTTGCGTGTTGTTCAACTCACAGACTGCTGAAAGTCGAGAAAGCATTCGGCAACGTATTCGCGATTAGTATCCTCCCGATCCCGCGGTATTCGGAGCTGCAGCTTCTCGCCATCAATAATACAGTGCAGCTTAAGATTTTCACAGGTGAGAAGCGATCGATATGAACGTGTATGTCTGCGTTTCTTAAATCTAACATCACACCTGTGCAAAGTCTTCAGTGTATCTGCTGCAGTGAAGCTCATTGTGCGTAGCTGATTCAAACAACTTGGTTGTTTCTGCTGCAACACGGGTGTGGCTTTTGACACAACTGCGATGCAGGTGTCCGTCCACGAGAAGCACGCTTGCAACATTACCGAGAAGGCTGATCAACTGAACAAGCGTGTACGTTATCCAGAATCATTTTATTAATGTTATTGAGACGTAGGGACTGACGGTTTGTAGCAGATGAACGACGAACTGCTCACGCGCAAGCACGCGATGGAAACGCTGCAAGTCAATTTTCCCTTCCTAAGCGTGGACGAGTGCGACATGCTTCTCGATCTCTTTGGTGCGTGGTATTAAAAAGAGCTCGAACGCTTTCGTTTTGATCTGCTGACAATGAACGCTGAGCAGGGAACATTGCCTCGATCGCCCAAGCTGGGGCGGCCAAACTGCTGGACGTAACAGTGTTGAGCACAGCGGCAGCACATGCGATCGAGGAATTCTTCAAAACTGAATACGCTGTGGAATAACCGTCTACGTCAATATGCAGTGCAATCAAAAATTCCACCGCGACGAATGAAAACATTTCCTATTTCACATAAATACTTCGAAGTGATCCAAGTATGGACGTATACAACGCCACGAGCTCAAGCGTGGGCTGCGGCTACGTTGTCTCCATCAACGCGGAAAGCCTTGAGTTGAGGGCATTGGGACGCTATGAAGTCAATTTGCTCTCCTTTCAGACCACGCGTGAACGCAACACTGAGCTCATGAAGCCCACCCATGCGCTTCAGCTCTGCACCAAGGGCAATAGGATCCGAGATAATCCCGCGGCATCCTCCGATATCCAGTGTTTCAAGTTTGGGGCATGAGGTCGCAATAGAACTCAGCACCGCAATCGTCAAGCGGCCCTGTCCACAGATAGTAAGGTGTTCCAGCCGCGGGCATCGAAAAGCCAAATTCTTCAACGCCTTGTCTGTAATGCCACCGCGACCAAACCCAAACGGGTTGCTCCGCGAAATGTCCAGCGACGTCAACCGCGGGCAATGGTCTCCTAGGGCCAGCAAGCAGTCGTCCGTCAGGTTCTTGGCTCCACCGACCAGTAGCGTGTCAAGTGCAGGGCAGCTTTCCGCGATGAGGACGACTGCAGATGTCGTAACGGCTGGAGACCCCTTCAACTTGATGGAGCGCAAGTTGCAGCAGTGCTGCACGAGCGCCTCCACGCCGTCCTCGGAGATCTGTCGGCAGTAGCTGAAGTTGATCCGCTCGAGCGACTGCGAGTGGCATTCAGCGACGGCTTGCAGCGCTGCGTCGGTCAGTCTCAAGCACTTGACCGCTCGCACCTCCACCAGCTGCTCGCTCGACGCCCGCACGAGCGCGGTGAAGTCGACGTTCTCAATAGTTTGGCAGCCGGACACCGTCAGATGCGTGAGGCCGGCGAAGAGCTTGGCCGCCTTGAGCAGCGTCCCCTTGGGCACGACGCAGCCGATGAGCGTCAGTTTCCTGACTTGCGCGCCGTGGCGCCTTGCCACGAGGCGCACGACCGCGGACGCGAGCTCGCTGTCGTTCCATTCGTGGATGAGCTGCACGTGGCTCCAGAAGCGTGCCGTGGCTAGCGTGCATCTCCAGGCGCGGCTCACGCGCTCCAGCACCAGGAGGTCGTCGACGGCCAGGAAGGCGAAGAGCTCGCTGAGCACGGCGTCCGACAAGGCAGTGGCGTCGGTAGTCATCCCTGGTGGTCGGGCGACGGCGGAGATCACGAGCGTTCCGCCGCTGCAGGTTCAAGAGTGTCGTCCATGCTGAGAACTGGCGGAAAGATGGCGAACACGTGGGCCCAGTCCATTGGGAGTCCTGCGCGGCCAACCGCGAGGCAACTTGACACCACATCGACATGGCTACATTTAGCTGGTCGCTCAGTATCTTATTCCTTCCTGACTGGTCTCACATTGCAAACGGACAAGAACTCAGGGCTACAGGTTTGTCAGGGCTGATGGTGATTGAGTGGCAACGTTATCAGCTGAACAACAACAGTATCTCATATGCAAGATGTGGCTGGATTTGTTTAACACTTAGCAAGGTCCAGCCAGACGTGCAAAAGGTATTACCACCTGCAACTACGGCGGCTCGGCTAACCACGCAGCGCTCTCGCTCTCAGTCTAGTCGGACTTCTTGGCAGGCGTTGGCAACTTCTCGAGGTGGCGGAAGTAGTCGTCCAGGAACTGGAAGTACCAGGGCTGGTCGAAGGTGCCGCGGAAGAAGTTGCACGAGATGTTGACCTCCAGCAGCAGCACACCCTGGTTGGTGAGCGCCACGTCCCAGCCGCAGAGCGGCACGTCCTTCATAAGCTTGTAGTGGGCCTCCTCCGCGAGCGCCTTCATCTGCTTGATCTCCTTGATGACGTTGCCCGTGATGGGGACGCCCGTGTCCGGGTGGTTGGTGATGTCGTGGCCGACGCTCAGGTTGCCGCGGAACATGTGGTGCGGGCCGACGCGGTACCAGTGCGTGGTGGTGGAGCCCTTAAGGATCTTGCCCGACTCCATGTCGACATCGAACATGATGGACTTGTGGTCGGTCGAGGCGCCCGCGAGGCCAGCGCGGAACACGCAGCTCAGCGACTTGACGCCGTTGCCGCCGTCCTTGAGCGCCTCGGCCTCGCCCAGGCCGTGGCGCGAGGCCGTGATGATGCGGAAGGTCGAGAGCGGCGACACCTCCGGCAGCAGCTTCTTGAGGAAGGGTGAGTTGTCGAGCTTCTCCTGGATGATCCAGTCGCCGCCGTCCACGGCGTTCTTGAACATGTAGATGCCCATGCCGCCCTCCTCGTTGCGGTCCTTGATGACCAGCGAGCCGGGCGTCTTGAGGTAGGGCGACACGGCGATGCCCTCCTTCTCGGCCTCCAGCAGGAAGTCCCACTTGTTCTCCATGAGGTAGCCGGGCGAGTCGGTCTTGAGGCTGTGCAGGCTCACGACGTGGCAGTTGACGCGCCAGAAGGCGAACCAGTTCTGCGGGCACACCAAGATCTGCGTGAAGGTGCGCAGGAAGCGCTCGATGATGCAGCCCTGCTTGTTCGAGTACTCCTTGGGCAGCTCGAAGAAGGCGCCGATGGCGCACAGCCACGGGTACACGAAGACCAGGAAGGGGAAGAGGATGAGGCGTGAGTAGCTCACGATCGAGAGCGGCACGCCCGTGCCGGGGATGGCCACGTTGCGCAGGTTGGTCACCAGGTCCTTGTAGAAGCTCGGGTGGCGGTAGTGCGGCTGGCTCCACAGCGGGTTCAGCAGCGCGATCGAGTACACGTACGTCTTGGCGTGCAGGTCGTCGGCGAAGAACGGGCACTCGGAGTAGCTGCCCTTGCGCACCCAGTAGTAGAGCAGCGAGCCGTAGAAGCTCAGCAGCGTCTTGGTGGCGCCCATGCCGGCGGTCACGATGCCCACGACCATGACTCTTGCTTGCTCTTGCGTTCTTGCGTTCTTGCTTGCTTTGGCTTGTGCGCGGCGGGGGCGAAGGAGGAATGGCTGCTGTGTGGCGGCGCGGCACGCACGTACGTCGGCCGCTCGATTTGAAGCGATCCATAACGGCTGCTCGTGGGACGCTGGGCGCGCCCATTGGCTGGTGCACGCGTCGACCAATGGGAGGCGCGCATTCTGTTGATTGTAAATCATGATCACGGGAACCAGATTCTTAACAACTGCACACGCACTTTGTGCGCACCGTGCAGCCATGTTCCTTGAGCCGCTATCCTGGCGATCGGAACCATACGCCGAGCCTGAGCCACCATGCTGGCGCGCTGCAGCGCGAGTCTTTTACAGGTTCGAGCACAATCCTGGATCCATTGGGACCGACCCAGACTGAAGTGGGACGCTCCGTTAATCAACAGAGGTCACGCAGTGATGGCCGTCCCGGTGCATGGACAGTTGCCGGCGATCTGGCACCTGGACTATGGCCGTCCTCACGATCGGGTTGCTTTTCTCGCCGAGCGACGAACGTGTGGCCGCCGAGCGACCAAATCCTGTTGGGATCTTAGAACAGCGCGAGGCAAGCACCGCATCTGTATTTCGAGACGCGAGTGGCACCCCAGCCGGGTGGTTAAGCTGTCGACGCCCACAACATCAGCTTTGCTATGACATGAGGTGCTCGATGGCATGCGTGGCAAGGCATGTGCCATAGAATCTCGTTGGTCGTTCCAGTCTATAGTAGACCTTTTTAAAGGAAATAGCTGTATTTTAATACAGCTATTTAAAAAATATACAACAAGACCAAGTTGCAGTACGTGCGCACCAGTCTAGCACTGTAGTGTCGCATGCAGCAGCAACGCCGCAGGTATCGATAGAAAGTCGACACCTCCACGGGACAGACATGTAGTCGAGATAAGTAGCTCACTGATCACTCTGTGAAAGGCCCAAAGCTAGTTTGATGCGCAGTCAGCGAACAAGCGGTTCGTTAGACTACTTCCAAATTCGTACTGCAGTAGCGAGCTACTGTATGAGAATACCATCCGTGAGCTTGCAGCAAGCTGGTGGAGATAAAAATGATGGCGATACAGCGTGAATAAATTCAGAGTTTCTGGGGAACTGCCACGTATGTACATCACAAGACCGTTGGGCTGCTGTCAAAAACAAAGTTTTGTTTGCGGCGATTCACTTCATGTGAATCATATGTCAAAATTAGCTTCGAAGACAGCAGCTGCTTCAGAACATCAGCGATACGGGACGGTAAGCTTATCGTTTTAAAGTCGTTGCTAGAGTTGTGTGATCGTGACGCTAATAGTCATGTTCGGTGGTCAGTCCGAGATGAAGACGTGAAAAATCTGTATCTGCAAAACTGTAAGCACGTGTAACTGGGGTCAAGCAACACGGCAGCGCCGCACATCAGTGTTTCGCTGGGCGGCTGAGTTTCTCCTTGGCAGACTTGCTCGTATGGGACTCAATCAATTATTGCCCTGAATATGGTAAGCACAAACTCGCCTTTACCGTATTTCTGAGCTTCTTTACTGTAGCTTGTATTAGATAGGTAAGAAGTCCAACCTAAAGTTTCGAATGAATGCAGCAACCAACCAACCAAACAACATCACGACTCCATGCACACTGTACGCAAATGCATGCGTACCGTATGCACGTGTCCATGACGTGCAGTCTTATGGAAGTACATGTAATGGGGGGGGGCGTACATGTGTGCATGAGTGTCAGAGGCGTAGGGTAATATTGGAGGGACATGTTTCATTAAATTTTGTGGTACATGTACAAAAGCTCGATCGTGGAATAGCTCACCTCTTCCTACCTGGAACATCTCTACCTCTGTGGCGTTGGTTTTCCTGCCATCCTCGATGGGTTGCTTCAACCCACGAACAAATAGTTGCATTTCCTAGTTAAGGACCTCTATCTTGGAAATCGTTTGTCGCACGAAGTAATGCGTCACAATGCATTGTGTACCTCGGCGAGGGCTGTTGTCCTGCTCGGACCCGGCCGGGTCCTCTGCAAGGCTTCACAGCAGAGTGCGCCGGTAAGTACACGTGTACATGGGTAGTTGTCGACGCCACCGTCAATGAACATAGCAGCTGCCATCCACTTTGCTGAATCAAGTTTTTACTACGCGATGCATCTTTTATTCTGAACGCATCACGATATATACATGTACTAGTATCAGTTTGTCGTTTGTGTTCAACGCAGCGACGCGCAAAAGTGGAAGCGCGTTACGCCATTTTGCAGTGTACGTATACTTCGGTAGCTCTATACGGGTGTGAGATGGAGATGGCGGCAACTTAGTGCTGCCTTGTAAGGTATGCCAGTCCAGCTACATGCCCAAAAGAAACTTTGGCGCATCCTTCTTCTATTACGAGCTCTGGGTAGGAATGCTGTGTCAAAATCCGTACATATCATCGAACCCTGTTGTCTTTTGTATGTCGCGTGCTGAAACGAAGTTTTGGATTCCTCATCATTCCTCAACCTCCGCGCCAAGCCCAGACTAGCAGGTAGCCGAGGAGCGATGTCGCTGACGCCGACGAACCGCCGCAAGAGCAAGGCCGCGTGGTCCAACGAGGACGACATCCGCCTGTGCCGCGCCTTCGTGCTGGCGACGCAGGACGGCGACGGCACGGAGCACGTCAAGAACATGTGGACGCGCGTGAACACGCACTACGCGGCGCTGGTGGCCGAGGAGGACCCGACGGCCGCGCCTCGCGCCGGCGGCGCGCTGCAGACCCACTGGTCGTCGTTCATCCGGCCCGAGGCCGCGTTCTTCATGGCGCTGCTGGTCAAGGTGCGCTGCGGATCCGCCCGAGACATCGAGGAGCAGATCTTGTAACCTTTCGCGCGGATACCTTTGCGTTGACATGCATGCCACAGGTGGAGAAGGAGGAGCACGAGGGCTGGACCGAGAAGGAGGCCATGGTGGAGGCCAACAACCGCTTCGAGGCCATCCGCCAGGCCGAGGAGGCGGAGGCCCTGCGCGCGTACAGGGAGGCCAAGCAGCAGGCCCTCCTCGAGAGCGCGGAGCCTCCGCCCAAGCCGCGCACCAAGGCCACGACGTTCCGCTACCCTCACTGCATCCCGGTGCTGCGCACGAGCAAGCGCTTCATGCGCGCGGCCATGTCGGAGAAGAAGCCGCGGGTGGTGCGCTCCCCCGTGCAGAAGCGGCGACGTCGCCAATCAAAGCATGCCAGTGAGGGGGACGAGGCGTCCGAGTCCTCCGACGCCAGCGGCGACCTGCACGAGCGGGTCTCGCCGCACGGCGCAGAGTCGTCCCCCAAGCGCCGCAAGGGCAGTGAAGCGTCTTCGGCTGCTTCGGGTTCGGCTTCAGGGTCGTCTTCGTCGAGCTCGCCCAGTGACGAGTCGAGCGACGAAGGAGTTCCCGCCCCCAAAGGTTTCGTTGTGCCCCAAGCTGGACAGCCCACAGTCGCGCGAGGCAACCACGTTGCACGCGCTGCTGCTCAGAACGGCGGGTTCGCGAGCAACGCGCAGGTGATCAAGAACCACCGCACGCAGCAGAAGGCCAACTACCGGCTGAAGCTGCTTGCCGAGCTGCGCGGAATCGTGGAGACCATTTCGCAACTCGGCACCCAGCTCTCCTCCTCTCGGCAACCAGCTCTCCAAGGCGCAGCGTCGCCCATGGGCGTGGCCGCAGTGGATCCGACGCTGGCGGAGGAGGTGCAACAGGACCTGCGCTTCTTCCGCGACCAGAAGCGCCGCCTCAAGCAGGAGCTGGACGCGCTTGACGCGGCCGAGCGCAAGGGTTGATCGAGCGGGTGAGTGTGGGTGCTTGTAAGTATTAGGTCGTCCGATCCCTACGAAGCATATAAGTCAAGTAAAGTTTTTTCTTCTCCTTTTCCAGCGTGTGGCAAACGGATAGAGTATTACGGTACGTTGTTGGTCCGTGTGCGACAGCATTTGCACCGTGTGCGAAGTGTATCTCTCGGGTTTTGGAGCGAGTTCACGCGCCCAGCTTTTCCGTTTACGCTTTCCTCATTGGGTGGATTCCCCATCCAAAAGTGCTGAAACCATTTGTATGTGATCCGTGGGGTTTGAGGTTTCTGTACGCCGCAAAGGGGAGCTTCTATTTTCAAAGTTCCTCTCTTTTCGTTCGTCGCCAGATTTTTTTTTTTCTTCAAGCAACAAACCAAGAAGCGGAGAGATGCGGCGGGGCAAGGAGCGCTGGACGCACGCGGACGACAGGCGGCTGGGCCGCGCGCTGCTGGCCGTGTTCGCCAGCCAGGGGGACGTCGTGGCGCTGAGCGACAACTGCGCGCTCTGGAAGCGCGTGCAGCAGCGCTACCAGGGGCTCGTGGCGGCCGAGCAGGCCGTCGTGCCCGACGTCACGGCGGCGCCGCGCAGCGCGCGCTCGCTGCACACGCGCTGGGCGCGCGGCATCCGCCCGGACATGATCCTCTTCGTGTCGCTCGTGGACAAGGTCCGGTACAAATACATGTACATATTCCTAGATAGAGAGACATTGACACATTGTGGCGCTCGTGCGTGGACAGCTGCAACGCGCCGGCAAGAAGCCCGCCAAGGCCGTGAAGCAGGCCACCAAGCTCTTCCGCGACGAGCGCAGCGAGACCAACGCCGCGGCCGTGCGCCAGTTCGTGCAGGAGCGCCAGACGCCCAGCGGCGACTCGGAGACGGACTCGGCGCGCCCCAAGCTCAAGTTCGAGTCCTTCCACTTCCGCCACTGCTACGACATCCTGAGCGCCAGCCCGAGCTTCGTCGAGGCGCTGCTGCAGCAGGCCAAGGCGGGCGGCGACCACGGGCCACGCAAGCGCCGCCGCACTGAAGCAGGCGGCTCGGACGCCGAGGAGTACAGCTCGTCCACGTCCAGCGACGAGTCGGACACGGCCGACTCGCGCGAGGACGAGGAGCAGGAGAACGAGCACGAGCAGGAGCTGCTGCTGCGCGACGCGCCGGCTGGCCGCATTCAGCTGGCCAAGGTGGGCGCCATCAGCAGCCGCCAGGTGCCCGCGCAGTCGGCGGCGGGCTGGCGAGCCGCTGCCAACGGCGTGCCCGTCCACCCGTCGAGCGCGGCGGTAGCAGGGCGCGGGGCCGACAGCGTCGTCATCACCTTCGACGATATGAGCGAGGACGTGGAGTACCCGCGCCTCGAGTGCGACCGCGAGGTGGCGAACGCGTACGTGCGCCTGCGCACGCAGACCCTGCAGGAAGACCGCCGCCTGAAGCTGCTGGCCGAGCTGCGCGGAGTCGTGACGACGATCTCGCAGCTGGCGCAGCAGCTCGCGTGGAACGGAGTGGCGTCGGCGGCGCTGGCGGCGCGCACAGGAGGCGTGTGCCCCGCGCTGGACCAGGACGTGCTGCGCGACATCGCGTTCTTCCGTCACGAGAAGCAGCGGCTCAAGCACGAGATCGCCGCGCTCGACGGCGGCGTGATCGCCAACGGAGGCGGCGCCTAGCGACGGCAGACTGAGGCAGCAGCAGCAGCAGGAAGGGTCCCAACCAACTATGAGCTAGCCACCAGGCCGGCAAAGCAGTGACTGTATGTGTGAATACCTATGAATCGATTCGCTTGTCAAGGGCAACAGCATGCACTGCAGTACATGTACCAGTGCTGCAGGATATCCGTTGCAAATCCCAGCACGAGCAGGTCCATAGACGCGCATCGATCGCTTCGCCTCCCACTTGCCCCGTCGACCATGGCAGCTCGGGCGCTGGCGCTGCTGCCGCTGGCCGGAGTGGCGGCCTGGAGCGCCAACGCGACGCTCACGCGCATGAGCCACCAGGTGCGCGCGCCGCCCGGCGGCGAGGCGCTCGAGTTCATCCCCGGGTCCATGGACGACACCATCATGGAGACGCTCGAGACGGGCGACGTCGTCTTCTTCCAGCGCAAACTGACGGCCATGCAGCCGCTGGCGGCGCTGCACACGTGGGTCACTCGCCTGCAGCTGCGCCCGCGCTTCGACCACTGCGGCTGGATCTACGTGGACCGGTTGGGCCGCAAGTTCATCGTGGAGGAGACGCTGGACAAGGTGCAGTGTCGGCCGTACAGCGCTCGTCTGCTGACGTCCGAGGCCACCGAAATCTCCGTCTTGACGCTCAAGCTCGAGGTAGGAAGGGCGTCCGCAGTGTGTTGAGGAGATGCAACTGGTTTTCATTGACGATGTCGAGTTGCAGCGTTCCAAGGAGATGCAGGAGGCTGCAAACGCCTTCATCGCCCAGAACTTGGGCCGCACAAGTCGCATCTCGTTGCGCCACACAGTCTCGGCGCTGATAAGCCCGGACGAAATGCGCAAGGCTGATCCTGAGGCGGCGCCTGCGTTCCCTAGTGCCGGTGCGTGCTATGGTTCTCGGCATGGCGATGAGTTTGTGTGTGTTGGCACTGACACCACGTCCTCTTGTGCTCCAGCTTTCGTGGCGGAGGCCTACAACGCGATGGGGCTGGCTAACAAGAACCAGCTCACGAGCGCTCAGCCGCCACTTTCAGCTGCTACCGTCACCCCCCGCGACTTCGCCTCCAGCAAGATCAGGCTGCAAGCTCCGAACGGAGCCAAGCCGCCAGCTTTCGGCCGCCTGCTGCCGATCAGACTCGAGTAGTTTGCCTAGAAGACAACAAAACAAGGAAACAACGAGTCACTCACTACGCATGGTGGTGCATTCGACTTTAGAGGCTGGTCGCTCGTGCCGCTGCTTAATATCTAGCTCCATTACTCGATGGGTAGACACTTGGAGTGGAAGGCCTGCCCGTTCGCGTAGTCGCGGAAGGACGGAGGCACGTAGGCCCACTCCTCGCTCTCCTTGGCCAGCAGCTTCTTGCAGAACGAGCACGGTGTCTGGTAGATCTTGTCGTAGTAGCCGAGCCACGTGAAGAGGTGGTAGAAGCACGTTTCCGGGTGCTGCTTGCGGAAATGGTCCAGTGCCTTGCGGCCGTGCAGCGTGACAAGACGGAAGAGGTTGTGCGAGGACTCGGACCACGCTCCGAGCGGGGCGTCCTCGTTGTACGGGAAGATGGACAGTCGCTGGATGTACTTGGTGACCTGCAGCCCTGCAGCTCGCGCCTGCTCCTGCTCCTTGATGGCCTCGCGCGCCTCGGTGATGCGCGTCTTGAGCTCCTCCATCTCCATCTTGGTGGCCTCCTCCGCGGCGAGCTTGGCCTTGGTGAGCATGTCTCCCTTCTTCTTCTTGACGAGCTGCTGCTGCTGCTTCTTGTGCTTGTTGCGCGTGCTGCGCAGGCGGCCGCCGGCGAAGGCCGGGGACGTGGGCGTGGAGGGGGTCATGGGGCTCGCGGCCACGCCCGACTCGCCGTTGGGGCCGCTCTCCGGGATGGGCGGGCAGAAGCTCAGGTGCACCGTCACCTCCTTGTTGATCTCGCACTTGATGGACTTGATGACGCGGCGGCCGCCGCGCGTGGTCTCGGCGTGCTTGAAGAACTTGAGCTTGCGGTTCTTGGCCATCATCAAGTCCATCATCTCGTTGAGCGTGGCCGGCTGCTTCTCGCCGTACGGGTCGAACACGCGGCCGCGCTTGTGCGACTTAGGCACGAAGAGGCCGCTGGGCGTGGGCGGGCAGCGCGCGTCGCCCAGCATCTCGAGCCGCGGGAAGGCGCCGCCCAGCTGCTCCAGGAACACGGCCTGCGCCTTGGCGCCCATGTCCTGCACCTGGTTCTTCCAGTGGTACTCGAGCATGAGGTTGCGGTGCGTCTGGTTCACGCTCTCGATGGGCTTCGTCTTGCCGTCGAACTCGGGCACGAGCTTGCGCAGCAGCTTGAGGTTGGTCTGCACGCGCTCCAGCTTGTTCTTGATGGCCAGGCGCAGCGCGTCGTCCGCCTGCGCCTGCGGCTGGCCGGGCTCGAGCTTGGCCTGCGCCTCGCACAGCTCCAGGATGATGCTCTCGGCCGTGGAGCGCAGCACGCCCACGCGCCCCAGCAGGATGTCGGCCAGGTAGAACGGGTCGCTCATCTCGCTCGTTCGACTCCTTGGGGGCCAAGCTGCAAATTTGCGAATGAATTGAATATAATAATGCCCAAAAGTATTTAGAATACTGGCAGCGGATTGGAGGAAAAGAATGCATACGCAGCAAAAAAAAATCGATTTAACGCCCAATCGGAACGCATACACTACAGGGGACAATGGAGGACATGCGAGGTGTCCACCTCAGCTGTCGTCCACCTCCATGGCCGACTCGCTCTTCTCGTCCGCGTCGTGCGGCTGCTCGCCCTCGGGCTCGGCGTCCTCCATCGCGACGTCGCCGTCGTCGTCCTCATCGTCCTCACCTGTGTCCTCGTCCTCCACCTCGTCGTCGTCGTGGTGCACGTCGTGGGTCGCCTCCTCCTCCTTCTCCTCCTCGTCGTCGATGATGATCACGTTGCCGTCCGTCAGGTCCGTGGCCAACAGCTTCTCTAGCAGACCCACAGGCTCCGTCTTGATCGGGTGCTCCTCCGTCTTGATGACGCCGCTGTCAGCAGCGGCGACGGTAGTCGCGTCGGCGCCCTCCTCCTCCTTCATCTCCACGTCGTCCGTGGCGATGCCGTCAGCCTTTCGCCGGGCCGCCTCGTACGCCGAGATAGCCGCCACATGCGCCGCAACAGACTTGGCCAGCGAGTTCGTCTCCCGACGCACATCGTAGCCACCCTCCAGCACCGACACCACACGACCGTCACACACCTCGTCTGCCAGCTTGAGCACCTCCAGCGTCGCCCACGCGTAGTCCTCCTCCACGTACCCAGCCGGCACGTTGATGTTGTTAACGGCAGCCACACCACCCAAGATGTCGTCGCGGTGACCATCAAAGCCTGCCGAAATGAAGATGATATCTGGCTTGAATGCCTTCATCGCCGGGAGCACCTTCTTTTTCAGCGCAGATCGGAAAGCTAGCGAGCCACTGCCAGCGCCAGTGTTTTCGAGAGCCACATTGATCAGATTGCCCGTCTCGCACGATTTTCCTGTGCCTGGGAAGTATTTTCCAGACGAATACAGGTGGATGGACGCAAAGAACGCATCCGGGTCGTCCTTCAGAAGCTCCTCGGTGCCGTTTCCGTGATGGATGTCCCAGTCAAGCACCGCAACCTTCCGAATCCATGGGTAAAGCCGCGCGTGTGTAGCACCGATCACCACGTTATTCAGCAAGCAAAAGCCTGACGAGGGAGCATTTTCCGTCCGGCCGTGACGACCAACGTGGTGACCCGGAGGTCGTACTAAGCACACGGCGTTGTGGTACTCCTTGCGCACAACGCGGTCGACCGCAAGGCAAACTGTGCCTGCAGCCGCTCGGGCCACATCCCATGACTTGCTGCTCACGAACGTGTCCAGCTCGATACCATTCTGCTCGAGACTGGCAGCACCAAACGCTCCAACGAGCGGGGGACGGCCAAACTTCTTTCTACCTCCTCGCTTCGGCGTCTCCTCGCGGATCCCCGAGTCAGACTCAAATACTAAAGCGCGCGACGACGGTGATGATGCCGTGGGAGATGAAGCTGACTGTGATCCTGCTTCGATCGAACGTTCCTTCAACTGCCGCAGGTAGGTTGGCGAGTGTACCATCAGAAGCGTAGTCTCTGGTGGGCATAGTTCTTCTGGTGACATCGATAGACGGTCCAGCTTTAGCGTTTCTTGGTGTTTCTTGATCAGAGTGTTCAGGATACTCACGACTCGCTAAAATGTACAAGACACATGTGGTTAGAAAGCTACCCATAGGTTCGATAGCAGAACAGCACTTACGTCCATGCGCTCCGGGCATTCTGGGTGATTCTTCGGCGTCTGGTGATTAATGAACACTGGATGATACACCACCAACGTCGACGGTTCCACCGGTGGTGGAACTGGCATAACCTGATCCTGGGTCAAGTCGATCATAACACGCTTCAGTTCGTCCATAACGCTGTACGGCGACTCGAACTCCGATTCCTCCCCGTCTGTAGATTGTGTCTTGATGTGTTCACTTTTAATTGCTGGCGGCTCGCTTGATGAAACGAGAGTAGTAGGTGTCAAGAAAGTCGAGTTCAGCTCCTCTGGCCACTGGATACGCTGCCACTGACCTAGGCACGATTCGACCGCTTCACGCAACTCCTGCTCCCGCCGGAATTTCCCGGGCACTTCCTCGGGCTCCGTTTTCACCACAACTTCATTGGCACCTTCCGACTTCGAAGCTGTTGCATCGGCCGTGATGTGTTCCTTTTGAGTATCCACCACCTTCTCTATGCTCACATCCGCTTCCTTTCCGGTCTCAGTTGATGCATCCGTAGCAGTTGATTCCTTCTCCACCGATGTCCCAGGGTTCTCCTCGACCTCTGTTGTTTTATCTTCGGATGGAGCTTCCGTTTCAGCTGGCTCGTCAGCCTTCGTCTCTACAACTTCTTCCTCGACCTTTATCTCAGCTTCTTCAGATGTTTTTGATTTAGATGACTTCTGCTGTTCCACAACCTTTTTAGCCGGCGAGGCCCCTTCAAACGCATTATTGAGCAGTGAACGCTGGATAGCTTGCACCATTTCAAGTGAAGAGCTCCTCTCCTTCCACAATGCCTCCATTTCGCCCATGTAAAACGTGATGTAGGCTTCGCGTAATCCCGAGCTGTCGTCTAATTCATCAAGCTCGTATCCCTCTATGGCAGTAGCTTCACTGTCGTCGAGAAGCTCCACAACTTCACCAGATGATGCTGGATCTGCATCAGCAACCTCCTTCGTTACCTTGGCGATATTCTCACGCTTGATGGTCACACTGTCATCATCCATAACCAGATCCGCGGGATCAACTGGACTGGCATCACCCTTCACTGCCAAAACTTCCTTTCCAGGCGATTGCATCAGACTGAGCAACGCATTGCGATAGTACTCGAATTCTTGAGCGAAGTCCTCAAACCGTAAAGATAATTTCCGGAAGCAATTCAGTAGTGCATCTTCGCACTTGTCCAGCAAGTCACCAAGAATTGGGTTAAAGGAGTGCTGCATCAGCTTCACCAATTGTGCATCCTGACTCACACGCGCGTGATTCTTCAACGCCAGTACCGTTTTCGAGTCTAACTTCTCCATCGCCTGGCGATACACGACCGAAATATCATTCAAGCGATCTTGTTCGATCTTCACGATACCCTGCAAAGCGTGCTGGTGGTTAGTTTCCCGCTGAATTTGCTGTCTCACTTGGCTTTCCTCAACATGCAGCTGGCGCAAGTGCTCCATCCACGCCGTCTTTCCGTTGACAGCAGCAGAAGACGAGCACACCTCTTCCTCTGATATTTCCATATCCGAGACTTCCTTTTCGGTCAGAAAGACATCCTCAACAAACTCACCCAACTGGTCTTTGCTCGATAACGGAAGCAATCGCCACACATCTTCCGCTGCCGTGGGGCTGTCCTTTACTGGGGGCACCTGAACAGCCAGGCAAAATTGCCATTCGTAATCATCCTTCGAAGTGGCCACTGCTGTTGAAACCGAGGTCTCATTCGTGTCATCCATCACTACATCATCGTCAGTCTTGTCAGTGACTGGTTCGTTTTCGGCGCTGGAAGTTTTACTTTCGGAAGGTGTGGACACTTCAGGGTTCTCCTCCTTTGTTTTATCCACATCAGTTTGGACCGTCTCCGGTTTCTCTGCGTTCACCTTCTCTTCAGCTTTGCTTGCCAAAGCTTTCTCCTCCGATTCCGTTTCAGTTGCAGTCTTGGCTTCAGCCTCGTCCTCTTCTAACTTTTCGGTGTTGGGCTCAGTGGCACTCACCTCCTGATCGTCCTCCTTCGACTCGTTCTCTTCGGGCTTGCTCTCTTCGCCTACCGTTTCCGGGGAGGTTGTCACACCTTCAGCCTCATTGACCGTAGCACTGTTAGAAGTATCTTGCACTTTTGCATCACCATCCGCTAGTGGTTTATCATCGCCGTCAATTTTACCTGCACTCGCATCCTTCTCCGCCGTAGTGCTAGCGGTATCATCTTCACCTAGCCCAGACACTGCTGTGATTTCCTTCGCGGGTGTTACGTCAGGGGAAGCTTCAGGATGTTGCTGTTCGGCAGCACCAGCCACTTCCATCTTCACATCTGTAATAGATGCATTACCTGCAGCAGTTTCTTTCACGCTTTCGGCGGTCTCGCCCTCCTTCTGATCCGCATCGGTTTGAGGGTCTGCAACGCTTGCAGGATCGTGCGGCTTGGAGATTAGCACTTTTCGCTTCACATACTTCGCAGTTTTGAGAAGATCGGCTTTTGTGGCCGCCGCAGATCCAACCTCTGTCGAAACGGGGACATTACCGACAACTGTAGGAGTGGCACCGGTACTACCCGGGGCCGGTAGCGCAACAGTCTCCAAATCGCGCATAAAATTCGCCAGCTTCTGCTTTTCGTTGGTAGTTGCCATTTGCAAGCGGGCGCGGTAATCCACGACAGCTTGCAGCTTGTTTTCGAAGTGTCCATCCACTGCCGAGGTTGAGTTTCTCCCATCTACCTTAACCTTGAGGTGCGCGAGCTCGTTTATAGCACTAATCAGCTTCAGATGCCGCGACGTAGACAACAAATCGAGAACAGGTGCGCAGCGGGGTGGTGGCTGGAATAGTGGGTCTACAGGTGAGTCGGCTGCGTAAATTTTTAGCTCTTCAATCATCAGCGCGACCGCGTTCTGAATCTCGACCTTGCTCTGTCTTAGCTTCTGGTCTCGCGTGGTGAACTCCTTTTTGATCGTAGGCCCAGAGCCGAATATCTCGGTCTTCACCAAAGAGGGCACATCTGCCGCTTCGTTTTCTTGCTTTTCCTCCTGCTCCTCGTCGCTTTTCACCGCAGCAGGATGCAGACCCCACTGCACTCTCTGCGAGGCCTCCACCATCTTTACCGACCGCTGCAGCTTCGACATCCAGGAGTTCAGCTTCATGATGGACAAGTTGTACTTGGCATTTTGAGCGCTGCGACTCGCATAGCTCGATCCGGTCGCTTGCCGCGCCATCTTCTGCCTCTCTTCCTCGAGCAGTTGCTTCAAAAACTCGTCGCGCTTCTCGGGAAAGTTGAGGACAATCTCGTCCGGACGGGCGTCGCTGGAGCCGATCGGGCCGCCAAAGTATCTCAGCGCGGCCTTGTCGTACGCCATCGCCGCGTCCTTCGCCGTGGCGAACGTGCCGAGGTTCACCACCTTCCCGTTCACGTGAATCTGCGCGTGGGCGTACACGCGGTGCACCTGCACGCCCAGGTACTTCTTGGTCGGCACGCTCGAAGGCTGTGGCTGGGCTCCCGCGGCCTCTTCCATCTTGCGGCGCTTGGCGTCCAGGTGCGCGTTGGCCGCGTGCGCGTCGGGGGAGTCCTGCGAGCGCTTGCCTCGGCCGCGGCCCCTTCCGCGTCCGCGTCCTCTGCCCCGGCCGCGTCCAGGAGACGGGTACAGGTCGGCCGGGTGCGGCGCGGCGGCGGCGGGCGCGATGGCGACGCTCGGGTTGGGCGGCCGCACGCTGAAGGCGGCCTCGGGGCGGATGAAGCTGTCGTGCAGGTGCGGGAAGTTGAGCTGCGCGCTCTTGCCGTAGTGCATGAGCGCGGCCTTGTCGTAGGCGTGGGCCGCCTCGATCTCGCTGCCGAAGGTGCCGAGCTGCAGGTACTTGGAGCCCTGCCAGAGCTTGGCCACGAACGGCTTCTTCACGCCCTTCATCGACACCTTGGACACG
This sequence comes from Phytophthora cinnamomi, assembly GCF_018691715.1. NCBI lineage: Eukaryota > Oomycota > Peronosporomycetes > Peronosporales > Peronosporaceae > Phytophthora > Phytophthora cinnamomi. The sequence goes on from NW_027151037.1 coordinate 566,019, forward strand.
CCGCGGTACTTGCTCTCCTTCATGAGGATGGTGGGCTTGGGCGCCGCGGCCGCGATGGCCGCCGCTGCTGCTGCTGCTGGAGCTGCTGCTGCTGCTGTTGCTGTTGCTGTTGCTGCTACTGGGGGCGCGGGGGCCAGTGGCCTGTTGACAGCAGCGGCGGCTGAGGCTGAAGCTGAGGCGGGGGCCGCGGCCTTGCGCTGCTTGGCCAGGTTGGCGTCCGTGCACTTCTTGCAGTAGAAGTCGCCGGCCGGGATCTCCGTGAGCGGCGGCACGAGGCAGTACGTGTGGTACTCGCCGTCGCAGCCGTCGCAGAGCAGGATGCTGTCGCCGTTCTGGTCCGAGCCGCACACGACGCAGCCGTTGCTGTGCGCGTGCGGGCCTCCCACCTGCAGAGCGAGAGCGAGAGCGAAGGGGTTAGTTGGTCAGTCAGTCGGGCAGGCAGAGAGGGGGCGGAGCTCTCGGGGGGACGCACCACGGCGCCCGCCTTCTTCTCGCGCTTGACGCTGTCGCCTCCGCCGCCCAACATGGCGCGCACTGGGAATTGCTGTATGGCGCCTTAAATGAGGGGGAAATGCGGCGGTATACTGGGGGCCAGTGAGAGAAATTGGCGTGCTGGGATTGGCTCGAGAGTTGCCAAAAAGGATTCAGATTGGTGGAAAAGAAACTGTTTTCTGCCAATGGGAATAGTCGGAGAAGATTTGCACCTTACACGGCGCAGAGTTGTGCAACGAAATACAATTACTGTCGCCTTCAGGAAATTTTGAGGTGGAATACAGTATCCCCGCGGAGACACATGAGTGGTGATAACTTGTTGTCTTAGGTCGGCATTGGCTAGCAGGAAAATGGTGTGGTTAAACACCCAGAAAGAGTTTCATTGGTACTGTGCATTGCTTGGAGCTGGACGCGAGGTTAGTCCGACTACACTGCCGAAGCCACAGTAACCGTGGCGTGGAGTATCAAATACTCAGGAATTCACGACCCGCGATGCCGATAGTTATAAAGTAATGGGGTCAGTTAGAGCTTGTTGAAGACAATTACGGGCCTACAGACTTTGTGGGGTGTCTTGTGCGGTGGCTCCTCATTTTGTTGTTTTAGAATACTTATCACTGTGGCCAAACAATTCAATTTTACGCAGGAACACTCACACCCTTAGAAACGATCGACTCGGCCAATTTCAACTTACTACTGTTCTCGATATTCTTCAAAGCCAACCACGGCACTGAAAATGCTGGCGATATCAACTTGACGGGGGAATACAGTGCTGACATTCGAATCGAACCGCACACTGGACAGGAACAAAAGCTGCAAGGGAGCAGGACTTCACAGTCGCCGCCAGCCTTTTTGCAGCTCGTATCAAGCAAAGCAATACCACCCTGCATGAGGAACTGCTACAGTACCAGAGGCTCTGGTCCAGAGCACGCAGAAGCAGCACGGTGTTGCATGGCGAGCTTTCTGCGGCATTGCGACAGTGTTTCTTTTGGAGCACAGACCTGTCGATGGAGTTCATGCGCAACCGAACCATACATCATGATCCGTATCATCCACAGGAAGTACTGTCGCAATGCCGCAGAAAGCTCGCCATACAACACCGCGCCGCTTCTGCATGCTCTGGTAGCAGTTCCTCGTGCATGGTGGTATTGCTTTGCTTGATACGATCGTCATCAGTGTGCGGTTCGATTCGAAGGAGTGCACTGTTGTGCCCTCCCGTAAACTGCATGTCAGCACCGTATTCCTCCGTCAAGTTGATAGCCCCAGCATTTTCAGTGCCGTCGTTGGCTTTAAAGAATATCGAGAACAGTAGTAAGTTCAAATTGGCCGAGTTGATCATTAACCTAGCTGGATTCCGTTATTCTTGGACGGTTTACTGGCTGGACATATAGACGGCTGAAGGTAGTGCGGTATTTGCAGCGTAGCAGAGGTCGGAAAAAAATAGTGCAATACAATAAATAATCATTTTTTCAATATAATTTTTATTACTAGACTACACTGACCTCAACACAATATAAAATTTACCCAATTATTGGCAATAAATTTGTAAAAAGTGCCCCACTGGCAAATACCGAAAGTCTAGCCAATAAACCTCCAGTCTATAGGCCAGGGTCACTTGAGTGCAGTATCACCGCTGGCGCAACACTGTGTGCGCCCTGGCTGCCGGGCTATAGAGGCTGCTACGTATTGGTTCTTCGAGTGTGACCCCGTCCAGGTGTCGTGACAGAACCATGAGCTCCAGATTTTCGATGCTCCCTGGGGTGGAAGCTGCTGATCTTCCCGTACGACCGCGATGTCCATGACGAATGGCGCCATTTTCGTGAGATCCTTCTATGGCGCATCTACACAGCCATGCGCCTCCGGAACGATATTTATTTCCACATGTGCGTGCGATCAGCCCATACATTCCCCGTTTGAGCTGCTCATTTGACACCACTACCAGCACCTCTATCGTCGATCAACCGAGTTTAATCTTAATAGTGACGGGATTAGGACAGTTTTGCGCCTGGAGTTCCCTGAACCTGTTGATGGCTCCCAGCTAGCACCATTAGATTGAGCCTACTCTCTTGAAAATTGCGATCTCAACTGCTATATCCCTCTGTAAAGTGATATTAGCTGTACCATTTCTGTATCAATACAATGTAAATTGCGGCAATTTTTATTATTGTTTAGCTTAAAATTGCAGTTTTTATTAGTGGCAGCCGGTGGATCCAATTCAATATCATACTGTATTGGCGGACCTCTGCAGCGTAGTATTGATTGATGTCGATATCTGCAGAACAGTTCTAGCCATTACTCGTGTTATGTCATTGCCCGCCAATGGATTTCTCCTGCTTTACAGCAGTAGTGCCAATGCTGAGCGTATCAAGCACCTTGAGTACATAATAATCCACCCTGTCACCCACGTTAGGCTGCAGGGTCCACACGCCGAGAAGTCTCATAGTGCACAGTGCCTAGTGTTTCATGCCACGAGAGACTACAACTGATATTCATTCCCATGAACGCAGACAGAATAGCCAAGCAAGCGGACAACGACCTCGTTTTCGTCATTGCCAACACATCTGCTGACACTCATTTGCGCTTACTTTGTAGCGTTGATGCTATAAGATTATTGGCTTAACTCCTTTCTGCTTGAATTTTGATGCCCTTAGCAAGAGCCTCCAATCTTGTCACGAACTGCCCCTGTCTTGCTTAATAATGTGTGCTCCCATGCGTCAGAGGGTAAGCAAAACTCTGGCATTAAAACATGACGCATGCCGATGATAGAAACCATCCCCAGCGTGGTAAAGATTATTTCTCTTCCCGAGCGTGTCTGGCTCGTCAATTGTCGATCATCTCATAAAATAACAACATGAGATGAATTCCGCTATCGCTTGACACGACATTGTTTCACCACGTATATCGTTATTTTACGGCCCGTTACCCTGCTGTCAGTTTATTGTGGTGTCAAATAAATACGCGTAGATACTACTTCAAAGTGAAGGGCACGTTTGTTGACACCAAGCTGTACAAATACTAGTACGCTGTTAGTTGCACGTTGCCTAGATACTGTACGTTCAATCCTAAGTTAGAGTATTTAAGACGCTGGTGCAGTGAATGTGTTGAGAAGTCCCTTCACAGTTCGTTATCTGTACCCACGGAAAATAATTGATACCTGTTGTTCCAGCACTTCTGACCTGTTGGCATTGCACAGCTCCTACTGACCTGTCGGCGACCCTGCTCAACTGTTATTTTTCAACAGATAAGCAATATTGAAAACCTGTTAGTGCGAAAAGCTGTTGCTTACCTACAACAGAGCACGCCAGAGGCGATCAAACATCGCCACCAATATGCAGTATTTGGATTGTTGTAGTGTGCGTTGTGAAGTCGCGTAGCTGCAGCAAACATAGCCAGAGGACTCGCCAAACAGGGCCAGCAATAATTGCCACCCTCAAATTATGGAGGAGGCGAGCACCGGCGAATGGACCCGCTACCGCAACTCGGCGATAGTTTTCTTTTTAGGGCTCTATTGATGCACCTCCGTCTTAAATAACAGGTTAGACAGAGACTGGAACAGTTGAACAGTGATGATGACAGGTGGGTACATAGTAGCTGGAGAGAGGCAACAGGTAAACCGTGCAAAAGTAACAGGTGATAAATATCACCCTGTACCCACAGCAGTTCCGGTGTAGCTCGCCCCGAGTGTCATCGGCGTTAAATGCATAAAATAAAAAAGTAGCAGTTCCTGTAGCGACCACGTCGCCATAATTTTTGAGGTACGTCCAATATACTTCGACGTATTGTGAAATATGTCGGCGGTGCGCTCGTCGGATTTCGTGTTCTCTACTTGTATTGATCGCGACAGGTACTGATGCGCGAGCTGGGTATATTTGCAGAATTCACGTCCTCAATCGTGTATGTTATGCGTACTGTATCTTGTTAGGGTAGTGACCTACTCACAACTATTATTTAATACAAGCAGCATGCTCATTTTCTATGTTTGACAGCAACAATTTATGTATGCCCAATGATTGCATAATGAAACCCATGAAGCCTCCCAAACTACGGAAGATAGCCCACCACCCCGAGAAAATAGCTCAACCACGACTACCGCGTCATGTTCAGTGCATCGTGACGAGATAAGTGGCACTGAATGGCTGGTGATCCGCTCTCGCATTGAACTGCGCGGTGAACGGCGTGTGGAGGTGATTCAGCATGAGAAGTCAGCCTAGCACAATCCCAACTGGCTAGTTAACGCGCGGATGGCCGAAGCAATGCCGGCTTGCATGCATGTACCCCCTGCAATCGAAGCCAACGATAACTCCGGTAACATGGTGCACCCAGGCTGCTGCAATTGCGACTGATCAACCTTGGCTGAATGGCGGGCGCGCGACTGCGCAGTCGATGCACTTGACCGAGGATTTGCTAGGGCTCATTCTTGCACGGTTGAACTTTGGCACCACCACTTCAACCACGAGCTGGTCATGGCGATCGGCGCCTCCTTCCTGTCTGTGAGTGCGCATCGCCCTGGCGGCTGAAGTAGTTAATACATACAGCCAGAGACTGTGGCTCCGCACCCGCTGACCGCCATCTGCCTCAGCTTTCATGCGGAGCGTTGCACTCGCCGCGACTGTCCCTCTCGGACCTGCTTGCACAGTATCTATCGATAGCGAAGCACTGCAGCACACAGGAGTTCTCCGTGATTTCGTTACGGTGCATTACCCAGCACTTCTGCCGAGTTTTCGAAGCCGAGCGATGGCGTCCTTCTTGAAGAGGGCCTCTTCAAGAAAGACCTGCCGCTGACCTGACGACGGGCGGTCCAGATCTCTGTCCACTTCTGCTTTTTAATAAGAAGAGAGTGTAGGAGGATAGTACAAGGCCTTCAACGTCTGTAGATTAAAATTGCTCGCCGCAACGCTTTTCGTTACGCCGCTCGTAGTTTGTACGAGGGCGCCTGCAGCAGATCATGCGTTGTCTGTTTTGGAAGCAAATGTTCAGAAATTCTGAGGATGGACACCGGTATTGAGAGGGTTCACATACGGATGTTCTCAGTTTTTGCCAGTACTGTACGGTCTTACCGCCTGAGTCAAGCTGCCCGCAGACCTCGCACGATTTCCGCTTGGCAACGAGGCATGCGTCACCGTTGAAGTGCATGCACCGTTGTGGGCTCGCTTCAACGTGTCAGGGCATGCACACTCTTGGCGGGGCCCTGCTTTCCCCGAGGGAGCGTGTTGAACTTTTAGTCGCTGTTTTAGTAAGTTTTAGTCTGTGCGCACAAACGGGCAGATCCCGGCGGTAACAGCGCCAGAGCCTTGAAGTCGTCTGCATACATGTACATGTACATGTGTACGTTGTTCTGAGATTACCTCGTTCACCGGTACCGGACAACCGTCCTGGGCATGGTTCATCAGAGCTGGAGGTGTGCTGCCGCGGGACCACTCAACAACCTACACATCAGAGGCCCATCGTTCCTACGCTTTGAGCTCACCGTTGAACTAGACCTTGCCTACGCTGTAGGCCCTACGGGCCCAATGCTTCAACGGGGATGGACTTCCCACGCCTGACGCCCCGCCTAGGTGCTTGAAGCGCTGAGCCTTGTTAAACCCTAGCGACTTACATGAGCTGTGCCAACTGCAACTGCTGTGCTGCTAAACTGCAGACCTCCGGCTGCGGTGCCCGCGGTCTGCTTTAACTCGGCACCGGCAGCGATCTCTCATTCTCGAATTGGCGCCTTTGAGCTCGGAACGCCACCACCGCTCGCCGTCACCAAAGCCTATTCGGTAGCAGTACCCCACCGAACAGCAGCCATGGCTCCCGTTCTTCAGTCGCCGGGCAGCGGCTACGTGCCAGCTCTGACGCCGAGCGTGACCGGCTCGCCGTCAGGATCGGAGGAGCACATGAGCGTCGGCGAGTACCTCAAGTCGCGCGTGACGACGCTCAAGCCGCCCATGGCCAAGGTCGAGAACCCGTTCCAGGTGCTCGGACTGCTCAACCGGCTGCAGTGGATGCAGTTCCTAGTGGCCTTCATCGCTTGGTCGTGGGACGCCTTCGACTTCTTCACCGTCTCGATGACCATCGAGGAGCTGGCCGAGGAGTTCGGCAAGAGCAAGACGGACATCACGTGGGGCATCACGCTCGTGCTCATGTTGCGATCGGTAGGTCGCGTCGCCGGTCTTGAACTGTTGCTGCTTTTGCGCTCGCTAACAGTGTTCTCATTTTCCAGGTCGGCTCGATCACGTTCGGTATTGCGTCGGACCGCTGGGGCAGGAAGTGGCCGTTTGTCGTGAACAACATCCTTTTCATCGTGCTGGAGCTGATGACGGGCTTCTGCAACACGTACACACAGGTGCGTCCACCGACGTCCACATGGCAACACACGCGGATTGCTCACTGGAGGTCGGTATCTGTACGACTTACTCACTCGTGTATGTGTTTCTTGCTCGTGTACGCAGTTCCTGTGGGTGCGCGCCTTCTTCGGCATCGCCATGGGCGGCCTGTACGGCAACGTGGCCGCCACGGCGCTCGAGGACTGCCCTCCGAAGGCGCGCGGCATGATCTCCGGCATGATGCAGCAGGGCTACGCCTTCGGCTACCTGCTGGCCGTCGTGTTCGCGCGCGCACTCGTCAACACCACGAGCCACGGCTGGCGCCCGCTCTTCTGGTTCGGAGCCTGCCCGCCCGTGCTGATCATCATTGCACGCCTGTACCTGCCCGAGACCAAGGTGTACCAGGAGCGCCAGGCCGTGCGCGAGGCTACGCCCAACATCACCAAGACTTTCATCGCCGAGGGCAAGGTCGCGTTCAAGCGCCACTGGATGCTGCTCAGCTACCTCGTGCTGCTCATGGCCGGCTTCAACTTCATGGTATGTGTGTGGTGCCGTCGCGACGTCCTATCACTTAGACAGTCCACGTGATGCTAACCTGTTTTTCTGGTGCTTTGCTGCGTTCGCAGTCCCACGGCTCGCAAGACCTGTACCCGACGATGCTCAAGAACCAGTTCGAGTTCTCGGCTGACGAGGTCACCGTGACGCAGGTGGTCGCCAACCTCGGCGCCATCACGGGTGGCACCCTGGTCGGGTACTACTCGCAGATTTTCGGCCGCCGCCTCAGCATCATCGTCATGGCCTGCATCGGCGCGGCGCTGCTGTACCCGTACAGCTACACGGACAACACCAAGGTCATGATCGCCGCCTTCTTCGAGCAGTTCTGCGTCCAGGGAGCGTGGGGCGTCGTCCCGATCCATCTCATGGAGCTGTCGCCCCCGTCGTACAGCACGCTCATCGTCGGAACTTCCTACCAGCTGGGTAACCTCATCTCGTCCGCTTCGTCGACGATCGAGGCGCGTCTCGGCGAGAACTACCCGCTTCCGCCCACCGCGGAGGGCACGAGCCGCTACGAGTACGGAAAGGTCATCTGCATCTTCATGGCGGTCGTCTACGCGTACCTGGTGCTGCTCACGTTCCTCGGCCCCGAGGCGCGCGGCAAGGAGTTCGACGTCGCCCACGACCGCGACCTGGAGGAGGCCGCGCACGTGAACCGAGAGGACCTCGACAAGATCCTGCAGAACGACGCCGAGCAAGACAAGACCGTCAAGGGCGGATGAGACGGGCCTGTTGGACGGATCGGCGCTCGCCACGTTACGTTAAACGTACCGGTGCAAGTGTGCGTGTAGCTTCGAGTTAACGTTGTCAATGCTACATTTTAATGCGTGAAACACAGCGGTCCTGTTTGCTAAAACGGAGCCTTACATTCACCTGCTGCTGTTGACGTCGGGCCAGCATTGCTTGTTCTCGGTTGCTGTGCTTTGTCTGCTTCGTGGGGTCCATGTGCTGGGGCCCGCCTATTCCCGACCCAGCTGTCCCTATCCCGACATGCCTATCCTGTAGCTGCGAAGCAAAGTGAAGACGCATTTGACAAGAACTTTGAGTGCTTGCTTTTACGGCCAGTTGCATACTAACGTTTCTTGGGACCAGGCTCCAGCTATCTTCCGGTGGGATCAATTATACTGTACTGACTTGAGCTGAGCAATGGCGCCGAGTGCGAGCGCTCTGCGTGGGGAGCGCTTGTCTGCCTGCTTGAACGAGCCGCGGTGACATCGTGGCGTCGCGCGCTCGGCGGGGGGTATGCAACGGTTGCACTTGGCGAGATCGCCGAAACTTCAAGGCTTGCCGGTGGTGGCGAGGAGAAGATGGCGCTGTATGTCTGCCGCGCTTCAACCTGGCTGCTCGACACAATCGGCTTACGAGCGCGTCAAAGCTCTGCTGAAAGCTCCACATTGAAGGCGCGAGCCAGCGTGGGACGGCTGCGAAGAGGACAACTCGATTTGCCAGTGGCTGTGCTCACGTTGATTGACATGGAGTTCATCTCGGTGGCGAGCGGCGAGTGCGCCGCCCGCCGAGCATTTGGTCGCCGCCAGGAACGCTTCTTCCCTTGTGGAGGCGGTCTCGGCCAAACGCTGTCCACCGTAGAGGAGAACCGGTGGCGGCGGCGGTCTCTGCTTCGGTTCCGTTTCTGAAGTTGAGAAAGGCCACCTTGAGGAAAGCATGCGATATGGAAGATGGGCTTTCTGAAGCGCAGCGTCGGGGCACTCGGCCCCCGTCTCTAGTGTCCTCTCTCAAATGGCCACAAGCGCCACGGGCGACACGCTCGCCGCCATCAGCCGCGCCGCCAGCGGAGCGGAGCTCGCGGTGGCCGTCGTATCCGCACGCCCACGTCAACGGAGAAGTTCCACAGCGCATCGGCCGTCGACTAAAGTGCTCGCTCGCTCTCTTAGTCGACAACTGGGGCGAAACGCGCAGAAAATGTCCGCGAGCGCGGGTCGGGTTCTTTTTCCCAGGCGGCGCTCGCCATCGCGAGTTTTGTCCCCCAAACTTAGGAAATTGTCTCCCGAACTTAAGCAATTCTCCAGGATGTTCAACTTCACGTTGCACTTTGGCTGGCGGACAAGCGAATCGCCGAAACGAAAAATGCAAAAAAATGGGGTGGATCCCGTCCTTCGACATCCTGAAGTCGCAGAAAAGGGGATGTCGGTGATGTTGTCCATGTGTACATTACCTGTTACAGCCCCTCTCAGCTTCATCCACTCGTCCCTGATGCGCTTCGCTCCGAGCCGCCCCCGTTCTACACCCGCGGTTGGAGTCGAGCACGATCGACGTAGGGCTTCGCGTCACTCGCCGGCTCCTTTGGCTTCCGGTTGTTCAACCAGGATGCTCTGATCGACGAGCCCGCTCTCCTGGTCCCTTGTGCGCTCGCCGCGAGGCGTAAGATATCATCCATTCTCCAATTAGCCGGCTCGAGCGCACACCGCAGCCAACCCGCCAGCTCCAAGCGACAATGGCCGCCGAGAACAACTCCGTGCCCGCTTCCCCGGTGGACGCCGCCTACGCGGAGGTCACAACACCCCAGATCCACAACACGGTGCTCGAACCGGAGGAGGCGGCGGCCCGCCTGCGTGTGGACCCCACCTACATCCTGTACACGAGCGCTATGCTCGCCTTCGTGCTGCCCCTGCAGTACGGTTGGTCGACCTCGCAGCTCAACCTGCACAAGTTCAACAACGTCAAGGAGTGCAACGCTCGCCCTGTGGCTGAGGGCACGTGCATCATGTTCCCGGGCCACACCAAGTTCCAATGGACCGTCGTCGTCAACGCTTGGATCGTTGGTGGTATGATCGGTGCTGGACTTGTCGGCAAGTTTGCCGATCGCTTCGGCCGTAAGCAGGTCCTGGTCTACAACTGCGGCTTCATCATTGCGGGAGCTGTTATTATGGCCTCGGTGTCGAACCTGTGGCTGTTCGCTGTCGGTCGCCTGCTTGCGGGTATCGCCTCGGGTGCGACGACGGGCAACGTCGGCGGCTACATCAACGAGATCTCGCCGCCTCACCTGCGTTCGCTTCTTGGTGCCGTTCTCCACAGTGGCATCACTGTCGGTATTTTGCTGGTCGCGACTACGTTCTTCTACATGGATTTCCACAACGGCTGGCGCTACATTGCTGCGTTCCCGATCGTCCTGGCAGCCATCTTCCTGAGCATGTCGCCGTTCCTGATGGTGGAGTCGCCGGTGTGGCTGCTGCTCAAGGGCCGTCGCGCTGAGGCTGAGGCCGTGCTCACCCGTCTGTTCGGTGCTGAGAACGTGCCGGTGGCGCTGGAGTGGATCGAGTCGAAGCGCAAGCACGACATGGAGATGCAGTCGAGCACATGGAGTGAGACGGGCAATGAGGTGGTTCGCAGCGGCAAGGGTGTGCCCTTCTCGGAACTGATCGCGCCTCCTCTCCGTCGCCAGTTTATCATTGCTATTGGTATTGCTTGCATGCAGAAGATCACGGGTATCAACACGGTGTTCTACTACTCGTCGGATTTGTTCAGCCAGGCTGGTCTGAGCAACGCCCGTGTCAGCACCATCATCATTGACATTGTCAATATGCTGCCTACGCTGGTGTCGGGTTTCTTCGCCACGCGTTTCGGCAACCGTCGTATGCTGCTGTGTGGTCTGGCCGGCATGTTCATCAGCGCCATCGGTGTGACGCTGTCGCTGTCGTTCAGCTGGTCGGCTCTGTCGATTCTGTTCATTGCGACGTACGTGGGTTCGTTCGGTGTGAGTCTGGGTCCGCTGATGTACGTGGTCATCGCTGATATCTTCCCCGACTACGCTCGTGCCACTGTCTCCTCTATCGGTGTCATGGTTGCCTGGACGGCCAACCTGGTCGTGGGCGTCGGCTACCCGTACATTTCGAGCGCGCTGGACGACCTAGCCTACCTCCCATTCGTGGTGCTGCTGGCGATCTCGTTCATTTTCGTGTTCTTCCTTCTCCCGGAGACGTCGGGCAAGACAAACGACGAGATCCAGGACGAGTTCCGCGCCATTCGCCAGAAGAAGCGTCGTGCTGCGGCCGGAAACTAGTTTTACGTACACTGAAGTGCAAAGACACAGTCGCAAAGGGATCGGCTGCAAAAATACATATACCATACGTGTTGAATATGTCAAGGTCGATTAATCTTCCGTCAGTCTCTGCTCTTCTTTGCTGCCACCTGCAAGGATGGATGCCAGTGGAGGAAGCGCGAATTGGACCCTCGAGACGAGGTTGTAGCGTTGTGCGAACTTAGTTCATGCCCATCGGGGGCAGCTTGCTCCCTCGCGTTTTTAGCTTCGACAGGATTTGTTCCCTCTGCGAGCAGCACGTGGCGCATGCAGGATCGCTGCGTTTGAAGGCCGATCTCTGCTATCTAGCACTCGTGTAGTCTTCCATCGTGTTTCACCATTACATGTATTAGGCTGGCGCACTTGTAAGTAAAGGAGACTACACGGTAGAGCTGAACTACAATAGAGCTCAACCCAGTTAGGTATCTCGGTACTGTGTCAACCTCGTGCTATAGTGTTTCCTGGAGCTCGTACACAACCTTGATGCCGAGGACATCTACGCCGGGTGACCGTTGGAGGCTCCAGTTTTGAACAGGAGTGGTTGCAGTAGGGAACGATTCGTGCCTACTGCAAGCGTGCTGCACTAATGCTTCACCCAGCAAACCCGACGACCAACCCCACGCGAATGTTCGGATCGGATGGTGAACGTACACTTGCGAAAATGCCATCATAAACGATCCTTCACGACGAGATGCCCGTCTATTTCGCCAGTAGCAAATTGTAAACTCGGCCAGCCAAAGTTCCCCAGCGCCCCCCCTCGACTAAATAACGCTGCGGCCAACCTCTCGAGCAACCTTAGTCGAGTTACTTGTGTCGAGTGGCCTGATAAAACTCCAATGTTTGCGGGGTGTTATTTTGCTGCCGGTGCGCGGTCAAAAACTATAAAGGCATGATTCATGCATGACCATGCTTCAAGACGTTGCATTTGTTGCATCTGCAGTGGAGCCTCTTGTTACAGTGAGGCAGCCATACAGTTTGTCCTGACTACCTGCGTGCAGAAGTTTCGCTTCGGTGGTGGGGCTTTCGTCAAAATTCCTGTGCCAGTAGCAAGAATGAAGTGCATCGTTACATCTGCATGTATAACTATCGGTAGGATCGCGTGAGGATTCTTCGACAACGGACAGTATCTGGTGCTGCCAGCGCGATATCAAGCTCGCCATGGACCACGAGCCTTAAAATCCACTCTTTTGTTTTTGCTGGCTTTGCTGTGGTGAGTTTTCACTCCCAGTGAACTTCCTCGTGCCGCTTTCAAATCGCCTTCGCACACTTGGTCGCCGTCACGTCTCAGCACGTGCAAGTGTTGCTCGGGAAGAGGACGGATGTCATCCGCTATTACAGGCTCTGCTTCGCAAAGGCAGATGCTGGGCTTTTGCGAGGGATTCTCTCACCTGGCGAATGCAGTGCTGGGCTCGCTGGAATGCTTGTCGCTGGGCCCACCTCCACAGATACCGCGCGGTTTGCTACGGCTACGCTCCTTGCAACCGCTCGCCTCCGTTGGTCTTATCTGTTTGGAATTGCACCCATTTTCACCCCTCCTTTTCCACCCGGTGCATGTAGCCTCACTATCATCCAAGTGCCGCACCGACGGTATAAACAGTCAGTCGATGGCCGCTTCTGTACCGCCACCAGCTTCGCAGCTCGGGCTCCCGCGCATATCACTGCTGCGCCGCTCGCTCGTTGGTGATAATGGGGCGCACGACGTCCTATCTGGGGCGTTGAATGCACATCCATGCATTGCTAGTGCCCTCCCCTGCGCGATCGGACCAAGCAGTTAGGGATCCGACCGCACAGTATATCCCTCATTCGTCATTTGGCTTTCTTGAGCGCACTCGATTCGTCCAGGTCCAGCTAGCTACCAAGCACCATGGCGGTGGAGACCAAGCCCCCCGCCATATCACCAGTCACCAAGGACCCCGCCTACGTGGAAGTCACGACGCCAGATGGCGCACAGATCGACCAAGAAGCCGTGGAAGCGCGCATGCACGTCCAACCCACGTACATCCTTTTCACGAGCGCCATGCTCGCCTTCGTGCTGCCCCTGCAGTTCGGTTGGTCGACCTCGCAACTCAACCTACGCAAATTCAACAATGTCGACGACTGCAATGCCCGTCCAGTTGTCGAAGGCACGTGTATCATGTTCCCGGGCCACACCAAGTTCCAATGGACCATCGTCGTCAACGCTTGGATCGTTGGTGGTATGATCGGTGCTGGACTTGTCGGCAAGTTTGCCGATCGCTTCGGCCGTAAGCAGGTCCTGGTCTACAACTGCGGCTTCATCATTGCGGGAGCTGTTATTATGGCCTCGGTGTCGAACCTGTGGCTGTTCGCTGTCGGTCGCCTGCTTGCGGGTATCGCCTCGGGTGCGACGACGGGCAACGTCGGCGGCTACATCAACGAGATCTCGCCGCCTCACCTGCGTTCGCTTCTTGGTGCCGTTCTCCACAGTGGCATCACTGTCGGTATTTTGCTGGGAGCAACGACGTTCTTCTACATGGATTTCCACAACGGCTGGCGCTACATTGCTGCGTTCCCGATCGTCCTGGCAGCCATCTTCCTGAGCATGTCGCCGTTCCTGATGGTGGAGTCGCCGGTGTGGCTGCTGCTCAAGGGCCGTCGCGCTGAGGCTGAGGCCGTGCTCACCCGTCTGTTCGGTGCTGAGAACGTGCCGGTGGCGCTGGAGTGGATCGAGTCGAAGCGCAAGCACGACATGGAGATGCAGTCGAGCACATGGAGTGAGACGGGCAATGAGGTGGTTCGCAGCGGCAAGGGTGTGCCCTTCTCGGAACTGATCGCGCCTCCTCTCCGTCGCCAGTTCATTATCGCCTTCGGTGTCGCGGTCATGCAGAAGATCACGGGTATCAACACGGTGTTCTACTACTCGTCGGATTTGTTCAGCCAGGCTGGTCTGAGCAACGCTCGCGTGAGTGCTGTTATCATTGACATTGTCAATATGCTGCCTACGCTGGTGTCGGGTTTCTTCGCCGCGCGCTTCGGCAACCGTCGTATGCTGCTGTGTGGTCTGGCCGGCATGTTCATCAGCGCCATCGGTGTGACGCTGTCGCTGTCGTTCAGCTGGTCGGCTCTGTCGATTCTGTTCATTGCGACGTACGTGGGTTCGTTCGGTGTGAGTCTGGGTCCGCTGATGTACGTGGTCATCGCTGATATCTTCCCCGACTACGCTCGCGCTACCGTCACGTCCATTTGCGTGCTCACCGCTTGGTCCGCTAACCTGGTCGTGGGCGTCGGCTACCCGTATATTTCGAGCGCGCTGGACGACCTAGCCTACGTCCCGTTCGTGGTGCTGCTGGCGATCTCGTTCGTCTTCGTGTTCTTCCTTCTCCCGGAGACGTCGGGCAAGACGAACGACGAGATCCAGGAAGAATTCCGCGCCATCCGCCAGAAGCACCGCCGCGCGGCCGAGAACTAGATCCAGCACACGCTTCGTAGCCGTTTCATTTTGACCATACCATAAAAAAACAAATAACGTTTCACCCCAAGGTTCGTATCTCGACTAGCGAAAGTGTACCGTAAGTTGAAGCTGGCCCATCTCCTCTGGTGTGGCGCACACCGAGTTCAAAATTCCCAAAACCTTATCCGGAATATACACGTATAGAGAAAATAATGGCGAGCGTCTAGCACTGGAAAAATCAGGCGCACTCTTCAATCTGCCGACGCCAGGAAATGGGCGGCAAGCACTCGCGCCCGCAGCCGCAGGGCGACGCCACAGATGCGCGCGACAACCAGCAGCAGCCGCAGGGCGACGAGCTGTCGGCCGAGGCGCGCGCCGAGTTCACGGTGGCCGACATCCACAGCCCGGAGAACACGCGGCGCGCGCAGCAGCTCCGCGGCGGCGACCTCGACCGCTTCTGCAAGTACCGCAACTACTTCAAGAACCACCACATGTCGCTGGCCCGGGAGGTGGGCCGCAAGACCAGCAAGAGCAAGGCGGAGCTGCTGCGCTGGGTCGAGGGCGCCGTGGGGCCGCTGGAGGGCGGCGCGCAGTGCACCAAGGACGAGATCCTGGAGATCGCCATGGTCTCGGCCGCGCTGTCCGAGTACGGGGAGGCCGCGCTGGCCCAGATGTACGACCGCGGCGAGCTGGACGCGCTGCCCAACGTGCCGCTGCACACGCACAACCTGCGCATGCCCGCCAAGCAGCAGGCGTGTCGAGACAACTCGGACGCCGCCAACAAGGACAAGCTGGAGGCGGCGCACTACATCGGGCTGGAGGTCATGCTGCGCCTGAACGAACGTCTGCCGGTGGAGCAGCGCATGGGCGAGGAGCTGCGCGAAATCCTCAACCACCCGAGCAACCTGCGCCTCATGCTGGCGACGAGCAACCAGGTGTTGCACAAGAAGGTGGACGCGATGCTCATCAATGCAAAGGACGCGGCGGAGCAGAAGGAGACCAGCAACAGGCAGAGCCGCAAAATCTCAGCGCGCGAGTATGACCGCCTGGTGCAAATTGCGAAACACGCTCAGGATGAGGGGTTCCAGGACGCCATGATCGCAGCCAACGGTCATTATTTGTACGTGAGTTTGAGGCAGCAGTTTAACCGACTTGACGTTGGCGACAGACCCAAGCTGTGGGATATTGAAAAGGATAAGCGCGATCTGCGTCAAATTCCTCGCAGTAGATTCCGGTCGCCATCGCCAGCGCCACATCCACCAAGGACCCCGCCCTCACCGGAAAAGAAAGCAGACCCGAAACCCAGAATGGCTCAAAACAATTCGCCCTCGTTGTCCCCGCTTGAACCGGAAAGGAAACACCGAAGCCCATTTTCCCGCTTGGCAGCAAAAATATTCCGCTCACATAGCAAGAAGAAGAAAAAGCACGCAGCAAGTGCTCGATCCGCTTCGACTACAGCGATGGCATCCTCTGAAGAGCCCCCTCGACCAGTCAAAGTGAAGGTTCCAGTACGTGGAACACCCAACAAACAGGAGACAAAAGGAAGTGGTGTATCGGTGAAAAAGAACGCTAAACGCGCAGTTACGGCGTCTCGAAAGGAAAAGTCAAACCAGGCGAAACGAAAACCACCTCGGCCTCGCACGACAAAACAAGCACTTGCCAGTCATACAAACAAAGAGAGCGACTTGAGTGAGGGCTCCTCCTCAGAGGACAGTGATTACGTTGACGATTGCTCTGAAGAAGACGTCAAAACGGAAACTAGTAGTCGGGTTTACCACGTCGGTCCTCGTGGAGGCAAATACTACATCAATGGGACGGGCAAGAAGGTGTACGTTAAGTAAAACAACGTGAGCCCGGGACACAGTGAGCGTCGCAGTGGTGAACGAATTTCTGCAGCGGATCCGAGTGTGTTTGCTGTTCCTTTGCAGCCATGCGCATGGTGAACAGCAGTTCGCTCCTCCCGTGGTGATTGTCTGGATTTGAAACGCGAAGCTCTTACGGCACTACCGGTACTGAATAAGTTCCTGCATCCTCTCCAAGGTCTGTATGAAGGCTCTATCTAGTCTGTGACGACACTCCCATCGAAGACCTCGATATTTGCTGGCAATGGAGTCCGGGCACTTGAACAGTAAGAAACACAATACGGAGAGATGGATTCGACGAAAGCGACAAATATAATAGGAGACGGTGACCACTTTATTGACTGAAGGAAATAGCAAAATGACCATAGTAAAACTGCATGTATTATACTTAAGTAGATAGATTGCGCAGACTGCTAGAATGAGCCCGTAGTGGTGGTTCACTTGTGGTGGACTTGGTTGGCAGCGGGTGGACACACTCTTGGTGTGTTGTACGTGTACAACGCATCCATCTGTTGGGTTAAACTGTTACTTTTCATTAAAAGTAAAAGCTTTTACCACATGAGACGGTTAAAAGGTTATCCCTCCAGTTAACTTTTAGCCCTTTCACTACTACGGATGCATGCTCATATAGCTTAACGTTGCCGTTTACGTAACGTGGTGGCGCTGTACCATCCTCCCTTGGCGGTCTTGTTGTGTTCAGCGTCACTGTCCAGGGTCGACACGCCGCGGTCGCGGCAATATCCTGAATGCGACTGCGGTGCTAGTTACTCTCATCCCGGTTCGACCGCCCTGAGCTAATAGGCTAGGCATGAGCTCGACAGAGCAAACGTCGTTTCTATAGTCGCACACGAAATCGATCGTTCTTTCGCGCAAATATTAGTAGAAAGATCAAGATGGAGTGGGCAGCAACAGCGATCGCAACTCAATGTGGAAACGAACATCTAGTTTTCTATATATCAAAAGATAGGGACTCGACAACACATCTACACTTGGTCTAGACTGCAGCAGTACACGAGGACGACAGTAGCAACGGCAGTAGTAGTAGGAGGAGAAGCAACGCAACGGAAGGAAGGCGCCAGTGACAGCAATCGCAGTGAGAGGCCACGCCGCACAGTGCACGCTATGCGCGGGGGCACCTACGCGTACGTGATGGTGCTAGTGGAGTACTTGCAGAGCGACCCCGACGGACCGGCACCAAGCTTCTTGGGCTCACCCGACGTGGATCCCTGCGACCACGCGCACACGTCCACCTTCTTGCCCTTGATCTTGATGTTTTCGATCGTGGCCTGGTCGCTCCAGTTCTTGTTCACAGTCACAAGGCTCACCTTGCCGTTCACGGCGTACACGTTCTTGACGCTAACCTTGCGCGACTTGTTGCCGCACGTGCCGCACGAGCGGTAGAGCTTGCCGAAGTCCTGCGCGTAGAACCCCTCGATGGACACCGAGCCCAGGCCGTTGTGCTGCACCACCTTGTCGTCGGCCGAACGCGCACCGCCGCCGATAACCTTGGACACGCTGCTGGCCGAGCCGCCCTTGATGCTCAACGCGTCCTCGCACACGTCGTCCCACCAGACGTTCTCGATGGTGCAGCCGCTCTGCTCGCAGTGCACGCCCTCCATTTGGTCCTTGCCGATGATCACGTTCTTCAGCGTGGCGCCCGGCTCCACCATGAACACGGCGGTCTGCCACCCACTCTCTTTCTGACCGCCGCACTTGATGTTCGAGCGCTGGTACGTCTTCATGCCGCCGTCAAACACCTCGCCCTTCTTGACGGTGTAGGGCTCCGACAGGTAGACGTTGCCCTTGCTGGAGGGCCACGATCCGGTCGGCATGGCGGCCGCCTCGGAGCGCATGGACGCGCCAGAAGCGACGGCAGCGGAGGCAGCGAGTGCGGCAGCGATGGCGGAGAGTGCGTTGACCATGGTTGGGCGATGGAGAGCAGTTCTTGAAGTCGGTCGGTCGGTCGATTGGCTCGTTGGTTGGTGGATTGCTGCGAAGTGAGCAAATTGAATAATGACTGAGAGCGCTGCAGTGGTGGTGGCAGCGGTGGCGGCGGCGACGACTGAGGCCTGCCGCCGGAGCGTTTCCTCCCGAATGCCAGATGCTACGGCTGAAGCCTGGGACTGCTTCTTCAGTCGACCCCACCACGGGGCCCTTGCTGTTGTTGGCCGACCTGTCCGTCCACACGAGCGGTCGACTGGCGTGACTGACCTCGGTGTGCTTGTAAGCAAGTTGCACTGCGAGCTGTCACCTGTCGATCCGTGCCACGGAGATGTGCATCTGGGTCGCGACTATAAAATCAATGAGCTCAACGACGCGAACTCAGACAGCGAAAAGAACGGACAGCGGAATCCGCTGTCAGTCGGCCGGCAGCTCGTCCTGACGCCGTCGCACCACAAAGGATGCTGCACGGTGCTCGAGTTTCGGGATACCCCCTGCTATCAGCACATACTGGGTGACACACATATTTGATCGTTGCTCGCCGCTGGCTCCGTTTAGTTACCGGTCTCGTCGAGACGGTGGCATGGGCTCACTGTACCGAGCCGCTGCGCGCAGCCTTTCTTTGAAGCTAGCCCGAAGGCCTCAAGATCGCCGCCTGCCACCGAGGACAGAGGTTGGGGAGCACGGAGAGCACCTCAGCAGCTCATTGCCGATTAAACCTAGTCGAGCTAATTAGTCGCTAATCGAGATACGAAATGCATCGCGTACTACCACGGTGCACTGCCGCGAGTAAAGTAGCTCGCAGACCAACACCAGGGTCGCCAAGCGTTAGCGTTCTCAGAGACCCGATGATTTGCGAGAAGCGCGCAAATGCAACTGCATGCGGAAAAGCGGTAGTCACGCACGACGCTAAAACTCTTCATCTCTCCTCGATCAACACGACGCACCTCATCCTTTTATTAAAAAGTTGTCGAAAATTAGCTCGGCAACTAGCGCGGGTAAAAGGAATCGATACGAGAAGTAGCGCTTACCGCACACACTTGGACACAGCATTCGCTGCTCAGGAAAACTATACACGGGGCACCTACGCGAGCAGGTACATGTATTATTCTTTCGCGCAAATGTTAGTCGAGGAACTGAATATGAAAGCAACATTGCGTAGCATCTGCAACAGAAGGTGAAATCGAATATCCGAGACGACATTACATCTACACTTGGACTATTGCAAAACGGGGGAAATAGGTAGGGTAGAGGAACGGGTATTAACATCAGCCTAGCCTAGCCCGAGACGGTCAACGCGAATTGGCAACGCGATCGTTTCCACTCGCGTCCAGGATATTTGTTGCGGCTACAGCAACATTACTGAAAAGACTGGGGTGCGTCGTATTGATCGAGGAGAGATGAAGAGTTTTAGCGTCGTGCGTGACTACCGCTTTTCCGCATGCAGTTGCATTTGCGCGCTTCTCGCAAATCATCGGGTCTCTGAGAACGCTAACGCTTGGCGACCCTGGTGTTGGTCTGCGAGCTACTTTACTCGCGGCAGTGCACCGTGGTAGTACGCGATGCATTTCGTATCTCGATTAGCGACTAATTAGCTCGACTAGGTTTAATCGGCAATGAGCTGAGGTGCTCTCCGTGCTCCCCAACCTCTGTCCTCGGTGGCAGGCGGCGATCTTGAGGCCTTCGGGCTAGCTTCAAAGAAAGGCTGCGCGCAGCGACTCGGCACAGTGAGCCCATGCCACCGTCTCGACGAGACCGGTAACTAAACGGAGCAAGCGGCGAGCAACGATCAAATATGTGTGTCACCCAGTATGTGCTGATAGCAGGGGGTATCCCGAAACTCGAGCACCGTGCAGCATCCTTTGTGGTGCGACGGCGTCGGGACGAGCTGCCGGCCGACTGACAGAGGATTCCGCTGTCCGTTCTTTTCGCTGTCTGAGTTCGCGTCGTTGAGCTCATTGATTTTATAGTCGCGACCCAGATGCACATCTCCGTGGCACGGATCGACAGGTGACAGCTCGCAGTGCAACTTGCTTACAAGCACACCGAGGTCAGTCACGCCAGTCGACCGCTCGTGTGGACGGACAGGTCGGCCAACAACAGCAAGGGCCCCGTGGTGGGGTCGACTGAAGAAGCAGTCCCAGGCTTCAGCCGTAGCATCTGGCATTCGGGAGGAAACGCTCCGGCGGCAGGCCGCGTCGACAGGATTTGCGTTGGTGCCTCTGTCTTGGTGCCCTGGGGATCGCCCATGCAGGCCTCAGTCGTCGCCGCCGCCACCGCTGCCACCACCACTGCAGCGCTCTCAATCATTATTCAATTTGCTCACTTCGCAGCAATCCACCAACCAACGAGCCAATCGACCGACCGACCGACTTCAAGAACTGCTCTCCATCGCCCAACCATGGTCAACGCATTCTCCGCCATCGCTGCCGCACTCGCTGCCTCCGCTGCCGTTGCTTCTGGCGCGTCCATGCGCTCCGAGGCGGCCGCCATGCCGACCGGATCGTGGCCCTCCAGCAAGGGCAACGTCTACCTGTCGGAGCCCTACACCGTCAAGAAGGGCGAGGTGTTTGACGGCGGCATGAAGACGTACCAGCGCTCGAACATCAAGTGCGGCGGTCAGAAAGAGAGTGGGTGGCAGACCGCCGTGTTCATGGTGGAGCCGGGCGCCACGCTGAAGAACGTGATCATCGGCAAGGACCAAATGGAGGGCGTGCACTGCGAGCAGAGCGGATGCACCATCGAGAACGTCTGGTGGGACGACGTGTGCGAGGACGCGTTAAGCATCAAGGGCGGCTCGGCCAGCAGCGTGTCCAAGGTTATCGGCGGCGGTGCGCGTTCGGCCGACGACAAGGTGGTGCAGCACAACGGCCTGGGCTCGGTGTCCATCGAGGGGTTCTATGCGCAGGACTTCGGCAAGCTCTACCGCTCGTGCGGCACGTGCGGCAACAAGTCGCGCAAGGTCAGCGTCAAGAACGTGTACGCCGTGAACGGCAAGGTGAGCCTTGTGACTGTGAACAAGAACTGGGGCGACCAGGCCACGATCGAAAACATCAAGATCAAGGGCAAGAAGGTGGACGTGTGCGCGTGGTCGCAGGGATCCACGTCGGGTGAGCCCAAGAAGCTTGGTGCCGGTCCGTCGGGATCGCTCTGCAAGTACTCCACTAGCACCATCACGTACGCGTAGATGCCCCCGCGCATAGCGTGCACTGTGCGGCGTGGCCTCTCACTGCGATTGCTGTCACTGGCGCCTTCCTTCCGTTGCGTTGCTTCTCCTCCTACTACTACTGCCGTTGCTACTGTCGTCCTCGTGTACTGCTGCAGTCTAGACCAAGTGTAGATGTGTTGTCGAGTCCCTATCTTTTGATATATAGAAAACTAGATGTTCGTTTCCACATTGAGTTGCGATCGCTGTTGCTGCCCACTCCATCTTGATCTTTCTACTAATATTTGCGCGAAAGAACGATCGATTTCGTGTGCGACTATAGAAACGGCGTTTGCTCTGTCGAGCTCATGCCTAGCCTATTAGCTCAGGGCGGTCGAACCGGGATGAGAGTAACTAGCACCGCAGTCGCATTCAGGATATTTGCCGCGACCGCGGCGTGTCGACCCTGGACAGTGACGCTGAACACAACAAGACCGCCAAGGGAGGATGGTACAGCGCCACCACGTTACGTAAACGGCAACGTTAAGCTATATGAGCATGCATCCGTAGTAGTGAAAGGGCTAAAAGTTAACTGGAGGGATAACCTTTTAACCGTCTCATGTGGTAAAAGCTTTTACTTTTAATGAAAAGTAACAGTTTAACCCAACAGATGGATGCGTTGTACACGTACAACACACCAAGAGTGTGTCCACCCGCTGCCAACCAAGTCCACCACAAGTGAACCACCACTACGGGCTCATTCTAGCAGTCTGCGCAATCTATCTACTTAAGTATAATACATGCAGTTTTACTATGGTCATTTTGCTATTTCCTTCAGTCAATAAAGTGGTCACCATCTCCTATTACATTTGTCGCTTTCTGAGTGGGACGTCAATTAATAATAACGTCAATCTTTCGATATTTGACCCAAATCAACAATTGTATCAATTATGGATCATTAAATTCATGCGTTCTCAAATATATTTAATTATATTTAAAATTGTTTACTTATTTCATGCCTCTTACTGATTCAACTTGAAAGTATTATTTCCGTGGTGAATACTTTTCCGTGCGTTTGATGGGCTTATCCGGATCCCTTGCCGTGATCATCTAGTGCGTCGAGGAGCCCGAGTTGACGAAGTTAAAAGTCAATTTCTCGACGGTTGTGTTGTTGCGATGCTTGCTCAATAGAAAACCATACGTACTCCAAACTCGTTCAGCAGCTGATGAGGGCGTAAGGACGTTGTCGCCCTGATAGTGATCTGAGCGAGAAGCGGAATCTTCCGATTGGCCGTAGTGGTGCCAGTAGGCGAAGCCATTAATATGTGTGAACACTTTGATTCACGTTCCGGGTTTGGCTGCAATGCGATCACTCAACATTGATGTACGTCAAAACGTCCAGTCTGCAACAGGAAACAGCCGCGATTTCCTGCACCACTACGTGTAGAACTTTGAGATGAACTCTTGTAACTGCCTTGTCGTTTTGAGCTTGTCGACATGGTCAATGCTGAGTGCTCAAGCTCTAGATTGCTTGCCATCATGCTTCTGACCCGACTCGAGTCACGAGTCACTCGCTTGTCAAGGTGTCAAGCATTCAGGGGGGATGGCATCCTCGTGCAAAATGGATGCGAAAATAACAGAAATAAATGGTTTCAATATATTTATTGAGAAGGGTTTTAGTCTGAACAATGATTTATTTCCTGTCAATAAATATAATTTATTCGCATAATTGGTAAATGGTCTTCGACCAATAATTGCGACTGAACTGAAACGAAAGTATTTTAAAACAATTGATTGAAAATTTCGGGTCTGGCTGCAAGAATTGATACCTCGTTGAATCGAATCGTCGTCCGAAATTAGCGGTTGCAAAACTTATCGATTCGAATCCGTCTGAAATTAGCGCCGAAAGAGCTTTTGGCTCGGGTTTTGAGACTTGACAGTCGGCGAAACCTGAATTTCCGAAAATCCGAAATCCGAAACTAGGCCGGGAGAAACCCATTCCCGAAATTAACTCGGCGAGCCTGCCAAACAGGCGCACACAAGAACGCGCCATAGATCCTCCAGGATCCTGGAGGAGCTGTTTTGCATACTTCCGCCGATATACAAGTTTGTGCGTAGTGAAATACGTTTCTGGGTAGTACATTTGGGCCCGACACTTGTGAACTTCCAGGCAGGCGCCCACGTTCGCCGCCGCGTCATGATCGGGAGGGACCTCGCGGCGAGGGTGAGGCAGCAGCGGGGGTGGCGGAGCGCAGGCACGGCCAAGGCCGGTCGGTCCCGATCCACGCGCGACTCGATACACCATTTGACGACGAGTGCTTCGCAATAACTTCACACGGGTAAACGCTGTTCTTTCAAGCCTGCGAACGCCGGTCGCGCATGGAGAGCGTTTCTTATTTTATTCAGTTATTTATTTCCTCACCACTATCTATTTGCCGTGATCAGCTTTAGTTGATGGCTTGTCCTCAACGCGCAAACGCTGTCTGCACACGTGGGGAGGAATACCTCCCCACTAGCGCTACGAGCCACCCGTTGCGTATTGCCCGCAAAATCTACGGTGCGCGCGGACCGGACGCTTCTACAGTACAGGCATTGCCTGTCACGCAATGAAGCCGATGCACGAGTTAGAGAACTTCTCCATTTTAGTCAGCAGAGGCCAGCCAATCACTGCGACTAGCGCCACGCGTTTCACTTCATTTCGCGGTATCACGTTATGCTGGCATGTTTGACGGTCACCACGAGCCCCAGGCGAACACTATTTTCCGATTGGCTTTGGAGTGCACAGGACAGGCTGACGATGCACCCCGCCCGGTCGAGATCCACCAAGACCAAGCAGCCCCGCTATGACACCTTCCTTAACCCCAACTATGATGATGTGGACGAGACCAAGCAGAGACTGCACGACGCAAGCGCCAGTACACCCGATGCTGCGTCTTTCCTGTCGCGACTCTTCTTCTCGTTCGCCAACCCCCTGATGAACACTGGCAACTTGCGCCAGCTCAACTTCGAGGATCTGTGGGAGCTCAAAGGAGACATCCGATCGGCCGCAGCATTGAAAGATTTCGTGGAGCACTACGAGCGCCACGATAAGTCCATTATCAAAGCTATGACAACTGCATACGGCGCCGAGTTCCTACTTTGGGGATTAGCGATGCTGTTCTCGACTGCGTGCGGCCTCTTTGCACCTGTGGTTTTGAACCACGTCATCAGTGCTCTCTCGATGGTTGAACTCGACTTGAACGACCTCAGTATGTGGCTCGGCGTTTTCTTCGCCTCACGCTTCGTCAATGCCGTCCTATCGACGCAAATGAACTACGCCTTGGAGCTGATAGCGCTGCGTCTGACAATGGCGTTGAAAACACTGCTATTCCAGAAGGCAATGCGCCGCAGTCTTCGAACGAAAAACGACCCCGATGCTGTGGACATCTCCAACTTGTTGACTTCGGACATCAATAACGTGTTGTGGGCTGCATTTCAGGTTAACAAGCTGTGGATTATCCCGATTCAGATCATTGTGGCTGTGTGGCTGCTCTACCTCGTCATTGGTCTCGCTGCGTTTGCTGGGCTCACCGTCATCGCGGTATCAATGCTGATGAGTTATTTCGTTGCCAAGTTCTCGGGAGCCGCTTTCGTCGACCTCATGAAGAGCAAGGACGACCGACTTAGTGTTATCAAGGAGGTATTTAATGCCATACAGATTGTGAAACTCAATGCGTGGGAGGGAAAATTCGCCGAGAAAATCCGAGCCGTCCGCACCATCGAGTTGTCGGCTGTGCAGCGATTTCTCTATCTTGGCGCCGTCAACATAGCTATTCTGTGGTCATCACCCCTGGCAGTATCGGCCGTATCCTTCGCTGTGTATGCGATCACCATGGGCAAAGTGTTGACTCCAGCCAAGGTGTTCACTGCTATCGCACTCTTCAACATGCTTCGGGATCCGCTAAGAGATCTCCCCACAGTTATTCAGATGTTCATTCAGGCCAAGATTTCGATCAACCGATTCGCGGATTACCTCTCGCTAGATGAATTCAACCCGACCAACGTCGCACGCGATGACCCCGCGCAGCCAGACGAAGTTGTGATCGCTGTTGAAGACGGTACCTTCGGTTGGACACAGGAGACAGCACTGCTAAACCACGTGAACCTCACCGTAAAGCAGGGTGATCTACTCGTTGTGCACGGCTCCGTCGGCAGCGGCAAGTCTTCGCTGTGTTCGGCGCTGCTGGGAGAAATGAACAAACTGGGCGGTAACGTGTTCGTCCGGGGACGAGTTGCCTACTACTCACAGGAAACGTGGATCCAAAACATGACTATCCGCGAGAATATTCTCTTCGGACTACCGTACGACAAGGAGAAGTACACACGCGTGATCGCGGCATGTGGCTTGCTGCCAGACCTCAAACAATTCCCCGGAGGTGACGCGACGGAGATCGGTCAGAAGGGAGTGAACCTTTCGGGAGGTCAGAAGGCTCGCGTGTGCCTGGCCCGCGCATGTTACTCGGATGCCGACATTCTGCTGCTCGACTCCCCGCTAGCTGCTGTGGACGCGATCGTGCAGAGCCAGATTTTCGGTGACTGCATCTGCAACTTGCTGGCGGCCAAGACGGTGGTGCTTGTGACGCACAGTGCCGACATCATTGCGAGTGAAGCTGCGAACATGAAGGTGTTGGTGGAAGGTGGTAAGTTGTCGGTCGCTCGGCATGATGTCGCTTTGCCGCGGTGCTCGTACACTCTACCGCTGTCTCCTCGTTCAGCAAACGACGACGCTAGTCACGATGGAGAGAGCAACGCTAACAAGGATAGGGATGCTGGCCGACTGATTGACGACGAGGAGCGTGAGGAAGGTCGCGTGTCCAAGGAGGTGTTTTCGAACTACTTCGACTCGCTCGGTGGTGTCAAGGTTTGCATCTTCCTTTTCGCGGTGCAGACGCTGTGGCAAGTTTTCCAGATCGGGAGCGACTTGTGGTTGAGTCACTGGACCGGGCAGAAGAACGGTTCATACAACCCAGAGGATACCGTGTACAACGTGAAGGTGTATGCTTGGCTTGGTGCTGGCACTGCGATTATGGTGCTGGTCCGTACTGCTACCGTGGCAGTGGTCGGTCTTCGGGCGTCACGACAGCTATTTGACAACATGACGGCGTCCTTGTTGAAAGCTCCTCTTCGCTTCTTCGACGCAAACCCCATTGGACGCATCGTGAACCGCTACGGCGATGACATGTCGGCCGTGGATTTCATGATATCGTTTGCTTTACAGGAGTTTCTGGGACTGCTTTTCTTCACGGCGTGCCAACTGGCGACTGCAGTGTATATGATTAACTTTTTGGGCGCTCTCATCATCCCGCTCGTGTGGGTCTACATAAGGATTGGGAATCATTACTTGGCTCCTTCGCGAGAGACGGCGCGTTTGTGGAAAATATCGGCATCTCCCATTCTTAGTTACGTGAGTCAGTCGGGGGATGGCATCGCCGTTATCCGTGCGTTTGGTCAAGAAACGGTGGAGCGCATGGAAGCCGAAAACTTCCGCCGCAATGATGTGAACAGCAAGGCTTGGTTTGCCCAAATGGTGTTCAAATACTGGTTCCAACTGCGCATGCAGCTTGTCGGATTTGGTGTCGTGACCCTCGTGGTCTCCAGCTTGGTGTATCTGCACAATTTCCTGTCGCCAGGTCTTGTAGGGTTGGCTTTCACGTACGCCCTCAGCGTTGATGGAAGCCTTTCCAGCCTCATCATGTCGTGGTCATGGTTGGAGATTCAAATGGTCAGCCCGGAACGAATTATCGACTACGGCTCAATCCCCGCTGAGGGAAGTCAACGGCCACTCGTGATTGAGCCCGATGCCTCCTGGCCTCGTTCCTCCACCGTGCAGTTCCAGGATGTCGTGTTCAGCTACAAACAGGGCGGCAAACCCGTGCTCAAGGGTCTGTCCTTCGACATCCGCAACAACGAGAAGATCGGCATCGTCGGACGCACCGGCGCGGGCAAGTCCAGCCTCACCATGGCGCTCTTTCGCATCAACGAACTGGTGTCCGGCCGCATCCTCATCGACGGCGTGGACGTCGCGACCATGCCGCTGCGCACGCTGCGTTCGAACCTGTCCATCATCCCGCAGTCGCCAGTGCTGTTCAAGGGTTCGCTGCGCGCGTACATGGACCCGTTCGACGAGTTCACGGACGCCGAGATCTGGAGCGCGCTGGAGAAGGTGGACATGAAGACGCAGGTGTCGTCACTCGAGGGTCAGTTGGCGTACGAGCTGAGCGAGAACGGCGAGAACTTCAGCGTGGGCGAGCGGCAGATGCTGTGCATGGCTCGCGCGCTGCTGACGCGGAGCCGCATCGTGGTGATGGATGAGGCGACGGCGTCCATCGACCACGCGACGGAGAAGAAGCTGCAGGAGATGATCAAGCGCGACTTCCGTGATGCTACGGTGTTGACGATCGCTCATCGGTTGGGCACGGTGCTGGACTCGGACCGGATCATGGTGCTGAGCGACGGTCGCGTGGTGGAGTTCGACAGTCCTCGCAAATTGGTGAAGGATGGGAGCGGCGTGTTCTATGAGCTGGCAAAGGAGGGTGGGTGGTTGCCGAGTCTGCAAGATTAGAGAGGATGGAAGCTGCCGTGTACAGTCTGCTTGTTGACAATCTATCTTGTTAATGAGGTGGCTCTCATGCATGCATGCTTTCCCTGAGTTTGCGTTCGGTCTACAGATATGCTGCCGGTAACTCATACATCGAAGTTCGCCGCTTGAAGTCTTCAGAGTCTTTGACATACTCAATCGTCGTGTTAGACGCTGGTTCCGTGCACGCACCCAGCGCCATAGCAGCCATGAGACCAGCCTGGCTCCCGTTATCGAAGGCGGACCAGCCAGTCTCAGAACAATCCTCAAGCTTCTCCAGGCGCGTTTCATTTCCGTAGATATGCACGCTTAACTTCTTCCGCATTGCGCCTCCAGCGCGAATATAATCGTCGAAAAACTGGAGCACATCAGATAGTTGCAGCGTACGCACCAGCCTCGCCAACTTCGTTTTGCGTCCAAACTCATACTGGTGGTTGGCAATTTCCACCAGTAAGGCTTGCACCTCTTCCTCCTGATTCTTGGGTTTCTCGATGTATCCCTTCACTACAGCCTGGATGTGCTTCTGCAGTTCGTCACCGCTCATACCAGCAATCGTTTTGCGGAGTTCAGCCCAAAACGTTTCAATTCGTTGCTCAATGAACTCTGGTGGGGCGACGTTGGATTGCACGACAATTTTGAAAGACTGCACACCATTCCCGCGCGATGGTGTCGAGTACACGGTGTACCCAAGCTGCTCCTTCGTGCGCAGTTGGTCAAAGAGAGGTTCGTCCACGATTTGCGAGAACAGAGCTAGCTTCGCTCGATCCATGTAATTCTCCACGCCGATCTGGTAGATGCAATTCACAGCGCAGTTTGCGTTCTCTGGGTTGGGATGCACGCACTTATAAATGTAGTGCACTCCACGGGAAAGCTTCACCTGTCGACCACTCCAGTACTTTTTCGATGACGGCATAATCAGCGCTCGCGGGGCTCGAACTTGATCCACAATGATTCCAGCAAGATCTACCGCCGCGGACTTAGTCAAATTGCCGTACAGAAGAATATCGCAGTAGACTTGTCGAAATATACGCTTCGAGTGCGCGATCACGTCACGGAATGAGCAGTTTCGGATGGCTTTAACGATGTCATCGACGCTCCAGCTCCGTTCGTGCAGCAAGTTAGATTCTTGCTGAACCGCATGTCGGTGTGCTTCTTCCAGACGCATGTTTTCGAATGAGCGACACTTGGCGTGCTTCACCCGTTCGAAAGCTTCGTCGCCGATGTGATTCTCGAAACTACCCATGACTTCTAGGATCCGCTGAACAAGGATAGGCAGTTTTGAACTGTATCCTCCAGTACTCAAGTAGATATTGCTTCCGTTAAGACGCAGCTTGTAATTCATTCCTGCCAGTAGCGCGTCGTATGAGTACTCATTCAGCTCGTCTTTCAGGCATGCAACAAACAATGCCGAGAGAGCATAGCTGTACGGAGTAGGGTTCACTTCGGGTGAGTGGAAAGTAGCAACGGCGAACGTGCGGGGCTTTTTAAACTTGACATCTGGCTTGTACCACACACGGCAAAACTCGTCGTCGCGGATGATCTGTGGGTGCTGGTTGTGTGTGTCCACGGTTCTGTCGTCCACCAGGTCAAGCTCAGTCACCACGAATGCGTTCGGATGCGGTAAAAACAGCTCAGAGTTCGTTCCCGGACTTGCCATCTCTTCCAAAAACTTTAACGAGAGCGGTGTTTCGCGGTATTTGGTACCGTACCATTTCTCTTCACTGGTGGCGCGATCTTCCAGTGTCTGACACGCGACGAGTACTCGCATCTGGTCCGGTGTCATCAGCTTGAGCAGCTCGAGAGCTTGCTCCCATTCATAGGGGAAGTACAGTACTCCCTCCGACACAATGTCGCGCTTCGAGAAAGTGTGCATATTTCCGGCCACCACGCTCGTGAAGTCGGCCGGGGGGCTCTTGCTTTGAAACATGTAGTGCGTCTTCGACATGGTTTCGAGCTCGTCAAACATCCACTTTTCCCAGGGCGACGCCAACATCAGCTGCACGTACTGGAACAAGGCTTTCAGCACGTCGTCCGCGCGTTCGATGCCGTCCTCCGTGACGTCGAAGCTCACAACAAACAGCGAGAACTCGTCGTAGTCCTCCACAATGCCCGCGTACACGCTGTTGGCCCACTTTTTCTTCTTGAGGTGCGACAGCAGCGAGCCCTGTCCTTCGTGGCCGATGAGATGGCTCAGCACCGACGTGTGCTGCTGCGAGTAGCCTTTGCCGCGCAGCGGGGGCAGCACCCACGACACCTGGACCACCTTCCAGTCCATGACGGGGACCACCTCCAGCCGCCTGGCCAGCTGGTCCACCGTGTAGGGCTGCTCGTGGTCGAACACGGGGCTCTTCCTGCCCGAGTTGGGGATCTCGGCGAAGTACTCGAGCACCCAGCGGCTGAGCGTGTCGACGTCCTCCCTGCCGTACACGACGAGCGTCATGACGCTGGCCGAGTAGAACTCCCGGTAGAACTCGAGCAGCGCGGCTCGCACGTCGACGCCCTCGTCGGCGGGCGTGGCGCCCAGCGTGTCCTTGTTGCCCACGCCGAACTTGTGGTACGGGTGTCTGCGGTTGCCGAGCCCGCGCTCCAACTGGTTGATGCGCCAACTGTCGTCCTGCAGGTAGTTGGCGCTCTCCGAGTCCACGGCGTTGAGCTCGCGCTCCGTGGCGCTGGGCGTGAAGAGCGGCGCGACGAAGAACTGCGCGAAGCGGTCGAGCGCCTCGCGCAGGTGCGCGGCGCCCACGTCGAAGTAGAAGTTGGTGTCGCGCCCGGACGTGAAGGCGTTGCTGCCGCCGCCGCGCGCCGTGAGGAAGGCGCTGTAGCTGTTCTCGTCCGGGAACTTGCGCGTGCCCAGGAACAGCATGTGCTCGCAGAAGTGCGCCAGCCCCGGCAGCGCCGCCGGGTCCGAGTGGAAGCCCACGCGCACGTCCATGGCGGCCGACGCCGTCTCCGTGGCCGCGTCCGACACCACCAGCGCCCGCAGCGCGTTGGGCAGCGTCACGAGCTTGAACTGCCGCTCGTCCAGCGACGACACGTCGAGCCCGTCGGCCGTCTGCACCACGCGCGGCGTCGTCATGGCTCGCGGACTCGGTCGATGCTCAGCTTGTGCGCCAGTGGGTGGTGGGGATGGCTACATTGGTGTGGCAGACCCCCGTAAAGTGTGTACGGTACATAGTGTATCCATGCCATCTGCTGCTCCCAGTTTGCGAATCGAGAAATTGAGTCGTCACATTGCGGTTTGCGCCATACATGTATATGGTACTCCCCAGCAGCATGTCTCCGCGTTCGTTGCACTGCGCATTCCAGCGGCGAGGGCAACCAGTACATGTACCTAGATACTGTACAGTAGAGTCGGCGTTGAAGTGACTGGTGCCCCCCTCAAACTCTGGTTACACAACGGCATCATAAAAAAACAACCGGACCCGTATGTCAAACAACGATTTCATTCTGAATGTCCAAATGTTGCGGTTGGGGCTAACGAATCGTTGACAGCGTCCTGGACAGTCATGCACGATTGCGAAAGTATGGAATGTAACGCGAGCTCAAGATGAAAAGCGTCATGTACACTGCACGAACCCGACTGACTGTTAAGGGGCAGCACGCCAAGCATTGGTCATGAAATGTATGAACTAAAAATCTAGGTTAGCCATGTCAAGAGCCTACTCGCACTCGCAAAATAATAAAGTTGTGCCACCTTCGACATGGAGATAGCTAACGTTTCCTAGAGGGCTACCTTACCAAGAGATTGCAAATCTCGGTGTGTCATATGAGACTTCAACGGGCAGTAAGTGCCCCGCCCCGCCCTTACAGGGCATGGACTGAACGGCAAGATGTAGTTCGGCCGCCCGTCCAAACTCGCCACACTGGCATTCTCCACCTCTCGCTCTTTCGCGGACGCGCGCAGGCACAAATGATAAATGCCGCTTTCGCGTTGCTGCTCGGCGCCTGCTCGCTGGTTGTCGCCGTGGCGGACCCTCGCGTGATGATCGAAACGACGTACACAGCCACAGAGGGTTTGAACGACCTGGCCAAGACAGCGTGGAAAGACAAGGGAGGGAAATACATGGGCACGGCCACGGACCTCAAGCAGTTGAGCGACCCGTACTACCTCCAGGTGCTTAACGATACCCATGACTTCGGGATGATCACCCCAGCAAATGCAATGAAGGTGCGTTCTGTGCCGCTGCCAATTTGTGTGTGCGTGTGTGTGCTTCCAAGGTTGCTTACACTCAACCGTGCGTGGATCGTAGTGGGATGCTACGGAGCCGAAGCAAGGTGTCTTTACGTTCGATTATGCCGACAAGATTGTTGCCTACGCTAACAAAACAGGATCTCAAATCCGTTGCCACACTTTGGTTTGGGTACGTGTAAACAAGTTTTAACTTTGCAGTATGGCTGGTCTGCATACTGACATGTATTTATTTCGACTTCTGTAAACACACAGCACCAGCAAGTCCCAGACTGGGTGAAGGTTCTTGAGAAGGCTGAGCTTCTGAAGGCAATGTCCACCCACATCACCAAACTCATGACACACTTTGGAAACTCGTGCACTGCCTGGGACGTCGTAAACGAAGCCATGAACGAAGACGGTTCGTACCGCGAGTCGTTCTGGTACAAGAAGACGGGCAAGGAGTACATCGAGACCGCCTACAAAACTGCCAACGCCGTTAAGGCCGAACTGGGCCTTACGGCCAGGCTATATTACAACGATTACAACATTAATGTTGTCAACAACAAGTCCGACGCTGTGCTAGATATGGTGACGAAGTTGAGAAGCCGCAAAATTTGGGTCGAAGGCGTCGGGTTTCAGTCTCATTACAGCAACAACGACACCGTGGCGGGCGCTAAAATCTTCGATAACCTCCGTCGTTTTACTGTTAAACACATGGACGTCGCGATCACAGAGCTGGACGTGAAGACGAGCACGGTCAACCCCACTGTGAGCGAACAGCGGGAGCAGGTGGGGATCTACACGAACGTTGTTTCTGCTTGCAAAAAAACCATGAGATGCGTCGGTGTCACGGTCTGGGACTTCGTGGACACCTACTCATGGATAAACTCGTCGGCTCCGTTGCTGTTTTACCAGCCTGACGGACCTAGCACGCCGCTAGTTCGCAAGGCAACGTACGACGCTGTCACCGCAGGCTGGATACTGTAATCTGCCAGACCATAGCGGTACGAGTTTTGTTTCGATGTCGATTGGCACCACAGTGGTAATGGTTGTACTTACACGTAGCAATTTGCTACGGCCAAACTAACGTGCAGATGCTATCTTGCAACAAAACGAAGATGCTTCGAGTACTTTGCAGCTTAGGTATGGGTAGAAGGGCGGGTAATTGCTTATCAGACTGAAGGCGCTGAGCCATGAAATTATGAAGACAATAAGTCTATAAAGACAGCAACCTGCTGCTAACTTGTTGGTCTACGCAACTTTGCCGTGTTGGCATCGACATAAACACCTTTACCCAGACAACCCAGATCTGTTCTCGACTTACAAAATCCAACCTGCAGTGACAGCGTCGTACGATGCCTTGCGAACGAGCGGCGTGTTGGCACCTTCGGGTTGGTAGAACAGCAGAGGGGCCGATGACTCAATCCACGAGTAGGTGTCCACGAAGTCCCAGACCGTGACACCGACGCACCGCTTAGTTTTCTTGCAAGCGGAAACGACGTTCGTGTAGACGTTCACCTGCTGCTGCTGCTCGCTCACAGTGGGATTGGCCGTACTTGTCTTCACGTCCAGCTCCGTGATCGCGACGTCCATGTTCTTCAGAGTAAAACGGCGGAGGTTGTCAAAAATGTCGGCGCCCACCACTGTATCGTTGTTGCCGAAGTGAGCCTGGAACCCGACGCCTTCGACCCAGATCTTACTGCCCCTCAATTTCGTAACCATATCCAGCACTGCGTTGGACTTGTTGTTGGCGACCTCGATGTTGTAGTCATTGTAGTACAGCGTTGCCTTGAGGCCCAGCTTCGCCTTAACGGCGTTGGCAGTCTTGAAGGCGGTCGAGATGTAGTCCTTGCCCGTCTTCTTGTACCAGAACGACTCACGGTACGTGCCGTCTTCGTTCATGGCTTCGTTGACGACATCCCAGGCGTAGCACGAGTCGCCAAAGTGTGTCATGACCTTGGTGATATGGTTGGACATCGCGTCCAGCAGCTCAGCCTTCTCCAGACTCTCCACCCACGCGGGCACTTGCTGGTGCTGTAAACGCACAGTGAACCGTGTCAGTATTTCTAGCCAGTGTCTCACATCTCACTATCGTCAAAACCTACCCAAACGAGGGCATGGCAGCGGACTTGAGCTCCCATTTTCTTAGCAAAGGCAACAATCTTGTCGGCGTCATCGAACGTGAAGACACCCTGCTTGGCCTCAGTGGCATCCCACTACACAATCCACACAACTACGTTAGAACGAAACCACTTTCATCGTAGTTCGTGCACAGCACACCCACCTTCATGGCATTGGCCGGGGTGATCATTCCGAAGTCTGTGGTGTTGTTCAGCTCCCCAGTGTAGTACTTGTCACCAAGCTGCTTGATGTCGGTGGCCGTGCCCATGTACTTGCTTCCCATCGACTTGGCCAGATCGTTCAAGCCCTTGGTGTCCGTATACGTGGACTCGATCATCACTCGGGTCTCCGCGGAAGCGGCGGCCAGGGTGCTGGCGCCCAGGGCTAACGCGATGGCAGCGTTCATCATATTCGAGGCAAGCGCGCGTCAAGAAGTGAGGAACGAATAATGGCCAGGCGTCGACACAGAGAATCGGGCGCGGACAAACCACATCCCATCGCAAAATGCTTTCTTGCCGCTCGGTCCATGCAGCGTTAGGTAAGGGCGAGCCATTATTGTCCCTGGAAATGCACAGGGACTTTGTATTGACTCCCTATCCACGGGAGCAGGCAGTGACTCATGCCGATGGAGGCTCGCACAGAGAAAATTTTGCTCCATGAACTCTCGAAAAGCAGGTGGACCAATAGCATTTCACTGGCAATGCATGGAGGTGGACCAAGCTTCGTTCGTGAAACCCTGGGGCGATGTGTATGGCACATCTGGTTTCTGCGATTGCATTGCCCGACGTAACACCGCCGGCAACATGCACCGTGGTGTCCGTTTCCAGTCTTGACGCCGTCACTTTACCATACATGAAACGAGTGGTCAAACTTATTGTAAAACAGCGCTGATGGTGGTGACGTTCGTGAAGACGCAGCCAAACTGTGACTGAAGTATGCTACAAAGCTAGCCTTTTAGCCAGTTAGTGGTTAAACTGTTGTAGATCGTTGACCAATTTAAGGATACGCTGTCGTTAAAACTCTCGTGCGTGTAGGTTCAACACGCTATCATATATCAAGATACACTTACATTTACACCAACTTGTCCAGATAACCTCCTTCCTTCGCCAACTCATAAAACACGCCGCTCCCATCCTTCACCAAGTTGTGAGGACTGTCGAACTCCACCACGCGGCCGTCGCTCAGCACCATGATGCGGTCCGAGTCCAGCACCGTGCCCAAACGATGAGCGATCGTCAACACCGTAGCATCACGGAAGTCGCGCTTGATCATCTCCTGCAGCTTCTTCTCCGTCGCGTGGTCGATGGACGCCGTCGCCTCATCCATCACCACGATGCGGCTCCGCGTCAGCAGCGCGCGAGCCATGCACAGCATCTGCCGCTCGCCCACGCTGAAGTTCTCGCCGTTCTCGCTCAGCTCGTACGCCAACTGGCCCTCCAGCGACGACACCTGCGTCTTCATGTCCACCTTTTCCAGCGCGCTCCAGATCTCGGCGTCCGTGAACTCGTCGAACGGGTCCATGTACGCGCGCAGCGAACCCTTGAACAG
This sequence comes from Phytophthora cinnamomi, assembly GCF_018691715.1. Classification (NCBI taxonomy): domain Eukaryota; phylum Oomycota; class Peronosporomycetes; order Peronosporales; family Peronosporaceae; genus Phytophthora; species Phytophthora cinnamomi. The sequence goes on from NW_027151037.1 coordinate 602,217, forward strand.
CACTGGCGACTGCGGGATGATGGACAGGTTCGAACGCAGCGTGCGCAGCGGCATGGTCGCGACGTCCACGCCGTCGATGAGGATGCGGCCGGACACCAGCTCGTTGATGCGAAAGAGCGCCATGGTGAGGCTGGACTTGCCCGCGCCGGTGCGTCCGACGATGCCGATCTTCTCGTTGTTGCGGATGTCGAAGGACAGACCCTTGAGCACGGGTTTGGCGCCCTGTTTGTAGCTGAACACGACATCCTGGAACTGCACGGTGGAGGAACGAGGCCAGGAGGCATCGGGCTCGATCACGAGTGGCCGTTGGCTTCCCTCAGCGGGGATTGAGCCGTACTCGAGAATGCGTTCCGGGCTGACCATTTGAATCTCTACCCAAGACCAGCACTGGACAAGACTGGCGAGACCGCCATCAACGCTAAGAGCGTACGTGAATGCCAGTCCCACCAGACCAGGAGATAGGAAGTCACGCAGGTACACCAACCCGGACACCACGACGAAAATGACACCGGAGCCTATTAGCTGCATACGAACCTGGAACCACTGTTGTGTGACAGTCTCGGCAAACCAGCATTTACTGTTCACGTCGTTGCGAACGAAATTCTCGGTGACCATACGCCCAATGGTATCCTGGCCGAATGCACGAATGATGACTACACCTTCCTCCGACTGAGAAACGTGGCTCAGAACGGGAGAAGATGATACTTTCCACAAGCGCGAGATCTCGCGAGACGGAGCGAGATAGAAGTTGGCGATCTTCACGTACATCCAAATCAGTGGGATGATCAATGCACCCAAGAAATTCATGGTGTACACGGCTGTTGCAAGCTGGCAAACCGTGAAGAAGAACATCGCCAAAACGCTTCCGTATGCAAACGGAATCATGAAATCCACGGCCGACATGTCATCGCCGTAGCGGTTCACGATGCGTCCAATGGGGTTTGCGTCGAAGAAGCGAAGAGGAGCTTTCAACAAGGACACCGTCATGTTGTCAAATAGCTGTCGTGACGCCCGAAGACCGACCACTGCCACGGTAGCAGTACGGACCAGCACCATAATCGCAGTGCCAGCACCAAGCCAAGCATACACCTTCACGTTGTACACGGTATCCTCTGGGTTGTATGAACCGTTCTTCTGCCCGGTCCAGTGACTCAACCACAAGTCGCTCCCGATCTGGAAAACTTGCCACAGCGTCTGCACCGCGAAAAGGAAGATGCAAACCTTGACACCACCGAGCGAGTCGAAGTAGTTCGAAAACACCTCCTTGGACACGCGACCTTCCTCACGCTCCTCGTCGTCAATCAGTCGGCCAGCATCCCTATCCTTGTTAGCGTTGCTCTCTCCATCGTGACTAGCGTCGTCGTTTGCTGAACGAGGAGACAGCGGTAGAGTGTACGAGCACCGCGGCAAAGCGACATCATGCCGAGCGACCGACAACTTACCACCTTCCACCAACACCTTCATGTTCGCAGCTTCACTCGCAATGATGTCGGCACTGTGCGTCACAAGCACCACCGTCTTGGCCGCCAGCAAGTTGCAGATGCAGTCACCGAAAATCTGGCTCTGCACGATCGCGTCCACAGCAGCTAGCGGGGAGTCGAGCAGCAGAATGTCGGCATCCGAGTAACATGCGCGGGCCAGGCACACGCGAGCCTTCTGACCTCCCGAAAGGTTCACTCCCTTCTGACCGATCTCCGTCGCGTCACCTCCGGGGAATTGTTTGAGGTCTGGCAGCAAGCCACATGCCGCGATCACGCGTGTGTACTTCTCCTTGTCGTACGGTAGTCCGAAGAGAATATTATCGCGGATGGTCATGTTTTGGATCCACGTTTCCTGTGAGTAGTAGGCAACTCGTCCCCGGACGAACATGTTACCGCCCAGTTTGTTCATTTCTCCCAGCAGCGCCGAACACAGCGAAGACTTGCCGCTGCCGACGGAGCCGTGCACAATGACTAGATCGCCCTGCTTTACGGTGAGGTTCACGTGGTTTAGCAGTGCTGTCTCCTCCGTCCAACCGAAGGTACCGTCTTCAACAGCGACCACAACATCGTCTGGCTGCGCGGGGTCATCGCGTGCGACGTTGGTCGGGTTGAATTCGTCTAGCGAGAGGTAATCTGCAAATCGGTTGATCGAAATCTTGGCTTGGATGCACGTCTGAATAACAGTCGGCAAGTCTCTCAGCGGGTCACGAAGAGCGTTGAAAAGTGCGATAGCAGTGAACACCTTGGCCGCAGTCAACACTTTGCCCATAGTGATCGCATACACAGCGAAGGACACTGCTGAGACTGCTAAGGGAGAGCCCCACAGCACGAAAATGTTGACAGCGCCAAGGTACATGAATTTCTTGACAGCTGACAGTTCCGTAGCCCGCAGCTTGTGGATTTTGTCAGCGAACTTGTCTTCCCACGCGTTGAGTTTCACGATCTGAATGGCATTGAAAACCTCCTTGATCGTCTTCATGCGGTCGTCCTTGTACTTCATGATGTCTTCGAACGCACTTCCCGACAATTTCGCAATGATGAAACTTGCCAACATGAAGAGAGTGATCACCGCCAGGCCGGCGAACGCAGCGAGGTCGATGACAGCGTACAGCATGTAGACCACCACCACGATCTGAATGGGGATAATCCACAAACTGTTGATCTGGAACGCTGCGAACAGCACGTTGTTCACGTCGGACGAGTAAAGGTTCGAGATGTCCACTGCCTTGGACTCGCACTTGCTCTGGATGCTCCGACGCATGGCCTTCCTGAAGAGCAGCGCCTTGAGTGTCACCGTCAGTCGCAACGCGATCAGCTCGAGGTAGAACCTCATCTGGGTCGCCACGACTGCGTTGACGATTCTGGACGCGAAGAAGACGCCGAGCCACACGCTCAAATCGTACATGTCGATCGTCGGGGACGCGAACACCGTGATCACGTGGTTCAGCACCGCTGGGGCGAACACATTGCAAGCGGTGGTGAAGAGCATCGCCAGGCCGCAGAGCAGGAACCGCCCCCCGTAGGCGGTCACCATGGCCTTGACGATAGACTTGTCGTGGCGCTCGTAGTGCACCACGAACTCGTCGAACGCAGCAGCTGAGCGGTTCTCGCCCTCGAGCTCCCACAGGTCGTCGTTGTCGAGCTGGCGAGTGTTGCCAGCGCTCATCATGGGGTTGGCGTACGAGAAGAAGAGCCGCGACCAGAAGGACGCCGTGCCGGGCGTGGCGGACGAGGCATGGTGCAGTCTCTGCTTGGTTTCATCCACTTGGTCGTTGACGCTGGCGAACGTGGAGTAGCCGGGCTGCTTGGCCTTGGTCGCGGGGGACACGATGGACGTGGTGTCCGTCTGGGCCAGCACCGTCATGGCGGGAGCGACTGGACTTGAGCTCCTCGAGGCCGATCGACGACTGGCCGTGCCGCTCCGCTGCTCTCCTGCTTGGTCCTGCGTGACGTTGCGTGCAGAGCCCGCGCGGCGGATGAGTGTGCGGGCGACATAGAGGATCCGAGAGTCGTGTGCCACGGCTTGCCAATCAACCGAACGTCAGCAGCTTTAGCATGAGAGGTCCAGCACCGGGAAGACGCGGCTGACAGTCAACTTGACTGGCTGCGAAAGCTGTGGTCCAGTGTCTCGTCACATGAAGGTCTCCGCTGGCCGGTCGTCTACATGTGCACACACTTCGCATAGGTCCAAGGCCCAGCGGCTGCATCGATCTACATGACGAGTCAAGGTGTATTCATCGACTGTTAGCAGAGTTGCGCTAGATATCCTCCTTCCTTCGCCAGCTCGTAGAACACGCCGCTCCCATCCTTCACCAAGTTGCGAGGACTGTCGAACTCCACCACGCGACCGTCGCTCAGCACCATGATGCGGTCCGAGTCCAGCACCGTGCCCAACCGATGAGCGATCGTCAACACCGTAGCATCACGGAAGTCGCGCTTGATCATCTCCTGCAGCTTCTTCTCCGTCGCGTGGTCGATGGACGCCGTCGCCTCATCCATCACCACGATGCGGCTCCGCGTCAGCAACGCGCGAGCCATGCACAGCATCTGCCGCTCGCCCACGCTGAAGTTCTCGCCGTTCTCGCTCAGCTCGTACGCCAACTGGCCCTCCAGCGACGACACCTGCGTCTTCATGTCCACCTTTTCCAGCGCGCTCCAGATCTCGGCGTCCGTGAACTCGTCGAACGGGTCCATGTACGCGCGCAGCGAACCCTTGAACAGCACTGGCGACTGCGGGATGATGGACAGGTTCGAACGCAGCGTGCGCAGCGGCATGGTCGCGACGTCCACGCCGTCGATGAGGATGCGGCCGGACACCAGTTCGTTGATGCGAAAGAGCGCCATGGTGAGGCTGGACTTGCCCGCGCCGGTGCGTCCGACGATGCCGATCTTCTCGTTGTTGCGGATGTCGAAGGACAGACCCTTGAGCACGGGTTTGGCGCCCTGCTTGTAGCTGAACACGACGCTCTCAAAAGCAATCGTACCAGCATTGGGCCATGGTTGAGTCGGCTCAATGACGAGGGCGCTTTGCTGACCCTCTGGAGGAATTGCGGCGTAGGTCATGATCCGTTCGGGACTGACCATCACGATTTCTAACCACGACCACACATGCACTAGTCGGGCGAGGCGGCTATCAATGCTCAGCGCGTACGTGAATGCAACGCCTACAAGTCCAGGTGAAAGGTAGTCGTGAAGGTAGATCAAACATGACACAACAGCAATCACGACGCCGCAGCCCACGAGCTCCATGCGAATTTGAAACCACATAACGACCACAAAATCGGAGAACCAAGCTCGCGCGTTCACATCGTTGCGTGAAAAGTTTTCGGATATTGCTCGGTCCACATATTCTGGTCCAAACGCTCTGATCGTGGTCACGCCTTCCTCTGCTTGCGATATATGACTAAGAACTGGAGATGACGCCACCTTTAGCAGTCGAGAAATCTCGCGGGATGGCATCAAGTAGAACGTGGCAAACTTGATGTATAGATACGCAAGCGGGATGATGAACACAACCAGAATTCGCACGATGTAAATCGCTGTTGCGAGTTGAAAGCATGTGAAGAAAGCTGCCACCAGTAAACTTCCTGTCGCGAATGGGATGTCAGTTTCGACCGATGCAATGTCTCCCCCAAAGCGGTTGACGACCCGGCCGATCGGGTTCGCGTCGAAGAACCGCAAAGGCGCGTACAGTAGCGCATGGGCGAGCAAACGAAAGAGATCACGAGAAGCACGAAGGCCTGCAGCCGCCACCGTAACAGCACGTGCGAGCACCATCAAAGCACTGCCTCCACCCAACAGCGCATAGACTGTCATGTTGTACTGCGTTCGAGAAGCGTCGTATGCATTGCCCTTTTGGCCAGTCCAGTGGCTTAGCCATAGATCACTCGCAACTTGGCAGCCCTGCCACACTGACTGGATCACGACCAATAGCACCATCACTTTCGGCCCTCCCATTGCGTTGAAATACTGCCAAAAGACTGCCGCAGACACCCGGCCTTCCTCACGCTCTTCGTCCTCCACAAGCCTGCCGACATCCTTCAAGTTTGTGTCGATGAGCTCGTCGTCCTTGGGGGTTTTGTCACTGCACAGTGAAGACTGCATCGCAGCATGAATTCTGCGATGCTGAATGTCTTGCCGCTCAAACTCGACGTGGCCCCCAGAAACCGAAACTTTCATATTTGCCGCACCGGACGCGATCACATCTGGATTATGAGTGACGAGCACCACCGTCTTCTCTGCTAGTAGCCCGCAGATGCACTGACGAAAAATTGCATTCTGAACCACTGCATCCACGGCGGCTAGAGGTGAATCCAAAATGAATATATCTGCGTCGGAGTAACAGGCACGCGCCAAACTCACGCGTGCCTTCTGGCCGCCAGACAGGTTGATTCCCTTTTGTCCGATCTCCGTCGCATCGCCACCAGGGAATTGCTCCAGATCCGGAAGAAGGCCACACGCTTCCAGGACATGTTGGTATTTGCTGCTATCGAAAGCTTGCCCAAACAGAATATTCTCTCGAATCGTCATATTTTGAATCCACGGCTGCTGCGAGTAGTATGCCACCTTGCCATTCACGGAGACCTTGCCTCCCGTTTTCTCCATTTCACCAAGCAAGGCAGAACAGAGTGATGACTTGCCTGAACCAACCGGTCCATGAACTACGATGAAGTCACCTTTCTTCACTGTGATGTTCACGTTGGTCAGCACAGGCATCGCACCGGCGCTCCACGCGAATGTACCATGCTCGACAGCAATTGCGACATCTGCTGAAATCGATGTGTTGTCGTAAATCACGTTGGCCGGGTCGACTTCGTGAAGCGAGAGGTAGTTCGACATGCGATCTAGAGAAATCTTCGCTTGAAGACACTGCTGAATTACGCTCGGAAAATCTCGCAGAGGGTCCCTGAGAGCATTAAACAAGGCGATGGCTGTGAACACTTTGGCGGCTGTCAGAGCTTGATCCATAGCCAAGGTATACACAGCAAACGAGACCATCGATACGAAAATCGGTGACGCCCACAATACGAAAATGGACCCACAAAGAGAATAAACAAAGCGCGCCAGAGCTTTCAGCTCTAGTTCGCGTAGAGCGCTGAGCTTTTCTTCAAACTTCCCCTCCCATGCGTTGAACTTGACAATCTGAATGGCGCCAAATACCTCCTTGACGAGTTTCATTCGCTCATCCTTGCGTTTCATCAATTCCTTGTACGATCCACTCGTCTTCTTCGTGAAGAAGAATGCCACCAGCATCGACAGGGCAATGACGACAAGCCCAGCAAACGCTGCTACACCAAGGACGTCGTACAGCATGTAGACCACGACGCCGATCTGGATGGGCAAGATCCACACCGTGTTAATCTCGTTCGCAACGTAGATCACCCGCTGGATATCCGACGAATAAATGTTAGCGATGTCGACAGCCTTGTCATCGCCGCGGCTCTGAATGCTGCGTCGCATGGTCTTCTCGAACAGCAGCGCTCTCAGCGACACGGCCATGCGGAACACCATCAACTGGAGTTGGAAGTCCACGTGCGGCGATACGAGCGCGTTGGCCAGGCGAGAGGCGAAGAACGCGGCCAGCCACACCCCAAGGCTCGCCAGATCCATCTCCGGCGCAGCGAACGCGTCGATCACGTGGTGCAGCACGACCGGGGCGAACAGGATGCAGGCCGTCGTGAAGGCCGAAGCCAGTCCGCAGAGCAGGAACCTCCCGCCGTAGCCGTGCACAATCGCTCGCACGATCGACTGGCCGTGCCGGTCGTAGTGGCGCTTGAAGTACGCGTAGGCCACGGCCGATCGACTCTCGTCCTCGAGCTCCAGCAGGTCGTCCTGGTCCAGCTGCCGCGCGTTGCCGGTCTGCATCATGTCGTCTGCGTACGAGAACACGAGTCTCGACAGCAGCGACGCCGACTGTCGACACGGCGGCTCCTTCGCCGGCGCGCCGAGGAACGTGGCGTATTTGCGAGAGGGATCGTCTTGCAGCAGCATCTTGACCGGAGGTGCCGCCGTCGACGCAAATCCGGGAATGGCGGCTCGTCGACGATGGTCCCATCAACCCACAAACGACGGGAGCATTGTGCGTTCGTCACTGAAAAGTTAGTTGCATGATGGCTCATCAAAATGGGCGCGCACCAGTCGATAGCCGCCAGCACCGACCAGCACGTTGTCCTCGACCGCTGGAATGACTTGGATGGTGCTGATTGGCCGTGCGCGTACGATGTTGACGATCAAGCGAGTCACTGCAGGAGTTCATGTACATGTGCTGCAGCCCGGCTCAGCAATGCTTCAGTCGGACCGGCGAACACCAATCACCCGTGCGCGCCAAGTGTTAAATGAGACCCTTGCGACTTCAACGCCAGCGACCACGCGCCATTGATGACCCCGCGCCTTCACTTCAGCTCTGGCCCCGTCATTCCGTCTCCAGCCTTCAGCCTTCAGCCTTCAGCCTTCAGCCTTCAGCCCAGCTTCAGCTTCAGTGTCACCGACCGCAGAATGTCCGCGGACACCATCCACGCCTACGCCGCCTTCGACCCGTCGGGCGAGTGCAAGCCCTGGCAGTACGAGCCTCGGCCTCTCGGGGCGGAGGACGTGGAGATCAAGATCTCGCACTGCGGGATCTGCGGCTCGGACGTCCACACGCTGGAGAGCGGCTGGGGCCCCGCCAAGTACCCCGTCGTCACGGGCCACGAGATCGTGGGCGAAGTCACCGCCGCCGGCGCGGATGTCAAGCACCTCGCCGTGGGCGACCGCGTCGGCGTGGGGGCGATGGTCTGGGCCTGCCGCAACAAGGACCCCAGCTCCCCGTGCGAGGAGTGCGCCGACGGCTTCGACCCGTACTGCCAGGACGTCGTGATGACCTACAACTCGCTGTACAAGGACGGCTCCAAGGCCTACGGCGGGTACGCGGACTTCGTGCGCGTCTCGAGCGACTACGCGTTCAAGATCCCGGACAACATCCCGTCGGATGAGGCGGCGCCGCTGCTGTGTGCGGGCGTGACGGTGTTCGCGCCGTTGAGGCGCGAGGGCGTGAAGCCTGGAGACCGCGTTGGTGTGATCGGCATTGGCGGCTTGGGCCACCTCGCTATCCAGTTTATCCGCGCGCTGGGCGGTGTGCCTGTGGCCTTCTCTCGCTCTGCCAACAAGGAGCAAGAGGTTCGAGCACTGGGTGCTCAAGACTTTTACAATCTGAGCGACCCCGACGACGCGAAGCGGGCAGTCAGGTCTGTCAACATGGTGGTGCTGACTGCGGACGCTAACAACATGCCGTACGACACGTACCTCCAGCTTCTTCGACCGCGTGGCACGTTCATCATGGTTGGGCTTCCGAACGACAAGCTCATCTGCAGCCCGGGAAGCTTCGTGAGGGACGGCAAACGGCTCGTAGGAAGCAAGATCGGAAGCCCTCAGGACGTGAAGGAGATGCTGGAGCTGGCCTCGAAGGAAAACGTGCGCCCTGTCATCCAGAAACTACCGATGGACCAAGTTAACGCTGGCCTGGCCATGGTGCGTTCGGGCAAGGTTCGCTACCGAGTCGTACTCGAAAACCCCGTATCTAACAAGTCGTCATCGAATCTGTAAACCGGGACGACAACGAGATGCCTTCAGCAATACAAAGGCAATGGTGGTCGGTGTCACGTGCTATTAAAATGTATTCATTCTGCCTGTGCATGCACATACTACGAAGTAGTAGGAGAAACAAGTGTGCAATTTCCCTCAACACCTAGTTCTCGAGCACGACGCGGTAGCGCACGCTGCCGTCACGAACCTTATCCAGACCCTTGTTCACATCGCTCATTGGCAACTTCTCGATGATCGGGCGCACATTCGCCGTGGCGGCCAACTCCAGCATGTCTTTGATGTCCTGGATGCTGCCGATCGCGCTGCCGCGAACACGAACCGCGCGAGGAACTAGGAACCACGGCGTGATCTTCACCTGGTCATTGGGCAAGCCGACCATGATAAACGTGCCGCGCTTGCGCACCAGGCTCAGATACAGGTCGTACGGCATGTTGCTGGCATCAGCCGTGAGCAGCAGGAAATCGACGCTGCCTTCTGCCTTCTTCTGCTGCTCCGGGTCGCTCAAGTCGAAGAACTCTTCGGCGCCCAGCGAGCGGATCTCCGTCTCCTTTTTCGACGAGCGAGAGAAGGCGATCGGAGTCGCACCCAGTGCACGGATGAATTGGATGGCGATGTGACCCAGGCCACCAATGCCGATCACACCGACGCGGTCGCCGGCCTTCACGCCCTCCTGCTTCAGCGGGGTGAAGACCGTGGCTCCGGCGCACATGAGAGGAGCGGCTACATCAGAAGGCAACACGTCCGGGATTTTGAACGCGTAGTTGTTGTCCACGCGCACGTAGTCGGCAAACCCGCCGTACGACTTGGCACCATCCTTGTAGGTGCCAGCGATAGCCCACATCAAGTCGTCACAGACAGCGTCCTCGCCATCAGCACAGTCGCGGCAGTGCTTCTTGGGGTCGCGGTTGAGGCAAGCGTACACCTGAGCGCCAACTCCAACGCGGTCGCCAATAGCGAGGTGATTCACCTTGGACCCGGCCAGAGTCACCTCGCCGATGATCTCGTGGCCAACAACGCACGGGTACGGAGCAGGGCCCCAGCCGCCGTCGATCGTGTGGAGATCCGAACCACAGATACCGCAGTGCGAGATCTTGATCTCCACGTCTTCGTCACCGAGTGGGCGGGACTCGTACTGCCACGGCTTGCACTCCCCACTCTTGTCAAGCGCGGCGTAGGCGTTCACGGTTCTGGGGGCAGTTGACATGACAGGAACGCGAGTTGTTGAGAGATGGTTAGTTGGTTGCTTGGTGAAGGCAAAATTGAAAGTGAGCAATGACCACTGCGGGTTGATTCAAGCCAACACTGGGACTGTCGTTTACGGTGTGACGCCGATTGCGGATCGCCATATGAATGCGACTTACTCCACCGGCATGATGATGATGATGATTTACGTGTTCGCGTAACCAGTTACACTGCACCTAGACTCTGTATAGCTAAGTGGCAACATAATCCACCGGTATGACCGCTGCATAAATGTACACACTGCACGTAACCATTTGCCTCCACAATCAATGTCGGTTGCGGGGCGGAATGATACAATGGTGGCACTCCTGGGAACGCCCGCCGATGCGAATGTCTTACTTTGTGCTTCTCCTGTAGACGCCGCGCTTGTGAACAAGCGTTGTACAGTGTCCGTACAAGTTGTATGGTACAACGCGTTGCACCACCAGGATAAACATTAATTTGAGTGCCAAACGAGAATTACAAAAAGCATTCCTCGTATTCGCCAAGTCTTCCGCAGCAACCATGACGCTAATTGTACACCAGCACGAGATTACACCTCGCAGACTTGTTGTTATCCGGGTTGGTCACGTAGGTATTTTTTCGGTTACCTTTTGTTGCCGATTTGAACTGGGTCTGGATCAGATACTATTTGTTCCCATTTGTGATTTGTGTATACTCTAATCGATAGAATCTGATCATGATCTAGATCCCAGATCCGAGAAAAAGTTATTAGCAACCTACGTAGAAACTACTTCTAGACTACACAAGGACAAATTTGAAGAAAGTCTTTTGGGTCTGCATGATACTGTATTCGCGGTTACCTATTTTCCGGGTCGTATACGGATCGGACTTTAGGTCAGGCTTTTCGGGAGGATTGACGTACAATGTGAAGCCCTCGACAAGTGAGCTCCTCGTTTGCACCGCATGGCGGGCAAGGCGTCGGTAAATAGATGATACTTACTTCGCAGTGCAACTACTCCGGCCCACGCGCCGACCATTACAGACCACCGCTTCGCTCCGGTTGCAAACGGTCTCTCTGAGGCCTCTTCGAATGATGTCGTCCATCCTGTGTTTCTTGTCTCTACGTGACACCGAAAATCACCTAGATTTAAGTCTGCAACAGACTGTATAGGTACAATTCGGTCGCCCCGAGCTACAAAAGCAACAAGCCAGGCGTGATGAAGACTACCACAACATTTCATCTTAAATTATAATCTCAAACTATAATGCTAACCGTCCGAACAAAGTCAAGGTTACCAGTTTTAGTTGTTACAAATTACGAAATAGTCCAACTATAAGCTAAATTTAATTGACCTAAATACCCTTTGAATGTGTATAATATACACATTCCGGAAATATTATTTCCGGACCAATTATGATGTATTTTCTTGACCCGTTCATCTGGTCAGAATATATCGGTTATATAACCGAATATAATCTGATCCCTGACCCAGTTCAAATCGGCAACCGATCTGCTGAAAAATCTACCATTTTTTTCCGTTAAGGCTGAAAGAAAAATGGCAAGGTCTATTAATACTCCCCCTCACAGCGAACTGTGGCTAGCTATATACGTACCTAACCCTAGTTCTCGAGCACGACGCGGTAGCGCACGCTGCCGTCGCGAACCTTGTCAAGACCCTTGTTCACATCGCTCATTGGCAACTTCTCGATGATCGGGCGCACATTCGCCGTGGCGGCCAACTCCAGCATGTCTTTGATGTCCTGGATGCTGCCGATCGCGCTGCCGCGAACACGAACCGCGCGAGGAACTAGGAACCACGGCGTGATCTTCACCTGGTCATTGGGCAAGCCGACCACGATGAACGTGCTGCGCTTGCGCACGGTAGATTTTTAAACAGGTCTTATTTAGGGCAGGTCTTGGATTTGATCATGGTGTACTTTTTCTTTGAACAAGTGATTGGATCACGTTTACTGGCCTAGAAACTAGTGCATTTCCTCCTCCTGCTCCACGTTCCTATTTGTACCAACCCAGCGAGAGCTACCGACCTCCATGGCAAAGACGAAGACGACCAAGCATACCCGATCTGAGCGGAAAGTAGTTCGGCAAGAACCGGCACGACCTCGCACCAAGCGGCAGCTTAGCTTGGGAGTGGGTAGATCACAAGCGTCGAATGCATCAGCCTCGGCATCACCGGTAGTTGCCAGCCCAGCTGCACCACCGCATTCTTCGTGGTTCACGGCTGCCCCCACACCATCGCCTCCATCATCGCCGGCGTCATCACCGGCATCATCTTCCGGTTCATGCACCACACCAGGACCGTCATCGCACCGACCGCTGCCTGTGTGGTCATCGCCACGATCGCACTCCAAGACTACGACTCCACAAGCTACCGCTATGGTACCGGCGTCGACTCCACCGTCCCTCTCGCCATTGCTGCCCGTGTCACCAACTTCGTCGACTTGCGCAGCTGATGGCAGCATGCAGTTCCCCAGTCAAGCTTGCCTCTGGTAGATACTTCACCTGACAGCCAACATCCTGCTTGACCGGCTTGTTGGTTTCTGGCGAGCCACAGCGCACGAAATTTAAGTCCGTCATCCGATTGAATGGTTTTCAGTACACAAAAGCTGGGCCATCATCTAGGAAGGTTACCAATCGTTGTAGGTTTTATCGGCGCAAGGAACAATGCAAGGGCAGAGTGGATTTCACTGTGGAGCACATGGCGTTTATGAATTTTCGAGCTCATGTTTGCCACCAGGGCAATGTTGCACCTAACGTTCGTAACGTGGAAAAAGAGATGAAAGACGCCGTCGACGAACTGGTTCTCCGAAACTTTGCGATGCCAGCCGAGCGTGTGTGGGAAAGTGTACGTGATACTTTTTACGCTGCCGACAATGTTGCTGTGCAAGCCTGAGTCGTGACCAGGTACGCCAGCGCGTGTACAGAATACGGCGTGAGTACTTTGGTGTATCAATGCATGGCCTCGTCGAAGTGCCACCCTTGGCATTGGTTCAAGGGTCAACTATGAGCTCTTTCAGTTTCACCGTGTATACGCTCATAAAGGGAGCAGCGGCACGAAGATTGAGCGCCTCATCGGCTGGGGCCATCCTGAGATTATTGACAAGCTGAAGTACAAGGGCGTCAGTATGTTTGTGGATGGCACATTTAGGTGCGTTCCACAACCGTTCCACCAATGCGTTGTGATTATGGTCCACGACCAAGCCTCGGACTGCTTTCTACCGGCCTTCTACGTGCTATGCAGCTCGAAAGAGTCTGACATGTACTGGAATGGGATTGACCACGTGATTCAAGCCACCGATCAAAGCTCAACCCCTCCACTGTAATATGCGACTTTGAGGCAGGATTAATCAAGGCCATGTTGACCCAATTCCCCGATGCCAAGGTGAGTGGATGTTACTTCCATTTTAAACAGGCACTAGGTCGGCAGATGAAGAAACTTCGTATTTCGCCCCCGGAAATTCAGATCGCGATGGCATCGGGAGGGTTAGACGTTTTGGCTGTCGTCGAAAAGGAAAAGGTGGCTGTTCAGGGAACCGCTTACGTTCGCAAACTGATTCGTGAGACGTGTGTAGCACGGGGTGTTACGTATTCCCATCATAAGTGGGAAAGCTTCTGGGTCTACTTTAATCGACAGTGGGTGCGTCGGTACAGCCCTGACTTGTGGAATGTTGATGGGATGAGTAAGCAAGTCGTTGCTCGTACCAACAACCCGCTCGAGCGCTTTAACAGAGAGCTGAATGGGGCATTTGCCCCCCACCCAAGCCTTCCTATATTTGTGGCCGGAATAGAAGCTCTTGCACGACGCCACGTGCAAATGCTTCACGACATTTCAGGTAACCGTGCTAAACACCACGCCGTCGTGAAACGTACACTCTCCCGGCGAAGGTATCACTTCCTAGCGAGTAACATGGATGTATAGAAGCTAAGGTCAATAAAGTGGAGCCAGTGGAAACTAGAGCTTGGGTATCTTCAATCTTACCGGTAGCAATGAGCCCTGTCATTCGTACAATAAGCACTACGAGCTGTGGTTAGAGCATGAAGGAGAATGAAGCACCAACAAGAAGAAATACAATGTCAAGACCCACTTCTATGACTGTTTCGTTCAGGTCTCGATATCTGGTCACAGAATAGGCATGATCAAATTCAAGACCTGTTCTGAATAAGAACCGCAAAAAAGGCAACCCTTGCGCACCAGGCTCAGATACAGGTCGCACGGCATGTTGCTGGCATCAGCCGCGAGCAGCAGGAAATCGACGCTGCCCTCTGCCTTCTTCTGCTGCTCCGGGTCGCTCAAGTCGAAGAACTCTTCGGCGCCCAGCGAGCGGATCTCCGTCTCCTTTTTCGACGAGCGAGAGAAGGCGACCGGCGTCGCACCCAGTGCACGGATGAATTGGATGGCGATGTGACCCAGGCCACCAATGCCGATCACACCGACGCGGTCGCCGGCCTTCACGCCCTCCTGCTTCAGCGGAGTGAAGACCGTGGCTCCGGCGCACATGAGAGGGGCAGCCGCGTCCGAAGGCAGCATGTCCGGGATTTTGAACGCGTAGTTGCTGTCAACCCGAATGAAATCAGCGAAGCCTCCCTGCTGTCGAGAACCGTCCTTGTAGGCGGCGTTGATGGTAAAGACACCCTGGTCGCACACAGCGTCCTCCCCATCAGCGCAGTCACGGCAGTGATTGTTCGGGTCACGGTTCAAGCACGCCCACGCCTCTGCCCCAACACCAACCCGATCACCCACCGCCAGGTTCTTGACACCCGGGCCGACAACAACTACCTCTCCGACGATTTCGTGGCCCGCCACACACGGGTACGGCGGCCACTGTCCAGCGTGTGCACATCGGAGCCGCAAGTACCGCAATGCGTCACCTTGATCTCCACGTCTTCGTCACCGAGCGGGCGCGGCTTGAACTGCCAGAGCTTGCACTCACCAGTCTTGTCGAAGGCGACGTAGCCATTGAACGTTCTTGGATCAACGGACATCTTCAATAAGGCTTGTTACTGCTTGGAAACTCCTGCTAGGTTGGGAGCGAATTCGCGAATGAGCTGAGTAAGTCAACGTGGCCTGTGCTTTGGGCGAACCTTTCGTTGTAAAGCGTAGTGTTGGTGTTAGTGCATGCATCGCCTTGACACGGTCCCAAATCGAACTTCTGGTCGTGTACAGTACAGTGTGTTACGCGGTTTGGCGCACAATCGATGTCATCTGTGACCCCCCCCCCAAAAAAAAAAAATACATGCACGTGGCATGGCATATGCCTAGGTACGTATGGAGTAAAACATGTGTGGTAATGAGTGTGCCGCTCAATCGGCTCCAAAACATAATCCCTGATGATGATGAAGGTGAAGTTTCCGAATCATCATTTTCGTAACCCTGCCACCAAAGGCTCGTCGCACCAGTGAATGTGAATCCGTGTGATGGCAGTGATATCCACTACGACGAATGTCCCTTGTTCCCGCGCTCAAGGTAGAGCCCACTAGTAATATGTACAGCAACATTTGTCCAAAAAATAACCTCGAAGAATTGATCCGGCCCTATCGACGCATTCAGAGTATCGAGAAGAGCCCTGCGTGAAGACCAGAGATCACCAGCAAAACGAGACACCACTAAAACACGAAAGAGGTAGCTGCAGAAGAAAAAGTCACCCACCATCAGAATTTTGATGGCCAAGGCCAATAATCTCTTGTACGGCTATGATACAGAAGGCTTAGAAGGCACGCAAACTTCGCGCCGAGGCACACAAACTACGCGTCAACATAATCTTGGTCGGTTTTACTAGCGATCCCGACTCACACTCATAATCTCCCACCAAACTCCAGCACGTGTACAGCCAAAGTTCCGTGAAAATTTTCATTCTCCAGAAAATGCAGGACCTCAACTACCTGCTAGAGTTATGTGCAGGACAATTTGTCCGCAAAATTTCAATCGCAAAGCGGAGAACAGCCAAATAAAGGGGCTTTCAGTATAGAGCCAGTGCAAAGAGCACTTTACCAGAATTTGCAGGACACAGTTCCTGCTTTCCCTCACTGGCTAAAAACGACTAAAACCCATGGAGACGATGGATTGGAGCGAACTAGAGAGAAGAGTTGGGAGATCAAGCGCAACACGGTGACCGCTCCCGAGCTGTGTACCAGAATTCATACGGTCACGTGCTTTATCACGTGGGAATACTTTAACAAGTCTAACCTCATGTCACCTGCATTTACTGAGCGGCTAGGTGATTTGTCTGGGCTCTCTGTTAAGCAAGTTCGTGGGCGCCTCAATCCCCTTCTCGATGGTGACGAATCATGCCCTCCCCCCTCAGTTTGACGCCTTGCACACCACATACTGTTTGAGTCAGAGCTATTTCAACACCCTCGAACTATTCGGTCAGATGTCAGTAAAGGTACGCTGCGGGTTTAGCGGGCTCAGCACCCGCCTGCAAGCCACAGGTGTGCCCCCACATGTGTCAATTCTGGGCAAAATGAAGAGCTTACAAGAAGCAACATTGAAACTATGGAGTGGATTGACTCCACGCGGCATGCAACGGTGAGAGATATTGTTGGTGAGTTGGAGAGGCGCGAGATTGGAGCTAACACCGTGACGTTTGATGGGCTAGATGAGGCGCTAAAACGGTGCCTTGACTCCGCTGGTGTTACGGAGCTAGTGCAGCAGCTTCATACAGGTAGACATGATCACGGCAGTGAGCAACTCGGTGAGGATGGACCGTCAACTATCCCAATCTTCATGTGGGGTGGTCGCCTTCGTCGAGTTCCCTCAGATTTCATGCTCCCTGACTGCTCGGTTGGACAGTTGTGGGTGCTGTGGCAGTGCGGGAACGTTACCAAGAAGGCCCCATCTATGAAAGGGGTTGACAGCGGCTGGCTGTCAGAGCCTCGCCAATATGCACGTCTCTAATTGGTAGAAAGATGCTGCTTTCTACCAAAAGGATCTGTGGGTAGGTGTCGACCGCTCATTGTGGTGGCCCACTTCAATGTATCCATTGGTGTGACTTACACCAAGGTGAGGAAGTATCTAAAACTTTTAACAGATATCTTATCTGTTAAAATCACAAGTGGCTTGTAGCCACTTGTGCGTGTAACCCTGTTACACTAGTGGACCTTTGACCTGTGTCCTGGACCTCCTACACTACTTGCTGACATCTAGGACTTCGCCTTCTTCTTCTACATGCTGTCGTGATTTCATGATGTCGTCCTTCGCGTTGTCCTCCGCGTTGTCCTCTGCTGATAAGATCGCAGGAGCTGGCTTGATAGAAGCCGAGCAGATCACTTCCCCCCTCAGTCGGAGGCCAATGGTGCTGTGCGTGTACGGCCCGCCCGGCGCCGAGGTACTCGGCGTACCACAGGCTGGCTGGACCGAGCGCGCGCCGATGAAGATCGACCAGCATACGAGCTATAGAAGACCCGGCGTCTCCCGCCGCCACAAATGCATTAAAGAGGACAGAAACGTCCGTTTCAATAACCTCCGCGAGTTCCCAAGATGCCTCGATGTCATTGAGCCCGAACCACTTGATGAGTATTTCCCACTGATGGGTGTCTGGACTCACACGGCAGTCACGAAGCGCCTCCACAAGATGGCTACCCTCACCGTAAATTGATTGCTCTCGCAGCTCTTCGCCTTGGCCACGACTAGCATCACGATAGAGCTGAAGTCGTGATGCGTGGCGGATCGATACCTCAAACGGTTCGACAATGGCCTGCACCTTAAATGCGTACTGGTTAAGGGCGCGCACAATTTTCTTTGGTCCGCGCCAAACTAGTGCGAGTTTGTTCCCACTACGGCCTGTGGCCGTAGCCGCCGGCACAAAATTCCCCTCGTTAAACTTTTGCAGTCGCACGCATTGGCGGCGAGCATGCCGCTCCCGGGCAGCACGCCGGTGTTTCTCGCTGGCGTCAACCATTTCCACATGTATTCCATCGAGCGCCACACGTACTGCTGTTAAATGGGCTGCAATCTCGTCCGCCACCCACGTCACGGTTGCATTTCCAGCAGGGTCTCGTGGGTGCAGAATACTGAGTTGTGTGTTACCCGGCAGTGCTGTGAACACCGTCAACGGTGTAGCGCCACCGAGACGATCGGCTGGCATTGCATTCAATGCGGACAGGCAGGATGGCAGGCCAGTCTTGGATACGCAATCTGCGCTCGCTCAGTAACGCTTTCACACCTTTGAGTACCTCCCTATTGACCACCTCCACCGTACCGTTGGCCCACGGCGTGTTTGCCGTGGCGAAGTGATGGTGAGCACCAAGTGCACGCTGTAAACATTCGACAACCTCATTGCGGAAATGTGCACCTTGGTCCGAGACCCACAGGTGCACGACCCCGAGCGGTTAAACCAGTCGATAAGCCCTTTGTAGGCCACGTCCGACGTGGCATGAGTGCACGCAATGAGCTCCACACACCCACTCATACCATCCTTTAGTGCTAGGATATACTTGACACCACCAACCCCTTCCACCATGCTGAGATAGTCGAAATGGAGAAGCTCGTTTGGCCTGGTGGCCGTCAGAGTCTCCTCGAATTGGAGTGGAATGCGACCACCTGCTGTCGTCATGCAATGTAGGCAGCCGTTGACAAATTCGGCGACATCGGCCGCCATCGTTTCTCAGAAGAATACGGCCACCAGCGACTGGGCTGTAGTACGCACACCGCGATGGCCACTAGCGCCTGCGTGAGCCACCACGCAGAGGCACTGATGCATATCGGTGGCGTCTGGCGGGATCCTCACGCGCCCAGTACGGGTGACTAGCAACTGGCGATCATCACTCCACTGAGTTCCGTCCGGCTCGGCCCCGGCGTTTCGTACTTCTTCTTGCAGCTCGCGAATCTCTGCCGCTTTGCTTGCATTGGGGTACAAGCAAACTTCCGACGTTGGGCTCGGATGTGCCAACGGTACCATATGCAACAACGCGTTACGGACGTTATCGAAGCTAGCCCCCTCTTTCACGCCTCAGCCAACCCTGCTCAATCGGATCTTCACCAGCTCTCGTTTCTTGCGCGAGCTGGCAATCTGGGCTGCGCGATCAAGCGCCTCGATATGACGAGACCCACCGCGTAACTTCTTTCGTGAACTGGAATTTTTTAGCATGCAGTTTATGTCCATACTCCTCACAGCGTGCTAACACGCAGGAGCTTCGTCACCCACGTGCAGAATGGCACCACTTCGTTTTTATATTCCTTGCTTTCGTGCAACGTCAGCTTCGTAGCGATGACGGTCTTGAAGCTCGGAGGTGCAAGCGCATCGACCAGGTACCTGACGATTTCCCGCTGTTCGTGCTCAAATGCAACCTCCGTCAAGTTGAACCGGTCCAGAGTGGTTTCAAAGTCGGCCTGCAGATTCATCATCCGGCTCTCGGGCTCTGGCCATTTCGTCTGCATTTGAAGCTTCTTCATAGCTTCATCAACCGAAGCGTAGTCGACGTGCGAGGGCGCATTCGCTTGCTTGAAGTAGTCTATCCATTTCTCCTCATTGATCAGGTGAGGAGCGATGCCAAATCCATAGCGTGCTACCATCCGCTTGGTCCTTGACTCCACGCAGGCACCGACGGGCATTGTAAAAGCGCTGAAAGAGAGATCGCGTATTGTTCTCGCACAGTTATCGCCTTTAACGCAAAGTACGAGGACGGCTCCATGGCCTACGGTGGATACGCCGACTACATTCGTGTTGATAGCAACTTCGCCTTCAAGATTCCTGACAACATCCCACCGGCTTTGGCGGCGCCGTTGCTGTGCGCTGGCGTAACCGTGTACACGCCACTCAGGTGCTACGTGAAGCCTGGGGACCGTGCTGGTGTCATTGGCATTGGTGGACTCGTCCATCTCGCCATCCATTTCATCCGCGCTCTTGACGCTACCCCGGTGGCGTTCTCACGCTCCGCCAACAAGGAGAAAGAAATCCGCGCGCTATGTGCCGAAGAGTTCTACAATCTCAATGACCCGGACGACCAGGAGAAGGCCGCTAACTCCGTCAATGTGTTGCTGCTCACAGCTGACGCCACCAACATGCCATACAACACCTATCTGGCGCTGGTGAAGAAGCGCGGGACGTTCATCATGGTTGGTGTCCCAACGACGAGGTGAAGCTCTGTAACGACGCACCAGAGTCATGGCCCTCGGCCAAGACGCTGAGGCGTCGAGTGCCACTCGTTCTAATCTCAACCACCAGGTTACCGTACAGGCACACGCCCGGGCACAGGTAATCTACATGTTTGGACGAACATAATTAAAGAGTGCACAACTTCTACATTCATTGACACGCTCGAGTAGTGCATGCACCACGACGATGGCCGCATACCAACCTATTTTTCCCGCAGGACCAACCTCGAGAACGCCGGCACGGTCCTCTTCAAAGATGCTGGTCAAGGTGCTGTCCGTTCTTTCCTTGGTGGACGAGGAGTTCGCATAGAATAATGCTCGTCGCCCTACATCCACCGCTTGCCCCCGACCTCGTCCACCTGCATATTATGCATATTATGACCTGTATATTATGCATAATATGCAGGTGGACGAGGTCGGGGGCAAGCGGTGGATGAGGTCGGGGGCAAGCGGTGGATGTAGGGCGACGAGCGGATGATATGGATATACGGCAGCTTGCGGAATTTGAGGAAGAAGCTGTTTCTTGTCGACGGCATGCTGCTCCGCGATACTGCCTACCCGAAACAGTTTCATGCCTAATTCATATGAATTAGGACACCATCTTGAAATATTCGGCGGTTAGAGAACCTCTGTGAAATACCATTATTGGGGAGGGGAAGATAACGGAAATTCTATAGCTAATTTGAGTAGTAAAGGGTCTGTTGGTTATTTTCGTTGCTTGATTCAGGATGCAACGAATCATGCTCAGAACTACTATCGCGTTCAATTCTAGCATCGGACAAAATGGATACGGGAACACTTTCATGATTACGGCCATAATCCCAATGCAATCGCGTATTTTTCTTCGTCTGTGAATATAGCACTGAAAAATGAGTTCTACGCATACATGCGAGCATACATGGGCATCGACTGTACCAAGTACTGTCCATAATCCATGCGCCTCGCCATGAGAAACTCCGGTTCCACCGCATCAGCTGTTAACTCGTATCTCTCCATCATCTCTCTGGCTCTTGCATCAACCGGCATGGGCAAAACATCGTCTACCTTGAGGTTCTTGACCGGCTGAGGAAGAAATAGAAGGCGAAACGGGGTCGACCTGGGTCCTTCTGATACAAAGGTCTCAAGAAACTTGAACGCATTCCTCGGGTACTGCAAAGTGAGCTGGGTCAGCTCGTGTTTGTCACTGAACCAAGTGAAATACCAGTTGTCGTTCAAGTCACTCAACAAACTGAGCGGATAACAGTTGAGAGGAGCCTTGATGCTAGAACTCCCAAGTTGACCAACTGCTTGAGGCGCATGGCGTCCCTCGACCTTCTTCTTGCGTTCAATCACCACACAGACCCCAGCAAGCTTTATAAGCGGACTCATTCTTGTCCCTTTGATGAGCAGCACTCCGCAGTACCGTTGATTCGGCATGGAAGTGTTAGGTCCGCAATCGTCAGAACTGATTCGTCGCCCGCAATATCAGCTAACCCGAAGTTTCCTCGATTCACCGGTAGCGCAAGATGTTGCCGCAAGTACGCCATATACCCAGTTCTCTGGCTCGCTTCATTCTCCGGAACTTGCGGAATCCACGAATAACCCGGGATGGAAGCATCGGGTGGTTCGTCAATGTCTGTGGGAACATTTTAGACTAAGCGCATCTTCTTGACAAGTCGTCCTTCCATTTCGCTATTCAGACTTGAAAACGAATACGCAGAATTCTTCTCATCTCTTTCAGCCAAGGCTTTGCTGACCCGTGCTTCGACTATTTCACCCAATTCTTCGGCGCCTCTTGGATCAATGAATGCCATAATGAGTGTTAGTATTGTATCAGTGCACCGAGCTTGCAACAACGCTAACTCACTTTTGTTGTGGAGAACCCCAATCAAAGCCGCATCCTCTGGCAACGCCACTAGCATTTTGAATGCCTCGGTCACCTGGTTGGAAGCTCTTGCGAACGTATTCGTCGTCGTCAAGCCTCGCGGTTTCATCCAGTAGCAACTCCTCTGTCATGAGGCTATTGATTCAATCCGGAATATTCCCCTTCTTGAGCGCTTGGAAAGCATCGTGTCTGGAGTTCAGCCGCGTGTCGCCCTCCCGCGCGAGATACAGCTTCAGATTGTTCGCAGGAAAACCATACTCCTCCTTCTCCTTGATCTTGTCTTTTAGATGATCGACCGTTTTGCTGAGACCAATGTCTACATAGAAGACACTCCCGACGCCAATCACCGCGCAGAAGACCGCGATCGTCATGTTTCTTTTTGTGGACTGCCAGATTTCCTTCTCTGAGCGCAATTATTCTTGCAATCCATTCCACAATTCATTATGCAATTCACTCAACAATTCCTTATGCAATTCATGAGTTGATAGAAACGAGGATGGGTAAATTTCGCTCAGATTCTACGATTTTAGGATAGTTGGTGGGAACGCATGCTGACGGATATCCGCCAATGGACGCCTGCCATAAATACATTAAGCACCCGCCATATCTGCAGCGATATGCCAGGGTAGTATGCCTGACGTAAATCTGCGGAGATTAGATAAGCAGCCCTACCCCTAATTTTATGTCGTGAAACCATCATAGACGTTTATCTATTTGTATACTTTAATGTGACAATCACTCCTGCATGTGATCCTTTACTTATATCTCCCAGCCGACGGCTTGAAGTTGCACTCACTTTTGAATTGGACGTTGGAGGTGCCAAGTCAGCCACCGTCAGCTCCAGCTCACTTGAAGGTACGGGTGCTGCTGGTAACCGAGTGTCGGTGCTGTGGTTAATCTGTGCTGGTACGATGTAGAAACATGGTGCGCTTCAGGCACTCCACCACTTACTGGATGCTGCGCTCCATCGACGACTCGTCCAGTGACAAGAACACACCACCGAATGTCGTGTCGACACCGCAGTACGGCAGCAGTCGCCACCCGGTAGTGCTGACGGCGACTTCAGCGCAACAGGCACGGCGACGCCTCCATGGATATCTCCTGAACGGACCAAACATCGTTCCAAGCGTGTTACGAACACACCACTGACACCGGAGACATCTACTCCGCCGACTGCGCGTGCATGCGCCAGTCCAGCGACTTCATCGCCCGTGCTCCTGGAGACGCAACTACGATCCCCTGTACGCACGAAGACGATCCAGACTCATAAACCGCGCCACCAGGACGCCACGCACGTTGGGACGCTGTAGCTCCGTACTCGCACCAACGCTCGGTGCCCTAGCGCGTCACTCGACCTGCCGCAACCATGCTAGAGTCGATCCAGTCTACGGTGGAATTGACACCACTGGCTCAGCGGCAAGCGCCACGACCGGGCGACACCTTCATGCCAGCGCGATGGCCGTACAGTGTTGTTGCGCACTTGCGCGAGCTGTTCAACCCACTTGCTACGATCTTCCCTGTGGTGTCACTCGTGCGCTCATGCAACTGCTCGAACCCGTGCTGGGCGGACACCTACCGCAACGCACTGACGAATGTGTTCTGCAGCGTGAATTGTTACCCGTATTCGGACAAATGCAGTAACGACCAGGACGATTCCATCAAGGTGTCCTTGGGCGCAATCTACCCACGCGTGAATTGGGGATTGTGGCTGGTGAGGACATCGACGCGGGCGATGTGCTTGGGCAGTACCCCAGGGAGATCGAGCACGTGAGCACATCCCGTGCCAACTGGCCGCGCAACAGCGGCTACCGTTTCGTGTTAAAGCAAAGACCCGAGAAGCCGATGTAATGGTATTTGCGCTACTATAAACGCCGAGCGCATGGGGAGCCTCATGCGGTTCGTGAACCATTCATGCCGACTGGCGGCGGCGTTCGTCGAGCTGTCTAATGGACCTCGTACAACCGTGGTGGTGGTGACCACGCGGGACATTCACCGCGATGAAGAGGTGATCGTGTACTACGGCGACGACCGTTGGTTTATCTGCCGTTGCGAAGTGATTGAATGCCGCCATAGCAACATCCAAGATCAGCAAGATCCGTGAGGCAGCGACGGAAGACCAAGGGCGCTACAAATAGGTCAGTCGCGATGTAGGTGCAAGTCTTGTGAGGAACATGCATGATCAGGTGAATGAATTGAACATGTCTGAAAGTCGTGCGTTCATCATTGCTCTAGATATTAGTAAGGTTTTGGACACAGCATTTCCTTCACTTTTCCTTCTCACAGTGAAATGCACGGGTAGAGCTAGTGAAAATCCCGTTGACGTTTCGAGTAGCAAACCCTGTGAAATCGCATAGACATATCAGCCAACGGCTGGTTCGTGGTCAGTACGAGAAACAAGCAGCGCAGCGCAGAAGCACACCACGGCACGGACGGCGGCACCCTCTTGAGGAATGCGGCTCACGCAGGAAGAAGCTCTT
This sequence comes from Phytophthora cinnamomi, assembly GCF_018691715.1. Taxonomy (NCBI): domain Eukaryota; phylum Oomycota; class Peronosporomycetes; order Peronosporales; family Peronosporaceae; genus Phytophthora; species Phytophthora cinnamomi. Next base: position 626,917 of record NW_027151037.1, read on the forward strand.
GAGCCTCTGCTTGTTCTGCTGGCGTTCAACCAGGAGGACACATGGATAGCTATGTAGCGCGCAGGGGTGTGCGACTGTCCAGAGCGGCCCTTATACCTGATGTGCGCTTCGAGCTGAGTACATACGGAGACGCCAACGCCACCAAAGACTTCCGCTTCGACGTCAACGGCGTCAAGCTCATGTCAAACCTGTTTGCCCTTTCGGCTACCGTGATCACAGAGGAGGGTGATCGCTGCTTCCAAGAGGAGGCACAGGCCATCATGCTGCATCAGCTCTCCTATCTCCGTCGCTTCCTCGACACGACGAACAAGTTCGGGCGCTCCTTATCGGCGCTGAGCAGGATCTTCTTGTGGGTAAGTACGTCTGGAATAGATCCTGCTTTATGGCTACACTGGAAACTAACTGTCGTGTCTGTGTAGTTGACTATGTTGATCAGCGATATAAGGAGAGGAAGTACTTTAATCTGAAGGTAGTACAAGCAAAAATGAATGACTACTGCAGTGTCATTGAGCGCCGAAGCTCAGTCAGTGGTGCATTCGTTTCCCCGACGGAACGAAAATGCAGCGACAACTATAAAGTGGGCACAAGCATGTTCACTGTATACTATTTCAAGGTAAGATAATTATGCTTTTTGACGCTCTACATCGCACTGACAGCCGCTAGTTGTCTTTAAATACTGTGCGCAGGTCTAACTACCCCAGACGGCCTCTGCATCCACTTCTTCGTTCCATACGAAGGTCGGCGGCAGACACGGCCGTGTTTGCTGGGAGTGGACTTCTGCAATATTTCGACAAGCACAACATCTTTGAATAAAAGGAAATATTCGATGACCTCGCCTACTCTGTGAGTAAGTACGTGGTGACTCGTTTTAAGAGCGTTGTGCAAACGACACATGACCGTGTCTTCAACAAGGAGATGAGTGCTATTCGTACTGCGGTGGCATGGAATTTTGGAATTATGAAGCGAGTGTGGGCGTTCATAGATTTAACAAAATCTGAAGCTTTGTCTCAGTCCTGTCGGCAAGTTTGTGCGTGTAGCAATGTTGCTGACGAACTGTCAGTGCTGCTACTATGGTGGCAACCAAATTAGCACCTACTTTAATTTGACCCCGCCAACACTACGAGAGTACTTAGCAACAGACGAACCGTAACGGACGGTAATCAAAGCAAACGTTTATTGCTTATCGGTTTAGTGCTTCTAGGCTCTCTTAGCAAGCATTTCTAACAGCTACATGAATCGTGTCTCCTTCGCTTGACGGTCGAGTCGCTCCTGCTCCCACTGCTTTTGGCGGGCTGCCATTTCTTGTTCTTTCTGCTCACGGAGCAGATCCACCAACTTGGCAAACTTGCTGCCCTTTGACGGGCTATCGCATACCTCATCCTGTGCGTCGTCACACTTGTGCTTAAGTCGCTCGACTGCCAAGCGTCGAATCGTTTCACCAGCACTTTCTTGAGCTGCTGCTTCTTCTGCTTTGATCCACTTCTTGTTCGCCTTTTCAATCTTGTGGTTTTCGAGTTTCGACAGCAGCTCGTCGAGAAGAAAATCCTTCTCAGTGTGAGACTCCGTAACACCTGACATTCGAGCAGATGCAGAGGGTTTCTTCTGCGCCGTAGCTATAGTAACTAGTTAGTATGCAATACGATGTACCATTCAGGTTAATGTTAGTTATGTAGCTTACCTAGCATTCCATTCACGCGATTTTGGGCCGTGTTACCACTGAGATTCTTCCTCAAGAAATCGGGACAGGCCGCCAGCGTTGAGGCTAAGCCGTTCCACGCATCGATCACTTTGCCATGCTCGTGACGAAAGGGCTCATCCGCTAGGGCTTGCTTGAGGAGCTCCACACCCTCCTCCTCGGACAAGGTTCTACGCTTGACTGATTCCGCCATATCAACTTGAGCTATGACAATCCAAAGACAACAACTGTGCACCAGAACACTCAAAATGGATGGCCGTGGCAAGGAGAGGGTAGTGCTGTAGAATCCGCACATTTGCTGTTTCCACCAGAATTTGACGAAGCGGGGTGGGGTAATTTTTGTTTTAAACACAAATGTAGAGGTAATGGTCGTGCAAACGTTTTTCGAAACCTCTCTATTCAAGTTGAGTGATTTGATCTAGCGGGAAAACCGACGTGGGCATGGTGTTCGATGTGGCCGGTTTGTGTTTGGCGACAAGGCGCAGTTGATGGGCCCCTTCGCGATTTTGGACGTGTTAGCTGCCAAGGCATCACTTTGCGCGCGCAGATTTCCCGCGTTGAAGTTGTCGAGGGCAGCATCTTTTCATGGTCGAAGGTGAGTCGGTGGCGAGCACGGCTTGTTTTGACCGAGCTGCAGGTCGCGCATGGTCGACATTTTGCTTTACCAGCTCGCAAGCAGTCTTCCCGTCCAAGCCTGCCTCCCCGCGTCGCATCCGAGCAACACCCCCGGTGCGTTGGCCTCGCCCGCCCTTCCTTCGCTGGATCGATCACTAGCTGATCTGACCGTCGTTGGATTCTGGGTTTGTCTACAGATGGTCAAAAACTCTGGAAGCACGAACTATACCATGGTCGACATTGAGCGCCTTCTTCATCTCGATGAACAAACGCTCCCATTTGGACGAGACGAGTGGGAGCGTCTGACAGTGTCGTACAATGCTAGCCGAACTTGTGGGTCGCCGAAGCGTGACTTCGAGAGCTTGTGCTGAAAGTTCAAGGTACTGTATAGTGTCCGAAAACCGACCGGAGATGCCTCCACACATCATGACAACCAAGGAGATCAAGTTCGCCATCGACGGCAAGGCCAACGTGATCGAGATCGATGACGAGGCCGACCGCGACCAGCGATTCGTGGAGCTCGACTTTTCCTTCGAGGCCGACCCCGACGACGACTTCTTGGACGGCGTTGGGGAGGGTTTGCAACATGCCGTTGGACATGGCGCCGGACTGGACGATTCGCTCGCCGCGGATGAGTCCGTCGCAGGTAATTTATCGGGCTCGAGCGAATCTCCCAGCCGAGGCGAGTTCCAAGGCCTTTTGGCGGCACCTATTGTCGGCGCTGAGACTGGAGCTCGTGCTACTACACATCGTCCAGCACCGCTACGTTCTCCACAACACCCACGATTTCCTGCCTCCAGAGGGCCACACGCCGACCAAGGTCGTTCCGCTGGGGGCTAGAAGAGGGGTCCGAAGTACCAAACCTCCTCGAACCGCCTAGGAGGCACCGGTTGGCCAGTTTCCGCGATGCGGTGGGCACCAAACGTACTTTTGAAGAAGACAAGGAATCGCTGGAGGCTAGGTTTGCGAAGGCCAAAAGGAGTCGGGCCATGAAGGAGACGACCGCGCTGAAGACCAAGTTGAACGGTCTTGAAGGACCGCCAACATCATGGGCGGCGGTATCATCGAAACCATCCTCCTTCTACGCGAAGAAAATGAGCGAACGGCGGATACCCGCCAAGACGATGAATAGAAACGCCGTTGCGACGACGAAGCCGAAGCGGATGAGCGCCATCGCCAAGAGAAGATGGAGATGCGTGAGGAGGCGCGTGCGCGCACCCAAGAGTTGATTTTGTTGGTCGGCTCTCTCAACAAGAAGGGCTGAGGCTACAACGACGGCAAGTGGATGTAGGTCTTGCAACAATGAGAGAGACTCTCCCATTTTCTTTGATATAGCGTTCTACTTAGCACTAAAGCCTCGCAAATGAACTGCTGATATTACTGTACATGAAATGTTTGTTGTCGTAGTACATCTTAACTAGCATGTGTTTTAATGATTTTGATTGACTTCAAGCTTCGCAATAGATCTACCACCAGCAGCACCATTCGCCTCGGTACAGTTTGGTGACGACAAGAAGGTTCCATGTATTTAACCTGCACAGCTACATGAACTTTAATGCACCCCAAGCTAACAATCCAAACGTGCAAGCAGATCCATTTCACCGGAGAAGGTCGTGCGGATTTGTGAAATTCCAACCGTTCGTACACGGTAATTCACTAAGCGAAACATGTTGTTCAGTCGGAGCCCGCGAAGTGCAGGGTCGTACGGAAGCGGGAGGTTCAGCCGGCTGTAAACTTTTCTAGATACTTACCATTCTCCATTCTGCCGCCTGACGGACAGAGGTAATGGCGTTGTGAATGGTCCTCGCCGAGTTCCTCAGCGACGGCAGCAATCGTTCGAGGTCGCCGAGCTTGAGCGGCCTGAGGATACGGCCGACGATGTCGGTCGAGCAGGGGAACGCCGAATCCGAGACGATGTTCATGAGTATGTCGAAGCAGTACACGAGGTCGAGCAACTTGTTCCGAAAGCTGAGCAACGTGTCCGAGTCGTTCCACGACCCCAGATAGTTGTGCTTGCACCAAACGATACACCCGTCTGCGACAAAGCAGATCGTACCGGTCACAAACACCGAGTGCAGCCAGCCATTATACATGGCGTTCTACAGATCGGTGTTCGAGGGCCGCTAGAGCTACGTAGCAATACGCATTAGCTTAACTTTATTGTAATACAATCCAAATTCAAAATCAGTGTTGTTCACGCCTTGAATTTTTTCCGTCTATGAAGCCAAACGTGTGCATAAGCAGCGGCTCTCGAACTTCAACAAGCTTTGTCAGCTCGGCCTGGCAGGTTGGAGATGGCCATGGTATGCGCGCGGGAGCGTAGTTGGCGAACGCCTTGGACAGCGCTTCCTCTGCCCGCCGCAGCGTCCGTGCCAAGGTGCTCAGAGGAACACCAAACAACATGCTCAGGCTGATCGACTCCATCGATCCTACGAAAAAGCACAAGACCGGTCCCAACGCCTGGTTGTGGCAACGTAGCTTGGGTGGACGGCCTCTCGACCAAGCGCGGGAAATGTAATAGTAGATAACGAATCGCCGCAGTAGCTTGTGAAACGAAGACCGGCTTTATCATGTACTCTTAACACCGTTTCTTTGTACGATGGTCATATGAAACTTAGCTGCGTTTAAAAATATTAAATCCGCAAATACTCTGATTCTCATCAAACTTGGTGAAGTTTGCCATTAGCATCTACAAAGTCTCTTGACGAAGTTTGGTTGCTCTGTGTCGCCTCCTTCACGCGTGAACATCTCGCCCACCAACCTTGCTCCTGGTGCGACCCAAACGGCCTGGTTGTTACCCATTTAGCTTACCCACTTTGAAGCATCGTTTCGGTGGGCCACAAGGATACTCATGCGGCCTGCAATCATGGAGAATGAAAATACTCGCTGTTCCTGAAACGTGAAAGTGTGCCCTGCCCCGGAGTGCCTTCAGTGTTCTCGGTGTGGCTGTGACCACGACGGTCTGTCCGTTGAAGCCAAATTAGCGCGAGGAAGGGGTAGACCAAAAGGGATATCGTCTGTCCCGAAAGTACCTATCACGCCAGTGCAGAGACAACTTCGGCCGCGTCAGGAGCAAAGTTGGTTCATGAGCCCTCCTTCGCTTACCTCCACACCTCCACAACGCCAAATGCCTGGATATAAGGCTATCATGGAGTTTTTTGGAGAGTCAAGTGACCGGATCTCTTACGATGGAAAAAATATTGGCTCCGCCAAGGCTCGCTCCTCATCAATGTTCTGGGACAAACTGGAGCCGACCTTCAATGAGACATCGGTGCGCACAGTCATCTTAACCCTGTATATGACACTGCTAACGTGCATTGCTGAATCACTTTGTGGTGAGGATGGTGCGCACGCTTCGCTTCAGTCATTTGTGCTCTGGCTTGCTACTCCAAACCATAGGTATCCATTTTTATCTTCGATCGAATCAGATTCAGTTATTGACAAGCAAGCGCTGCAGAACACTATGGTCCCCCTTTTGACTGCTACCACACGCGGTAGTACAGAGCGCCGTGTTGTTCGAGCTGTGTTATGCCAGTCATTTTCTTGGAAAGAGCTTCATCTTGCTGCAGACGGGTTTATTGGCTTAAATGTGTGTCGAAGAAGTGATTGGAAAGGCAAGCGTGACTATGATATCTTAACTGCTGAGGGCACTCTGAGAAACCCACGCTGGACACGTCATCGGTTTGAAACCAAAGATGTTGATGCTGCTATCAGAGGCATTTTGGCAGTTGATAATGTGGCTTTTGTTTCGTGGGGGACCAAACGAATTAAGGTTGACGGAACGTACTACGACGTGCCAAGTATTTTACGCCTCCGGTCAATAAGTCTGATGTATGAGCTCAATTCGCATGCTAGTGTGAATAGTCTCAATAAAAGCACATTCTATCGTTTGTCATCAATCCTGACACATGGAGAAGTCTAGGCGCGCTCCGCGGTGGATTACGTTACTGGGATACTTTTGAATGATAACTTTTTGCGGTTGGGCCGTGTTATTCACGATATTCTACCAAATAGTTATGATGATTTATCCCGCAAGCTGGAGATTCTAAAGGGCTGGCTAAAATATGGTACTGTCGCGTACTTTGAAGATAACGGTAGTGACGATTCTGAAGCATGCTCTCGACATCAGATAAAATATGGTTTGATGGCTCCAGTAGGAGATGCAAACAAAAAGCCTGTAATATGTGAACAATGTCGAGGATATCACTCGATAATAAATGAAGGCACTAACCAGCTTCGAGAAGTCGGTGCAGACGATTCTGTACTGCAGATTGTGAAAGAGTGCCATGTGAAACTTGAATTGTTTTTAGGCCATCGTCTGCGTATACTTAACCAACAGCGAGCACTGTGTCAGCATTTCGATGGAATGGGGGATAGCTGCGTTGGTGGTCAAGCTAATGAAGCGCTTGTTGTTATCGATTTCAAGATGATAGCAGAACCAATTTATTTCCGTGAAAAAACACTTGATCATTATGGAAAACGAGGCATGAGTTGGCACGGTGCCATGGTAAGATTCTGGTCCAGAGAATCGTCATCGCATGAACCAGTAGAAAACAAGTTTTACTTTGACCAAATACCCGATGGGGACAATAAACAGGACAAAGATGCTGTCATCAACTTGTTTGAAGCTTTCGTCATCTCACTGAAACGAGCTCTTCCTCACGTTTCTACGATCACTATCCAGAGTGATAATGCAAGTTGTTACCAAAATGCTCTCGTGCTGCTGCTACTCCCTATTATTGGGGCTGTTCATGGTATTCGCGTTGCACGATACATCCATACGGACACACAAGACGGGAAGTCAATGCTAGACGCACACTTCGCAAGAGCAATGAAAAACGTTCAGCGATATGTACAACAAGGCAATGATTGTGACGCCAAATCAGCTTGTAGACGCTCTCCGTGCAGATGGCGGAATCCCAGACTGTGTGGCTGAGTCAATCGACTATGACAGGAGCAGCGTACATCAATTGGGAGCGAAGGTTAACAAAGTCGCGAAGAAACTTTCTTCTATACGGTCTAGAGTCAATGATACATTTTACGAGTTTCCGCTGGAAGTCGGAATTCCTCAGCGCCCGGATGACACCCCCGAATTTCACTACAGGCTAATTCCTGCATTCATGGTCCACCTCTTCTCGTATTCTGGAGTTGGCGACGGTGTTCGTGTCGCTATCAACTTGGAAGATAACACATGTGTCATCCAATCTGTCAACTGAAGATCCCAGTTAGAATCAAATATTCCATCCAGCACTTTTGATGGACATTATAACGGAGACCAGTGTGAAGCAGATATTTGTCTGAACGCTGAAGATGACAATAACTAAGATCTGTCTGATGACAGGTTAGAGAGCGATAATGATGATAGTGAAGATGAAGTGCTTGTTAAAATGGAAAACCATTTTCAGCACAGTGGTTCTTCAGCTACAACAGCACATTCTCGAAACATTGTTGGTGTCGTGACTGGCGTAAAAATTACGACGGTAGCCCAGCTTCGGCAGCGAATACGCATACGCAGATCAAGCCAAGCTCAACATGTACCCTGCGGACAGCGTATCCAGGGGGTGTCTTTTGCTAATCATGCCGAGCGAGATATCGCTGCGTACGCGAAAGGCTCGCTCATAGCTATGAAAAATGCCAGCAGTGAAGCTGGTGGTCTTCCTCGTGCAATAGCTGCGATTGCAACATATCTTCAAGATGATAATGTCGTACTTCCGTCCCTAACCAAAGGCTGGGCTAGACGGCTGGTTTGGGGGAAAATGTACGGAGCCCGCTATATCAAGAAGTATGAAAGTGAGATTGCAGACATGTATCAACAAGGGGAGGAAGACAGCTCATGTAAGGTCGGTCCTGCACGCATGTTCGAGTAGCTAGTGTCTAGCCACCCCAACTCGTATGATTTGCCATCAGAATATGAAATCCACTCATAAATTTCAAAACTAAGCCGAAAGAAGGTCCGCAGAATGTCATCGTCAATACCTACCGTGGTCAATCGTGCTGCAAACGGTGAAATTGATATCGATGGAGTCCCCAACAACAATAACTACGACAAACATTTGAAGTCAGGGTCCAGACGTGAACCTATAAGGCCAAGCCTATTCACACTATCTGGAGAACGTCGTTTCCCACAATCAATCCATTAAACCTAAGGATGCTCTAGCACAGTTCCGGACTGAATTTCCATTAAGCATCGTGATGTGGTCGATGCAAAGGTAACAAGGAAGGTATCCTCGATTAAGACGAAACTAAAACACCGTAGGATATACACCACTCCAACAAAACGACAAAGGACCACATCAGATGAAGAAAGAGGCAGTTCGTTATGAATAGGCAACACGGAACGGTAGGTTTATTAGTGCGGTAGCGATACAATGGAAAATATATACTATTAGACAAAACTGTTCTAGGCTCATAGTGAAGCGGAAATGCATTTGTAGTTGTGTTAATTCAAGTAGAGAACTTTTTTTCTTAATCTGAAATGTTGCATGCTTTGGGGTCGCAAGTAATACCGCAAAGTATCACATGGTTCAGTTCATCAACTAACCGAAGACTCGACCAGCTACGACATGAAAACGATACGATCACGCTAGATATAGTAGTTTCCATGCTCCAGACTAGTAATCGCAAATTAGGTTTACTGGTGCTGGAACTTCGGACACCTTCATGAAAACTAACAGGCGATGATGTAGGTAAATACACGAAGGATGAAGCTTGCTCGCCCACGGCGGAAATGTTATTAGCACGACGGCCATCTAGGAAAGAAAAATGAAGCTGAATTCGCAATTACTAGAAGACTACTATCACAAGCAACGCTCTGAAACATAAGAAAATTGCTGACCAATCTGCATGTATCCACCAGCCCGCAATCCGCGTGTAAAGTATATAACTGCGTATCTTGAGTAGAATTGACTGCTGCTAATTGTCTGAAGGTATGCAGTATTTGTCTGCTTCATCTATATGCAATACCCTAAGTAGAGATCCAAGATCTGCTGTTACGTCGGTAAATGGTTTGTTATGCGCAATTGGTAGATCCTGATGTTCAGTGGTCGATGTTCAGAGCCAATGTCTTGCTCGTTTGGGTGATTTGCCAAAGCTTGATCATTCTGTATTGCTAAGATTGCAATAAGTCAGCGGAGTAACTTCGCCACATTACCGCTCCCACGGCCCCGTTTGTTAGAACGTGATTCTTCTAGTTGGAGCTAGAATGCCCTTTACCGTCATCGTGCCAAGAACGTCAACGTAGTGAGCCCTCTGGAATAGACAGAGAATTTCATGCCCAGGAACTTATTACCCAATATAAAGCAGACCTGAGCCTTGTGGCGGTTCTATCACCTATCTCCTCAGGTTACGTTAACGATCGCACTTCGAGCGTTGACGTCCAAAAAAGAGGAATGTAGTTAGCGCTGTTTATAGAATATACCCAAATGCCTGGTAATGCCACATTTCGAGCGGCCACAAGCCGCCGCTTCAGTCGAGTGGCAGTGTTTCGACGCATGCATTACTTCTTGCATTACAATGCCTTACAAGACCGATAGCTCATCGCGTAAAGGAGATCAAGCTCTATTTAATGCTTGTCTTTGCTTCATACGTTGTTCATTTACGGATTTTATAAAATTTTGGTCGAGCATACAAAACGGCGGTTTTGTGTGACCTTCGTACAAAGAAGCTGTGTTAATACATTCGCTTGAGGAACACAACAGCACTGTAGCGTACCTTGTGAGGCTGGTGGCGCTTATAAAGTTGATGTCGCTCCCGTACGTGTACAGGACCATCCATGCGGACTCGCTGGGCACGTCCAAGCACTGCGCCGTCAAGTAATGGCGGCTGCACACCGCCACCTTCCACGCCTCGTCGACCAGAAGGCTGAACACCTCCCGGCGGACCTCCTTCAGCTCCTCGCGTTGCTTCACGGAGGCGTCCGCGAGCAGCAGCAGCACATCCGAGTAGTCGTCGGCCATCTTGAACGGTGGCTTGTGCACGACGAGAGCAAATTGAACAATGGCAACATCGACAGCCTGACATACCCCTGTACACCCATCAGGAACAGATATGAGCTCCACGTTCAGCGCCTTCGCACACGCTACAACGTTGTCTGTCCTGTGCCCACTGAACTCGTCCAGGAGCGGTAGTACCGGTGTCTCCATGTCGCACCAAGCTGCAAAGTGAAAACGTACGAAGTCAATGGCCAACCGCTCATTCCACCGCCCGTCGTTACAGTAGATCACCACATTGTATTGGGCTTGCAGCGGCTTGATCTTTCTTCAGAGCTTCGCTCCAAATCCATGGCGCAACTTGTTGTTCACCGCGAGAGCGCTCGGTATGGAGGATGGCTTGGTCTGAATGACGAGGTACGGCGGATACTTGCGCCCAAGCGAGTCACCAAGCAGCATGCAAACCAGGCGTTCCTTGTCCTTTCCCGAAGAGCGGACCCAAACAGTGCGCGCGATCTTCTTGGTGATCGTGGATTTGGGTAGGTACTCGAAGTCTGGTCTGCTTTGAAAGCGACGTCAACTCGGAGCTTGGTCATTCGCTGCTTCAACTTTACGTTGAACTCCATCAGTACCTTGTTTACGTCTTCTGGCTGAATCTGGCCTTAGCCCGGAGTGCCAAATAATGTCTGCGCTGGAATGACTTCGCCAACCCTCTCGATGCAGCAAAGATCCGTGTAGGAATGCCAATATCGCGGCAACAGCGTGCGCTTTCCGGTGGAGCATTAGATTGGAGACAGGGAGACCTTGGGCGCGGTAATCCACTTAACTAAGTGCACCTCTGCATCTCGAGGCAGGGCCGTGACTGTACCTCGGTGACGAACCTTACGCTGGCTTGCTGTCGACTGACAGCGTTCCACGAGTCTTGCCTTCTGCTTGCGCCACGGGTAAACACTAGTGCGCCTCGTATGAAGTTGCGCGCCAGCTAGATTCTTGTAGAACTCGGCTAGCGTTTCCTTTACATTGTGATGTTCAAAGTACAGTACAGCACAACATCAAGCTGAAACTGGGGCGTTGGCACGGAGCGTTTGTAGGATCTAGGCTTCCTGCCACCGTTTTCCGTGTGCTTCTGTCTACCCATGCCCATTTGGAAGTGAGTGCAATGCAAGCTTGATAGATGCCATAATATCTGCGTCCAGTCAAATTGCCACACTTCGCTGTCCATCAATTTGTGTCGGATATGACGATAAAGAATGGAGGAAATGAATGCTTGAATTTGATCGGGTGATTTACTTCGTCGGATATGACATTTTCTATGCGGTAGTGTGTTTCTACTATTTTGTCATCAGATATGTATCTGATCCGGCTCGCACCCAGTGCGACACGTGTCGCAGCCTGTGGCAAACTATCCTAAAATTGCAGAGTTTGATTAAAATTTGAAGCTCAACCTGCTGCGAAATATGTCGCAGCAGCTCAGTACGCATTGGCGGATATCCGTCAGCATGTGTTCCCATCAACTATCCAAAAATTGTAGAATCTGAACTAAATTTACCCATCCTCGTTTCTATCAACTCATGATCCTATCAACTCATGAATTGCATAATGAATTGTTCAATGAATTGTTGAATGAATTACATAATGAATTGTGGAATGGATTGCAAGAATAATTGCGCTCAGAGAAGGAAATCTGGCAGTCCACAAAAAGAAACATGACGGTCACGCTCTTTGCGCGGTGGTTGGCGTCGGGAGTGTCTTCTATGTAGACATTGATCTCAGCAAAACGGTCAATCATCTTAATGACAAGATCAAGGAGAAGAAGGAGTATGGTGTTCCTGCGAGCAAGCTGAAGCTGTATCTCGCGCGGGAGGGCGACACGTGGCTGAACTCCAGACACGATCCTTTCCGAGCGCTCAAGAAGGGGGATATTCCGGATTGAATCAAGAGCCTCATGACAGAGGAGTTGCTACTGGATGAAACCGCGAGGCTTGACGACGACGAATACGTTCGCAAGAGCTTCCAACCAGGTGACCGAGGCATTCAAGTGCTAGTGGAGTTGCCAGAGGATGCGGCTTTGATTGGGGTTCTCCACAATAAAAATGAGATGCGCTAGTCGAAAATGTTCCCACAGACATTGACGAACCACATGATACTTCCATCCCGGGTTATTCGTGGATTCCGCAAGTTCCGGAGGATGAAGCGAGCCAGAGAACTGGGTATATGGTCAAATTGCTATTTTGCAGCTAAAGTAGCTGATTACACCCCAATTCAGTTACTATCAGCACTTTTTTACTACATTGGGGGTTCAAGGAAGTTTTATTAATGGGAGCTTATGCAATGAACATCAGCTCAGTCAGATAAGGGACGAGGAGAGCGGTGCCCCTAAATGGTTATGCCGTCAGCCCCACTAATGCAACGTCGAATCGCCCCGTGGACCTGCTACCATTCTTGCCGCCAGAGTAGCCACCGAGTCCTTGCAGAGCCTAGTGTAAGTCTTGAACGCATCGGAGACCCAACGGCCGTGAAACTAGATTGTGAAGACGTCCGTCGATACATGTGAGGTGCCCCGCCGGCCCGTAGAGAATGCGAGCTGAAACATCGCGGATCTTGACCTGTGCTGGTAGCCTCTCGCTTGATAGCTTCTGCCACGTCGGCCGTTGCAATCCAGACCGGCTTTCCGCGGCGGCCCAGGTACGCTACAGCCGGTGTGTCGGTGGGCAGATTTTTAAGGAATTGGGGCAGGATCAGGGCGCCAAACCCGGGGCACAGGAATGGGTGCCCAGAACGCGAGAGCATTCGTGTTGTGGAGGAGCCGCCTTAGTTGGTCTTGGAACCGATCAAGCGCATACACACCGATTGTGCCTTCGAAGACGTCAATGTCGGCCGACCCCCACGCCTGGAACTGGGATGTCTTGAGCTCAAACGGCAAACCACTTGAAGGAACCTCCGACAATTGCTACAATTTCCGATCGCCTCAGGAGGAAAGAGAACGCCACGCACATGACCCCCCATCGGGCTTGCTCAAATGGTACAGTCATCGTGAGGCTGAGGAAACATGCCTCAATAAGCCCGATCGACGCTGGTGCTTTTCGGGGCGATGGCGAGTCGAGGCGGCTGATTCTTTGATCCGCATAGGGGTGTGCGGGTGTGCAATTGAGAAGTCATGACCGAATACCACGACAACGTGCCGAACACCGAAGAGAGCCGCCGATCGAGTTGCTGCGAATGGGCCCCACGGACCCGAGGTCATACTGAAAGCCGTGGAGAATAAAATCTGAGATGTGCTGTACTTGGACACCGAGAGGCATATCCGCAAGCGAAGGGGCCATACCGTGGTGGGACGGCCCGGTCGTCCACTTGGTCAGAGCTCGCCTGTATTGATCGAACATGGAGTCGGCATGTGGCGATGCGGGCTCCAAAATCAGAGAATGGCCGCGAGCCTAGACCTTGATCTCAGGTCACTCAACCCCGAATCGGAGATCTAACCTCAGATCCCGGGCTGGGTGAGGCGTATATTCCTCACTCTCGCAATCTCTTGTTCTGGTTCTTCCTAAGGCTACACTGTGGGCCCATACTTGTGTCGGCCACACCAGCTGCCTCCGAACTCGAGCGTTCCCAGTAGCCCCCAGACGAGGCTTGCTCCTTGCTCGGAAGGCCTTTGTACGCACGTGCGAAATCGGCTGTGCCCCGTTTTCTTGAATATAAACACGTCCACTTCACACACCGTGAGCCCACTTCTCTTCTCAGGCCCTTGGACCCTGGGCCTTAACAGCCTCCTCCTTGCTCAGCGACTCCGGCTTTGAGTCGCTTCCAGTCACGTCACTTCCTCCGGCGACTCAGACTGAGAGCCGCAAAACAGGTCTTCACTCGCCCTTCAGACCTAAGCGTAGCCCCGAGAATTGGCTCGGTCTGAGCCTGTCTTGATCCAGGGTTCTCGCTCTGCACCCTAGGACTTCCGCGCATCACGCCTTGATGTAGGCGGCACAGCGAAGCTGGGAACCACTATCCCAGATCAATCGCGCCACACGGATACCACTAGCAACTCCAGAAACCACAATCCCAGGTGTTGCTCTGCCAAAACCTCAGAGCGGAGCACCTTCCGCCCGAAAATATGAAGCACCGCCAGGAAACCAGCCAACCAGCAAGCAAAACCAGCAAACCAATGTACAGAGACCACCGGCTACAGTGGCGCCGGTTATAAGAGAAAATCGACTATTAGAGCGCTTCCTTGAGATCCCAAACCATGACTATAGTAAAATCAAGTCGAACCGGCTATTAGGCTGTAAGAGCGTAAGAGAGCTCCCCCGCCAAACTAAAACTGCACATTGTAAGAGGATTGGGTCATTTTTACACACGAACAGGAGTACAACACTGGTCTCGTCGCGCCAGCACCTCACTACCTACAAAAAGAACAAACTCCGTCGCGTGGAACCCATTATAGGAGGCGACAATTCGACACTGCTTCATACTCGGATTGTGTCAACGAGCATGAGCGCTAGGCTGGAGCGCGACAGTGAACCGACTACCACGTAGTGAAACGGAGCTTGGAGATCTAGAACTGCTGATATATAAATTAGATTTATTGGATCCGTTCTGTTGAAGATGCTGTTGAAAACAACCCAGAGAGAGAGAGAGGCGACACAAGCGAGCAGCCTTCAAGCGACAGCAAGAGTGACGGTGTTGTCGAGGAGGAACAACCGTTTTCGCACAGCAAGGCACTAGAAGGGGCGCAAAAACTCCAGATATACATGTTTTCCCACGGATTGCGGGACACCAGCATACAGAACGTTGTCAACACCACCGGGAGAATGGCAATCCCCTCTAAGTGCTCATCTCGTACTTCCATGCGAAATAGTAGTTTGAATGTTAAATTATAAGTTTTTCTATGCGGAATAGTAGTTTGTATGTTAAATGACAGGTCCCTTTCCATGTGGAATAGTAGTTTGCATGTTAAATGATAGGTTTCCTCTTATAGTAGCTATAAATCTATAAGATAGCTTGGGGAGTTGGTGACCAAACACCTCCACTATAGCCAGTGGTCCCTGTGCCCCGTGTGGAGAATACAACAACAAAGGCAAACCGGGCCGAAACACGAAAAGGTTTGGTTGTTGATCTTGGATTTATTTGGGGTTAGCTGAGCTTGACCGTAGAACACTCGTATCGACTCCACTTGGCCTTGCGCGCGCCGCTGGGGGCAGGGACTTGGTCCCGGTGAAGCAATACGCCCGTCGGCGCAAAGCAAAATCCGCAGCGTGCGGTCTTCGGCGCAAAACAAACTCTGATCGATTGTCATTCACATGCACATACATAGGGCCTATCAAGTAAGCGTGCAAACATCCCCTGGGTACACCTTGAACAAGGGTGATATACCCACTAAGCTACTGGCTTGGCGGCGCCCGTGAATGCGCGTCGGCACTTTGGCGTCCCTCCATTGGCCTGTCTTGGTCAGTCATCACTCTGATTACTCTTGGGTGCAAATCAGTGATAACCCGATTACGCCACGATCTTGTGGCCTGGATTGGCTGGACTGGGTCTGTCATTACTTGGTTGCACTGATTACTCTGGGTAAAAATCAGACGTAATCTAATTACGCCAATATCTCAGGCCTCCAATTGGCCCATATCCATAGGCGACTGGTCGATGGGCTGAAGCCGCTGGAGAAGTTCGCATTCGTGGACCCGTCTCCCAGCGTCGTCATCTCGGACAATTCCTTGAAGTGTATGATTGTGAGACCGCGCGACCCGAGCGTCCGCTGAAGATCGCCATCAGCACCGCAGGAGTGGTCCGGAACTTGGCGAACTCGAGCTCCCACAGTCACAACACAAACGACATCATAGACAAGGGCTTACCTGTCTCCGTGCCAAAGGAACGGAACATCCTACTCGCGGCCAGCAGACGGGCTTGTGGTGGATTGTAGTCACCCTTCGCCGTCTTCGCCGCTGAGGAAAGCTTGCCGTCGTAAGGTAGCACACCTCCGCGGGTAGCATCTCACCCTTGCTGGCCTGGACAGCGGGAGCCGACGGGTTTGCCTGCAGGACTGGAGCGGGGACTACTGGTAACTGGGCAATGCCCTGCCGGGTTGACAACGCACGGAGCCGTTCTATCTCGGTTTGCAGGGCTTGCACTTGAGCGCGAACAGCAGGGTGTTGTTCTGTGCTACGACGACCTCAGTGATCGCGCTGGCCTGAGCGGCGGACTCCCCGAACACGGCTCTTTCCTCGGTCGCGGCATCGCCTCGAGTGCTGTGCCGGGCGAAAACGATGCCATGAACTCGTGCAGATCGAACCGCAGCCGGACCTCGACGAAGCCGCCGGACGCTTTGTGGCCCCACTGCTCTGGATTCCTTAGCCTTCGCCGAGACCACCGTCTTCTTCGGCCACTTCGCAGGTGGAGCCGGCGGCTTATCCTCCACGTCGGAGTCGGAGTCGTAGCCGCTGTCACCTGCGGTCTTCCTTGGCGTCCCGGCAGTCGATGCCACCGTGGCGCTCTTCGCCACCTTCTTCTTTCCCTTGCTGGCGTCGACCATAGCTTCACCAGAGGCCGGCCTCGGTGTCGCCCGCTTGTTCGTGCGTAGCGGTGCGGGATCGGACGTGCGCTTCGCAGGCGTCGTCGCCCATGGCTCGTCCGCGCCCGTGACATCCAGTACGTCAGGAGGACCGACGCCAGCACCAGCCGCAGGATCATCGCTATCCGATGGAGCTGTCACGAGCCTGGATGACGGGGAGCTGGGGGTGACTTGGTCGGTGGTCCCACGGGTGATCATGGCGTAGCTGGGTAAGGTAACCCCCTTCATCGTTGCTTGCTTGTTGTTCTGAAGACAAAGTGAGGGAGAACGACACGCGTCCATCGGTTGGTCTGCGGTGTAATTACCGCCAATGTGCCGGTATGTACCGGTATACTGGTAGTACAATTCTGAAGTGGAAACACCATTCCCTGGCTCTGCAATGTAATACAGGAAGCCTTATGTTTTACTATTGTACGAACTATGCGTATTATGTAATCAAAATTGGATCATCTACTGCGGTTAGCAGGTATTGAAGTCTCGTACAATAGCTAGGGAATATTAAACTATTCTCGATATCGAACGGATATCACGAGTATGCAATACCAAGGAGAAAAACCGTTGTATTGGATTCGAGTTATAGTATAATATAACATGTATATCAAGTTTCCAAGTAAATTTGACTCAGTATTTAGTAAACCATGTTAGTTTGGGCTCTGAGTATAAGAAATTAGAGTCGTTTTGGGTCAGAGTGATTTCCCCATTTAAATCTAGACCTAAAATCTAGATAACACAAAAAACAGTAAAGGGCCCCTCGATGCTTCCGATCGGGCTGCCACGAACATCAACAACACGAGGAGCCAGAAGCCATGGTGTGATCTACACCTGGTCATTAGGAAGGCCCAGCATGACGAGGGTGCCACGCTTGCGCACCAAACTCATGTACAGGTCGTACGGCATGTTGGTGGAGTCAGCGGTCAGTAGCAAGAAGTCGACACTGCCCGCCTTCTCCTTCTTCTGCTGCTCAGGGTTGCCCAAATCGAAGAACTCCGCAGCACCAAGTGACAGGATCTCTTGTTCCTAGCCGGCAGAGCGCGAGAAGGCCACGGGGTTGGCGCCCAATGTACGGATGAACTGGATTGCTATGTGGCCCAGTCCGCCACTACCGATCACACCCACGCGGTCCTCAGCCTTGACACCTTCTTGCTTCAGTAGGGTAAACATCGTAGTGTCGGTACATAGGAGCGGTGCTACATCGGATGGAATCGATTCGGGGATCTTGAAGGCGGTATTGCTGTCCACACGAACGTATCCAGCCGTAGAACTTCGCGCCGTCCTTGTAGTAGGCGCTGTACGTCCACACGCCGTGTTCTTGTCATCGTCGAGTGGTCGCGGTAGAGCCAAGCGTACACCTGGGCACAGACGCCAACGCAAAATGAATTATAATTCCGTGTAGCACAAAAGGTTTCAGTGCATAATAACGGAATAGTACGCAAAACTTATGCAAAGAATCATTCTCCTTTACATCTCGTTATCGTAGAGGGACCACAAGTAGTTGCATTCATTGTCGGTCGACAGTTCTCGTTGCTTCGAAGACTTTGATGATACTGTTAGAAGTAATGACACCCAAGTCTTGACAGTTCTCGTTAATTTTCGAGCACGACACGGTAGCGCACACGCCCTTGGCGCATCATCTCGACGCCTTCGTTGAGCTTGTTCATGGGCATCCGCTGAACGATTGCGCGCACATTCTTCTCCGATGCAAGCGCCAACATATCCTGAATATCTTTGATACTACCAATGAGGCTTCCCACCCACTTGATGCCCTTGGCTACCACGAACATCGGTCTGAACTTCACCTCGTCGTTGGGAACACCAACCATGATGAACGTCCCTCGCTTCTTCACCAGCGCCAGGTAGGCGTTGTATGGCATGTTGGTGGCGTCAGCTGTGAGCAGCAACACATTGACGGAGTTATCAGCCTTCTTCTGGTCGTCCGGGTCATTGAGATTGTAGAACTCTTCGGCACCAAGCGCGCGGATTTCCTTCTCCTTGTTGGCGGAGCGTGAGAACGCCACCGGAGTAGCGTCAAGAGCGCGGATGAACTGGATGGCGAGATGGCCGAGTCCACCAATACCAATGACACCAACACGGTCCCCAGGCTTCACGTAGCGCCTGAGTGGCGTGTACACGGTTACGCCAGCGCACAGCAACGGCGCCGCCAAAGCCGATGGGATGTTGTCAGGAATCTTGAAGGCGAAGTTGCTATCAACACGAATGTAGTCGGCGTATCCACCGTAGGCCATGGAGCCGTCCTCGTATTTCGCATCATACGTGATCACCGACCGATTGCAGAAGGCGTTATCACAGTCTGCACATTCCTCACAAGGCTTCTCGGTATTTCTGTTGAGGCATGCCCATACCTGCGCGCCAACCCCGACTCGTTCTCCAACACTGAGATGCTTCACGTTGGTGCCAGCGACAGTGACCTCACCGATGATTTCGTGGCCGAACACGCACGGGTACATCGTTGGCTTCCACCCACTATCAAGGTGGTGGATATCCGACCCGCAGATTCCGCAGTGCGAGATTTTGATCTCCACATCTTCGGGACCAAGAAGGCGGCTCTTGTACTGGAAGGGTACGATCTTGCCCGACGGCTCGTAGGCTGCATAGGCGTTCACTATCCTCGGAGAAGCCATCTCTCGAATGGATAGAGTTCGTTGGAGCAAGTTTAAGAATGACCTATAAAAAACAACCGCCAGTTGCTATAGCCGAATGGTAGATGCGGGCATGGCGCTTTTTTGGAGCAGGATGCACTCTACACATCTGCTTTCGAGATTATGCAGTCGAGATTATGCGGGTACTGTGCATGGATAATCTTCGACTTTTTCGCATTCGCGGAAACGATGGTTCAATTACTGATCTTCATCGGCTTGAGTTGTAAGCGTACCTTACGGGTTTTTGATAATGGTGAATATCAAGCGTAGGGTCCACTGAGCGTACCTTAGTGAATCTCCATCATCACTTCCAAAGTTTGCGCATCGACCTAAAACGATTGCTCAACCGTTTATATTGGGACGGTCATCACTAGAACGTCCCGACTGAGCAGGGATGAGGCCGTCGTAGTTCGTCAATATACAAATGTCCAAAAAACTTTAAGCCAATAATATGTATGCTACTTTGAAACGACATTTAGAAAAGGACTGATGCAAACAGGGTGGATGTTGCTTGTGGGGTAGATCCGAAGTAATCTATTCGCGTGAATGTCGTCCGAAGGGAGCTTGATGCGGAGGCTTTAGTGTAGCGTGGGGGCAGATGCTGAGGCTGCGAAGCAGGCGCAGTAGATGCTTTTGAGTAGGCGGTAGGTACTCTACGCTACACAATATACCGTGTTTGTTTTTCTTTTCAAGCGTATAACGATGTATTCGCCTAAAGACTTCCTACAAAGTCCAGAGCTTCCCGTCATTAGTTAAAGCAACTGATCAAGATATCCTCCTTCTTTCGCTAGCTCATAAAAGACACCACTCCCATTCTTCACCAAGTTGCGAGGACTGTCGAATTCCACCACTCGACCGTCGCTCAGCACCAAGATGCGGTCCGACTCCAGCACCGTGCCCAGACGATGAGCGATGGTCAACACTGTCGCGTCCCGGAAATCGCGCTTGATCATCTCCTGCAGCTTCTTCTCCGTCGCGTGGTCGATGGACGCCGTCGCCTCATCCATCACCACGATGCGGCTCCGCGTCAGCAGCGCGCGAGCCATGCACAGCATCTGCCGCTCGCCCACGCTGAAGTTCTCGCCGTTCTCGCTCAGCTCGTACGCCAACTGACCTTCCAGCGACGACACCTGCGTCTTCATGCCCACCTTCTCCAGCGCGCTCCAGATTTCGGCGTCCGTGAACTCGTCGAATGGGTCCATGTACGCGCGCAGCGAACCCTTGAACAGCACGGGCGACTGCGGGATGATGGACAGGTTCGAGCGCAGTGTGCGCAGTGGCATGGTGGCGACGTCCACGCCGTCGATGAGGATGCGACCGGACACCAGCTCGTTGGTGCGGAAGAGCGCCATGGTGAGGCTGGACTTGCCCGCGCCGGTGCGTCCGACGATGCCGATCTTCTCGTTGTTGCGGATGTCGAAGGACAGACCCTTGAGCACGGGTTTGGCGCCCTGCTTGTAGCTGAACACGACATCCTGGAACTGCACGGTGGAGGAATGAGGCCAGGACGCATCGGGCTCGATCACGAGTGGCCGTTGGCTTCCCTCAGCGGGGATTGAGCCGTACTCGAGAATGCGTTCCGGGCTGACCATTTGAATCTCTACCCAAGACCAGGATTGCACAAGGCCGGCAAGACCACTATCGACGCTAAGAGCGTACGTGAATGCCAGTCCCACGAGGCCAGGCGATAGATAGTCGCGCAGGTACACCAACCCAGACACCACGAGAAAAACTACCCCGCAACCGATTAGTTGCATACGCACTTGAAACCACTGCTGTGTGACAGTCTCGGCAAACCAGCATTTACTGTTCACGTCGTTGCGAATGAAATTCTCGGTGACCATACGCCCGATGGAATCCTGGCCAAACGCGCGAATGACTACGACGCCTTCCTCCGACTGGGTGACGTGGCTGAGTATGGGGGACGACGATACTTTCCACAAGCGTGAAATCTCTCGAGAAGGAGCGAGGTAGAAGTGGGCGATCTTCACATACAGCCAAATCAGTGGGATAATCAACACACCAAAGAAGCTCATGGTGTACACGGCAGTTGCAAGCTGGCAAACTGTGAAGAAGAACATGGCGAGGAAACCTCCAAATGCAAATGGGATCATGAAATCTACGGCAGACATGTCATCGCCGTACCGATTCACGATGCGTCCAATGGGGTTTGCATCGAAGAAGCGGAGAGGGGCTTTCAGCAAAGATACCGTCATGTTATCAAAAAGGTGACGAGAGGCCCGAAGACCAACAATCGCCACCGTGGCTGAGCGAACGAAAACCATGGTAGCAGCACCAGCTCCCAACAGCGAGTACACTTTCATGTTGTACACGGTATCCTCTGGGTTGTATGAACCGTTCTTCTGCCCGGTCCAGTGACTCAACCACAAGTCGCTCCCGATCTGGAAAACTTGCCACAGCGTCTGTACCGCGAAAAGGAAGATGCAAACTTTGACACCACCGAGCGAGTCGAAGTAGTTCGAAAACACCTCCTTGGATACGCGACCTTCCTCACGCTCCTCGTCGTCAATCAGTCGGCCAGCATCCTTATCCTTGTTAGCGTTGCTCTCTCCATCGTGACTAGCGTCGTCGTTTGCTGAATGAGGAGACAGCGGTAGAGTGTACGAGCACCGCGGCACAGCGACATCATGCCGAGCGACCGACAACTTACCACCTTCCACCAACACCTTCATGTTCGCAGCTTCACTCGCAATGATGTCGGCACTGTGCGTCACAAGCACCACCGTCTTGGCCGCCAGCAAGTTGCAGATGCAGTCACCGAAAATCTGGCTCTGCACGATCGCGTCCACAGCAGCCAGCGGGGAGTCGAGCAGCAGGATATCAGCATCCGAGTAACATGCGCGGGCCAGGCACACGCGAGCCTTCTGACCTCCTGAAAGGTTCACTCCCTTCTGACCGATCTCCGTCGCGTCACCTACGGGGAATTGTTTGAGGTCTGGCAGCAAGCCGCATGCCGCGATCGCGCGTGTGTACTTCTCCTTGTCGTACGGTAGTCCGAAGAGAATATTCTCGCGGATGGTCATGTTTTGGATCCACGTTTCCTGTGAGTAGTAGGCAACTCGTCCCCGGACGAACACATTACCGCCCAGTTTGTCCATTTCTCCCAGCAGCGCCGAACACAGCGAGGACTTGCCGCTGCCGACGGAGCCGTGCACAATGACTAGATCGCCATGCTTTACGGTGAGGTTCACGTGGTTTAGCAGTGCTGTCTCCTCCGTCCAACCGAAGGTACCGTCTTCAACAGCGACCACAACATCGTTTGGCTGCGCGGGGTCATCGCGTGCGACATTGGTCGGGTTGAATTCGTCTAGCGAGAGGTAATCCGCGAATCGGTTGATCGAAATCTTTGCTTGGATACACGTCTGAATAACAGTCGGCAAGTCTCTCAGGGGGTCACGAAGAGAGTTGAAAAGTGCGATAGCAGTGAACACTTTGGCTGCTGTCAATACTTTGCCCATAGTGATCGCATACACAGCGAAGGACACTGCTGAGACTGCTAAGGGAGAGCCCCACAGCACGAAAATGTTGACAGCGCCAAGGTACATGAATTTCTTGACAGCTGACAGTTCCGTAGCCCGCAGCTTGTGGATTTTGTCAGCGAACTTGTCTTCCCACGCGTTGAGTTTCACGATCTGAATGGCATTGAAAACCTCCTTGATCGTCTTCATGCGATCGTCCTTGTACTTCATGATGTCTTCGAACGCACTTCCCGACAATTTGGCAATGACAAAGCTCAGCAACATCGAGATCACAATGACTCCCAGTCCAGCAACTGCAGCAAGGTCGATGACAGCGTACAGCATGTAGACCACCACCACAATCTGAAGGGGGATAATCCACAAATTATTGATCTGGAACGCAGCCCAGAGCACATTGTTGACATCCGACGAAAAGAGGTTCGAGATGTCGACCGCCTTGGAATTGGTCTTGCTCTGGATGCTCCGACGCATGGCCTTCCTGAACAGAAGCGACTTGAGCGTCACCGTCAGACGCAACGCGATCAGCTCGAGGTAGAACCTCATCTGGGTCGCCACAACTGCGTTGACGATTCTGGACGTGAAGAAGACGCCGAGCCACACACTGAGGTTGTACATATCAATCGTCGGGGACGCAAATACCGTGATCACGTGGTTCAGCACCGCTGGGGCGAACACATTGCACGCGGTGGTGAAGAGCATCGCCAGGCCGCAGAGCAGGAACCGCCCCCCGTAGGCGGTCACCATGGCCTTGACGATAGACTTGTCGTGGCGCTCGTAGTGCACCACGAACTCGTCGAACGCAGCAGCTGAGCGGTTCTCGCCCTCGAGCTCCCACAGGTCGTCGTTGTCGAGCTGGCGAGTGTTGCCGGCGCTCATCATGGGGTTGGCGTACGAGAAGAAGAGCCGCGACCAGAAGGACGCCGTGCCGGGCGTGGCGGACGAGGCATGGTGCAGTCTCTGCTTGGTTTCATCCACTTGGTCGTTGACGCTGGCGAACGTGGAGTAGCCGGTCTGCTTGGCCTTGGTCGCGGGGGACACGATGGACGTGGTGTCCGTCTGGGCCAGTACCGTCATAGCGGGAGCGACTGGACTTGGGCCTGTCGAGGCTATTTGGACAGTGACTGACTGGGCTCTCGCCCCGCGCAGAGGGACAGCAAGACTCCGTCTTGAAGACGGAACAGCCTTTTGGCAAATCCCGCAGATTGAGGCACCACCAATTCCTCGTCAAGTGCAACGATTGCCAATCAACGAAGTTAAAGGAGACGGAGTGAGCCATGACTAAATCTCTGTTTGCTAGCGTCACCTAAGTGCGATCGTGTTACTCCCCTCAATTCAAATTAGCATACTCAATGGTGAGCGCACTACTGGGCCTCCGGCATGGGGCTCGCACGATAGCATCAACACGCTAGTCTAAATATCCACGCCGCTGTACTTGTACTGGTATTTATTGTTGTGCATTAGCAGCTGGTATTGACAGTTTGTAGAGGCACTTTTCCTTATTACTGTAAGTAGTTCGCACGGGCTACTTTGTCAACTACTATAGTACTTTGAGGCACGGGCTACTTTGTCAACTACTATAGTACTTTGAAGCTTAAAGCATGATACCAAAATTACTACAGTAGTAGTACTATATTAATGTCGAACTACTGCCGGTCGACTGTCAAAATATTAACCTACATCTCTGACAAGCGTGTCACGCAGCACCTGTCCCACCTCCTGGAAGCCCAGGTCATGCGTCGCGAAGTCGTCCCCGTTCACGGCCAGCAGCAGGCTGCCTACTGACACGCGACCGCTGGCCTCCATGGCGCCGCGCTGCCCGACACGGATACGAAGCCTCGAGCACGGGCTGGCCCAGGTCGTCGCCGTCCAGCGGCACGCCCAGCGGACCGGCGGGAACTGCTCCACCACGGTGTTGCGGCCACCCAGCAGCCAACACGCGCTCGTAACCATAGTAACCTGCAAGGGTCTGTCTGTTTGGGGTCGAATCGACTAATGCGCCTGGATTTCGCTTCCGTAAGAGTGCCTCGACCTGCATGAGCTTTAGGGTTACGCAGCGAGAGGACAACTCGAGCGACGGCGACGTGTGGGTGAGTGAATGCGGCCACCAGGCGATCCTTCGTTTCGAACGCACACGGTAGAACACTCAGGATTCGATACCGAGATGTCCACACGATGGCTTGGTCGTCGTTTTAGCAGCGTGACTGACTCATGTGTAGCTGGCGCGGTAACGCCAAGGATATCGACACAGCTGAGACGACTACCAAGCTGCAAGGCACGATGCAATAAACAATTACAGTACAGTGTAGCTCGAACTGCGAAATAACTCGAATGACGGAGCGTGCCCATATCAACGCTGGTGAGCACGTGATTGCGCAACCTCTGGCGGAAGACAAGGCCATTGAGAGCTCGACTTGGACGTTTAGAACGTAAGGTGCGTGTCTGGTGGTTGCGAAGAAGACTGCAGAATGAGCGAGTGAGCCTCACATGTGCAGATCACGGCCCAAGTGGCCATTCATCCATGGTGTCCATACTTCAATTCTGGGCAGTACAGAATAGTACTGTACCACCAGCGGGGTGAACTACTAAGTACTATCGTAGCAAATTTGCGCAAACTGCTGATTACAGTGGTAATAGTACTGCTACTGTACTACTGTTTGTACTGTTACTGTAAAACCGTGGGGTAGTGTAGGCCTCTCACCGCAAAGAACGGTGCCAGCAGTCTCTGTGCGGACAAACACAGTTTCGAGGAACGGGTGGCCACACCCACGCGAACCATCACTCACAGGATTCCTGTGAGTGATGGTCCCTGTCAGAAATGCTGTGAACAATTTCTTTCGCGTTAACTGACCGAAGGAAAAGTGTCCTCCTCCCCCCGACTGTGTCTAGAGCTACGAATGCATGTATCCCTAGTTCTCGAGCACGACGCGGTAGCGCACGCTACCGTCACGAACCTTGACAAGACCCTTGTTCACATCGCTCATTGGCAGCTTCTCGATGATCGGGCGCACATTGCCCTTCGCCGCCACCTCTAGCATATCCTTGATGTCCTGGATGCTGCCGATCGCGCTGCCGCGAACACGAACCGCGCGAGGAACCAAAAACCACGGCGTGATCTTCACCTGGTCGGGAGGGAGACCCACCATGATGAACGTGCCGCGCTTGCGCACCAGGCTCAGATACAGGTCGTACGGCATGTTGCTGGCATCAGCCGTGAGCAGCAGGAAATCGACGCTGCCTTCTGCCTTCTTCTGCTGCTCCGGGTCGCTCAAGTCGAAGAACTCTTCGGCGCCCAGCGAGCGGATCTCCGTCTCCTTTTTCGACGAGCGAGAGAAGGCGACCGGCGTCGCACCCAGTGCACGGATGAATTGGATGGCGATGTGACCCAGGCCACCAATGCCGATCACACCGACGCGGTCGCCGGCCTTCACGCCCTCCTGCTTCAGCGGAGTGAAGACCGTGGCTCCGGCGCACATGAGAGGGGCAGCCGCGTCCGAAGGCAGCATGTCCGGGATTTTGAACGCGTAGTTGCTGTCAACCCGAATGAAATCAGCGAAGCCTCCCTGCTGTCGAGAACCGTCCTTGTAGGCGGCGTTGATGGTAAAGACACCCTGGTCGCACACAGCGTCCTCCCCATCAGCGCAGTCACGGCAGTGATTGTTCGGGTCACGGTTCAAGCACGCCCACGCCTGTGCCCCAACACCAACCCGATCACCCACCGCCAGGTTCTTGACACCCGGGCCGACAACAACTACCTCTCCGACGATTTCGTGGCCCGCCACACACGGGTACGGCGTCGGGCCCCAGCCACTGTCCAGCGTGTGCACATCGGAGCCGCAAATACCGCAATGCGTCACCTTGATCTCCACGTCTTCGTCACCGAGCGGGCGCGGCTTGAACTGCCAGAGCTTGCATTCACCAGTCTTGTCGAAGGCGGCGTAGCCATTGAACGTTCTTGGATCAGCGGACATCTTCAATAAGGCTTGTTACTACTTGGAAGCTCCTGCTAGGTTGTAAGCGAATTCGCGAATGAGCTGAGTAAGTCAACGTGGCCTGTGCTTTGGGCGAACCTTTCGTTGTAAAGAGTAGTGTTGGTGTTAGTGCATGCATCGCCTTGACACGGTCCCAAATCGAACTTCTGGTCGTGTACAGTACAGTGTGTTACGCGGTTTGGCGCACAATCGATGTCATCCCCCCCCAAAAAAAAAAAAATACATGCACGTGGCATGGCATATGCCTAGGTACGTATGGAGTAAAACATGTATGGCAGTGAGTGTGACGCACAATCGGCTCCAAAACATAATCCCTGATTATGAAGGTGACGTTTCCGAATCATCATTTTCGTAGCCCTGCCACCAAAGGCTCATCGCAGCAGTGAATGTGAATCCGTGTGATGGCAGTGATATCCACTACGACGAATGTCCCTTGTCCCCGTGTTTATGGTGGAGCCCCTTAGCCGTACAGCAGTGCCGCCAGCCGTCAAGAACAATAGGTCATCTAGGGAGTTGGTCGGCACCTCGGCAAATATCGCATCTTTGGTGATAAAGTATAGATCCTCCCGAGACCATGCCAAATCGCACGAGAGACCTATTAACCTACAAAAGACTAAGTAATTCGGGATAATCTATGGTTTTTCGTGTGCAAATCATTCGCTCAAGAGAGGCAATGTAACTATTTGAATATCACGCTTTTCACGAGCTCCTGCACTTGAGCACTCCCATGCCAACTGTAACGCGCTTACGCTCGCTACCCTTCGATTTTATCCAAGTGCATCGACTCGAGCATGCACTGGTTCGATCGGGAGCGAGATCAACACGTAGAGGCGCGGGTTCTGAGCGAAGTATGAAGGGGCATACTGCTTGCTCGGTGTGGTAATGCACATACATGGTATTGAATTGGTGCGAATATGAACCCGCTAGCATGCGAGGACACATCTCGGCATCTGTCCAGTCACCAGCGTACCAGTCGATATCATTTTTTTTTATCAAGATTTGATATTTGGCTGATTGCAAACTAACTAGTTAACCGACCTATTAATAACTGGGGTTCGTCAGTGTGCAAGCGTGTTATGCTTGCTGTCTCGAGAAAGATGTGTCTCCTCAGAGAACCATCACTTATTCGCGCAGTTAGGGGTATTTCACCATCTACCGGGTATCCCGCTGGGTTTATACAGTCAAACCTGTTTATATGAGGCCCCGTTGGTGGCCATCTACAACAATGACTCATATAAAATGGACTCAGTTAAACAATTATGTGGTGCACGTAAAGAAATCGCGCATAATTCGCTGCAGCTTTGCCTCTCCCGAACCAAAGCGGTCACGGTCTGTAAGCTCTTCGTTCTCTATCAGTCTGCTCTCCGCATTGAAGCAGAAATGCAGACAGCTCCATGCAGTGTCTCAGAGCGATGGCAGGTTGAATTGTGGGTTCCTGGTCCTCCTCCGCCTCCTCCTGCTCGTCCTGCGAAACTGCATCACTTCCTGCTGCTTCGCCACTATCACATCTGGCTCGTGCGCAGGCACGTCCTCGTCCACTGCCAGATACTCACTAGCGCTCACAGCGCCCTCCCACTTCGATAAAATCGCTGTCAAATCCACTCAGCTTGTTCATGCCAGGATTCTGCTTGAGCTTTAGGTGCACTTGGAGCTTTTGTTCTAGCGTCAGACAGGTGCGAGGAGACATTGCGAGGGAAGGGGGCTTGCGTTGGGCGTTGGGCGTTGAGCAGTGGGGGCTTTGAAGAGTGTGTGGTCGTGAACAGTGTGAATCAAATAAACAGGTTAGACCTAATTTGGTCCTCCAAAATGTGACTCATATACCTTGTATACATATAAACAGCGGTTATACAAAAACTAAGTAAAATATTTGGTAGCAACAAAGCTTGCATCAAATAAATGGCAAGGCTCAAATAGGGAGGATCATATAAACAGGTTTGACTGTACCCGGTCCCAGTAAAAGACCCAGTCTTTGACCAGAATATGCCGAACATGGAAAGCGTTCTAATGTTTATTTCATGTATTGCTATCATTATCGTATCATTATCACTAATTCACTATTAACGGATAATGCCGAATAGAGTAATTTTCCAAATAGTATACCTAGACCAAATTGTGTACCGTTTTGGCGGTACTCAAATAATAGTGTAGCGTACCAAATATAATACCGTCACCACCAGCCACCAATGACCAGAACCACCAATTTTCTTGGTCGGCTCTCTTCGTTCTGCGTTTTACCAGTCCCTACAAACCCCCAGCAGCCAAACCACTCCCAGTGAAGATGCCATCGTCACGCATGCAAGTCAATGGCCGAGAAGAAAGAGGTCGTTCAGTGGATCGAGAAAAACGGCGGTGTGCCCGCCCCAGCCGCTGTTTACTTCAAGAACGAGCGCGGCTGGAAGGTTTCCGAAGCTCAGGTGCGCTGCTGGTGGAAACAGCGCCCCGCTATCGAGGCCACGCCAGCGCTACACAGCCGCCTGAGTGGGGCGGGCGCTAAGCCACGGCTCTCCGAGATCGAGGATATCCTGTTCGATCAAGTGCTGTTTCGTCGGTCAGCAAAAGAGAAGGTCTCTCGCAATTGGATTCGCGACGCTGGGCGGCGGCTTGCCGCATCTGAGCTGAGCGATGCTGATTTCGTTGCGTCGGACCACTGAGTCAACAGCTTCATGCGTCGGTACGGGCTGTCGCTGCGCCGCACCACCAATCTTGACGTGTTAACCGATGATGTGTTGACCGACCAGGCGGTAAGCTTTCTAAGCTATCTCACGTCACGCATCGATGGTCTTAGCGACGATCACACCATCCTGGTGGACGAGACGCAGTCTACTTCGAGGACCCGCGCCGCCAGACGGTTGACCAAGTTGGGACGCGCCACGTCGTGCTAAAGTCTACGGGATTTGCTTCAATGCGGGAAGGCAGTGGCTCAACACACAGTCTTAAGAGGGGGACTGTAGCTGTTCATAACACGGTGTAGGAGCTCATAGTATGGACAGCCCAAAAATGTCGCTGAACAAACCGGATTGTCCGGTGCTCAGCACTCCTGTCCATTCAGTTGCAAAAGAGCCTCGCCAGACGAGCCTTCTTCGCTCACCCGCAATATGGGGCCGAAGGCTCGCTCGCAGCGCGCTCTGTAGTGGGCCTACTTTGGCTCACTACTTTAGCTTACACGTCGCGCTACGTGTATGAGGAAGCGTAGGAGTTTAGAAGACCTCGAAGTCGGTGGGGAGTCATCTCTCCATCGACGACTACTTCGAGCGTCAGAAGGCGAAGTACGGTGACGTCGTCGACTTCGACGACGACGATGAAGACATGGAGGGCGAGAAAAACTCGCCCTCAAAGCGTAAAGACTCAGTGTCGAGCGAATCGCTCGACCCTCACGCCAAGAACGTTCGCCCGCGTGAAGGGGACGAATCGGACGCTTCGAGTTCGAAGCGTTCGCGTACTGAGAGTGATACCCCACTCGCTTCCGCTGGGGCTCTCAGTACTCCGCGCGCTGTTGCTGCAGCGCGTGATGTTAAAGCTCAAGGCTCTCCGCGCGCTGCAGGCGCAGCGCGCGATCCACGGATGCCGTCCGCGTCCGAGATCGCGGACCGGTTTGGGAACTCGGTACCTCCGAATGAGGTGCCGCTGTACGTATGCAGCGCCATCAAAGATGACGCTGTGGCTGCTGAGCTGCACTTTGATGCGGAAACGCATCAAAGGCGCGATTACTACATCGGACTCTTTCATGAGCTCCGATGGTTTCAAAGCAAGAAGACCTCTTCTCGCAGCAAAGTGCCCGAATGGCAGGCACTTTGTCAAAGCTGGAACGCCTTGGTTGAGAACTTCAACAAGAGGCCGAGTGCTTACCGTGATCGGATTAAGCAAGCGCGTGATCGCTTCGAGACGTACTCGAAGCGTGGAAAGCTGGAGCAACTTCATGTTGCTGCTGAGGAGGCAAATGTGCCGTGTGCTGTGCCCGAGGGCTTTCAGTACACGAGGTGCTTTCCAGGCGCGGTCCGCTTGAGCGACCGCGACCTGAACGGGTACACGTCGTTCCGTGTGCCCGAGAGTCTCAAAGAGCTCCGTGCTAAGTTCTTAGCACGTGAGGGTTCGGGCGCTAGCGATGATCGCAGCGCTCGTGTTACTTCCGCTGCGCCAGCGCGTACTGCTCTTCGTACGCCCTCACCATTTCCGGAACGTCCTCCAGCAAGACGTTCCGCGGCTCCCATGTATCTCGATGGGGAGGAAATCCTCTCCAACGAATACGAAAACGAGCCCTTGAGGGTTCGTTTTCGGGATACTATGGTCAACAATCCGCTCAACAATCCAGCGGGTTGAGCCGCGGGCGTCACGGATCGGCGGTGGCGGGGGTGGGAACACGCCCCGGGTATGATCAGCCCCGGGCTGATCAGTATGCGCCTCTCCACGACTGGGTGACCGCCGTGGAGCGCCTGCAGGGCGCTGAGTTCGCCGCCCTGAAACAGGAGCTGGCGAACCAGAAGGCCCAAGTCGCGGCGGTTTCGCAGACCGCCTCGGATATCCAGGTCGAGCTGGGGACCCGATGAAGGGGTTGCTCCAGCGCGTCCGCGCGCTGGAGGAGAGGCTGCTCGTCGCCGAGGCCAAGGCTTCCGCTTCTGCCTCGGCTCCTGCCGAGGCTTCGGGTCAGTTGAGCTAGATGGCTCGTGCTGCAGGTATAGCTTCAGCCGTCCGATGGAAAAGGTCGGATGGAGGCGCATGCTAGACGGTATGTCTAGCGTGTAAGCGTTGCCGTGCCGTGCCAACACAGTGAACGGCCCGATGAAGCGCGGAGCAAGCTTGCTTGCTCGGAAGTCCGAAACTGCATGTTTAGGCAGGTTTTGCGTAGCTAACAAAACCAATGAACTAACCTTGAATTCATTTGTGTTGCTTCTGCCCGCATTGTCTGCGTTCAGCTTCTGTTGATCAACAGAAGCTGCTATTGCGTCTTGGACAAACCGAATTACGGCTTGTCTTTTGGTGATGAAATGGATTGTATCCGAGCTGAAGTCATTCAGCTCGCACTCCGCTAGAGGCCCGGCCTCTGCGTGGTTCTTTGCGGTGTCTGCGCCCTGCGCAGACCCGTGGTCTTTGTCCTTGCTGTTGGGGGAGTCTGCGCCCTGCGCAGACTCATGTGGTTGGTTCATTGTTGCAGCTGACACTGTGCAAGTGTCAGCGGTTTTCTGCGGCTGCTGTATTGCAGTCGTAGATCCTCCCCCACTTAAAGTGGGAGCCATCACCCCGAGTAAACTCGGTAGACGTGGATGCCGCATGGCATTCACGTAGAACGGTGTATGCCCGGTCGAGACATGCACTGAGTTGTTGATGGCAAACTCTGCCATCGATAAGCACTCGCTCCAGTATTGGAACGAGTGAGCGTAGCTCTTCAACATATCGACGAGCACGCGATTCACGCGCTCGGTTTGACCGTCCGTCTGCGGATGATCTGCCGTCGACATTGAAAACTGGCTCCAAAGAAGTGTAAACACTTCTTGCCACAGGTGCGCTGTGAAGCGCGGGTCTCTGTCCGACACAATGTCGGACGGCATGCCATGGTGTTTGAACACCATGTCGACGAGCAGACGAGCCGTCTGCTTCGCGGTCACCTCTGCTGGCACCGCAGCAAGATGTACCATCTTGCTGAAACGGTCTACAAAGACCACAACACCGGTGTTCCCTCCGCTATCCGGGGGAAGACCAAAGATGAAGTCCAAAGACATGGACTTCCAACACTCCGACGGAGTCGGTAGTGATTGCAGTGGAGCCTGCGCGAATGGCGCAGGCTTCACGCGTTGGCATACCTCGCGAGCACGGATGTACTTGCGCACCCACTTATACTGGTGGTGCCAGTAGAAGTCGCGCGTGAGAAGGACGTATGTCTTCTCACGTCCGAGATGTCCCGCAGTCGGGGCATCGTGATACTCGTACATGATCCTGAGTCGCAGGTCATGGTCATTTGGCACGACAACGCGATCCGCGTTGTCGTCGACTGCGTTGTAAAGTAGTAGTCCGTCGTGCACACGAAAGCGGTGTGCACGTGCTCGACGGTGCTTGGGCAGCTTCTGACGGGACTGGTCAGAAGGCGCTGTGCCATAGGCCAGCAAGAGTTTCGCGTCCGCGTCGTGCGCGTACGCGGCCTTCACATCATCCAACAGAGATGATGTGGGTTTGCTCGATCGCATGGCGTCAATGGCATTGACGTCAACAGCTTCTTCATAGTCCGGCCGACGTGATAACGCGTCGGCCACTACATTCAATCTTCCGGGTTTGTATTCGACCCGGAAGTTATACTCCGCAAAGAATGAGAGCCATCTCGCCATTCTCTGTGAAATGTGTGGCGACTTCACTGCGGTGTGCAGTGATGCATGATCGGTGTAGACCACAAATGGTCTACTTCCAAGTAGATACACTCGGAACTTTGCGAGTGCATATTTCATGGCAAGGAGTTCCTTGTCATGTACCGGATAATTACGCTCAGCTGACGCGACTGGTAATAGACGACACGATCACGGCCCTCATGATCGTGCTGCATCAACGCACATCCGATAGCGAAGTCGGATGCGTCACATACGACGTGGAATGGGCGATCTTGGTCAGCCACTGCCAAGATCGGCGCCTCAGTCAAGCCCCGCTTGACTGCATCGAATGCCTTTTGACAATCGGTTGTCCAATTCCACACAGCTTCCTTCTTAAGAAGCTGTGACAGCGGGCGGATCTTGCCCGCGTAATCCTCCACGTACTTGCACAAGTACGTGGCCAAGCCAATGAACTGCCTCAGTTCCTTGACACTTGAAGGCGTTGGTCATTCATTTATCACTCTGACCTTTTCCGGGTCAGGGCGAACGCCATTTTTCCCTACGAGACACCCGAGGACGGGTATCTCGCTTGCCCCGAAGATGCACTTCTTCAGGTTCGCGTAGAGCTTATGTTTTCGCATAAGCTCAAGTAGCTTCCGGAGATGCACCCTGTGCATCTCTATGTCGGTCTTCCCGTCCACAGCTCGGCTGTGGATGAATACATCATCGAAGTAGCTCGGCGCGAAGTCGCGCACCGAGCGCAACAAGTGCGTCACGCACCTGTTGAAGGTCGCAGGGCGTTCTTAAGCCCCTGCAGCATTACTAGCCACTCCCAGAGCATGCCGCTTGGTGTGCTCACTGCCGTGAGAGGGATATTGCTCTCACGCATTAGGATCTGATAGAATCCGTCCCGCAAGTCGAGAGCACTGTAAACGGTGCTCCGGGCCATCGAATCGATGATAACATCTTTTCGTGGTATCGGCGTCTGCGCCGGTACCGTCGCATCGTTCAGCTTGTTGTAGGCATGAACGATACGCCATCCGCCCTGTGGCTTTTTGACACAGAACGTCGGAGCACTGTGCGGGGACTTTGATTCCCGCACTTGTCCTGCCTTACGACGACTTTCAAAGAAGTCGTAGATTGCTTTTACTTGTTCTCGCGGCAGTGGCCACTGCCGCGTAACACAATACTTCGTGCCCGGCACGAGATCAATCTCGTGCTGAATGCCTTTATCCTGCGGAAGCTCCGCAGGAATCTCTTCCGGGAGTACGTATTTGTACTCCCTCAATAATTCGTAATAGGGACTCGACTTCAGCGAGTCCCAACCTTGTTCCTCGAAGCGCTCTCGCTTCGTCTTCGCACTGAGAGTGTCTTCACTCTCAGTGGTACTTCCCATGAAGAGCTGTCTCAGCTCTTCGCTCTCGCTCGCCGTTCTTTCGCTGTTCGAAAGAACGCAGACTTGCTCGATGCGTCCATCGTGCAAGTCGCGCGTGAAGCGCTTCCAGCTCATGGCTGGAAGCGAAGTCAACTCCGACGCCGTCGTCGGAGGACTAGCGAGTTCCATGTCACGATACTGGAATCCAGTATCGGTGCGCGTCAAGACGCTTAGCGTCTTGACATTCGGCGTCACCGCCGCAGTCTGCCCAGCAGACTGCTCTTGTTGCGTCTCGGTCCCGGACCGAGACTTGCGCAGCGTTTTCCGCTTGCGCCGTCTTCTTGTTGTGCGGAGCCGGGCTCCGCACAGTTGTTCTTCTGGTCCAGGCCCGGCCGTGGACAGTTGTTCGCCGGCGGACCCTGTCCGCGGGCGCGCGGTATCAAGCCCGGCTTGATCGCATGGCGCTTCGTCGTGCAGCCGGGCTGCACGACAGCATACAAATTGCGTCAGTACGGGACGTTTGCAACCGTCCGCACTGTTTGCAGCGTCAACTCCCGGAGTTGACACGCCTTCGTCACCTCGACGCCAGTTATTGGCGGAGCTCCTCATCACCGAGGGTGCGTCGACTCCGGGAGTCGACGCGTCGTTGTCGACCTGACCTCTTCGGGTCAGGGACTGTCCCATGCGTACTTGAACGCGAGTGTTGGTTCCCGAAACAAGTACATCTTTTTCTTCTGACGTCGGCAGCATTGCCGACGTTGGTCTCACTTGTGCGCATCCTCGCGCACCCCTTGGGCACTCCGGGACAGCAGCATAAAGCGCTGTCTCGACTGGTGAGCCGCGCGCATCTGCTGGTGCGTGCGCTGCGGTAACAGGGTCATCGCTCTCTGTTCCGCTGTCGCGTCCGAAGCGCACGAGCGTGCGCTTCTTCCAGTCTATCACCGGATCATGCCGTGCAAGCCACGGCATGCCCATTACTACGTCGAACTTATCGTCCAGGTCCAGGACGATAAGATGTTCGACAAACACCCGTTGTTTGTACGAGAAGTGCACGTTCACGACGCGCTTCTCAGTCTTCACGATGGTACCTGTTGCCAGTCGTACCTCCAGAAGACTTCGAGGTGCATTTACCTCCTCGAAGTCAAGTCTCGGCAGGCTTCGTAGTCGAGCAAAGTTGCTCGACGCGCCTGAATCTACCAAAGCTCGAAGAGAGTCACTCGCTCTCTTCGAGTAAACCTTCAAGATGACTAGGTTCGGTCTGTCATCTTGTTTCTTGCAGTGAGAGCTGGTCTCACTGGGGGCTGCAGTCCTCAGTGTCGCGTTCCCGATGTCGGCACGCGCGACTGCATTACCAGTAGGGCGCCCCGCGCCTACTGGATGTTCGCGTTTTTTGTTGGTCCGCGGCGATGCCTAGCATCGCCACGACAGCCACCTCCAGGGGGCATGGGAGCTGTGCACTCCCGTGCAAAGTGACCGATCCTTCCGCAACGGAAGCATCGCACGTTGCCTCCCTGCTGCTGGTAACCAGCAGTTGTTGCGTTCGAGAGGTCCATTGGTTCTGCACCTCCCGTCCTCGCTACCGGGCGTGGTTGCGGCCTCGGCACGTTCACATGCAGTTTAGCCTGCCGCAGGCTAAACTCTTCTTGCATGGCAAGAGTAATCGCAGCTTCGAGAGTACTCGGGTACTCTCGGAAGAGATAGGTCTTCACGGGCCCATCTCTAAGTCCTTTCATGAACGTGACGACCTTGGTCGCCTCGTCAATCGGGTTGGTCACGATGTTCGAGACCAAGTACCGTGCACGCTGCGCGTAAGCATGGACGTCATGCTTACCCTGCTGAAGGTCGAGGAACTCCGCCCTCGACCGGAACTCGTTTTGCGGGGGCTCAAACGCTTGTCGGAGCTCCTCTTTGAATGCTTCGTACGTGCTAAAGCACGTAGGATCGGAGAGTCGGCGTCCATACGCCCAACTCCTTGCGCGTCCGCCAAGGCAGGACATGGCGAACGCAACCTTTGACAACGGGTCGACGATACGTCGAGCCGCAATGGCTGTGTCGAGCTCGACAAGCCATCGGAGGAGAGGCTCGCCCTCTCTTCCTACATAATTGCTCACGCTCAATTTTAATGATTGAGCACGCGGTGTCGTCCCCGACGACGCCGTTGTTGAGGAAGCAGCATCGCGCTGCTCCTTCATGATGAACCCCAGAGCAACACCATGTTGCTCTGTCGGCGGTAGCGTACGCAACATTGTGGCTATCGCTGCCTCCCCAATGACTGTTGACAGTCGTTGGAGGGCCTCCCACTCTGGATCCGACAGGTGGGGGCAGTCCGCGCGTGCAACATGAGTTGCAGGCGTATTGGAGCTCTCCATGGGCACCTCCGTGCTCATGGGGTTCTCGGCTCCGCGTTCGTACACCTCGTACGAAACTCAAGTAGTCGGTCGTTGGACGGACTACAAAGTGCTACCAGGTGTAGTGGGCCTACTTTGGCTCACTACTTTAGCTTACACGTCGCGCTACGTGTATGAGGAAGCGTAGGAGTTTATTAATAATTTGAATTAATTATACTTGAGTCCACAAGTATAATATAAATCAAATAAAACACCAAGTAGGTAGTTTAAGGTAAAATGAGAACTGTATTGCTTGTAAATTGATCTTCCTCTAAAATCTGCTAAAAACTGTTTATCATCTATGAAAGGGTTGACAGCGGCTGGCTGTCAGAGCCCCGCTAATATGCATGACTCTGATTGGTAGAAAGATGCTGCTTTCTACCAATAGGATCTTTGGGTATGTGTGGACCACTCACTGTGGTGGTCCACTTCAATGTATCCATCGGTGTGTCTTACACCAATGTGAGGAAGTATCCAAAACGTTTAACAGATAACCTATCTGTTAAATTCACAAGTGGCTTGCAGCCACTTGTACGTGTAACCCCGTCACACGCTCACTTCAGCGAGGCTGACATTACCACGGATGATCTTCGAGAGCTCATCTCCGACTTGTCATCCAGTTGTAGTTCAAGTGAAGGCAAACGTTCCGCTCAAGGGAAGCCAGGGAGGCGAACAAAACAAAAGAATCGCTCATCCAAGCGAGCAAACAAGCGTCGGAGATCTTCGCCGGATGATAACCTCTATAGCCAAACAGATGATTCACAGACGGATAGTTCTAATGGCATCATATCGAGCTTCGAAAGCGATATGGAGATGGACACAATCTCCTCGAGCGCGGAGGGCGTCGAGATAACTTTGAGGGGGGAACATGAACATGATCAGACCCTTCAACCTCTGTTAGGAGTCGTTGAAGTTCCGCGCATTGTTGTGCAGTCCTTTGAGTCGTGGGCATCCTTCGAAGCACACCTTGCTGAGTATGCAAAGAGGACATTCCAGGTTTGTATGTTTGGAGCTGCAAGAATATATATACAATAAGTAACGGTTTGATGATGTTACCTTAGATATTCTGGCTTCGGACATCAACACCAGCTTCAACTCGTAACGTGCGCATTAAAAAGAATGGGCATAATGTCCCGTATATCCCAGAAGAATACGAGTTCTATAATAAGACCTACAAGTGCACGCACGCAGGTGAGCCTCACCGATCTAAATCGCGCCCACGAACAGGACGACGTCCAACCCAGCAATCTCGCCGAATTGGCTGTAAAGCTCAGGTATTATTCAACCGAAACATTTCTTGACATGTCTATTACTAACTAACTGCTATCGTAGAGTAATGCCTGCGTCAAGCGCCGTGACGGAAAGTGGGAAGTACACGTTACGCACCAGACCGCACGCCACAATCATGCAGTTAACGCGGACGTACTCAAAACGTACCATGAAAATAGACGCGTGAAGGAGAAAGAGGTAATGGACACTGTACAGATTCTCCATCGGAGTGGTGCCAGCCGAAAACGCATCTTGCAGTACATTTTGGAGAACGCCATGGCTGAACCCACTATGCGAGATGTGCACAACTTACTCGCTCGGTTTAAAGAGGAATCGTACGTGCATCCGTCGGTTGAAGCTCGGATTCAAGCGTTCCTGGAAGATTTCTCGCTTGCTCATGGCAACGTCGCTAGAATATTTCTTACTGAGGTCAGTACTTTTGCTAAGACTCACAGATAATGTTGTGTGGATTTTATTTAATTTTTTTTCTACTCTTGATATCAGGGTATCGCCAACTGCATCATAATTCAGACGGCACACATGAGGAGGATGTTCAGCTACTTTCCAGAAGTTGTTCTAATTGACGCCACCTACAAGACAAACGCTGCGCACTATAAATTGTTTTCATTCATGATTCATGATGCATACGGCAAAGGTCAATACGTACAGGTGCGTTCATATTGATGACAATTGACGTGAAATGCCTATCCTTAACTCCTGTTGTTTGTCACATTATTACAGCACAGCTTGTTTGAAAATGAACGGAAGGAGACACTCCAAACTGCTTGCAAGCAGTTCAAAGAAAGCTGCCCGAATTACGATTCAATCGCGGCCATCATCGTAGACAAAGACTTCACCGAGATTTCTGTTTTGGCTGAGGAGTTCCCTGGCGCAAGGCTTCTTTTGTGTCACTATCACGTCGTAAGATGCCTTCAGCGAGAAATGTCCAAGGAAAAGTACCGCATGGACTCGTTTCAGAAAAATGAAATGAAGAGACTAGCAAGCTTGCTGGTTAGCGCACCCACCGAGGAAAGATATGAGCACGTGCTTGCAACAATGAGAGTTATTTTACGGGATCCGGTAAAAACTAGACGATGGTTCCAGTGGTTTGATGAAAATTGGACGCCGTGTCGAGAGATGTGGAGCTCAGTATTCCGCGGCAACATTCCGCACCTTGGGAACCAGACAAATAACAGGTGCCGTTTATTTACCGAATATTATCGTACTGTAAATAGAGCTTATCGTCATTTTGTTGTGCTAGGCTCGAGTCAAGTTGGCAAAAATTGAAGACCCTTGTCGACAGCTCGACCGCCCTTGACGACTGTGTGGCGTCTATTTTGTTTTGGCAGTCGGTACAAGAAAGAAAGTGGAGGCGCCGGCTCAATCAAGTCAGTACGGCTTACAATATTGGATATGATGACGAAATGACGAAGCTGGCGAATTGCTTGTCTCCCCACGCAATCGCCCAAGTGAAACAACAGTCTGATTTTGCGATGCGCCCCACGACGCGCTACATTCATTATACGCTACTCCCCTATGTGATGATACATTTTGAATCTTCTGGTACGCCCAGAGAAATTGAGCAAGAGGCATTTGATGTACCTGACGAATACACCTTGAATCCGATCAATTGGAGTTGCTCGTGTATTTTCAGCGTGACAAGGCGCCACCATGCCGACACTTGATTTACTACCGCAAAGTGTCAGGAATGGAGTTAATTCCTGTAAGTAGCATTGATTCAAACCTTTCGATGTTTTGAGCGGCCTAATTCAATCAGCTAAATGACATCGAACCATTTAGTAAGCGAACACTAATCCTGCGCGCTGCGAGTACTCGAGCCAAGTCACAAAGTGAGAAATACAAGGAGCTGCATACGGTAGGCAAAGAAATCGCTGAAGCTGGTTGTCTGTGGAGTACAGCTGAACAATTCAAGCTCTGTGCTGCTCTGGCACAAATGTTAAGCGAGGTAAAAGCTGGAAAGTGTCCCGTAATTGCTACGACATCCCCAGAATTGGGTTCTCGAAGTGGGGCAGAAAGGATGGGCCGCCGTATCGAAAATAGGCACGAATTGGTCGAGGAGTTGAAAGCGCACGATGCGATGTGACTCAGTCAAAGGGAAAGACTACCACATCAGAATGTGCGATAATAGCAAGCAAAGATACATCCGGCAAACGTGGAAACGCACAAGCCGACTATGAAACAATTGGTCTGACGGGTGGTGAAGACAGTCAGTACGCTGCTAGTGATCACATGTCGGTCGAATCAGAGGCTCTTTGGGAGCCACCGTTAAATTCATCCCTCTCACCGACTGATAGAAGGTTGCAAGCACCGCTAGTGAGTAATAATCTTGACGCTCGTCTCCAGGAACACCACAATAATGCTCGCACCACATTTTACGGGCAAGATAGTCTAACAACTCACGACGTAGACTGGGCTCTCTCTTCAGTAGCGACTCGGCCAGGGGCACCAAAAGGTTCGCGGGCAAAGC
Organism: Phytophthora cinnamomi; assembly: GCF_018691715.1. NCBI lineage: Eukaryota > Oomycota > Peronosporomycetes > Peronosporales > Peronosporaceae > Phytophthora > Phytophthora cinnamomi. The sequence continues at coordinate 667,670 of NW_027151037.1, forward strand.
AAAAGAAGGAACACCAAAAACCTGTGCGCGAAACGATTGAACGGGTAAAAAGCGTAGCACGCAATAAACCTCTAGCATCACTAGAAATGCTTGTGATGGCCTGTACAGCTCAGGTTCCTTACGTTTTCTATGTGAAAGCTATTCGGCAACTGACAGTCCGGCAAATTAAAAGGTCAAACATCAAGGTGATGTCAAAGGAGGAAAGCGTGAAACCCAATCCGTTATATCAATTGACGGAAGTGCTATCGATGCCAACGCTGTCAGCTGTAACGACGCAGATTACTCGCTTTCACGACACATGGTCAATAACGCATGATGCTCCGATTAGCAGATTCGATGTTGAAGTTTCTGTCAACGGTGTGGTTTACGAAATGCGAGTTATCGATGATATGAAAAAGTGGCATATGATGATTCAGCGTTTTGAAGATATTGAGGCAGCCGTGAGATGGCATATGATGATTCAGCGTTTTGAAGATATTGAGGCAGCCGTGAGATGGACGCATAACATAAACTACAGCTCATCAGTGACCAACAACATTGTGGGTCAGCTACCAATTACGACTCCCCGTGAGGCAGCGATGAAATTGGAAAGTATTCGTGTGTTGCATAACGATTACTTTCTGACTAGTTTTTGCGGAAAACAACAACTCGATGAGGATTGTATTGACAGAGCGGTATCCCGAATGACTACGCTTTACGGGACCACACGCAATATGTTTACTATTCCTGCAAACGTTCTCTGTTTACCCCACCGCTTTCCAGAACGCCTATCGGAACAACTTGCTTTTCAGACGATAGCCGATAGCAAGCACCCATTGCTTCTGATCACACTTAATGGAGATGGAAACCACTGGTGTGGTTTAGTAGTGGATGTTCAAGCAGGTATATTCTCCGTGTTTGACCCTCAACAATCACCAGATAGGATCGACCGAATCCTAGCTCTTATTAATAGGGAGTTAGTCGTATTACTCCCTCAACGCGAAGATGGACCCTACATGACGTCAGTTTTCTCATCGATTATTCAAAGCGACAACTACAACTGTGGAGTTTTCGTTCTGATATTCCTTGAGGCTGCAATTACCAACTCTGTGGTAGCTATTGCTGACAACATGAAAGCTGAGATGATGCAGTACTATCGTTTCAAGTACTTAAGCTACACTTTGTGAGTTTAGTTCCGTCGAAAGGAGGAGAGGGTTAAGTGTGGGGAAGCTCAAGCACAACGAAAGCGACTAGACGCGAAATACATAGCTGAGAACTTAATACGAGCTTCATTGTTACAAGATCGTTGTATTCTACAACACTTTTGGTATTTGATGTATACTAGAAATATTGTTGCTAATGACTAGTCATATCATGCATCACACCAACCTTATATCGTATATACCAAAGCTGAAAGGCATTATAGTGGGAAGTAGTAAAGCAAACACGACCATTTCGTTACTTTAGCACATTAGGCTTAGTGTTTGCGGTTAATATCGCGCGGAGGCCTTACGGCCGTGCTACCAAACGTGGCGCAACTGATGGAGAGGTATGCAACCGTTAATTTGGATGGTCTGCTCTCGCTGATCGATAACGGAAGCTTCTAGAGAATCAAGCGGTAAAACTATAATAGTTAGCACAGTTGGTAGTAACTAGTTGCATGAAGACTTGTCTTTCGCTGCTACAGCCTTACCGAGGTACGCATCTGCGCAATACGGGCCGTGCTGTGTACACCATATGGAAGAGCTGATAGTGTGGATCTGCTCAGACTGTCAACAGTCTCGCCAGACTGTCAATAATGCTCACAGTTTAGGGGCGTTTATGAAACTTGATGTAACGGGGTTACACGTACAAGTGGCCACAAGCCACTTGTCAATTTAACAGATAGGATATTTGTTAAAAGTTTTAGATACTTCCTCACCTTGGTGTAAGTCACACCAATGGATACATTGAAGTGGGCCACCACAATGAGTGGTCCACACCTACCCAAAAATCCTATTGGTAGAAAGCAGCATCTTTCTACCAATTAGAGACGTGCATATTAGCGGGGCTCTGACAGTCAGCCGCTGTCAACCCCTTTCATAGATGATAAACAGTTTTAGCAGATTTAGGAGGAAGATCAATTTACAAACAATACAGTTCTCAATTTACCTAAACTAATAGCTTTGGTGTCTTTATTTGATTTTATATTATACTTGTGGAGTCAAGTATAATTAATTCAAATTATTAATAAACTCCTACGCTTCCTCATACACGTAGCGCGACGTGTAAGCTAAAGTAGTGAGCCAAAGTAGGCCCACTACACCTGGTAGCACTTTGTAGTCCGTCCAACGACCGACTACTTGAGTTTCGTACGAGGTGTACGAACGCGGAGCCGAGAACCCCATGAGCACGGAGGTGCCCATGGAGAGCTCCAACACGCCTGCAACGCATGTTGCACGCGCTGACTGCCCCCACCTGTCTGACCCAGAGTGGGAGGCCCTCCAACGACTGTCAACAGTCATTAGAGAAGCGGCGATAGCTACAATGCTGCGTACACTATCGCCGACGGAGCAACATGGTGTTGCTCTGGGGTTCATCATGAAGGAGCAGCGTGACGCTGCTTCCTCAGTGACGGCGTCGTCGGGGACGACACCGCGTGTTCAACCATTAAAGTTGAGCGTAAGCAATTACGTGGGAAGAGAGGGCGAGCCTCTCCTCCGATGGCTTGTCGAACTCGACACAGCCATAGCGGCTCGACGCATCGTCGACCCGCTGTCGAAGGTCGCGTTCGCCATGTCCTGCCTTGGCGGACGCGCAAGGAGTTGGGCGTATGGACGCCGACTCTCCGATCCTACGTGCTTTAGCACGTACGAAGCATTCAAAGAGGAGCTCCGACAAGCGTTTGAGCCCCCGCAAAACGAGTTCCGGTCGAGGGCGGAGTTCCTCGACCTTCAGCAGGGTAAGCATGACGTCCATGCTTACGCGCAGCGTGCACGGTACTTGGTCTCGAACATCGTGACCAACCCGATAGACGAGGCGACCAAGGTCGTCACGTTCATGAAAGGACTTAGAGATGGGCCCGTGAAGACCTATCTCTTCCGAGAGTACCCGAGTACTCTCGAAGCTGCGATTACTCTTGCCATGCAAGAAGAGTTTAGCCTGCGGCAGGCTAAACTGCATACGAATGTGCCGAGGTCGCAACCGCGCCCGGTAGCGAGGACGGGAGGTCCGGAACCAATGGACCTCTCGAACGCAACAACTGCTGGTTACCAGCAGCAGGGAGGCAACGTGCGATGCTTCCGTTGCGGAAGGATCGGTCACTTTGCACGGGAGTGCACAGCTCCCATGCCCCCTGGAGGTGGCTGTCGTGGCGATGCTAGGCATCGCCGCGGGCCAACAAAAAACGCGAACATCCAGTAGGCGCGGGGCGCCCTACTGGTAATGCAGTCGCGCGTGCCGACATCGGGCACGCGACACTGAGGACTGCAGCCCCCAGTGAGACCAGCTCTCACTGCAAGAAACAAGATGACAGACCGAACCTAGTCATCTTGAAGGTTTACTCGAAGAGAGCGAGTGACTCTCTTCGAGCTTTGGTAGACTCAGGCGCGTCGAACAACTTTGTTCGACTACGAAGCCTGTCGAGACTTGACTTCGAGGAGGTAGATACACCTCGAAGTCTTCTGGAGGTACGACTGGCAACAGGTACCATCGTGAAGACTGAGAAGCGCGTCGTGAACGTGCGCTTCTCGTACAAACAACGAATGTTTGTCGAACACTTTATCGTCCTGGACCTGGACGATAAGTTCGACATCTTAATGGGCATGCCGTGGCTTGCACGGCATGATCCGGTGATAGACTGGAAGAAGCGCATGCTCGTGGACTTCGGCCGCGACAGCGGAACCGAGAGCGATGGCCCTGTTACCGCAGCGCACGCACCAGCAGATGCGCGCGGCTCACCAGTCGAGACAGCGCTTAATGCTGCTGTCCCGGAATGCCCAAGGGGTGCGCGAGGATGCGCACAAGTGAGACCAACGTCGGCAATGCTGCCGACGTCAGAAGAAAAAGATGTACTTGTTCCGGGAACCAACACTCGCGTTCAAGTACGCATGGGACAGTCCCTGACCCGAAGAGGTCAGGTCGACAACGACGCGTCGACTCCCGGAGTCGACGCACCCTCGGTGATGAGGAGCTCCGCCAATAACTGGCGTCGAGGTGACGAAGGCGTGTCAACTCCGGGAGTTGACGCTGCAAACAGTGCGGACGGTTGCAAACGTCCCGTACTGACGCAATTTGTATGCTGTCGTGCAGCCCGGCTGCACGACGAAGCGCCATGCGATCAAGCCGGGCTTGATACCGCGCGCCCGCGGACAGGGTCCGCCGGCGAACAACTGTCCACGGCCGGGCCTGGACCAGAAGAACAACTGTGCGGAGCCCGGCTACGCACAACAAGAAGACGGCGCAAGCGGAAAACGCTGCGCAAGTCTCGGTCCGGGACCGAGACGCAACAAGAGCAGTCTGCTGGGCAGACTGCGGCGGTGACGCCGAATGTCAAGACGCTAAGCGTCTTGACGCGCACCGATACTGGATTCCAGTATCGTGACATGGAACTCGCTAGTCCTCCGACGACGGCGTCGGAGTTGACTTCGCTTCCAGCCATGAGCTGGAAGCGCTTCACACGCGACTTGCACGACGGACGCGTCGAGCAGGTCTGCGTTCTTTCGAACAGCGAAAGAACGGAGAGCGAGAGCGAAGAGCTGAGACAGCTCTTCATGGGAAGTACCACTGAGAGTGAAGACACTCTCAGTGCGAAGACGAAGCGAGAGCGCTTCGAGGAACAAGGTTGGGACTCGCTGAAGTCGAGTCCCTATTACGAATTATTGAGGGAGTACAAATACGTACTCCCGGAAGAGATTCCTGCGGAGCTTCCGCAGGATAAAGGCATTCAGCACGAGATTGATCTCGTGCCGGGCACGAAGTATTGTGTTACGCGGCAGTGGCCACTGCCGCGAGAACAAGTAAAAGCAATCTACGACTTCTTTGAAAGTCGTCGTAAGGCAGGACAAGTGCGGGAATCAAAGTCCCCGCACAGTGCTCCGACGTTCTGTGTCAAAAAGCCACAGGGCGGATGGCGTATCGTTCATGCCTACAACAAGCTGAACGATGCGACGGTACCGGCGCAGACGCCGATACCACGAAAAGATGTTATCATCGATTCGATGGCCCGGAGCACCGTTTACAGTGCTCTCGACTTGCGGGACGGATTCTATCAGATCCTAATGCGTGAGAGCAATATCCCTCTCACGGCAGTGAGCACACCAAGCGGCATGCTCTGGGAGTGGCTAGTAATGCTGCAGGGGCTTAAGAACGCCCTGCGACCTTCAACAGGTGCGTGACGCACTTGTTGCGCTCGGTGCGCGACTTCGCGCCGAGCTACTTCGATGATGTATTCATCCACAGCCGAGCTGTGGACGGGAAGACCGACATAGAGATGCACAGGGTGCATCTCCGGAAGCTACTTGAGCTTATGCGAAAACATAAGCTCTACGCGAACCTGAAGAAGTGCATCTTCGGGGCAAGCGAGATACCCGTCCTCGGGTGTCTCGTAGGGAAAAATGGCGTTCGCCCTGACCCGGAAAAGGTCAGAGTGATAAATGAATGACCAACGCCTTCAAGTGTCAAGGAACTGAGGCAGTTCCTTGGCTTGGCCCCGTACTTGTGCAAGTACGTGGAGGATTACGCGGGCAAGATCCGCCCGCTGTCACAGCTTCTTAAGAAGGAAGCTGTGTGGAATTGGACAACCGATTGTCAAAAGGCATTCGATGCAGTCAAGCGGGGCTTGACTGAGGCGCCGATCTTGGCAGTGGCTGACCAGGATCGCCCATTCCACGTCGTATGTGACGCATCCGACTTCGCTATCGGATGTGGGTTGATGCAGCACGATCATGAGGGCCGTGATCGTGTCGTCTATTACCAGTCGCGTCAGCTGAGCGTAATTATCCGGTACATGACAAGGAACTCCTTGCCATGAAATATGCACTCGCAAAGTTCCGAGTGTATCTACTTGGAAGTAGACCATTTGTGGTCTACACCGACCATGCATCACTGCGCACCGCAGTGAAGTCGCCACACATTTCACAGAGAATGGCGAGATGGCTCTCATTCTTTGCGGAGTATAACTTCCGGGTCGAATACAAACCCGGAAGATTGAATGTAGTGGCCGACGCGTTATCACGTCGGCCGGACTACGCAGAAGCTGCTGACGTGAATGCCATTGACGTCATGCGATTGAGCAAACCCACATCGTCTCTATTGGATGATGAGAAGGCCGCGTACGCGCACGACGCGGACGCGAAACTCTTGCTGGCCCATGGCACAGCGCCTTCTGACCAGTCCCGTCAGAAGCTGCCCAAGCACCTTCGAGCACGTGCACACCGCTTTCGTGTGCACGACGGACTGCTTCTTTATAATGCAGTCGACGACAATGTGGAGTAGCGCCCTCGCAGAAATCTGCAAAGTCGTCCTCGCACAAACCCGTCGCGTCCGCTGTCGATAGGCGCGTCGGGTATTTCCCCGGGACTTGAGTAGCGTATCTCAGGATAGGGTAACGAGTAGCTCAAGCTTGGAGCGTGAAGTCTTCCTGACTGGGACGGTCTTGTCCTTGATCCGTCTTTTCTCCTTTCTTGCCCTTGAACACGCGCAGTTATCGGTGCGTCGCGTCCTTGGGGTGCGTGGCGTTATCGGGGCCGACGCGGTCTTGTGCGGCGTTATCGGGACCGGCACGGGTCTTCGCCTTCAGCGACGCGTTATCGGGCGTGCTTGAGCGGTATCGTTTAACGTGTCCCTCCTGTTGGGCACGGGTCTGAGGGTGAATACACCGACGACCGAGGAACGGGGGGCCGCGTTATCGGGGCGGCTCTGCTTGCCGGCACTCGGAAGCCTTGGACCGTAAGGGAGAAATCCACTTGAGCGGCACAAAGAAGATTCGGGACTGAGCCTAACACCTACCCTATGCTACCGACTGACTACTTGAAGATTGCTAAGCTACGGTTCCATGCCTAACCCTACTTCGATGACCCATGCCCTGATTTATGACGCTTGATCTCTGAGACGGGGTCCTCCAGACCGCGTCTCAGGGATTCCTAGGACGGGGTCGTCCTAGACCTGAGATGGGGCCACTCAAGTGGGGTGTCACTAAAGTGAGGTAGTCCGAAAGCCCTGAATGACAGCTCCGACTCAGCCTTGACATCTGAGGTGCCTTTCACCCTTTCCGCAGAAGATTCCGTACAGGTCGCGTTCTTTCACTCTGGGCAACGGTCCTCTGGCGCGCCTCGCTCATCACTTCTCATCTCGCGGTCTGCTTCACCACAGCCGTCCCGCTGGTGCACGCGCGCACTCCCCAGGTGGGTGCGTTGCAGCAGAACCCGTATGTCTCCTTCTCTCCCTGCTCATCTGTGTCATGCTTGCCTGGCAGGCTTCCCGCATATCCCCTCCGTCTTCACGTGGGTCTTCGCCTGCCGTCCAGGCTCGATAGCGGGAGCAGTGGCTCTACAGTTGACGTCGGCCCCGAAGACGTCGATTCTGGCAGTTGTCGCGTCTGCGCGTTGGGTACGCGCCATCCTCCGGTCCCGCAAGCGTCCTCCGTCCAGCTACCATCGATTGAAGACCCCGATATATCGGTGGTGTCACTCTTGATCGACGCCACCGGTTTGGAGCACGAGGCAGCCAGGTTGCGCGAGTACTGCGAGCTGGCCACGGCTTACAACGCCGGTCTGGCCGCTCACGCGTCGACGCGGCATGACCGCAATCGGGCGCTATGGCAGCGAGCCCGTGAAGGCTTTGATCTGGGCGCGGCGACTGTGAACGAATTGCACGAGGTGCTTGACAATTTGCAGCGCGAGAACGGCCGGCTAGAAGACGTCGCCGCCCACCTTCGCGACCGTGCGGACCACGCCGACAGTTACGAGACTCGTTACCGCGTCCTCGAGCAGTCGTCTCTTGAATCCGAGTATTGTCTGCAGGACGATCTCAAGGCCGCGCAGACTCGCGTAGCTGAGTTGGAAGCTCGCCTCGCTCTCGTCACTTCCCCGCCGACTGTCCCCAGTGTATCGTCTACTTCGTTACCAGACGCTCAAGCGCTTCCTGATCGCGAGATGGCCGCCGTTCAAGCCGACCTCGCAAGCACGCGGGCGACCCTGTCCGCCGTGAACGCGCAGCTTGCGACGGCAATGGCTGAACGTGACCAGGCTTCGAGCGAGTCTGTCGAGCACGGACGTCAGCGTGACGCCGTGGCCGAAGAGCTCCGCGACGTGCGAGACCAGCTCGTGCGAAGCCAGCGCGAAACCGAGTCGGCGCGTCAATTTGACCCAACCCACGGAGACGTTGACCTTCGCGGCCGGGGACGCGTCCTTCGAGACTCTGCTGACCCGGTATCGGTGGCATTTGGACCATTGGGCCCAAGCCTACCGGGAGGGCAGCCACGAGTTGCTCATCCCTGCCAACGCAACCTGGAATTCTTGGCGCCGTCGACGCAACTCTCGCCGGTCTCATGCGGGGGATCACTGAGCTCGAGTCGTCCAGTCCGTCCTAGAGCTATCTGGGCGAGGGCTCGCGGACTTGGACCTCTTGCTGGACCCGCTGTTCTTGCAGTTTCCACCATCCAGGTCGACCGTCGGGCGGTGGTATCCGGGCGTGGAGCACGCGACCTTGCAGGAGGCTCTGGACGCCATCAACTCGAGCGAGCCATGGCGTCGTTTCTTCCGTGGCCAGCCCGACGCACGCGGAAATTGCGCAGTGGGGCGTGCTCACCCAGCGTACGCCCTTGCTCGACTTCGCGGCAAGTTCGTCCAAGCGATCTAGGCGTCCTCATTCAGTAGGCCACTGTAGCCTCCTAACTTCAATATATCGTCGTTGCAATTCTTCCGCCTTTGGTTTCTTCCGTTGTTTCTTTCCACTCTTTTCTTATGAGACGACCCTCCGTCGTCCCATCTTCGGCCAACTGGCCGGTCCTCCAGACTCCCCATCTACCCATCGTCCTCGCCCTGGCCACTACCAGAGGCGAGGGTTCCACCCTTCCTCCCGTCGACGGCCTTCCCGTCGACTTCCACCACACCACTCAGGCCGTCCCCCCATCGGGAACAGGCCCGTCCACCACGCTCTCGTGCGACTGCATCGCCTCGAACCGGTTACGTCCCGTGCGTTGCCGGAGAAAGTCGTACAACAGGCCTCCACAGTTCAAGTCTGTTTCGTCGACCCAAGTAGAGTCAGGATAGCCCTTCCACATCACTTCAAATTCTCGCCGCGTTCGCCCGTACCGCGTAGCCCGACCCTCGCGCATGTCAAGGATCTTCTCGACCTCGAAGACGTAGTCCTCTAGTTCTTGTGCGTTCCAGCTGTCCTCCGGCAGGAGTTCCTCGTCGAAGTCGAAGCGTTCGTCCGCCGGGACCGTCAGCCGGATCGCGGGTCGTGACGGGAACTCCCGGACGGGCTTCAGCTTGGAAATGTGAACGATTGGGAACAACTGATAGGGCGTTCCCGCCGTCTCGAGATGGACCGCAAACGCATTCACTAGCGCTGCGACGCGGAACGGGCCGTGCCACATGTGCGCCAGCTTGCGAGCGTACCCGGGCTTCACGCGATCCAGGTACAACCAGACTTGTGAGCCCGTCTCGATCGAGTGTTGAGATGCGTCCTCGTTCTGGCGGCGGGCTCGTCCCGCGACGGCCTCTTGGACTAACTCGAGTGCTTGCGCACGCGCCATCTTGTAGTGCCGCTGGATCCGCATTCTCCAACGTCGGGATTCCGCGTCGCGGTGTGACGTGTTTCAGATCGAGAGCGTTGCCTCCAGCGTAGACCGCGCGTCCCAGCCGTGTACGAGGTAGAACGGGGTCTCGTCTCGCGTTCTATCGTGGGCCGTGTTCAACGCAAAAGTGAGTCTCTCGACATACGCATCCCAGTCACGCTGGTCGACGTCCGTGATATACATCTTGACCGCTCTTGTTACCGTTTGTACCATTCGTTCCGCAGCGCCATTCGCTTGAGGACGGTACGCGAGTGTCGCTCGCTGTCTCTGGCCCATCAGTTTGTTGAACGTCTTGAGGAAGTCGGCCATGAAACCGGGCTCGCGATCGTGACGGATGGCTTCACTAGCGCCGAAACGTCGAAAGACGGCCTATTCGTAAGCTTCGGCTACCGTCTGGGCACTTCGCGACGCACTCGCCTTCGTAATGACAAAACCCGTGAACAAGTCAACCCACACCAGCAATTCGGTGTTCCCCTTGTGCGACGCGGGAAGCGACGGAATATGGTCCATCGCAATGACCTGGAACGGATACGTCGCGATAATGTTGCCTGGTGACTCGCCCTGTATCGTTGGTCGACCCTTTCCCGTCTCACAGTCTGTACATTCTCCGACGTAGCGTTGAACGCTCTTGAAGATGCCTGTAGTGGGTCTAACTTGACTCACTACTTTAGCTTACACGTTGCGCAACGTGTATGAGGAAGCGTAAGTACATAGTAATTACTTAGGTTAATTATATTTGAATACACAAATATAATATAAAATCAAATAAAGACACCAAAGCTATTAGTTTAGGTAAATTGAGAACTGTATTGTTTGTAAATTGATCTTCCTCTAAAATCTGCTAAAACTGTTTATCATCTATGAAAGGGTTGACAGCGGCTGGCTGTCAGAGCCCCGCTAATATGCATGACTCTGATTGGTAGAAAGATGCTGCTTTCTACCAATAGGATCTTTGGGTATGTGTGGACCACTCACTGTGGTGGTCCACTTCAATGTATCCATCGGTGTGTCTTACACCAATGTGAGGAAGTATCCAAAACGTTTAACAGATAACCTATCTGTTAAATTCACAAGTGGCTTGCAGCCACTTGTACGTGTAACCCCGTTACACCATCCCCCCCTTAAGGTTAGACGCGCGGGGTCCCCGCACGTCAATCTTTTGGAATTGACCATTCGTCAATTCTCCGCGTTTGGAGAAGAAACCCGCGCTCATTCAACGATGAGCGCGCGTCAAGAGAAGAAGACCTCGAAGTCGGTGGGGAGTCATCTCTCCATCGACGACTACTTCGAGCGTCAGAAGGCGAAGTACGGCGACGTCGTCGACTTCGACGACGACGATGAAGACATTTAGGGCGAGGAGGACTCACCCTCAAACGTAAAGACTCAGTGTCGAGCGAATCGCTCGACCCTCACGCCAAGAACGTTCGCCCGCGTGAAGGGGACGAATCGGACGCTTCGAGTTCGAAGCGTTCGCGTACTGAGAGTGATACCCCACTCGCTTCCGCTGGGGCTCTCAGTACTCCGCGCGCTGCTGCTGCAGCGCGTGATGTTAAAGCTCAAGGCTCTCCGCGCGCTGCAGGCGCAGCGCGCGATCCACGGATGCCGTCCGCGTCCGAGATCGCGGACCGGTATGGGAACTCGGTACCTCCGAATGAGGTGCCGCTGTACGTATGCAGCGCCATCAAAGATGACGCTGTGGCTGCTGAGCTGCACTTTGATGCGGAAACGCATCAAAGGCGCGATTACTACATCGGACTCTTTCATGAGCTCCGATGGTTTCAAAGCAAGAAGACCTCTTCTCGCAGCAAAGTGCCCGAATGGCAGGCACTTTGTCAAAGCTGGAATGCCTTTGTTGAGAACTTCAACAAGAGGCCGAGTGCTTACCGTGATCGGGTTAAGCAAGCGCGTGATCGCTTCGAGACGTACTCGAAGCGTGGAAAGCTGGAGCAACTTCATGTTGCTGCTGAGGAGGCAAATGTGCCGTGCGCTGTGCCCGAGGGCTTTCAGTGCACGAAGTGCTTTCCAGGCGCGGTCCGCTTGAGCGACCGCGACCTGAACGGGTACACGTCGTTCCGTGTGCCCGAGAGTCTCAAAGAGCTCCGTGCTAAGTTCTTAGCACGTGAGGGTTCGGGCGCTAGCGATGATCGCAGCGCTCGTGTTACTTCCGCTGCGCCAGCGCGTACTGCTCTTCGTACGCCCTCACCATTTCCGGAACGTCCTCCAGCAAGACGTTCCGCGGCTCCCATGTATCTCGATGGGGAGGAAATCCTCTCCAACGAATACGAAAACGAGCCCCTTGAGGGTTCGTTTTCGGGATACTATGGTCAACAATCCGCTCAACAATCCAGCGGGTTGAGCCGCGGGCGTCACGGATCGGCGGTGGCGGGGGTGGGAACACGCCCCGGGTATGATCAGCCCCGGGCTGATCAGTATGCGCCTCTCCACGACCGGGTGACCGTCGTGGAGCGTCTGCAGGGCGCTGAGTTCGCCGCCCTGAAACAGGAGCTGGCGAACCAGAAGGCCCAAGTCGCGGCGGTTTCGCAGACCGCCTCGAATATCCAGGTCGAGTTGGGAACCCAGATGAAGGGGTTGCTCCAGCGCGTCCGCGCGCTGGAGGAGAGGCTGCTCGTCGCCGAGGCCAAGGCTTCCGCTTCTGCCTCGCCTCCTGCCGAGGCTTCGGGTCAGCCGAGCTAGATGGCTCGTGCTGCAGGTATAGCTTCAGCCGTCCGACGTAAAAGGTCGGATGGAGGCGCATGCTAGACGGTATGTCTAGCGTGTAAGCGTTGCCGTGCCGTGCCAACACAGTGAACGGCCCGATGAAGCGCGGAGCAAGCTTGCTTGCTCGGAAGTCCGAAACTGCATGTTTAGGCAGGTTTTGAGTAGCTAACAAAACAAATGAACTAACTTTGAATTCATTTGTGTTGCCTCTGCTCACATTGTCTGCGTTCAGCTTCTGTTGATCAACACAAGCTGCTATTGTGTCTTGGACAAACCGAATCACGGCTTGTCTTTTGCTAATGAAGTTGATTGCATCCGAGCTGAAGTCATTCAGCTCGCTCTCCGCTAGAGGCCCGGCCTCTGCGTGGTTCTTTGCGGTGTCTGCGCCCTGCGCAGACCCGTGGTCGTTGGCCATGTTGTTGGGGGAGTCTGCGCCCTGCGCAGACTCACGTGGTTTGTCCATTGTTGCAGCTGACACTGTGCAAGTGTCAGCGGTTTTCTGCGGCTGCTGTATTGCAGTCGTAGATCCTCCCCCACTTAAAGTGGGAGCCATCACTTCGAGTAAACTCGGTAGACGTGGATGCCGCATGGCATTCACGTAGAACGGTGTATGCCCGGTCGAGGCATGCACTGAGTTATTGATGGCAAACTCTGCCATCGGTAAGCACTCGCTCCAGTAGTGGAACGAGTGAGCGTAGCTCTTCAACATATCGACGAGCACGCGATTCACGCGCTCGGTTTGACCGTCCGTCTGCGGATGATCCGCTGTCGACATGGAAAGCTGGCTCCCAAGAAGTGTAAACACTTCTTGCCACAGGTGCGCTGTGAAGCGCGGGTCTCTGTCCGACACGATGTCGGTCGGCATGCCATGGTGTTTGAACACCATGTCGACGAGCAGACGGGCCGTCTGCTTCGCGGTCACCTCTGCTGGCACCGCAGCAAGATGTACCATCTTGCTGAAACGGTCTACATAGACCACAACACCGGTGTTCCCTCCGCTGTCCGGGGGAAGACCAAAGATGAAGTCCAAAGACATGGACTTCCAACACTCCGACGGAGTCGGTAGTGATTGTAAAGGAGCCTGCGCGAATGGCGCAGGCTTTACGCGTTGGCATACCTCGCAAGCACGGACGTACTTGCGCACTACTTGTACTGGTGGTGCCAGTAGAAGTCACGCGTGAGAAGGACGTATGTCTTCTCACGTCCGAGATGTCCCGCAGTCGGGGCATCGTGATACTCATACATGATCCTGAGGCGCAAGTCATGGTCATTTGGCACGACAACTCGGACCGCGTTGTTGTGGTGAAGCAGACCGCGAGATGAGAAGTGATGAGCGAGGCGCGCCAGAGGACCGTTGCCCAGAGTGAAAGAACGCGACCTGTACGGAATCTTCTGCGGAAAGGGTGAAAGACACCTCAGATGTCAAGGCTGAGTCGGAGCTGTCATTCAGGGCTTTCGGACTACCTCACTTTAGTGACACCCCACTTGAGTGGCCCCATCTCAGGTCTAGGACGACCCCGTCCTAGGAATCCCTGAGACGCGGTCTGGAGGACCCCGTCTCAGAGATCAAGCGTCATAAATCAGGGCATGGGTCGTCGAAGTAGGGTTAGGCATGGAACCGTAGCTTAGCAATCTTCAAGTAGTCAGTCGGTAGCATAGGATAGGTGTAAGGCTCAGTCCCGAATCTTCTTTGTGCCGCTCAAGTGGATTTCTCCCTTACGGTCCAAGGCTTCCGAGTGCCGGCAAGCAGAGCCGCCCCGATAACGCGGCCCCCCGTCCCTCGGTCGTCGGTGTATTCACCCTCAGACCCGTGCCCAACAGGAGGGACACGTTAAACGATACCGCTCAAGCACGCCCGATAACGCGTCGCTGAAGGCGAAGACCCGTGCCGGTCCCGATAACGCCGCACAAGACCGCGTCGGCCCCGATAACGCCACGCACCCCAAGGACGCGACGCACCGATAACTGCGCGTGTTCAAGGGCAAGAAAGGAGAAAAGACGGATCAAGGACAAGACCGTCCCAGTCAGGAAGACTTCACGCTCCAAGCTTGAGCTACTCGTTACCCTATCCTGAGATACGCTACTCAAGTCCCGGGGAAATACCCGACGCGCCTATCGACAGCGGACGCGACGGGTTTGTGCGAGGACGACTTTGCAGATTTCTGCGAGGGCGCTACTCCACAATGGTGCCGCGACCCGGAGTACTACTCCGGAAGACGGAGTAACGATCAGGCAAGAACCTGGAGTGGATGCGCCGTCGATTGGAAGGTCGTCGACGGCAAGTGAGCAAGAGAGACCGGACGCGTCGTGGAGCTCGGAGGGAACCTTCACGACTGGCCATGGTGCCAGCGACGAACACGAGGGCTACGATGAACAGTTTGCCGTTCCCGATGTGGCTCCCCACGGAGCCACCCCGGACCTCGGTTCACGCCGAGGTCCGACCGGTCTGAAGCCTGAGAAGGCGGAAGACCAAAACCTACCCACCACCAAGGCCGCCGCCAAGCGCAAGCCCAAGAAGAAGAAGAAGAAGAAGAAGAAGAAGAAGAAGCTGCGCGCGCCGGAATCCGCCGACGAGAAGCTGCCCAAGACGGGAGGCAAGAACGCGGGACGCCAATACACGGAGGAGGAACTGGACTATGTCTTAGGCAAGGCACAGTTAGCTCGCCTGCTAGAACGCGACCCGATTCTGAGCTTCGTCCGTCCCAAGCTGATCAACGAGCTCACCGGACCGATCCAAGAACCGGACTGGGAGAGCATCACGGACGTGCGGATGGCAGTGCACGCGCTCTTCGGTATGCTTCGTGAGTCGGGCTTCGTGCTGGGTGCGTTCGAAATGGAGAGAGTGTTCGACTGGGAGCTGGCGTCCTGGAAGGACTCGATCAAAGGGGGGGGTGAGGGCCGCTTGCTGGCGCTTGGTAGCCTTGGGGTGCGTGTGGAGCCAAATCCAATCTCCACAGCGTACGTCGAGCGGGGCCAATATGCGTTTCCCCGCCGCGAGTAGACCACTTGAGCACTTCCAGGCAAATTCGACTCTGGTTTATGGTTATGTCCAATCCTATCCTTGGCTAGGTTAGTCGGGATGGTCAAACGCGAGGCCAAACCGCCCCGCGTCGATCCGGGGGTGGTTCCACCGCCTCTGCCACGACCCCAATACCAGTCGAGTGTGAGCTCGGACAGCAGCATCGAGTCCCCAAAGTGAATGCCGATGCCAGGTCGTCCGCCGCGAATCATGCAACTGACAGCTGCACCGACGCGGACGGAGACCCCGCCCCCTAAAGAGAACGTGATCCCTAAAGCATTGGAAGACGCGATCATCCGACTGATGCGGTCGACGATGATGCGCACCACGAGTGTGCCAACTCGCACCGAGCCGGCACCGACTGTCAGGACGACGCCACAAGCGACGACCCCGCGAGAACCGGCGGACGTTGCCATGGAGTCCGTGAGTTCACGATCGACGCCCAGGTCCAAGCGCCAGGCGCGATCAAGACGAGGATCCGGAAGACTTGTTCGATCTGGAAACCGGGACGCCGGGGACCGCGGCCGCGGTCTCAACCGCGACGGCCGGAACGGGTCTCACCCGAGTACGCCTCTCCGCATTTTCTGAACTCAAGGAATTCCACGGCCGAGACGCCAGCGAAGAGAAAGCTCGAGCATGGTTCAATCGGGTAAAGTCCGCGTCGCGTCGCGACGTAATGACGGGAGAAGAAGTGTGTGCGGTGTTCGGAGACTTGATGGCAGGCCCCGCCCGCCAGTGGTACTTGCAGCTATCCAAGAACGTCCGGAAGTCATGGACTGACCTCACGGAACAGCTCAGGATCCAGTACTGCGGCAAAGGCGTGTCCATGGCAAGTCGCTACTACCATGCATCGAAGCACCCCGACGAAACTCCGCTGGAATACTTGTACAGGTTCAACGTGGCGGCCGTGCGGGCCAAAATCCCCTATGCGGACGGAACAGCCGAGGAGAAACGGGAGCACGTGGAGCTATTCATCAACACCCTTGGGTCCCAGGAACAAGAGTTGGCATCCCGTCTCACGCTCATGGAAGTCCCAGACGTGGATGCCCTGGAGAAGAAACTGCGCGCTCGACAACGAGGGCTCGCTCATCAGAAGAAGGCACTCTTCGGGTCAAACAAGTTCCGACAGAAGGCACCAGTCTCGCCGGCGCCACCCCCGCGGGCGGTGCACGCGATCCATGCCGCGACAGACGGCTACGACTCGGGGCGAGAAAGTTGTACGACAAGGATCGGGATGAGGATGACCGGGCCAAAATGTTTGTGGCCGGCCAAATGCCGCCGGGGGAACCCGCGCGGCGCGACACTATGATCCACAGAAACACGCAGGGATGCTTCCACCAACAGCCGAAAAGATGTTAAACTAGATCGCTCGCTGGGTCGGAAACCAGTACGAGACGAGCGATCCGTTTTAGTCTATGCATTTGTGACCAAGAAGTCGCGAAAGGCGGTTAGTGAAGGCTCGGCTGCCTCCAACGATAATACATGTGAATCCAAACGGGTACGTACCACCCGTGAGCGTGCTCCTCAAGTCGCGACCCTCGGGTACGCGGACGAGTATGCACGAGAACCCCTCCTGGACGCGATTGACTTGCAACCGGGAGAGCGACGCGGGTACTGGAAACATTACGCGCCGCAGAAGTGGTACAAACAAGCCAAGATTCACGGGAAGCTGAACAACCATCGCGGAGTGTTGCTGCTCGATACAGGTGCCGAGGTGTCCATCCTGGACACCACCTTTGCTCGTGAGGTAGGCTGCCTGATCGACACAGATGTGACACAAACTTGCGTTGGAATCCACGATGAAACGTACTACACGTTCGGAAGAACGAGAGTCAAGATCACCTTGGCGGGGAACTTGGTGTACTTCATGGACCTCTGGATGAGGCCAACACGCGATACTGGGGATGAACTTCATGGTCCCAGCTGGAGTACGTATCGACACGGCGGATGGGACCGCCTGCCTGCCGGACGAAGTCCGCATTCAGTTAATCGGGAGGCGACCCCTGTACGGCGCCAAGATGCACCCAATATCCGTCGCGTCGCCACTAAGGATCGACCCAGGACGGACACAGGACGTCCCGCTGAGACCTGACCGAGTCGCACCGCTGCTCTGGGTAACTCGAGGGAAGTCGTGGGTCATCACCCTCATCAAAGGAAGGATCGGGCGGAGATTGTATCTGCGTGTTACGAACATCGGAGAGCAAAGCGTAACGCTCGACGCTCACACTCCAATAGGCTGGTGGACACCCGCGGACGCTGTTCCGCGCGCGTTTGGTTTCGTTCAACCGGGTTCACGCCGCTGCCAAGAATGGCAGAACCTGGCGTACAGCGCTACCTGCGACGCTGACGATGTCTGGGTTGAGGAGGAATCCAATGTTCCCATGACGGAACGCCCGACATACCAAACTCCGCAGAGAATCCTGAGTCGAGATGGAGGACGGTCTGCCGGCCGTGAGGCAGAGAGTCCAGTTGCGCTGCCCGTGATCGCCGCGATGGTGAACACTCAGACGGAAGCGACAGAGAATCGACCGAAGATCGAGAGACACGTCGAAGCAGCCCAGGGGACGCACGTCTCAGACTTTGAGATGGATGTCCAGGTCGAAGCGGAAGAGGACGCAGTCCTCATCCATGAAGGCTCCGACCTCTTCGCGGAAGACCTGGTGGCAGAGATGGCAGTCTTGCCGGATCTCTCGCTGACCGCTGAGGTGAAGATCGAAGACCTCAAGGTCGGACAGCCGACCAACGTCGATCCAGAAGCTGCCGTCCGCGAGGGAGAACGCCTGCGCCAGATCATCTGGAAGCGGCGGAAATGGCTAATCGGGAAGGGTAACGCGTTACCGCCCGCAGCCGTCGGAGTCGTCTGCGACATCGATGTTGGAGACGCGAAGCCCGTCGCTCAACGCGTCAGGAAAATCCCACCACAATTCAAGGAGAAGGTAGCCGATCTCATCAAAGGCCTCCTTAGTGCAGGCATGATCCAGCCGTCGACGTCACCCTGGGCATCACCCATCGTTGTGATCGTTAAGAAGAATGGGGTCGACATTCGACTCTGCATCGACTACAGGCTGGTGAGCGGCCTCACACAGCTGATGGTATACCCGATGCCGCTGGTGAACGACTTGTTGGAGGACCTCGACAAGTATCTGTGGTACTGTTCCTTGGACATGGCCAGCGGGTTCTGGGTCGTTCCCATGAAAGATCGTGCTCGACTCATATCGGCCTTCATCACCCCATTGGGCCTCTTCGAATGGCTGCGCATGCCTTTCGGATTGTGCAACGCCCCTCAGATTTACCAACGCTTGATCGACAACGCGATCTACGGTTTCTTACAACTGTCACCCGACAATGCTGCGCGAGACGTTTTCGAAGGAGGCGAGCCCGAACGGCCGGGAATGCATTCCGTTTTAGGCCGTCGCTCGTACATCGACGACATTCTAATTGGAGGCACGACTTGGGACGACTTGTGTGAGAAGGTCGAGCGTCTACTAGACGTGTGTGAACAATGGCATCTGTCCATCAGCGTCGAGAAGAGCGAGTGGGGAATGTCACAGGTCGACTACCTGGGCCATAAGGTCACGGAACGTGGTCTCCGTGCCAACCCGAAAAACTTGGAATCGCTTACCACGTTAGAATTTCCACGCACGCTAAAGGGTCTGCAGTCCTTCTTGGGTAGCCTCAATTACTACTACCGGTTTATTCAGGATTTCGCCGTATACGCGACTGCGCTCTACACGCTCGCGGAGCAAGATTTCGAAGCGTATTCCACGTCACAAGAGGCCCGAGAACAGGAGAAGTGGAAGCACGCCACGCGCGCGTTCGAAATTCTTAAGGCCAAGTTGGCAGATACCCCGATGTTGAAGCACTTCGATCCAGAACGGGAACCCGTCGTTATCGTCTATGCGAACGACTAGGCCATTGCGGCCGTTCTCGCCCAAGTCCACGATGACGTGTGTATGCCCGTCAAGTTCACCAGCCGGACGTTGAAGCCCAACGAGCTGAATTACGACATCGTCGAGAAGGAAATCTTGGCTCTGTTGCGGGCTCTGAGCGACTGTTTCACGATGCTGGCAGGACGGACGGTGCGCGTTTTGACGCGTCACACGACTTTGGCATGGTTGTTCAGGTCGAAAGGATTGCAAGGCCGGCTATCGCAATGGGCATCAGTGCTCTCACCCTGGAGACTGGAAGTCTGCCGGTCGCTGAAGGGCGAAGAGGAGATACTCGGGACACTGGCCGCGAGTATAACCCCACGCGAGTTCGTAGACGCGGCCCTGGAAGAGATCGCCCCGCGAAGACGTCCATCCCGGACCGCGGTGATCCCGATCCGCACGGTGGCCTTCGATGAGGAGTTGTACGTTGTGAGCTTCGACAGCTCAGCTAAAGCCAAACGAGAAGGAGGAGCGTTCAGCGCAGTCGTCTGGAAGTTGCCTGGATGGATGGTCGCCCGAGCTGCTTCTGGGTACGCGGCCGACCTTACGGTCAATGAAGCTGAGTATCGAGGCCTGCTGCTGGGATGTTCCTTACTCGAAGGACTGGAAGTTGCGCGGCTGATCGTCTGCGGGGACTCTAACCTCGTCATACGCCAAATGAGAGATGAGATGGACTGCAAGTCGCCGGGGCTAAAGTTGCTATGGCAACATGCCAAGAACGCGTTGGAAGCGTGGCCCCGTCATGAGTTGTGCCATGTGCGCCGGGACTGGAATGCAAGCGCCGACATGCTGGCTGGTCAAGCTCTGCATCGGCAAGCCGGGTTGAACGTTTCCGACCCGCGAGAGACTCAAGATCTGATCACGTTGAATAGACTGGGGGAAGTCATTCGTCCTAGGACGCACGAAGCGGATCTCGATCCGCAGGAACCGACGACGACCCACGACAGTGTGAGAGAAACGGTGGTCCCGGTGCTACCAGTTATCACACGATCTGCTGCAACGCGAGCCGCGTCCCACCGATCGCGAGCTCCAGAGGCCCTCCGAGAGCTGGAAGTACAACGTCTCCGGCTAGATCGCGTCCGTGTTGCCCAAGACGAGGAAGTCTGGATCGCCAACTTGAAGAAATACTTGCGAGGTGAACTGGGAAGACTCTCTAAGCGAGAAGCGAAAGACTGCCGCAAGATCGCACCTCAGTACGAGGAAGGCGAGAGCGGGCTGCTGTACTATCGCACACGAGGCAACGAGGCCGCCGAAGATCGAGACGCGATCCTCAAGCTGGTCGTCCCAGAAACGCTCCGAGACGACGTTCTCCACCACTACCACGCGAGCCTCGAAGGAGGCCACCAGGGGATTGGACGGACGTACCAACGTGTACGACACCACTTTCACTGGCCGGGCATTGTAACGGGGTTACACGTACAAGTGGCTGCAAGCCACTTGTGAATTTAACAGATAGGTTATCTGTTAAACGTTTTGGATACTTCCTCACATTGGTGTAAGACACACCGATGGATACATTGAAGTGGACCACCACAGTGAGTGGTCCACACATACCCAAAGATCCTATTGGTAGAAAGCAGCATCTTTCTACCAATTAGAGACGTGCATATTAGCGGGGCTCTGACAGTCAGCCGCTGTCAACCCCTTTCATAGATGATAAACAGTTTTAGCAGATTTAGGAGGAAGATCAATTTACAAACAATACAGTTCTCAATTTACCTAAACTAATAGCTTTGGTGTCTTTATTTGATTTTATATTATACTTGTGGAGTCAAGTATAATTAATTCAAATTATTACTAAGTACTTATGCTTCCTCATACACGTAGCGCAACGTGTAAGCTAAAGTAGTGAGTCAAGTTAGACCCACTACACCTGGTAGCACTTTGTAGTCCGTCCAACGACCGACTGCTTGACGTTCGTACGAGGTGTACGAACGCGGAGCCGAGAACCACATGAGCACGGAGGTGCCCATGGAGAGCTCCAACACGCCTGCAACGCATGTTGCACGCGCTGACTGCCCCCACCTGTCTGACCCAGAGTGGGAGGCCCTCCAACGACTGTCAACAGTCATTGGAGAAGCGGCGATAGCTACAATGCTGCGTACACTATCGCCGACGGAGCAACATGGTGTTGCTCTGGGGTTCATCATGAAGGAGCAGCGTGACGCTGCTTCCTCAGTGACGGCGTCGTCAGGGACGACACCGCGTGCTCAACCATTAAAGTTGAGCGTAAGCAATTACGTGGGAAGAGAGGGCGAGCCTCTCCTCCGATGGCTTGTCGAACTCGACACAGCCATAGCGGCTCGACGCATCGTCGACCCGCTGTCGAAGGTCGCGTTCGCCATGTCCTGCCTTGGCGGACGCGCAAGGAGTTGGGCGTATGGACGCCGACTCTCCGATCCTACGTGCTTCAGCACGTACGAAGTATTCAAGGAGGAGCTCAAACAAGCGTTTGAGCCCCCGCAAAACGAGTTCCGGTCGAGGGCGGAGTTCCTCGACCTTCAGCAGGGTAAGCATGACGTCCATGCTTACGCGCAGCGCGCACGATACTTGGTATCAAATATCGTGACTAACCCGATTGACGAGGCGACCAAGGTCGTCACGTTCATGAAAGGACTTAGAGATGGGCCCGTGAAGACCTATCTCTTCCGAGAGTACCCGAGTACTCTCGAAGCTGCGATTACTCTTGCCATGCAAGAAGAGTTTAGCCTGCGGCAGGCTAAACTGCATGTGAACGTGCCGAGGCCGCAACCACGCCCGGTAGCGAGGACGGGAGGTCCGGAACCAATGGACCTCTCGAGCGCAACAACTGCTGGTTACCAGCAGCAGGGAGGTAACGTGCGATGCTTCCGTTGCGGAAGGATCGGTCACTTTGCACGGGAGTGCACAGCTCCCATGCCCCCTGGAGGTGGCCGTCGTGGCGATGCTAGGCATCGCCGCGGACCAACAAAAAACGCGAACATCCAGTAGGCGCGGGGCGCCCTACTGGTAATGCAGTCGCGCGTGCCGACATCGGGCACGCGACACTGAGGACTGCAGTCCCCAGTGAGACCAGCTCTCACTACAAGAAACAAGATGACAGGCCGAACCTAGTCATCTTGAAGGTTTACTCGAAGAGAGCGAGTGACTCTCTTCGAGCTTTGGTGGATTCAGGCGCGTCGAACAACTTTGTTCGACTGCGGAGCTTACCGAGACTTGACTTCGAGGAGGTAAATGTACCTCGAAGTCTTCTGGAGGTACGACTGACAACAGGTGCCATCGTGAAGACTGAGAAGCGCGTCGTGAACGTGCACTTCTCGTACAAACAACGAATGTTTGTCGAACACTTTATCGTCCTGGACCTGGACGATAAGTTCGACGTAGTAATGGGCATGCCGTGGCTTGCACGGCATGATCCGGTGATAGACTGGAAGAAGCGCACGCTCGTGCGCTTTGGACGCGACAGCGGAACAGAGAGCGATGGCCCTGTTACCGCAGCGCACGCACCAGCAGGTGCGCGCGGCTCACCAGTCGAGACAGCGCTTTATGCTGCTGTCCCAGAGTGCCCAAGAAGTGCGCGAGGGCGCGCACAAGTGAGACCAACGTCGGCAATGCTGCCGACGTCGGAAGAAAAAGATGTGTTGGTTCCGGGAACCAACACCCACGTTCAAGCGTGCAAGGGACAGTCCCTGACCCGAAGCGGTCAGGTCGACAACGACGCGTCGGCTCCGGGAGCCGACGCACCCTCGGTCATGAGCGGCTCCGCCAATGAATGGCGTCGAGGTGACGAAGGCGTGTCAACTCCGGGAGTTGACGCTGCAAACAGTGCGGACGGTTGCAAACGTACCGCACTGACGCAATTTGCATGCTGTCGTGCAGCCGGGCTGCACGACGAAGCGCCATGCGATCAAGCCGGGCTTGATATCGCGCGCCCGCAGACAGGGTCCGCCGGCGAACAACTGTCCACGGCCGGGCCTGGACCAGAAGAACAACTGTGCGGAGCCCGGCTCCGCACAACAAGAAGACGGCGCAAGCGAAAAACGCTGCGCAAGTCTCGGTCCGGGACCGAGACGCAACAAGAGCAGTCTGCTGGGCAGACTGCGGCGGTGACACCGAATGTCAAGACGCTAAGCGTCTTGACGCGCACCGATACTGGATTCCAGTATCGTGACATGGAACTCGCTAGTCCTCCGACGACGGCGTCGGAGTTGACTTCGCTTCCAGCCATGAGCTGGAATCGCTTCACGCGCGACTTGCACGATGGACGCATCGATCAAGTCTGCGTTCTTTCGGACAGCGGAAGAACGGCGAGCGAGAGCGAAGAGCTGAGGCAGCTCTTCATGGGAAGTACCACTGAGAGTGAAGACACTCTCAGTGCGAAGACGAAGCGAGAGCGCTTTGAGGAACAAGGTTGGGACTCGCTGAAGTCGAGTCCCTATTACGAATTGTTGAGGGAGTACAAAGACGTACTCCCGGAAGAGATTCCTGCAGAGCTTCCGCAGGATAAGGGCATTCAGCACGAGATCAATCTCGTGCCGGGCACGAAGTATTGTGTCACGCGGCAGTGGCCACTGCCGCGAGAACAAGTAAAAGCGATCTACGACTTCTTTGAAAGTCGTCGTAAGGCAGGACAAGTGCGGGAATCAAAGTCCCCGCACAGTGCTCCGACGTTCTGTGTCAAGAAGCCACAGGGCGGATGGCGCATCGTTCATGCCTACAACAAGCTGAACGATGCGACGGTACCGGCGCAGACGCCGATACCGCGAAAAGATGTTATCATCGATTCGATGGCCGGGAGCACCGTTTACAGTGCTCTCGACTTGCGAGACGGATTTTATCAAATCCTAATGCGTGAGAGCGATATTCCTCTCACGGCAGTGAGCACGCCAAGCGGCATGCTCTGGGAGTGGCTAGTAATGCTGCAGGGGCTTAAGAACGCCCTGCGACCTTCAACAGGTGCGTGACGCACTTGTTGCGCTCGGTGCGCGACTTCGCGCCGAGCTACTTCGATGATGTATTCATCTACAGCCGAGCTGTGGACGGGAAGACCGACATAGAGATGCACAGGGTGCATCTCCGGAAGCTACTTGAGCTTATGCGAAAACATAAGCTCTACGCGAACCTGAAGAAGTGCATCTTCGGGGCAAGCGAGATACCCGTCCTCGGGTGTCTCGTAGGGAAAAATGGTGTTCGCCCTGACCCGGAAAAGGTCAGAGTGATTAACGAATGGCCAACGCCTTCAAGTGTCAAGGAACTGAGGCAGTTCCTTGGCTTGGCCACGTACTTGTGCAAGTACGTGGAGGACTATGCGGGCAAGATCCGCCCGCTGTCACAGCTTCTTAAGAAAGAAGCTGTGTGGAATTGGACACGCGATTGCCAAAAGGCATTCGATGCAGTCAAGCGGGGCTTGACTGAGGCGCCGATCTTGGCAGTGGCTGACCAAGATCGCCCATTTCACGTAGTGTGTGACGCATCCGATTTCGCGATCGGATGCGCGTTAATGCAGCACGATCACGAGGGCCGTGATCGTGTCGTCTACTACCAATCGCGTCAGCTGAAGCCAGCTGAGCGCAACTATCCGGTGCATGACAAGGAACTCCTTGCCATGAAGTATGCACTCGCAAAGTTCCGAGTGTACTTGCTTGGGAGTAGACCATTTGTGGTCTACACCGACCATGCTTCACTGCGCACCGCAGTGAAGTCGCCACACATTTCACAAAGAATGGCGAGATGGCTCTCATTCTTTGCGGAGTATAACTTCCGGGTCGAATACAAACCCGGAATATTGAACGTGGTGGCCGACGCGTTATCACGTCGGCCGGACTATGCAGGAGCTGTTGACGTCAATGCCATTGACGCCATGCGATCGAGCAAACACACATCATCTCTGTTGGATGATGTGAAGGCCGCGTACGCGCACGACGCGGACGCGGACGCGAAGCTCTTGCTGGCCTATGGCACAGCGCCTTCTGACAAGTCCCGTCAGAAGCTGCCCAAGCACCTTCGAGCACGTGCACACCGCTTTCGTGTGCACGAAGGACTGCTACTTTACAACGCAGTCGACGACAACGCGGATCGCGTTGTCGTGCCAAATGACCATGACCTGCGACTCAGGATCATGTACGAGTATCACGATGCCCCGACTGCGGGACATCTCGGACGTGAGAAGACTTACGTCCTTCTCACGCGCGACTTCTACTGGCACCACCAGTATAAGTGGGTGCGCAAGTACATCCGTGCTTGCGAGGTATGCCAACGCGTAAAGCCTGCGCCATTCGCGCAGGCTCCACTGCAATCACTACCGACTCCGTCGGAGTGTTGGAAGTCCATGTCTTTGGACTTCATCTTTGGTCTTCCCCCGGACAGCGGAGGGAACACCGGTGTTGTGGTCTTTGTAGACCGTTTCAGCAAGATGGTACATCTTGCTGCGGTGCCAGCAGAGGTGACCGCGAAGCAGACGGCCCGTCTGCTCGTCGACATGGTGTTCAAACACCATGGCATGCCGTCCGACATCGTGTCGGACAGAGACCCGCGCTTCACAGCGCACCTGTGGCAAGAAGTGTTTACACTTCTTGGGAGCCAGCTTTCCATGTCGACAGCGGATCATCCGCAGACGGACGGTCAAACCGAGCGCGTGAATCGCGTGCTCGTCGATATGTTGAAGAGCTACGCTCACTCGTTCCACTACTGGAGCGAGTGCTTACCGATGGCAGAGTTTGCCATCAATAACTCAGTGCATGCCTCGACCGGGCATACACCGTTCTACGTGAATGCCATGCGGCATCCACGTCTACCGAGTTTACTCGGAGTGATGGCTCCCACTTTAAGTGGGGGAGGATCTACGACTGCAATACAGCAGCCGCAGAAAACCGCTGACACTTGCACAGTGTCAGCTGCAACAATGGACAAACCACGTGAGTCTGCGCAGGGCGCAGACTCCCCCAACAACATGGCCAACGACCACGGGTCTGCGCAGGGCGCAGACACCGCAAAGAACCACGCAGAGGCCGGGCCTCTAGCGGAGAGCGAGCTGAATGACTTCAGCTCGGATGCAATCAGTTTCATCACCAAAAGACAAGCCGTGATTCGGTTTGTCCAAGACACAATAGCAGCTTCTGTTGATCAACAGAAGCTGAACGCAGACAATGCGGGCAGAGGCAACACAAATGAATTTAAAGTTGGTTCATTAGTTTTGTTAGCTACACAAAACCTGCCTAAACATGCAGTTTCGGACTTCCGAGCAAGCAAGCTTGCTCCGCGCTTCATCGGGCCGTTCACTGTGTTGGCACGGCACGGCAACGCATACACGCTAGACATACCGTCTAGCATGCGCCTCCATCCGACCTTTTACGTCGGACGGCTGAAGCCATACCTGCAGCACGAGCCATCTAGCTCGGCTGACCCGAAGCCTCGGCAGGAGCCGAGGCAGAAGCGGAAGCCTTGGCCTCGGCGACGAGCAGCCTCTCCTCCAGCGCGCGGACGCGCTGGAGCAACCCCTTCATCGGGTCCCCAGCTCGACCTGGATATCCGAGGCGGTCTGCGAAACCGCCGCGACTTGGGCCTTCTGGTTCGCCAGCTCCTGTTTCAGGGCGGCGAACTCAGCGCCCTGCAAACGCTCCACGGCGGTCACCCGGTCGTGGAGAGGCGCATACTGATCAGCCCGGGGCTGATCATACCCGGGACGTGTTCCCACCCCCGCCACCGCCGATCCGTGACGCCCGCGGCTCAACCCGCTGGATTGTTGAGCGGATTGTTGACCATAGTATCCCGAAAACGAACCCTCAAGGGGCTCGTTTTCGTATTCGTTGGAGAGGATTTCCTCCCCATCAAGATACATGGGAGCCGCGGAACGTCTTGCTGGAGGACGTTCCGGAAATGGTGAGGGCGTACGAGGAGCAGTACGCGCTGGCGCAGCGGAAGTAATACGAGCGCTGCGATCATCGCTAGCGCCAGAACCCTCACGTGCTAAGAACTTAGCACGGAGCTCTTTGAGACTCTCGGGCACACGGAACGACGTGCACCCGTTCAGGTCGCGGTCGTTCAAGCGGACCGCGCCTGGGAAGCACTTCGTGCACTGAAAGCCCTCGGGCACAGCGTACGGCACATTAGCCTCCTCCGCAGCAACGTGGAGTTGCTCCAACTTTCCACGCTTCGAGTACGTCTCGAAGCGATCACGCGCTTGCTTAATCCGTTCACGGTAAGCACTCGGTTTCTTGTTGAAGTTTTCAACACAGGCGTTCCAACTTTGACAAAGTGCCTGCCACTCGGGCACTTTGCTGCGAGAAGAGGTCTTCTTGCTTTGAAACCATCGGAGCTCATGAAAGAGTCCGATGTAGTAATCGCGCCTTTGATGCATTTCCGCATCAAAGTGCAGCTCGGCAGCCACAGCGTCATCTTTGATGGCGCTGCATACGTACAGCGGCACCTCATTCGGAGGTACCGAGTTCCCATACCGGTCCGTGATCTCGGACGCGGACGGCATCCACGGATCGCGCGCTGCAGGCGCAGCGCGCGGAGTACTGAGAGCCCCAGCGGAAGCGAGTGGGGTATCGCTCTCAGTTCGCGAACGCTTCGAACTCGAAGTGTCCGATTCGTCCCCTTCACGCGGGCGAATGTTCTTGGCATGAGGGTCGAGCGATTCGCTCGACACTGAGTCTTTGTGCTTAGAGGGCGAGTCCTCCTCGCCCTCCATATCTTCATCGTCGTCGTCGAAATCGACGACGTCGCCATACTTCGCCTTTTGGCGCTCGAAGTAGTCATCGATGGAGAGATGACTCTCCACCGACTTTGAAGTCTTCTTCTCTTGAGGCGCGCTCATCGTTGAATGAGCGCGGATTTCTTCTCCAAACGCGGAGAATTGACGAATGGTCAATTCCGAAGATTGACGTGCGGAGACCCCGCGCGTCTAACCTTAAGGGGGGATGGTGTAACGAGCACAACGAAAGCGACTAGACGCGAAATACATAGCTGAGAACTTAATACGAGCTTCATTGTTACAAGATCGTTGTATTCTACAACACTTTTGGTATTTGATGTATACTAGAAATATTGTTGCTAATGACTAGTCATATCATGCACCACACCAACCTTATATCGTATATACCAAAGCTGAAAGGCATTATAGTGGGAAGTAGTAAAGCAAACACGACCATTTCGTTACTTTAGCACATTAGGCTTAGTGTTTGCGGTTAATATCGCGCGGAGGCCTTACGGCCGTGCTACCAAACGTGGCGCAACTGATGGAGAGGTATGCAACCGTTAATTTTGGATGGTCTGCTCTCGCTGATCGATAACGGAAGCTTCTAGAGAATCAAGCGGTAAAACTATAATAGTTAGCACAGTTGGTAGTAACTAGTTGCATGAAGACTTGTCTTTCGCTGCTACAGCCTTACCGAGGTACGCATCTGCGCAATACGGGCCGTGCTGTGTACACCATATGGAAGAGCTGATAGTGTGGATCTGCTCAGACTGTCAACAGTCTCGCCAGACTGTCAATAATGCTCACAGTTTAGGGGCGTTTATGAAACTTGATGTAACGGGGTTACACGTACAAGTGGCCACAAGTCACTTGTGAATTTAACAGATAGGATATTTGTTAAAAGTTTTAGACACTTCCTCACCTTGGTGTAAGTCACACCAATGGATACATTGAAGTGGGCCACCACAATGAGTGGTCCACACCTACCCAAAGATCCTATTGGTAGAAAGCAGCATCTTTCTACCAATTAGAGACGTGCATATTAGCGGGGCTCTGACAGTCAGCCGCTGTCAACCCCTTTCATAGATGATAAACAGTTTTAGCAGATTTAGGAGGAAGATCAATTTACAAACAATACAGTTCTCAATTTACCTAAACTAATAGCTTTGGTGTCTTTCTGATTTAAATTATATTTGTGTATTCAAATATAATTAACCTAAGTAATTACTAAGTACTTACGCTTCCTCATACACGCAGCGCGACGTGTAAGCTAAAGTAGTGAGTCAAGTTAGACCCACTACACTTGAACTCGGAGACTGTGTGCGTATCCCCTGCCATGCGGGTAACGGCTGTGCTGGCCGTCACGACAACCGGCCACAATCTGCCCTGCTGGTTGTTTGGAAAGGGGCCAAGCAGGATGGCAAGATCGAGCGCTACGGCAACGTCTACGTCGTGAACCAACCCAAGGCATGGGTCGACTCGGCCCTTCTCACTCGTTGGCTGGATCTGGTGTTTCCCCCCATTTTCGACACGTGTTCGCAGGGAAAAGCGCTGGTCTGGGACAGCATTGCGTGCACACATCTCCAAGATGGTGAAGGCTCGGTGCACCGCGAAAGGGGTGCAGGTGTTCGTCATCCCAGGCGGATTGACACTCTACGTGCAAGCGGGTGATATCGGGATCTACAAGTCGTTCAAGGACAAACTGTCGCCCATCACTGACAGCTGGAAGAAGTCTGATGATGTGCTCTGCTCTCGTGGAGGAAATCCAAAGCTGCCATCGGTTGAGACCGTGGCGAACTGGGTGAACGTCGCTTGGCGCGATGTTTCAGCTGACGTCGTTGAGCGCTCCGTGGCAGCAGCTGGGTTTTCTCCAAGATTTGGAGATTGGTATGTGGGCTCTTTTGCTCAAAGTGGAAGGAGGGCATTGGAGAAAATGGTAACGACGTGAGCGACAACGGAGGTGCCCTCAGTGAGGACTGTTTCGATGAGCTTACGACGCGACTAGAATTAGTGTACCGATCCAATTTGAGTACCTTTTGGTAACTGAAGGTATAATACAGGAATTGTGTACCGTATACAAATTGGCATTATCCGTTATCAAATTAGTCAAGTTAGGGTCTTAAATATCAAAAAAACAATGTAGAAATGATAATGCTTTTCCAATTGGGGAAATTCTGTTTCGGGTCCGATATTTCAAAGTAATTACGATTTGGGTCCGTTATGTTCAATTTAAACGCTTCGTGAAATTTTTCAAAAGTTTAGAAAACCGTATCCACAATGTACCTTGTACCTAAACTGAACGAGTACCTAAAGTGGACCCTGTATTCAAACTGTGCCCTGCTCCTAAACTGTACCGTAACACCACTTAAAAATAATTTCAAGCTGAAATAGAGCGTTACTACGCACAATTTTAGAAACCAATTTTGAAAATATAATATAGTGTAAAATATACTCATATTTCGTAACAGTTATATTATTATAGTTATCACCTTATCCAACACATCAACCAATTATTTTTAACCTGCCTTAATTTACATTAGCTCTCTCTATCCTGTGTTTAAATGAATCTGTTTTAACGTTGGTCACGTACACATGCATATAACGGTGAGAAGTAGGCTTATAGTAGGTGCGATTGATCTACGTGGTACACATTGGCGATAGGGTATCGTTTTATGCTTTAAATGCAGGGTACGCTCAGCTTTTCTAAACTACATATGAATATGTAGTTTGACAACAACGGACTCGATTCACAATTGTCTTAAAATAACAAACCCGAAACACAATTTCCCATTATCAATAATATGCCAGTGCTAGAACAAACTAAATTGTCATATCAATTAAAAGTATTTGTAATACATTTAATGTATTTTATTCGATCCTCCTGTTAAAGACAATTATTACATTGTTATCACTGCATTTTTTATTCAAAATAAATCAAACAGCTTAGCTTAGAGTAACTTAGAATAAACAACCCGTCATCGCCACCGAGCGAAATTCACATAGTTTTTGCGAAGGGTGGGTTTTTCAAAAACTGTCGGGTGTCGGGGCTTTGGATACCCTTGATATACATAGTTAACCAATATTGTATTGTGCGCATTTAACCTTTGTAAAGTAACGACGTGGCAACAACAATAACAACGGAAAAAACAGAAGCCGCCGCCACAGGTGGCTAACCACCAGCACGACTCGCACGGCCCCAATGTGCACACTGCGGGTCACCCAGCGCACTGACGCAGCATCTTGACACCCTGCGTGAGAACGAGGCTGACGACAGGTTCCTCGGGGCGCTGATTGAGCCAGCGGGTGCCCAAGTAACAGTGCCGCTTGAGCGCTGCCGACGCGCGAGCTTTGGTTGGTGTATTGGTGGCGACATGGCTTGTACCAGCCGACATGCCGCTGTGCCTGCTCTTTAGAAGCACTTGCAGCTTTGAGCAAGGGATACTGTTTCGGTGGCTAGAGTATTGTTTGTTACAAGCGTTTGTGCAAAAAACGTTTAACGTTCGTTGAGGCGTTTTAACGTTGGAAACGCTTCTACTGCCTTTATGCTGTCCAAGTGTCGTAGCTGGACCATCCTTTATGCTCTTCAATCCAAATCGTACTTAACAGCACACTACTGCCTTTATGCTGTCCATGTGTGGCACTTCCCACGTGGTCCACACGATGACGTCCGTTTCCGCGCGCTCTGGGCCACTTCCGAACCGGCCGACCCGACGCCACCCGCCAGTCGCTCCGTCCGTCCGTCCGTCCGTCACGCGCGCCCAGGCAGCCATGGCGCCCCCCAACGTCGACAACATGTTCACGCTCAAGGTGGACAACGTGCCGTTCCAGATCGGGTGCGCCCTGCTCCGCTCTGCCCTCTGCCCTCCGTCCTCCTCCCTACACGCTCTAACCCCCCAATTGTCCGCAGGAGCGACGAGCTGCGCGACCTCTTCTCCAAGTTCGGCGAGATCGGCGACGTGTACATCCCGCGCGCACGCGGCTCCAACGAGTCGCGCGGCTTCGCCTTCGTGCGCTTCATGGAGAAGCGCGACGCCGAGGACGCCATCGACGGCATGGAGGGCCAGGAGTTCCAGGGCCGCGACCTGCGCGTGCAGTTCGCCAAGCAGCGCCGCCCCGACAACCCGCGCGAGTTCTACTCCCGCGGTGGAGGCGGCGGCGGCGGCGGCGGCGACCGCTACGGGGGAGGAGGCGACCGCTACGGCGGAGGCGGCGACCGCTACGGAGACGACCGCGGACGCAGCAGCCGCTACGACGACCGCCGGGACGACCGCCGCTACGACGACCGTCGGGACGACCGCCCGCGCCGCCGCTCGCGCTCGCGCTCCCCGGACCGCCGCGACCGCGACCGTGGCAGCAGCAGCGCTGGCCGCGAGCGCAGCCGGAGCCGCTCGCCCCGCCCGCGCAGCCGCTCGCCGCGCCGCAGCGCCTCGCCGCCTCGTCGGGACTAAGTGAAGCCACAGCTGCTGCTGCCGCCGCCGTCGACGTGCTGGGAGAGTGCAAGCCAAGGAACTGCCAAGACAGACAGCAGGGCGACCACCAGGACGAGCAGAGAGGCAGGGATCCAGACGTGAACCAAGACCAGACCAGACCAGACCGATTTTGCTTGTTTTACCTACGTCGGCCGATACGTTGAGCGGCTCTGCATTGTTTGCTGCTTTTCGAGAGTATTAACAACCGGGAGACTTCAAAAGAGACGAGAAAGAGAGCTTGGGGGACCCGGAGATCTGGACCAGAGTTGGCGCTTGTTCGTGGGAGGTGTTGCTGCATTCAATACGTGGTGTCGTGCTGTCATGAGGTGTTGTTCGAGTTGAACGCAAGGCGAGGTCAGCGAGAGCAGTCGTTGTGTTTCTGAACAGACGGCCGATCGTCCTTCTGCTGCTATTTTCCCCGCCGGTTATCGCAGAAGACCCGGCAGACGACCAGCATGTCCAAAGCGTTCTCAAGCTGTCTTGTGTGGTGGCGACAATTGTAGGCATGTGAGAGCGGCGGCACTGTAGAGTCTGGCTACCGTGCTGTAGAAGGCATGGAACATTTCGCAGGCGTGAAGATGAAGCTAGTCAATCATCGTTTCTGATGGGACAAGACAAGTGATGGATGGATTCAGGCCGTGCTATCGAGCAATTCTAACGGCCGTAACATCCCGTCAGAGTTTGAGGTTCAAGCTGCGTGTTAGTTCCAAGTAAGCATCAACGGGAGCGTGGGTGCACGTGGATTTCATTTCAAAAAGTTAAATCGCCTAGGGACGACAAAAACGATTGGGAAAGATTGCGCTCTGGGGTATCTCGTCAGTGGCGCGCTTAAGATGTGACGATCAGGAAGATGAAGAAGCCAATGACGCCAACCATCATACCGGCGCAGTAGATCGCTCGCATGTCACCGTCAATGCTGGCGTAACCGCGGCGTCTGTAGCACAGGCCCACCGCGTACACGACAGCAATGAACAGGACAGCTCCACCGAGACCAATGAAGATGCGGGTGACTGTGTCACCGAGACCTTCGCCTGCGGCGCTGTCGTCTGAATCATGATCTTCGTGGTGCCCATTGCCGTTACGGATAGGAATTGCCTCGGTGGAAGGTTCATCGCTCGCTTCGTCTTGACAGCAGTCCAACTTGGCGCCTGTCACCGGATCAGGCTTGCAGCAGCCTCCATCCCACCCGCAGCAGTCCAGACCAGCAGCTCCACACTTCGGCTGTCCCTGGCAAGTGTTTGCATTGCTCGAGTGCGACGGACTGGACGAACCCGACACGGTAGCCTCAGACGAGCAGCAATCCAGTTTGACACCAGAACCTGCACAGCAGCCTCCAGGTGCACCGCAGCAGTCGAGTTTGGCTGCCGCGCAAAGAGGCTCGCCATAGCAGACCGCGGAGTCCTTGGCCGCGTGAACTGCCTTATGGGTCGTGTTGCTAATGACTGGGTGCTGGTTCTTGCAGCAGCCCAAGACGGTTCCCGAGATCGGGTCAGGTTCACAGCAGCCATCAATGGTGTTGCAGCAGCCCAGTCCCAGCACAGCACACTCGTGTTCGCCAAAGCAAGCGTTGCTTGGCAAGAGAGCAGGGTCTTCCTGCGGGCAGCAGCCTAGGTTACTTGGGCAGCAGCCAGGCAACGTGCCACAACACATAAGCGCCGTTCCGTTTTCTCCCGCTGACGCACAAGCCGGGAAACCGAAGCATTTGTCATCAGCGTCCAGGTCGGGGTTGCTCAGCGCGGGACGGTTCTTTTGGGCGAACCATGACGGGCGAGTAGCGATCCAGTGCATGGCATTGGTGCGTGACGACCATGTGTCAAAAGCCTTGACGGTGTTGTTGAGCTCGTCCCAGGCGTCCGCTGCGTTTAAAATGGCGTGGTCCATCACGACAATGGAGCGCCAGATGTCATACTGGCCCAGGTCAGGTAGATCCTGGCTCAAGAGCGCGTACTCGCGTGCAACGTATTCTTCGTCGAGCAGGTGCGGCGTGAACGGTGTGAAAGGGAGCATGTTGATACCGTGGATGTAAACGGCGCGGTCCCCAAACCACGTGTTGTACACAACATTCGTCTCACCCACAACACCCACCATAGCGTTCTTCGAGAAGACGGGCTCGTAGATTTTGGAGTTCTCCGCCATGTGCCAGTACTTCTTCACTGAACGAAGTTCCGTCGCCAAGAGTAGACGCGCGTACTGGTGGTACGAGCTGTCCCCTTGGCCTTCGGTGGCCTTTTCATCGAGTGACGAGAAGAGCGCAAGCGCGTAATAGGCGTTGAGATCCTCGCTGCTGCTCTCCTGGGACTTGCCGACTTCCATTGGGAACAGGCCGCTAGCGTATGAGTGACCCACAAACCAGTCTTTGTGGCGCGCCGTAGGGAACAGCAGTCGCACCGGGAGGTCATTGAAAAACGTCGTGTTGCTATCGAGCAGTGGCGTGCCAATGTCACCCATGAGCAGAGCGCAAGCTTGTGCGTGCTTCTCGATGAAAGCCGGGTCGAACTTGCGAATCGCTGCAAGCGCGTAGATGAAGTATCCGTAGTGAAACTACATAACGAGTGGAACAAGAGTGGGAAAGTCAACACAAATTCCAACAATGCAAGCCAATATGTGCGAACGTACGTGGTGGTCATTGTAGTAGCCGTTGCCGTAGTCAGCCTCCTTGTCGTGCCATCCATCGTTCGTGATGACACCGCCGAAGGTCTGGTCGTACACGAAGTGGTTGGCGTTCGTGGCTTCCAGCCACTCCACAATCTCCATTTCGACCTTCGCCAAGAGCTTTTGCTTCACCTCCTCCTGGCTGAACTTGTCGGCAATCAAGAGTAGCCGTGCGTCACGACCAACCTGCTTGCCAAAGTTGTATGAGTCGGGGCTCAACGGCAGTGGGTACGTATCAACATCGAGTGGGAGCTGTTTCAGGATGGCCTGCTTCGCCTTCTCGCGCATATCAAGTCGAAGCTGCTGGTCATCGGCGCGGAACTCGTTCCCGTCCTCCAAAGTGCCGCTGAAGTCGTCGCTGAACAGACCGTCGTCTGCGTAGTTCCACTCGACAGATGGTAACGTCTCAGTCATGTGCCACACCGCTCCGTATACCCCTTCCATCAGTCCGCGGATGCTGGTGTACCTCAGGTCCGACAGCACCTTGTTCTTGCCCTTCTCGAGCACTTGGCCGCTCTTCTGCACTTGCATCACGTCCATGTGATGGGGCAGCGCCACCATG
Organism: Phytophthora cinnamomi; assembly: GCF_018691715.1. Classification (NCBI taxonomy): domain Eukaryota; phylum Oomycota; class Peronosporomycetes; order Peronosporales; family Peronosporaceae; genus Phytophthora; species Phytophthora cinnamomi. The sequence goes on from NW_027151037.1 coordinate 703,456, forward strand.
AGCAGCTTGTTGTTCTCCTTCTCCGAGACCTGCTCGGCCTCGCCATGGAAAGTCGAGAAGCTCTTGGTCTTCCAGCGGAACTGGAGCAGCGCCTTGTCGGCGTCGTCCGGGTGCACCGAGTGGGCCACATCACCCCCCACCGCGTACACGGGCGCGGACTCCAGCAGGTAGGGCATGACCTTGGCGTTAAGGCACAGCGCCACGCGCAGCACCCCCGTGAAGGGCTCATCGCTCGTGACCTGGCCGTTCGCGTCCAGCCGGAGCTTGAGCTGCGCGTCCGACGCGTAGAGGTACCACGTCTGTCCGTTGTTGAGCTCGGCGGCGAAGGTGGCGAAGGGCGCGGCCTGGCCGCTCATGAGCGTGAGGCCCTCGAGCTTCTTGAACCGCGTGATCTGCAGTCCGTCCATGGCCTCCAGCACGGGGCGGCTGTGTGCGTACTCCATGGTGACGTAGGGCGAGCCGCGCACCAGGTAGACGCGGAACTCCTCCGTCTGGCCGCGGCTGAAGCGCAGCGTGGTGCTGAAGGCGTCGAAGTTGACCACGTGGTGCGCCACGGGCGTCGCCGCTGTGGCCGCCGTCGCCTGCGCGGCCCTGGAGCTCACGACCATCTGCGAGATGAAGCCCTCCACGATCTCGCGCGGCGCCACGACGCGGAAGGGGAAGCTCACGTGCAGCTTCTCGTCCAGCACGCGGTGCACGTAGGGCAGCGAGGCCACGGGGCTCTGGCCCTCGGCCAGCACCAGGTTGGTCCACCAGGCGCCCGTGGGGAACGGCACGTCGGCCAGCAGCTTGGGTTGTGCTGTGTGTGACGTGTTGGCCACGCGCGCGTCCAGCGGCAGGCGCTCCGAGGCCGCGAAGAGGCTGCTGGAGAGCTGCAGCGGGTGCGACGCCACGGGGAACGGCAGCTGCAGCGTCAGCTCGGCGCCCGGCACGGCCCACGCGCAGCGCGCGCAGCTCCAGAGCAGCAGCAGCAGCGTCGAGAGGCCGCGGGCGGTGGTCATGGCGAGCGGAGACGGAGGCGGGGCGACGCGGATCTCTGGGGTACGTGGCCGAGAGAGATCCAGTCGAGAAGTGAGCCGCTCGTGTGGCGTACGTTAGGATTAAGGATTTGGAGGGCGATTTTCGAAGCGATCTGATTCGCGGGGATCTTGACAAGGTAAAGAGAAAGGGTGGGGCCATCCAATTTATACTCTCTCTCTTTTACGTGAATCAGTTCGGCTATGAACTGGGGTTGGATTCAACGTGTTCGTGCTCTGACCTCCAGTCATTCTGTCTACAGAAAGTGGTGCACTATTATAAGTAGTCTCGACACGGAATTGACACTGCAGATCACGCGATCACTACATGTAGCAATAGTACTGCTACTGTTTTGTACTGCCCAGTCGGATTACAGTAAAACAATCGGGCTGGGCAGTACAAAACACTGCAGTGATCACGATTACGGGACGCGTAAAAAGAAATGAGTTTGTGTCAGGTGCGTGACTACCATCGGAGCAAACCTTGTTGGCGTGGCGCCTGGAAAAGGAATCAGCCTGGACAAGGGATCAATGCATTGTGGCTCGACACATATACATGAGGGCAATTCTGTCGTGACCCGAAGGCTGATAACGTGCGTCAAAGCCGAACTGGCCCTGGGAAAAGCGGCACAAGCCCACTGTTTATTACCCAGAACGCGGAATCCTCCTCTCTTTGGGCTCGTTCAGCTTCCTCACCAAGTTTACAAGCTCATCCCATTCCAGTAACGAGAAAGATGCAGTTGGCATTGATAAAGAACAGTTTGCTTTGAGGCAAAAATATCTTTCAATGTCAATTGCCAAAGAGTAATAATAAAATGTTATTTCTCTGGATGTGCGGCACGCTGTGCTTTCTAGTGTGAAGGACCCGGTCCCGAAATGGGTCGGATAGCCACAGGCATCCCCACCAGAGCAAGCCTCAAGCCTGGTGTGTGGGTTCTGGTGGCTTAAATCTCTAGTGTGAAGGGATCAAGGGCCGTGACGACTTTCCGTGCCGCAAATTATGTGATATAATATCGACAGCCCCCCCCCAGATTACATGTATATCCCATCATTGTCGAGCCTCCCGAGCCTCCACAGTTTTCCATTTGGAGACCATAGCTGGATGTTCTAGATATTTCGCTTGCCATCAATATGCCCCGCCAAGGTAGCACGGCGTAGCGTATAAACACCGTCAGTGGTAGAAGAGCATGACACATCTAGCTGTCTGCATCAATTCCACACTGCTGTTAGCATTCAAGTTTTACCAACGACGGCGGCGTCCAGAACTACATATACTGCAGACCTCAGGAAAATATTTATTGAACTGTAATCACTGATTATTTGTGTGGAAATATACATTATTGGACTCCATAGTCATATGTATTGCCGCTTTCACTAATTTTGCCACCCTATCAGGGCTTCTTAATCGGACTTTGAGCATAATCACAATGGTGCTAAAATTAGATTATGAAACTGCAAAACGGACGTCGGTCCGAATAACTTTAGCAATCAAAACTACTTTAGATAGCAACATGCACGAGCTCCTCGCTGATACATGTGTATACGGGCATTGTCCAATATCAGAGTTGAGCGGGGGAGTGGCCAAGGATTCATAAACGGCAAATCTTCGAGCGTAATACTTCGTGAAATGCTGCTCGGGTAAATGTGCCTTCAACATGCCTCCAAGCAAAAAAAACAGTGATATCAGTTGCTGCCAGTAATGAAACCCGTTTTCCACGTGAAAATGGAAGCGATACAATCGCAGGTTGGACACGAGGTGACCAGGCGTGTTGGCGCAGCATAGATCGCCCGTTCTTCGTGGTTTCATCGGCGAAAACAAGTCGGTCAGGGCATGAGTAAAATGGAGCTAGTCGTGCCAAGTATTGTTTTCGTTCTGCAGGAATACTTTCTCGAGCCCGCTTGGTTAACTTCTTCCTCGACAAGTCCAAATCAAAACGAAGCACTCGACATACAGTAGCATCCGAAACATTGTCAAGCTGGGGGAAACGTTCCGTGATGGACGCCTTTATTTCTTCAAAATAAAGCAGGGGTGAGCTTTTACATAGTCGTCGTCGAAGTCGAGTACTTCGGGAGGCCATCGAGATGTGCGATGTTTCTCTCTGATCTTCTTGTCAACATTACCAGTCGATTGAAAACGCAGTAGCCACCGCCGAAGAGTATGCTCTGCAATGCCGAGCACGACAGATATCATATGTACCGGAATGTCGTACGCATAGAGCAAAATAACAGCCCTCCACCTGAAGTCTTCGGAGTAAGTCATTTTAAGCAAGAAAACCCCGAATGGCCGGGTGATTGGCGGTATTCGGACTTTCTCGTCCTCTAAGGACTGCTAACTTGCCTCTAATGTCAGTTTTAACTTTAGCACAGGTCATAGCAAATCCCACCCTACACCTAGTCTCGCCTATCTTATTCCCGGTTTACGACCTCGACTTGGCCAAAATGTGTGAAAGGCACCGAGCTCGTGTTTGCCTATACTTTTCTACTGATCAGTTGGAATCTATTGTGCAGAGCTGGAAATACGGCATCAATCCATTCTGGTCATATAGGTCAGGAAGGAGACTCGTTAGCCATTCGTTTTGGGCACATGAAGAATGACCAAGATGGCTCACGGCCTCGCGACGCCCGATACGTTTACGCTAATCCATTTGTACCAGAAATTTGTCATATTCTTTCATTAACCATCTATGTTGCTACATAGCTATTGGAACACAGTCGGCTCGTAAAGGTTCTGCCACATATGTCTCTTCTTCTTCCAACGGAGGGCCTTCCGCAGCGGCAATATGCATAAGAGCTGGGTAGACTCTTCCAGGCGTTCAGGATAGATACACTCGGTATGAAGCTGCCGGCGACATGATTATGGGTCGATACGTTGGCGGATTACCATTTGAAGAAACCGGCTTCGCTATGCCACCTCCATTCTTTTCCAATGTCGATGCTACTATTCAAAATGCAATTTCGCTGTTTTTCTTCTCTACCGACACGATTGTTACACACTCAAGAATTTTGCTCGCATCACTTGTTTATCACCATGATTCTTTATCGTGCACATTGCATTCAACCATCCTCTTCGTCAGAACGCACTCTTCGGAAATATAAATGTCATTGCACAGCTTAAGGACCGCATAACATGCCACTCGCTGCGGCGATATCCTACGGTCAAAATTGCGACTTTTACGGTACTGTTTGTCTGCGCCAGACGCGACAAATTCTTGAGCATTCTGGATTACTCCAGAAATAACAGCTCGACCACTCAAGTGGGTTTTCGACGCAGAAGATTTGATATAAAACCAGCGAGCGGCGCAGACAAATTCAAGAGAATCTCCAGTTCAATTATTTGAAAAACAGTTCAGTATTGTCCTTCTTTACAAAATTCATGTATATCACATATTCCAATATGTAAATAATTGCAATAAATATGCATGTTGAACATAAAATTATTTTAAAATTGTGAAGCTTCATTTAAAATGGTTATTTGAAACTTCGTCATTTTAATGGCTTTGTAATTTGCTGTGCACCCCAGTTCTGTATTTTCCGGGGAAGGAGGTTCTCCCCGACGAGGTACCCTGTTCGGGATCAGTCTTGGATATGCTTGGCATTTCTGATGAGTTGCTGGAGTTTACTCGAAGTCGCCGAGAGCGGGGACGCTAGTTGTCCGTGGCCGTTGTGGAAAGACGGCGTGGATGTCGAGGACACGGAAGGCACGGGGTGCACGCCTCTAATACTGGCCAGCAAGAATGGTCACATGGCTATCGTGGACTTCTTGCTGGACGAGGGCGCGGAGGTAGACAAGAAAGAGTGGGGGAGCGGGAAGACTGCGCTAGCGCTCGCGGCGATGAATGGACACTTGGAGGTCGTGCAAACTCTCGTGGATCACGATGCGAATGTCAACAAGGCCGACGAAGATGGCAAAACACCGATGTGGCTAGCAGTGAGGAACGGTCATACTAAGGTGGCTGAATGGCTCCGAGAAATGGGCGGTACCGAAGAGGCCGATGGCTAATGCGCCACTGTGCATCAGAGCTGAAATGGCAAAATACCTGGTGGAAAGATGCGAAAACGACGTCAATGCACGAGACCGACGAGGGAGAACAGCGCTGATATATCTATGTGGTGGATCCAAGGACATCGATGCTGACACTGTGAAACTCTTGGCGAACTACGGCGATGACGTCAATGCACAAGATGAAGAAGGACGGACCCCGCTGATGCTATCTGCCATAAAAGGTGATGTTGAAGCGGTGGGACTGCTGCTGAGCTTCAACGCCGATGTGAATATCACGGACAAGACTAAGCGAAAAGCACTGGAATATTCATCGGAGAATGACCACAGGCAAGTCCGTGAGCTGATTTTGTCCAGTAGCCACTTTCAGCTACAATCTATCATCTCTACAGAAGCCCCGAAGTGGTTTATTCCTGCCACAGAAATCGAAATTGGGGTCTATGTATCGCAAATGGACATTGGAGGAGATTGTATTGGAGCCTGGCTGGACTCCGAGGTAGTCATCAAGATCTACGTGCCTTCGACTGAACCATTTAGGGAGCAAGTTGACCGTGGGTTTGCCCTTCGACACCCGAACATTCAGAAGCTGTACGGCGCGGTCTGCGAAGGATATGGTCTTTTTATTTGTGAGCACATGACGGCCGGATCACTTAAGGTATAAATCGCCAAAAAGTGGTCGGAATGGAATAAAAGCAGTGTTCGAAACGCCTACAGTATCAGCGCCTATACGAGGCAGCTCTAGGTCTGCAATATTTACATGAGCGGGGAATAGTTCACGGAGATGTCCGCCTGGAAAACATTCTGATCGCTAGCAATGGTATCGCAAAATTGGCAAGCATTTCGTCGAGCCCAAGCGTTGAGAAGACACGCCGAAAGAAGTCGCAGAAAGCCTCCGACGTGCTCGTGTTGGGGCAATGTATGCAGACCATTGACTTGTCTATACCACCGCTCGGACTGGATCCAAAATTTCGTGCTGGATGGAGGTGACTATCGTACGATATGAGACGTGATGATTTCGAGCCGTTCACCATTGCTGAAGCCATCCCAAGAATGAAAGCCTTAAGTTGACTTGCTGGCCGCGAAAAATCCAAGCCACTCTGTATCGAGAGATCGTGTTCCCGATACCCTTGGGGAGCTACAGGACGTTGTGGATGAAATCAACGATGAGCGCTTCAAAGGTATATTTGAGAGGCTAGCAACTGTTTGCGAGCAATACCTTGCACCAGAGAATCACGAGGACACAATCATCATTCTGCAGGATGTTCTACATGCTATCGACGAACGATTTTCTCTGTCGAAAAACTCGAAAGCAAGTTACGCATATAGTTGCGTTGGAAATTCGTCGTTTAGGTTCTTCGTCACACAAATGCGCAAGGTGCTGGACGTGCTGAGGGTTCCGATTAAAATACGTCGGGAGATAGAAATGTTTTGGCCCGAGATGAGCGTTCACTACGCCGAGGAACCGGAACCAGAAGTTGAATTGGGGGAATCACTTCCTGAATGGTTTATTGGACCAAACGAGCTGGAGAACGAGATGCCGATTGCTTTTGGGGGTTCAGTGAAGTGTCGAGAGCCAATGGCTCAGCAGTATTATTGTTGTGAAAAGGATGAAAAACGGCTCGAGCAACGAAAAGTGGCAAAACTTGTTTCTCAACGAGATAGCGCAATGGTTCGGATTGAACCACCCTTATGTCGTGAAGCTTTTCGGCGGCAGTCACCTGGGCAAGAAACCATATTTCGTTTGTGAGGACGCTAAACATGGTTCGTTGATAAAATACCTGGAGAAGCTGAGGGAAAAAACGAATAGTATGGATGGAGTTTGGCTGAAGTTGTACGAAGCATCGTTGGGTCTCGAATATTTACACGCTCGTGGTATCATTCATCGAGATTTAAAGTGCGATAATATCCTTGTCGATAGCGACGACAAAGCAAAGTTGACAGACTTTGGTCTGAGTACTTTTGCTAGTGAAGAGAATCAAGGATACATTTCAGACGCAGCTAACTGGGTGGCCCCTGAGTGTCTTGAAGGACAACAAGCGACTTTTGCTTCAGACATTTTTTCGTTTGGAATGTGCATTATTCAAGCTGTGACCTTGCACGTACCCACGCGCGTAAGGAGCGGAAAATTGCCACAAAGACCTCTAGAGTTCACGAACTCTCAGTGGCGCTCGTGGAGAGCATGTGCAAGTCCGAACCTTCTGAACGACTGGACATCATCGTGGTGGTCCAGCGCTTGAAGCAGTTTGCTAGTGACCCCGAGGCAGTGACCAGCCAGTATTTATCTGTTGAAATTAAGCAGTCAGCGAGTAATTTCATCAAAGAAGCCAGAGAAATGCTGTCGGAGCACGTCACCGAACCGGATCGACACTTGCCGCGTGAAATCTATAGTCTGCTGTTCGATCGCCTAGAGGATCTATATGATGGCAAATACCAGAAAGAACTCAAGGATTGTCTCAATGGGGTGGTGACGGTGGCTGGAGATTGGATCAGGCGCTTGAACGGCCTGAGCTCAACTATCGATTCAGTGAAAATTGTGTTTCGAGGGTTCTCGCTTCATCGACAGATCGATAGAGTGCTTGCGGAATACTTCGTACAACCCTCTAACAAAGTACACAAATGGACGGCCAAGTGCTCGGAGCTACTGCGATCTAGTGATGCCTCGACGGGATTTCGCTAGGTGTTTCTAATCACCACGTCTTCAGCAAATTCAATTCAACATGATGACGTTGCATTTGAAAGTGAATCGATGGAATACCACCATTTTCGAAGCAAACGACTGTGAATTAAATGTCACTTTAAGAGAGTTCAGTAGCCGAGCAAATTTTATCAAGCTTGACATTCTACGAAATGCTTTACAAAACGGCGATTCCTTCCTTTGTGTTGCCGTGTGTGTAGCTAGCTCCAATGCCACAAAACTAATACTCCTCCCCGTACATCCCATCGTCCCCGTCACCTTCCGTCGTCTCCGCCGACACCTCATCGTAGTCTTTCTCCAGAGCAGCCAGGTCCTCGCGGGCCTCAGAGAACTCTCCCTCCTCCATGCCTTCGCCCACGAACCAGTGCACGAACGCTCGCTTGGCGTACATGAGGTCAAACTTGTGGTTGATGCGCGAGAACACCTCTGCTATGGCACTCGTGTTAGAGATCATGGTTACAGCTCGCTGTACGCAGGCAAGGTCACCACCAGGCACTACCGACGGTGGCTGGAAATTGATGCCGCACTTGAATCCTGTTGGGCACCAGTCGACAAACTGGACCGTGCGCTTGGTTTTGATAGACGCGACGGCGGCGTTCACGTCCTTCGGGACAACGTCTCCCCGGTACATGAGGCATGTCGCCATGTACTTGCCGTGGCGCGGGTCACACTTGGCCATCATTGATGTCGGTTCGAATGCGCTGTTCGTGATCTCAGCTACAGATAGAGACTCGTGGTATGCTTTCGCGACCGAAACGATTGGGGCGTAGGAGCTGAGCATGAAGTGGATTCGCGGGTACGGGACCAGGTTTGTTTGGAACTCGGTGATATCCACGTTTAGCGACCCATCAAAGCGCAGTGATGTGGTTAACGACGAGATCACCTGGGCGATCAAGCGGTTTAGATTGGTGTATGTTGGGCGCTCTACATCGAGTGAGCGAAGGCAAATGTCGTAGATGGCCTCGTTGTCAAGCATGATGGAGACGTCCGTGTGCTCTAGCAGTGAGTGAGTGGACAGCACGGAGTTGTAAGGCTCCACGACTGCCGATGAAAGCAGTGGCGAAGGGTAGATGGTGAATCCCAGCTTGCTCTTCCGACCATAGTCCACCGACAAACGCTCAAGCAACAACGAGCCCAGACCCGACCCAGTACCACCACCAACAGCATTAAAGATCATGAACCCTTGCAGACCTGCGCATCCATCAGCAAGTTTGCGAATGCGATCCAGCACGTGGTCTACAATCTCCTTGCCGATCGTGTAGTGGCCCCGAGCGTAGTTGTTGGCAGCGCTCTCTTTCCCCGATATGAGCTGGTCCGGATGGTATAGCTGGCGGTACGCCCCCGTTCGCACCTCGTCACACACTGTTGGCTCTAGGTCCACGAACACGGCGCGCGGCACGTGCTTTCCTGAGCCCGTCTCTGAGAAAAAAGTGGAGAACGAGTGGTCTCCCAAGGCATCGGGCCTATGTGGGATCTGTCCGTCTGGTTCGATGCCGTGCTCGATGCAGTAGAGTTCCCAGCATGAGTTGCCAACTTGGATGCCGCCCTGGCCCAGGTGAACGGAAATGATTTCACGCATGTCGACTTGAGGGGGAAGGTCGAGGATTGAGTTGAGGCGAGGCAAATCGCACAATGACGGGAATGTTTTCAAGAACTCAAGAGTATGGTTGTCGAGCGTTGACTCACAGGCGTGCGCCAGTCTCCTGCAAGTCTATGAGCAACATTCCGGTTCGCATAAGATCGGTGTCAAGGTGACGCAGGCTAATGTTTTTGTAGAGGTCGAGTACCTAAGCGTTCAGCGCAGAAGGCGGTGTTGCAGCGTATAAACGATCGTGAGGTGCAACTGCAACAAAATGACAACCATTCTGGCTTGTCATCGATGGCCACAATCAACCAAGACCCCGGTCGTAATCCCAGCAGTCCGTGTGGCCCCTTGGACTGTAGTCACGGCAAGTTCCTACAACAAAACAGCCAAGTTGCCAATTGGCACTGCGAGGACTAAAATTTGGTCCGACCATAATTTGTGCTAATTCGAAGGCATGCAGGCGAATGCGCAGGTAGGCCAGTGCGCTGCGCTTCCGGCCCTCGTGCTCGCCGCCAGAGCCTGCTTCGACAGTACAAGCAGCACCTCCAATACACCCACCGTTCTCTTTGTCTAACGTGCCACATTTCGCAACGCTTGCCCTGCACAGTACGCACTGCACGACAGTGAATCCGCGCCACCAGCTTGGGCAGCTCGCGTGCGGCTCACGCCTGAGCTGCTGGACAAGCTCCGCCAGTCGCCGGAGCAGGTTCTGCTCAAGCTCAATGTGGCAGCTGGTGACGGAGCGCCGACAGCTCGGAGCGGCAGCAAGAAGACCAGCCTCATGACCGTCGCCATGGCGGACGGCGAGACGGAGGAGCAGTACGAGCTGCTGTCGTTTCCGGAGGACCCGGGCATCAACCACGTCTGCACTTTTCGCCACGAGCGGGACGATGACTCTGCTGCGGGATACCATGTTTACAAGACCGGCGCAATCCACCAGAAGCTGCTGGTGCAGCGACTGCTTGACGCCACGGAGAAGGACCGCATCAAGGACAAACACGCCAAGTCGGTGCTGGCGTCCAAGTCGCGCTCTTCGAAGCTCATTGACTCGGAGCTGGAGAAGCCAACGAAGAGGCAGCGGCTCGTGACACGACTGTCCAGTGTGCCGAGCACAAGAACGACTGCAGGCGGCAGCGCGTGGTCGCTTGCTGCAGGCCGCAAGCGGTACGTTGAATGCTGCAATATGCTTCTCATTGCGAGCTCATCATTCGGTATTTTACAGGACTAGAAAGTTGGTGCTCCCTTCTGCACTGACGAAGGAGGAGGCCAATGAGGCGAAAGAGAGGATCGAGAAAGGATTCGAAGTCGAGGTGGAGGAGCCGCCATTAGTACAAACAGAGAAGGAGGTTAGCTCCGACACAGAAGAAAAGCAAGCTAAAGAGCCCCCGACAGTCGTTGCTGGCGAGGCAACCGCCGCTGCCGCACGTGAGGCCGAGTTCAACGCCCTTTTCTCGTCAGATTCGGATGACGAAGACACTGGAGCAAGTCGACCGCGTGTGCTGCGAAAATCAAAGAAGAAACCTGCAAAGGAGGTGATGAGGGACTCGACAATTACTGCAGTGGGAACCAATTCGGGCTCTGGTCAGAGCACAGACGCAGCAGATGCGGGCGGTAAAGCAACCGATACCGAGGTGGACAGCTTAGCACAACCGAAGACGGCCGCAGTCCAGAGCTCTACCAGTAACGAAGGGCTGCACGACGCAACACGTGCTCATAGCAAACCGAGTGGTGATGGGGTGGATATCTACGCTTTGAAGCCAATCAAGCCGTCATCTTCTGGCATCGAGGTCAAGCGTGCCCGCGTACGCTCAGCCCTCGTGTCTGACCGCGTGAAGCAGTCGCGGCTGCCCGACCTATCGTTCTTCCCCTCCGCCGTCGTACAAATCTGCCAGCGCCTGGCCAGTTACCGCGGGCGGTCTGTGATTCTTGACGAGAGCGACTACGACTCGTTCGTGGAGACGCACGAGCAGTTCCGCCAAGACTGGGAGATACTGGACAAGGTGAGCCTACTGTGGCATAAAACGCGAATGTGTTACGGTCCTAACTCGCTTACTCCTCTCTGGACAGGCCTATTCGATCGAGATGATTAAGGTGGAGGGTCTGCACCTGCAACTTGAAGTGGACGCAGCTGACGCGGACCGCAAGCAGCTGGAAGAGCGGATAAAGGCGTCGAGCAGCAAGAAAGAGGTGCGTTCGCCTCCTCGACCATAGTACCTACCGCAAAACCAACTGACAGCGTCATCTGCACTGATTGCAGGGCCTGCTCTTCGTGCGAGACGCCATGGTGAGCATCCAGAAGATCCTGCACAGCTTGCAGGCGTCCGTCGACCGCTTCGATCTGAAGCCGCACACGTCGCAGCACACCACTCGTACACAATAATATGTGGCGTACCCGCGAGATTCCATAATAAAATATCGGTTTTCTCACTTTACACAATCCTCCGACCGACACGGGGAAGCACCAGAGACCATGCAGGGAGGAGACTCGCGCAGCCTCACGGAGCCGCCCTTCATCGCGCGCGTGAGCGTCTCCATCAAGAGGTGCGTCCTGCATCTGCCGCTGTGACACAAGAGGGGGCTCTAGCTACTGTCCTCTACTCTACTCTAGCTGCTGTGGCTGACTAGCCAATTGTCGTGCGCCGCTGCAGGAAATGGCAGTACTTGCTGGACAAGTCGACCATCCACGTGTACGCACGCTGGGGAGTGGCCCTGGGGCTGCTGGCGCTCTACCTGCTGCGCGTGTTCTACCTGAACGCCTTCCACATCGTGACGTACGGGCTGGGCATCTACCTGCTGAACCTGTTCATCGGCTTCCTGTCGCCGCAAGTTGACATGGAGTCGGAGGGCCCGCTGCTGCCGCACAAGCAGAGCGAGGAGTTCCGCCCGTTCACGCGCCGCGTGCCCGAGTTCCAGTTCTGGTACTCGACGTTCAAGGCCGCCATCGTGTCGCTGCTCATGACGCTCAGCAGCGCCTTCGACGTGCCCGTGTTCTGGCCCATCCTGCTCATCTACTTCGTCGTGCTCTTTGCGCTCACCATGAAGCGCCAGATCAAGCACATGTGGAAGCACAACTACGTCCCGTGGGACCACGGCAAGCAGGTCTACAAGGGCAAGAAGAACGCCAAATAGACGGCTGCCAGCCAGCCAGCCGACGGTCCGACGGGCCCAGCAGCGATCAGGGAACTCAACAGTACACACACACAGGTGTCTAGCAGCTAGCTGTAAGTTAGCTAGCACTACAGACCACCGCCATAAAGATTTACCCATCCATGGACGGGGTGACGTCACTGCACAACTTGGTGTTCGGCACCCCATATTGCATCCATCATTTCGACACAGCGCTATCAGCCCCACACTTTTTGACGATGACGCCGATGGCGCCGCGGTGGCTGCTGGCGGCGGTCTCTGGGCGGCCTCTGGGGCGCTGGCGGGCGCTGTCGCTGCAGACGCTGCGCCAGGACTGCCGCGTGTTCTCCGTGCTGCTGACGCGCGACAGACAGAGCGCGAGGGCGGCGCTGGAACTGCGCAGAGCGATGAGCACGGGCGCGTCGGACGAGCAGCAGCAGCACCAGCAACGGCGGGAACTGGAGGCCAAGACGGCGGCCAGGATCCTCAAGCAGAAGCTCAAGAGGGACATGCAGACGGCCCGCAGCCTCGTACGGATCGCTGGGTGGACTGTACTGGAGGCTTGTGGCTGTATTCTAACGAGAGGCTGTGCTGACAGGCGATGCACCAAGTGGTGAACGTGCCGAACGTCATCACGACGGCGCGGATCCTGGCCACGCCGTACCTGGCGCACCTGATTGTCCAGGGAGACCACGTCTCAGCCATCGGCTGTACGTTCGCACCATCCAGCTGCTGCTTGTTGCTTGTCCGAGGGTTTTCAGGCATTAATTAGTGAATAATCTTTGTGTGCTGCAGTGCTGGCGGTGGCTGGTGTTTCCGACTGGCTGGACGGCTTCATCGCGAGGACGTTCCACCAGGAATCCATCGTCGGCTCGTTCCTGGACCCGTTCGCGGACAAACTGCTGATCGGCACCTTGTCGCTCAGCATGATGTGGACGGGGTTGCTGCCGCTGCCGCTGGCGGCGCTGATCTTGGGCCGCGACGGCATGCTGATTGGCGGCACGTTCTACCACCGGCTGAAGACCAAGGACGAGTCTTCGGGCTTTTTTGATACGTCCGACAGCGGAGCCTTTCAGGTCAAGCCGTCGATGCTGAGCAAGGTGAACACGGCTCTGCAGCTGTCGGTTTTTGGACTCGCGCTGACGAACGCGGCCTGGCAAATTCCTCCGGACCCGGCTCTCAACGTGCTCTTGTACGTCTACAACTAGCTGCTGGTACTGGCAGTTTTTGTTATGGTAACACTGACTGCTGTTACTTGTGCGTATTTGCAGCGGCATTGTTGGCACGACCACTTTCCTGTCCGGATTCGAGTACTTGTATGGATACATGACCAAGACGGGAGCATTCAAACCCCTCCCGAAAGCGGTAGAGCGGCCACTCCGCAAAGCGGTGGAGCGTACGGAAGCGGTGATAGAGCGTACCGAGGCGGTCGTTAAGCGCACTGAAGAGGTGGTCAAGCGTCCTCTCCAGAAAGCAGTCCAGCGTACGAAAGAACGGCTGAAAAAGTAGACACAGTAGAAACCACCAGCTGCTGCTTTTGCGCGAAAGGACTTGCAGCGTGAGGTATCAAGGCACGCGCACACCACTAGAAACAGGTTTGGCTTAATCGGAAGGTATGCTGATTTACAAATATTTGTGCATCTTTCTCAGGTGCCGATGAAGCAAATGTTGCTTATGTTGACCTCATTACAGGCGTGACAATACCAGAGACCGCACCAATCTTCGTGGTACGCCCAGCGTTACTGCTTTTGAGGTAGCATTGAGTGCCAGAGGGGTCATCGTTAATGTAAGTGTACGAATCGCATCTTGGTGTCTTGCCACACTCCTCGCAGCACTCACCCGGGTCTATGCCCGTCACTCTCTTGATGTCGTTTCCGTAGTAGTCAATGTTGGTTTCCACGTAGCAGCGAGGGCGTTCGATGCACTGGTAATAGCTCCAATCCCATGGCTGGCAGTAGAAGGAGTCAATGCAAGGCCGGAATCCGGAGTAGTCGGCGCACTTGGACCAAGCCGGAAGGTTGGGCATGGTGCCTGAGTGTACCCCAACTTTCTTCGTCCATCCTTCGACACAGGTAGCATTGAGTTCCTCGAGGGTCATCGTTCACGTACGTGTAGCCCACACAGCCCATGGTCTTGTCGCACTCATCGCAGCACTCTCCAGGCTTGATTCCCTGAATCCGTTTGATGTCGTTACCGTACAGGTCCACGTTGGTGTAAACCTCGCATTTGCTGGGTTTCTCGATGCATTGGTAATAATTCGAGTCCCAACGTTGGCAGTAAAAGCCCTGGGTGCAAAAGCTTGAAGCCGCTTTGGTCACCACATTTCCCCCAAGCCGGAACGTCACGGCCAGCGATGACGACGGTGTTTTTGCCGTAGCTGCCGTGTGGGGATAGTCATTCATCGTCCGTGCCTTGCTCATGAGAAGGCACTTGGGCTGAATGTGTCTCCATCCGCCATCGTCGGTGACGAAGAACTGACAGTCTGGGTTAGCCGTGCAGTTAGCACAGCAGACTTCTGGACTGGCAGGATAGAGGACGGTTCCCACCACGTCGCCAATGGTGTTAATGGCCACATACTGCAACCCGCAGGACGGATCACCAGCATATGCGATAACTGCGACCGATGACACCAGTGCAGCGACAAATCAAGCGGACAACATTGTACTCGCTGGGAGGCAGAGACGACGAGTAGTTCGGCCAAATTGGGGAGAGTTCGGGAATGAGCGGAAGCAGAGCTGCTGGCGCAAACCGACTGAGGTGAAGAAAGACGCGAGTCCAAGTCGCAAGTAACAGTTGAGCTTTCACGAAACGTGAAGCCAGGTTTTGGTGATGACTCAGCTGCCTAAAACGCGGTTTCGCCCGTTACACGTGTTGACGTTGAAGTTTAAAACGGGTTTCTACATGTAGTGGGTTGGATACACCAAAAAAGCCTCGAGTCTTGCTACTATCGACAGAAAACCACTACGTTCGTCCTTCAAGCTACAAAAATTAGCTTTCCAGCTACAAACTGGGATATTCGAGATGACCGAATGTTCAGAAAACGAATTCGCGGAGCGAGGAGATGCCGAAAACGGATCGAAAAAAGCCGCGCTGACAGCCATCGTAATACTTTATGAGTTCGCTTTCATTTCACTTCACTTCATCATGACTGCTGCTTGTGCGCGTCGCGAGATAGGGCTTCCACTTGGCCATTTCATATTTAACTAAGGAAAATACACCGACGTACTACTATACATCTTACTTGCACTACAGCTCAACGACCTTGCCCGAGTACACTCCTCTCGGTCTGCTCTCGTCATCCGACGGCGATTGTTCGAACTCGCCAGCGTCTCCGCGCTCTGGGATCGGAGCGAGTCGCCTCATGCGGCGGAGTTGGCGCTTGAACGCCCAGTTCGTGAACACCACACAGTCGCCGCCCACCAGCATGCCTCCTTGCAGGTCCTGCGCACGGTAGGTACGCGGGACGTCCACAGGTGGCTCGACGTACTTGTCCGCCGGCTGCGACTCGGCCAAGGCGAAGATGTCGTCACTGCCCTCCGTTTCTTCGTCCGAGCTGCTCTCGTCCGAGTCGTCGAGAGGTTCTTCCCCGTCATTGCGCCAATTTGCACACGAGTCGGCAATGTGCTTCGCCAGCTCCTCGCTGTAGCTGCACGCTTCATCTCCATTGTGGTTCGATTTCTGCTGCCGATGCACGGAATTTTGCTGGGTCTCACGTGACACCTTGGTCTCCGCTTGGCACTTGCGCGGGCCGAAGACCTTTTCGATCCAGGCATCGCGGGCGCCAAGGTCGGTCGGGGCCAACACGCGCGGCTCCAGGGCCTTGGGCGTTGCAGTGAGCGGAGGCATCGCGCTTTGACCCGCTCGAAGAGCTGCTGCCTGGGACCGACGCCGACGATTTGAAAGTGAAGTGGAGTGATCGACTTCCGGCTGCATGGAGGTGACATGGATAATCTGCGAGACTCGCTCTCGGTGTCTCAGACGAATGTCTTCCATTACCCCACGTTGAAGGCCGAAGAAGAGTACCACACAGAATAATAACATATCGCTCTCTATTCATTCACTCGGTCTTGTACATGACAAACTCGTCGCGGACGGACTGGTCCGCGCTCAAAATGTACTTCCACACGAGCGTCGTGCGGTTCGCCTCCAGCGTCGAGTACCCGAAGTGCTCGTAGTCCGAGGCTGCGTTCCAGGACGCCTTGTTGCTCGGCGGCTTGGACATGCCCTCGACCTGGCCGGCACCGCCGGTCAGGATGTGGACGGGCGCCTGCGGGTTGTCGTACACCGCGTAGTCATCCGAAACCCCGTCCATTACGGCCTTATTGTTGGCCACCGGCAGCTCCCGCTCGTAGTAGTGCTTGTGTCCCGCCAGAACCACATCCACCTCATACTTGAGGAACAGCTCCTCGAACGCGGCCTGGATGCTCGCGGTCTGCTTGTTGGGCACGTCGTTCTTCGAGTTGAGCACGCTGTACATGGGGCGATGCATCCCGACGAAGATCCACGGCACCTTGGCTCGGTTCGCATGCGCCTTCTTGAGATCGGCCTCGAGCCAACTCAGTTGGTCCCCGAAGTTGCCGTTCTTGACCCATAGCGTCATGCGGTTCGTCGGCGCGCCGGGGTAGTCCGACTCCGACGAGATCGATGTGAAGTGGATCGGCCCGTGGTCGAACGAGTGCCACATATTCAGCGCCCCACCGCTCTCCTCGTAGGGCATCTTGAAGCGCGTGTTGTACGCCGTGTAGTTGCCCAGCGCTTTCCACTTCTTGGGCGAGATCTGGCACCTCGGGGAATGGCATTCCGCCTCGTGGTTGCCCACCAGCACCATGTAGGGCACGCGGCTCATCAGCGGCATCATGGCGTTCATCCACTTGTTGTAGACCTCTTCGTAGAAGAACCCCGCGGCTTGTTTCAACGTCAGGAAGTCGTCGTCCGCGTACGAGATGTCCCCGAGGTGGTAGACTAGATCGATATCATCCGAAGTCAACTTGGTGATGTCGGCGATCGTATCGACCGAGTTCTTGCCGTCCCCGAGGTCGCCGTAGATCAGAGCGTTGAAGGTGCTGTCATCTGAGGCTGGGCGCGCTGTGATGAACGAGGACACATCGCTCGTGTACTTCTCGTCGCTCCGACTCCCCACCTTGTAGAAATACTTGGTGCGCGGTCTGAGGCCGGTGACGGTCGCGTGGTGGTGGAACAAGTTGTACTCCTTGTCGCTGTAGTAGCTCAAGCTGGAGACCGGCGTCTCCACCAGCTCCAGCGTGTCCTCGGAGTCGCCGACCCACACGGAGCTGTCGGTCACGTCCTCGAACGTGGCCCACGATACCGTCATGGCCGTCCCCGCCTTCTTCCCAGCGAAGGCGAGGTGGATCTGCTGCGGGTAGAAGTTGACGCCGTCCTTGACCCGGCAGGACTGGTTGAAACTGAGGTCTCCGATATTGAAATTGTACTCGCAGAGGCTCTCGGGCTCGCACACGCCTCGCTTCTTGTTGCGGTAGCACGTGTTGTCGTCCACGATTACATTTGCCGCGACGGAAGCGGCGGCAACAAGCGCCAGCAGCCACAGCGAGAGAGCGCTCATCTCGACGCGACGGCAATGAACTCGAATTGCGAAGTGCGGAGAGCAATCCCATCCCAAAGAGTGCTGAAGCCTCCGTATCGAGGCTTTAATGGCCTTTGATGGCCACTTGACATGCACGCCGGGGCATTTCTCTGTTCGTCGGGAACCAGGTGCAACCAAGCGAGATAGCCGACGGGATCCGTTCGAGATGGCTACACTACATCAACTCAAAGCACCGTTTGAAGACGAAAGTTATTTGGTATTGAAACGTTTTGCTCACGAAACCGCAAAAACATTAGCTTAGTTCGACTTGTGCATGACAAATTCGTCCGTGACTGATTTGTCAGAGGCCGAGACGAACTTCCACGATAGCATGGAGCGGTTTGCTGCCAGCATTGAGTATCCGAAGTGTTTGTAATCCACCGCGGCGTTCCACGGAGCAGTTCCAGTGGGGGCTTCCGTCAGGGCTTCAACGTTGCCTGCAGCGCCCGTCAAGATGTACACCGGCGCCTTCGGGTTGTCGTACGTCTTAAAGTCATCCGACACTCCATCCATCACAGCTTGGTTGTTCGCTATGGGTAGCTGGCGCTCGTAGTAGTGCTGGTGCCCTGTGAGTACCACATCGACGTTATACTTGATAAAGAGCGCCTCGAACGCAGACTGCACGTACGCGTTCTGGTCGGTTGGTACCCCGTTGTCATCGCACCCAGCAACGTCATACAGAGGACGGTGCATACCGACGATTATCCACGGCACGTTGTCGCGGTTGGCGTTCGCCTTGGCCAGTTCCGACTCGACCCAGCTCAATTGGTCGCCGAAGTTGCCGTTCTTGTTGGTCAACGTGAAGGCGTTGGTCGGCGCGTTCGGGTAATCCGTCTCGGACGAAAGCGACGTGAAGTGAAGCGGACCATGGTCGAACGAGTGCCACATGTTGAGGGCACCACCACTCTCTTCGTACGGCATCTTGAACCGGGCGTTGTACGCTGTGTAGTTCCCCAACATGTCCTTCTTGGTTTTGGATACCTGGCAAGCAGGTGAGTGACACTCGGCCTCGTGGTTGCCGACCAGCACCATGTACGGGACGACGCTCATAACGGGAGCCAACGAGTTCATCCACTTGTTGTACACTTCCTCGTAGAAGAACCCGCTCACTTGCGAAGCCACCAGGTAGTCATCGTCGGCGTACGAGATGTCACCTATGTGATAGATGAGGTCGATGTCATCCGCCGTCAGCATGTTGGCGAACTTGAGCGTGTTGGCCGAATTGTCACCGTCACCAGCATCTCCGTAGATCAGTACGTTGAACGTTGAAGTGTCTGAAGCTGAACGCGCTGTCACGAACGAGTACACATCACTTTGGTACGTCGCCTGAGACTTACTGCCAACCTTGTAGTAGTACTTCTTGTGCGGGGACAGACCCGAGACCTTGGCGTGATGGTGATACATGTCGTAGGTGTCGTCGCGGTAGTAGTTGACGCTTTCAACCGTAGTATCGACGAGTGAGAGCGAGCTCTTCGAGGCCCCAACCCACAGGGAGCTGTCATTGACTTGTTCGTAGGTGGCCCACGAGACTGTCATACCCGATCCGGCTGTCGTGCCCGCGAACGCCAAGTGAATTTGCTGCGGATAGAAGTTGACGCCGTCCTTGACGCGGCAGGACTCGCTCAGAGTGAGGTCGCCAACATTGTAGTTGTATTCACAGAGAGCTGAAGGTTGGCACCCAAGTGATGATAGCGACCAACTCCACACGCAGATGGAGTCGTCGACCAGGACGGCAGCACTTGTAAAGCCAGCGCTGAGCGCGATTAGCCCAAGAGAGAGAGTCTTCATTGCAGGTGTCGGCCGAAGTCTTGAGGCTTACTTGGTAGATCGAGGAATGAGCTTGTCAACCTCACCTCCAGAACCCGGAACCGTAAAGACGACATGGGATTTGGTAGTTGGGAGCGTTCATTATTTCACACAGCCAGCGTCTCTGCCCGTGGAGGAGTGTAACCTTACTGATGGGAATCGAGCGTGACACTGGGGTGGCATGTATTTAACATTCAAGGCTACCTCGAATCTTGGCGTGGTTCTTGCACGAGGAGAATCTCCATCCGCGTTGAGAGAGGCGACACTATCCATGTCAGAAGTGTTGATGGCATTTGACAGGTCTTGACTTTTGCTCTGGCGTCGAAGTATAGATTGATGATTTGATTTCGCTGAGTGTTTATATTTTGCCAAGCTCTGGTCACCTGGAAGATGCTGCTCTCCAGCCCAGTCCTCTTGACACAACCAGACTTGAACAATGCTGGAGTAC
Source organism: Phytophthora cinnamomi (assembly GCF_018691715.1). Classification (NCBI taxonomy): domain Eukaryota; phylum Oomycota; class Peronosporomycetes; order Peronosporales; family Peronosporaceae; genus Phytophthora; species Phytophthora cinnamomi. The sequence goes on from NW_027151037.1 coordinate 723,734, forward strand.
CATGAACAATGCTGGGGTGCCATGATGATCGGGTTGATGGCAGTGCCATCAACCCGATCATCTCCACCGCTGTGGGCCTCTTTCCTGCCATCCATGATACGATATCACCTGTGGCCACGCTGAAAAGAAACCTTCTGAACGAGCGACGTTAGTAGCTTGGCCACATCCTTGTGACCCCGGAAAGAAAGGCATATTCAAGCAAAGGCGAGGCCAGCGGGTTGTCGATTGGATTGAACGGTGTGTTGCTTTGCTTTTAGAACACCATTCGATCTAAGCGGTCTTCCACATGACAAACTCATCCAGCACCGTTTTGTCGGAGCTCTTGACGAACTTCCACGACAGCATGGTGCGGTTCGCTTCCAGAGTCGAGAATCCGTAGTTGGTGTAGTCGTGCGCGGCATTCCATGGCGCTGTGCCCGTTGGCGCAGCACTGATGCCTTCCACGTTGCCAGCGGCACCAGACAAAATGTACACGGGTGCTTGCGGGTTCGTGTACGTCCTGTTGTCAGCCGAGACACCATCCGTCACCGCCACATTGTTTGCAATGGGAAGCTGCCTCTCGTAGTAGTGTTCATGCCCCATGAGCACAACATCCACTTTGTGTTTGATCAGAAGAGCCTCAAACGCAGCTTGAATGTAGGCATTCTGGTCCGTAGGAACGCCGTTGTTGCTCCCGGCCACGCTGTAGATCGGGCGGTGCAAGCCGACGAAGATCCACGGCACGTCGTCACGGTTGGCGGCCGCAGCCTTCAAGTCAGCCTCGATCCAAATCAACTGGTCTCCGAAGTTGCCGTTCTTGTTTGTCAATGTGTACGCATCGGTAGGTGCATCCGGGTAGTCGGTCTCCGATGACAACTGCGTGAAGTGGATCGGGCCGTGGTCGAACGAATGCCACATGTTCAACGCACCCCCGCTCTCCTTGTACGGCATCTTCCAACGGGCATTGTAGGCCGAGAAGTTGCCGAGCATGTCTTTCTTGGTCTGCGATAGCTGGCACGCAGGTGAGTGGCACTCGGCCTCGTGGTTGCCGACAAGAACCATGTACGGGACAACACTCATCACCGGAACGAGCGAGTTCATCCACTTGTTGTACACTTCCTCGTAGAAGAAGCCTGCCGTCTGCGAGGCTACCAGGTAGTCGTCGTCGGCGTAGGACATGTCCCCGATCTGGTAGATCATGTCGATGTCATCCGCCGTTAAAGTATTCACGTAGGCGAGTGTGTCGACAGAATTGTCGCCATCACCCGCGTCTCCGTAGATGACCATGTTGAAGGTGCCAGTGTCCGATGCAGAGCGTGCTGTCACGAAGGAGTAGACGTCACTTTGGTACGTTGATTGAGCCTCGCTACCGACCTTGTAATAGTACTTGGTGCGCGGCGATAACCCTGTGACCGTGGCGTGGTGGTGAAACATCGTGTAGTCATCATCGTGGTAGTACTCCAGCGTCTCAACCGCTGTGTCCACCAGCTCCAGCGAGTCCTCCGAGCTTCCAACCCACAGCGAACTGTCATTCACTGCTGCGTATGTTGCCCAGGACACCGCCATACCCGTCCCTGCCGTGATCCCAGCGTAGGCAAGATGGAACTGCTGCGGATAGAGATCGACATTGTCCTTGACGCGGCAGGATTCGCTGAGGGTGACGTCTCCGACCTCGTACTCGTACTTACAGAGCGAAGAGGGCTGGCATCCAACCGGCGACCACTTCCAGACACAAGCACTATCGTCGACGAGAACGGTGGTAGCAACGCAGGAACCGGCGGTGAGTGCCAACAAACCAAAGGCGAACGTCTTCATTGAGCAGACTGGTGGGGGTAGTGACAGGATGATGAGGGGCTCTGAGGCTGGGGCGGTGGATTGAAGAATGGCCACGCCTCCGCTAGACGCTAGGCTACTAGTACGGATCGTCTAGGCCGGAGGTGTGCTGACCTTGCAAGCAACACAGCGAAGATTCAATTGAGACGGGGTCAACTGCAACGATGCACAGTATTGGACCTCTTTGGGAATGTGATTGCCTTACTTACGACTACTGTGTCGTGAAATCAGCAACCTTGACGGCGTCGTCCAGGCGCTGGTGGATACTCTTCATCGATGCTCCGCACGCTGACAAAGGCGTGACTGCTGTAGTGCAACGTTGTGATGCTGCGGGATTTTCGCTGATTGCATCGGCAAAACGCCTCAAAGCCTCAAAGCCACCACGATGCTGTCGCTTCACGAATGAAACGTACCACCGAACTTCCGTGTTAGCTACTCTCAATTGAATAATGTATGGCTGCTACAACGCTGTTACCTAGACTCGCTCTTGTAATTTACGAACTCGTCTTGCACCGACAGGTCCAAGCTGGCCAGGTATTTCCACGATAATATTGTGCAGTTGGATTCCAGTGTTGAGAAACCAAAGTGCGAGTAAGCGGTGCCGTAGGGAGCGTACCTCAAGTTCTCCAGGTTGCTTACAGCGCCTGTCAAGATATGCACGGGTGCTTGGGGGTTGTCGTATATTTTGTAGCCGTCCGGTACGCCGTCCATGATCGCCGAGCTGTTTGTGCTTGCGCTCTATCACTTTCTTTTCAAGAACAAGTCACTGTCATGCTCAACGTCTGTGCGCTGGTTTTCTTGGTGCTTGCTGTCGCGTCGGTAGCTACTGAGACTGTCGATAGTGTCTGTGTGTGGAGCTACTCGCTCTCTTCACTCGGCTGCCAGCCATCCGCGCTTAGCGTTACAAGTACATCGCTGGCGCTCTCACGCGGAGTGAGTCCTGGCGCGTCAAGAAGTCGTCAACTACTAACCGCATCAAATTTACTTGGCGTTTGCAGGCACGACAGCCGGAACGGGCGTGACGGTGTCCTGAGCCACGTGCGAAAAGGTGAACGACAGCTCGCTGTGGGTGGGCGCTTTCAACAGCAGCGACTCACTGAAGATCGTGGACACTACTACAAGAGACAGGTGCCGATCGCAAACACGACGCCACGGGGTGATGTCTTGAACGGGTGTCACGCATCTGTAGAGTAGCATCGAGCGGTAATGATGCAGAACCTCACCACAGAAGGCACTGCTGCCACTTTCACGTCTTTTTCACTCCAGGGAGAATTTCATGTCACGTTGGCCTACATCGCGATGATAGAGTTGCCAGATGTGCGTCCATTTGCTGAGCTGTCAAGACGCGAAACCGTAACGCAGGACGCGTGTAGAGTCAACAACTGCAACGAAAGGCGTTGCACCTGGTCTACGAGTGCAGCTTGATGTTCGAGACGAAATGGACGCCACACTTGCCGGCTCTCGAATGATACATCGATTGAATTTCATGCTGATCTTCATCGCAGTGCGATCGCTAATAAAATGGTCTGGCGCCTATTGATTCACTATCCTTTTATGCGTTGGTCTCGTTGATGTTCATGCGACTAAGCTCCCGAAGATATTCCTCTGGCACCCCCCTCTTCTGTAGCCTCTGTAGTGTGTCCACCCTCACCTTTTCGGCTAATATACTCTCCTTCAACGCCTTCTTCTTTAGGAACTTGGCGTCGTTCTGCTCGAACATCTTGGCCTTCACTCGGCGCTGCTCGTTCGCCTCGATCTGCTGCTGCAACAGGTCTCCGTACTTGAGATCTCGCTCCTTAGCCGCTGCCTCGGCAGCCTTGTGGTTTTGATATTCGCGCTCTACCTGCTGGTACCCGATCCGATCCATGTTTGAGTCCAAGTCGCGCAGCCGCTGGGCCTGCTCTGCGTGAAAGGCCTCTTGTTTCTTGCGGTCTTGCAGGATCGACTGCATCATGGCTACTTTCCTCTCCTTGTCGCGCTTCTCTTTGAGGCGCGCGTTCTTCTCGGTCTCCTCGTAGGCTTTCTTGGCGCGGAACTCGTCCTGAATGGCCTGCTTGTCCTGCGCCTTCTCCTGCTGAGCACGCAGCTTGGCTGTTCGTAACTCTTTCGACTTGCGAATACGAGCCTCTTCCTGCAGCTTAGCCTCCTCCTCGAGCGCTTTCTTGCGCAGGTAGGCCGCCGCCGCCATCTCTTCCTTCTTGTCACGGATGGCCATCTCCTCCTTCATCTGCTTGATGCGGTCGTTGGTTTGCGCCACTTGGTGCATTGTTTCCTGCTGTTTCTCGCGCTGCTGTTCGATCTTCCGCTGCTCCTCCACCTCGTACTGCTTGTACGTTTTGAGGATCTTCTGCGCCTCAATAGCCTTGGCCTCCTCCTCTCGAATGGCTTTCTTGTGTCGATCTGCGATCTGCTCCTCCAGCACCTTCCGTGCCTCCATCCGCTTGGCGTGCGCCTCCACCTCCTCGTCCTTGCGTTTCTGGATGTCGCGGCGGCGCTCGCGCTCCATGATGCTGTCGTGGATATTGCTGTAGCGCGCCTCGATCATCTGTCGCTCCTGCTGGTGCTCCCTCAGCGCGTCACAGAGTTGGTAGCCCGTGGCCGCCATGGCCAGCGAGTTGATCTTGCGCAGCGACTCGAGGTGCTGGTTGTTGGCCACCTCGTTGCCCGTGAGCACAGCCTTGCGGTCGGCCTCGAGCTCCAGCTCCATGGCCGACTGCTCTCGCCGCGCGCGCACCGCGATCTCCTTCTCCATCATGCGGCGCTTGCGCTCCTGCGACTCGTGTCTCGTGGCTGCCTGCTGCGCCTCGCGCTCGAGCTTGAGCTGCCTGGCCGCCGCATCCGTCAGAATCACTGCGCGCTGCCTGATCTGCTCGAGGTCGCTCTTGGCCACCACGCGCGTGACGCCAGCGATGTCCTTCCCGGCCAGCCGAGTCGCCGTCGACCGGTGCTGCGTCGGAGGTGTCTTCACAGTCATCGATCTATCCTTCTTCTGCCCAAAACACACTGCAGCAACAAGTGTAGCCATGTTCTATTTTTGCCCATCACTAAAAATAGAACCCTGTCACGATGGCGGTACATTGTACCACTCACCTACCTAAACGCTTATTTGTGGTGCAGCACACAAATGTATCCATTCGGTGGACGCCAGTCGTTCATACACGAACACCGTGGACGGAGATGGCGGGCAAGCGAAAGCGCGGCGACGCCTTCTCGGCGCACGAGAAGCTGGTGCACAAGAGCTGCTCGCTAGTGCAGCGAGAGGCCAAGAAGGTGCGCACGTTCCTGGTGCGCAAGGCGGTGCAGCAGCTCAAGCAGCTGCGCCAACAGCTCGCGGAGCCCGTGGCGGACGAGGCCAAGCGCCAGAAGCGCGAGCTCAAGCTGCGCCACAGCATCGAGCGCTTCGAGCGCGAGCACGCGGCGCTCAAGACGCTGGACCTGCTCAAGCTAGTGGCCAGGGCCCGCGCGCAGACGGGGCTGGACAAGCCGCAGCTGCAGCTCTCGGCGGAGGAGATCGACGAGCACGAGCACGAGGAGGCGCAGGACTGGGACGAGGAAGGCAGCGATAGCGACAGCGAGGACGAGCAGCTCAGCGGCTCTGAGGAAGAGCAGGAGCGTGAGGCTGCCACTGCTGAGGAGGAGAAGCAGGTGGAGAAAGAGGAGGAGGAAGATGCTGCTGCTGAGCAGGAAGCCAAGCAGGATGCTGAGCAGACCACTGCTGCCAAGCAGGACGAGGAGCTGGAGAACCGGTTGATGGACCGCGTGCTGGCTCACAAGCAGATTGTGCCGCTGCTGGACGCCATCACGAAGCTCGTGGAGAAGGAGGAGAAGGAGGCGGAGAAGAAGCGGCGGGCGCAGGAGAAACGCGCGTTGAAGCGCGGCCGCCACGAGTCCTTGGTGGGCAACACCGGACGCAGTGGCGTGGTGCCCACGTCGCTGTTCCTGGGTTCTCTGTCGGGTCGTGGGGGCACGGACGACTTGGATATGGGCATGGACGAGTACGGCACGATGGCTGGCGCGGACGACGACATTGCCGAGTTCCTGGGCGAAAAGAAGAAGAAGAAGAACCGCCCCGGTCAGATGGCGCGACGCATGAAGGCCATTCGTAAGGAGGAGGCGCTTAAGCGCAAGGAGGACCGCGCAAAGGGCATATTTGTTCCGTACAAGGATAACTCGGCGGCGGTCGGCAAGTACGGACTGTCAGAGCGGCCGAAGAAAGCCAAGCCTAAGGCTAAGTCGGGCAAACAACAAGGAGACAAGAAGGCTTCGAACAGCGGGAAGCCGCGTGCGAGCTCGAAGGAGGCGGCGCCTCAAAAACAACGTGCTGCTCCAGCACCGGCTGCACCGGTGGAAGCTGCACACCCGTCGTGGCTGGCGAAGCAGAAGCAAAAGGAGAAGGAAAAGGTCAGTTTGACCGCTTTCAGTGGCAAGAAGATCACGTTCGACTAGACTGCATTTACACTGGGGCGCCAGATAGACAATCAAAAACAAGGCCGAGGCACTTGCTGCCAAGGCCGGTATATTGTGTTCGGAGATTCCTGTGCATCAAAGTCTAGTCGTCGTCTTAGCTGCGGAACATCTTGGCAACCTGGTGGGCCAGGCTGCTGTCCGTAGGCGCGCACTGGCGACGCAGTTCGGGGATCTCATTGCTCACGATGTTGTCGAGCGCTGCGATCTCCGAGCTCTTGAGCTTGGGAAGCTTGCTGAAGCCAAGCGTGTGTGCCGCAACCTGGAGTGACGGCAGCACGCGCTTCCACAGGGAAAGCACATACTCGTCTCCTTCTGCCAACTGACGGCCATACCGGCGACGGAACAGCTCGCCCAGCGAGTCCTCGTGCAGCAGGTCACGCTCGAGCTGAGCCATGACCGTCGAGTTGTGCCACACCACACCAGCGGACGCCAGTGCACTAGCAACGGACAGTCCCGCAGCCGCTTCGATGGGGACACCACTCGCCAGCGCCGAAGCAGCGACGGCGTTTCCTCCTACAAACGTCGCCGCCACGAGAGCCGAGCGCCGCCACTTCTCACTAGCATAACGAGCCCGCAGGTCCTCGAAGATCTCGGCGTGCATCTTGAGCAGCCGCGACGAGTCGTACAGGTTGGTGATGAGGTTGTCCACTCGGCGCTCGGGCGCGCGCTGCACCTCGCTCACGACTTCCTCACGCATGGCGTCCAGGTCCTTCATGGACGCGCCCAGTCCCTCCGCCGCCTGCACCTGATTGTCCTTGGTCGGGATGCACATGGTGTAGATGCGGGGCAGGTCCTTGAGCGGGATGACCTTGCTCAGGTTCCAGCAGAGCGAGCCGTAGGCGCGCGCGAAGTCGTGGATCTTGCGGAACTGGTCCACCTTGTTGAGCACGAGGTGCAGCTTGTGGTCCATGCCGACCAGCGAGCGCGTCAGGATGGACAGCGTCTCGCCCGTGGTGCCGGGCTTGTCCGGGTCGAAGAAGAGCAGGATCACGTCGGCGCGCTCGGCGTACCAGCGCACGACCTCGGGGAACTCGTAGCCCCTGTCCGAGTCCTGCCCCTTGAAGCTGTTGCTCTGCTGCTGCTGCGTGGAGAGGCGCCCGCTAGGGCCGCCGTAGTTGAACTGCGAGTGGTGCGGCGGGCTGCGCGGCGAGTCGATCATGCCGGGGCTGTCCACGAGCATGTAGTTGGCCTGGATGCCCTTGCGCACCTTGAGCTGCGTGCGCTGGATGAGCGCCGGCCCGTACACGCGCAGGCCGGAGAAGCCCAGGTCCGGGTCGCCCACGAGCGCCGGGCCGTCCTGGTCCAGGTCCTCGCGGCCGGGCGCGATGATGGTGAAGCCGTCGTCCGTGGGGGCCACGCCCGTGGACTGCACGTCGCGCTGCAGCAGGTAGTTGATGAAGGAGGACTTGCCCGACGAGTGGTTGCCCAGCAGGAACACGAAGGGCAGCGACGGCAGCTTCTCCTCGCGGTGCTTGCGGTCCAGCGGGCCCAGCAGCTTCTCGTTCAGCGGCAGCAGCACGGACGTCTCCAGGCGGCTGGTCTGCTGCATGAGGCGGATCCACTTCTCGTCGTCCACGGCGCGCTCCCCCGCGATGGCCTGCGACGCCGCCAGCGACGACAGGCGGCGCGACGCCAGCAGCGGCCGGCGCAACGCGGCTCGGCACCCGGCGCGCAGCATCTTCCGGCAGTAATGAGCGGCTCCGAAGGTTGGCGGTGTCGCTTGTGTGCGCCACACATATCCGTCGGTTTTATGCGACGATCCTCGGAAAACTGACATTGGCGTATCTTTGAAGTTTCACCTCCCGTTATCGAATCGCAACTTGCGAATGACGGGGACCTGAGCCATGGACGCACATCGTCATTTCGGGTGTGCAGCAACAGTGAAGAGACCTGGATAGTGAAAATCAGGGGTTGATATACACTAGTAGTCGAGGTTAGGAAATTGGGCGACTGGGGAATTTTTGTGGGCCTTAAAATTGAAACCCGCACCAGTGGACTAGATACTGTACTCCGGAACGCAGTTCATACTGTGTCTGGCGGTCACAGACTGCTTGTCGAGTGCCAGTAACACGGCGGAGCAGTAAGTCAGCACGAATCGAGCGCGTCCTAGCTACTGGGGCTGTAGTTGATCCTGACTCGCCTGCTGCTAGGTTTCCACATGACCCAGTAACTAGTGCGGATCCGATCGTCTTTGACTGCAGGACCCTCGTACTTGCCCGACAAAACATCGATTAAGTGACGTACCGTCGGCAGCACTATTTATTGCCCAAATACGCGGTGCAACAAGCTACCGCAGCTAACAGTAGGTTACTGTTAATTCGTTTGAAACGCAGTTTTCTTTTCCGATCGAAACCTGAATTTTTAACGTTAGCAGGACCGACCTCGGGCCGTCATGTTGTTAGTAAGCTTTCGAATCAGGCAAATTTGTCCAGGAAGCACAATAATACACACCCCAAAGTACGCAGCACATGTTGCCGACGCTTTTCTCGACTCGTGCAGTGTCACTCGGTCGAGGGAATAGTGCCCTTGATTCGGTATCTTTCCGTCGCCGCGTTGACAGTCGCAGCAATGGCTCCCCCCTGCAATGACGACACCAACAGCCTGCAAGTTGCAACCTCATGCAATGCACTGCCCATTGCAAAGCCAACGCAATGGCAACGCACTCTCCCTCCCCACACCGTAGCTTGACAAGTGTTTTTATTGTAACTTTACCATTTTCCATCCAGCTGCAGCCGCCCAGGCAGCCAGCTGCAGCTACTGCGTAGTGCGCAGACACCTACGAACTACGAACTACCATTACGTAGTAGTATCACACAGCGGCCCGCACGCTCCGCCTTGCTACACTTCCCGTTGCTAAGCTTAGTCGCGGGCGTCGAACACGGACAGCAGCAGCTCGCCGTAGTCGCCGCTCACCTCCTCGGCGATGCGCTCGCGCAGCTCCTTGCCGTACTTCTTCTTGTACACGGGCTTGATGTCGCGCAGCACGATGTGGTAGCGCACCACGGCCGAGCTCAGCGCGTCCTCGTCCGTGCCGAAGCCCTTCATGGCGGCCTCGAACAGCTCGGCCAGCAGATCCAGCGGCTCCGTGACCATGCGGATGAGGAACAGCACGGCCTTCTCGGAGTGGCCGCTGAACTCGTGCGCCGCGGCCTTGACGAGCGACTCGTTGTACTTCTTCTCGTAGGCGGCCGCCACGTTGCGCAGGTGCTCGGGTGGACTGGCCACCAGCACACCCACGAAGCCCTCCTCGTCCGTGCCCAGCTTGCCGCGGCCCGTCTTGTACAGCTTCTCCACGTCGGCGTCCACCTTGGCGGCGTTGTGGACGTTGGCGTCGTACGGCACCAGCGAGGCCTGCAGCGACGCCAGGATCACCGTCTGGAAGTCGCCGTGCAGGTCGCCGTCCAGCACGGAGCCCAGGTCCTCGCCGTACACGTCGTAGTACGTCTTCTTGAGGATGTTGATCTCGACGTTGGTGCGGCCCACGACAACGGGGTAGATGAGGTCCTCCTTCGTGCCCAGGCCCTTGGTGGCCTTGCGCAGGATGCCGGCCTCGGCCTCGGGAAGCGGCGACGCCAGCAGCTTGAGCAGGAACCGGTAGTGGCCCGACGTCTCTTCGCCCACGAGGTCGCGTAGGCTCTGGTTGTGCAGCTCCTTGTAGCGCTTGGCGATGAATCCGCGCTGCGTGGCCGTCTTGCCGCCGAGCGCCTTGTTCAGCTCCTTCTCGTTGGTGCCCAGGCCCTTGGTGGCCTCGAAGATCTCGTTCACGGCCGAGTCCGTGCCGGCCGGGTACGAGGGCGCCTGGCCGTTCCAGGCGCTGTGCGTGGCGGGCGGGTACAGGTTCAGCATCTTGGTGGAGGGGGGGGGGGGGGGGTCTTGGCTCTTGACTTGCGAGGCGCGGAGCAGATTCGAAAATGACAATGGAAAATCGCCTCCCTTCGCAGTTGGAACTTCAAATTGGTCTGCGGATTGACTTGCTTTTTGTATGTAAGCCGAGTGACGAATGAGGATGGATACGGGGTGGATACAATTTTTGAAATACAGTAACCTGTGTAAATGTCGATAACGGTTTTGAGAAATAGCTTGGATTGTCATTGTGATATCGGATATCCCGAGGAAGATGATATATGAGGCTCGATGCGGCTGGACGTATACGGCCACAAAATCTGACTGACGTGGTGTATCGACGAAGCAAGACGCGTGTTGTTGCTCAGGTGATTTGGTCACAGCAAACTGATTCACAGTCGTCGATGCTGAGCACTGCTCAGCATCTACGGCTATGCTCAGTGAGCACTCACTCAAAATGAGCCGCGGTCTTTCGCCATCCGCACCTGCTAGCGCCAGTGAAGCGCTCTCGTTTTCCCGGTGCGAAACAGTTTGCCAATTGACGTGGCCATGGCGTGCACGTTATATAATGACCAGGCTAGCCGCTAGCCTAGCGAACACCACAGCAAGCCACCCAATTGCTGATGACCCTCCATTCATCTCCTATACACTGCAGGCTGGATATCCTCCGCGTCGCAACGCGGCATCTTGGTTAGGCTGTGCTTGGGCCATCGGATGGAGAATCTCATCGAGTGCATCAATCAGATTTCCCCATACAAAAATTCAGTCGATCGTGGCAACCAGAGACGGGGCAAGTATCCAATTGAAGTTGCCCCAATCTTCCATCACTAGTAGTGATTCACTACATCCGAGTGCCATTCCCGAATCTGCTCCGCGCCTCGCAAGTCAAGAGCCAAGACCCCCCCCCCTCCCCCCTCCACCAAGATGCTGAACCTGTACCCGCCCGCCACGCACAGCGCCTGGAACGGCCAGGCGCCCTCGTATCCGGCCGGCACGGACTCGGCCGTGAACGAGATCTTCGAGGCCACCAAGGGCCTGGGCACCAACGAGAAGGAGCTGAACAAGGCGCTCGGCGGCAAGACGGCCACGCAGCGCGGATTCATCGCCAAGCGCTACAAGGAGCTGCACAACCAGAGCCTACGCGACCTCGTGGGCGAAGAGACGTCGGGCCACTACCGGTTCCTGCTCAAGCTGCTGGCGTCGCCGCTTCCCGAGGCCGAGGCCGGCATCCTGCGCAAGGCCACCAAGGGCCTGGGCACGAAGGAGGACCTCATCTACCCCGTTGTCGTGGGCCGCACCAACGTCGAGATCAACATCCTCAAGAAGACGTACTACGACGTGTACGGCGAGGACCTGGGCTCCGTGCTGGACGGCGACCTGCACGGCGACTTCCAGACGGTGATCCTGGCGTCGCTGCAGGCCTCGCTGGTGCCGTACGACGCCAACGTCCACAACGCCGCCAAGGTGGACGCCGACGTGGAGAAGCTGTACAAGACGGGCCGCGGCAAGCTGGGCACGGACGAGGAGGGCTTCGTGGGTGTGCTGGTGGCCAGTCCACCCGAGCACCTGCGCAACGTGGCGGCCGCCTACGAGAAGAAGTACAACGAGTCGCTCGTCAAGGCCGCGGCGCACGAGTTCAGCGGCCACTCCGAGAAGGCCGTGCTGTTCCTCATCCGCATGGTCACGGAGCCGCTGGATCTGCTGGCCGAGCTGTTCGAGGCCGCCATGAAGGGCTTCGGCACGGACGAGGACGCGCTGAGCTCGGCCGTGGTGCGCTACCACATCGTGCTGCGCGACATCAAGCCCGTGTACAAGAAGAAGTACGGCAAGGAGCTGCGCGAGCGCATCGCCGAGGAGGTGAGCGGCGACTACGGCGAGCTGCTGCTGTCCGTGTTCGACGCCCGCGACTAAGCTTAGCAACGGGAAGTGTAGCAAGGCGGAGCGTGCGGGCCGCTGTGTGATACTACTACGTAATGGTAGTTCGTAGTTCGTAGGTGTCTGCGCACTACGCAGTAGCTGCAGCTGGCTGCCTGGGCGGCTGCAGCTGGATGGAAAATGGTAAAGTTACAATAAAAACACTTGTCAAGCTACGGTGTGGGGAGGGAGAGTGCGTTGCCATTGCGTTGGCTTTGCAATGGGCAGTGCATTGCATGAGGTTGCAACTTGCAGGCTGTTGGTGTCGTCATTGCAGGGGGGAGCCATTGCTGCGACTGTCAACGCGGCGACGGAAAGATACCGAATCAAGGGCACTATTCCCTCGACCGAGTGACACTCGATCCATAGGGTTGAAGTGTCGTGGATCCGTTTCATGTATGACAGCAAGCGACCAATATAGCCCAGCAACGTTCCATTTGCGACAGCAAGCGACCAATATAGCCCACTAGCATCTCCAACGGAGTGTTTTGAGTTCAACTGCCATTGCGGAATCACAATTCGTGCGAGTCATGCCCAACGGCGAGAAGCGACAGGTAGCTCAAGGTCAACAAAGGAAGAACGCTACTGATATCAAAATAATGAAGAACTCGAACAACCAAACCCCAATTACATTCTCAGACGTGGTGGCACTTGTGTGCACCCAGTTGTCGCTGTTGCTGGATCCTCAAGACGCCTGCAGTCTTCTCCAGAGCTGTTCACGACCGCTCAAGCAAAATGCCCGCGACGCCATTGCCACAGAGGCGCTGCTGTACTACTACGAGTTCGACGGCGTCCACTTTGGGGACAAACGCCCAGGAGATTTCCATCAGTTGGTGCCGCAATGTATACGCGGGGCTCGTGGTCGTTGCGGCTGTAATTTCGATTTGCAGTTGAGTGAGGAGCTTGTGCCAGACGAACTCCCGCTTCCCACGATGCTCGACGCCATGTGCCTGCTCTACAAAGGCATCGAGCCCCACTGCTTCAATGTGTTCGGGGAAGCCCGCAACACTACAGCCGGTCGTATTCTCCCTCGCCGAAGGACTCGAATCAAAGAGACACGAACGACGAGCTAGTGCTCTGCCATTGACACGGACGACATCGCAATGCTGGCTCGACTCCTGGACGTCGTCGAGCCTGGATTCGGCTCGCAGATTTTCAGTTCCAGCGACCCCGGGCACCGACCACGACACGTCCTGGAGGCGCACTGGCGAGGCATCGAAGTGGACCAGAGCAACAGCTCGACATCGTGCCGGTTCTGCGAGCACTACGGCGACAGTCCGCTGTTCGCGCGAAACCCGGGCGAGAGCGCCGCCGACACGGACAAGATGATGCGCCTCCACTGCACGGCGGTGTACCAGCCGATGAAGCGGTTCATGCTGCGGCACCTCAAGCATGTGCGCTACGTGCGGCCTCCTCGCGGCTGGAACACCAAGACGGCTGACAGCGGGAGACTCATGGGACTCATCGCCGGAATCACCTCGGGCGGCGTGCTCTGCGGCGTGTACGTGACGAGCGTCGGCATCCCGCGCCTATGGATCAAGAACCACTTGGCCCCCGGCCACTTCACGGCCGGCACGCAGGTGGAGGGCGTGAAGGTAGAGTAGGCAGGGCAAATGCGGCGTTCAATCACGATGACGAGCCCGTAACTTCAACTTTTGCTAGCCCATCCGTCCCACGTTTGCACAATAATCGCAGCGTAAACCGTTTTTGATTGGCCAGCGCTCGTTCCAGCCAATCGGCGCGTGTTAAGACGGACGGGAATTTTCTGGTGGCACCGCTTCAGTTCAGCCGTTGCCCAGCCCACAACACGTCATTCCCCAAGCCGCAAACAGCCACAAGAGACTGCGGCAATGACCACCATGGAGCTGAGCGCGCTGCTGGCCAAGCTGACGCGCCGCGAGGACCTGACGGACGCCGAGGCCACGTTCGCCGTGCAGCAGATCGCCTCCGAGAAGGCGGCCGAGAACCCCGTGGCCGTGGGCGTGCTGCTGGCGCTGCTGGCCGCCAAGGGCGAGAGCGCCGCCGAGGTCGCGGCCTTTGCGCGCCACATGCGCTCCGAAGCCGTCACCGTGCACGTGTCGGTGCGTTCCATCGCCGGTTAATTGGGTGTGCAACGCGTTCTCCGTCTGACAGTATCCCCCTATTCCTTGTTGTGGCCTGCAGTCCGGACGCCCGACGCTCGACATCGTGGGCACGGGCGGCGACGGCGCCAACACCGTCAACCTGTCCACGGCGGCCGCCGTGCTGGCCGCGTCGTGCGGCGCGCTGGTGGCCAAGCACGGCAACCGCTCGGTGTCCAGCAGGTCCGGCTCGGCCGACGTGCTGGAGGAGCTGGGCGTGCCCATGCTCAAGCCCGAGCACGTGGGCGCGTGCCTCGAGGAGGCGCAGATCGCCTTCATGTTCGCGCCGCACTTCCACCCGGCCATGCGCTACGTGGCGCCCGTGCGCAAGGCCATCGGCATCCGCAGCATGTTCAACATCCTCGGCCCGCTGCTGAACCCCGCCGGCTGCAAGCGCGTGGTCATCGGCGTGTACACGCCCAAGCTGCTGGACGTGTTCGGCGAGGTGCTGCTGGCCCTCGGCGTGGAGCACGGACTGGTCGTGCACTGCGCCGGGCTGGACGAGCTCAACTCGATGGGCCCGGCGGACGTCGTCGAGGTGCGTCAGGGCGCTGAGAAGCCGTTCCGCCGGTACGAGTTGCGTCCGGAGGACGTGGGTGTTCCGTCGGTGACGCTGGAGCAGCTCAAGGGCGGCGACGCTGCTGAGAACGCCGCCATTCTGCGCAAGGTGTTCAGTGGCGGCGTTGCCAGCGAGTGCCCCGTGGGCAACACGATCGCCTACAACGCCGGCGCCGGGCTCTACGTGTACGGCCTGGCGGACAGCATCAAGAGCGGCTACGAGATGGCCAAGAAGCAGCTGACGTCGGGCAAGGCGCTGGCCACGCTCGACAACTGGGCACAAGTGGCGCAGCAGCTGCACGGCGAGCCTCAGCTGTGAACGTTTGGTGTCGAGCGCAGCCAGATAGTCGCTAGGAGGAGGAGGAAGCCTCCGTAGACGCCCCGAAGTCGACAAGATTAGCATGAACAACGACGCGGAGTGTAAAAATAATAGGCTATTTGCTTGTGAACTTCCCCTGTACTTGATCTCCGAGTCTTCCACATCGTGTCCAGCGTGGCAAGGCTCACTGTGTCGCAGGATGGATCACGACCAAGTCGGCGCCGTGTCTGGGTCGAGCGATGCGTGCGTGGAGGAAGCATCGACGACCGACTACGTCTATGCTCGACAACTTGTGCAAGCGTACTTTGTCATGCTGACAGCGGGCTGCAAGCGTGACGGCTGCACGAATGCGAATTGCCGGTCCAATCCACGGACTCCAGCGCTCACAGCGGCAGAAGCTGTCATCAAAAGTATCTACTTGGCCACACAAGCCCCAGTGCCATTGTGTGTGGACGTCGATCAGGAGCACGAAGAGCTTTTGAGTACTGCAGAAACTCCTCTGCCTACGTCACCCGCCAAAGCACAGCAACAGGACCTCGCGTCGAGTGGTGATCAACCACAAGCAGTTGAAGAAAATCAATCTGAAGATGTAAATGACGAGGATCAGCAGAGCAAACAAGAACTCTACCCAGAGACACCCGAAATGGAAGGCCTAAAGTCCCAACAACCTGAAAAGGCTACTGCAGATGAGGACCAGCACAGCAATGAAGAGCTTCATCCAGAAACGTCTGAAGCCGAAGTTTCGAAGTTTCAGCACCCCGAAAGTATCTCTACCGATTCCACCGCATCAGCGGAGATCCCTCTTCGCAAATCGACGCCACGGCGACGGCTTTCCGTTGCGGTGAAGCTGGACAATGGTTTGAACAAGGGTCGGGAATCACCAGCAAAGAGGCCCACCATCATTACTCGCGTCGTTGTTCAGCCGAAACACAAGTCTGTCATTGACCCTGCTGCGAGCTTGGCAAATGATGTCACCGTCACAACCGTGGTTGAAGCTCCTGAATCCAAAGTGGAGATCGTCCCGGAGCAGCAACAGGAGCTACCATCCAACAAGCTGGCAAACACTGCTCAGGATGCCCGGCAACGACGACTCAGTCGACCGAAGGAGAAGCTCTTCGACGCTATCAAGCGGAGTTTCTCTCGCACCAAAAAAGCCCCACTGGGCTCTGCGTAGTGATCAACACTTGCTAGTGAACTAGCATACACATGAAAACTGGAACGACTAACCAAAGCAAGAAAAAAATCACACATCTTGTTATTCACCCGTACCCTTGTATCGCCTCCTCTTTCCACTAAGGTGGCAAATGCATTGCCACCCGTTCCAATAGTTTACACTGCTGCTCGGTGAGTTCTGGCTCGCTTGACAGCATTCTCCAAAATCACATCCACATTTTAAATACCTTGGAGAGGTACGTCATCCGGGATGGCGTTTTCGTGCATGGGTGCCGCGCCTTGGATGGGCTGCGGGTGCCACGCTGGCACCAGCGACAGCAGCAACCCCACCACGAAGTACTTGACATCTTGCACAAGTCCACGGTCCGCCGAGATGCGCAGCACACGCGTCAACATCCCGTAGCGGTTTGAAATCGTGGCCCCAGCAGCCGCCGCGGCTCCTGGCGCGTTGGGGTCTGCTGGCGCATTCGCGTCTGCCTCTCCATTGGCACTGCGGCGTCGGCTGTACACTTCGTAGATCTTGGCGAAGATGCCGGTGATGTGCAGGTAGGAGATGAACGACAGCAGCCCGAGCATGAGAATGCGGTCCAGGGGCGTGTCCTGGCCGATGATAAACAGCATGAACGCCATCTTGAGCGCCATCCTGAAGTCCAGCAGCGGGAACACTTCGCGCACCATCTCCACGAGCATCGGGCGGTCCTGCGGGTCCGCCGCAGCATCCACCGCAGCCGGCGCCTGTTCATGAGCGGCCGCTTGGGGCGCAACGGGCGCCGCGTGCGGCGCAGCAGCAGCAGCAACGTTGGGGCGCGCTTGAGCTGGGAACATCTGGGGCGGCATCATGCCGTAGAAGTGGCCGTAGGGCGCCGCCGCGTAGTGGGCCGCGAACGGGTTCTGCGCGTCGGGCGTCGGGGCCTGCTGCTGTCGCTGCTGCTGCACGAGCATGAACTGCAGGTACTGGATCTGCTGCAGCACCATGGCCTGCTGCTGCATGAGGATGCTCTGCCTGTACAGGTTGTGCTGCTGCTGGGTCATGGCGGGCGTCTGGCCGAACAGGAGCGGCGTCTGCTGCGTCTGCGTCGGCGGCTGCGAGGCGGGCGCTGGCGTCGGCTGCGCGTCGAAGCTTCGGGACTGCGCGGCCTCGTTGCTGCTGCTGCTGCTGGGCCTGGGCGAGTCCTGCGCCTCCGCGACCTCCGCGTGCGTCTGCGGCTTGGGCTCTGCGCTCTTGCGCGCGCCGGCGGGGGCGCTCACGAGCAGGTGGAAGACCACGGGCTCGTCGCTGGCGGCGTCGCCGTCCTTCAGGTGGCTGCTCTGCACCTGCGCCAGCACCTGCGCCAGCGGCTCCTCGTCGCGGCAGATCTTGCCGCCGAAGATGAGCTTCTGCGCGGCCACGGCGGGGCTCAGCGGGAACTCGAGGCTCAGGCGGCGCTTGAGCTCGCCCACGCGCGTGCGCGGGTCCACGCGCAGCGCCAGCGACTGCGCTGGCGTGTACACGTTGCGCACCACGAGGCTCACGAGGTCGGCGGCGGCGGCTGGGGCGTCCATGGCGGTCAAGCGGGAAGTGAGCTGCTCGCGGCTTGAAGCGAAGAAGGAAGTAAGCGGCGTCTGCCACGTGCGCGACGGCCGCGTCGCACCTAGGCGGAGCGATCGGGTGCATTGCGCAGGAAATAAGAGCAAAACCACGGTACCCCTAGTGACGTGTCCGAGGTATGTCCCGAAAAAACTGTATTTTGCCCTCATGCTCTTATGCCCAGCCCTGGGGATGTGACTGGGGAGACACCGTGTAGATTGCACAGGCGACACCAGATCGAACTCAAGTTGCAGCCTTCGAAGGAACATCGCATTCCACCGCCTTGAGCGCCACAGTTCCTTTTCATCTCCGCTGGCGATAGTGGATGCAGGACAGCCTTCAACAACACAGGACCGGTGTCGGTTGCAGCGATCCCTTCGTCGAGGTCTTGTCGTGCACCCCGGATGTGTTCATCGCCCGTTTGGTGCTGTCGTTCCTTGGATGACTGGGTCGTCGGACCCTGATCGTCGGACTGGTCGTCTTGTTCGCTCCTCCCAGGTGGGGTTGCTGGCATTTATTCAGGCGTCGGCTCGTCTTCAGGTGGGGTGTCAGATTTGTAGCGTTAGCCCTCAGCTCGGGCTACTGAGGAGCAAAGTCCCGCGCAGCCACGCGCGCTTGAGATGGTGCTTGGTCTAAGGCCAGATCACGATCTCTCCTGGCCTGTTGATTATATATCACTAAATTCCAAGTTAACTTTTCTATTTGTTTAAACGGCGTGTTTATTGTAAACTTTTGTTTAACGTTTACAAATATCCAAATGTTAACTGCAAATGTTAAATACTAAAAAAAACAAGTGTTTAAAACACTTGCTTTTAGAGTAAAAAGGTCTGAGGTTGGGTAGGGAACTGTCCCAACTTGCGATTCGCAGCGTGCACAATCTGCCCAGCACAGTGTCCACAGCCATGGCGGTCACTGAAAATAGCGGATTTTATCAAATTCAAAATCTGTCATTTTGACCAAAATCAACGTTTTTTTGGTCTAATTCGGTAAATAGGTACCGAACCTTATTAGGACTGCGTCGCACCTAGTCGGAGTGATCGGGTACATTATGTTGGAAATAAGAGCAAACCCACGGTACTTCAAGTGATGTATATCAGATATAAGAGAACGTGTACGGTACTTCTCAAACCCCTGACTTACGTGGGAGGCGGGACAGAAACGGCAATGCTTGTCAAACCTGCTGGGCGCTGGTGCAATTGCTTACGTTCGGCCAGACGGGTGATCGGTCATAATGGCCTGGGCCGGCTGGTGGCTGCTGGCCGAGAGCTGGTGCCGCCACCGCGCTGCAGCGGCCGATCGATCGATCGCTGGCGTCGAAGCGGCCATCGCGACGCGGCGCTGCTCACTGAAATTGAAGTTGGCGGCGTACGTACCGCGAGATGGGTACTCTCAAAATTCGGGCCAAAATTCCAATGTATGGAAAGCCGGAGGACAGCAATTAGAGGTGTGCACCGGCCTAAAAGGGGCGCCGAAAAATGCCACGGTGACGACGGAGCGGCGGGTCGGCGCGCCAGCTGCTTCGACGGCGGCGCAGTTGAGTCGCAGCACCTGGGCGTGGTCGAGCAGCGAAACCCGGCGTCGGAAGGCGAGACCGAGCGCGAGCGGAGACGGCACCCGCCGGCTAAGTCGCCGCGCAATTCGCAGTGCGCGAGGCGTCAAAACGCGCCGGTACCTACACTTGGGTTGACCCGGCCGTTTCGTGGGCGCTATATTTGGGACCAAGAGAGTCGCCGCAGAGTGGGACGGATTTTCCTATCCAAGGTCAGTACTTGGTCGCGCTCACTGCTGAAACGCCACTCAAATCAGTGCATCGCCTCGCTTCCTTCTCACTTCGACCTCAATCCGGTTAATTCGTCTCCACAAATCTACTGACGCAGCGGCCGTTTGCGATGAACGATTAGGGCTCCGAAATTTTCACTGTCGACGTTTGTTGCACAGAATGGCCGGGCCGCGGGCGGCGGGGGCCCAGCCCATGCAGCGCACGCGGCGGAAGCGCTAGCCACTTCAGCACCCCCGCACCGCCACCGAACGCCGAGGAGGAGCGTAGCGTCCGTCATAGCGGCCAGCCAGCCAGCGGGGCCCCCATCGCACGCACGGACGGCCAGCCAGCCTTATGCCCGAGTCGCCGCCGCCGCTGCAGCCTCCGAGACCCCATTCGACGGCAGATGCAGCGCGTGCTGCAGAGCAAGAAGAAGAAGAGCGAGGCCCCCGCGCCAGCAGCAGCAGCAGCAGCAGCAGCAGCCAGCAGTAGCAGTAGCAGCAGCAGCGCCGCCCCCGCCGCAGCCTCGCAGGACCGGCGCCTGGCCGCCACGTCCGCGTCCTCCCCGTCGCTGCATAGCGGCCATGGCCGGCGCCACGCCGCCACGCTCTACCACCACAAGAGCGCGGGCCACGCGGCGCTGTCGGCCAGCAGCAGCCACAGCAACAGCCACAGCAACGGCAATGGCAACGGAGCGCGCGACCAGGTGGTCGTGGGGCTCGCGGCCTCCACGGAGGACGAGGTGGAGGACTGGAGCAGCGACTTCCTGGCGCAGGAGCCGGCGGCCGCGGCCCCGCGCGCGCGCTGGCGGCGCCAGGACAGCGTGGGCGCCGACTTGCTGCTGGCCGACGCGCTGTACAAGCGGCGCAGCAGCAGCAGCTCCAACGGCGCGCAGACGCGCAACCGCCGCGGCAGCGAGGTGGCCGCGTCCAGCGGCAGCGGCGGCTCCGGCAGACACAGCGGAGGCGCGTACCAGGCCGACGAGGACGACGCGCGCGCGCTGCTCTACGGCTCGTACTCGTCGTCCGTCAAGGACGCGGCCAGAGGCGGAGCAGCTCGCGCGCAGGACCAGCAACAGCAGCAGCAGCAGCAGCAGCCCGAGGACGCGAGCGACAGCGACGAGGACTGGGACGCCGAGTTCGGCTTCGACGAGCAGACGGACGCCGCGCTCGGGCCGTCCGACAGCATGGACCCGACCAGGAGACGCGCCGAGAACGGCAACTTCTTCCTGCCCAACCTGCACGAGGTGCTGGACGGCGAGAGCTTGCCCGACGACGACGAGGCCGACAGCGCCGACGGCGTGTCGTTCAACCTGGACGGCGCTGGACGGCGGCAACGCAGGCCGTCGGACGAACCGCTGTTTCAGAGGAGAAGGAGCGACTTCCATCAGTCAGGAGCGAGCGTGGACGGCAGCGTGGATGGCGTACGCTCGAGTATGACGTCGGCCTCCGCGTCCTCGTCGAACGCGATCGAGTACTCGCTCGTGGACAAACTGCGGCTACTGGAGGTGGCCAACTCGTCCGCGTACGCGGTTAGGATAGAACGGTACCCCAAGCCGTCCAGCACGTTCAGCAGCCTGGAGCGAGACCGCGCCAACTTCCCCAGCTTCACCGAGAACAAGTATGAGCGATGGCTGGCGGATCTGGTCGTGCCGGACTGCGCGGTGGTATCACATCACATGGACGCGGAGCGCAACCGCCTGCCGCCCCCGAGACAGTTGAAGAACCAGCAGTTCCACGCGCTCGTGTCGCTGCCGTTCGGACGTGAGTTTGTCAACACGTTTTTCAAGCAGATCACGCACTACCGGTACTTCGGCGAGGACAAAGAGAACCGCGAGCTCGTGAGAATGTACTTCGAGAAGGTGTCGACCACTGGCATGACCGACGAGAACTGGGCTCAGAACCTGTCACCTAGCGATTTGGAGTTTGTGGTGGGGTCCAGCATAGAGATTTTGCAGGAGGCTGCCCGCCTGTACGGCCCAAAGCCCGTGGTTCCGCTCGCGACGCATCTCTCTCTATCGATGCTGTCCACATCATCGTCGGCATCGACGCAAGGCAACAAGACTACTATTTATTGGATCCAGCAATTCCAGGACATCCTCGTGCACTGCGCGGAAGCCTTCCCGCAGCACTCCAATGTTGTCGCACTTATTGAACTGCGATACGTGTGTCATCACCTGGCTGGATTCGCGAGCGGAGAGTACGAGTACAAGTGGCAGATATGCAACCAGTTACCTGCGTTCTTGCCACTGGAACCTGTGGTCGGTGATTCGGCCTCGCAGATCGTAAACGAAGTCCTCCAGTACTATGGCGCATTGTTCCAGCACCTGAACACAAGTCCAGAAAGCCGCAGCAGCAATCGATACAAGTCGTCTGGTGATAAGCGAAACCAGCCGTCAGAGGACGCAAGACATTTTGCTCTCTCCTCGGATGTCATCTGTCTTCAGGCGCTCATCCTGTGTGATATCCAGAGCTTGTACGACAGCAAAAGTGCGTTGGCTGAGATCTCGCTTCCTGCACTTGAGGAACTCCTTGAGTTCGAAGACGACGAGGCAACCGTAGATCCCATCTTGGTGGGGCTGTTACCGCACAACCGTGACAGCCGCAGTAGCTCGTCATCGTCCAACCCTGATTATCGCGACAGTGGATATGAACGTGGTGATCTTTCGAAAGGGCTTGGCGGATGGAGCGCAAGCGTCAAACTGTTCGAGTTGCTGAGGCCGTCATCTCGTTCGCGCAACTCGGCGCTGAGCTTCTTCTACGAGCGAATATCAGCTGCTAAGTTCTCGCTCGTGAAAGCGAAATGCGCATCAGTGTTGGCCGCCATGCACATTTCCTCCACCACTTCCCACGGTAACCTGAGGGTGGCGGAGTCGCTAGCATACGAGGCATTGCGCTTGCTGGAGACGTGCTCAAAAAAGGCTGTGGCGAAGCTATCTAAAGTGCCATCACTGCGTGGCCGCGACAAGGCCGTGCCATTATCCTACTTCAGCATATTTAACAACGATGGACTCCTTTCCGACTTGGGCCGCGAGGCACTTGAGGGTCTGGGCAACATATTGATCAAGAACAACAAATACCGATACGGCATCCTGTGTCTGGAAGCAGCAGGCGCCCTATTCAGTTTTCTGAACCAGGGCTGCGAGTATGAAAAGCTGGACCGGCTTCTATGCAAGCTAACGCTGGAAGCCGACGATGTGCACCGAGCGCTGCCACTGCACGAGAAGGTGACAAGCGCAGCGCAGAGACAGGGAAATATCACGGTATATGTGTATTTAACGCAGGAGATGACCAAGCTGTGGATTCGTGAAGGCAACTTCACCCGCGCCGAAGAGTATTTGGCAACAGCCTGTCATTTCCTGCGGGACCACACAAACCTGCTTCCGCCACACTTCCTGTCGTCTGTTAGTAACGGGAGTTATTCGAGCAGTGAAGCACCGTCCAGCCGCAGTGGCACGATGATGACAGCTACATCGAGCTCGGTGTCGTCGTCGCTTTCGGGTTCGTTTCACCTTTCGTCGCGCAGTACCGGAAACGCGAGCGAGGTAGACACTTGGTTGAACCACGATATTAACCTGCACTTGCTCGTCCGTGACGTGTACCGCTCCAGTGGGCGGTGTTTGGAAGGCATGCGCGTCCTCGAACACCTCCTGAACTATAGTACTCGCCTGCCTCGTGGAAAGCGCACCCAATTGCGTATGCTGCTTGCTGAAGACGCACTCAAAATGCGCATGTTTGACATTTGTCGTCACATGTTCTCGCTGATGGAACGAGAGGCAACAGCGTTTTGTGACCGGCTGCAAGAGAACATCAAGGGTTTCAGTGGACCGGGAAGTAGCAGTGGCACCGGACCTGGAACGAGCAGCAGTGGTGGTGGCCGAAGTTTGGGCGGCATGGGTAGCGAAGCTCGCTACTGTTTCGACATGTCGTTCACTCTCCGTTATATCGTTTGCCGCGTCAAGTTGTATCTCAAGCTGGGTGACTACTGCAACGCTTTTGCTTGGCTGTCTTTGGCGCACGTGAAGAACGACCGTGACAATGTTCGTAAGCAGGCCCAACTGTACGTTCTTGATGGCAAGGTACTTCGTGCTTTCTGTCGAGAGCAGCAAGAGTATGAGTGGGAGCTCCGCCGGGATGGTGAAGAACGTACTCGAAGAGGACGCTCGATGGGCTCCACTTTTGTTGGAAGTGTTGTGTCTCCGGCACAGGTGGAGGAAATGCTGAAGCCTTTGGGTGTATCAGTTTATGGCTTAAACAAGGACGAAAAACAGCGGCTACATGAGCGCATGGTCCTGTTTGGTACGTGCGTTCGAGACGTGGACAAGGCTAAGGAACAAGCGCAAAATGCATTTTGGACGGCTTTCGATTTGTATCGCGTGCTGGACGACAGCTTGTACCAGCTCAAGGTGATCCTGGAGGTCGTTTCTTTCATGCTTGCACCTATTCAGCGATCATTCTTCGCGCTTGGTAGCAACATGGACGACGAGATGCTCAAGTCCCACTTACACCGTCGAAGCTCCGGTAAAGAATCGTCGGTACTGGAGTTGGAGGACCTTGGTGGCGATGATACGATTGAGAAAACGCGGAAAGTATTGCTGGAAGCGCAAAAGCTGCTTCGTCCTGCGTTGAATTTGGCTGAGCAAGTGGCGAGTCCCGCGTGCTTCCTTCGAACGCTGATTTTCTGCAGTGAAGTGTGGGTCTGGCTCGAGCGCATCGCATCCTATAAGAGCGAAAAACATCTGAAGGAAGCGACTGCTTTATGGGAGGAGGCCGTTCGCATCATGAAGGGCGTATTCTTCCGGCGTGTTGCATTCCATGACGTGGCGGATGCAAATGTGCTTCATTCGTCTGGCTTCAGTAACGACTTTACGATGCCGTATGCACGAGGACTCAACAAAGGCCGCTTCTGCGTGGTTCCCATCTTGAATTTCAGTGAAGGATTCATTGTCAAGCTGGAAGCTATGACCCTGCAATTGATCCTTGCGGCATGCCAGATCCAGCAATTCGAGCGTGTACCCGAGTACGTTGAAGAAACGCTGCTCTTGCATCTCGACGAACTGTTGAGTGCGCGGATGTGCTTGAGCAGCATTGTTCACCAGTTGCAAACGTTCCGGGCGTTGCAAAGATCACACAAGCGACTTCCTCCAAGTGGTTCCTCGTCAAATTTGGCCGCCGCCGCCGCTGCTGTGCCTTCTGGATCTAGCGTGTCTGTCTCAAGTGTGGGCAGTGGCAACTCTAGATCTTCGTCATTTTCTGCAGTGATTCCCGTGCCGTCACCACAAATGAGTGGCAGTGGAAAGCAGGTATCGACGCCGTCCCCAAGCGCTGGTGGCGTAGCGGGAGGAAAGCGAGCTGGTCACAAAAAGAACCAGTCCATGTCGTCGATATCGGAGTTGCTGGCGTCGAACACTTTATCGCCGTACCAAGAGGGCTCCGCGTCGTATGGTGCTCCCAGTGGTCTGAAAAGCTCAGCTACACCTCGAACAGGCTTGGCCTCGTTAAGCGAGCGACCTAATGTACCGCCTTCTTCAACAGCAACGGGGAAATCCGCCAGTTCAGCTCACAGCGGTCATTCTACCGCTGTGAAGAAAGCTGGCGAACGGAAGCCGCGACGGTATACTCGAGAGCGATCGCGCTCAGCTCCCCAGCCTGCTGTGCCGAACTATCCATCTCCGACAGCCGATGCGCCGTCTTCACGGACTGGAGAAGGCCGTCCTCATGAGGGTGGAAGCATGCCGGTCCTTGCCGAGTCGGGAGAAAGCAGTGATAGCTCTATGAAGCGCACTTCATCCGTGAAGTTCATTGACCTGGGAGACCTTCGCTCGCTGCCGCCTGGAGATGACTTCGTCCTGGGTCGCAGCGATGGGTTTGCACACGACGAAGGCAGTAGTTCGAACGGAGCTATTGGCTTGTGCGATTTCGATGAGGTGCAGTCCGAGAAGTTGTGGTGGATTTTCAATTTGTGGCATGACGCGAAGGTGAAGTACGTTGAAGGCAAAATCGAGACATCAGAGTTCAGGTCGCGAAACTTGCGGTACTTAAGGACTTTGCTGGATGCTTTCGATCCGCAACAGATTGCGGTGCTTTACTTCGGTGGTCTTGATAGCTCGTCAACAGATTCTGTTGTGACCCCTGGAGGAACAAGAGTGCCAGCTGCTGTGAACACTGGCAACCCGAATGGGATGCTGGACTTCGACGTCTCGCGGATGAATTCGCATGCGCTGATTCAAGACCGCCAGCTGGTGCTTTCAATTGGCTACGACTATGCACCAGAAGTGCGAACGCCGTTTGGGACTCATCCCAAGCTCCAATTCAAGGTGTTCGATGTGCGTGAGGGCGACACCAGTGCGTGGCGTCAAGAGATCCCACGACCTGAATGGTATCTAGCAGAGTACGACATGCTGGAAGCCGAGGAAGCGGCTGTAGGTGCCGGAGTATTGCGAACAATGCGGCTGCTTGGCGCAAAGCTGCTGGTGAAGTTGCTGGGAGTACTGTTGCTGGAGAACTCTGTAGTGGTGGTTGGTAATTCCTATCCGCAGATTCAAGAGGTGACCACAAGCCTGTTGAAACTACTGGAGCCGTTCCGCTGGCAACACTCTTTCCTGCCTTTCGTGCCCGTGACGTCGTGGCGATTCCTCCACGACGCTGCGTTCCATCATGCGCAAGCGGAGTTGGCGGCTCGACCGAAGAGCCGTAGATCGTTTTCTAGGCTTTCGCACGACTGGCGCGCATGGAGCAGTGGTGGCAGTGGTAGTGCTACGGGCTCGTACTCTTCATCACGGGGCAGCACTGACAGTCTCAATGGAGGTGGGAATAGTTCGTCAACCGCAGTTTCTTCGGATCCGATGGAGGAGGAACCACCGTTTCTCATGGGCGCTACGGCGGACACATGGCAGAGCTGCCTGACCTTCTCGAAGAAATGCGGCAACGATCCTCGCTTGCTTGGGTCGTGTGTTGTGGTGGTTGATCTCGAGGATGTGGACTCGCTTGTGACGGACAAAACGTTCCGAAACGCTGTACCTTTGCCGAAGAAATGGCGCAGGCAGTTTTTGGAGCGAGTTGACAAGATCACCAAGCAGCGCCACAAGATGCGAATGAAGATGAGCCGCAGACACTCAGCGCAGCAGCTCGTGTCCAGCCGGGGCCCCACTACACCCGCCTCGGCGTCCGGTGTAACCTCACAGTCGATGCGGTCGCCAGTGGGGGCATATCCCCCGATGGACGTCACTTTGCGCAGCTTCGACGACGGGATGAGTAGTAGCAGGTCTGGATCGAGCTGGATGATGACCCCAGTCTCAACTAGCGGCGTGTCTGACTCGGACAGCAACTACCAGGGAGCTCAGCCGTCATCGGATCCGAACGGACTGGATGATCGACAGTATTACGACTCGGAGTGTGCCGCAGCGTTCGTCGGCGGTCTCCGTGAGTTCTATGACAAGTTGTTGGGGCTGTGCGCTGAAAAGGAGCGCAAGGCCAAGGGCAACAAGAAGAAAAAGAGCCCGAGCAGCAGCGGCCATTCGAAGCGTCAGGAGATCAAGTCGTGGTTCTCGTCATCGCACGACTTCGACGCGTTCGTGGACAACTTCCAGAACACGGACTTGCTGGAAGCCTATGAGAAGGAGAAGGCTGCAGCGCTGGCAGAAGCCCAAGCGCAGGCGAGGGCCATGCACCAGCTGGAGCGTCAGTCCAGCGAGCACGAGGTCAGTTCTGCCAGCAGTGGCCGCAGTGCCACGCGATTCGGCGCCACGCCCAAGTCGCTCGTGAACGCCTTCACGCCGCAGCAGCTAAAGAGCTTCGGCAGCTTCAGCAGTTTGACGGCCAGCAATCGCAGCTCAGGTGGCCAGGAGCGGAGGCGGTGACGAAGGCGAGACACGGGTATCTTGCGTCGCCGCCTCCATTTGTTGTTGTAGGAGCAGGAATTGTAGGGAGCTAAACTATTATTTATCCGCAAAGTTTTGCGAATGTTAACGAGGAGTTGGTAGTGTTTTGTTGTTGCTGCTCGCGCGCTTGTTGCAGCGCCAGCTTGGCCTTGGCGTGCAGCTGTTGATCGATGCGGTAGGCGACGGAGGCTTTGCCGGCTCGCACCGCCCACTGAAGTGGGGTCTTCTTGGCCTGACATCCAGAGATTCCATGAGGTGGGGGAACTAACGAGGGGTCCATCGACCTTCTGCCTACCTTGTCGGCTAGATTCCAGTTGGCTCCGTGGTTTAGCAGCAGCCAGATCATTTCCTCCGAGCCAGTCTTGCACGCCAAGTGCAGCGGTGCGTACCATCCCTAGCAAAACTCGCAAATCTTGTCAATTACTGTAGGGCACGACGACGATGGTGGTTCATTTACCCAGGTGCTTCGCTGGTTGACATCGGCCCCGTAAGCTAGTAGAAGTTGCACGATCTCGACGTCACCTTCTGATACAGCTCGGTGCAGCCCCGTCACGCCGGACTAGAAGCAAGCGGTCAGCGCATACTTTCCAGCGAAAGCCTCTGCGAAAACGCTCGTTACCCATCGATTCTGCCTGATTAGAGTGGGGTGGGCTTCCAGCACGTGGCGGAGCCGAGCTACGTCGTGCTGCTTAACCAGCAGGCAGAGGTCTGGCACTGACGAAGATTCCGATTCCATGAAGAGATCGCAGCGACCGGTCTCCAAGTGCTGCCGAAATAGTATGCCACAAGTAGTACGACAGCGAAAACGAAGCGTGTAGGTTGCTGCAGTGGGGTTGTTACATGTAGCTCTGCGCTTTTAAAATCGACAGCTTTCATGTAGTATGGAAACTCGTTCAACCAGCGACGATGGTTCCGGTTTTCTCATGTCTCCTGCACTGATCGTGGGTACCCGAAATGCCCAGGCGCTAAGCGACTTCTGATCCAACCGGAAGGCACTCCACTGTCCGTCACGTAGACACCGCAGAGCACACCGGCAGAAGTAAAACCCGCAATAAGGTCCAGCAGCTCGTGCCCGCGACTGGGTTCGTAGTTCCACCCACGGGGAGGTCGCACGTAGCGCACGTGCGTGAGATGCTGCAGCATGAACTTCTTTAACGGTTGATAGACGGCTGAGCAGTGAGTTCGTAGCTGCGCATCGTTTTGCTCCATCGGAATGCCTCGAACTCTGCGAAATAGAGGGCTCTGAGCGTTGCGTTCGCAGAACTGGCAGCTAGTCGCACCAGTCTCCAGGTCGACTGCAATACCTCGCCAGTGCGCTTCCAAGACGTGTGCGGGGCTACGCCTTGCATTTCTGGCGCTGAAAAATTCCACACCGAAGCCGGGCAGCACGATATCCAGCAATCTTGACAGCATTGTTGTGTTTTCAGGGTCGATTGGTACTGTGTTTTCCGTGCCGACACCACACTCTTTCTCTAAGCCCTCAACCAGCGAGAATACGATCGGCTGCATTGTAGCAGCTTCGAAGTATCCGCCTCCTCTAAACAT
This sequence comes from Phytophthora cinnamomi, assembly GCF_018691715.1. NCBI lineage: Eukaryota > Oomycota > Peronosporomycetes > Peronosporales > Peronosporaceae > Phytophthora > Phytophthora cinnamomi. The sequence continues at coordinate 752,690 of NW_027151037.1, forward strand.
TTGCAGCACCTTGAAGCAGTGGGGCTGAATGCCCTTGTATAGCAAACACATAGCCCCCAACAAATGTGCACGCGCGTCAAGCATCTTTGGGAGTGGTAGCTCGCTTGGTACAACCTCAGTCGCAGTGATCCTATCCCAGTTGCACGCGCAGCGACCGCGAGCCCCCTGTGCTGAACGAGGTATCAGATGATGCCAATCTCCATGACATTTGAGTCCGAAGTGAGCGCTGTTCTTTTTGTAGTAGATCAGCAGGGCTTCTGTTGCAATTGCATCGCGAACGTCTTGCTTCAGCGATTGTGAACACCTTAACAGCAAGTTGTTGGCGTCTTGCGGGGCCAGCAGCGGCGCGAGGTGTGAGTGAAAAAGCGTGACCAAATTGGGCAAATCAATTAGGGCTTCTCGACCTGCTTTCTTCGCCTTGGTAGTAGAGCGCCTTCTCCTTCCCCCTCGACGTTGGTCAACGTTCTTCTCAGCTGAAGTGGCTAGGCGCTTTCTTCCGCGCGTCATGGGTCCCAGTGAAGAAGAATGGAATTCTTCGCGACCACAAATTTGCCCAGCGAACGACGCTGTACTGGACGCTGTGTTGTCTAATCCTAGATATGAAACGTACCATCGCCCGACAAATTGCAGCATATCATGACCACTGGACCGCACGAAAAAGCGATTGGTTAGTTACAACATACATGGTATTGAGCTCAAAGAAAAAAAAAGTTAAAGAAGCAAGCCCGTTGCGCGGCATCTAGATATCCTCAAGTCCGGTCGCTGATCTTGATCCGCCAGGTTGAAGTATTCAACAGGAACATGTGCGTTCGCCACCCGCTGTTCTGCAGCATTTGGTGGAAGAGCGGGAAGTCGGCCGTCATCTTATGAAGTGTAGACTCGAGCAGTGGCTGATGCGTGATGGTGCCACCGTTCGAAGACGGAGGCGGTGATGCAGTAGGAGGCACCGAAGCCAGAGCCTGGAGCACCAGCACAGCCTGGAAGAACGCGCGCAGTTCGTCTTTGGGTTTCGCCTCTGCCTGGAACATGACGTGCACGCAGTCTCCCACCACAGTCAACAAGTAGGCTTCGTCGCTGCATCAATAGAGCAACACCCAAAAAGGCATTAGGAGTGCTTCAAGCGAAAAGGGATAGCACCGGGAAAGCAACCTACCTGTATAGTTGCATCAGTCGGTCGAGGTCGCGCGAGGTCGGAACGGCCTGGTGTAGCTCTGCCCCCATGACTAAATGGCTCGTCACTGGCAGTACTGGATCTCTAAAAATTGACTCCTCTTGGTTGACACTGCGAACAGAGTACTGCATCGAGCCCACGGAATAACAACAACAACAACAACAACATTGTTAGAAAAGGTCGCGTAATCACGTCAACTTCGAGATGATTCCCTCCGATCACCTCACTCACACTCACCCGTCCATCGAGGTCGGCCACAAGCTCCTTGCCCGGCTTATTGCCCGACGAGAGGAACCTCTGCACCAGAATCAGCCCGCGCGAGCAGTTAACCGTGGGGATACAGAGGCACGACACGGCGTGGTAGTTGGCGAACACGTGGATGATCGTGAGCAGCAGGAAGGCGACCCAAACGGCGCGCGGCGACGAGTTGACGGCGTTGGCGAAGTACATGCCGAACATGAGTCCGAAGAGCTTGACGGCCGTCTCCTGCGAGCCCTCCTTGGCGGCGCAGTCGGCCATGTTGTCCCTCTTGGCGAAGTGCGTCATGAGCGACGAGCGCGTGGCGCCCGCGGCCACGCCGCACATGGCTTTGCACACGCTGGAGACGCACAGCACCTCGGTGACGAGCGTAGGGAAGTAGGGCGCCACCATGTCCAGCGTGAGTCCCATGTCGTTGATGACGTCGGCGAACAGGCGCCAGCGTTTGACGTTCACGTCGAACTTGGGCCCCACCAGGTAGGCGAAGGTGAGCCCGCCGATCATGCCCGAGCCATCGCGCAGCACCCACTGCAGCGCGGCGGCCAGCGGCGTGGCCTTGTCGTCGCCCACGCCCACGCTCTGCAGCACGCTCTGCGTGGCCAGCACGCCGCGCAGGTAGCTGCACATGGCCTGCAGCGTGTCCCAGCCCTGGAAGCTCAGGTAGTCCTCGCTCACGCTGTCGGGGTAGCCCGCGGGCAGGAACATCTCCTGCAGCTCGCGCGTGAGCCCGGCCAGCGTCAGGCAGCCGGCGGCGGACGGCGCGCGCCCCGAGCCGGCGGACAGCAGCTGCTCGCCGTGCTGCACGTAGCGCCGCGGCGCCTCGTTCGCGCACACGGGCCGCGTGTCGAACTCGGTCACGCGCACGGCGCGAGCGTCCTTGCCGTCGCTGGAGGGCGGCGGCGACGTGGCCGGGGACGGGCCCACCTTGCGCTGCGTCAGCTCGGTCATCGTCAGCGGCTCGGCTCGGCTTGGCTCGGGCTTGGGCTTGGCTTGGCTTGGCTGATGTCGAAGTGCCTGGCGCTGCCAAGTGTCTAGGGCCCCCTCGCACTGTTTTTGAACAGTTCTTTATAGTTTCGTGTGTGCCACACTGGTGTCGGTGGATTCTGGAGTGTGGTGCACATCCGAATTAGGGGTGGGACCTAGCCACCTTCAAGATATGGATTCGACCCAAGAACAGAGTAATGTTTTCATTACACTGACATCGAAATAGACAGACTAATTGCACAATTTCACCTCTATATACGGCTACTTGTCGGCAGTTATCATATCAGTATCGGAGGATAGAGAAGATGGGTACGCTGAGCATCGGATACCAAAGGTTCCATTGTCTCATGGCTGCACCTGCACCTGCACCTCCTGCTGCGCACAGCTCCACATAGCTGCGCATTACAGGACTGGAGACTTGCTGCGCGCTGCACCTCCGCGATGGACGTGGACTACGACGGGCAGACGGCGTTCGACGCGGCCGCCAACGGCGACTTCCCGCTCGTGGTGCTGCTCTGGGGCATGGCCATGGCCGTGCAGCCGCAGCCCGCGGACCTGCTGGCCGCCCGGGACGCGCGCGGGAACTCGCTGGCCCACTACGCGGCGGCGGGCGTCGAGGACACGTGCGACACCATGCACTTCCTCATGCAGCAGATGCAGGCCTCGGGCCGCGAGCCGTCGACGCTGCTGGACGCCAAGAACGCCGCAGGCGAGACGCCGCTCATGTACGCGCCGCCTCCCGAGTTCTTGACGCTGTGTGTCCTTATGTTGCTGCTGTACATTGTTGCAGGAGAGCCGCCCACGCCGGCAACTTACGGCTGGCCGACACGCTGCTGCGCTCCGGGGACGTGGACCTGCTGGCGCAGGACGCGCGCGGCAACACGGCGGCCCAACACGCCGCGGCGCAGGGCCACCTCTGGATGCTGCACTTCTTGCTGGAGGCGGAGCAGCGGCGCAACGCTGCGCTGGCCAAGACGGGCCAGCCGGGCCAGACGGCGACGCTCGGCGGCTACTCGCTGCAGCAACGCAGCGTGCTGCACTACGCGTGCATGAGCGAGTACAAGCCCATGGTGCAGTACCTGCTCACGAGAGGCTTCGACGCCAACGAGGCCGACGCCGAGGGCAAGACGTGCCTGGACATCGCCAAGACGCGCAACCTGCTCTGGCTGGAGGACCTGCTCACGGGCAAGGCGAAGGCGGCGGACCCGCCCACGCACATGCGCAAGACGCGCGGCGTTGTGGCGACGCTGCATGGTGCGCTGCTGCTGGCGATCCTCTCGACGAGCTACTGGCTGGTGTGGTGGCTCGCGCTGCCCTTGATTCTGATTGTGCTGGGCAAGTCGCTGTCGGCGTTCCGTCAGCCGGGCCACGGACATGGCCACGGCGGCCATTCCCACGGGGCTGCACCCAAGAACGCGGCAAACCTGCATCCCTCCAAGCGAAACGTGGTCGTGGCTTTGGACGTCTCACTGGAGCAATTGGAGCAAGGCCCGACGGCGGCCATGGCTGCTCGTAGCAAAAAGGTGAAGAACGAGACGAGCGTTGGGCTGCACACGCTGACGAGAGCCCAGCCCGAGACTGCCATGGGCATTTGGATGGCTTGGGTCGGCCTGTTCACGATGCTGTACATTGTGCTGTGGGTCGACTCGTCATACAAGGACTTTGCAGACAGCCACACGATCTTCCTTGGCATCGCTGGAGGAATAGAAGTGGCGTTTTTGGCGGCATGGACAAAGCTGGCGTTCTTCTGTCCGACGGACCCAGGGACGATTACCACCTACGAGCAGGACGTCAAGACAATGCTGGACAAGGCGACGCGGGCCGAGACACCGGACATGACTAAGTTTTGCCGCACCTGTTTGGTCATGAAGCCGATTCGCTCCAAACACTGCGCTCAGTGTGGGATCTGCATCGCTCGGCATGATCACCACTGTGCGTGGATTAACCGATGCGTCGGGTACAGCAACCACAGGTTGTTTTTCGGTTTCTTGATTTTGCACTGCATCGTGCTGGGCGTGTACTTTGCGCTGGCTATCCTCGTACTCTCCGATGCTACGCACGACCTCCATGCCGAGCGAGTGAAGACGGATGGAAGTGGCAGCAGTGACAGTTTGTCAGCTATGGACATCTGGGTGGAAATTCCGTCGCTTATTAGCAAGCACTTGCTCGTTATCATGGTGCTGGTTTGGTCGCTCATGGCTTTCGCGGCGCTCGCTATGATGACTAACCAACATATCAACAACATCGAGAAGAACCTGACGATCAACGAGCAGATGAACTGGCGACGATACGCGTATATGACCCAGCCACCTGCGTCTGGGTCAAAGGCCGACCATGCCGGCAAGAAAACTTCGCCTGGAGGCATGTCGAATCCGTTCGATCGCGGATTCAAGATGAACGTGGTGGAGTTTTTCTTCCGCTCCGGTAGCTCAACAGTAGACTATCGCAAGGTGTTCACCGTGCCAACTCAGGGTGGTGGCGTCACGAGCTCAGTCACAACCACATCCGTCGAAATGTCGACGACGTCCGAAGTCGCTGGGGAGAAAGCTGATGCCAGCGATATCGTGTAGAAAGATGGGGCCTTCCTTGTCAAGATATGAACACAAACAATTTGCTTTAGAGGAGTTAAAGAGTAATAACTTAGTGTTTGTGTGTTTCCTACTGTCTTTTATGAGTCTCAAGTAGCTTGTCCAGGGAGATTCGTGCGTGTGGATCTACAACGAGCATCTTGCGAACAAGTTCTTTCAACTCGAATGGCACGACCTGCGCTGTTAGGAGGGCTTCAGCTCGAGGCCAGTCCAACGACAGGGAGTCCGACAACTGCAACGGACGTTTGCTTGCATCGAGGTACGGGTGTTGCCCCGTTAGTGCTTGGAATAGTAAAATACCAAGGCTGAACACATCTGCCTGCGGAGTAGGTGGGGGCAGCGGATCTTGAACACGCTCCGGTGCGACGTACCCGGGCGTACCTGTCATCGCTTGGCCTGATGCGGTGCTGCCGTCCAGCAAACTATAAGCTCCACCAAAATCGATGATCCACGCTTGGGAAATATCCGACGTCACCAGCACATTCTCCAGATTCAGATCGCAGTGAACCACACCTGATCTGTGTACTACTTGTAGCAAAGTGACTAGCTTCTCCAACAATCGCCAGGCTTCTTCTTCGCTGAGTTTTCGACCGCCATCCCGCCTGCGTCGCTGCCGTAGAAACTGCAGCAGCGTCGTACCTGGAAGTTGCGGCATGACTAGAACCATTTCTTCTGGCGTCTCGACAACTCGATACCCCCGCACCAGATCCACATCTTGAGCGAGCGACGACGTGTAAAGCCGTCGGAGTATCTGAAGTTCATGGCAGTCGCCTTGCTGACCCGAAGGCGCCAGAGTCTTGACCACGAAGCACTTCGACGAGCGAACATGCTGCACGACGCGAATCTTTTTTCCTCGAGGGGCATGTTCCTGCTGCACTGGCCTGACGTCTCGACTCCATCTCGCATGAGCTAGAGCCTCACGAACAATCGAACACCAGATACTCGCATCCGCTGTAGTTGGAAAGCGAATTCGCAGACGAAATGCTGCCGAGTTCTTTGCTGCGCTCCGTAGCTGAATGCCCGATGAACCTGTAAGTTCGCACGTCGTGTCCAGCGCCAGCACGTACGTCGTCTCCGGTTGCACTTCAGGACAGTCCACATCAAAGGCAGTAGCCCCTCCATCTGCAGCATACATCGCGAGCGTAGGCTTCTCTCCCGTCCGCAGCACAATGGTGCGCTCCTGGAATCGATGGAGTCTCCACCTCGAACCAGACAGCACTCGAACTTCGCGTGCCACATACCGCGCGCGCAGGACAGGCAGTTCACGCAGTCGTGGGTCCGAGGCCGAGCCGTTGACGTCGAAACCAGCATATCCTGCAACGGCCGTCCTGGTCGTTGACGAGACTCCAGCAGTGGAGACCGAAGCAAGACCGCACACGGAGTGACGCCGACCCAGTGCGTTTGCATGGGCAACGACTGCCACCGGAGACTTGACGTCCTGACCGCCGAGTTTGTCGGGGAGGTGGTCCCCGGCAGGCACCCGGGACAGCATCGAGGCCGATGTGCGAGCGAACGGTGCAATGCTGCACTGGAGACCGTCAGCAGATGGCTTCACGTGGCGTCCGTCCGTCGAAAAATAGAGCTGGGCCGAAATAGGCGGCGCGAATAGCCACTGGACCGATCCCGTGCCTGCTGTCACCGTCTTACCAGGTCGAGCACGCGGTAGCCCATGCAAGCCTCGACTTGCAACTCCTTGCTCGTAGCGGCGCACGTTGCGAACATCGGCATGAACCCGCCCGACGCCAACGGCTGCAGACGGGTCTGGCCAGGGCTACGCAGGACGTGAAGGCTTCACTGAAGCTCAGCTCCAATTTGGAGCTCCATTTGTTGTGTCGGGGCCTACTGCGGGCCGCCTGCAGCACCACGACAACATTTACCAGCGTGCCAGAGCCCCGCGTCAATTGAAACCTGTCGGTCGAAACGGCTGTTTCTGCTTCGACCACGAGCAGGTCGCTTGCTAAGATAGCGTCGTCATATTGCACGGCCGTGGCCGCTGGCGTGCAGCTTTCGATGCGAATGCGATGCAGCCAACGAGGCGGGTAAGCCCATGCGAGTCAACACGGAGCAGTCGCCAAACGAGCGGCCCCGGATTGCCACTGGCCGCAATCTCAGCAGAAACACGCGATGCCATCGTCCGGTGGTGTCGCCTGCCCAGTCGCCTCACATTTTTTTTCACGAGGGAGGATTGGCGACGATTGTGACGCTATCCACCACCGCGGCATCACTGGATGGCAGGGCGCAGCGGCGGCCGTAGTGCGAATGGGGCCTGCCTCACGCGGACTTGGCCGAGTCAAGCGCGACATGGACCTACTGTCCTTGAGTCCATGATGCCACTTGCCTTGCCAAACGACACTCGATAGTGGGAGCTCGATCTTGCGAGTACCGCACACGCAATTGGGCCTTCAACCTGGGGATAAGGACATGGACCTCGGGCTAGAAATCCAACACTCCAGGTAAAGAGCCTCGGGGCTTTTTAATCTTGCTAGCACCGGCTTCGCCGGTAATTGGACGCGTTGTATGCGCTACATGAACACAGCTCTCACTCACAACAAGCACGTCACTGCGTCGCGCCGTTGTGCGTATTCGCCATAGAGTACGGCAGCGCCGGGTGATACGCCTGGATCGACATCGTTTGGTACAATCGGACGTGGGAGCGTCCGACGTGTGCGCGAGCGAGTTCAGCACGTTAATACAGTTATATCCACGAGGGTCTCCGAATTGTGCTCTGCTCCGCGTGCTAGCGTTTTATAAAACTCATTTGACGACTGAACCACAGACCATCGGCTGCCGCCATGGATTTCAGGACGTCTGGAGTGCAAATTCTACACTGACCGACTCGCTTCAACAGCAAACAAGTGTCGGTAATAACTTCTCCGATTTGCAGTCGAGCATCTCCGTGCAACTTGCAGCACCAAGATCCGATACCACCTTGAAGTGTGGGGGCATCAGCCGCGCCGGCACAATCCACGCGAACCTCTCCCCCTCACCATGCTTTAGTCTCCAACCAGCACCGCCGTCACAGTGCCAAACCACCCGGTGCTGCTATCTACACAAGACTCGTATTGGTAGCCGAGTGCGTTCCGCCCTCTTGTTTAACAGTCCCGGCATGTTCTTATCGTTCTCCGCCCGTAAGCCCAGGGAGTAGCACTGCGGCCAAAAACGCGAATAGCGTTTCTATCTCACTTTTCCTGCCGCCTGATTGGCTCCCGCCCCTTCACAAAGCGAACATTCAGGCCGCCGTGCCGCCGCTGAGCCACAATCGAATTTGCTCTCACGGGCGCAAGTCAAGTCATCGCTAATCGCGGGAAGAACGCAACACTCAGGACCGAAACCGCATGGTTTGCTCGACGTCGACGCTGATGGCGAGCGTCGCCTCGGCAGCGCTGGCGGGCGCCGCGATCGGCCTCGTGCTGGGCGCGCGCCGCGTGTCCACGTGCCCCCTGGAGGGCGCGGCGCACGGCGTGGTGCGGCGCTTCACGTGTCTGCTGTGCCGCAAGAAGAAGAAGGGCTTCCCCAAGCGGCTCATCCTGGTGCGCCACGGCGAGTCCGAGGGCAACATCGACCCGCTGCTGTACGGCCGCGTGCCCGACAACGCCATGCACCTCACGGAGCTCGGCTACGAGCAGGCGGTGGCGGCCGGAGAGTCCATCAAGAAAATCGTGGGCAACGAGACCATGGTGAGGCTGAGGCGTCCGGCAGTTTGAGGTTATTCCGCGGATACTAACGGTTAGAACGTGATCTGCTTTCTGTGTGGCTTGTGTGGGCGCAGCGGTTCATCGTGTCGCCGTACGTGCGCACGATCGAGACGTTCTGCGGCATCCTCAAGGCCTGGGGCTTCGAGGGCAAGTCCATCCCATGGAGCGAGGAGCCGCGCATCCGCGAGCAGGACTTCGGCAACTTCCAGGAGCCCATGAAGATCCGCGAGTGCAAGGCGCAGCGCCGGCGCTTCGGCTCCTTCTTCTACCGCTTCCCGAGCGGCGAGTCCCCCGCCGACGTGTACGACCGCGTGTCGTCCTTCCTCGAGTCGCTCTACCGCATGTTCGAGAAGTCGTCCGAGGAGAACTACGTGCTCGTGACCCACGGCGTGGCCATCCGCGTCATCCTCACGCGCTACTTCAAGTACCGCATCAGCGAGTTCGAGCAGCTCGAGAACTTCCACAACGGCGAGTTCGTCGTGCTCGAGTTCAACGAGTGCCAGGGCAAGTTCATGCTCAAGACCATCGTGTCCAACGACGTGCACATCCTCGAGGACGGCAGCGTCTCGGTCGAGACGGACGAGACCTCGCAGCTGCGCGTCCACCCGAGCGACACCATGTCGGCCATGTCGCGGCCCTACTCCACGTCGCCCATCAACCACTTCCGCCACCCGCCGCCGCCGTCGCCGCCCACGTCCAGCACGACGTCGTCCCCGCGCCACGAGGGCGCCGACATGTTCCCGTCCTCGCCGACGTCCTCGAGCACCTCCAAGTCCGTGGCAGATTACGCCTCGCCCGTGCGGCCGCCGCCTATCGCCGTCAACGAGCCCATGCAGCAGCAGCGCGGGAGGCAGTGACCAGGGAGGGAAGTAAGTCGTGGAGTTCGACGTATTTATACAAAGCGAAATTTATTCCGATCCCTTTGGTAATTTATAATGGTACATTGTACCATTAGATGAGTCACTAACTGAAAATCACTCTTAAACTATGTATCCTACCATCATGCATGCGGTTATCAATCCCGTAGTGCAGTTTCATCCGCCACGTGTTGGAGGGAGACCCGAAACCTATTCAGCCTTTTGCCACGTACGACGAGACCATGTTGGCGACGCTGGACGAGCTGGTGCCGCTGCCGGCGGAGCTCAAGCTGTACCTGCTGCAGCTGACGGCCATCGGCCTCGCGAGCTACGCGGCCGTGGCGCTGCTCATCCCCGCGGTGGGCCGCCGCATGCCGGCCAAGCTCTCGGGCAAGGACCTGTGCAAGCGCGGCACGCCCGCGGGAGATATCCCCATGTAGGGCGAGACATCTCATCCGCGACGCCGGGACCAATGCCGCTCACTAACCGCTGTGCATCTGACATTGTCTGCAGTCCGGAGGCGCTCGGAATCGTATCGGGACTCGTGTACGTCGCGGCGCTGGTGGTGACGGTGCTCACGGTCGTGGACAACGCCGACGTGAAGCGCATGATGGCGTGGGGCATCGTCAGCATCCTGTCCATGATCCTGCTGGGCTTCACGGACGACCTGTCGGACCTGCGCTGGCGTCACAAGCTGCTGTTCCCGCCGCTGGCGTCGCTGCCGCTGCTCATCAACTACGCTGGACTCACGGCGGTCGTGCTGCCCAAGCCCGTCCGCTTCCTGTTCGAGAAGGACACGCTGCTGCACTCGGTGCTGAACCCGATCGTGCCGCTCAGTGAAGGCGGAGAGATCGCGGAACTGGGGCTTTTCTACTACCTCTACATGGGCATGATGGCGGTATTCTGCACGAACGCGATCAACATCTACGCCGGCGTGAACGGCCTCGAAGCGGGGCAGTCGTTCGTGATCGGCGCTGCGGTGGTTGTGCAGAATGTGTGGCAGATCCTGCTGGGCCATGACAACGAGAACTTCCACTACCTGTCGCTCATGTTCATGGTGCCGTACCTGGCCACGACGCTGGGACTGCTGAAGCATAACTGGTACCCGTCACGCGTCTTCGTCGGCGACACCTTCTGCTACTACGCCGGGATGACCTTCGCGGTGTGCGGCATCCTGGGCCATTTCAGCAAGACCCTTCTGCTCTTCTTCCTGCCGCAGGTCCTCAACTTCCTGTACTCGCTACCGCAGTTGTTCAAGATCGTTCCTTGCCCGCGTCACCGGCTGCCCAAGTTCAACGCGAAGACTGGTCTGCTCGAGCCGTCCACCATCACGCCCGAGTCCACGCGGTCAAACTACACCATCATCAACCTCTTCCTCGTCGTGTTTGGCCCCATGAAGGAAAACCACCTCGTTCTTGCGCTGCTTGCATTCCAGGTGCTATGCTGTGGTCTGGCGTTTTACATCCGCTACGGGATCAGCGGCTACTTCTACGACTTTGTTGAGTAGATAGGTAGTTTGATAACGGTTCATTTTCTTGCTGCATTGCAGTGCTTCTGCCGATTACTTAAGCAATAAACACTGGCTTCAGAATATCTTCACCGCTAGCAATTCCACCATAAAATCTGTTACTCCCAAGTCACTTGCGACGCCGGGGTAATCACTTCATCCCGCACTTTGAGGATCGACTTCCTCGGCGCATTTGTCTTGTTAGGCGGAGGCAAAGGCTTTGGTGGTGAATTTTCGTCTCCTTCAACCGCTACCGAAGCTACGTCGTCGCCGGTTTCGGGAGTGGTGCTCTTCCCGACTAGTTTACTCCGGGCCGTCGCGAACAGATCAACGACAGGAATATGCTGGCTGAAGTGCATTAGCTGGGGCTTTCCGAACACCATCCGCCCTTGAGTCACGCTATCGTTTTTCTCTTCATCGTCATCATCCGTGTGCTTTCTCAAGGAGTCTTCGTAATCGCGGTTAAGTCTTTCGGCCAGAGACTCGACTACTTTAGTTTGGCGAACAGGGCGACGCATGTCCTCCGACCCCAGTGAATTGAACTGCGGTAGATACACAACCACCTCCTCGCCCGGATCACACTTTGCTTCTTCAGCTGCATCAGTTCCTGTTCGCAGGGCCTCCAGTCGAGCCGTCTCTTTCTGTTGCGGGGTTTGCTTCATAGCTGATGGGGCGGCAACATGCACTTGTCCATCAGTAGCGGCACGGCTAATCTGGGCCCGTTGCTCAAGAAGCAGGTCGCGTGCTGATCGATTAAAAGTGCGGTTCATCGCCGTCCTTGCCCACTTCTTAATAATCCAATGAGCCAGATCACCAAACACAAGGTCGATGTGGCTCATCGAGACGCTCAGTTTCTCGATACCTCGCAGTGTGCGCGCGATATTAGTCTTCCTCAGATGCTCTTCCTTCACCCCAGGCAGAATCGCCAAAACCTGCGCGCGATCCAGCAATAACGAGCAAGCCGTTCAGCCTCAGCAAACCACCACAGCAATTCCATTCTCCAACCAAACGCACCTTCATAACGAGCAGGGATCCCGAACGAGTGCTGTCGACTCGGAACCAATTACTCAAAATCTTCTCCAGCGCGTGCAGTCCGTCCGCCTCCACAAACGCCTCCAACGCTCGCTTCGGCTAACAAGACACCACGCCAAACCCAGTTACTTCTCCATTCCCCAGTAATACCTCCCAAACCAGAGACACCACCCTCACCTGCAGGTCCTTGTTATTCAGGATCACCTTCTGCTTCTCCGTGCACAGCTTGCTCACCTTCTTCTGGCTCAGAATGATGCTCAGCACCTCCCGACAGATAGTGTAGGCGGTCTTGCGACTCTCGAACTTCTGCGTGTTGAGCGGCCGCTCCTGCTCCTCCTCGTGGCTGTGGTGGTGGTGGTGCTTGCTCTTCTTCTTGGGCGGGGACTGGGCCGCGTCCTCGGGGGCCGCCGCCCTCTTCTCCGCCTCCTGCACGTTCTGCCGGACCTCCTCCAGCGTCATGTCCGCGTACAGGCCGTCTGAGAAGAGCACGCGGAAGCGCCTGATGTCGGCGAAGTACTGCGTCACCTGGCCCGAGCTCGTGAGCGTCTGGCCCTCGTAGCTGGTGGAGCTCTTGGTGACTGTGGCGCCCAGGAAGCGGTTCGGGTCGTCCGCCTTCTGCTGCGCCTCCTGCGCCTGCTGCGCTGGCGTCTGGCGGATCACGAACTTCTCGGCCTGCGCGGCCGGCAGCTCGTCGCGGTGGCCGTCGCTGTAGACGAGCGCGTAGAGCCCCGAGTCGGCGTCGTAGGCCTGGATCTCGCCCGTGCGGCCCTCCAGCGGGTTGGCCACGCGCGTGCCCAGCGGGAAGCGCTGCGGCTCGCGCATGCGCACCTGCAGGAGGTCGTAAAGAGGGGGTTGGAGGATAAGCAGCAGCAGGAAGAGGAGGGAGAGCAGAGCACACACGCACCATGGCGAGCGGTTCGATGGAATGACCAGCAATAACGAGGACACGGGAATGATGTGGTGCACATAACTTTTGGTCCAGTTGGTGTAACGCTAATCGCCGTTCTTGTTGGACAGTTCGGCAAGCGTCGGGGTTCTTCGAGTCCGAGTCGGAAGATCACTTCACGCTCTGCGTTATCCGACGGGAGCGACAACAAAAGCTCGGGAAACGCGCGAAATGGCTCCGGCAGAAAGCGAAGGAGACGGACAACGTGGAGCAGCTCTCGCAACTACTGAACACTGCCGAGGAAGGATTCGGCTCAAGTTTTTTCGCGGATACGACGCACCAAGCGCGTGTTTCGTACGGCATCGTGGAGGAGCACTGGGACGGCATCGACGTGGACCTTAGTGCATACACTACGACATGCAGGTTTTGCGCCAGCACGTGAACCCCGCTCCTCCACCAGCACTGCGAGGCGATCTTCCAGCTCTGAAGAAGTACATAGTGCGTCACCTGAAGCACGTTCGACACGTCCGTCCGGCTGCCAACGGGCTGGACGATCGTACAGGCGAGGCCGAGTGGTTATAAGCCTTCGAATTTGCTTTACGGCGAGGGTATCGCTGCTGGTAGCGTCGACCTTCAGCTTAACGGGACGGGCAGAGGGCTCATCTGCAGACCTCGACTCATCGATGGTTTTTACAACGCTGGATAGGCTTGAACGGGCATCACCAACCAGGATGGGTACTTCTTTTTTACTTTTGAGTTAAGCACGTTTATTAAGCAAAAGGAGTATCTCGGAGCTCACCTCAGCTACCTAAAGGTTAAACTGCGCCAACGCTGTAGCAAACGCCTGGATCGGTGTGATCGGTGCGCGGAAGTCCAAGTGGAACTTCTTGTCATCTACTTTGCCGAACTGAAGGAAAATGGGTCGTTCGTTGTTCGGTACGTCTCCAGGTCCGGCCCGCACAAGCTGGAAGTTTTTCACGGATGGAACGGAGACGCGGCCGTTAAAATTGAGTCGGTAGAAGCCATTTTCAAACACAGGCTCCTTGTTCTCGAAGATTTGGAGCGACTCCGGTGCGAGTGCAGAGTGAGCCACCGCCATATCAGCGTCAGTCAAGCTTCGGTGGAGATCAATCAGCATCGAGAAGGAAGATGAACTGTCACCAACTGTCAGACCCTCGATTTCTTGACGCCGTGAAAGTGGAGGCAAGATGGTGGTCAATCGACGAGGCTCCGATGAGTTGAAGGAGCTGCCGAATACCATCGCGCCCAGTTCTGTCTTACGGCTGAAGTTTCCCACCAGGACGCACTTCTTCTTTGAAAAGTTTGATCGCAGTTTGCCTATGTAGTTGCCACTCTTCTTCGAAAGCTTGGATGATAGAGCCACGGAGCGTGTCATATCGAAGAGGTGATAGTTGGAAGTGCGGTTTTTCATCTGCTTCTCTGCCATGAGAAGAAGCTGTCCGTTGATGAAGTAATGGTATTGTGAGCTCAGCATAGTTTTCACGCGCAGAATGTGTCCTTGAACGAGGTGTGTCTCCGTTCCCGGGAAGACAGCTAACTTTGATAACCGAGATAGATCTACGCTCGAAGCTGCACCCGCTGGAGTTGGCGCAGGCACAGGAGGTGCTGATTCCTTTACGGTCTCGCCATTCGATTCATCGGTCGAGTCTTCTTCGTCGGATTGCTGCGAGAGATGCCTACGTCGGGAAGGAGACTCAGGTCGTTCACTAGCTCTTCGAGACTTGTAGGTATCCTCTTCGTCGCTTTCATCTTCATCAGAGTCGTCATCCGACGAGTAGGCGGACCCTCGACTTGCTTCATCCCAAGCATTCTCGGGCTTGCCAAGTTGTCGGCCGTCTTTGGCGCTATCTTCTGTAGATCCTGGTGATGGTCTCTTCTCGAAAATGGGTCTCCGGTTGTTGTTACTGTGCTTTGCATTGGAGTGAGGTTCATCACCGTCATCGCCATCAGCGGAGAACGGGACCACCTGGTTCTCATCGTCGTTGCTATCACGACGAGACTCCAGGCCTGAAATGGTCTTGGTGGTTATTCCTTTGTCGCGAGGAGGGAGCGGGGTCAGAACGGGGCGACCTCGAGTGGTCATTGTTCGACAGCTTAAGGAGCGTGAGCGACAACACTGGCGATTCCTTCAGTTGGAAGTTGGAAATGAGAGAAACTACCCCGTAGCTCCTGGACTACGACACTGCCAGAGACGGGCTTGGCATGGGAACATGCTTCGCTGAAAATAGTGGGAATCATAGCGATGCCACGGAAAGCAGGAGCGATCTCCAAAAACTCACACCGACGTTGGCGCTAATGATAGTGGTGGCGGTGGTAAACACGCGGCCAACACTGACAGAACCGAAAGATCGAGAATCATGAGTGCCCAGCCTGACAGGGAGTGGATCGAGGCCAGGCGACGCATTCTTGTGGGATCCATTCTTGCTCCTAGTGACAAGGATCAGTTCATTGAGGCATCCTTCGCTACGCATTTCGGGCGAAACGTCCCAGAGCCTGGATTCTGGGCAGCGTTTGAGCAGGCCTGCAGTTTTGCAGCGGAAGGAATTCTGTGGCATACACCTCGACAACTCATGATCTCGTATTCACTGCCTCAGCAGGTTAACGGGAAAGATGCTCGGGTACGAGTCTTGACAGCTAGAGATCCTTTCCACATATTCATTTGAGTCACGTTATCATTGTGAAGGGCGAGACCATGATGACATTGGCTGCGACGTTCGGTCGAGCTAAGGTCGTGAGCATTCTGTGTCAAATCAAGGGTGACCCACGCATCGAGAACGCTAAGGTATCAATGCGTCGATTCGGTTTATTTGAATCACAACGTTGCGACTCACTTGGTGGTGTATCGTCACCCAGGGGTGGTCGACTGTGCATGTAGCAGCCGCTTACAACCATGTCAATGTCATGGAAGCACTGCTAAATCTTGGCGTGAGCATGAACGAGAAGGATTCACGTTTAGGATACACCCCGCTACATCTAGCCGCATCCGTTGACAATGTTGAGGTACTTCGGGTTCTTCACGACTCCAAGCAAGCAGACTTCTGGAAGAAAGCGAAGAACGTAGGTTTTTGTTACAGCGCAAGTTCGATGTCAATGCTAATTACACTGTTCCAGGGGTTCTCGGTTTTGCATGTCGCCTCTGCTCACGGATCTTACAAATGCGTCGAGTTTCTCTCGGAGACGTTTCCAGACATGAAATTCCACGAGGAAAGCGTGCTAAAGGAGAGCCCAGCTCACAAAGCCGCCAAGCATCTTCATCCACATGTGTATCAACACTTAGCCTCCCTCGGAGCAAGAGACGACCTGGAAAACGTTGAGGTTGGAACGCTATATGGTGCCGCGAATGCGTTTGCTTATGAATTGAGAGGCTAAGATTGTTTTCTTTTGTATAGGATGACACTGCTCGGGACATCTCACTGTTCAACAATCGATACAACTTCTAAATCTCTACTGTATAAATATTAAATGAAGATTGAATGTCTTAAGCTGCGGTCGATTGCTGCGTGGCGCTTGAAGTCGCATTCTTGGAGATGAATTTGCGCACCAGCTTGTAGCGCAAGTCTTCGGTGGACGCTGGCTTGCACACATCCACGTGGGTCGCATCCGAAATCGGGACGAACTCGCCAAATCCAGGATTCGCCGATGCCGAAGGCACCACCAAGGCTTCCACACCGATCACGGGTAGACGACAGGGCAAGCTCTCGCCAACGCTCAAGGAGGGGATGTTTTTCTCCTCGAATACCTCCGAGCACCAATCGTTCAGCATCTCCAAATGCGGCGTACCGTGCAAGTGCTCGGTAACGGGGTGTTGGGTAATCCGCCGCGGCTTGAAGGTTTGGATACGTTGAGCAACTGGGCTGCCATGGTGCGGAACACCAAAGAAGACCACGCCATTCACGTTGTTAATGAGCGAGGCCTCGTCATCCTCAGCTTCCGGGTTCATCGACGCCAGCAAAACTTGCTTGAGCAAAACACCGCCGAGACTGTGCGTCACGAAAACCACAGGGCGATCGCCGCAGCCAACACGAGCTGCGTTCAGCTGCATCAAAATCTCGCTTCCCGTGTCTTCAAAGCACATTGGTTTCCAGACCGACCCAGAAGCTAGTAACTGCGAGTCGTATCCAACCGACAGCACTCTCGGATTGAGGCCCTCCTGCTTCATATCATCCAACAACCATTGCTGAGCCCATACAGTGCCTTCCTCTTCACCGCAGCTCCACGTGCTGAATGGACAGCCCAGCAAACCGTGCACAAAGACGATGTCAACATCGTAGTCGCTCTGCTGAGCGCTGGTGCTGCCGGACAGATGAAGCGGATGAATACCGTCCAGATACTTCACCTCGTTGTGCTTGTCTGTTCCTCTTTGGAGTGAGTTCTGATACCGTCGATTTGAACGAGCTCGGTGAGCCATGGCTTCCAGTCTAATATCATCCGACTGGGTCCATTTTTCAAGAGCTGCTTCCAGTTGGCAGTCATTCATCGCGAAGTTCTGCAGCGCTTCGGTCATGTCGTCACACGCGAACAAGTTGGCTAGCACTCGTGCAGTCTCGCGTTGAACAACCCCGTTTTCGGAGTCCAGTAGGAGCTTGAGGATTGGGATGCCGCCACGGCGAATGAGTTCCTCTTGGCACTCTTTCCGCTCCATCACGAATGCTAGCGCGCGCAGCGCCTTAGCGTGCGATGCTTCATATGACGACGTGTCCGTCTTGAGGCCTTGAATGGGCAAAGTCCGTGATCGAGCCTCGCGCACGCTGCACGCTCCTTTCGCAACCTCTGGAGGGACCTTGTCCAGCACCGAATCCAAGATGGCGATCAACCATTCCTGTACGACTTGGTCCTTAAAGCTACCGCAGGTCGCGATCTGCTCCAGGCAAAGTGCAGCTTCGTCTCGGATGCCTTCGTCGCTGCTTTTCAAGAAGGCAGTGAATAGCTCGATCCACCCGTCGACGTATCCGTGTCTGAGCACGATGTTGATGTTCTCGATGTCGTCGTCATAAAGAGGCTCACCGTCTTCGGAGTCGCTGACAAACGAGAGAGCGTCTCGGTCCAAAACAAACGGCGCGTCCGCAGTAGTAGGAACAGCAAGACAACGAATGGCCTCCAGAAGTTTTGCCGTCACGTGACGATCGGAGTCTTCAAGAACGCGAGATCGCAGGGTGTCGAGGGCCCCCGCTTGAACAAGCTGGCGTTGTAGGTCGTGATCGACACCCGCCAACTTGCAAACAATTTCAAACGAAGCACAGGCGAGGTCGTCACTCGACGAGCTCATCCACTCTACCAGCATCTTGGCACTTTGTCCGTGACGTCGCATGCTCTGCGCCACAGCAGCATCGTTGCTGAGCTCGTTGATAAGCCGCGCCGCTTGCACCTGCACCAGTTCAGACCGTTCCTCTACGATTTCAATCAATGCATCCCACAACTTGTCGTTGGCGATGAGTTTGCGTCGGGTCTTGGCCGTGCTGTCGTCGCCGAAAATCACCCTTCGCAACTTGTAGCGTCGGCTGACCGCTTCGGGCGTCGCTGCCTTCGTCAACCCCCACAGAGCGAACTCTAAGTACTGATCCGGTACATCTGCAACAGCCAGCGACAACAGAGATGCGAGGTTCGCCGGTCCGAAGTGGCAGTCGTTGCTGTCGAGCGCTACCAGTCGATGCAGGGCGTCCCCCACCCTGGGGTCGTCGTCGTGCACCTCGGCCAAATTGAGCAGCGCCTGCTTCCCGTAGCGAGTGGCTCGCTCTGCGATGGCCTGGGCGCATTGCGCGTTGGTGGACAAGACGCCCATGGCCCGGTACAGCTCCTCCTCTAGGTCCTCCTGCAGCGAGAAGCTGTTCTCCGTGTCGGACAGCAGGTTCACGAGCATGGCGAAGCTGGAGCTGGCCAGCACTTGGTCGGGGTCCCACCCGCTCGTCTCGGGCGAGAGCTGTTGCAGCCACTTGACGAGATTCTGGTACACCTGGCTGCTCTTGACGGCGGACTCGAGCACCTCTTTGCCAGCCTCCATGGTCGGGTACGGTGTCGTGAACGCCTGGCGCGTGGAGGTCACGGAGGCGGACGAGACCCAGCACGCCACGTCGCGGACGAAACTCTGCTGCAGCCCGAGCTCCTGTCTCGACGTGGCCTTCAAAGTCCGCGCGCGGGGCTTTCGCGTCAAGTGTCGTTTAATGGTGCGACTAGAGTGACCGGCATTGACAGCACCCGAATCGGGTGCGGAGACTATTGCTAGGGGTTTGCCATCGTCGCCCAGATACATGAAGCCGGCGCTGGCACTGAGGCTGCCGCCGGCCAGCAGGAACAACGGGCGCTTGGCGACGTGCAGCATGGCGTGCAAGTCGCGGAATGAGACGCACTCTATTAGCTCAGACCGTAACGGACATAGTGCAAGTTGGGCGGCATAGTGCGTGCAAGTGGTTTCGCATGGGAGAAGATCAGCGATGCGATGTGACGGAAAACACATGGGGAATCTGACGAGGAGCAGCTCGACAGTGCACGATGCGGGGCGTTGAATCTGACGGTTTTGGTTTGGGCTGGCCACTGGTGACAAGAGCCCCACTCCACACAGACATCCACTGTCCCAACTTGTCAAACTTGGCGGCTGGCATCGCATGGGCGGTGCCGTTCGTAAGATGTTGCGCTTGCCCAGCGTTACTGCGAGAAACGGCTGCACATTTGAATGAGGACTTGGAGCCCGTGACGTCACCCTGCCAAGAGCTATGTACACTTCCGTGTCGGTCTCAGATGGCAAGCTGAGCTGTATTTTTTTAACATGGCTACATCAACTTCGTAGGAACGTCATCGCAAGATCCAGCCCCGCAATGACGACAAGCACACCACCAGCGCAGATGTCAATTGGCCACGTGGACATCGAGCAGCGCCTTGAAATCCACTGCTACTCGTACGCGATACGCAGGCGGGTGAGGTCGATTGCACTCTCGTCGAACGGGTACGCGCCGGGGGCGAGGCGGTCGGAGATCCAGGCACGCGGGATGCGGACGTCCGTCAGGTACACGCCGCAGAGCACGCCTGCGGACGTGAACCCCGCGATGAGATCGAGCCACTCGTTGCCCTGGAAATTGTCGCCAGCCTCATTCCATCCGCGCGGAGGACGCACATAGCGCACGTGCTGCAAGTGGCGCGTCATAAACTTCTTGAGCGGCTGGTACACGTCGCGGCAGTGCTGGCGCATGAGGAACTCATACTCGGCTTCACGAAACTGCGGGTTCAACGGCCCCTCGACCATGCTGCCCGTATTTGCATCGCAGAAGTGGCAAAACGTAGTGTCAGTGGCCAAGTCTACGTGAATGTTTGTCCAGTGCGCCTCCAGTATGCCCGCAGGACTGCGGCGTTGACCGGACGAATGGAAGAACCGCGAGCCAAAGTTCGTCTCCTGGCTGTCCAGCAGACGCGTAAGCTTCGCTACATCCTTCACATCGATCGCCCTCTGTTCTTCACAGTTCAGCTGTTCCCCCTCGGCTGCAGCGAGAGAGAAGCCCACAGGTTGAAGCACACCATATTGTCTGCGTTCAAAGCTCCGATCCAGTTGAAGAATCTGGAAGCAGTGCGGCTGGATGCCTTTGTAAATTAAGCACATGGCTTCCAAAAGGTGATGACGAGCATTGAGCTGGCGAGGAAGCGGCAGATCGCTCAGTTGAGCGTTGTGACTGCATCCGCAGCGATCGAGGTGACCAGCTGCCGTTTTTGAAGGCACCAAGCGATGCCAGTCGCGCATGCAACCTTTGCCGAAGTGTACTTCCTCTCGGTCGTAGAACGTTTTGAGACCTTGGGTGGCAACCGCATCGCGGACATCTTGCGGCAGTGAAGAGGAGCAGTGCACTAGGAGGCTCAACGCGTCCTCCGGCGGGAGGAACGACGAGAGACCCAATGGCAACAGCGCCACAATATCCGATAATGAGCACCCGTTCTCTCTGGCCGTCGCTTTCCTGGTGGCTCCTGCTTGCATCGATCGCTTGTGCTGCTTGGAGGCAAATTCAAAAGTGAGGGAAGATCGCCACGCACTTCAACCGAGCTTCAACGGTCACTATTCTAGAATTCGAACGCTTAGTGACATGCTAAGAGCTTCAACTTAACCCTGCTCCAACGAAGGGCACCATCAATGCTCAAAAACTATATCTACTGCTACTGCTGCGACGAGGACAAGGTCTGCACCAATGCACCTGGAGTATTGCGTTCTCGCAGTGCTTAAAGGAATACGAATAGCAAGCTAATAGCGCGATCTTGTTGCTAGTGACGCAACCAGCAATGAGGCACCTTCAACCATCCAGCCCTCACGCAACATACCTCGGCTCTGGAATCATCAGCTCTCCCTATTGTGCTCCTGCTTCACCTCTCTTGCCTGTAACTGATCTTATTAGCCCTCTGCCGTGTGTTCAGCGACGGGCTTGAACGCGCCCAGCGCCAATCTGTCGCGAACCATGCTGCGTGGGATCCGCAGGTCGGTCAAGTACACGCCGCAGAGCACTCCACCCGGCGTGAACCCTGCAATGAGGTCCATCAATTCGTCGTCCTGGAAGTCGTCGTCCAGGCAGTTCCACCCGCGGCAGGGCTTCATGTAGCGCACGTGCTTGAGATGTCGGGTCATGAACTTCTTCAGCGGCTGGTACAGCGCACTGCAGTGCTGCTGCAGCAGTCGGGCGAACACTTGTGTGCAGCGTTCGCAGCGATGTGCGGACGCGTGCGCAGCAATGAACTCGCAGTAGCCGCACGTCGCGTCTCCTGTCTTCGTGTCCACCGTGATGCTGCGCCAATGTGCCTCCACCGCGTTCGTCGGCGCGCAGTTCTGCTTCCGTTTGCTGAAGAACTGGGTGCCCACGCCCATGTGCACGGCGTCCATGAACCTCGTGAGCTGGGCCACGTCGTCCGTGTCAATGTCCTCAATGTCCTCAATGTTCTCAATGTCCTCAATATCCTCCTTCACCTCCTGCTTCGATGTGCGGACGTTGGGTCTGCGGCAGCTTCTGTCCTTCTGTTGCTGCTGCTGCTGCTGCAGCTCGAGCGCCGCCGCCAGCGAGAAGACCACGGGCTGCATGGAGCCCAGACGCGGCGACGCGAACTGGCCGAAGTGCATCTGCAGCACGCCGTCGCACGCGGCGCCAAAGCCCTCGGCGGCCAGGCACGCGGCCTCCAGCAGGTGCTCGCGGGCGTTGCGCGCCCGGGGCAGCGGCAGGTCCTTGGGCGCGTCGGGGCGGCAGCTGACGCACGGGCCCTCGCCGCCCTCGGCCTCCGCGGGCAGCAGCTGGTGCCAGTCGGCGCTGCAGCGCTGGCCGAAGTGCGCGCTCTGGCGCTCGTAGAGGCTGCGGAGGCCCGCGGAGGCCAGCGACTCGCGCAGCTCCGGCGACAGGAGGCGCGACAGCCCGCGCAGCAGCCGCCACAGGTCGCGCGGCGCCAGGAACGGCACCAGCTGCAGGTGCAGCAGCGCCACCAGGTCCGGCAGCGACGCGGCGTCCGCGCGGCGGGCAGGACGCGCACGCGGCTTCTTCTTCCTCGTCTCCGCGCGCCTGGACGCAGCTCGGCGCTTGGCGTTGCGGCCCATCGCTCTGCAGTTGAGACGGTAGTGCGGGGAAGAGGAGGGAGTGATGGTCAAGTTCAACTGTCGACCACCGAAACCGCGGCGCGTGAGAAACCGATGCAGGGATATACAGAACAGAGCAAGATCGACCCACTTTCGCTATGTAGGTACTCGGTGCGATTCCATGCTGGTCTAAATACTAGTGGCTTGTCTGCCCTACGTAGTGGCGCCAACGCTGTCTTTGACGTTTCAATTTTTGTGAGTCGTTGTCGCCACGGTGTTTTATTATCCGTTTCTACCTTCGAGAAAGTTAAAGCGTAATATCACCAACGTTCGTGGCTCCATCCTCTGAATTCTTCCCCACCGGATAGGGAAATGCGAGGGTCGAATCCACTACATTCTCTACCGACACAAATTCACCAAATATTCCGTCCTATGGCCAGCTACCTCTCTCGGCGAGACTCTCTCAGCTCTAGTTTTTCCCAACTGGACGCCCCAATCCTTCTCTTCCCAAGGAGAGATCGACGGAACCACAAAGTCGCGTGACACGTTGCGATGGCCGTGTAGCTGCTCGAACGTATCCAGTATCGGCTCGACACGCTGGTACCACTTGGAAAATGCGATCTTCGAGTCGAACTCGATCGCTCCATATACTTTGTGGAAAGTCGCCAGCGCGGGCAAAATGCGCTCGCTCCACTCATACTCAGAGATCCCCCACACAAAACCCAACTCCTCCAATCGAGTCTTGTCGCGCGAAACTTGCGCACTGTAAGTGTCATCGCTACGGATGCTGCTGATGACGTTTCCGAGCTTTAGACCCCAAGACGATGTTGGCCAACTCTCATCCGATGGTACCACAAACGCGGAATGAAACCGGCAATGACCCCTAATTCCATGAAAAATCTCCAAAGCTGGTATGATGCGCTCGCTCCAGTCATACTCAAAAGCATCCCACACAAAACCCAATTCTTCAATCGAGTTGTCGCGTGAAACTTGTGCGCTATAAGAGCCTCGGCCACGAATCTTGTGCACGACCCTTCCGAGCCTTAAATCCCACGCCGGTGTTGGCCAATTTTCATCAGATGCAACCACAACAGACGTTGGCATTCGGCAATGGCCCTTCTGGCGATGGAAAGTCTCTAAGGCTGGCATGATACGCTCACTCCACTCTGACTCAATAAAATTCCACACGAAACCCAGCTCTTCCAACTCACGCTTGTCTCGGTTCGCTCCAAGCTCTCCACAACGAATTTTCTTCATATGTAAATTGTCAATTGGTACCACGTCAATTGATAATTCGACAAATGATAGTTGAGAATAAGTTTTTGTCATTAGTTTAGCGAACGTAGCTACAACAGGGTATTGCTAGCGACAGTTAAAACTTAATGTCATTCCTCAATTTACCGTCGTGTGTGCATTACTACATAACAACCGCCTCCTGCCACGCCACGGGATTGGACACAGTGATGGTTTTCCGGGGTGCGTCATGACCTGTCGTGAACGAAGAGAAGAAGCGATGTACCTGGTAGCAACGCTGAAAGGGGGCGCTACCCACAGCCAGGCCAGAGGCTGCAGGGCCCACAGCAGCCACAGCAGCGCGGAAGGCCCCCGCTCGCAGCAGGTGATTCCGCGCCGACGATACCAGCTGTAGCATTTGTGAATGATTGGCAAAGTGTGTAAATATATTTTCGGAAAATTCACGGGGAATTTGCAATTTGGTCAGGTGGTTGACCGGGAATTTGCGATTCGGTCAGGCGTTTGCTAATCAGTCAAAAATTAGAATAGTTAACTTGCAGCCATGCAACGGATTCCTTTCCAACACTCGGGTGGCGTCCGCATCCGCGCCTTCAGGGTCCTCTTCGCTCTCAGAGTCTTCGATCTCTTTCTCGTCCATCGCTTTTGGTAAGTGGAGTCGAGGAGACGTGAATAGATGCAAGTAGTAAACGGTTGAAAGCTCGGTTGTATTTTGAGTTCTACAGTCCGGATTGGTAGTAAAATCTTGATTAGTACTACACACTTCTACTACTACAGTACTAAAACTTATAGTATTAGTACAAATTCTAACTATAGTTGTTAGTACTAACAAAAACTTAGTAGAAAAAACACGCTATTAATACTAAAAAACTATTGTGCCTTTCACACATTTTGGTTATTAATAAGTCGATGTCTTAAACTGAGAATGAGATACACGAGACTAGGGTGCAGGGTGGGATTTGCTATGACCTGTGCTAATGTTAAAACTCAGATTAGAGGCAAGATAGCAGTCAGTAGAGGACAAGACAGTCCGAGTGCCACGTATCACCAGGCCACTCGGTGTTTTCTCGCTTACAATCACTTACTCTTGTGGTGTAGTACCACACCAAAATTCGGTTACCGGCATGTGACCCGACACCGATTTCCAGTGACATCAGCCTAGGCCAGCGAAGGCGTTGCAGAATGAGAGCGGTCGGGTGTCTCAGCGTCAGATCGGCTACGGTACTATCAAGGTGTCTCAGAGTGAGAGCGGTTTGGTGTCTCAGAGTGGGAGCGGTTTGGTGTCTCAGAGTGGGAGCGGTTTGGTGTCTCAGAGTGGGAGCGGTTTGGTGTCTCAGAGTGGGAGCGGTCACGGTAATTCCCGCGGAGTGCCAAAGTCGGTTAAAGTGTTTCAAAGTCGGAGCGGTCCGGTGTTGCCAAGCGAGAGTGGATACGGTACTTCTCACTGAGTCAAGAAGTCAGCGGGATCTACATAGGGACTCAGTGAGGGGTCAGTTGAGATCCGAAACCCCTTCATTTCATTAGGTATTTGTATAGGACACAGGGAAAGTAGGTTAGAGTCCTAGCGGCTCTTCGGAGAGATAACAAACAAGCAGAGCAGAATTTTCCAAGTCCAAAACAAGCGTACACGTCCGGTAAGTCCCTGCGCGGGCTGGATTATGTCTGCCGTCAGCACCCGAGAGGCATAGCTTGTAGGGTGTTGACATGTAGCGCCAAGAGACAAGTCGGCCCGGGTAGGGCAGGGAACTCGCCGAACGCGCCAAGGACAAGTCCGGCCGAGTCTGCGGGCCGGTACGCCGGATAGCCCGGGTGCCGTGACTAATGCCGTGGTGTGCCCGGGGAAGCTCTGGATATGGCGGTTATAGCACTTGATCTTCTTCAATGGTCTGTAGCCGGAAACTTTCTCGCAAGACATTTTCCTTTGGAGTGAAGTACTCTAAAAATTGTTTCGTCAATGGGGCCATCAAGTATAGCTGCTTTAAGGTAGTGACTCGGGTGACAGCCACATAAAATGACGAGGTCTGAGGAATTCGGCGAGTAGGATGTCGGAGCGGAGCGAGAATCATTTTGTGTACTGTGAGTCCTTGGCATTTTTCGGTTGTTAGAGAGTATGCAGGCACAACTGGAGCTTGTGAAATAGCCAACGAAAATGATCTGTTGCGTATAGCGACTCTGACCGCCGTTTCTTTCTTTTGCAGATCGGAACCACACCGGGAAGTAATGACGCAACAAATGGATGTGACGAATAATCCTTCAGGTGAACAAATACAATATCAGGCGGATGAGAATGCAAGTGTTCCTCAACACCATTTGACGTTGTAATTTGCACAACGTCATCCTCTGCTGCCGAGAAGGCAACAACCGTACCAATAGATCCATTTGCCAGTTTCAACAAAGGAGAAACATTTTTTGTGCACTGTACGGTTGACCCAATCGCGAGTTCCAAGATGATAGGCATCCCTTTCGTTTTGCCATCCCGAATGCAGTCGAGTGACTTCCGTTGGGTCTGCGTGAGTGGATATCGAGCCCTGGTCAAATCGATGCAGAGGGGCCTGAGCTTCTGCGTAGAAAGCTCGAATGGCCGATACATTGATCTCGACGCGTAGTGCATTTGATGTGACAATAATTGGACAATAACCTTTTAAAGTAGCACGGTCTGAGCCCCAATTCTCTTCATAAGCCACTTTGTCGACGAGATCAATGTCCTTTTGATCATAATTCCCAACGCGCCATTTATCCAGAATCGACCTTCACACTGGATCCCCTTGATGGCGCATATTTTCTGTCAGAATAACAACCCAATTCAAGGCTCTATAAGCGGTAATCCCCCGAATACGATCCAAGTACTCGGGAGTGTCCTTTTTGGGACGTCCACTAGAAGATAGAATTTCACCAGGAGAGAGAAATGCAGGTTGGCCTGCGACCGGTAGCTGCTGCAACCAGTCCCCAACCAAGAGAACGTGGATCCCACCTAATAATTTGTCTGGACAATTTAGCAGTATGCGCAGTGTTGCATCTACTTTACCGAGAATACCGACGTCACACGTTGATATTTCGTCTAGAATGAGCAGCTTCACCTTTGCGAACCGCTCCTTCTGTGCTGTCGTCGGAGTCCATCGCTTGTGTTTATTGATGGACCACCCAAAAAGCTTGTGAATGGTTTGCCCATTGACTGCTTGAGCAGCAACGCCTTGATAGGCAGCTGTTACCACTGCATCTGATGATTTCCACTTATCTGCAAGACTCTGAATCAAACCAATAACTCGACGCTTACCAGCACCAGGAAGCCCTCCGAGAAAGCCAATAGTTTGCTTCTCCGGACCGTGGCCAACGAGGCAAGACGTTAACAAATCAGTTCCAATCTTGGCGAACATTTTGTTCTGTTTTTCATTCAGTTGAAAGCCGACGACACGTTTTGAACCGAGGGAAAATCCTGCAATTCTGCAGGGTTTGAGTGGTGAGTTGTAGGCTCCGATTGCGTAGGGTGCTCAATATTTTTAACGGCGATCTGAAG
Organism: Phytophthora cinnamomi; assembly: GCF_018691715.1. Lineage (NCBI taxonomy): Eukaryota > Oomycota > Peronosporomycetes > Peronosporales > Peronosporaceae > Phytophthora > Phytophthora cinnamomi. The sequence goes on from NW_027151037.1 coordinate 779,977, forward strand.
TAATTTGACACGAGTAGGCAAATCTGGGTATATGTCCAGTAATGACGGATTGGATGGAGTCACTATCGCAAAACTCTCTGCGGTGGCTTCACTGCGCATACTCTTCTCTACATCGTCAATACTCATCGTGAAATTTCCAATCGGAAGTTAAGAATTTATGGTAGAAAATGCGGCAAGCCTCGAACAAATATTTGTCTTCTCCAACATGTCAATATTTTTCGTAGGTTGAATCGGTGCGTTCACAAATTCATCAGATAGATTGTACTCCTCGTTCTCAGCTTGATTATCCTCATCACTGTCGAGCATATCTTGAACGGATCCATCTTCAAGTTCATCGTCGTCATCTTGACAACGGAAGTAGCGGTCGACATCAGGATCATTTTGTGTTGTCAATAGTTCTCGCGAAGCGTAGTAATCTGTGTTGTGCTTCACGAAGGTATACGCTGTAGGTGGTGCCTCCGTTTCAAACCATCTCTGAAAAAAATCATCAAAGCTTGTCCCTTTTTTTTTCAAAATCCTTAGCACTCCGAAACGGACGAAAGAGGGCCATCAATGATTGTTGGTATCGAAGCAGCTCGTCAATCGATAAATCTGAACGCCGAATGTCAGGAAGACGCTTGTGGCAAACAGTGACAATTTTTTTGGCTGGCAGTCCGAAATGCGAGTGTGATTCGTACAGCGCGTGACTGTCCATGAAGCGCTTTCCCGTTTTACTTTTCTTTTCGCTCCCAGTGAGCAACAAAAGACATCAGATCCAAATCTTCCAGCGTAGTTGGGCGATAAATGTAATCAAACCAAACACTGGATGGCTTGAAAACCCGTCCACTACCGTCACCCTCAAGTGTAACGTCCAATTGCTCACGCTGCTGAAGTAACACTCGCAATATAGTCACCAGATGTAGCTTCACAAACGAGTGCGACGAGTACATCGCGGATTCGTTGATTATATACAAACACGCCATGGGGGCCGAGACTTCATGCGGGTTGGTCAGTGTACAGCACATTGATTGGACGCGTCGACGACCAAGCGCAATCGGATCGTCGGAATCTTGAAGAAGGCGTTCACTGGCCTTATCAAATGCATGAAGATGGAGCGCCCAAGGGTTTTCGATATCTTGCTGTGGTTTGGTGGAATATTTAATGGTATAATATGCTTTTTCGGGTCCTGTACTTATACAGCGAACGAGATGTGAGTACAATGACAAATTCATTCGCAGCAGCAAAACGCACCTTCACCAGCGTTCAGGAATTTTATATCGTGATTGCATTTGAAAAGTGCGTCGATCACGGGTACGTATGTGTTGATATACTCGTCTCCCGGACAGCGCTTAGTCTCAATTCGGTTATCATCTGTCCATTTCGTCTGGGGACACGTCTGTTTTGGCATGAACATTCGACAAACATCTCCACGGGGTGTTCGCTTCGTCGTTTTGAAGCAAGAACGAGAATGAAACCAATGGTGGTGTTGATAGAACTCCAGTGCATGAGCAGTAGTAATTGCTTCGACTGAGGATAAATTCGATACCCTTGATAGAGGCTGCGAGCTAGCAATGCGGCGGAAAGTGTTTTCGTTTTCGCTGCTTGGTGCGTTTGTATACTGTTGCTCTAGTCGTTGAGCGTGTTTCGAAATTAATTCACTTCCCCCGAACGTCTGCCCGCACTGCTCGCACGCAGTCATAGCCGGTCTCCAGGCTCCGGGACAAGGTGTTTTAAACGCCTTGCGATGAATTTCTAGTGGTGAAATGGTGCCAAGTCCACACGATGGGCACGAACTAATGTCGAGAGGGACATTCGAAGAAGCAATAGCGTCTACATACTTGACCATGGCTGCGCGAAATCGATCCAAGGAGCACATCCGGTAATAATCGTCAACAGTAGACGGCATACCATCCGCCCAAATAAGCATATGTGTGTGAAGCGAGCCTGTCGAGTTCTGCGACTCGGTCGCCGCATAGAAAGCCTTAGTCAGCCGAAAAACTATTACGAGTATAGCAAGGGAGACTCAGCTGAGTACCGATGAACCAGACCACGCCGCGACGATGAGACTGCACTCCGGTGAGCGCATGGAGTGGTGGTCGACGAGAAAGTACGATCGCCGAGATCGTATGCGTGCCCTAGTGATGGGTGCGGTGAATGACAAGCGAACCCAGATTTTGCTTGACACTGGGCCAAACGTCTCGGCGGTCACGGAGGCCTTCGCTTGGACGTTACGATTGAAACGAATTACAAGCAACGACACGCAGATTAACGTGCAAAGTGTCAACAAGGGCAAACCGAGTACGACGGCCCGAGCCATGGTGAAGATGACTCTCGGCTGGCAACTGGTCTATGAATTTGAAATCTGGATTACGCCACACTATACTGGCGTTGATGTGATCCTCGGGACTGCCTTTATGATCCCAGCCGGTGTGCGGCTGAATTTGTTCAACTCGACTGCGAAATTGCCGAACGAAGTGGCCATACCACTCCAGTCGCCGAGTTGGATGAGTCACCCTATGAGAGCCGAGTGAGCGTCGGCCCAGCTGAGTCGATGAGTATTCAGCCGCGGCTGGTCGCTGAGTTCGCCCTGAGGCTCAGGCAGCCGAGTTCCAATACCCACGAGCTATGGGTGCCGAGAGCAAAAGATTGGATAGCCACGGTTGTTCACGGTTCACGGAATAAACCTACCAAAGTTCTCATGACGAATGTGAGTGAGAAGCTGGTATGGTTCCCCGCCCACTTCTCCGTGATCATTTGGATGCCGCGTGGAGAGCTACCCCCGGACGACGGGTATGCCCGGTTGAACTCGGCGAAGTATCGCGACTGGCAGGTTCTCGCGTATGAAGCTGCGATGGACCAGGACTTACTGAAGAAGGAGCAGAGTCTATATAACGAGTGGCTAACCAAGCAGCCATTGGCTGTAGAGAAGAAAGCGTACCCGCCGCCGAGTGGAGTGATGAAGCGGAGTCCGCGCCGACTTCGTGACGGAGGAGCCGAGTTAACTTGCTCTCAGCGCCACGAGTTGCTGGAACAGTCCGTCCCAGCAGTAGTCGGGTTTACTTGCGCCGGTGGCCTCACAGTCGAGTCGGCGGAGCCAACGAAGTCGGCAGCGTCAGGAGCTGACTCAATAGGGTCAGTCAAAATGGCCGCGGTGGCTACATCGAACCCTTAGCCGAGGCGGCGGGTTCGAATTAACGGTGCAGACAAATCGGCTGAGATTGATACGACATTGCGCCAACTTAGCCGAGTTCATGAGGCAGGAGAAGTGGTCGCAGAGATCCAACAGGCGCATGACACGACCACTCAGCTGAACGCCGAGTTCAAAGATAACGACAACTCGGCTGGGGCAATCACGGGCAATCCACCCGCTGACAGGACCGAAGTGACCTCCAAGCCGCTCACAGGGAACACGGAGTCACGGTGTGCTCATATTCCTCGCAATTTCGAGGGGTTTGTGCTATCATTTGACGGATCAGCTAAGACCATGGCAAAAGGAGGCTACGGTAGCTGTTCATGGATTGTGTGGCGCTTACCGGCTTGGGACATTGAGATCGCTGCGAGTGCGTACCTATCGTCAACTACAGGGAATATCGCCGAGTACATCGGCATGAACAATGGTGTCATGGCGGCACTGTCCCGGGGAGTCGCCAACTTGATAATCGTCGCCGACTCCCGGCTTGTAATCCAGCAAACCATGGGGGCGATGGCTTGTAAGGAGGAAGAGTCGCAAATTGAGCTGGTGCGTCGCAAGAATTTGACGAAAAAGCTGAGTTCGGTTCGCTATGTGCATGTAGTGCGTTACTACAACGCAGCCGCCGACTCCCTCGCATCAGAAGCCCTGGAGACCATGGCGGGTCGTGTAATTCTTAGCCGGGAGCGAAAAGCCGAGTTGAAGAAGCTAAACCGAATCGCCGAGGTCATCTACAGAGCAACTCCGGAGAATCCAACCCCCACGGCTCGGCAGATCGCGTCAGCGCGAAGCCGAAGAACCAAACTCGCCGAGTTCACTTTGGAGATGGTTATCAAGAAGGCTCCAGAGAGAACTTCATGAAATCAGAACAAACGAAGTCAATGTCAGCCGAGTACGAAACTTTGTCTACCTTGCCGAGCTTCATCCCGCAGAGCTCCAATAAGTATAGCAATCGCGAGTCGAAAAATGCTCCAGCACAAATTCACCGTGCCGAGGTCCAAGTTGAAGCCGAAGTCGACGATAATTGCTTCCCGGATTCAGCTGGCACCGCCTCAGCAACAACACAAGCTGAGCGACGACGAGGGACGGCTGAGTTCGCAGCGGAGATGTTGAAGTGTGTCAACTCGAAGGTGCGACCCGAAGACGAACTCAACGACCTCAGTCCCCGCCGAGTAGCCGACGCCCAGCGAGAATTCCCCCTGAAAGAGGGCCCAATAGCTGAGAAAACTCAGCGCGCCGAGAAACCCGAAGCTCGGCTGGGCAGGATGAAATGTGAAGCCCAGAGGGACTCAACTGACACGGCTACGCCGATTAAATGTCCACCCGCCGAGTCTACACGGTACCTATTTAAGGAAGGAAGCCACGTCTGGTTGACTATGAAACTCATAAAGCCTCGCGTGAAGACGAAGTTGGTTCGTCACTGGCGTAGACCGTTTGGCGTGAAGAAGTCGGTCGACGAGCACTACAAGAAACGTGAAACTCGTCTGCAATTGGTGCAGGTTGCAGACGAGAGCTAAGTTACTGCACCACATGTTGACCACCGCCGAGTGATAAACAGGCTCGGCGGAATGGAATTGCTACTGTTGAAATTGCATGGAATATACTGAAGAAATGGCGGAGCACGGGCTCAGCATATGGGCCACTTACAAGTAAATCGCCACTCAGCTGAGGTGTGTCGGAGCTCAGCTGGCTTTCAGATCAAGTCGCGCTGACTCGAACCCAAGCTCAGCCGAGTCCAACTTCGCCTGGGGCATGTCAACGTTGACATCAGCCGTGCTTCGCCGAGTGCAGCTTTCACCGAGGTCAAGCCCAGCAGAGTCCAATTTCGACTGGGGCATATCGACTATCTGCAACAGATGAAAAGTGAAAACCGTCTGCGAATGGTGCAAGGTGCAGATGAAGGTTAAAGGTTATTGCACCAAAATGATGATTCACCGACTCGGCGAAGACTACCAGGCCGAGTCGAGCGGAAGAAAGCTACTGCGTCAAGCTGCATACATTATATGAGTTACGAAATGGAGTTGTTGAGGAAACTAACCGTACCAAGCTAAGCTTGCATCCCGACGGGCGGTGTGCAGCGGCTCAGCTTAGTCTGACAAGGGCGAGCTCAGTCAACAAGCACGCCGACTTCCGAAGTCTACTGGAAGACCTGAGGCTTCGACGACGTCGCCGAGTCAACTCGGCTGGAGTCAGCTAAGGTCGAACTCAGCTGACAAGCGAACTTCCGAAGCCGGTTGGAGTACCGGGCCCTCGCCGAGTTCACCATCACCTCCTGAATGACCTAGAGCACGACACCACCATAATCAGCTACACCCAAGGTGACTAGCACAAATATCAGACTCTTACCTGGCCAATGGAGTACAAGCAGCACCTCAGCCAGTCGGCTTGGGCCCGCTCAGCAATGACGATGAGCCAGACTTCCACAGGGCCAATCTCGCTGACTTGATGAGCTCGCCGACGGCCATCACCTTGGTCGGGACGACCGTCTTCTGCGGGGCCCCCAACTGACTTCATCTCGCCCAGTCCCGGTCGTCGTGGAGCAGGGCGGAGTCGGTGACCGAGCGCTAACTTGGCTGGACGGCTGGGTTTGGTTCCAGCGGTTGAAACATCTGTACGCGCACAGACACAGCGGAACACCAAGACCACATGTTAGTCAAGGTGTGTGCCAACGGACAAGTCACGAGGAAGCCTCACCTTACCGGGACGAAGTCGTCGAGGTCGCCTTCGCTTTCGATTTTGGGAATTGGAGTGGCTTTGACTGGACCGGACAACCTCATGTGGGACACACCATATGGGCCACGTCACTCACCATTCCGGCTCGTAACGTGACCGGGGCAGTTGTGGTGTAGTGCCACACCAAAATACGGTTACTGGCGTGTGACCCGACACCGGCTTCCGGTGGCAGCAGCCTAGGCCAGTGAAGGCGTTGCAGAATGAGAGCGGTCGGGTGTCTCAGCGTCAGATCGGCTACGGTACTATCAAGGTGTCTCAGAGTGAGAGCGGTTTGACATGTAGCGCCAAGAGACAAGTCGGCCCGGGTAGGGCAAGGAACTCGCCGAACGCGCCAAGGACAAGTCCGGCCGAGTCTGCGGGCCGGTACGCCGGATAGCCTGGTGCCGTGACGTTTCTAGCCGAGAAGCCTTTGCTCTCGGTGGCCCGTAAAAGTGCTCGCGTGCCGTCGCCCATCCTTTGGTGGACGGCACGGGTTTGAGGAACGGGAGTAAGTGAGCTCAGCTGACTTCCGGGGAAACGACTGGCTTGGTTGCCTGGTCTCGGCGAGGACCGCCACCGCTGTCTCGGAAGGGCCGGACTGCTGGGGACAACTAGCGCAGGCCAATAAGCGCCGACTAGCTCGGTGATTGTTGTGTCTGTGTGTAAGGACTAATTTGTGCGTTCTGCTACACCACATCACCCCCCGGGGCGCAGTCGTCTTCTTTGAGCTGGTACAGCGCCACGCCATAGACAGCGACGTCTTGGATGAAGCGGCTGTAATAATTCAGTGCACCTAGGAAAGACTGCATCCTCTTCTTCGTTCATGGGAAGGACAGCTTGGTAATCGCATCTAGCTTCTTCGGGTCGGGTCGAATGCCATCTTTCGATACTTCATGAGACAGGAAGTCGACACGCCCTTGCACGAAAATACTCTTGGTAAAGCTGACGCTGATCCGACATTCTTCAAAACGACTGTGGAGTCGATCCAGCGTCGCCAAGCAAATGTCGAAGTCTTCGCCACCGAAGCAGATGTCGTCCACAGAGGATAGCTGGTCGAACACAGGCACCAGCGACGACTCATCGGCTTCGTAGGTCGTATACATATCGGCTTCGGGGCTGCTAATGAGCCAAGTAATGGGTTCAGCCGTCTCTGAGTCATTGTGGGCGGCTGCAAACTTGGTTCGAGTCGTCGCTGTACTGCCTGGTAGGCGAGTTGACGTCTCGAGTCATCTGCAGTGTTCTGCCGAGTCTTCGACGGCTTTCATCTTTGCTACAAAGGCATCCCAGCAGCCCTTCGGAAGCTCAAGTCCCCATAACGCGTTGTCTATCCTCCGTTGGCAGATCATCGGTTCATTCTTGAGGCCGAAAGCATTCGTAGTCACTCGAAATGCCAGTAGTAATATACTGGTAGGTTTGAGGTAAAAAATATCAATTACCCAAAAACGTACCCGAAAGCCTCATCTCCCCATAAATAACGAAAGAAATAATTTTAACTAAACCACCTCTCGATACCCTTTCGCGTAAAGGAGTATTCTCAAATTTTAATAACAACTAAAAGTAGGATCTAAGCACTCTGATGCGAAGCATGGAGTTTACAATAGAAAATCGATTGATCCTGATAGAAGAATATATAAAGTATAATAACCACATATATACGATCAACCGATCCAACCAACCTACCATAACAATAATGACTTTCAATAATAATGCCGAGCAAACTGTCAGAAAACTAGTTGGGAAGGAGATTGATAACTACAAATTATCCAGTGAAGAATTTGACAACCTGTTGGAAGGAGAGGAAGATGAGTTTGAAGATGAAGTCGAAGATCGAGCAGCGGTAGCTATCGGCTGTGATGTTTGGAAACTCAACTTTTACGAATGCAATGGCTATAACAATATTCAAAACCTCACAGCGTTCGTAGTATTTGAGAACTACAGCTATGATTTTCTTGGTCATGTCGATATTGTTTCTGAAGCGATTAGCTATTTACAAAAGTATGCTCGATCTATGATTAAATACATTGATAATGGTATCTGTGCGCAACTATTAACAGTATTCTTTAAGCTGTGTAGAAATGAATACGCCATTGAAATGATTGGCTATGCAATTACCGATGAGACGATGTACATGAATGCTTTCGACAGAGATACATACGAAGGAGATCTATACCATGAACTCGGAATGTTCCTGGATCATAATAATTACTTTCAGACACCACCCGAGAAGCGATACATCAACGAAAAGGCTGTATAAATTCTGAATTAATTTTTTTTTCTAAAAAAAAAATAAGAGGCTATGTATATAGATACCCACACATATAACATGACGATCGAACTATCTTTCGGAAAATACAAAGACCAGTCCATTGAGGATGTATTCAAGACTGATCCTGGATACTGTCGTTAGGTTCACAACCAACCCAGTCTCAACGTCAGTGAGGATATGAAGGTTTTCCTTCACTCAAGATTTCTAAACAACGATAACTCGTATATGATGACTTGGAGGAAATACAAAGGAAATAGTCTAAAGCAGATCAGTCGAATTGATCCAGGATATCTCGATTGGCTACGAAAGAATCAATACGTAATTGAGAAGTACCCCAAGTTACTCAAGGAACTGAACTAAAAAAGAGAGTTTTTTTAGGAATGACATGGTATCGACAACCTAAGCATATAGTTCCAACTTCCGGCAACTAAACCAGCAGAGGCGGAGCCAGGAACAAAGGCTCCACGTCCGAATTGGTTGGCAATGATGAGGCGAGGCCGATGAAACCTTGATCGCCCAGGGGTGTTTTGTATAGCGTAGTCGAGGAAAATACTGGGAGTCAACAGAAGAAGAATACAATCCAGAGTGCCGCAAAGCAAACCCTGAATTTCACTCCTCCTTGTTTGGCGTGAGTACCTTGCGTAATCCCTGTCGGCTCGTTTATCTTCGACGGAACGGCACTTCACCGGAGTTGTAAATGTAGCTTTTGAAGAAGCGCTGCGGTGCACGTCTAATCCAGAACGCGTCCTCGATGCTGAAGGCAACCCAGAATTTCAAATCACCCGAACCCAGAATATCACGAATTCAGGATCCAGGATTTCACTTCCACTCTGGGTGAAGCTTGGAACTCAGAAGGCACCTTACCCAAGTGCTCTCTTAGTCCGATAACCAACAAATACAGAGTATACAACACTACAACTAGCCGTCACTTATTCTTTTGGACCCTCGGACGGTGGGTCACTCACACACTAGGCTTACTCGAGTCTGAAATCCAGGCGCCTAGCTTGCCTGAATACTCGCCAATACGCGCACCACCCTCAATTAAGAGGGAATATACAATCACTATCAGTTAACCTTCCCGTCACACGCAGCAGTCAATACAATATCCTGGAGGCGACTACTTAGCACTCCAGAACACAACCGGGAACACGAAATGGGCTACCACGAGCACAGCAAGTGACCCAACTAGGATATGAAATAGATGGATCACCCCAGGAAGCACAAGGCGTCTCTGGTCACCACCTAACTGGACTTAGAGTAGGTGGAGCTCACACAGACGACTCGTCCTTGTAGTCGATGTGCCCTTAATGTCCCGCGGTCGTAGTATCGGGTCCTCCGGATTTCCGTCGGCAGGTTTGGCCGAAGCCACTTGCGCGTTACAGGGAAAATTGAACTCTGTTTTGGTTATCGATTACACTATCACTTCTCTCTTCTGCACTCTTCTTCGGGCAAATGTCTTCGGTTCACTATGCTCCGGGTTGAATATCTTGGCTTCAGTTTACCTTGGATTCAGAGGTCCTGACTAGTGACGACTTGGTCGTCGCACCTTTGTCGTGGGTTAACAAATGACTTGGTTTCACCATGCAGCGAATTCGTTGTCTTGGTTACAGTATAGTGCGAGCACTCTCCTTCTTCTCTTCGAAAAAGTCGAGTCGACAGGTCTTAGTGGATTCTCGACTGTTCTTCAAGCCACACATCACTTGATTGCAAACTGGCCTCAAACTGACCCCAAACTTGCTTCGCATTCACACTCAGGATTCCACTTGGTATCTTGGGTGATTCTTGGAATCTTGGCGTAACTTGGTGATTCTTGGCGTAACTTGGTGAATCTTGGATGTCGGCTTGGGAGATACTTGGTTTTAGTATAGGGCGTCTGGATTCACGGTCTAATCCCAGGATTCCATCTTGAAATCCTTGGGCACTTGTCTTCACACAAGTGAATCTTGGGTTTCCGTGGTGCACTCTGGGTGCAAACTCTTCTTCATCACAGACTAGCGTATATCTCCACAAACATCAACTTGTACGGCTTCCAGCGCGTGCTCATGGTGGTGGTAGTGGGTGTTTCTTGATCCATCTTGTCGCTCTGGACCACAGCAAGACGAGGTGTACTCTGGGATACGTTCTCCAGAGACACTTTCCGCCAGCCTTTAGGCACTCGTCGTAAGGGAAAGTCCGGTGGCTGGACTGAATGCACTTGTTGAATCCTGGGTGTGCACGCCCAGGATTTCACACTTCCAGCCTGTTGGGCCCATCTGCGGTCAGGCGCAGGATTCCTTCCACAAGAACACGCCCCATCCCTGTCGCCACTCATGTCACACGGGTACGGCCGCGCCGCATCTTCTCTCTCTCCACCAATCACAACTCAACATAGACTCCAAGTCAAACCAGTGACGGTTCGTCGTCAGCGAAAATCTGGGGACGCTATGTGTCAACCGCCCCTCCTGGTCCAAGTCCATCATAGAGGAAAATACTCTGAACTGGTGAACCATGGCCAGGCCACTTTCACACAAGGCGCGCCGCAGCGTAGAGCTCGACACGGCCGTTGCACTCTGTCGGCTTCCAGGATTTCAATCACTTCTGCACCCTGTCTCCCCAACGGTTGGTTGTCAGAACCCATCTTCAAGGTACTTTTCCCGAAAGCACAAAATCACTCGCGCGATGCGAGGTCACATCGCCATTTCACAGCTCGTCACCATGACGGAGAGCGCCCCTGCAGCGACGCCAGCGCCCGGCGCGGCGCCTTCAGCTGACGCGGAAGCTCCGGCGCAGCAGCGCGAGGGCAGCGCATCCGCGGCCATCTCCAACACTCCAGCCGTCGACGGCAACACTCCAGCGGGTGACATGGCGCCCGACAACCCTTCAGAGGGCGGTTCGGCACCCAGCGACACCTCGGCGCACGCTCCACCGGCGCAGCTGCCGACTTCTTCGGATGGCCAAGGTGCGCAGCCCGATCGCGAGGCTGGCAGAGGCGGCGAAGGCGATCCGACGAGCGCAAGCAGCGAAAGCCTCGATCAAGGGCGTCCAAACTCCAGCGCGCAAGAAATAGCCGAGGAGGTGGCAGCTGACATTCCAGCTGACATTCGCGCGATAATCGCACGGGCGCCTGCGTACGACGTCCCGCGCCACGCGACCATCGACGACATTCACCGGCTCCTCTACAGCGGTCTGATCAAGTACGAGGAGGTCCACCAGCCCGCGTTCCTGCGACCTGGGCTGCCGCCCCATTGGAAGCTCCCCTCACCTCCGGATCCAGAGGGTCACGCGTATCTCGTGGGTGTACCGGCTTCCATCAGCGACGTTCCCAATGGATCTTACACCATGGACGGCTATGGCGGGACCACGACTCTGGTTGGCTTCGAGGATTTCTCGGATGACGATCTCGTGGAATTGAAACAGCTCTGCGACGCGGACACTAGCAATGGCGTGCTGCGTGCGCGGCGTGTGGCGCTTTCTGCGTACGATCTGGACGGAGTCCTGAATTCCATTGGCTCTCGTCGTGAATTCGCTTCCATTCTGAGGCACCTCCATAGCTCGCGGCTGGCCGAGCGCGTGTTCAAGACAACTGGATTCCTGCGTCGTGTCCTGGGTCGCCATCGCCGACTCCGCACGCAAGGTGAAGCCCAAGGGTCGTCTGCCATCCAGGATGTCATCGCTGCTCAAAACAAGTGCGAGGAACTCAAGCACGAGTGGGAGTTCAGATGAGACTTCTGGCACCGCGAGCTTGAGGAGGCTCTGAGAAAGACGGCGGACCTTGAAACCCAGCACCAGATAGAGCTCCAGACTCAGAAGGCAAATACCAAGACGAGATTGATGCTTTGGAAACTGAGCGAGCTTCGCTGAAGGCCCGGCTCGAGGACGCAGAAACACAAGCGCGAATCCTTGAAGCACGGCTCGAAAATGCCACTCTGGACCCCTGGAAGTTCTCCGACTTCGAACACACAGACTTCACGGGAAATTGGGAACGTCTCCACGATTTGTTCAAGCTCTGCATCAAGGACTCCTGCATCCTGGGACACAGTCATCAGCGTCACCGCGATGGACAAGCGCAAGGCTCCAGTATCTCCGTATCCAGAACAAAGCAAACGACTGCCTCCGTCTGCTGGGCCAGGACACCGAAACGCCCAGACACCCTGGATCTCACCGGTTCCGAAAGCAAGCCCAAAGGGAAAGCGAACTCCAGCAGCAATGCGAATTCTGAAAACAAAACACAAAACTCCAAGATAAGGCAAAGCTCCAGGAAGTCACAAGCGTCGGAGTCAGCACAGGATTCCAAGCGTCACAAGGTGCAGCGTCGCCCCACGGATCACAAGCCTAGCCTCGACTCGGTTCGACGTGCCGGCGAGAAAACTACCATCTCGAAGGAGGCTGCGCGCATGATTCTTCCTGGGGGCGTCGTCTGGAAAGAGGTTCGTCCTGACGTTCGCCAAACCATGCTCGCAGGGATCAAGTACGACGCAGCCATGGATTGGGTCGGCAGCGATCGCGCTGCACATGGGCATTTTCGGCAGCCACAACTGGTCTAGATGCAGGTGAGCATGATGTACTGGCGGCGTCTGAATTCGACACCCTGGGCCAAGTACGTGCCTGAGGCATACTACGCAATAGCTGACGACCGCTAGGACCGACGTCTACAACGGAACGAAGTCCCAGCATCATGGGGTGGCTAGATGATCACATTGTGTACGACGACGAAGATACAGATTCCTCGGAAGATGACCTAGAGAATGACCCTGACTACCAGCCTCCAGTGGACAGCCCAGGTGGCGGTCCGCTCAGCAGCAGCAGCTCTGAGGAAGATGGCGAAGGCGAGGAAGGGCAAGGCGACGCAGAGGGTGAGTCGAATATGGATGACGAACCGCCGGCTCCAAAACCCATGTGTCCGGTCAAGCGCAGTCGTTCCGCCGACGACAACTCCACTGTTGTTCCCAACAAGCCCGCGAAACGCCAGTGACAGAATGCCTCCTCAGGACGTCAGGATTCCAGTGAACCTCGTGGAACTCAGGGTACGCCCGCGAAGTCTCGCTCCAGAAATACTTCGGTGTTAGCGAGCAAGGCATATGACGATTTGACGGTCGAAGAGCTGATGTCAGTGAAGTTCCTGGTGATGGCGACTCTTCCTGGCGCATTCACGGTGTCTTAGTGCAGTATGCAAGCTCTTCCAAGAACTCCTCGTGTCAGACTCCTGGATTCCCAGAGTATGAGATCCACAAGTATGCTTACGACCTTGTCCACGCGCGTTGGGATCGAGACGCGTATCAGAAAATCCTGGATTCTAAGCCCTGGGAGACTATGTTCGACGGCCGCATCCACGTCCTCTATTTTCATGAGTGGAATGATCTTGATGCTGGAGCTCACAAGTTGCTGAACGAGTTCGTGGGACACATGCGCAAGCATGGCCAAGCCTTTTGGGAGCGGGGACACTGGGTGCCAATTCCTCAGGAGAATTCCAAGGATATCCGATTCCACTCTGAGCGCTGTACTCGTCGCAACTCGCTTCGGCGCCAGCACAAGGCACTTGTCGATCGCGCGTTCAATGCTCCAGGATTCCCGTCTTCTCTCTTGTATGAACCGGGCTTGTGGAAAATACCGGACAAGTGTTGACACTGGATCTGGGAGGACCCTCATGTCGAAGACCTGGGCGGTCCCCGATGCACTGACCTGGATATCCAGCTTGCGGAGGTTGATTTCCACGAGCCGGCCCGCGTACAGTGGTACGCGGCCAATGATGATGAGTGGCTCCAGTACGTGCCATCGGACGTCCGAGGCCGTATTCGCCCCCTTGACGTTCGCAAGCGCAACTTAGTGTCTCCGAAGTATCCCCGACGGGCCCTGCTGCTGAAATCCTGGGCGTGACGCGTGGCTTTCCCATTGTCATAGGTTAACTTCCCACAAAATCAAGGATTTTCATTTGCATGTCATCATGGCCTTCATTTTCCCTCGTTGCTCACTTGTCCCTTTGTGATTATCCACAGCACGTCCCGCACTTTATGCTCCCCTGATCACTCCTTCCTCATGGCTTTGCACGGGCACTTGCCCTGGGCGATATCGCTTCGTCCATTCTGCCGATGCCTCAGTGCCATCAGTCGTAGCACTTCCTTTTCGTTATCATATCAAAAATTAAAAATCACATTCCTGTTTCCAATATTCACACAGTCCATCGATCTTCATCCAATATTTCAGGCCATCAGAACTTGCCACATCCTAAATTTTACCTTGAATCCTGGGTTCTTCACATGCCATGGGTATTAAATCCCTGGGTGATCATCTACGGCTTGCATTGCTTGGAAACTGGCTCGCGCTCTCGCACTTTGATTGAACTCGTAGAGCAGAGCGCCACAATTCAGCCTAGTCACAGGGAGCCACTCCGTCTCATCATAGCCTTTCCACTTGACAAGGTATTCGCGGGTACGTCTTGACGACCTAGTCCTCTTGGTCCAGCGCAAATCCAGAATCCGTTCGACTTCATATTCGTCATTCTGGACATCAGGTTCCCAGCTGTCTTCGGGCAGTAACGCAGCATCGAAATCGTCATCCTCGTCCACGTCAATCTCCACGGTTGGTCGTTTTGGGAACAGAGCCCTTGGCTTCAGCCGACTCATGTGGACCCATGGGTTCACACGATATCCTGTATCCTCCACTTTGAGCTTCACACGGAATTTATCGTGGATCTCCAGGATTCGAAAAGGGCCATGCCACATATGAGCCAGCTTGCGACTGAGGCCCGGTTGCACTTTGGGTATGTATAACCAGACTGCATCCCCGGCCTCAAATCCTGACTTGAGACGGTCTGACAATTCTCGCCACTTCCTGGTCTGCTCAGCACAACGCGCACGTTTGACCTTTTTCTGGAGGTCATCCGCACATGCTTGCGCATAACTGTAGTCACGCAGCAATTTCCTGCGCCACTCATACGCTTGTCGCTCTTGGATGCTGGATGGTTTGGGTCCCAACATAGCCGACACAGTGCCGTGTGGGTCCCAGCCATGCACTAAAAAGAAAGAAGTATCCAGACGCGTGGCGTCGAAAGACGTGTTCAAGGCGAACATCAGGCGTTATGCGTGGTCGTCCCAGTCACTCTGGTCTGCTTCGGCGATGTACGCTCGGATGCTGCGCACCACAGTCTGCACAGACCGTTCTTGTTGCCCATTCGCATGGGGATGGTACGCCAACGTCGCCCGCTGCTTGCTGCCCAGAAGGTAACGGAAGCGTGTGAACACCTCGCTCATGAATCTTGGATCTTGGTCGTGTCGCAGCATTGAACTAGCTCCAGCCCCCTGAATACCTGCTCTTCATACGCTTCCGCCACGTCTTGCGCCATCGTCGAACTCATTGGCTTACACATGACGAATCCTGAGAAAGCATCCTGGAACAAGAGCAAGAACGTATTTCCACGGTCCGACTTCGGTAGATACGTCACAAAATCCATGGACACGACTTCCAGGGGGTGCCTAGGCTCAATATTTCCTGGGGACGGTCCGTGATTTGGTGGACGCCCCTTGCCGCTGGCACAATCCACACACTCCTTGACGAAAACCTCCACATCAGCGTACATGCCGGACCAGTAGAACTCAGAACGCAGTTTCTCATACGTCTTTGTATTACCTTGGTGGCCACCTTGGAAGTCTTCGTGCGCGTAGTGCAGGATGTCAGGCCGTAAAACCCTTGGCACAACGAGCCTGAGTTCGTCGGTCATGTCCCTGGGGACGATCCCTGGTAGAGCGACTCAAGGGATACAGGATCTCTCGAGAATCTAGAACGAAATCATCAGCAACTTTTCATGATTTCGAACGTTTCCTTGGCTCTGGACAAGTCTCGCCTGGATTTCACCTGATCTTCCGTTAACTCATACAGGACGGTAGCGATTACGGGGAGGTCTTCGATGAACGTATTGTAATAGTTCAGACTTCCCAGGAAGCTCTGCACCCCCTTGAGTGTTGACGGGAAAGGTAAACCCTGGACTCCCTTGGCAATCTTGGGTGTCGCCCGAATTCCTTCGGCACTAATTTCGTGCGAAAGGTACGGGATAGACAACTTTCCAAATTTGCTCTTAGGAAGGCTTACGGAGATATTCCAGTAGCGCAAGCGGAAGAGCAGGGTGTTCAAATCCAGGCACAACTGCTCCCACGTGGGCGCACCATGGGCAATGTCGTCGATATACGAGCTTCGACCAAGTACTGGACCCATTTGGGGTGGTGCCGGGATATTACGCTGAAACACCGTCATCTCGTCCGTCAGATCCGGACGGTCAAGCGTCGTTCGGCTGAAATGCTGGGTTCACCTGAGTTCAATCCCAGGAAATCCAGGACATCTTGGTCGACTTCTGCTTCCTCTTCCGGCGAGAGTCTTACAAAGCCCCACAAGCAGTTGTTGAGTACTGCCTGGTAGATTAGGGGTGCATTTTTCAAGCCGAACGGCATTTGAATCCACTGGTAGTGACCCATAGGTCAGATGAACGCAGAGATTAACTTAGCTCGCTCTGTCATTCTGACAGCCCAAAATCCACTCGCCATATCCAGTCTCATAAACCACATTGCGGACTCAAATCCAATCAGTAGGTCGTCGATGAGCGGCAACGGGTAATGGGACAGCTTGATGAATCCGTTGACCACGCGATAATCGATACACACCCGGATGTCAACGCCATTTTTCTTCAGGACTATGTCAATCGGAGAAGCCCAAGCCGACGTCGATATCTCAATCAGCCCAGTCTCCAGGAGTTTCTTCAGAAGTTCAAACACCTTCATCAAGAGGTTAGGTGCAATAGACCTTGGGCGCTGGGCAACAGGTTTAGCGTTGCCAACATCCAGGTCGCAGACCACGCCCCTGACCGGCGCGGGTGCCGCGTTACCGTCACCCAGGAAGATTTTCCGATGATACTACAGGATTCGTTTCAATTGTGCGTCCATTTCAGGCGTCGTTTTCCCAGGAACTCCGACGTCAGCCTCCTCGATCTTGCACTCGGGTGCCAGGTCCTGCAACTCAGGGAGCATAACCAACTGGTCTCGCAGCTGCGAGAGCAGCTCACTGCCTTCACGCATGTACACCGCGGGTTCATAGTCGAGATCCTCGGTGGTAACCCTCACGCAACGGTCGTACTCCTGCTTCAACTTCTCGAGCGGGGTTCCTGGCATGCCAGAGATCGGGATATCCCGGTATTCATCCAGAGGCTGCAGCGGATCGTCGTCATCATCGGGTACATCCAGGATTTCCTTAGACACACCGGGATCCCGGCCGGTAAATTCAGGGTCGTCTTCACTACCAGTTGTCACCACAATGCCCTCTCCAGCGGTCTCCGCCTCACTTGGCCTTGCTTCGGCTTCTTGTGGAGTGACGACAGTTTCACGGGCATCTTCATCCGTCTGAGTCACAGCATCTTGAGCAACGCGCACGCGCCGAAGTATTGGCCTTGGAAGCACTGCAGCCAGCATGGCTCTGTCAGGACCGCCTTCAGGTCGAGGTAGGACTCTGAGTGGTAATGATACGTTGGCGTCTGAGTGCACCGCGGTTCTGGCGTGGAGTCCTGGAGCTCGGCGAGTCGTCGCATACGCATCTTGGCTTCAGGGGACGGCACATTCTCTAGGATAGATACTTGCCAATCCCGATAGGCTGAAGACCCCGGACGCACAAAGCGACCTGCTCTTGGGAAGAACCCATACTCCACAATTCTAGCGACAGGGGTCCGCCTGTCAATCCAGGCGTTCTTATCCGAAATGTTCACCACTCGTACAGCCACTGGCCAGGATTTCGCTGCATAGATGATTTGTGTAACCCAGCGATCTCCTCGTCCAGCCCACACCAGCTCACGCTGGGGATTGGTGTGGCCATCCTGAATTCGAACCACCGCATCTTCTCGTGGTCGCAGATACAGAATGCGCTGGGGGTTCACCGGCAAGTCAACTCCTGTGCGGTCTCCAGGCGACCATCCACACATTACAATCGTCTCTTCGTCTGGAAGTGTCACAAGACCTTCGCGAACGCTAATCCTCAAACCAGCTTCAAACATGAAACTTATACCCAGAAGTACATCGATCCCTTCGCCGATATTTGTAACCCAGACATCCAGGATATACACCACCCTCGGACCGAAGGCGATTTTTACCTCAGCACTTGCACCAATGTATGTCGGGACGCCTCCCATTCCGGAAACCTTGGTTCGTTTGTGCGACTTGAGTTTGAGTCCCAACTTACGCGCTTAGTCGAAACTCACAATATTCACAGTCGCACCGGTATCCAGGAGGACTTTCGTCCGACAGTCATTTACTGCACCGTGCACCATCGCATCATCACGTTTCTTTGGGTCAGGATTGTGGTCTTCCCACCACCCGTAGCGCTCTCCAATATTCAGCTTGTACTCCACAATTTCATCAGAGTTAGCTGCATCAGGGTGCGGTCCATCAGGTAGCGGAAATTCTGAACACGTAGTTGAATTCTGAATCAAAGTAGCCATACATTGTTGGTTATCTTGGGCCCTTGCTCTCAGCTCCGGGCCTACGTACACTAGAACACATGACTCTGGGGCCTTCTTCTGCCCGGCGCGTACTGGGTCCCCACCCAGCGGGCTTATTGGTTTAACGGCCTCCCAGAATTTGCTTCGCCATCGAGGGGTTTATCCAGGATTTGGCTCGGCATGTCCTTCAGTGCACCTTGGCGGCGAGTTTCTTCACAGCTTCTAGCGTCTTCCAGTCTTCACACGTTTTTCCAAGATGTAATTTGCCACCGTTCCCACACGGTTGGGCACGACACATGTGTGTCGGATGGCCCACGTCCAAGCATCGGTCACACTTCATGTCCTTCCAGCAGCTGTCTTCTGGATGCCCCCACTTTACACACTTCTCGCAGTACCTGTCCCAATTCGGGTTGTCGCGGCGCGGCGAGCGGTAACAACAATTCGCTCCAGGTGCATGGGTAGGTGGACGCCAACCCATGTTATCCATTACACGATAGACTTCGTTCGCCACAGTCTGCGTCCATTCAGCACCGCTCACACCTGGAGCGTTTCCATTCCCAGAGGAGACAATGCCATCTCCACGAGTTTCGCGGGTCGATTCCGAATTCACATTGACATCTTGGGTCGGAATCCTGAGATCGGCGTTGTTATCTTGGAAGTGACGGTGTTACTCAAAGTCCTCGTTGACATCAGAGTCAGAGTCATCACCCCTAGTCACAAAGGCTCGTCCTGGGCGCTTTAACCTGAAGCGTCCTTGCGGGGTGTTGTCAGCTCTGAAGTCCCATGTCCTGGATGTAGGTGCATCCTGGTTACTCCGACTCCAAACATCTTCGTCCTGCTCCAAGGCGTACTCCAAGTCGGCGATACTCCTGAATCTCTGGCCTTGCAACGACGTCTTGAGTCGCGTGTCCCTGAGTTTCGTGATGAACCTTCGGATATGTTTCTCCGGGCGCTTCGATGACTTGTGGAAATCGATTTCAGCCTTGCCAGCCGCAGAATTCAACCGGTAAAAGAAATCCAAGGCCCTCTCAGACTTCTTCATCTCCATCGTGAAATAACGTTTAGAATATGATGAACGCGCCTTGCAGAATTTCTTCCTGAATGCTGCGGACAATTCCTTCCAGTCACGCCGAGTGTGTTTCGGCAACTGATTGAACCAGTCGCACGCAGCTCCCGAGAGTTTCAACTTGAGTTCCTGAATCCGCATCTTGGTGGACCATCCTCCTTGCGCAGCCATATTCGAAAAGCGCTCCCACCAGTGTACGCGTTCCCTGAGTGAGGCCTTGGTATCGAACTCACTCAGAGTGTTCGAGTTGATGTACGGTCGGAACGTCAAGAGTGTAATGCTCCCCTTGGTTGTAGCTGCTGTCGTCAAGTTCACACCGGGGACCTCATTCGAGCTGTTATCGGCACTGTCAGAAGACGAGTCGTCGTCGCTGGATTCGGAGCTTGGGTCCGAGTCTGAAGACGGGTCGTAATCGTGGCTGTTCTTCTTCTTGGACGTCTGCCTCCTCACCGGCGAGCGCTTAGAGTCCTCGCCTCGGCCCTGCAGAACACCGGAGTCCGTTGTCTTTCTGGAGGCAGATGTCTTCGCCACAGTCACAGACGCTGACTTGACCTCCGTCGTCACCTTGGCCTCCGTCGCGCCATGCTCCTGCTTCACGTGCTTCGCGCGGCGCGAAATGTCGGTGGACCGCACGACGGTCGCTCGTAGTTGAGCGTCCGCGAATTCGGAGGTGTTCTTCAAGCCAGCTGTCGCATGTCTCTTACGTGCGACACTTGCGTCATCACTGATTACACCACTGGATACTGGACTCACAGTTGCGAATTCAGGGTCCTGAATTCCACCAATACTGACTCGAGTTGCCAAATCAGGGGCGGTCGTTGTACGAAACGCTTGAACTTGGGACAGTGTTGCACGAAGGTCGTGCAACTGTCCGGCGTGGAACCGTTGCACATTCTGAGCAGTTTCCCGCTCAAGGCCTCGTTCGGCCTCGACATCCTGGACTTTCTTCTCCAGGGCAGACACTTGTTCCTTCCAGGTCGCGTGAACCTCCGAGGCCCAGCGTCCGCGTTCTGCGTCGGCTTCGGCCTCGCGCTTCTGCCAGCGCTCTGAGTAGGCGGCGTCCAGGCGCGCAGCTTCGGCAGAATTCCAGGCCGAACCCTGGGTGCGCGTTGCATCATGGGATTGGCGGACCTGTAAGATCTGCGCGCGCCGTTCGGTTTCACCTCGGGCGATCTCCGCTTGGACCAATCGGGCAGTGAGCTCCTGGATCTGGTGCCGCACTTCCAAGTCGCGCTGCTCCCCCAGGCGTTCACGCTCCAACGCATCCAGACGCTCCCGGGCCAGAAACTCGTGGCGCTCCTGCTCCATGCGGGCCTGCCACTCTTGCTCTTGTCGCAAGACATTCAGCTGGATTTGGGCAGGCCCAGACCTCGCGGACACGGACGAAGCTGACCCAAGACGCCTGGATTCACCCGAGCGACTGGAGGCGGCCGCCATCCTGCATTTCACCGAGCGTCGAGAGCCCACCTCGCTCTTAGAGCTTCGGTGTTGACTCCGCTCATCGCCGCTGACGTCGCCAGTGTCGACGGGCTCGGAGGAAGCTGGAATCCTGGATTCACGATGCTTCGGAATCCTGACGTCAGCGTCAGAGTGCACGGACGGCGCCATCTCGACGTCATCCTGGTCGACCGGCACAAGACGCGGAGGGATGAATGTCCGGGTGACTTGGAATCCAAGATCACCAGCGAGCGTGACGCCGCCAGAATTCTGGGCAACCAGCGCCAAGGCTCCGACCCTTTGACCAAGCGACATTATCGACGAGGATGAAGAGCTGCCGCGAGACGCTTGCGCGCCTGAGGCGGAGCTCTCGTCTGAAGTTCGCGATGTGCCGAAGTTGGAATCCTGACGCGAGGCACCAGCCGAAGCCTTGTACGCCGGCAGTGAAGACAGCGATGGCGTGGACAACGCGGACGGGGCCGTCGGGACGTGCGGCCGAGGTGGTCCAAGCTGAGTGCGCTTGGACTGCGGCTCGCTGTCACTCGACCCTGGCGGGCTCCGTGAAATCTTGAGTCCAGTCACCCTGAACTTCAGGACAATCTGTCGCCCGAGTAGGTCCGCGTCGTAATCCGTCATCAATAAATCACCGTCTTCGTCTTCCGTGTGGTAATCCAGTCTTGGCGGTCCTTCTGCCACAGGTTGATCTTCAGGCGCAGCGTTCACCTTGAAAGGCACTCCGGCCACCACAAGTCTCCATTCGACAAGCTCCGCCGTGAGGAAATTCAGGATCTCCTCCATGACAGAGCGCCCCATGCCGTCTGGAATCCTGGATGCACGTGTCGTGGACCATTCCGGAATCAAGTTGACGAACTCGAATCCTGTCTCAACGAACAGAGTCTGGAGGATGGCGACACACTCGCGTGGCGTCATGACGTTCAGAGGAATCTGAGTAGCCGTGAAATCCTGGGCCCCACCAACGCCCCACCGGGCGAGATGAAATTCAGAGATCCAGGCATCATCCTGACTCGTCAGAGCCGACTGCCACTTGAGGTAGTCGCCGGTGGCGCCGGCCGCAGCGAAATACGCATTAGCGTCCGGTTTTGGTGTTGGCCACTCGTAGTCGACACTTGGGGGCGTCACCTTTCCAGGTTTCGCGTCTTCCAGCGTCGGACCTCGCGTCGCGCGTACATTACCGCACGCTCTCCATCCAGCACCGGTGCTCCCGATTCTGGAGCAGCCTCAGCAGCATCCTGGACGTTGCCTTCCGGTGTCGTCCTTGGCGTAGCTCGCGAACTTGGGGCCGGAATCCTGGGTTCAGGTGGTGCGGGCCCAGACGTCACAAGTGAATCCTGGGGTTTCGCCTCCTCCTTCACACGCACGGGCTCCGACTTCACTTACACCACAGACTCGTCCGAAGATGAAGACTCAGAAACCAAGTCCGTCACCTTCGGGGACTCAACCGCATTGGCGCCTCCCTCAGACGCCTGAGCACCACCCTCGCGGGCGTGCTCCTCCAGGACGTCAGCACTCTGCGACCCAGGATTCGCCTCCGATGAGCCTTGAACTTTGGACGAAGCTTGGCCATCCTGGGTCGGCGGCTCGTTAGCCGGCTGATCTTAAATCGAAGACGCCTCGACCTCCCCACCTTGCGCTGCGTCGCTCTCACGAGAAGCCTCCCTCGCCTTCCGAGCATCGCGGACGACTATTTCCAGGTCCTTGTGCTCCTCAGGCTCCAAACCTTGAACACAACGTGACTAACGCACCGCACTACCGCGTCCCCCGTCATCACGTCCAGCCTTCTTCGCCCCTCGTTCTCCAGGCATTTTCGACACTTGAAATTGACGAGCACTCAGCAGATCTTCAACTCTTGAACTCAGTGAAACCCTCGACAATCGAACCCGGGCACGCACACCAGCTAAGGCGAGGCCGATGAAACCTTGATCGCCCAGAGGTGTTTTGTATAGCGTAGTCGAGGAAAATACTGGGAGTCAACAGAAGAAGAATACAATCCAGAGTGCCGCAAAGCAATCCCTGAATTTCACTCCTCCTTGTTTGGCGTGAGTACCTTGCGTAATCCCTGTCGGCTCGTTTATCTTCGACGGAACGGCACTTCACCGGAGTTGTAAATGTAGCTTTTGAAGAAGCGCTGCGGTGCACGTCTAATCCAGAACGCGTCCTCGATGCTGAAGGCAACCCAGAATTTCAAATCACCCGAACCCAGAATATCACGAATTCAGGATCCAGGATTTCACTTCCACTCTGGGTGAAGCTTGGAACTCAGAAGGCACCTTACCCAAGTGCTCTCTTAGTCCGATAACCAACAAATACAGAGTATACAACACTACAACTAGCCGTCACTTATTCTTTTGGACCCTCGGACGGTGGGTCACTCACACACTAGGCTTACTCGAGTCTGAAATCCAGGCGCCTAGCTTGCCTGAATACTCGCCAATACGCGCACCACCCTCAATTAAGAGGGAATATACAATCACTATCAGTTAACCTTCCCGTCACACGCAGCAGTCAATACAATATCCTGGAGGCGACTACTTAGCACTCCAGAACACAACCGGGAACACGAAATGGGCTACCACGAGCACAGCAAGTGACCCAACTAGGATATGAAATAGATGGATCACCCCAGGAAGCACAAGGCGTCTCTGGTCACCACCTAACTGGACTTAGAGTAGGTGGAGCTCACACAGACGACTCGTCCTTGTAGTCGATGTGCCCTTAATGTCCCGCGGTCGTAGTATCGGGTCCTCCGGATTTCCGTCGGCAGGTTTGGCCGAAGCCACTTGCGCGTTACAGGGAAAATTGAACTCTGTTTTGGTTATCGATTACACTATCACTTCTCTCTTCTGCACTCTTCTTCGGGCAAATGTCTTCGGTTCACTATGCTCCGGGTCGAATATCTTGGCTTCAGTATACCTTGGATTCAGAGGTCCTGACTAGTGACGACTTGGTCGTCGCACCTTTGTCGTGGGTTAACAAATGACTTGGTTTCACCATGCAGCGAATTCGTTGTCTTGGTTACAGTATAGTGCGAGCACTCTCCTTCTTCTCTTCGAAAAAGTCGAGTCGACAGGTCTTAGTGGATTCTCGACTGTTCTTCAAGCCACACATCACTTGATTGCAAACTGGCCTCAAACTGGCTCCAAACTTGCTTCGCATTCACACTCAGGATTCCACTTGGTATCTTGGGTGATTCTTGGAATCTTGGCGTAACTTGCGTGGGCTCGTCATAGTCCTTCCACTTGACTAAATACTTGTATTTACCTGATTTGAGCTTTTTGTGATCAAGTAGCTTCTCTACTTCATACACCTGATTCTTACCTGATGGTGCATTGGTAGCCTTCGATTCAAATAGTTTGATATCATTAGGTCCCTTATACAGTGTGTGCCCATTTTTAGAGCGGAATTGTACGCGATATCCATCGATACCAACGATTTCGTAAATAGTCTTGCTCCAACGTGCCTTCTCCTTATCAAACGTACCTTTAGCGAGACTATACAGTACCGTTGGTCCGATTGCAAGTTCGTATTCCATTCGCTCACTGAGCTCGCGATTGTGCTCAAGATCATCTTCCATGACTTCACCCTTAACTTGATTTGGCGTTTTATTGATCGAAGAGTGTCACGTGTTGTTGTAGTTAACTATGGCACTCTTTACAATATTTTCGGTGTTTGGTCGATTCATGCGAATGAGCCTCATTTTTAATGTACGATTGAATCGTTCCATCTTACCCATAGTCACATGATCTCCACGGCCATTGTTAAAATAGATATTTTTGTGATTTCAGCCAGGTAGTAGCCTTGCGATTCATAATTTCTGATCCATTATCGGTCGTAAGTACATTGACCTTATGTTCCTTGGCGAATTCTTTGATCGCGTTCAGAACGGTGTCAGCCCGCTTATTCTTGGTCATCTAATCGGGTGTTGATATTCACAGCGGTTAATATCGATTTCCCCTCCCAGAAAGCGAGGTCCATTTGCCATGAATTTGCATTGTTTGATGCGATTCAGAAATCATCGTATGTACCTCTCTGGTCGACATGATATTGAATATCCAGCTTCGTCTTGTATCAATCTTTTACCAGCTTGAAGGTGATCGATGAATCGATCTCTTTAGCCTTCTTGTAGAGCGCAGGCGCTGATATGAAGCCAGTTTCTGGGTCATAGTAGAGATTCTCTAACAGTGCAGCTATGGTCTATAATATAGACCGATACCTTGAAAAAAAATTAATGTAAAAGATTAT
Organism: Phytophthora cinnamomi; assembly: GCF_018691715.1. Classification (NCBI taxonomy): domain Eukaryota; phylum Oomycota; class Peronosporomycetes; order Peronosporales; family Peronosporaceae; genus Phytophthora; species Phytophthora cinnamomi. The sequence continues at coordinate 805,334 of NW_027151037.1, forward strand.
TTTACATTAAAAAAATTGTCAATGTATCCCCCTTATATATCTAGCGGAATTGTAGCAATACCATCGGACAGTACCTGCCGCTTGTCATAGAAGTAATTCAGACATATTTTGGTTTGAGCGTACGTTATAATTGACTTAGTTTCCTTAGAAATTCCGAAACCCCTGTTTGTTCCTTGAATGTTAAACGATTTTTAGCTACTGATTCAAAGTTTTCAGGCGTCAATACGTCGCTATTTTTCTTTTTCTGAATTCCCTTAGCGGACATTTTGATCTTGGGCTTTTTCGCTTGCTTATCGATCTCGTCTGATAGGTAGCAAACATAGTTCTTAGAGCTAAGACTAACCATGGCATTACACCGAAACACCTCTTTAAATAGACCGGGCGTACGGCGATCATATGCCGCATTTTCCGTTGTGTCATGTGGAGGGAACCAATCATACTTATGCTCCTTATAGTGATTGTGTAGCTCGGGCTTGACCAAATCAGGGAAAAGATTCTCAGCACTGAAAGCAATGTATCCAGAGTCAGTATCCATCTCCTGGTATTGGAAGTAAAAGCGATCAAATTAGAAATCGAGACAATCATAGTAGAATTGGATCATACGCAGTTTAGCGAGCTGATAGATAGTAATCGATAAATGGATGGGGTTCCTGAGTTTGATGCGTCGCTTGGACTTGGTCATCTCAACGGTACTATCATTTAGCTCAACTTTAGAGCTGAAAATGAAGTGTTTAGTTGCGTTGTAGATGGACTTCTCGTCTGATAGGGACTCAATTTCCCTATGCTTGCTCTTATCCATTCCACTTCGACCAAATGCTGCATTTCCAAGCAGTTTCATCATATCAGCAATCATAGCTTTAGAGCTATCCGCATCACCTTCTCTTCGTGCATCGGATACCGCTTTCATGAATGGTTCAAATGCTTTGTATGAATTAGCCTTGATGACGCTGTTTGTCATAGTTATCGTCATCCCAAGGTCGAGATACCATTTCAGCAGAGGCGTATATATTTACCAAAGTAGCTCCCAATCAGATTTCGACTCTTTTTAGCCATATCCTTACCACGAGACTGGTTATAATCAAACATATGCTTACCGATGACTTCCTCGGTAGGCTCAATCTCAACGTTCTTGAAGATGGGAGTCATCTCACTAAAGTAGTCTTTGAAGTGTTCTAGAGTTTCGATCTCACATTCGAGAAAGCCAAACACCTTGTTTGATATAATCTCGTCGATAATACCATCATACGCTTCAGTAGAAGTCAAGCGTCTGCATGATATCTCATTACCAAGACACCAAAGGTAGAGGGCATTAGCGTCGTATCCAATAACCTTCTTACAGATCTTACCTCCACGGATCACAGTCTCGTTGCGCTTTGCAAGTCGATTGAAGATAATGGACGGACCGCCTGCGATGTTAGCTCTCATCTTTGTGTATATATCTGATTCTCCTTCATCGATCGAAAATACCAGACGATCAGCATTGAAATCAAGCAACTTCTTGTGTCGGAACGCCTTGATGTTCATATCCTTGCGAGCACAGTTGCATGAAACAAAACGCATGATGATATTACCATCTACATGACCAACCTTATTGTTTATGCGATCGGCTGACACATTCTCCTCGTTAAGCGATATGCAGCAGTATGCACAGATGTACTTCTGCTTCTTGAGTAGCTCATCAAGATGCTGCATAGCCATCGAGAATTCACGTCCAGCCTCTTAATGTTGCCCGAGTATCGCTTATCCGGGAAATCGAATGGTTTGCCTAGTTTATAATCAGGGAAAATCAACTCCTGGGTCTGGTACATGACCTTCTCGCTCAATCCGGGTAGAGATACTCCATCACAGAACATGCCGAGATCAAATCCCTTGAGTAATTCTCTTTGCTTCTGGATTGCCTTGATGAATGGGACGACATCGAGGTTGTTGTACCAGATCAGGTAATCCTCGATGGTTTTCATTCCATAATGATTCCAAACGAATTGAGCGCGCCAGTACTCATCATCACTGATGTGCGAGCATCGAAGACTACTATAAAGTCCTTCTTTTGATAGCTTGTCATGTATTCATATGGGAATACACCCTTCGTTAGCTCACAGGTGCATCTGAACTTATCTTCACACTTGCAACCTCCCAGATATGTAGTGAGATACTTATCATAGCTTGTTCCTGCCGGAACATAGTTAATCATATCAAGCAACTTGAAACTGTTGGTGGCTATAGCCATGTATCCTCCGTTCTTGATTACATGCTTGATATTATCGGTTTCAATGACTCGGAACAGCTCGTTTTAATGAGGTTGATATCATAACTCCCGGTATTGTATCCAACAACGGGCGTCTGATCAAGAATGTGGTTTAGTTTTAGGTCTCTTTTGATCGTCTCCTTCTTCATCAGGTACGTATTGAGTACTGGGTCTTCCTTTCGATTCCGTGCCTTATTCTCGGGTGAAACACCTTCCATGATACTAGGGTATGCCTCGTCAAGTACCTTCATCCGTATGGCAATGCTATTATAGAAAGATGCAAACTTCTTCTCGTGATATCCGCTAATCTGGCTTGGTATCGCATTGATGAATACAATCATTTCTTCAACAAGTTGTTTTGGATCCTCATTGATGAAGCATCGAACCTCATGATTAATCTTTACTACCCAGCATCAAAGCCCACGGGTAGGCTCGGTAAAAATCCCACGCGTGGGATCATAATCAATGCAAACAAATGTATTAGAAATAGCGTTGTTAGTCCTTTTTAGCTAAGCTATGGCATACTCAAGTGAAGCGAATGGCGCTCGTAGCCGGTCTTCAGCCCGCATACGCCGAAGAAAGAGTTCTGGTCAGGTTCAGAGCAACCGGAACAATAGAACGAGGCCTTCCGGCCACACACGTTGTACTTACGTTGTGCTCGCAAGATCGTTTCAGTCATGCGCTGGTACTGCGGGCGTGTGCTGAAAGCAACTAGTGTGTGTGTGCTGGTGCTGGCACGCAATCTCCTGTAGCACCAACCCTGGTCGAGCGCTCCATTTTGTACTCGTTAAAAATGAACTGGTAGGCAAGTTGTGCAATGAATGAGTTGAAGTCCACGATAGCTGAGTACAGACAGACTGATTCAACCGCTTCGTACTTGTATGCTAGGTACGCATCCACTACAACCATACTGAACAAAGTGGAAAAAAGACGATGATGTCAGTACTTCGTATGCCAAATACGCTCCAGCTCCAAGCTTCCTTGTCGGTAGTGACCGTGGACATCCACACACGAGAACTTTGAATAAAACAGCTCCATCCTTTGGGGCGTTGAATACGCCGTTCGTATTGCAACGTGGATATCTGGTCCCGTCAACGATCAGTTTGTGGCGACGGCGAACGCTATCGCTACCAGGGAGTGACGTCCCTCTGTTGGAGATGATATACTTAGGCTTCCGATCAGCCCAACAAAGAGCGTGCATCGCTTTCCCCGATGGGGTTAAGCTCTGGAGCAATTTGAAATCACCGCGCGTAGGATCAGTTGAAAACCAATCGGCAAAAAAATTATAGGGTATTCGCAGGATGCCGTTTGACCATACCCATGAAGAAAAGTCCATTCAGCTACTCTAATTGAACAAGTGTTTTGACCGACGCAAAAACACTATCCGCAACTACCGTTCGCCCTGTCCCCTTGTAAACCTCAGTGAGACGGAGGATAACAGCGGTTCCTTCTCCGAAAAGGGCATGGTACGCCTTTTGGTTTTGACGCTCAACGCCTTCAACTAGATCTACACCAAGCAAAACGCCAGAATCTCCATCTGCAACAGACTTGAGTTCGGCTCCAGCCCCTTCTGGTTTTCTAGGAAATTTTGTTTTGTGCGGCATACCGTCGTGGCAGTATTTGCCTTCATTACCCTGCCATGAGCTCATACACTCGTCTACACAGAATATTTCTCCAGGAGAAACCACATCGGCAGGCTTGAGCCCACGTGCTACAGGTCGAATGGGCTTCAAGGGGTTACGCAGACGGCGAGCTACAAGCTGCGCGTTTGTGGGCTGGATTGTGTTCTGCAAAGCAGACCACGGGTACATCAAACAAAAATATTTGACAAACGTTTTTTTTCACATAGTTGAAGTACCGAAGGCCAGCGAAATTTTTTTTTGCTTCCGCTGCATTGCCGCCGAATCCACCAGAACTTCCGCACAAAATTCCCACACCCTACCACGACTTATTATCTTTCCCTCATCAGATATACCAGAATATGGAACTTCACGTGCTGTATTATCCTCTTCATCTCCATCTTCGGCATCCGAGTCCTCGGATGCCGATGAGTCATCATACGTCGCACCCGTGTTCCGCAGCAATGCTGTTAGTGATTCAGCAGTAAGAGGCGCATGAGTAGTAGCTGACGGCTCAATATTGTTGTCAACTATGGGACCCAGTGAGCGTCCAGTCACTCTCGCAACAAGTCCACTCTCCCAGCGAACATTGTACCAAGGCTGACGTGTGCTGTAGTCGACAGAAATGACGACTCCGCGCTTATTAGCTGTAGCTTTCGTTTTCCCTTGAACTCGATCTCCAACAGCACGTTTTACCATGACGCCAACTCCGATTTCGATCGAACAAAAGGCGCTGGGCGGCTTTGCATCTCTACTTCCTTTTAGTTAGCTCTGCTATGCCTAACTATTCTTGGGTGCTGAGGGGCATCTATTTAAAGTCGGACCACGCGTGGGCTCATTGGGTAATAAAGGTTAAGCCATCTGAGTTACTAACCGAGACAGGAATATGCTTGGTTGTGAATTCAGTATTAGCTCGAAATCATAAACGATGAAGTGATCGAGATAGTGGTCCTTACTTTTGATTGACTACTTCGATAGAAGCTTTTTGATTTTGTTCTCAGCTGGACTGTAGATAGTTGGTACCTAAACAAACGACTCGAGGTTGACCTGATCGCATTTATTCTTGGTGTGAGTTAACATATGATCAGAACTATCAAATACCATCGAACACTTGGAGCAATTATATCTTGATCGACCTCTGTCAACGTTAGTGATGTAGAAGGGGTGTTTGTCGTGTGAAAGAATGTTAAGCGTATTTTCATACTTACCATCGGTGGGTGGGATGCACTCAACAGCGTTAGTATCCACATCAAGTCCATAGACGTTGATATTTAGCTCGAAACATTCCTCGAGCTGATCAAATTCAAGTATATCAATCGGTTTAAAGCTCTTGTAGAGACTTTAGTGAGAACTTGAGCCTTTTGTAGTTGCAAAAACGCTGGAATGTTTCCTTTACATCAGATACGACCTTCCGCCGATTTTCTCCTCTTGAAGATGGTAAGTGATGCAGAAGAATACGCACTTGTTGTTAGTCGTCGGAAAGTTGATAAGGTATCTATTCTTCTTGATGAACTCAGGAACGAGAGCGTTGCTATCTCCAAGAGCATGATCACGATAGTCGATGAAAATCTTGAAAGCTGTAATCTCTTTGAGCTTGTCGCTTGACTTAGGATAATTGAGCGTATCAGCTAACTCCTTCATTCTGATATCGGATATCACCTTTCTGGCATCGGAGCTACTATTCACAGTGAATGGTTTGTCATAAACATCAGTATTAGAGATATTTGGATAGAAGTAGAATTCACCATCATTAACCGGGTCGTATAGCTTATATCCCAACGCGAGATTCACCTTGTAAGGCTTCTTTTGAGACATTAATACGTTTTCGAGCCTATCGTAAAATCCCCCGCGGGAATGTTCTCATATAGGTGAGTCTCCGAGTAACTTCCTTGGTTGAACTTGTACTTGGGGTCGTGGTGGTACTCCGGTGAGAGGTACGTAGTGATGCGCTCCATTTTGAGCTTATAGTGCTTGCCAATGAGTCGCTGATTCTTTGGCTTGGAAACATCCGAGATGAAAACCATTTTACCACTCCGCCCTCGAACCTTTAGTCGGTAGCTCGTACCCCATTGGATTGGCTTAAGTCCAAGTCGCTTCAGTCCTTCGAGTTCGTATCCCAACATAGTTTCTATATATCCCTCGGTGTATTACCTACGTGTAAAACACTTTCTATATTTGGAAGCCTTGTATCAGGATGATTTTATATCATAGTAGTCAAACTCAATTCAATATATATATATATTTGTCTTCTTCTTTGGCTTTAGCCTTCGCTTTCCGCTGTCGCTCACGGATTTGCTCGCGATGCTCATCATCATATTTCTTTTGGTGAGCTAATATCTTTTCACGATTCTTGAGGTAATACTTGCGCTGCACGCGCGATCGCCTCCTTATTACGTTAGTACTGTTCGGGTGAGTATGTCATGGTATCTATATACTATAGAAGACTTTCTATCAGAATCAAAAAATTAAAAAAATATGTGTACTAAGTTAGCAACCCATCGAATTGGAGAAGTCTTCGATATCATCTAAACTTTGAATCTGCCTCATCATGCGAGATGGATGTAGAGCGAAAGCAATGAGTTCTTCAGCTATTCTCAATTTGAATAACTTCTTATGAGCAAATTTAGAAACACATGTACGAACTGTGGCTTCTCTTCGAATCATGGAAGCGCCGCATCGAAAAGTTCCTCGAATCATTCATCATCATCATCATCATCTCTGATCTCATCGATACCGTATTGAGCAACGTTTGCATTTCGCCAAGCATCAAACACACGAAACGACAGGATATTCATTCGTCGCTGTGCTTCTCATACGCGTCTTTCACCCTCAAAATAGAAGATTTCTTGAGCAATTTCATCGAAGGTATCACGATCTAATATTTCGAAGAGGTTGTCATTTCCGTGGGTAATGGAATCAGCAATTAAGTTAAGTATATTTTCATCCTGGAGATACTTTAAAAAGTTAATGAAAAACTCAGTATCATAAACGTCTTCACCAACTTCCATTTCTTGTATCACATAGTTGGTAAGGCAATCGATAGAGTTGTCGATGAGATCAATGAAAGTGTAGTAGCCAAAGCTGTAGTTGGATAGAACCTCGTATGTGTTCATTGTTATGTGTCGGTTGGTTGGATCGGTTGATCGTATATATGTGGTTATTATACTTTATATATTCTTCTATCAGGACCAATCGACTTTCTATTGTAAATTCCATGCTTCGCATCAGAGTGCTTAGATCCTACTTTTAGTTGTTATTAAAATTTGAGAATGCTCCTTTACGCGAAAGGGTATCGAGAGGTGGTTTAGTTAAAATCATTCCTTTCGTTATTTATGGGGGAGATGGGGCTTTTGGGTACGTTTTTGGGTAATTGAAAAAATTACCTCAAACCTACCAGTATATTACTACTAATGCCCCAGAGGACACACAAATGCTGAAAACTTGTGCGCGCGTAGAGTCATCAGGATAGCCCAAAATCCGCTGGCCGCGTCAAGAGACCAGAACCACAGGTAGGTCTCCTGGTCCGTGAGCAAGTCGTCGACGAGTGGCATGGCGTACTCCAGGATCGCCATTACCGCGTTGACCATCTTGTAGTCGATGCAGAGGCGGATGTCCTGGCCATTCTTCTTGAGGACAATGACGATCGGCGAGACCCACGGGATGTCCGAAAACGCGATGAGCCCTGCCTTGAGCAGTCCCTTGAGTAGTTCGTACAATTTCTTGAGATGTTTGAATGGGATCCGTCGGGCCCGTTGTTTGATCGGCGCGTGCCCCTGCACATTTATGTCGCAGACGACGCCATATGGTGGTGGAGGTAGAGCATTCCCGTTTGCAATCATGATCTTTCATGACGTCGGAGTACCTCGGTCAGATTCTCTTGCTGATATGCCGACAACTCGGGATTCGTGACGTTTGTGGCCGAGTAGTCGAGCGTTGTCGGTACTGTTTCCGATAAATCGGGGAGGAATTCTAGTTCATGCGCGTAGTCCTCCAGTTCGATGTCCGCCGCCGGGTGCTCAGTCGTCTCGTCGTCTCCGTCGACGGTACCTTCCGTGGCCAGTACGCGCATTACTGCTATAAACGTCTGGTCGAGAGTCGTTGAAATGTCTCCGGCGTCTCGGCTGGATGCAATCTGAGTCATCGGTGGATGCCCCTGTGGATTGTACTCCAGTCCTGGGCCTTCGTCGCGGCTTACCGTCGGCTCGGCGGTCTCTAGTCCTGATCCAGCTGCCTCTGGAGTCATGGCTTCGTCGTCACCCCCGTCGAGTCGCATGTAGTAGTGTCAAGTCGTCGGTAGTGTTCCTCCGCCAGCAATTCTGAGTCATCCATCGACGAGTCGCCGGCACTGTCACATTCGCTGTTAACGTGGGGTTTCTCGCCCGAGTCTTCGTCAGGTCGCTATATGATACCTGTAGGCGTCGGGTAACTCGGTCGATCCACCGCTGGAGGCTGTCTGGCCAACCATTGTTGGTAGAGTTCAGCTTCCCACTTGTGTAGTGTCTTGCCTCGTGCGGTAGCGTATGCGAGCACCTGCCACTCCTTTGCAGAATCCATCTGTACATGGCCTTCAGTCTTTGGTAGCGACCCAATCGGAACCCAGACTATCACCGGGAAGTGTACACGACAACTCGCCAGCCGATCCGTGGCGTTGGTTAGTCGAATACTGACCGGACGTCCCCTGTAGAACTTGGTGACAGTCGGGATGAACGTGTCAGTTCGGCGAATCCGCGGCACGTGAGTCGTCGGCTCGGGTTGTCGCCGCTGTAGCTTGAACCCCTCCCATTCGTGGCCCGGTAGTTGCATTGTTTCTGTCCGACCGTACGCGACGTGGCTTCCTTCGGCCTCGTCCATCATGTTTTGAGTCTTGATCAGCGGGATCATCACCTCGTCCGGAAGCTTAGCCGTCGTGCTGAGGATGTCTAGACGGATACCGGTCGGGATCATAAAGTCGGTGCCCAGCACCACCTCTACCCCGGTGCAGTGGTCCATAATCCAAACCTCGAAAACATAAACGCGCTCCCATCCAAGGTGACTTTCACCTTCGCTCGGCGAGTTGTCATCATCTTGCCCTTGGTGATTCCTTGTACATCCATGCAACGTCCATGCCCCACTACTTCGCGGTGTCTCAGTCGCCTGGCAAGTTTCTCGGAAATGACACTGACGTTTGCCCCAGTGTCCAGCAATATCCTCGTACGCGAGTCGTCCACGGCTCCATTCACCAATGTCCGCATCCTTACGCGCTTATCAAATTTCTGCGCCGACCACCATCCCATCCGTTCTCCGGCTAAGAATCGTACTTCCGGAGCGAGTCGTCGACGCGTGTCTTCTTGCACTGCACTTGTCGGCCAGTCTTCGGCAGTATCTCCAATCACTTCCTTGGCGTCTTCTTCACACCATACACCTCCACCGAGACAGTCGCCACTCTCCTTTTCTAGTTCCTTCGTTTTCATATCGTTATCTTGTTCAGTCTTCGTCCATTCGCACTCGCCCACAAATGCAAAAGATACACTCGGTTTCAATTGCGGGCTCGGTTAACTGTGGCAGCCCGATTGGGACCAACCTAGTCGAAGTTGGCGTGCTGCCTAGTTTAAATGGTCCGAAAACAGTAATTCTTGGAGCTCGGGTTTGAGGTCTTTCTTGTCCACCTTGGACTTGAAGATCTTGGTGATTTCTTGGAATACTTCGCATTTTCCGGCGTCGTGCACTTGCTTGCACAGCTTGCACCGGCGCCGACAGTAGTGCGCCGAGTGATAGAGGCCTCCGCAGGCTGCACACGGCCCGTACTGGCGAGGTTTCTCGTCGCGGTAGCCGCGGTTCTGGAGCCGAGTGTCCCGGCCTTGGCTGCGCCCCGCTGAGTCACCACTGGGTTGCCGGTTGTGAGACCGTGCGTACGTGCCTTCGGCAGCGACTCGGCGTTCGTTGGCGTTGGCTGCTGCAAGGTAGTGGTTGCTTCCATCTGATGAGTAGTTGTCACCCCAGTCTTCGCCGTAACACTGTGAGTCGTCGCTGCCATGTTCACTTCTATCTTCGCTGTTACTGTCGCCATTGTATCGGTGGTGTTGATGTTGCGGGCCGTTCCGAACGTCCCGCGTGTCCCGTCCATGAAGTTCGGCGACGATATCGGCGACAGATGCTTCGGCTAGGCTCACGCGAGGCATGATGCGTGAGTCATCGCGACGACGCTCATCATCTCGTTCGCGTCGGTCGCGACGGCTGTAAGCATCTCGCGAGTCGTAGCGGCGCCTATCATCACGTCGTCGAGAGGCATCTCGAGCTCGAGAGTGAGGCAGCGACGACTCGCGGGACGAATTGCGCTCGCCAATCTTCAATATCCATTGGATAATTTCTTCTAATTCGTGGATATCGGAGATGCGCAGGTGGCAAATGCAGCGGAGCTGCCGTAGCTTTGCGTCAGAGAAAGACGGGTTATACTCACTGAGTCTTAGCTAGGGATCGCAGTCGTTCTAATACCAGAACGACGTACGTGTCCGTACACCTCACGGACTCCAAGAGTCAACACCAGACCATTAAGGGTAAATCCAAAACTGAATGTATTTCTCTTTGCCTTGGTGTAAATGTATGACGCTCATTATCTAGCATAGTGAGCCCTAGTCTCTTGCATATCCATTGGCTATAAAGCCACCTACTGATGTTCCTACTGATTTAGGTTAAGATGTGGAACCCACAACTCCTGTGTGTCCCACACTATGTAATCATCGAGTAACTTCCGTGTAACCCCGTTACACCCTTCCCTACCAAACCGTTAACACGTAGTGCCCGCGCTTAACGGTATCAACCGTGAGATCTTGTTCCATCGAGAACCTTTCTCGAGCTGGTCAATCCACATCTCGTGGACGACCCAGAGAACCTTCTCGGCGCTGAGCGCCCGCGCATGACTCGCAGTCACAACGCGTTTTTGTCGTTCGGCGCACCATGTCCACGCCAGGGCGCAGCCACTTCGTTCCACAGCACCCCGTGCTAGCGATCGCCCACCGGCGCCTTCCACTGCGGTGCCGACACCACAGACGGCTAACAGGCTCTCAATGCCCCAGTACTTCGCGGCGTATCGCCTCAGGCACGGCTCGCTTTGCGAGAGGACTAGCTCACTTCGAGCGATGGTCCAACCGCCTAGACGGGCCAACGGCGAGCTTTGAAGAAGGTCAAGTCGACTACGAGGAGTCACACACGGGCTCCCGCCTGGAGAGGGTGGGTCACCCGCTTCGCCTCACTCGCCGAGCCGTGGTGGCGCTTCTCGCGCGCCATCGCCGCAACGCGGGTCGGGACACCCGCAACAATTAGCTCCCCGAGCCGCCTCGCTACGCCTCCATCGCAGTCCCGGAACCGTCGTGGGGACGAGCGCTCAGCGCAAGAGCCGCGTGCTCCTTTGCGGACTCAGAACCCATTCTCGCGTCGTCCGCCCGAACCGCGGGAGCTCACTGAGCCTCGGTACTTGCCACTCCGTGGACTCGGAGGTTCCACACAGGGTGCTGTCGTTACCAACGACTTGGACGAAGCTCAGGCTGAGCACCTCGTGGCGCAGATGAACCTGCCACCGCGCTCTCAGCGTCCTGAGCTCCGGCCCTTGCTCACGACCGGCGCGCGCACTATAACTTCCAGCCCCGCGACCCGGTCGAGGCCGCGCGTCAAGCTGCGACGCAGAGCCTGACGTTGTACGTCATTGGGCCTCCGGCCCGTACGCCGGACGAAATCGCATTGCGGACTTCGCTCCGCGAGCGGCTGCGCACTCCCCAGGCCACTATGGTGACGGAGTATCGCGAGCGTCTGCGACCCCAGGGCCTGCGCCAGTCCGAGCCGCGGATGCGGACGTATCCCGTAGTGTTCAATCCGAGCGAGGACCCCACGGTGTACGAGGCTCAGTTCGAGCTCTGGGCTGAGGGCAGCCGTTATTTGCCGTCGATGGAAGCTCTTCGAGCAAGCTTCAGTGAAGTGGATGTTCGCATTGAACGCCGACTCCACTTCGAGTACGCGAAGCTCCGCGCCAAGCGTCACCTGTCGGCTGGCTTCCAGTCTCATTCGCGGGTAGGTGCAACGCACCACGCTCCTTTGAGAACTCCAGCTTCTCCTCATCGCGAGGGAGGAGTAGCTGTGGCTCAGGGTCACCCCGGAGCATTGTAGCTGACCCAGCAGCTTCCCAAGCTATTGTCGGGAAGCGCGGTACGGCCGGCGTGCCGGCCTTGAGCCCTCGGGGCGCTGGTGATCAAGCTGATCAAAAGCGTCTATGACGTCTGGGTAGTCTTGGCGGAGGTGTACCTCAAACTCCCATGAGGTTTTTTGACTCCGGGTACCCTGGCCACTTTACCAGATACTGGTTTTGACCCCGGCATTTCCGCTTCGCCAGGAGGCGCTCTACACGATAGTGGAGGTTCCCTGATCATCGAGCAGCACGGAAGGCGGGCGCGCCATCGCCGGACCGGCGACCGGTGAGCGAGGGAGAGGTTGGTAAGATCCACCTTCGCTACGAGGAGCTCCGCGAGCACGTCGGCGACGTTGACCAGCGTCTAAGCCGATGCTTCGACGACGTCGCGGCGCTGGACCATCGGGTGGATTGGATCCAGGTTCCCGACGAGGTATGGAACCGCTTCGGTGGTCTTAAGCAGGTTGCTCGTGACGAAGGGGACTGGATTCAGTTCCTTCGCTCCCGGGAGCATTAGCAAGCTGAGCGAGTTGCAGCGCTGGAGCGCCAGGTGGCCGAGCACCGCGGTCAGGTCGACCTTCTTGCCCGAATGCAAGGCGCGCCTCCGGCGACTCCTGTGTCGGTGGCACTCCCGTCGCCGACACTTCCGACCGTGTCGACGACCTAGCCGACCTTGACGCCTGCGGCTGCATCCTCGACATCGTCGACCTCGGCGCCTGTGACTGCTCCCTCGATCTCGTCGACCGCAACGCCCGCGGCGCCTCCATCCGCACCTGTGCCGGATCACGGTACGGCTTGAGCAAGCCCACGGAGAAGACGGGATGCGTCCGCATCTTCTTCGGAAGATTGAGCGTGTACGCTAGGCCTCTCTTGGCCACGACCTTGAAAGGTCCGATGAAGCGTGGGTGCGACTTCGTCTTGTAGACGGATGACACTGCATGTGTAGGTAGTTTTTTTGCATTTAGCAACACCAGGTCCCCGATCTCATAACTGTCAACATTGCCTCTGCCTCTGGCATCCGCATTTTCCTTTTGCCTGTATTGGTTTCCAGCCATTGCGTCACGCACGAGTCGTAAGACACTTCGACGCGTTGACAGACAATCGTCAACCTGTTTACGAACAGTAGCCGGGCTGACTTCAGCAAGCCGATCGGCTAGGTCGGCCACCAAGCCCGGTGCCACAGCGTGGCGGCGTTAAAGGGACACGGGGATGGGTCAGACCGTTAACGTAAAACGGCGTATAGCCTGTGGAGGCATGTACAGCGTTGTTCAACGCAAACTCGACGAGCGGAAGCATAGTGCTCCAACGCTTCGGCGTTTCAGCACAAATGCTGCGGAGAATGTCGTCCACGATGCGATTCACGCGCTCCGTTTGACTGTCGGTTTGCAGATGGTCCGCCGTGGACATGTCTAGCTTGGTGCGAAGCACCGCAAAGACCGCGCTCCAGAAGTGGCCCGTAAACCGGGGGTCTCGGTCCGAGACAATCGACTCCGGGAGTCCGTGTTGCCGAAACACGCGATCCAAGAACAGCGTTGCTGTACATTTACCATCAATTGTGTCCGGCACAGCCGCGAGATGACCCATCTTGTTCAGCCGGTCCACGAAGACCACGACGCCCGTGTTGCCCGCCGTGTCTGCCGGCAGACCAAACACAAAGTCCATACTCAAGGAACGCCAGCATTCCGCCGCAACGGGCAAGCTTGCCAGCGGCGCCGCCCCATGGGGGGATGCCTTCACCCGTTGACACGTCTCACACGTGCGCACATAAGTGCTGGTCCACTTGTACATCTCCGGCCATCAATAGTGGGTGCTTACCGAGCTGTAGGTCTTCTCACGGCCAAGGTGACGGCTCAGCGGGGTGTCGTGCGCCTCATAGAGGATACGGTACTTGAAATCCTCAATATGAGGGATAACAACGCGAGGCGTGTCCTCGGGGCCCGTGTTGTAAAACAACAGGCCTCCGTCGAGGGTATAGCGATGCAGTCACGCGCGCAGCCGCGCCGACAAACCGGCGCCCGAGTCGTCAAACTCCTTGCTCCCCAGAGACTTTAACAGCGCGACACACGTGTCATCCTTGGCATAAGCCGCACGGATCTGATCCGGAAGTGACGAAGCCACTGTCGTGACGTGAGCGAGCTCGTAGTCCGGCCTACGCGACAGCGCGTCCGCGAGGACATTCTGTCTGCCAGGCTTGTACTTCACCTCGAAGTTATATTCTGCGAAGAAAGAAAGCCACCTGGCCATTCTCTGCGAGAGGTGAGGCGACTGAGTCGCAGTGCGTAACGACGCGTCATTCGTGTAGACCACGAACGGCTGAGAGCCCAACAGGTAAACCCTGAACTTGACGAGCGCATACTTCATCGCAAGTAGCTCCTTATCATGAACTGGGTAGTTTTTCTCAGCAGCCTTGAGCTGGCGAGACTCAAACGCGACCACGCGCTCGTGCCCCTCGGCGTCTGCTTGTAGCAGGTCACAGTCGATGGCGAAGTCCGAGGCGTCACAGACGACACTAAACGGACGAGCGGGGTCTGGCAATGCCACAATAGGCACATGAAGCAGGCTCGTTTTAATAGCCGCAAACGCATCTTGGTGCTCAGCATCCCAACGCTAGTCCGCATCCTTCTTCAGAAGGTTAGACATTGGCCGAGCCATCTCAACGTAATTCTCGCTGTACTTGTGCAAGTAATTGGCGAGGCCAAGCCACTTTCGAAGATCTTTCAGGTTCATGGGAACCGACCAATCAACAATGGCCTTGACCTTGACCGGGTCGTCCCGCAGGCCTCGCTTCCCAATGAAGCACCCTAAAAGGGTATCTTTTCTGCACCGAAGATGCACTTGTCAATGTTGGCGTACAACTTGTTCGTGCGCATGCACTCGAGCACCGCTCGCAGGTGCTCCACGTGGTTCTCCACGTAAGACTTCCCGTGCTCCGCACGACTGTGGACGAAAATATCGTCGAGGTACGTTTGGGCGTACGCCCGACGGGGTCTGAACAACTGCGTCACTAGACGATTAAACGTCGCAGGTGCGTTCGACAGCCCATGGGGCATCACTAACCACTCCCAGAGCATCCCGCTCGGGGTACTCACAGCCGTGAGAGGGATATCATTCGCTCGCATGAGCAATTGACGATATCCGTCGACCAAGTCGAGCGCACTGTACATGGTACAGCCCATCACGTTGTTCTGAAGAACATCCTTCCTAGGAATCGGCGTCTGTGCCGGAATGGTGGTAGCGTTGAGCTTGTTAAAAGCATGCACGATACGCCACTTGCCATTCGGCTTTCTGACACAGAAGGTGGGCGTGGAGTGTGGAGACTTGCTCTCACGCACCATACCGGCCTCGTGCTTCGCACGGAAGAATGCGTCAATGACGTCACATTGTTCCTTTGGCAAAGGCCACTGCCTCGTCACGCAGTATTTAGTTCCGGGAACAAGGTCAATTTCATGACGCACACCTCGATCCGGAGGTAGCCCCGAGGGCGGCTCCTTGGACACCACGTCCTCGTACTCCTTTACCACCGGGTAAAAGGGATCAGAAGGGTCCTTCAGGATAGCAGACCCGCTACGCGCGTTCAGCGCCTTCTTGGTGTCCTCGAGGACAGCTTCATCAAGAAGCGATGACGAGCTCAGTTCTTCATCCGGTCGTATCACGACCACCTCGACTAATTCGCCGGTCCTCAGAGCCTCGCCGAACTCGGCCAAGGATATTTCGTCCAGCTCTAAGAGAACCTCGAGTGACGGCAACGCGTCGAGACGGATATTCCCATCAACGTCGCCCGTCACTCCGTTCACGAGTGTGTAGAGCTGCTCGCTCTCGCGTGGAACACCCCCGCACGACACGCCATTCTCGACTTGTGCGAGTTCTGACGCGTTGCGCCTCGCAGCCAGCGCACGGCGCCGCTTCCCCCTCTTTGCCGACGTGGTCCGTCGCGAAGAGACCTTCAAATTCGCGCCTCTACCGGCGCCAGTTGTTGCCACCTCATTCAGCTCTGGAAGAGCTCCGGTGTCTAAACCGACACCTAGCGAAGTGCTGTTCGATCCACAGTCTCTACGCTGTGGATTATGTGCCACTCCACAGTTCATCGGCATCATGCCGACCGCGCCAACGCTGGCACGCAGTGAGGCGCCGCCCTCAGGCGCGCTCCCGCTCAGCGGAATTAGTGCCGCTCCACATCCCTCAGCCGGGTATCGCCTCTGGCTCCTCGGTATCGTGCCGACCGTGCTTTCAGTAGCACGCAGCGGTGTCTCGCCCTCCGGGCTTTCACCGCTCAGCGGAAGTCGCACCGCTCCACGTACAGTGACCGAGCCACGCTCGGAACACTCCTTCTCAACACGCTCATTGTTCACCAACTCGGAAACTCCGACATCCAGCACATGGACCGCATCGGTCCCGTGCTCGCGCCAAAAGCGCTTCTGCTTCCTAACAGAGGTGGGTTCATGACTCGCCAAAGCTCCACCAGGAGAGAAGTGCGTAGCACCAAGGGTCTTGGACCGCGAATCTATCCAAGGCTCGTGGCGTTCTAACCACGCCATGCCAAGGATGAGATCGTACCTCGCATCCAGGTCCAAGACCAGACAGCGTTCCACGCTATTGAAATCCAAAAACTTCACGTCCAGGTCCACCGGGACCTTGGGCATCGTGACACGAGTGCCCGTCGCAAGACGAACAGTGATAATGCCACCAACACGCGCTACCAGCGCCTCAGCATACAGCTGACGTCCTTCCATCGTGGAGCGCCGGGCGTAGTTACACGACGCTCCCGAATCGATCAAAAGCGTCCATGGCTTCTGAAAGCCCTTCACAGTCGCCCGGACGACCAGCAAGCCTGGCTTGCACACACAGTCCGTGTTAGAGAGTACGGCTCTCTTCGGGGCTAAGCCCTGGGGACCTCTACCTCGCCGAGGTTCAACAGAACTTAGTTCTTCCCTAGTAGGCCGCCCGAGCCTACTGGATCTTGTCGTTTCCTCGAGACGAACCAGGGGTCTGGCTCGAAGCGGAGCTATGGCTTGTCGAAGCCTGACGATGGTTGCGCAGCGGACAGCCGACTCGCAGGTGACGGGTGTCACCACAGATGAAGCATCTGCGGATACCCCTCCGCTGCTCAGCAGCCCGAAGCTCAGTTTCCTCGTCTTCAGCATAGCTGAGGTCCATGGGTTTCATACCACTCTACGAGTAGTTAGCGTACGACGCATTCCACCCAAGTCGTGACGACTTAAAATTGAACTCAGCGTTCAACGCGATGTTCACAGCCTCCTCAAAAGAGGTGGGATGCACACGGAATACCTCCGTCCGGGCAACGCCAGTGCGCAAGCCCTCCATAAACACCGTTACGGTGACTGCCTCAGGTAGAGGATTAGCAGACATGCCTGCAATAAGGGTCCTCAACGCCTGGACATAGTCCACCAATTCCTTTTTACTCTGTCGAGTAGCCAGGAAACGTGACCGCACGCGATACGCCTGGTTAGACGGGGCGAACACTCGGGACAGTTGCTGTTTTAGCAAGTCCCACGTCGGGAAGGCCACGTCGACCGACGTCCTGCACGTACCCACTCTCTCGCTCGCCCACCGAGTTTCGAGATAGCTAGCGCCACGCGCTGCTGCTCTGTCGGGAGCATGGCTGATCCCATAGCCATCTCGACCTATCGGGTCCACAACAGGAGACTCTCTCCTTCTTTGCCTTCAAAGGTCTTCACGCTCACCACGAGCGGTTTGGGTCTTGGAACAGCGTCGGAGGACGACGCGGGCGCCGTGGGCGCCGCAGTCGCGGCCATCCTCTACTGATAGTGCTCCAACAGCGTATTATCATAGCTGGAGAATGCCTCGAGACGCGCGTTCACCGCGTCGGGGCCTTGCTGCGCAAGTTGCGTCACGCCCTCCAGGCCAAGCAAGGCCATAAGATTTTTAAGCGCTTCCTGCTGGTTCGGGGGCTAATGAACGAACAGCTCCATCCTCACAGAGGGTCAGTCTTTCCAGACTCAGGTGTCGGATTGACTACAAGTGCTACCAAGTGCAGCGACGCTGCCGTAGCTTTGCGTCAGAGGAAGACGGGTTAGACTCACCGAGTCTTAGC
Organism: Phytophthora cinnamomi; assembly: GCF_018691715.1. Classification (NCBI taxonomy): domain Eukaryota; phylum Oomycota; class Peronosporomycetes; order Peronosporales; family Peronosporaceae; genus Phytophthora; species Phytophthora cinnamomi. The sequence goes on from NW_027151037.1 coordinate 823,426, forward strand.
TAGGGATCGCAGTCGTTCTAATACCAGAACGACGTACGTGTCCGTACACCTCACGGACTCCAAGAGTCAACACCAGACCATTAAGTGTAAATCCAAAACTGAATGTATTTCTCTTTGTCGTGGTGTAAATGTATGACGCTCACTACCTAGCATAGTGAGCCCTAGTCTCTTGCATATCCAGTGGCTATAAAGCCACCTACTCATGTTCCTACTGATTTAGGTTAAGATGTGGAACCCACAACTCCTGTGTGTCCCACACTCTGTAGCTATCGGGTAACCTTCGTGTCACCCCGTTACAGCACAGGCGCCGCTCGAGTCCTCGGTCGCCGCAGGTTTCGAGGAACCACTTGACGTGGTCGCGTGCTTTCCGGTCGTTGCTCTCGAACCGAATCCCGGTGTTTCTGGCATAGCCATTGAGCCGGTTTAGGTAGTCGCAGACATGTTCCTTGTATTCACGCTTGGCTGAGTAGTAGCGAGTCTCCGCTGACTGGCTGAACTGGGAGCAGTAGTACTTGACGAAGGCCTCACTTAGGAGGCTCCAAGTTCTTTTAGTCTTCTTGGGCAGTTGTCGGTACCAATGCAGAACGCCGTCCCGAAGCCTCAGCTCGAAAGGCATGCACCATTCATTGGGCGATGCTCGCGTCCCTTTATCTCGTAGATGAAGACGCGAAGCCATTGCATCGACTTTTCGCTCTTGTTCCGGGTGCCCGAGAACCCTTTGATCTGCCCCAGTGATCGAGGTGTTGCCACTTCGATCCTGGGGTTGCGTTCAGCAACTTGAATTCGGGCACTTCATGGATTTGATGCAGGTATTCGCCCATCTCCGCCCCTCCATCACCGGTAAAGTCCACATCTTCGTCTGACGAGTCGTCGGTGGATTGATAGCGACGACTCTTGCTCCGTCTGGAACTGCTTCGCGTGCTTCTGTACGTTTTTGAGTCATCGGAGGTGCTTCTAGCGCGGTCCGAATTACCCGTGTGTGGTGGAGTCATGTGGTGTCGAGAAATCCAGCCGAGACAGGGTGCGTAGAAGACTCGAGGCGTCGGCGCCAACTGGCAAGTCACAACCCATCGCCAGTCATTGGACCAAACTCCGCGATCGCTGATTTGCCTAAATTGGTCGGTGACGATGACTCGTCGACGGTCCCAAGTCAAGCGCGGGCGGTTGCAGCTCGCTAAGTACGGTGCGAACCTACTGACAGGGTCCGAACTTATGAGTCGTCGGCGCCTGTCCCCAGTCGTCGGTGGCGTTTCAAGGGCCGTTTGAGTCGTCGGTAGCGCCGCCACGTCGCAGAGAAAGCGCCGAAGAGTCGTGAGTTACAACTGGAGGTCCAAAACCGGACGCGCTTATACTTGATATCTGTATTGATCGATAGGAAACTTAAGAGAAGACAAGATAAGTCTTCCGACAACAATAACAGAACAGCTTTTCCTCCCAACCACGCAAGGGCGACACCGGTGCCTGCAGTGAACGACCTGCAGCTCAAGGTAAACCTGGTAGGTAGGATTATGACTGTCGGTGGGCACATCTACTAGTGTAGCGTGTGTTCATCCCTGGCAGGGCCAAGAGTTAGTGGCCGGTGTATTGGTAGCGACGAGTCATCACCAGGTATTGAAGGAGCGAGAGCGCACTCCATTTATTCTTCCCGCCGGAGTTTAGCTCCGGCACCCTCATATCACGCCGTAAAGGCCGGGACCCTTCCTTCTGAGGGCCTGCGAGGTATATTTTGTGTGTGAGAGCGTGCTAGCCTTTGCTCGTGGCTAGCGACGCTGAGTCTTCCGTCGGTCGACTAGCGAAAGTTCGGTGCACAGAGGAAACACCAACCCGGTGCAAGGGAAAGTTCCTGGGCCATCAGGTTCTAACCCTAACAAGCCCATTGAGTCTTCGGTGACTTGGTGGGTGTTGTTGGTGGGGAAAGTGTGCCAATATACAATTTAGCGCGTGTTCCTACACGACAGTCACCATGTGGAACTCTTGGAAGTACGGGGATCGCCCCCCCCCCCCGACGCGCTAAACACCCCTCCCGTGGATTTTCGGCTGGGATTTTCGCGAGTTGCCTTCTTCGGAGTAGTCGGCAGCGGTACGCAAGCCGGATTGACCTCTTCGCGAGTCGCACGAGTCTTCAGCGAGTCGTCCAGAGTGAACAAGTTCACGCCAATGGCTGTGCGGAGTTGCTTCTTCCATTTCCACTGCCGACTACTCCGAAGAAGGCAACTCGCGAAAATCCCAGCCGAAAATCCACGGGAGGGGTGTTTAGCGCGTCGGGGGGGGGGATCCCCGTACTTCCAAGAGTTCCACATGGTGACTGTCGTGTAGAAACACGCGCTAAATTGTATATTGGCAGACGTTCCCCACCAACAACACCCACCAAGTCACCGAAGACTCAATGGGCTTGTTAGGGTTAGAACCTGATGGTCCAGGAACTTTCCCTTGCACCGGGTTGGTGTTTCCTCTGTGCACCGAACTTTCGCTAGTCGACCGACGGAAGACTCAGCGTCGCTAGCCACGAGCAAAGGCTAGCACGCTCTCACACACAAAATATACCTCGCAGGCCCTCAGAAGGAAGGGTCCCGGCCTTTTACGGCGTGATACGAGGGTGCCGGAGCTAAACTCCGGCGGGAAGAATAAATGGAGTGCGCTCTCGCTCCTTCAATACCTGGTGATGACTCGTCGCTACCAATACACCGGCCACTAACTCTTGGCCCTGCCAGGGATGAACACACGCTACACTAGTAGATGTGCCCACCGACAGTCATAATCCTACCTACCAGGTTTACCTTGAGCTGCAGGTCGTTCACTGCAGGCACCGGTGTCGCCCTTGCGTGGTTGGGAGGAAAAGCTGTTCTGTTATTGTTGTCGGAAGACTTATCTTGTCTTCTCTTAAGTTTCCTATCGATCAATACAGATATCAAGTATAAGCGCGTCCGGTTTTGGACCTCCAGTTGTAACTCACGACTCTTCGGCGCTTTCTCTGCGACGTGGCGGCGCTACCGACGACTCAAACGGCCCTTGAAACGCCACCGACGACTGGGGACAGGCGCCGACGACTCATAAGTTCGGACCCTGTCAGTAGGTTCGCACCGTACTTAGCGAGCTGCAACCGCCCGCGCTTGACTTGGGACCGTCGACGAGTCATCGTCACCGACCAATTTAGGCAAATCAGCGATCGCGGAGTTTGGTCCAATGACTAGCGATGGGTTGTGACTTGCCAGTTGGCGCCGGCGCCTCGAGTCTTCTTCGCCCCCTGTCTCGGCTTTGGTTTTGGTCTCGGCTTCATTTCCCGATACCACAGCCGTATAAAGTGATGGACAAGATTTGAAGGGACTTCCTCGAAAAGCTGTCTCCCTGCTGTATTTTCAGCCAATTAGATCTCATTTCATTTTCAGCTGAAGGGCGCCCATTGTATGTCCTGCTGTCTCGCTCACCGCTTCCTCTCCTGCGGCTCTAACTCCTATTTCAAAACAGGGTGACGGGCCAGCGCCGTTGATTTGTGTGTAAATGTTGTCGGCTGTGATGAGGGGGAGCTGGGCGTAGCTGCACGGCGCATGAAGCCTGTGATAAGCATATAAAAATCGACGACATCATCTTTTTCACAGGTAAACTGTCCGCTCCAACTTGGTCCTGTTCTTCGCCCAGTGTCTGACCTGAGAGGCGTCTACGCCATGCTCTCGTGCTTTTACAGGCTTCTTTCCGACTTCCAGTTCTTTGAGTAGCTTCTTCACACTGAAGTTTAGGAGAGGTGGAGGAAGAAATAGAGATTAGATCGTGAGTAATTGACTTCCACAGCTCAACTAGGAGTTGAGATGCTTATGTCTAAAAGAATCAGAGGCGCAAAACTGATGACACGTTAGTGTGCTGCGAGACATATCGCGTTCTGACGGTGTTAAGCGTATCGGCATTTTATTACTAGCACGATGAATAAGTAGGTTTTCACAAGGTAATGGAAACTATTATTGCTCCATTTACCAAGCCACGAGGCACTAGCAAAAGCAAGTCCCATACGCCCACGGAAAGAGCGAACGTGTGAAGATGTGGTGATTAGATATGTTACAGGCCCTTCGTAGGTCTGCTAGATGTAGCTCACCGAGTTCGCTTTACTCACGTATAAGACAGTAAGTTTTTCTAAGATGATGAAACACACCAATTAAAACGACCAACTTTCACACAATACATGGCGCACGATGATCGTAAGCAAGCCAGTAGCGATCCCAAGTCAGCGAGATCTAGGCTATCGTCCAGAACGTTGACGTAGGCCAGCATGCGACGATTCTCTAAGTGTTCTGAGTATGTCATTTTCTCCCCATCTTGATCAATGGTATCCGTCCAGCGGCTCGTCACGATTCATTCTATTTTGTCCAATGAGCGGCTAGTAGGCTCTGGAGAATTTCCTCGATGAGCTGTCCCCCTTTGGCAATGGCCCACGGGGGGACAGCTCTTCGAGGAATTCAGTAATTTTGGAAGGCCTGCTGGAGGTTATACTCAAAGTCCGATTAAGAAGTCCTGACAATATCAGGACTTCTTAACACTTTAGCGACGATCCTCCGTACGGGTCCCGAGAGACCTGTTAGACAGCTAGATCTAAACTCTAATTGATCAGCTTGAAGACTGCGGGGTAGGTTTATGTTGCTGCCTTCACTTATAGGTATCGATAGACCTGTACCACAGCCACTCGTGAGCAGATCTGATCAGCACCTGTGCGCGATATAAGGCGTCTGGTTCACCCCACAACGCAATGGAAGAGGACGACGTTACGGGCAATTGGGATGTCCAGCTCGACTGTGAGAGCGTTTGGAGCGACAACGAGCACTTCGATGGTCTGGCAGCAGGAGATGACCTGTCCAACGACGACGATCTGATGCACGACCTGCCTCTCGACCTGGGAGACCACAGAATGCCACCGCCCCACTCCATTCCTACATTGTCTACGGCGCCGAAGTCAACGCGACCAACATTAGCAACATTGTCTGAAAACGATTATCCGGGGGGAAAGTGGCTTGCGCCTGTCAATGCAAAGGACAGTCAGAAGTGCATTTGATAAGGACGGTGCCATGGGCCTATTCGCGCTGTTTGCGACAGCACCACTGCGAAATAGCGTTCGTGGATGGACTTCGGTCAAGCGTGAGAGTTAGGGAAGTAAGGCTTGGCCTGACAGCGAGCTCAACGCATACATTGGGCTCGAGATTGCCGTGCGTCTGTGCCCCCTGAACGCTATCTCGGACTATTGGTCGGCTGAAGATTTCTAGGGCAGCCTGCTTTATCGAGGCGATGTCGCGTGATCGTTTCAAACGCATCCAAGGTGCACTTCAATTGAACCGCGCAACTTCAGTGACTTCTGCAACAATAACACAAGTTAGTGAGCTAAAGCTGCCAGAAACAAGAGATAGAAACCGTAATTACATGTACATCGCATACCTTATTTGACAGCTTTCTTTCTGCACAAACAGGCAAACGACCTTTCATTCTCCCTGACTGGAGGTAGACTAACACGCGAGTGAGCGCCTTGTTGAGCGCCTTGTGTCGACGTCGATTAGGGCCAATAGAGCCCTTGTCGCGCATTCTCGCCGCCCTCTCCTTCATAGTTGCCTCGCACGCCGCCCACGCGCACGGTACCTGGCCGCACCACCCGCATAATTCGTCGCTGGAGGAGGGGGACATCGTCGTCCTGCAGACAGCAAATCGGAATGAAGCCGCAATTGATAGATAGAGGTATACTGACCACATGCGCCCTGACCTGATTGGTTTAAAAGTTCAAATGTCGAGCAGTTGGTTCTAGTACATATCCGTAAGGACCTCTACCATACGCGTCGTCGCTAAAGGGTTAATCTATATTATAGAGGCGAAAGTGTTCACCCCAACCCTAATTAAATTGATTGGTTGAATCTGCAAACCTGAGGGGGATATAATAGATTAATATTTGTGTAGAGTCGGCCGCTGCTCACGCATCAGTTGGAACGACCACTATATTCATCCATATCACCAATATCAACTTCAGACGATAACAGAAAATGCCAATTAGTATTGCGGTACCAAATAGAATACCCCCTGTAGAATCCGACCATCTCATTGACTATACAATTCCTATTGTACCTACGCCAAATAGTATACCTCACGTTGGCATCCTAGAGCATCGGAAATACTGTCAGTTTTCAATTCGCTGTCAACAACAAGCACCTGCACCAACCAACCAACGCCACCATGCCTGGATCTCGCCTCGCCAAGACCATGTCGGAGAAGAAGGGGGTCGTCACGTGGATCGAGGAGCACCAAGAGGTCCCAGCAAGGGTTGCCAGGACAAACTTTCGACTATCATTAACGAATGGAAGTCGTCGGACCGTGTGCAGTACACGAAAGGTGGAAACCCGAAGCAGCCTTCAGTTACAGACGTTGCTCAGTGGGTGGAAACAGTCTGGAAAGATGTGCCTGACGACGTTGTTACTTGGTCTGTGGCACCGGCAGAATTCGCTCCCTGTTGCCAAGATTGGCACATCAGTCGCCATGACGTCTATGGAGAAGTATTTTGCCGCAAGTGGATCTCTCGCGACGATGATTCCGATGACAACGATGTTGAAGAGGATCTTCTCGAAAATCTGGACGAGTTCACGATTTGGGACTCCGAGGATTCCGTCTAGGCAATAGTTTACCTCCTCCTAATTGTGTACCTTGCTAAGAATGAAGTGTGTTCAATTCGATTGTATACAGTGCACTAATTGGCATTTGCCGTTAGATTACAACGCTGGGCATCACTACAATAGAACCTAAATTCAATTACGGAGTACCCCCGCTAATACAAGGTCGCATGGACTCTGGTAGGTCGATTTAGATTTGTGACAAACAGATGCGTTGGTGAACCTTCAATGAAATGCGTGCAAGGTGTATTCAGACTGACTCAAATGGTTTAGGAATCTAATCGGCGTACTGCGCAGTTACTATACCTACGGCAGTAGTATTGTTATCCGCACTTCTTGGTTAGAAAGCAAAAAGCAGAATGAATTCAAAAACAGAGAATGAAACCTAGCTAAGCTGCTTGCGACTTGGTTGCCGTAGACAGCTTGGCGTAAACTTGAACATGCAGCTTATGCAGATTGCAGTAGCGGTTGGAGGGCTTCAACCTCGCCAACTGCTGCTGCTGTTGACGCTCCGGCGTCAGCACCGCCCTCCTGAAGGTTACTTCCGGAGGAGAGACTGGAGTCCCAATGCCATCGCAAGTTTCTTGACTTTTGTTATTCGAGGATGCGCGCGAGCGAAATTTTTCACCATCACCAGCACATCTTCGAGCAGGGTAGCAGCAGGCTCCCATGAGTCTTCCGCCTTGGACAGACCCCGCCAATTCACCAGTAGTTCGATACGTTTGTTAGCCGCGCTGTAGCGGAAGTCAAGAAGTTGCGCGACAACATGCCCTTCACTGTTGTGCGCGATGTGACGAAGCAGGTCTTCTGTGACCTCCAGCGTGCTGTCACTGTAGAATTTAAGCCGCGAAGCATGGACTTCGCGCACGTCGCCTGTGACCAAGTTCTTGACAGTAAAAATCCATGCGGAGATAACTTCCAACACCTGAGCAGGTCCACACCATTTAACGCTTAATTTCGAGCGCGTGTGCGCCCACACGTCGGCGTAGAACACATAGTCGCCCACAGCATACTGGGCCATGGCAGTTGTGGCACCGCGATGATGTTTACGCCCTTTCTCGCGAGCCGCACGACTCGCAGTCGCTGAAGACTTGTGCATATCCTCGAGTGCTCTCTGCAGGTCCAGAAAAACAACCTCGCGTGTAGCAGTCAACTCGGACAGGGTGGTGGGCTGTAATGGAGTAGGCAAGGCAATCGCATCCAAGGGCGATAAAGCAGGTAACCCCGTCATGACTGTCACAGGCGCGTTGCCGCCAAGGGATTGCACGGGAGAGTGGTCCAGAACCAACTGGACCACCTTGGTCAAGCGAGGCCAGTCACGGGCGATTCTGATAGCAGCGGACGAAAACACCTGAGGGCCTCTCGCATGACCACCTCCACCGTCCCGTTGGCCCATGGGCAACGAGCCGTCGTGAAGGGGTGGTGCTCCCCGAGAGAATGCTGGAGTGCTTTGATAACCTCATTCTTGAAATGAGTACCTTGATCACTCACCCACGACGTGCACACCCCGAAAACCGCGAACCAGTCCGTTAGGCTGGTATAGGTCGTGTCTGCAGTCGCCTCCGGGACGGCAAAGAACCACAAAAATTTAGAGGCGTCATCTTTGATGACAAGGATGTACTTCTCGCCGCTAGTTGAGTCGTCCATGAACAAGTAGTCCCCATGAATAAGTTCATTGGGACGTTCACCATGGAATGCCTCTCCGAGAGGGATGGGAGTCGGTGGCCCGCCGACAACGCTGACACAATGGAGACATCTGCGGACAAAGTATTCCACGTCCGAACCGAGATCGCGCCACCAAAAGCGCTGAGCAATTGCCGCCTTTGTAGCGACGAGGCCTCGATGGCCTCCAACACCAAATGTCCAACCACACAAATACGAAGTTGAAGTGACCCTGCGTCTGGTGGAATCCAAATTTGACCCGCAGCGACTCGAAACACACCCGCCTCGTCCAGGTGGAGGGCCAAACCTGTACGATCGGACAGTTGCTGACAATGCACAATCTCAGGCATGGTAGGCCACTGGAAATTCTCGTTCAGGGTCGGCGAGTACTCACAAGGGATCAAACGGAATGCACAAATCTTGGGAAGTGATGATCTCCAATGCGAGAGCAGGTCCGCCCACACATTCTCCTCACCGGCAATGTCACAAATATCGTAGGTGTACGCCATGAGCAGCAGAGCCCAACGCTGAAGCTTGTCCGCGGTGTACTTTGGGACAGAACTGAGTACACTGGTCGGATTAAAAATGAAACACAAATTGCGGTGATCGGTGTAGAGGGTGAAGCCATCTGAACGATGTAGGAGATAGTCGGCGCGCTGGCAAGTCGCGACAATGGCATAATCATCTTTCTCCACAATGGGCCAGGACTTCGCAGAGCCTGAGAAAGTGCCACTTACAACATCAAAGGCTCATGGTGCTGGGCCGAAAACATGCGAGCTGTATGATCCGGTGGAATTTGGGTGATAACCGCACCCCAATGCGAATCACTTGCATCAGTGAACACCGAGAGATGGTATTCGGCTTAACATGAGCGAGCTCAACGGCATTGCCCAAGGCGCGTTTGCAAGCCTGGAGGCAAGCTGTATGCTGAGTAGTCCAGCCCACATCGGCCAGCAAAACCCGCATTACTTGACGCTTCGGACACGCGCCCACAGCTTTGTACACTAATTCCATGAGATCCACCAACGGCTGGGTGAGTTTGTTGTGGCCGGGGATCGCCATACGCATCCAGCCCAGCGCACAAATGAATTGCTGCAGGTCCTGCCCGTTGACCGGCGTCCTTAACTGTTGGAGTGCCTCAATTCGTTGGGGGTCATGGCGAACTCCGCTCTTCGACACGATGCGGCCACACCACTTAGCCTCGCGAAGGTAAAAGAACACTTAGACGGGTTTAATTTCAATCCTTTCGATTCACACACCTTGCGGATGTCACGAAGGAACGTGAGGAGGCCGTCCTCAGTTTTGGAATACCCAAGAAGATCATCCAGCCAGATAAGTAACCCATTGTAGAGATCATCTTTGAACATCTCCTGGACGGTGGCTTGGCAGTACGCGACACTGTCAGAGCCGCCCATCAAAACGCGTGTAGGCGTAAAAATTCGCATGTCAGTCAGAAAAGAGAAAAGCTCTTGACACTCCAGAGAGAGCAAGAACTACCAATAACCTTTAAAAAAATCCAAAAGAAAGTAAAACTCAGGGTCATTGAGGTAATCCAAAATGACTTCAATGATCGGCATCGGCCAAAGAAGACGTACAGTCTGAGCATTCACCCGGCGAACATCCACCGTCATTCGAAAGGAATCTGGTTCAGTTTTCTTGACAATCAAGGGGGGAGAGCACCATTTGCTACCCGGATTGCGATAGCACAGTCCTGCATCAATAAGTTCCTGCACGAGTTTTTTTCATAAACTCGCGGTGGGCCGGCGGGTATCGCCGGGCTGTGCAGCGTACCGGAACCGCATCAGGCTTCAAAGTGACTTTAAGAGGTGGCATGTCAACGGGTGGGTCGCGACCTAACGTCACTCTGAAGACGTCGCGAAATTGGAACAAAATTTTCCGAGCTCCGCTCGAAATGCAGCACTGCACCCCAGACGCTCAGCTTCCCCAAGCTTGTCAGTGAGTATTTTCCACTCTTGAGCCCGAGCCTCCGCCTGGTCTTGGTCGTGCACGTCAGGAAAACAGTGGTGATCCTCCTCAGATTGCAAGGCCGTTTCTTCTGGAGTGGGCTCTGGGTGTTTGGCCGCTTCGTAGGCTAGCACGCGAAGTACCCCCGTCGCCGCCACGTTCTCATCCATATAGTAGACACTCTGCTCTACCCGAGCCTGATCCATGAGAGTTTGAGCGGTGTAGCCAAGACGCTCCATGACGCCTTCACTGAGCAAAATGTCGCCCATTCCCGCTGGCAAATCACCAGACAACACCCAACACGTCACATTTTTGAGCGTAAGTTCCCCATTTGCAGTATCAAAACGGAGATCCAACTTAACTTCTTGTCGAATTGGCATAGTTTCGGCTGTAATTCCCTCAATTGCTTCACACTGATTGAGATCGCGCGTGGGAAGCCAATGGCCCCGTGTCGTTAGCTGGTGCAGCACCCTCGGCGTCACGACGGAAACTTCAGTCCCGCTATCTGGCTCAGCCAATGCTGCGACCTGGCCGCCAATTACACACGGCAAGGGTTTCTGCTGCGCAAAGCACCCCCATCAAGCACTGTCGGTCTCGGGTTTACCGCAATCTTGGTGGTAACTGACACGGTCCCCACTGGTTTGGATGTTTTACGGTTTTTGTCATGCAACTCCTTTGCTTCTGTGGCATTGGCATGGGGACATTGGAAAACACCGTGCGTTAGATCTCCGCACTTGAAACACTTCCGAATCGGACCCAGCGCCGACGATTTCTCCATCGTAGCAAAGCCACCGCCTGAACCTGACGACTTGGTCGCTGTCGTAGCCGCGGCACCTGGAGGTGGCTTGGGACTCGGTGTCGTGGACACTGCCCCCCGCGGTGCTGAGAATCTGGGGTGGCGCTGGACCCGGCCCGTCTTCACCCCCGGCGGGTTGGAAGTGACGCCACCAGCTGATCCCGCAGTTTGCTGTATGGCAGACTCAAATATCAGGAAAGCGGACACTCTTGACTTAAGCCACTCAAGGAAAACCTTCACGGACCTCTTGGTCGACTTGTGCACTTGTCGCTTAAGCTCCGTGGTGATCGTTTGTTTGAGTGCGGGTGGTCTCAGGGCCGCACACAAAAATTCGATAGCCATTTTCGGCTCGTCCAAGGGAAAGTCATCCATATCTTGGGCATCCAGAATCTCGTTAAAGTCTGTCACCGGCTTCATGACCCTGGATTCTGCGTCAGGAAGCGAGGTGCTCATGGCAAGCGACCGCATGGCTTGAGCTAGTCGGGCATGATCTTGAACTTCGGGGCGTCGTGCAGCCAGGAAATTGGACTTCCATTCCTCTTCAGTGATCTCAGACTCAGCCTTTCCGATCTCATACATGCAGATCCGGACCAGCGTTCGGTGTTCGATGCACGCACTCAAAGGCATCACAAAAATCTTTCCATACGAACCTTGGTTCAGTGCTGTAATTCGTCGCTTGTATATCAAATAGCTGTCCATGAAAGCTTTTTTTTCTTCGTCGTCGACCCTCGGTAAACGGGCGGCACAGGCGTGTTGGCCCCCGTTGCGACCGTGATAGCGGGTTCCTTTCTGCTCTCTCCAGCCTCATCACCTCCCATCGGATCATCGTCCTCCTGGCCGCGAGCATTTCGGCTAGCACTGCGGGCAAACCATCCCCATCGGCTCTGCCCGCGAGGCGACAACACTTCTTCCTTCATATCCTCGATCTGACGACCTTGATGGCCTACCGTTTCCGCGGCCTCCCGCATCCACTGGTACTGCTCCGTCAAAGCCTTCTGCTGATCTTCCAGCTGCGCGCTCAGTGATGCCTGCTTGGAATTCAGCTCAACTTGATTTTCGTACTGCTGCTGCAGATACTCAGCCGTTTTAGAAGCTAGAACTTCTTTCTGCTGCTGGAACCGGTTGAGTTGATCAACAGTAAGTTGCTGTACGACCTCTGCCTTCTTCGCAACTTGCTCCACCTTCTGCTCCGGTTCCGCTTGAAGGCTTCGTGTCAGCGATGACTCGAACGTCCGCGTCTTCCGCAGCGCCACGACCACGTCTTCCACACTCACTCGAGGAGAAAGCAGCGCCTCCATCGCCAGTTCACGGCTCCCGTGATCCGGACTTCTCATTGCTTCCGCTGCACAGCGCGAAGGGAGCTAAAGAATTATTTGTTATCCGCACTTCTTGGTTAGAAAGCAAAAAGCAGAATGAATTCAAAAACAGAGAATGAAAACTAGCTAAGCTGCTTGCGACTTGGTTGACGTAGACAACTTGGCGTAAACTTGAACATGCAGCTTATGCAGATTGCAGTAGCGGTTGGAGGGCTTCAACCTCGCCAACTGCTGCTGCTGACGCTCCGGCGTCAACAAGTATCGACCGTTCGCCTCGAGGGCGTGCCAAAAGGCAAAAAAAATCACGACGCCCCTTACTCGGTACTGCAGTCACTGCCAAGCACGCTGCTGCTGACGCTCGCCCGACGATTGGGAGTGGTCCTGTTGCACCTGTCACTGTCGACCCCAACACTGCCGACGCTCGCCCTACGACTTTAGGTTCTGGTGCGAACGTCGGCGCGAGATTGAAGCTGAAGTCTTGCTCGTCTGTTGTCTGTAATTCTGGCGCGCCAGTTTCTTGCTTTCTTCGATGGCGAGGCCAAGTTCAATTAGGCGCGTCTCGTAGCGCTGAAAGTATACACCTTCCTCACGTCGCAGAGGACTGTACCGCACGCTGTAATTAGGTCTGGTACACCAAGGGCTCAAGCATCGTGATGAACTTCTTGATCGTCTTCTCGAACTGTGAGGGATCCATGTGAAACATCGAGGAAACTGAGTCCCAACTACCGCAATGCTTGAGCGAAGCAAGCAACATGAAGAGAATATCCTTCAGATCGTTCGAGCTCTTCTTCCCTCTACCAACATTTCACTTAGAATGTGGTCCTCCAGAACGTTCCACAGTTGTTCAAACTCTATTGGCGCGAAGTTTCACATTCTCAGCACACGTTCGGCACCTTGCACATGCAGGCAAAGGTCGTATATCGGTGAACGCGACGCAAGATCGTCGTCAAATTCTCCTTTGTTGGTCTGAAGTTCTTTACGCGATAGAGCGCGATGCCGAGCTTCCTCTTCGACGAAAAGCTGATCCCAGCGTTCATGGTCTTGATTGCCGAGGTCTTCTTGGGTTCGCCGGGCTTGGTTTCGGGACGGGGCCATAGCTACTAAGCCGATGGACAACCAAATTGGAAGTGAGAGTGGGAAATAGGACTTGATAGACTACGCGGGAAAGTACAGCTTCTTATGGAAAGGAGTCTTTATCGAACATATGTCCCTGGTTTGTTGTTGCAGTCTGGTAAATGCCACAGCTCAAAGCATCTGCTACAGTACAACTGTTTTTCCAATTGCACATAGACACAACTGAATTGCACTGGGGCATTTCATCTAATACTCAGTACCCCGGCCGGAATTCTGATGTACATGTGGAGGCAGGCTTGTCGTTAGTATACTGATTTCACCCTAAAATAGTATTGATAATTGGGTGCGTGGCAAATATAATATTACAAAAGTAATAATATCAAACTACTAAAACGGTCTTACCACAGATTCCGCGCGCATTTCCTCACCCACTCAATCTCCTCGTTCTTGTGACAAAGAAATAGCTAGCACTGGGCTCGTTCTTTGCTCGTGTGTGTGCGGAGAGGGCTCATTACAAACGAACCTGTCGAATTGATTCTCTCTTGAAAAACTGTTGAGGAGCAAAGCCCCAGCCACACTCGAACGATAAGTGCTACGGCCGGAAAGGTCTGCTCACCAATGTCAACGAACGTCGATGAATTCACACGGCGTCCCGAGCTCGGGTGGGTTTGTAATGACCAATATCAGCCGGAATCCAACACCAGATTTACAACTCGCAGTTGCTTGAGTCGGTTGTCAGATTCCGCGAGAGTAGCTTCATCCACCACCGTAGCGACATAGATATCCCTTGATTGCTTGCTGGGGAGAGCTCGCCCTCCGGTTGTTCGTTATTCCTAAAGGTTATAACGAACCCTGGACTGCAAAATCTATGCATAGAGCTGACCGCATTAGATGATAGCATATCATGGACCCTAGTAGTGCTAGCCGTACCGTTTGGAAAGATCGGCTAGTTCATTGCAGCCGACATCATGAACAGACCGATCGCAGTTGCAACACGGCGCCGTTTCCGTCACATCAGGCACTCAGCAATCAGCCTCGGAACACCTCATTGGACCCGGTTGCCATCTTCGGGGAGGAAACCCCAAAATGAGCGGAAGAGTACGACAGAGTAGCTCGGTGACCACCCATTGCGCGCATCCTTTTTAAAGATATTGACCTTGAACTTCATCCTGGAATTTAGTAGTATATTTAGTAGTTTTGTTAGTACTAATATTGTGATTTTTCCTTCTAAGTTTTTGTTAGTACTAACGACTACATGTGGGATTTGTACTACTCATAACAATTATAATTATAGAATTAGTGTGTAGTATTATTCTTGGCTTTACTACCAATCCGTTAGTCGGTTCTACATCGCCTCGGCCTATCCGCTTCCCGTACTGTCAATTTCCTAGGCCTCGTTTCATTGGAGGAAAAAATAATTACGCTTTGCCAATCACTCACAAATGCTGCGGCTGGTATCGTCGACGCGGAGTCGCCTGCTGCGAGCGGGGGCCTTCCGCGCTGCTGCGGCTGCTGTGGGCCCTGCAGCCTCTGGCCTGGCTGTGGGTAGCGCCCCCTTTCAGCGCTGCTACCAGGCGCCTCGCGTCTTCTCTTCGTCCACGACAGATCATGACGCACCCTGGAAAACCATCGCTGTGTCCAATCCCGTGGCGTGGCAGGAGGTGGTGAAGCCGGCGCTCCTCGCGTTCTTCAAGCGCGAGAAGCACCTGATGGTTCCGATCAAGTTCGTCGTCCCCCACGGAGATGACGCGTACCCCGAGGCAGCGTGGGGGTATCCCCTGGGCAAACACGCCGAGTGGCTGCGGAAGCAGTGGAGAGAGGAGGGACGCAAAATTGACCAGAAGCAGCGGGAGGAGCTGGACGAGATGGAGTTCGCCTGGGATTGGTCCCAATACAAATGGGACCGCTTCGTTCTGCCAGCACTTCGGAGGTTCTACGAGTTGAACGGCCACACCGATGTGCCTACAGGCTTTGGCATTCCGAAGGGGAGCTCTGAGTGGCCTGAGCACTTGTGGGGGCAACATTTGCCTAACCTAGTACGGAACATACGAAACAAAGGATACTTCGCTAATCAGGTAAAAGCACATCAGGATGAGCTGAAACGACTGAAATTCTGCTACGACTCGACATTATACGATCGCAATTGGCGCGAGAAAGTGATGCCAGCATTGAGAACCTTTCATCGGGAGTTTGGCCACTGCAATGTGAGCCAAGCGTTCACGGTGCCGTTGCACTTGCCATGGCCAAAAGCAGCGTGGGGGATGCGTTTAGGTATTACTGTCCGGAAAATTCGTTGTGGAGAGATTGGAGCGAACCGAGACAAGCGTGAGTTGGAAGAGCTGGGTTTCGTGTGGAATTTTATTGAGTCAGAGTGGAGTGAGCGTATCATGCCAGCTTTAGAGGCCTTTCGTCTCCTGAAGGGCCATTGCCGAGTGCCATCATCTTTTGTCGTTCCATCTGATGAAAATTGGCCAACACCATCGTGGGATCTAAGGCTCGGAAATGTGGTGGACAAGATTCGTGGCAGAGGCTCTTATAGTGCACAAGTTTCACGCGACAAGACTCGATTGGAAGAATTGGGTTTTGTGTGGGATTTTTATGAGCATGAGTGGAGCGAGCGCATCATGCCTGCTTTGACGACTTTTCATCGAATTAAGGGTCATTGCCGAGTGCCTAAATCGTTTGTGGTCCCGGCGGAAGCAACTTGGCCGAGAGAAGCGCATAGTCTCAAGCTGGGCTGTGTTGTTCACTACATCCGTTACCACACCTCCTACTTTGATGGAATTGCTCGAGCGATGGACAAGTTCGAGGCGATCGAATTCGACGTGAAGATCCCAGTTTCCAAGTGGCACGAGCGCGTCGAGCCGATGCTGGATGCGTTCGAGCAGCTGCACGGCCATCGCAACGTGCCACGCGACTTCGTGGTTCCGTCGACCTTTCCCTGGGAAGAGAAGGATTGGGGCGTCCAGTTGGGAAAGCTAGAGCGGAGAGGATCGCCCCGGGAGATTTAGCATGCCACAGCATCAAACAATTAGCATCGGAAGCTGCTATTGAGTACTAACTATCCTGCTTAAAGTATCTTTTTCTCCAAACCGGTTCCAGTGCAGGATCGGCGCGAAGACAGCTTCGAATACAGCATGTCAGTACTACCGTAGAGAAGAGAACCGTGCGAACAGCTCTCACTGCAAAACTCTTTACGCAAACTCGAGAACGATTGATTGACAGTCCGTTTGAAAATTACTGCGGCGCCTACGTCTACCCCGCCAACCTACCTGACAGTCTAGACACCAACCTGCAGACCACTTCTTCCTTTGCTGCTGCTGCTGCGCTTACTTGGTCTGCAGCACACCGGCGGCAATCAACTTCTCGATCTTGGCCATGATGTCCGGGTTCTGCAGGTGGCGCTGAGCGCCCATCGGGTCCGTCTGGAAATCGTTGAGCACGTTCTGCATCACCGGGTCGCGCAGGATCGCCTGGATCTCCGGGTCGGCCATGCCGTGGCGCGCGCGCTCCTCGTCCGTTTCGCCGCTCTGGATCTTATACATGACCGTCCGCAGGCCGTCGATGCACTCCTGGTGGTTCGGGTCGAGCGCCAGACCCTTCTCGTAGCTCTCGCGAGCCTTGTGGAACTCCTTCATGAAGCACTGGATCGCACCCATGCGCGAGTACGCCTTCACATACTTGGGGTCGAGCTCGATGGCCTTCTCGCAGTCCTTCTTGGCCTCGTTGAACGACGTCAGCTTCGTGTACGCCGCCGCGCGGTTGGCGTAGTACACTGCGCACGACGGGTCGCGCTTGATGGCCTCCGTGTAGCGCTCCACGGCCTTGGGGAACTCGCCGTTCTTGAAAAAGTCGTTGCCCTCGTTCTTGGCCGCCAGCGCCTTCTCCGGGTCGATGTACGCCAGCTCCTTGGCCTTGCGCAGCTTCACCTGCAGCGCCTTGATCTTGCGCTCCACGTCCTTGGTGCGGTTCTCCATCTGCGCGCCTTCGTACGCGTCGATGGCCGCCGTCAGGTTCTGCTCCGTCTCGCCCTTCTTCAGGTGCGCGTTGCCGATGCGCACGTAGGCCTTGGCGATCAGCGCGTAGTCGGCGCGGTGAGCGCGGCCAACTTCGATCGCCTTCCTGCAAAAATAATAATAATAATAAAGCATCGTCAGTAAAAGAATGCAACAACAACAACAAAACTCAAACACTTCGCTTCAACTCACTTGCAGTCCTCGATGCACGCGTCCAACTGGCCCATCTCGAGCTTCACGGCGGCCAGGTTGCTGTAGAACGACATGTTGGTGGCGTCCTTCTCAATGGCCTCGTTGTAGCACTCGATGGCCTCCGAGAACTTCTTCTGCTTGTACAAGGCGTTGCCGCGCTGCTTGGCGTCGTCCGCGGCCTTCTTGGCTGCGCGCTCGGCCTTCTCCTCGTCCGTCAGGTCCTCCTCCACGGGGACGGGCGCGGGCGCGGGCGTGGGCTGCGCCCTGGGGGCCGAGGCGGGCTCGTCGTCGCCCATGTTGATGTTGAGCCCCATGAGCTCGCCCAGCACCGTCATGACGCGCGAGTCCTGGATGTGCTCGTTGATCTTGCTCGGGTCGCGCTGGATCTCCTGCAGCAGCTGCACGAACTGCGGGTCGCCCAGCAGCGGCGCCAGGCGCGGGTTCGTGGCGATCTTGCCGAACATGTCGGGCCCGAAGGCGTTGGCCAGCGGGTTGAAGGCCGCCGCCTGCTGCGCCTTCTTCACCTCCTCCAGCCCGCTCAGACACGCCGCGTTGCGTGCGTCCAGCTGCAGGCCGGCGCCGTAGGCCGCCGCGGCCTCGTCGTAGCGCCGCAGCGCGTGCAGCGCCGCGCCCTTGCGGCTGTGGCCCTTGGGCCAGTCCGCCTTGGCCTGGATGCACAGCTCCGCGTCCGCCAGCGCGCGCGCCGCGTCGTCCAGCGACAGGTACGCGGCCGAGCGGTTCGAGTAGAACACGTGGTCGCTCGGGTCCAGCGCGATGGCCTTCGAGTAGCAGTCCACGGCCTGCTGCGCGTCGCCGGCGCTCAGCGCCGCGTTGCCCTTGGCCTTCCACTCGGCTGCGGTCTGCGCGGAATGATTGGCCAGTTTAAGTGAGTTTAGCACCTCGGTTAGAGACGGTTAGAGACGGTTAGAGAAAAAGAGCACACCTCCGCCATGATCTCTCTCTCTCTTTTGGGTTGTTGCGCTTTTGCTTTTCCGCGACTGACGGAGCGCGTTCCACTCGATCGATCCTTGTTTCCTCCCTTTTCATTCGCACATTCCAGAATTCGGCGCGCGGCCAATCAGCGCCGGCCGACTGCATCTACGAGTTTGTATGGAATGGACGCACAGCGACGCGGATTGGTGGAAATGCATGTTTGAGGTTTAAGGCTCTTGCGGCGCTGCTGTGCGGGGCGGCTCGCTCGCCTGCGAGGGGAAGCTGCGCGGCTTGAGGCGCAGCGTCTGGCTGATGCCGATCTGGGTGAGCGGCTGCACCAGCGTGGACGGCGTGACCACGCGGCTCGGCAAACTCGACTTCAAGCTGCTGCAGCTGGTGGTGATTGGTTGACACATGGATACATTTTAGAGGCAACTTCAACTTGGCTCGGCCACCAAGCACCAAAAAGGCAACATGCATACCTGGACTCGTGGAACCTCTTGAGCTCCTTGGTGACGTGCGTGGAGAAGAGGCCAGCCTCCGAGTCCGTCGGGTCCTGCGACCGCATCTTGCGCTTCTGGCTCGGACTGCTGTCCACCAGCACTGCCAAAAAAAAATAATATCAACGGTACCAGTTAGTCTACAGGTGTATGTCTGCCTGGATGAAAAGCAATGGTTGTCACGCACAGCAGGGGACGGATGCTCGGATGGCCGAGAGTTTGTTGCGGGGGCCTCTGCGTGCTCGCTCGGGGGTTTCGTACACCACTAGGCCTGGCCGGATCGCGCTGGTCTGCTGCGGGGTGAAGGTTGTGTGTGTGTCTGTGAGGGTCGAGGTGGATTCGGCACTTGTCGTGCTGCTGTTTGTCGATGAGTCGCTGGTGGTGGACGGACCTGTTCGCTGCTCTGCCTGCTCGTCGGCGGAGACGGGCACCACGTGGGCACCGAGGTGGCCCGGGGGCGGGCATCGGTACTCGACCTCCCACCAGGGCACGACGTCGCTGCTGCTGCAGCTGCTGGACGTGGACGCCGGGGTCGACTGCCCCGTGACCGACGCCCCGTCGCCGCTAGCGGTGCAGTCGGCGTCGATCCGCAGCGAGAGCCGCGACTTGCCCGCCGCGAATCCTCGTCGGGATCGGTGCGGCCGGGACCCGAGACTTCGGTTCGGTGGGGCTGTCGTTGCGGTGGGGGACGCCACTGAACCGACTAGAAAGGGCGAGGAGCGCTCGCTGTCGGCGCTGGCGGGGGCCTCGCTGCGTGCTGAGGTGTTGTCGGGGCCCGAGGTGCTGTCCATCATGGCGGCGGTGGACACGAAAAGCAGCCGAAGAAGATCTCTCTCTTGAGCGAGCGAGCTGTCTTATGCCGGGTGACGCCCCACGAGGATAGAGCGCGCGCCTCGAGAGATCCTCGCGAGCGGCGGCGGCCTGCAAGGGGCCGCACGCAGCAGTTGGCACCGAACGGTTTCTCCGTAACTGAGGCCCCCAACTTCTCCGGCCGCTAAACTTATCCGGGTATCATGCCTGGCGTTCGCGGATTGATCCTGCAGCTCGCCTCGCTTTGAGGTTGGCGTCATGTTCCTGCAAAAGTTGTTGGATCCGGAGGATGAACAGCGTCGTCGCGTCCGCCGCGCGCGGATCGTCCGTCGCAACCGCATCAAGAGGGAGGTTGCCCAAGGTCTCCCTGTTCGACACCGCCGCGTCCCGAAAGCTAGCGACTACGTTCTCAACCTGGACGAGCCGGAAGAATGGACCGAGTCTAAGTCTCCGTTCCGACCAACGTTCGGTGGCGAATCCTCGCAGCTACGCCAAACGATGAATCAAAATTGGGGCAATGCACAACAATCGGCACCTTCACCGACCAAGTCGTTGTTTTCATCAGCGACTAACAAGCCCCGGTCGTCCGTGACCAATGCACCTCTTACTACTACGGAGAAATCTGCTTCACTAGCGTCGGTGCTTTCGCGAAAATCGATTTCTCGATCGATGACGCCACATATCAAAGCCAGGTGGCAAGAAGTTTTCCAACAGGTTGTCTTCAAGCGGCATGAAGAGATTTTAGCCAAGGACCCGAACCGAAAGTGGCGGCAGGAACGATTTGGTTTGCTGCTTTTTGCCAGGCGGGAATATGCTCGCGCTAGTGAGCACTTGGACAAGGCGGTCAGTCTCGGTGCGAATTCTAGTCTCTGTTGGCGAAGGCTGGCTGAAAGCTACTATCACATGTGGAAAGATGGCGGCGAGTGGGAGGTGCTCTGGGCTTGTCGAGCTGCGTACGAGCAAGCTCTCAACCACTTGGAAGTTGCGTGCAGCCCGATTGCGTTGTTCATGTACGCGCGAGTGCTTGAGCTACTGGGCAGCTACACCGGTGCGTTGACGATCTGCGCCTCAATTCTGCAAACATTCCCGAGATTTGAGCACCTTCGAGAAGTCAAGCTTCGTTTCGTTCTGCTCCAGCGCTACCAACTCTTCTCATTGACCAGCGAGACCTCATCAAGGCTTGCAGTGCTGAGAAAGTGTACCGGGTACACGCAGGAGTTGCTCTTGGATACAGCCATCATCGAGGTATTTTTTACACGTACGTGCCTTCGTCGTTTGGTCCCTATGTTCTAACATGAATGAAACACTTCAGGGGCCACGACATCTCAATGTGCTTTACCTGCACACTCGCCTGAATGAAATGCTGGCCGAGCTCTCAACACTGGCAGTTTCGGAGCCGCAGGGGCAGACACCAACGATAGCAAAACCAAAACTTGCTCAGGTCAGTGTCGATATTTTGTTCCAGGAGCTGTACAAGCTAGCGGTTAAGACTCCTGAGGTCGCACCTCCGCCTGGGGTCAGGTGGAAACCGTGGAGAGACCGCAGTGAGACGTACACGGCCTTCGCCGAGTACTTTAGAGCTCAGGGCGACAATATCCTCGCGTCGGATGCACTGTCCCGGTCACTCGAACTCTTAGAAACTCTACCTCCAGAGAGCAACAGCTCTGGGAAGTCAACCAACTTGTGGAGAGGTTTGACGGAAGAGCAACGCCACCAGCGCATTGCTCTGTACTTGGTGCTTGCTCGTAATTACTACCAGTGCAACCAAATGGAGAAGGCGATCCGCTCAATGGAGGCTGTGTTTGATCTCGATCCTCTGCATGCAGAAGCTCGTGCCAGTCTGGTCGAGTGGTTCCCCGCGAAATGGCAGTACGTGACGTCCCTATCATTTGAAACGTTCACCCATGTATGCTGAATAACGCCAATCACGTGACCATGCTGCAGATACCGACTGGAGTTGGAAGATGCCAGCCAAGTACAAATCGCTCGCGTTCTTCGAGGAATCTGGGACCGCAACCGTGCCTTGCTACGTCGTCGGGAAGTAATTCGTGCAGCTGAGAACAAGTATCGCGAGAACCCATATCACCTCGGTTATCGACGAAAACTACTTCGATTACTGCGCGACAAATACGCCTCCTTGTTTGCGGCCCAGGATCTTGCAGCTCGTAGCATCCAGCGGGGTGCTCGACGATACCTCTACTACGCCCGTATGCGATGGAAGAAAGAAGACCAGCGTGAAAAAACTCTGCGAGAGCTGGTGAGTGCTACACCGTAAACATAGATCGTAGCGGTCCGTGCTAACTACTCTTGTTGTCTTTAGAAAAGCAAACACCAGACGCGGAAGTACCGGTACAACCACATCGTTCGAAACCAATTGGCAGCCTTGCTACCCGACGAATACGAGCACCGATTCTTTCGTGAAGACTGTAGCACGCTTCGTATCCAGGTGGGCCACAAAATCATCGTCACAATACGCAAAAACTCTAAAATTGCTGATTGAGTTAATTCTTTCTTCTTCACAGCGGTGTTTTCGTGGTAAACGCACGCGAACGGAATTTTGTCGGCTTCGTGACGCCCGGCGACAGCAACTCCAGCACCAAAACGAAGCAGCAAAATGTATCCAGAGATTTTCCCGTCGATATTGCTGCCCCCAAACTGCTTCCTCACCGCCAGTTGATGAATTACTCTTTCGTGCACAACAGAAGATCACCCGTGCTAAGGAACGGCTGGCATTGATGTTGCAGCGCCTCTATAGACGATGGAAAGCTGACCAGCTTCACAGACACTCCTCCTTAATTTATGTGATTCAAGCTGAGGCTAGTGAGCAACGTCGGACTCTCCTCGAGCAATCTAGCGTTCTCAAGATTCAGCGATTGTGGCGTCGGTACACCGCTGGTAAAACGTTAGGCGGGCGGGTCAACAGCCAAGCGCACGTTTTCCTTGTGGAACATCTTTTCGCGGCGCAGAGACGTCAAACCACGCTGGGAGTCGACCTCGACCGCGCAGCCCGAAAGATTCAAGCGGTGTATCGCGGCAAACTCATGCGTCACTTTCTCCAACTTCTGCGGGGAAGGGTTTTAGCACCACCCTGTGCAAGTCCAATTGGCACGTTGATCGCAAAATGTGAACGCAATCATCAAGCAGGGACTGAGACGATGGCAGTGCTGCACTCGATCGACAACTTGGACGAGAAACGGTCTCTGTTCGATCACCCGGTTCTTGTCTTGCGTGGTGCCCGCCTATCCCGACGACCCGAATCTCCATCAACTAATGAAAGCTTTTCACTGCAGCACGTTGTGTCTGCGATTCAATACAGCGCGGTTTTGAAGTGCTTGATCTGCGCTAGCGGTGACTTCAAAGGGCATCGAATTTTGACGCTTTTTCAAGCTCTTCAAACGAGAAGAAACTTGAGGGTGCTGGCACTGGGTGAAATTAGCACCGCTCCTGGTACAGGATCGCCAAGCCATGAACAGTCAGAGCAGCTAGTGGGATCTTCTCTGTGGAGTTCAGGCGACAATAAAGATAAGGGTGCTCTCACCCCGTCATCTTCTCCGCTTGGGCGGCGGCTACTTGCTCTCCCATCTCCACCATCGTCGCCGCAGCCACATCAAAAGCGTCAGCTAAGTGCAATGCACACCCTCTCCAAGGCTCTATGCACGTCAAACTTTCTTCTCGAAGAATTGTACTTTGAACGAAATTCGCTGCTGGTGAGACCTCAAGAAGGTGCTGCTCTGGCTGGTATTGTGGCCGACTACTTTTTCGCGAGATACGGCCACCTTCACACGTTGGTCGTAGCTCACATGCGATTTTCAGACGAAAGCGGCGCGCTGCTGGGTGCTGCTCTAGCAATCAACACCGTCTTGCGGAAGCTGGATCTCCACGGGAATTTGCTGAGCGATGGCGCAGCAATTGCTATCGCAAACGACGGACTCCCCCACAACACTTCACTGCGTTACTTGAATTTGGCTGAGAACACAATTGGAAGCGTTGGGGGAAAGGCACTGTTCAAATGCCTGGGCACCAGCAATCGGTCATTGCAGACACTGATATTGCGGAACAATCACCTCATGAGCGATGTCATGCTTCTTCTAATTGAAGCGTGGCAAACGAACGCGGTGATTGACAGTGTAGAACTGGCAGGGAACCTGATCAATGAGCGGTATCTGCAACAATTCCAGGCAGCAACTACTGAGCGCCGTGAGGTTACGCCAGCGAAAGAAAACCACGAGCTGCGTCTGCTTCTGGCGCGGAAGCGCTTTGGATTCCGCGATACCCGTTCGCTCGTCAGCAGGCGGGGAATTGGGATATTCTCCACACCCGTCACTTCACCCGGAAAGAGAAGTGGTCTCAAGACGAAGACGAAGGGCGCACCGCTGTCACCAAAGAAGTGGCTAAGTGCCAACACGCCCAAGATCGTCTCGCCCATCGCGTTCCCCACATCGATGGACAGCCAGGCCAATGAAGTGTATGCAGCAACAATGTTTTCAGTAGAAAATGCGTACGCACCTGCTCGACCCCGAAAGCTGCTGAAAGCGTCGTCACCTGCTCGATTGATTTCGCCCTCAAAGCTGCCAGCACTGTCAACTTTCCCTGGCAAGAAGCGAGTAGCATGGTGACCGGACAACCACTGGCTGACTAAGTGGACAATGATTAACATTTGTTTTGCCATCAATACACGTGATACAGTCCGCGTCACCGCGAAGCCCCCACCTCTAGCATCACAGTCACTACCCGTCCACAGGTCAGTAGGTCGAGGCCGCGGCGATCGTGCCGACCCGCATGGCGAAGGTGCCCATGAGAATGAAGCCGTTCTGGAAGACGATGGCGGCGCCCGGCCACGCCGACTCCTTGAAGTCGTTGTCCACGTACGTGTGCGTGAACACGAGTACCGAGCCCACGAGGGCCGCCACGGACAGCGCCATGCAGAACATCACGAAGCACCTGCAGCGTAATAGTACTACGTGGTGAGAAAAGTACTTTTTCATCAACTACCCGAAGTTGGCGACACGGACTCCGTACCGCGCTCTGGAGGCCACTTCCGATCCGTAGGCGAAGCGCGCGTCCTCCGAGAGCATGTCCCAGTCCACCGTGTTGACCCTTGGCGGCACGAAACAAGCCATTTAGTACTATATAGTATAATATCGCTGTCCGCAACTACTACTCCGCCCCTCACAGGAAGAAGGCGAGCATGGAGACGATGCCCGGCAGGTACTTAACGAAGTCGAAGGGGATCTGCGAGTCGTGGTGCGTCGCGAATGCCGCACCATCCGCCAGCACCCACCAGCCCGCGCCCACCAGCAGCCCCGCCATGTAGCTTCCGGCCTTGCCCGGATCCACGCCCATAGTATTTTATTAATAATACTAGCAGCTAATAAGTTGAAGTGGTGCGGATAGGGGTAGTTGCTTGTTTTTAGTAATTTTGTTTTCAAGACTGATATGCAAATCTACAGTTCCAACTGTGAGAACACAGAGATTTTTAATGCTTAAAAGCATAGAAGAAGAAGCCGGTGGTCTCCAGAAGTGGCGTCTTGACTGTAGAATGCAATCCTTAAGGCGCAGTAATTTCCAAACTGACTGCCAATCGATCAGTGTACACGATTTTTGCGTAAAAATGTTTGTTGGCTGTGCTGTACGGACGAGTTCCTGCTATAATTCAAGCTCTTACTCAGAAGTTTTACCACGTCTATGCTTGCTGTCTTCGCGCCGATCCTGGCACTGCAACTCCTGTGAAGGACCTTCACGGAAGGTACAGAGGTGCTCCGACGACGTACAGTAGCTTCCAATGCAAGTTTGCCAAAATTGTTGTGCTGTGGCTAGTGGAGTTGCGCTTTCGGCTTTAGCTTGCCCAGCTGGATACCCCAATCCTTCTCTTCCCAAGGGAAGGTCGACGGAACCACGAAGTCGCGTGGCACGTTGCGATGGCCGTGCAGCTGCTCGAACGTATCCAGTATCGGCTCGACGCGCTCGTGCCACTTGGAAACTGCGATCCTCGAGTCGAATTCGATCGCCTCCAACTTGTCCATCGCTCGAGCAGTTTGGTTAAAGTAGCTGGAGCGGCTGCGGATGTGGCTAACGACGGAGCCCAGCTTGAGACTATGTGCTTCCTTCGGCCAAGTTGCTTCCAACGGGATCACAAACGAGTAAGAAACCCGACAATGTCCATATACTTTGTGAAAAGTCTCCAGCGCGGGCAAAATGCGCTCGCTCCACTCATACCCAGAGATGCGCCACACAAAACCCAACTCCTCTAATCGAGTCTTGTCGCGCGAAACTTGTGCACTGTAAGTGCCATCGCTACGGATGCTGCCGACGACGCTTCCGAGCTTTAGACCCCAAGACGATGTTGGCCAACTCTCATCCGATGGTACCACAAACACGGAAGGAACCCGGCAATGACCCTTAATTTCATGGAAAGTCTCCAAAGCAGGCATGATGCGTTCACTCCACTCATACTCATAAACATCCCACACAAAACCCAATTCTTCCAATCGAGTCTTGTCGCGTGAAACTTGTGCACTATAAGAGCCTCGGCTACGAATCTTGTCCACCACACTTCCGAGCCTTAGATCCCACGACGGTGTTGGCCAATTTTCATCCCGTGGCACCACAAAGGATTTTGGCACTCGGCAATGACCTTTCAGGAGACGAAAGGCCTCTAAAGCTGGCATGATGCGCTCGTTCCACTCTGACTCATAAAAATCCCACACGAAACCCAGCTCTTCCAGCTCGGACTTGTCTTGGTTGCTGCCAGTGCGTCCACTACGAATACTTATGACAGTAATACCTAAACGCATCCCCCACGCTGCTTTCGGCCACGGCAAATGCGATGGTACCCTGAACGCTCGGCCCACATTGCAGTGGCCAAACTCCCGATGAAAGGTTCTCAATGCTGGCATCACTTTCTCGCGCCAATTGCGATCGTATAATGTCGAGTCGAAGCAGAATTTCAGTCGTTTCAGCTCGTCCTGATGTGCTTTCACCTGATCAGCGAAGTATCCTTTGATTCGTATATTTGAAACTTGGCAAGCCAAATATTGCCCCCACAAATGCTCAGGCCACTCGGAGCCCCCCTTCGGAATGCCAAAGCCTGTAGGCACATCGGTGTGGCCGTTCAACTCGTAGAACCTCCGAAGTGCTGGCAGAACGAAGCGGTCCCATTTGTATTGGGACCAATCCCAGGCGAACTCCATCTCGTCCAGCTCCTCCCGCTGCTTCTGGTCAATTTTGCGTCCCCCTCCTCTCCACTGCTTCCGCAGCCACCTGGCGTGTTTGCCCAGGGGATACCCCCACGCTGCCTCAGGGTACGCGTCATCTCCGTGGGGGACGACGAACTTGACTGGAACCATCAGGTGCTTCTCGCGCTTGAAGAACGCGAGGAGCGCCGGCTTCACCGCCTCCTGCCACGCCACGGGATTGGACACAGCGATGGTTTTCCAGGGTGCGTCATGATCTGTCGTGGACGAAGAGAAGACGCGAGGCGCCTGGTAGCAGCGCTGAAAGGGGGCGCTACCCACAGCCAGGCCAGAGGCTGCAGGGCCCACAGCAGCCGCAGCAGCGCGGAAGGCCCCCGCTCGCAGCAGGCGACTCCGCGTCGACGATACCAGCCGCAGCATCGAATGTCGAATGACAACCATGTGCTAAGCGCTAAGTACGCACTCCCAGACGTCATAATCCCCTCGAGTCGCATCCTCTAGCCGCCACTATCCAACGTCCTGAGCGCCATGGAGCTGTCCCGCGCCGAGAGCGCGCTGCGCACGCTCAAGAACCGCCCCAAGGTGCCGGCGGGCGCCGTGTCCACCGCGCAGGCCGTGCTGCAGCTGCTGTGCCCCGCCAAGTCGCTCTCGTCCTCGCCCTCCTCGCCCGCCAGCGACGAGGAGACGCGGCGCGAGCTGCTGGAGCAGGAGCTGCAGACGCTGCTGCTCTACGGCCGCGAGCGCTGGGAGCCCGTGGCCGTGTTCCTCGTGGTGGTGCGCGAGCTGCTGGGCCGACGCCTGCAGCTGCCCGACCTGGACGCCGACACGGACCTGCGCCTTCCCTCCTCCTCCTCCTCCTCCGCCTCCTCTTCCTCCTCCGCCTCCTCCTGCGCCCTGGACCCGCCGCTCTACGTGACGCACATCGCGCCGCTGTCCGACGCCTTCATAACGCAAACCGTCAAGCAGGCCGTGCACCAGCACGTGGAGTTCTACGAGCCGCGCGTGCGCATGGCCGTGGCGCGGCTGCTGGGCGTGCTGGCTCGCTGGGACCTGGCCTGGGTCTCGCAAGAGTTCGCGCCGCAGCTCGTGGACTCGGTCGTGGGCAACCTCAGCCGCTCGCCCGACTTCGAGGAGACGGGCTTCGACGAGCTGGACGACAACGTGAGCCAGAACGGCATGGTCACGCCGCCGCAGAGCCCCGAGAGCACGCCGCGCACGCCCTCCACGCCCTACCGCCTGGACGACGTGAGCGGCTGGAAGGCGCTCGAGAGCTCACTCTGCGCGCTCAAGTACATCATCAAGGGCAGCGGGCAGGCCTTCCTGGAGCAGCGGCAGGCCGAGGACGGCGCCGCCAACGAGTTCGTCTACCTCACGCCGCAGATCCTCGAGCTCGTGGCCACCAAGAGCTGCTTCCACATCAACCGCCACGTGCGCGTCGTGGGTCTCGACACCATCACGGTGCTCTCGGACATCGCCCCCGTGGGCTTCCTGGTAGACCACCACGCCGACGTGAGCGACGTGCTGAACAAGTGCATCAAGCGCGGCATGGAGGACAACTGGTGCCAGGTGCGCTACGCCGCGTCCATCTCGGCACGCACCTTCCTGCTCAAGCTGCAGGAGCAGGGCCGCGCCGCGTATCTGCCCGTCCTGCTGCCGAGGCTGTGTCTCAACAGGTACTACATCGCCGAGCGCGTGCAGAAGTACTCGCAGGAGTCGTGGCGCATGATCATGGGCAACCAAGGCCGCGAGCTCGTGGCCAGGTACGCCAACGAGATCGTGGGCTATTACGTGGAGATGACCAACCACTGCGTCCGCGAGTCGGCGTGCCAGTGCATCGCCGAGTTGGGCATGAAAGTGGACCCGACGGCGATTCGCCCGCACGTTGGACGCCTCATGCAGGCTCTGCTCATCTGCTTTTACGACGTATCGAACCTGGTGCGCGACGCGGCGTGTCTGGCATCGGCGCAGCTGGTGCTTGGCTTCCCCGATGAGTGTCGCCCCTTCCTGGACGAGCTGTATCACCTGTGGATTGACCACCTTTCGGACGATATCTGGTCGGTGCGTGAAGATGCTGCCATCGCGTTGGGCAACGTAATTCGTGCCTACGGCCAAGAGGCGCTCGACCGTGTGGTCAAGGTCACGGAGGAGTATCTGCCGCTGGCGAAAAAGCAGCCAGCGATGACGCAGCAGGAGTACGACGACCTCATGCGCTCTGAGAAGAAGCACCTGAGCAAGCAGGCCTTCTCATGCTGCTCGCTCGAGCCCAAGCTGTTCGAGCGCCACGAGCACCGCGACAAGGAGCCGTGGGAGCACGCTGACGGCGCCATTTACATGGTGCGCGAGCTCTGTGACGTGGCTCCTGACCTTGCGGTGAAGTTCCTCCCGCAGGTTGCAGATATCGCAATCCTGCGCCACTTCCCGCAGACGGCCGTGCTGCAGGAGACGATTTGGAAGCAGCTGCCGCTGATGTGTGAGGCGCTCGGTAAGAAGGTGTTCAAGCGCTACCTCGAGCTGTTCTTCGACCCCTTGGTCTTCACGCTCGAGGGCACGAACCGTCTCGCCAAGTTCGCGGCCCGCGACTGCGTCGCTCAGATCAGCAAGCAGATCGGACCCAGCATCTTCTTGGGCCGTCTGGACGCGAACCCGGCCTGGAAGGAGACGCTGGGCCCTGTCGTGCCGGTTCAGCCGTACATGATCAAGTAAGCAGGCGTCTGAAGAGTGAGTGCCCACCACTTAAGCGATCGCGTTGACATGACTTTTGTCGTCTCCTATGTATTGCATTTGAGCTCGCATCTGCTAGTAGCTCAGGGCGTAGTGCTGTTTGTACCTCGACAGTTGAATTAACCCGAAGAGTAATATTGCAAACAACGAAAACCCAACTCGAACGCAGCAACATCAGTCGATTCACTAGTAACCATTTGCTTCACTGCCAACCTGCTCCTTCGTTACACGCTGCCTCGTTCGCTTCCAAGTTAGATCTTAGCCCGGGAATTGATTCTTGCGAGAAGCAGTTTTGGGCTATGTTGACTTTCACGCGTCAGGCACGCCGATACTCCACCGGGCCTTGGGGCGTCACTGCGACCGGCACTTGAGTTTCGTAGTGCGACATCTGCTGCTGCAATTTCTTCTTGTTCCGATACACGGAGCAGTACCACATCGAAGCGCATCCCGCGAAGAACGCACAGATGATCAAGATCAAAAGCACCAGCATTCTTCTTTCTTCTTGAACAGCAGGAATGGTAAGAAGGAAACGGGAGGATGAGGGACGTGGCGTATGAGACCAGTTTACCGTCTCGGTTTGGTTGATATTTTATAGTTACCGTGGAATTAATTCGGATACACTCTGCGTTTTTCAGCCCCGAAGATAAGATGCCTGACCACAGAATCAAGATCCACATTTGCGGTGTAATGATCGCTTTAGGTGTCAGTTTTAGTAAGTTCTTCGAGCCTCAAGCCAAAGTAGAGCGGGTCATTTGGTATCGTCCCAATGCCGAGTTCATCATTTACGTGGCTCGAGATGACGCCGACAACGAGTGGTTTGTTACCAACAGCATCGACCTCAAGTTGCACAGACTGACAAGTTCGGTGAAGGCGATGATGAACGATAACAACACACCAGGCGTATCTATACCCTTCAAGTGCTGGCTGAGATGGTGATTCCAGCCCAGAGCGCACCAATGACCTATCGGTTGGATCACAAGTATACGCCCACGCTACCGCCAAAGCCGCTAAGCTACGTTTCATTGGACATCAAGAAGCGAGTTTGGAATATGCCAGCACAAGGAAGTGTGAAAGGTAACGGCGCTTAAAAGCATACGTGATACAGAAGTTCTTGCATCGAAAAGGAGGCGCACTGTGCTACCTGTTAAGTAGTAGACTGGATTAGCGAAAGTATCTCAGTAACGATTTTTGCTATTTCGAATAGTTCAGCCCACTAGCAACCGCTTCCAATTCGTGCACATGGGCAGTGTAGCCTCTCGCTGCGTTTCAATCCCGAGTGCGAACCGGGTGCGCGAAGGTATCCTAGTCGCACTAGGGCGCCAATTCAGTGGAAACCAGGACGTATCGAGTCAGTCGGCGCGTTCCTGGTTAAGGGCGTGCTTCCAGAGATACGACGAGGTAAGTTTCCCACTCCGAACGAGCAGAATGTCGTTGCTGGTGTTAATTGGCCGTGTGAATGTCGACAGGGCGGTTCTGGTTTTGTGTCGTGTGATGCAGTACTCAACGTGGTGGCTGAACTCACACTTTTCCGAATCCACGAGTGGTCTGCGAACGAAGTCTCGCAATTCTGTGCCTTCTTTTTCCGAGGCGAAGACGGCGAGCGGAATTTCGACTACCAATTGTTTCTCGACTACCTTTTCTTCCCAGTTAACCAGCACACTTCTCGGATCAAACTGAAGAAGCAGATCACCTCCGACGATATATTCACTGTTCACGAAGGAAAGATGTACTCACCACCTCTTGGTCC
Source organism: Phytophthora cinnamomi (assembly GCF_018691715.1). Classification (NCBI taxonomy): domain Eukaryota; phylum Oomycota; class Peronosporomycetes; order Peronosporales; family Peronosporaceae; genus Phytophthora; species Phytophthora cinnamomi. The sequence continues at coordinate 854,977 of NW_027151037.1, forward strand.
TGAAGAAACTGACGAACGAGCATGCAATCCTGTTATTCTCAAGCAGCTCGACCTCACCAGGTTCACGGCTGAAGTAGAGAAGAATCCACAGTATGGTGAAGCAGCAGAACTTGTGGCCCTGTTACGACATCGAGTGAACGAGTTGCGACTGCTCACGCATCCGAACCTGGCAGGACTTCAGACGACGCTGCAGAACGGAACGTCGCTGTATATGGTCCAAGAACACCATCAGATCTGCACTCTACGCACGATTCTCGAATCGTTTGGGCCGATGAAGGAGCCGACAATTCGCCGCTACCTTCTACAGATTTTGCAGGCTCTGTCTTTCCTTCACGACCATGGTGTGCATCACGGGTAAGCCCAGTCAGCAAGGCTGCTGATTCATGTGGGCAGCTAATGATATGTTATTTTGATACAGAAATTTGAACATGCAAACAGTCCATATTGACAGCTATGGCCTCCTCAAACTGGCCGATTTCGGCCTTCGGCGCTGTCTGCTTCCTCTACTTGCGCTAACGAACGCTGCTGACGACGATTTTGCTCGCAGAATTTTGGTACGCACGCTAATGATGATTTAAAAGAGTGTCAAACTTCACGTGTAATGATGCTCTCATATTGCCGACGTAGGCCCCTGAAATTCTTCGAGATTGCCAAATCTGGGGTGAGAAGGCTGACGTGTGGTGCGTTGGTATGTTGACGCTCCAAATGGCAAATGGGCTCGTGAAATACCCAACTCAGTGCTCGCTAGAGAAGCCTACAGATAGAAACCCTTCGCTTCGTGACACTCGTTTCCGATCAAGCAGGGCGAGCCAATCTCATATGAAAAAACGCGGCTCCGATTCACCCGACGCACTGGGAACATCCCGATTTCCATCACTCCCAGAAACGGCATCGAAGAATTTGAGGAGTTTTGTCCGTGCCTGTCTTCAGCGCGATCCCCGCAACCGACCAGCAATAAAAGAGCTCGTGGAGATGGGGTTCTTTCGCATTGACCAGGCCAAAGAAACGAACGAGGTGCTTCGCACGGTTTGCACCGATTTGGACGCAACAATGCGCAAACTCATGTCGTCGTCTCCAAGATCGATGCGCCCCAAGGCGAGAAACTAGCTTTATCTCTTTATAAAGAAAGAGCAAGGTTGGAACACGCACGAAAGAATCAATCATTATTTGGATATAAGCTCGTTGATCTTCGAGGAATTCGCCCGCACTGCAGCAACGATTTCTTTCGCTTGTCTTGTGAGATGCGGGTCCAGTAAAGCACCCGTCGTTAGAGCAGCTTTGACCGGTGACTTGACGGCGTTAAGCTTCGTTTTCCTCTTAGTTTTCCCGAATGCTCGGACTTTCGACGGAGAAGTCAAGCGATGTTGTCCATTCAAACCTGGCGCCTTCACTGGCGAGCGGAGACTTGGAGCAGATGCAGACGCGCCAAGAACCTGATCAATTACTGGGGGCTCGAGATCGGCGGTCGAGAAATGTTTCTGGATCGTCTCTTTGATGAAGTCACGCATGTTCGAGTTCTTGGCGCCGGTGGGGTAGAAGAGCTTGACTTCGTCACTCTTGTCCACTTTGCTTAGCTTCATCTTCGTGGGAGGTTCTCTTTCAGGCTTGGATGTTGGTGCTGTGGGTGTCACGGGTCTCAGTAGTGAAGAGGCAGGATGAAACACACCAGTGTGACTCAAATCTGGCAATTGGATTGGCTCCAACAGTAGGTGAACCGAAGACAACAGTGCATTAAGTCGAGCTGCTTGCTCTTCTGAGGTTAGAGAAACCGAGCTGCCGCGTTCAAATGTCGTGGTGGAGCTAGAATTCGACTCTAGCCCATGCTTCTTTTTCAACTGGCGTTCATGTATTTCGACCACTTTGCGTGCGACTGGCAGCAGTCGACTCGAGTGAAACGATAACACGTCCAGGAACGGGGGTGGATCCACGTACGCGCGATTTAATGCCAGCAGCTGGCCGATTGTGGTTGGTCGTGGGGTGGCGTCCACATCCGCGCCTTCAGGTTCCTCTTCGCTCTCAGAGTCGTCGATCTCTTCCTCTTCCATCGCTTTTGGTAAGTGAAATCGAGGAGACGTGAATAGATGCAAGTAGTAAACGGTTGAAAGATTGTATTTTGAGTTTTACAGTACATGCAGTTGGGGTCTTGGGATCGTAACTACTCAACATGAATTTCGGTGGTGGCGGTGACTGGTGTTGTGGGATATCAGCGAGTTGATTAAGGGTTTGACGTCATACTGTGCTCAGCACAGTCGGACGATGTCGGCAACTGTAGGTTCGTCATTCTCCCAGACTTCAGAAGCAGTCCGCCACGATGGAATATGTAGACTGAAAAACATGGAACGAATCCAATACCAAGCAGTGCTACAGTACAAGAAGTTCCTATAGCGTTACCTCAAGGAGGTTCAGCTGCGGTGAGAAGAACGGGGATTGGAAAATGAGGCAGTAGCTCAGCGCCTGCACAGCACTTAGGCCCAGCGCTCAGCGAAGGCGAAGCACCAAGGTTTGCAACCCTAATAATCATTTGTTGGTGAGTAATTTTGACACGAATAATCATGGCCATGCTCTGACCGCAGGGAACATTCCACTGGAAGATCAATCTTCCCGATTGACGAATACTTTACTGCGCGTCTACTGTAGTAGTATCCGTCAGTACGCCAGTAAACGGGGACTCAGGATAGCATTATTAAACATGAAAGGAGCTTAATCTTAAAAATTTTGCTAACTAGCACAGTAGTTTCATCAACCTCATGACATGTATGTTTCGGTTAACCCCCGATACATCACTGTAACCTGACCGGGTTGGGCCAACCCCGCCCCGAGGCAACACTACTGCAAAAGCGATGAATAATTCAAAGATCGATTAATGTATAAGCCGCAAAGAGACCATCAAGAAGTTCTTTGTGATAGAAGGAGGTTGCTTCAATGTGATAATAGTAGCGTAGCGGTTTAACTGCTCTGATTCTTGCCGCCATGTAAGGAATCCCCGTTTACTGGCGTACTGACGGATACTACTACAGTAGACGCGCAGTAAAGTATTCGTCAATCGGGAAGATCGATCTTCCAGTGGAATGTTCCCTGCGGCCAGAGCATGGACATGATTATTCGTGTCAAAATTACTCACCAACAAATGATTATTAGGGTCGCAAACGTTGGTGCTTCGCCTTCGCTGAGCGCTGGACCCAAGCGGTGGAGTATCCTCGACATGTGTGGCCATGATGAATCACCATTGATGATGATGACCATTACTATAATAGTATCTGCTAGAGGAAAACCACGTGAGATTTGATGTCCAAGACATTATTGTTCGCGTGATTCATGCCAACAATCATGAAAACTGCATCACGCCGCGTGATGCAGTTCTCTGTTGCACACTTTCCCTGGGTTCACACTCAGTATCGGATTTGTGTAGCTGGCCAAGAGCTTGTTGGTCCCCGAGTACAGTACTAAAGCACGGACTCGCTGACAACTATGGACCAGCAATCGCGGTCGACAGTCCGACCACCTCGATGGCCCCAACTCTTGCTCGGAGGCTCTGCCTTGTTCTCGGTGATGATGTTGTTTTCCCTGTGGACGAAGCTACCGTCGCACGAAGCCTTGCGTCGGCCAGTTTCACCAATTCCGACGACTCCAGCACAGCTAGCCACACAGCCAAAGGCGGATCTCTTCACCCTTGTCCAGAATCGCCGGAACGCGACCGTGACCGTCAAAGTTCTCCATATCGACGACTTGACGTTCTCCGAGTCGTACCAACACTGGGCACCTGTTATCCAATCCGAATGTGTCCACGGAATGGACGGCCGATCGGCTCCATGCATCAAGGAAGCCAACAAAACGAATCTGGTCGAGGCACAGGAGCTCCTGTATCCTGCGTTTAGACTCAAGTTGCCAAGTTTCACGAATGGACCGATGCAGAGTAAGTGGCTCTCGGGTGGCTTTCACGTTGCACGGATGCGTATATCGGAGGACCTACAGTGGGCGGAGTACCCAACGTTCCAGGGGCAGAATATGGTATTTTCAAACGCGGTGTACCGAGGAGACCCGCCGCCGGACATTTGGTCGGACAAAGGCTGCATGGGCCACGACGTATCCCACGCGTCCTTCATGCATAAGATGTATTCCAGCGAGCTGGAGGATGAAACGCGAGTGGATACACTTGTCGTCGCGACGAGCCCCGATTCCTGGTCCTTCCAGCACTTCATCGACCGCGTTGCAGTTGTCTGGAGCCAGGCGCAACTTGTAATCCCCACCATGGAGAAGGATGGAACGGTGATCGTAGCAGGAAGGAAACCCCGCGACTCGATCGTAAACGAGATCTACGACGTTATGGTTGGGCAACACCTTCACGGGCCCAAGTTGGTCGCGGCAAAGCGTCTCGTATTTTCGTGCCGTGCGCCTCTGATTCATCCCTTCACGACGCAGCGTATCACGGAAAATATCTTGCGAGAGCTGCCACCACCGAAGTATAGTTCTAAGCCTGATCGTGATATCATCCTGTTCCTTTCACGGTCGAGGGGTGGTCGAGCTGTCAATGGCGGGCGCCGGATTTTGAATGAGCCCGAGCTATTCGACGCAATTTCAGCGAGGCTGAATGCCACCGGTCGGCCGGAAAAGCTCGTGTACTTCAAGCACGATCAGTTTCACGGACTGAAGGATGTTGCGACCTTCATGCGCGATCGTGTGAAAATGATGATCGGGCCCCATGGGGCGGCATTCTACAACGCGCGCTTTGCTCAACCTCGAACTGCGCTCATCGAGATTGTTCCGGATCCCAGCCAGTTTTTCGTGCCGTGTTTCTGGGAGCAAGCACGGCTTCTTGGTCAGGACTACTCGGCTCACGTGGGTAACACCCAGAACAAACAAAATGACATGATTGTTGATGAGGTCCAGGACGTGGTCGAACTGGTTCTGAAGCGGTTGGACTACCTGGACGATTCGTATCGCATGGAAGATTCGCTTGGCCACACGTACGCGTGGGACGTTGAGACAGCCTCGGCAAAATGAAAGTAGCGGAGACTCATCGAATCAAATAGACATCAATAATATAGGTTAAGCTAGTATATTGAACGATCGTTGTCTCAACAGTAGAAGCAGCTCCGAAAAAAAGTCGCGTGAATACGGTCAAGCACCACTAAGTGACAAATAGCTTTACAGACCGTGCTAACCGACCTTGAAAAACTTGTTCCAGAGACCTCCTGCGTCTGTAGATTTCTCGCGAGGTTAATCGAATTCGCTGGTTGTTTCGCTCGAGTAACGTAAGCTTGAGCTATAACAAGAGAAAAACTAACACCAAGAACGCTTCAGACTATCGAAACACAGACACGATATTCCTTACTGCTTTTTGTGCCTCAAAAGCCTCATCATGACTTAAACATGCACTCGAACGCTTGCGTGAACTGCGTAAATGAAACGCGCTGGTCGTTAATTCCGACCGCCGAAAGAATCTTGCTCTCCTTGATCCGGGCTGCCATGTCCTCGTACGTGATGGTCGGTTGATCCAGGGGGGCGAGCGTCTGGAATGCAGCCAACGCCGCATCCAGCGCCACGCGTCCATCCTTTGAGTCTGGACCCAAGCGCAGGAAGACGCTGCGCAGTAATACCTGCGAATCCTCGTGTCGCTTCAACTCCTGCTGCAGGGAGGCGAATCGATTCTCCAGCGGCGCCAGACGTGCCTTCTCGCAGTCGATTCTAAGCTCCCACTGACGCAGTTCTTCCTTGTAGCGCTCCGCCGTGATCTCAAGACTCGTCAATTCGCTCTGAAGCGCAGTCTTCGTAGCAACCCCAGCCTTGCTGCTCGTCACTAACTCCTTCTCAGGACGCGAAGAAGAACGAGGCGACTGGAGTTCCAGCGCGCGCTTTTCTTCAAGTAGCCGGGCGATCTCGACCTGCACGTCCACCAGTGTGCAGAGGTGTCGACGCGGCACGCGAGACAGCTTTGCACTCATTTCATCTCGCCGCTTCTGCTTGCGCTGCAGAGCAAGCTGCTTGTCCTGCACAGCCATCTTCAGCACGAGCAGATCTTCGGCTAGGCACTGGTTCTCGAGCTTTTGGTCGAGTACGCGCTCTCCCCATTGCGCGGCCGTCTTGGGCTTCGGAAGGCTCCTGGTCATACCGCTGGAGCCCCCACTGAGCGTAGCCGAACGCGGCACTTGGCGCATGACGTTGGCCAGTGCCGCGCTCGTTTTCAGCTGCTGCAGCTCGCTCTTGACGGCCGCCGACACCTGCTCTTTCTCGGCGAGCTGCATTGTTAGCGTGTGCAGCTGGTTCGTGAGCGTCTTCTTCTCCTGGCGGAGCTCCTGCCGCATCTCGCGCAGCGTGTCCTCGTCCCGAAAGAAAGCTGCTGAGCTGCGCATGAACGCCCGCGCAGGTTTCATCGGCCTCTGCTGCTTCGTGGTAATCGGAGTCGCCTTCACCGTCGGGTCTTCTGCGTCAGGAGGCGGACTCGACGGCACTTCCTCCTCCTCTTCTTCCTCCCCTTCAAGTTGGTCAACTGGCTCGACATCGTCGTGGTCGTCGTCCTCATACTCTTCTTCTCCTTCTTCTTCTTCTTCGTCTTCTTCATAGTCGTCTGCGTCGGGAACGCCGTTGTTATCGACTTGATCCTCTTGTGTCCTTGCAGCCTCTGACAGGAACCGGATGGCGTGTTCGCCGGCGTCCAGCTCCCACTGCTCCTCGCCGTCGTCGTACTTGACGTAGTAGCCCCTCTCGGCCGAGAAGGCGGCCACGATGCCCTCGAACCACTCGTCCTCGCCCTCCCAGAACACCTGCACGCGGCTCCCAACCGCCCGCTCGCCGCGCATGGCTGCAAAAAATGGCTACACCAACTTCAACAACCGCCAACCATCACTCTCACTAGGTATATATCGGTACACTACATATCTTTGTGGCACACGCGCCATTCGAGTATAGCCATGTTGCTCAACGTGAACGTCGGGGTGCTGGGGCACGTGGACAGCGGCAAGACGAGCCTCGTGCGCGCGCTGAGCACGCGGCTGTCCACGGCGGCGCTGGACAAGCACCCGCAGAGCCAGCAGCGCGGCATCACGCTGGACCTGGGCTTCTCCAGCTTCCTCCTCATGGGTGCGCAGCCATCTCTCCAGGTGACGCTGGTGGACTGCCCAGGCCATGCGTCCCTGTTTCGAACGATTTTGGGAGGTGTAGCCATCATCGACGCGGTGCTGCTGGTGGTGGACTGCCGCAAGGGGCTGCAGCCGCAAACCGTCGAGAGTCTGTTGCTGGCAGCACTAGCAGCCAAGAAGCGCGTTGTGGTGGCGCTCACCAAGACGGACCTGCTGCCCGGCGCAGCCCCTGATAAATTGGCTGCAATCGATGCAGCGACAACCGAGATACGAGCGTTCATGGCTACATACTTCCAAGTTGAAGTTGAAGTTGTCCCAGTGGTTCCTGTGGCTGTCGGAGCTGATCAAGAGGCCGAGGGGATTCAGGAGCTGCTGGAGGCACTGAAGACCCACTTGCAGCCTCCGGATCGAGACGCTTCCGGAGATTTTCGACTGGCGGTGGACCACTGCTTCGCTGTGCCTGGGAACGGCACGGTGTTGACTGGCACCGTGCTGTCCGGAGCTCTGAAGAGGGGCGACGAACTGGAGCTGCTGCCGATGGGAGTGAGGGCCAAGGTCAAGACGCTGCAGGTGTTCAAGCAAGACGTGGACAGCTGCGCGCAGGGGGATCGAGTCGGCGTCCGGGTGAACGGACTCGACCCGACGCTCGTGGAGAGAGCGCTGGCCGTGTCGCCTCCCGGCAGCTTGGCTCCGGTGACGCAGGTGGTGATTCCAGTCACGCGGGTGCCGTTTTTCCAAGGTGCGTCGTGTAAGAGTGGTGGGAAGTGTCACGCTACAGTGGGGCACACGACCGTCATTGCGACGACCACGTTCTTTTCGAGACTGGGGGTAACATCAAAAGACGAAGGTGGGGAGTTCGACCCGTCGGCTTTGTATGAGTACAAGGCGGAACTTGATTTTGGTCAAGGTGGCGGTGGCAGTGAGGGCGGGAGGAAGGAGGCGTCGACTTTCGCGCTACTCCAGTTCGAGCACGCTGTCTTCTGTCCACCGGATGCGCTTGTGGTGTGCTCACGTCTGGATCTGGATGCGAAGCGATTTCCGTGTCGCCTGGCGTTTTACGGCGCTGTAAATAGTGTCGTCGGGTCAAATGACGAGGAGTTGGGTGCGTTGGCGGCTGTGCACCGATCTGTGGCGGATCTGGCTAAGCTGCAAATTGGCCGAGTTAAAGGTCGAGAGGGTTTTGTGGATAAGGTGATGGCTCCACGGAGTGGCGACAGTGCTGGTGCAACTGAGGTCGTCGGGCGTGACATGTTCTCCAAGGACGTGAAGTGGAGTGTTTACCAGGAAACGATTGTATTATTCGAGCAGGCACGGGTGCTGGGTACGATTCTTGGGCCCTTCGGAAAGGCTGGCAAGTTCCGCATAGCGCTGGTGGCAAGTGCTCTACATCAGTCGATCCCTGTGCCAGGAGAGAAGTTCGTGCTGCGCTTTCTCAATCTGATGACACTAAAGCCTCCTAAACTTAAAGGGAAGTCGGCACCAGTAACGAAAGCTGCACCCAGTACAAAGCCCAAAGTCACCACCAAGGACAATGGACGCTCATTTCTGCAGGACAAACGCTTGATATATCCTGAGGCTTTCGCGCCAGCACCAACAAAGACAGCGTCCGAGGTAGACGTTGAAATTGTGGTAGCCGATGCCGCCAATCTGTCTATCATGGACACACCTGCTCCAGGGGATGAAGGTGACTCTACCAAATCAACAACTGCACCACGCAGTGGCCGTATTGAGAGACTGAAGGGTGAAACTACTACAGAGGGAAGAAACCCTTTTGCGATTGTCGCGGATATGTTTTTTACAGAGCAAGAAGCCAGGGAGGCTGTAGGTTGTCGTGTACGCTGTATTCGTGTCGATCAAGGCAGTCCTGACCTTGGCAAGATTGAGAAACCTTTTGGTAAGGCTGGTAAAGTTCGCGTTGACTTCCAAGGATGTGGAGGGACAACGGGTCAGGTGGGAGATACTGTTGAGCTATGCTGATCAGCAACACAAGAACAGCGTAGAGAGCTTCGGCAGATAATGGTACCAACCACTTTTGCTTATGCACTGGGGAACTGATTCAAGTATGAAAGGAGGATGATTCAAATGCATACGGGAAAAGGATAATTACGACGCTGTGTCTTGGCGTCGCCTCCCCTGCTACAGCATTTATCTCTTCATGTGGTTGAATAAGCGCAACGCAAGCAGCGTGAGGAAGCGATAGACGACGATGAAGCCAACGACGAATGCGATATTCCTGTGGAGATCGTTGTGTTTGATGTTGAAGACGCTCTCAAGGCACTCCTTCACCGTCAGGTCGGCAGGAAGTGTAGGCGGTGATCCTGTCAACACCTTGCACCCGATGTCGGATCCGTCACTTGAGCAGCTTCCCAACACAATCGACGAGAGGATGGCCAGGGTGTACCTCTGCAGGTTGATGTCGTAGATCCACTTGAAGCCTTGAGGGATGGCGTCTCCTGGCGGGTTGAAGCCGCTAAAAAGCAGGAAGATGGAAATGATGAGGACTCCGAAAATCGTTGCCACGTCCACGGTTGGCATCATGTAAGACATGAGCTGGCCGAAGTACGCATGCCAGAGTGCGTGCAGTGACAAGTAGAGCCAATACGCCAGGAAGGTCTCCAGGCCGGTAAACCCCACCATGGGGAAGAAGATGGCCACGAACAGCAGCGTGCTGACGAACACGTACGGGATCTCAACAAGCGTCGACGCGACAAAGTACCAGAACGCATTGTACGTCTGGGAAGCACGCTCTCGGTAGAACGACAAGCGCTCCGCCGAGGCAACTGACACGGCTCCGGAGAAGCTGTTGAAGCCAAAGAACCCCGTCGACACGTACAGCATGCCCATGCCGGAGTTAATCCCCGCGTACGTTCCGTACTTGGCGTTGCCGCACGTCAAGCCGAAGAGCAGGCCAAGAAACACCGAGATGAAGAAGCGCGTCAAGTTGTAGGACGCTGTGCGCCAGTACATGACGAAGAAGCGCTGGATCAAGAACCTAGCCTGGGCCAATTCCGTTGCTGCGCGCTTGTCTGCGTATTGCAACGCTGGGATCGAGGACGACGGGCGGAAGACGCCATTTCGCGTCATGCTAGCTTGTAGGCTCTGGAAGAGCATACTCTCTTTGAAGACCCCCACAAAGTCGGTCTTGTCGCCGTTGTCGTTTCCAACGCCAGCTCCGATCACCTCCAGCATCCATGTAACGGGATTGTAGTTTTCGGCGAGCTTCTGGACGCCCTCGATGGACTCGAAGTAGTGGATCATATCGCATGCTTTCTTCCCCAGCTCGCCGAAGAAAACGGTCTCGCCGCCTCGCTTCAGCAGGAGGAGACTGTCAAACACCTGGAAGACTTCCGACGAAGGCTGGTGGATCGTGCACACAACCGTTCGCCCGGTGTTGGCAACCTTGCGTACGCCATCCATGATCAGCTTGGCAGACCGAGCGTCCAGGCCACTGGTAGGTTCGTCGAGGAAGAGGACGCTCGGCTGAGCGGCCAGCTCGACTCCAATCGTCAGGCGCTTCATCTGTTCCACTGAGCTGCCGCAGATGATCTGGCCTGCGATCGGGTTCAAGCCCAAAAGCTCGAGGCATTCGTTCACCGAGTCGAACTTCCGGCTGTCGGGGATGTCAACGCCCTGACACAAGAAAGCACTAAAGGTAAGGGCTTCACGGAATGTCGAGGAGTCTGAGTGGATGTCCATTTGCTCGCAGCACCCCGTCGAGCGACGAATCGCCAAGTCGGTAGCAGGATGGCCGTTCAACAGGATTTCTCCTCTGATCTTGCCTCCTGTCTTGCGTCCAGCGATGACGTTCATGAGTGTCGTCTTACCAGCACCGGAAGAGCCCATCAAGGCTGTGATCGTGCCCGGTAGCGCGTATCCGCTGATGCCCTTCAGTAGGTCGATGGTTTGCTTCGGGTTAGCCGGGTCCGGAACAGAATACCACAAGTCTCTGAACGCCACCGTGACGTGGGTGAAATGCTTTTCGTCTGAGGCCGCGACAGGGACTACAAGTTCATCCGCTAACAGCTCGCAGCGAGGAGATTGAATGAGAGCGTAGTCTTCTCCCACTTATTTGGCGGCGACCGAGTCGAGTGACACGTTGTCCGAGCTTCAAATCGGATGTATTCCAGCGCAAGGTACGACAGGAGCATGAAGGCGACGTTCGCGGCTGCCATAAAGACCATGCCGTACCAGAGCCAGCCCTTCCCGGACTGCACTTCAAAGGTTTCCAGTGAGTACTCGCCCATCTTCAAGCCGAAGTCGATGCAGTAGTCGATCCCCTCGTACACGCAGACGTCGAAAGTCGAGGCCGTGTACTGGTTGACAGCTAGCGCGCGAACGCCCCAGGCCATGGGGTTGACCGAATAGATCCACACCAAGAAGTCAGGGATCTGGTTCGTGGTGATCACGAAGCCGCCGAACATGAGGAAGAACAGCACGGAGACTAACGAGACCGGGTTGGCCACGTTCAAGTTCGGGCACACCGACGCCAGGAAGAAAAACCAGGCCGCGAAGCACAAGTTCGTCAGCAGCAGCATCACCTCGAACAGGAGGAACGCCTGGATTGACGACACGTATCCGCACATCCAGTACACGATCGAGCCGAAGACGATACTCTCGACGACAGCAAGGGGGAGTTGCGACACCGAGTTAGACAGCACATAGGACGCCGTCCGGAAGAAGTTGGAGCCGCGCTGCTTGTAGAACACCTCGCGAGCTGCGATGAAGCTCGGGATCTGCGCCTGCTGCCCGAGTGAGACGAACATCATGGAGCAGAAGATGATGCCCATGACCAGCTGCGCGTCCGTCGCATTGATCTGGTAGAACGTTGTCGAGTACAGCAGCCCCATCAAGATCACCATAACGGCCCGGCCAACGAGGAAGGCTCGATCTCGCATCACCAGCTTCCGCTGGCGAGAGAAGACGGTCATCGTGCTATCCCAGAAGTTCTGGCGAAATTCCGGCAGAGCATCGATGAACTTCTTCTTGTCGTCGATCAGAGTTGGGTCGGTAGGGCGGTTCTGCTGCTCGAGCATCTCTCTGATGATGCTGGAGCGCTTAAAAGCGTCAGCGAAGTCGATAACGGAGCGCGGAATGCTGCCGGGAAACTTGTCGACCTCGTATTGGAACTGCTTGTTGGTGCCTAGATCAAGCAGGAAGTCTGCCTCGTCACGATGCGGCGGGCACTGCAAGCCGAGGCTTTCGAAGTACTGCAGCGCGTTGACTCGAGGGCCGTTGTACATGATCTGCCCTTCGTTGAGAATGATCACCGAGTCGAAGAGCGAGTAAACCTCTGGCGAAGGCTGCAGCAAGGAGATGGCCACTGTCTTGCGGAACTTCTTGGCGAGGCTGCGCTGCGTCGCGATAATGTCGAACGTCGCAGCGCTGTCCAGGCCCGTGCTGATCTCGTCCCATCATGATCACGTGCTTGTCACCGAACGCCATCTCTCCGGTCGTCACGCGCTTCCGTTCACCTCCTGACACTCCACGAGTCATGGCGTCTCCAACCACGGTGTTCTGGCAATTGTCCAGCCCCAACTGCTGGATCACGATGTCCGGGTAGTGTTTGTACATGGCTCGTGCTGCATCCAGAGCTGCCTTGTTTTCCTCAGTGGTTCCGTTGACGAAGTGCTGTTCAGTGCTCTTGCACCGCAACACGCGTGGGCGAACTCCAGCGTCTCCTTCACCGATAGAGCGGTGTAGTGTTTGTCGCGCTGACTCACGTACAACGTGAACTGAGGCAAGTTCCTGCGGAACTCGGACGATGGGAAGCCGTTGTAGATCACCTCGCCATCCACCGCGACAGCTTTCGCCTTGGGGAAGCGGCCACTCAAGACCTTCAGGAGCGACGACTTGCCCGATCCAGGCTGCCCGAGCAAGAGCGTGACGGTGCCCTGCTTGAGCACACCACTCACACCTTTGAGAATGTGCTTCTTGACGACGTGCTTCTTGGCGCCCAAACTGCGCAATCTTGTGGCCAGCTCGTTAGGGAGTGTCGGGAGCTCGGTTTTGACCTCAGACTCGTTCTTCACCACGATGTCCGCCGTGATGGACACGCTCTCGAAGCGCACCTCCACTTGTGGTAGGGCTTTACCTAGAGCAGCCTCCATCCGCGTCGCTACGTGGTCGTGCAGTGCGAGGGCCCCGCCAGCCATCATGGTCTTGCCGTTTTGGTACGCGATCGTCGACACGAGTGGTTCATCTGGAGCGAGGTGATGATCCATTGGTCTTGAAGGTTTTGAAGCAGTTGGCCGCAAGTTAGAAGATGCTTCGACTGTGAAGAACCAGCACAATTGGAAAATGGTCTCAATCAATTCAGCTCCGCTCGCGCTCACCAGAAGACTTGTCAAACAAGCAGCGGTTCCATGATTGCGATGGAGCATTTATGCTTTAAGAAGCGAACATAATCACCTGCGCGTTCCTGTGGCCCGACTTCCTTGTGGCAAAAGCGGATTGACGACACCATGACGAGCCCGAACGACGATTTCCTTGCAGAGCTCGACGAGTTCCTTGGCTCATGTGACGTGCCGGTGTTCTCTGCGATGTCGAGTCTCGTCGATGGCGACTTGAGTCTACCAATGCTGTCCAGTTAAGCGCTCAAAGCGAAAAGAGTGAAGAAGCCGCCGTCGCCCTCTCTGCTCAGCGAATGCTCATCAGGGCTGAGAAGGACCGCAAGCGACGGAGACTCTGCCACGAGCGACAGAAACTCGAGCGCGAGACTCTCAAGAAGCAAATCCAAGAACTCTCAGTACTGCTGGAGGAACGTCTACGGAAACAAACGACAGGGGAGCTCAAGAACGACGGTGGAAGTCTCCTCTCTAAAACGTGGGAAGCCATTGCCAAACGACAAATGGGAGCGCGGCGAGCAGCGGAGGAGCAGCATCGCCTACTGTGTGCTGCAGTTAAATCCAAGGCAGGTTTGATCCAAGAACTCAACGCTGCTGTGAACGGGCAGCTTGGCAACTTGACCCTGACTAGCGATCAACAGGGTGAAGTGGCCACACAACACAGGCCTCGGTCTCTCGATGCCGAAATATACGCTGTTTACATCCAAGAGCTCCAGAAGCTGTACGCGCAGACGGACGATGTCTTCAAACAAGCAGGGCATCTGAAGGCTGAGGCGATATGGAGGAGGACGGGCAGAACTGGAGGGTACTTCGAGTATGGCGACAAGCGCCTGCTTCCCTTCGGGTTCCAGCAAACCTGCGAGACTCTGTGACAGGCGTCTCACATGTTGCATCGCCAAGAATTCAGAGAACGCTACGACGGAGTCGATGACCCGGACAACACCATCGCCGTCAGATTCCGAGTTACTAGTCGGCTGAAATTTGGCAGAACTGTGTCAGTCATGCAGCACGCAGTGAGTCGTCGATATGAAGAAATGAATCGCGTGGTGATCGTCTGGCGGTCATTCACTGAAGGCGAAGGTTTTTTCGCTGGCATGAACTCGGACGAGTCGGGGTGGTGCGTCCTCAAACCATCGCTGGCGGGGATTGAAATCGAGTTGTGCGTCCGGGACACCCCGACGCACATAGCGACAGCGACGGAGGAACCTACCGTTGAACAGTTCACAGGATTTGTCTTCTCTACAAAGTCGGATAACTACAGCGAAATCGCTCACATCCTGGAGACAATGCATCTAGAGCGCAAGACAGGGTAAGTTAGTTCATATGATCGATTGTTTCTCTCTCTTTCCTCTGCACTGCGATTCAGCCGAAGAAGCAGCATTCACGGTGTGTGGTGCATGGTGGATTCGCAGCCTGCTCCGGTGGTAGTAGATTGAACGTCTTGAGCACTGACGCCCGGCTCTGTAAGCTGGAGGGGCATGCCATGCAGACTGCAGCCCCTTTAGTGGCGTAGGTCCCCGGAAAACACGGGTTCAACCGATAGTCGGTGGTGGCGAACGGACAGAAGTAGCCTGCAGGACACCAACCACTGCACGATGCTGCACTTAGCCCTTCAACATCTCCGTAGGTTCCTCTTGGACAGCGAATACGAATTCCCTGGCGACAATAGAAGCCTTGTGGACAAATCTTCACGTCGTTTTGAGTGGCATTACGACCATCGTCTGCCATTTCACTCGTCAAAACGCTGTAATATCCGCTCGCCACGAACTCCGGTTCGTTGCCTGTACCTTCGGGACAATACACAGTGCTATTGCCACACTCGTTCTGCGTGCGCGAGATACTTGGCGGATTCGGGTACGACGGACAATAGTACCCTGGAGCGCACAACCCAGAGCACGCAGCCGTACTGAGGCCACTTATGGCGCCGTAGGTGCCAGCAGGACACTGGTACTTGATGCCGTCGATGCAAAAGTACCCAGGCTCGCAAGGTCTTTGAAAGAATCGGGTCGTGTTGGTGACGCCGATGGAATAGTAGCCGACTTGGATCAGTTGCGGCTCGGGCGAACCAGTACGACAGATCAATCCGTCTGCGCCACACTCACGCTGAATTGGAGACGTGCTTCCCTTGGGACAGTAATAACCTCGCGTGCACAAGCCTGCACAGAGCGGTGATGTCTCGCCAGACTTGTCGCCATAGCGACCAGCAGGACACAAGTACTTCTTGCCATCGACGCAAAATGTTCCGGGCTCGCAGATGCGCTGGTCGTCGCGAATATCCTCACTACTCGGTGCTTGTTCGCCAGATGAACTCACGCTGTAGTCCTCGAAGCCAACGTCGGAGACCATTAAGAGGTCAGCTCCGTAGGGGAGCAGTCGAACGGAGTAGTAGCCCGACCATACCGGCGTGGGGACAGCGCTACCACTTGGACAAAACACGTTTGCGTCTCCACAGACCTGAGCCGTGCTGTTCCGACTTGCGAGTGGGCAATAGAACCCGGGGGAACACACACCAGCGCACGTCGGTCTTGTTTCGAGGCTGCCATCACCATAATATCCTGCGGGGCATGGGGAGCGCACACCGCCACCGCAAAAGTAGCCTCGTTCGCAAGGAAACTGCTCCGATCGAGTGTACACGGAGTCAGTGCTGGCTGTACCATCGCCAATGGAAGAAGCCAGAGTCTTGGGCACGAGGTCACACGATAATGTAGCTTTGTCAAAGTACAAAGCGAAGATTGATGCGTCAAAGCTATCTCCACCAGCCAGACGGAAGCAAGTGCACGATCGTCGATCGCTTGTGCTGACTGTTGTGTACTCTGGACATGGCTGGCAGAGGCTCAAGTCGTCTCCAGTTCCGGGCTTGAATGTGCCAACTGGACACGGTACGCATTTCGCAACTGGGAAAGAATAGTCTCCGTAGTCAACACTGATCGGACTCCGGCCGGTCACGACGTCCATGAACGCGTCGACGGTGGTGGAATAATCTCGATATTGGCCAGGCTCGCAGCCAGGGGCCTGCGTAGTATTCGGCATGATCGCACGAACTAGCAGCGACGTGTAGTAGCCCTGAAAAACATCCCAGGGGTTCGCTGATGCCGCAGGACAGAAGACGGCTGCAGAGCCACACTCATGCTGTGTTGGCGTCGTACTTCCTGGCGGGCAATAGTAGCCAGGCGCGCAGGGACTCGAGCATGTCGGTCTTGTTTCCATCTCTTCCGAGCCGTAGTTGCCAGCCGGACACGGGTAACACGTCCCTCTCCACGCAAACTCCCCTGGTCGAGCCTTGCGTTGATCGTACCATCTCGCTCCAGCAACATTGTCTACAGAGATGGCGCAGTATCCTCTATCCGTCGGAGTTGGTAACGCAGAGCCTTGCGGGCAGTAGGCTGCACTCGTGGCGCAGGCAACGGCTTGGGCCACGATGCTGCCTTCGGGGCAATAGTACCCGGCCGCGCAAGGGCCCGAACACGCAGGAGTGGTGAGGCCAGCCTTGTTCCCGAAAGTACCAGCAGGACATGCATAGCGTTCTCCATCTACGCAGTAATGGCCTGGTTCACAACGCCTCTGGGCCACACGGGTGATCCGATCCTTGTCGTGTTGTGCTGCCAACGCGTCTACCGTTAGTGATCCCTGCGCTATTAGCAAACCACCGACGGTGTAATACCCTGGTGATACTTGAGTCGGAAATGCTGATCCAACTGGGCAAAAGACATCTACGCTGCCACACGGAAGCTGCGTTGCACTCGTGCTGCCTCGCGGGCAGTAGTATCCAGCTGAGCAGGGTCCAGAGCATGCAGCACTCGCAAGTCCCGTGGCATTGCCAAAAGTTCCGCCTGGGCAAAGCCTAGAGCCCCCTGGAGCCTCGTCCGGGCTGCAGAACGACCCGAGTGGACAAGCAGCTTCCTCTGTTGCCGATATTTCATCGACGTGAGTTCCTCGACTCGGTGCTCGTGGCGTAGCGCTTCCCGCCGGACAAAAAGTGTCGTGATCACATGGCCAAGTTGTAGCAGACCCAGTGCCTTCCGGACAAGCGTATCCGACCGGACACACGCCGGAGCAGCTCGCGTCGATGAGGCCTTCCGTAGCACCGAAAGTTCCAGCGGGACATGGAGTTGGGTTGATGCTAGCCTTGGGACAGTAGTAACTTACGGGGCACTGCCCTGAGCACTGCGGCGTCGAAAGTCTCGACGAAGATCCATAGGTACCGGCAGGACACCCTCGCGAAGTTCCAGCTACGCAAAATGAGCCTGGATTACACGGACTGATGGTGCTTCGACGTCGATCTG
This sequence comes from Phytophthora cinnamomi, assembly GCF_018691715.1. Lineage (NCBI taxonomy): Eukaryota > Oomycota > Peronosporomycetes > Peronosporales > Peronosporaceae > Phytophthora > Phytophthora cinnamomi. The sequence goes on from NW_027151037.1 coordinate 872,680, forward strand.
TCGGTTCTCCTCCTAGCGCGAAGAAGCCTTCGGGCACGGCTGTCGGTTGCGTCGCCCCCAGCGGGCAGTAGTTGTCTGCTGCACCGCACTCGATCGGCTGGGCGGTTCCTTCCGGGCAGTAAAAGCCCTCGGGACATGGCGCTGAGCACTGCTTGGTGCGCAATCCTTCCTCAGCTCCATAGACGCCGGCAGGACACGGCCGTCGTTCGCCACCGCTGCATCCAACACGAACGAGTTACGATCAGATAGAGCCAAACACTTCCGAAGAGAGCGTAGTAGACGGACGTGCAGTAGGAACCGGGCGGGCACGGCATCGTGCCTGGGCATGGCCGTGTTGTGGTGGCTCCGGGAACTGAGTAGTAGCCTTCAAAAGTGCACACGCGCTGCACTCGCCGGCCAGTTGTCCACGCACTCGCAGCTTCTCCTGCATGAACTTCACCTGTCAACCACGCTGCGAGCACCAGAAGTCTCCAAACGCTACGCTGCATCCGTTCCGACGTGAAAGATCGCGAGTCCTACACAAAAGCTGTTAGCATGGCACGCTGCAACAGGTTAACCCAAGCAAAGGCCATGACTAGCACGTTCGACAGATTCAAGCAAAAAGCAATTTTACGTATGATGAAATGTCCAGTCACTTCGGAGAGAATGCAGAGGGCACACGCGTACAAGCGCACCGCTGATTCGCTACATAAGCTACACTACCGCTTCTGCTGCACTGCGCATGTCCTGCCTTCACGTCTTCTCCGCAGCGACGGGCCATCTGGGTCTTCATGACAGTCCGATACTCGTCTAAGACGAAGTGGAACCTGATGTACCCTGGGCCGTCTGCAGGTTGCCCTCGTAGTAGACCTGCCACAGCTGCACGAACACCACGATGTACACCACCAGCAGCGAGCCGAACACGTTGGCCGTAAATGTCGCGGCCGTGTGGTCCCAACCACAGTACTCCGTGATACTCATCTTGACCATGGGGTAGAACTGACTCATCACGAAGAAGCCGAAGAACATAGCAGACACGTAGTTCCACGGGTTCGTGGCGTTCTCGTACTCAAAGAACCGAATCAGCGCCACCAGTTGACTAAAGAGCAGCGTGAAGAAGAAGAGCACGTTGGGGATCTCTGTCCACGACGTCTTCTGACCGGCACCCGTGTTGGCCCACGACTTGTCTTTGCCCGTCACACGCGCCTGGATAGCCTCCACAATAGCCATCATCGTGATGAAGGAGAAGGAGAACCAGGTCTGCTGGGCACGCCACACATCGTTGTTGTCGACGGCGCGGTTGGCCAGCAGGTTGAGTACCCAACGGCAGAACGTCACGGGCAAGAAAGAGTACAGGAACTTGGTACCACGAGCGTAGATGGGAGCGTCACCCGTACACAGGTAGTAAATAGCGATCGCCACGTAACACAGAGCGGGAATGGAACCGAACGGGTAGAGCACCGAGTCGTAGAAGAACATCTTGCGCGGGAACGCAAGCGCCGGCTTCGGGTCCGGGGCAGGCACACGCGGCGGACGCCAGTCCGGGTCGACCTCGCTCTCATTCTTCATGAGCAGAATCTGCACGGCACCCTTGGCCCAACGCTTCTTCTGACCCATGGCAGCAGCGACCGTTTCGGGCACGGCACCTTCGCACAGACGAATGCGGTCCTTGGCATCACCCTCGAAATCCTTGCGGAAGTACACCGAGTCCCAGCCAGAAGTGTGCAGCACGTTACCCGTGTAGGCATCTTCCGTCTGGGTACCGTACTGAATGCCACCGATGGAGTCGAAAGCCTGGCGACGGAAAACGGCGTTGGTACCGGCGAAAGCTGCCGAGTCGAAACCATCACGACCACACTGTACAGCGTCGAAGAAAATGGTGTTCTTGTGTCCACACGGGTCTCCCATGATGGTCAGCTGGGGCGTGTCCTCGAAGTACTGAGGAGTCTGCACGTACGACACCTGGTTCCAGGAAATGTCGTCACTGTACTGGCGGCCTCCGCCGTCCACAGCCTCGCCCTCCGAGAAGAAGAACGGCAGCACGGCAAGCAAGAACTTCGGGTGCGGCTTCATATCATTATCCAGAATCAGCAAGTACTTGCCATCGGCACCTTCGTTGAAGAGGGCGTTGTTGATGTTACCAGCCTTGGAGTGGTGCGTTTCGGGCTTCATGCGACCGATGAAAGTCACACGCGGGATACCGCGGTCACGGTAGTCGTAGTCGTCCGACAGTGAACCAACAGCACAGTCGCGACGCTGCACGCCCTTGCTTCCCTCTTTGCGGAGCTCACGCACAGAGCTGTGCTGGCGACGCCACGTCTTCAGGGACTGATCGTCCTGCACAGGGCCGACCACGCGCTCGTGCATGATGCGAGCGACGTCGCCACGCAGGTCACCACAAATCTCAATCACCTTGGTGTTGACCGTAACCTTGAAGTGGTTGTTGGCGTCCCACACAGACTTGGCGTAACCATCATCAAGGATGAAAATGTGCAGCAGCTCCGGAGGGTACTGCATCGCAAGACAGTTCTTCAGCGTAGCCATGGAGTCCGTCACAGGTTCCATGTAGTGACACAGGAAGATGTCGACGGTCGGCCACTGCTCTTTCGGGATAGGCGGTTTGAAGTCGTTCATGTAACGGGCGCCACGACGAATCGGACGCCACATACTGAAGTTGAACAGCAGACCCAGGAAGTAGTTGAGGAACTCGCTAAAGATCATCATCGCGTACATGAGCCACGACATGAACGGCACGTTCTTGATGCAGTAACCCTCGCCGGAAGAGGAGTCGAAGTTGACCGTTGAACTGTAGCAGCCCGAAATCTCGCTGCTGGGCAGCTCACTGCAGGGAAGCGTGGGGCGGGCGTGGTCGCAGAAGTACTGCTGCGGGTACATCGTAGTCAAGTAGTACAGCCAGAAGATACCGGTGGCAGCCGTACCGAAGTAGAAGACGTGGAACATGCCACTACCCGACATCTTGTACTTGCGGATGTTGGGCGTGTCAACGGGCTCAGCGGCGCGGTTGGCGATCGAGTAGGTCGACATGGCGAACGAGCGGAATGAAGGCTCGTAATAGTTGCGCACGCCGGCGATCGAGTCGTTGTACTGGCTCATCTTGCCGTCGGGGCCCTGCACACCCGAGTCCATGAAGCGGATGCTGCGGCTGTTGTCCTTCATGCTCACGCCGCCCTCCTTGGCGTGCTTGGGGTCGACAAACGACGTCGTGCTGAGGTACGTGCGGTGCGGCACCTGCTGCCAGCGGTCGGGCACTTGAGACTTGTTGTTCATCGTGACCGACGGCATCTGCGCCTGCGAGATGCTGACGTTCGGGTCGGCGTCGTCCGAGGGCATTGCCTCACCACACTCGGTACAGAAGGCCGTGCCGCTGGGCACCGTGGCGAAACAGTTCTCGCACACGAGGCGCACGCGCTCGTTCATGGTCTGGGCAGGCAGCGTGGCGCCCGTGGGCAGCTCCGGCATCTGCTCCTCGACGGGGCCGAGCTGGGCGTGCGCACCAACGCGGTTGTAGCACATGAGTCCCCAGCGCATGGAGAGCTGGTTGAGGCCGCCGACCACGAAGACGGCGCCCCAGATGAGGAACATGAGCGTCTGCGCGCTGCTGTCGATGCCCTTGAGCGCGGCCGAGCCGCCGTCCTGGATGGAGGTGTAGGCCACGTCCGACAGAACAGCCGTCGAGTCGATGAGGCGGGACACGCCGTCCGAGGCCATCCAGCCGCCCGTGATGGCCGAGAAGATGATGTACTTGAAGCGGTGGTTCTCCAGCTCCGACGTCTTGGACGACGAGCAGCACACGAGCTCGAAGATGATCATGAAGGCGATGACGAACTCCTGGCGCGCCAGCTGGTTGTCTGACGGGAAGAGTTTCACGCCGTCGTACGCGTCCACGAGCAGCAGGTAGCAGGCGATGATGCCGCCTGTGACGAGGATCAGGATGTACGGGCCGAAGACCGTCATGAAGCCCACGATGAGGGCGATCACGAAGCCCGCGCCGCCGCCGGCCGCCACGGCGATCCACTCGTTGGTGCTTGTCAGCGACGAGATGGCGGTGAAGGCGACCACGAATCCCCTGAGGTGGAATATCACAACAGCGGAAAATCAAATTAGTGTCTGGAACGTTCCAAAATTAGAACCGAAACGACACCCAATAGTGCGCCCTCGTTTCAGAATTGGAGCAGGAGTGATGGTCAGTGCGGCACGTACATGGCGAAGGCCGAGAGGAACTGCGTCGTCACGAAGAGCGAGCGAGCGCCGAGGGACAGCGACGACCAGCCGCCGCAGGACAGCGACACGCCGCCCAGGATGCCCACGACGGAGGCGATGATGCCCGCGCCGGTGAGCCCCATGCTGCTGCTGCTGGAGAGAGCCCGCTGCTACAGTGGTTGGCTGTGTGAGGGGAGGGGGGTGAGTGTTCCTCTGTCTTGGTCCGTCCGGCAGACGCGCTACGAAGGGTAAGGCGCCGCTCTCAGTCGCTGGACGAGGGGAGGCGCGCTTTGGTCTGCTGCCGAGTGAACACAAAACCAGAAATGAGGCCTCGGGAGCGCTCGGTTTCCGCGCCGGGTGTTTTCTCTGTGGGGGCCCGGCCGTTTCCCCCTGGCGTGCGATCGACGCGATAAATTACCGATAAATTACGGGAGAATCCATAACTGAAAAAAGACAGGGCGCAGAGAAGAGCCACAACTGGCTCCTCGCGACTCAGGATCGACAGGAGTTTCAGCGCCCATTTTCGCAGGTCTAGGCTATTGCTTTGCATGTACTTCCATGTAGCGACTTGCTGGTGGGGTGCAATAGCTCTGGGTTGTTCTATTCGCCTGCCAGGCGAAACCTCCTGCCGTTAACGGCGGGGACGGAGCCTGTGCGGCTGAGCTACAGGGAGCAAGGCTCCGGGTTAATGGATCTTGGTCATGGCGTTGCATCAGCGGGCTTTCCCCGGGAGCATTGCAGCCGGCCTGTCACCGCGGCCGCCATTACCGCGACAACACGAGGCGTCCCGACTAGCGCAGCGGAAGAGACCGCCTCCGCATGCACGCACGCATGTGGCGGCCGGCGCAATAAGACTCGGTCGCCGTGTGGCTCGCGTCCGCTACCGCCGTCGCCGCCATGGGGTCCGCGTGGCCAGCGCAATTTCAGTGCCGATGGGCTCGAACCCATATGACAAGTGTGATCTCATGCCGGTGGGTGTGCGGCAACCAGCCGTCCTAGACGCCATGGAGCTTATCCGCAGCTGGCAGGCTCGTGCGATCGATTGCCTTGAGTCCCTGGAGCTCGCGAGTGACAGCCCCTCGTCTCGTCGCGACAGCCTTCTCCTCGCGTGCCGTCGACGACTGCTGTTAAAGCGGGGCCGTCCGCCGCGAGCCAACGAGCCGCGGAGCACTTCAACCTGGCGCTAAAGCTCGCCTGGACAGCCTCGCCGTGAGCGCAGCCAGCCATTTTGGCTGGGCGGCACCGCTCCTCGTCGCGCCGCAGAATTCAGGCCGCGCTGATGGGCGTCACCGCAGTGGCACCTCCAGCCTGGATGGAGTCCAGCCTTCGTGCCCAAATATTGCCAAGCAGAAAAATCCACACTGCCGCCTCCAAATCCCTCAGCTGCCCAGCGCTGGACTGCTCGGATGGCTGGGCACGGCACCGCTCGGCACCGCGACGATACTCGCGGAGCTCGCCCAGGAGCTGCCGGAGCCGCCGACGCCGCCGCGGAGATAATAAATGCGACGGTGAGCGGGGGATGCCGCCGGCTCACCCGTCCACCAAGACGCATGCACAGCCAGCTTCACCAAGACGCTGCAGTCTGGCGGCGCTGGTGGTTTCTCAAATTTTCGCCGTGACGATCGCGTCAATGGGCGAACCGTCGCTGGCCATCTGGCGCGAACTGACTCGCAATCTATCGGTAAATTACCGGGGCGTTTTGGGGCGGCAACCGCCGCCGGGCGCGGGCCGGTCCCCACTCTGTATTTTTCTCTTGGCGCAGTCGCAAGGCGAGGGCACAGAGCTCACCACCTCCACTTCTGACACGGCGGTGGTCCCCACATACATTAGCCCGCCCACACACACGCAATGGCCGCAGCAGGACTCGGACTCGGGCGGTGCGCGCTGGCGCTGCTGCTGCTGGCGCAGGCCGCGCAGGCCAAGAACTACTTTAACCAGTCGGCGGGCTACGTGATCGAGATCTCGACGGACGACTGGAGCAACTACGACACGAACGGCGGCTGCGTGACGTGCCCCTACACGTGCATCGCGCCCACGGAGAGCTACGACGGCACCACCATCAACTCGAGCAACACGACGCAGACGGCGTCGCTGCCCAGCATCTACACGCAGGTGCAGAGCAACGGCTGCTGCTACGCGTCCTCGGCCACGACGCAGCCGTCGTGCTCGAGCGAGGCCAGCCCGTCCACCGCCGAGAACTGCGGCTTCCTGTACGGCCCCACGCTCGAGTGGCGCATCAACAACGCGCTCAAGCCGCTGAGCGACAGCATGACGGCCATCCTCTTCGCCTCCACGGACTGCAAGAGCTTTTGGGCCGTGGGCAAGCAGGACATCCGCTACACGAGCAACACCAAGAGCATCAAGGGCTCCAAGATGATCCAGCACGGCTGCTACGGCGACCCGAACGGCACGCCCATGGTGCTCAGCGGCTGCCTCACCAGCCAGCTCACGTACTCCAAGACCAAGTCGTACACGTGGAAGAACCTGGCCGAGAAGTGCGAGGGCCTGGCCGGCCGCTGCGTCATCACGAACGCCGTGTGGGAGGAGCACCTCAAGTGCTGCACGTCGCGCACGGGCCTGGCCTCGGACTGGGACACGACGTACGAGGTGTACACCAAGACGCCGTCCAAGACGACGACGCTGAGCGGCGCCGCCATCACGGGCATCGTCATCGGCGGCGTGGCGCTGCTTATTTGCCTCATCCACTTCGGCGCCAAGGTGCGCGAACGCGCTCGCCAGACGGCTCTGATGCGCGAGCAGGAGGCCACCGACGACTACGAGGAGATCATGACGCCGCTCACAACCGCCGACAAGCAGCCCGTGGCGCTGCAACGCCCCATCGGCCCGGCGAGCCTCGACGTCTCCCTGCACGAGGGCGACCAGATCTACCGCAAAAAGGACGACGAGCTGCTCTTCGAGGGCGACATGTACTAGGCTTCTCATACCCCGACAGTGCAATGTCGTTGGAATGGCTGCTCGTCCCGCTCAAAAATTCATCCCTATTTTGTTTGTCTAGTGGTGCTGCGTTGCTGCTTTAGATGCTGTCGACGTCGGTCTGGCTCAGTCCTTCGTAGCACGTGAGGCCCGCGGCGTTCTGGGTCGTGTCCGCGGCGCCCTTGGACTTGAGGTACTCGGCCAGCTCCGTGTGCTTGTACGCGTACAGGTAGTGGAGCGCCGTGTTGCCGTTCAGGTTCTGTAGGTTCATGTCGGCGCGGCGGCGCAACAGGAACTTGGCCAGCCGCTTGTTGCCCTGCTGGCACACGAGGATGAACAGCGTGTTGCCGTGGTTGTCGCGCGTGTTCACGTCCACGCCCTGGTCCAGCGCCAGCTCGAGCTAATGGACAACAGCACAAGAGAGAGGTGAGACCAACGGACGGACCTGGCTCAGGGCAAGTCGAACACGACGGCAGCGTACGCCTTCGAGGTTGTTGTTGCGCGCGCAGAGCAGAGCGCGAGCCTCGCGCTGCTCCTTGGTCTCGTTCTGCTGACTCGAGTCAGGATCGAACATGTCGTCGCTGGGCTCGCCCTCGTTCTTGGCCACTGCTCCGCGTCGGATGACCGCGCTGGGCGTCCCGGACGCCTGTTGTGTGCGCAGGAACTCGGCCCATTGCATCTTCTTCTGCTGCAAGTCCTCCGCTGGCCGCGGCACGAAGTGCGCTCGCAACTCGGGGATGAACTCGGGCGGCTCGTACGGCGAACAATCTGCGGGGTCCAGCATGCCTACGGGCGTGGCGTGGTTGGTCTGGTTGATGAAGCTTGAGCGAGGGCCCTCCGTGTGCGCTTTGTAGACGCTCCGAGCGAAGTTTGGCGGCAAGCGTGAGGTTTTGAGCCGCTTCCAGCCTTCGCCTCGACGATTGATGGGCTGGGCAGCTTTCGCTCGGGCTGGCTGCACCAGTTGAAGCTGGAGTTTCGCCATCTTGGCGGCCACCAGCGCCGACTTGGATCGGTCCATGCCTTCCCCCATCAGAGCTGCCATCTCGTCGTTCAGGTCTACTTGTCGAGCGTCGTTTTCATCCACTTCTTCGTCCTCGAAGATGAGACTTCGTCTGCCGGTGCGAACTGTGGCTCGAGATGCTGGTCGAGACCGTGACGACAGACCAAGCTTCGCCTTCAGCTGCTGCACGAAGTGCTCGTCTTCGAGTAGAGCTTGTATCAACGCGGCTTGGGCCTCCGTATTCGCCCGTTGCTTTGCGGTGATGGAGGGGACAACCGAATTCGCTGCCGAGAACTTCGACGCTGCGGAAAATGTGCTACGATGCGTCGTGGGTGGCCTGGAAGCCTCGCCGTCGTCCTTCTCGTCGCTCGTCTCCCAGTCCTCCGGTGGTTCCCACAGAAATCGCCGAGCTACAGGCAGCCCCGAGTTGAGCGAGTGGTAAAACACGACGCCACTTTCGTCTACAGTGAGCTCTCGCATTTCCCAGAAACCCTGTTGCTCAAGCACGATTGATCCCGCCAGTCGATGAGCCCATTCCTGCTCTACAGCTTCTTCCGTTGCGCTATTGATGCCACCTTTGCTTCGAGCCTCAGCTTGAGCCGCCGCAGCTTCGAGTTCCTGCTCCAACCTCTTCTGCTCCTGACGTTTAGCTTCGAGTGCTAGTCGACCAGCTTCGAGCTTCTGCTCGATCTCGTAGAGCTTCTTCTCGTATGCTGCTCGAGCCTCACGCTCTGCGACCATGGCCAAATAGTTCGATAACCGGGCACCCAACACGTTCACCATGGTCTCGTGGGCCATTGCTACGCTGAAGTAGGTCGGGTCGTTCGGTCCGCTGGTCAAATGGTTCTGGATCACGTAGAGCATATCCTTCTCCATACGACGCCGGCACAAATGCATCTCGACCGGGTCGGTCTCGTGCCAGCAATATCGACCGCAGACTCCAGGAGCATTTGGGTAGGCGGTGGTAACGCTGCAATACTGCGCTACTACGTCGTAGCGTGGTGCCATCGTGCGTCCTTGTGACAGCAAAAACCACTGCCGGAAGTTATGTCTATCCGTGAACTCGCTCCAGCCTCGCCGATGACCCACAGGTGCAGACGGCAGCTCCGTTAGCTGTAACCAGTGATCTTCTTCCTGCGCAGCGTCGTTGAGCAGCGCTATGGTTCCAGGCAGCAAGTCGTCCAGTATTGACTCCAGACGCGTACTCAACAGACTTCTCAAACAGGGAGATACGAACGCCATAACCCGACCGAAGTTTGCTTCGGCTTCTGCGAGAGTGTAGAACGCAGCTTCCAGCTCTGGAGGTGGCATCTTGGAACCAACATGCCATGCAAACCACAACGGCGACAATATTGGTGCATCTAGCGCTAGGACAAGCATCACGAGGATGGAATTCGATGAAGACAGCACGCTGTTTCGCGCAAACAGAGCTACCGCCTTGGTGTACTCCGGTGGAGCAGCACCATCCTTTGAAACTTCATGATCTGGTTCATATCTCCACCAAAGCACGGGTGTGCTCCCGACAAGCGTGACGCCTGGCACTCGTTCCAGGACGTTGGGCTGGGCTTCGTGATCCCATCTACCACAGACAAGCAAACTCAAAGGACGGAAGGGGGTCCCTCCTCTTGATGCAGCTTTCCGCCGCCGAGTGCTTGCAGAATGCATCAACGACGCTTGTGAGCTGCTAGTGGGCATTTTGCCGTGGTAGGACGGCCCACCTCCGATGGAGACTGTTTGTTTCAGCGCTCTTGCGCTCGAAATCGACTGGATCTGCGAATATCCTTCCCGAATGGCTTGTTCATCTCGACGCCCGCTTAGTGAGCGGCTTTCAGGGTCGACCAGCTCGCTTTCGTCCTCACGGGCCTCCTCCAATATACGATGCCTTGTGGGTTGGTGGTTGAAGTGATCGAGGTTGGTCAGCCAGATGTGGTTCACGTCGAAGATGAATGTTTTGGTCAAGTTGCGTTTGCGGGTCTCGGCTTGTGTGCGCAGGTTCTCCAGGTTTTGCAGCGTCTCGAACAGCGCGCATATCGGATGTCGCGTCACAATGGGGATGACCGCGAGACTCGCCTGCTCCTTGGAATTGGCACTGCCGCACGTTTCGATCTCCTGCTGCTGCTTCTTGAGCTCCACAAAGGCGAACCACAGCGTCTCTCGATCCTTTTCTGACCGATACTTGACAAACAGATCGTCCGACAGCCAGCTCGTCGGCCCCTGCAGCTCCATGCTCGTCAGCAACGCCAATGCATCGCCCTCGACGCTTTTCGCGCTGCGGCCTTTAGGATACACTCGCGGGTGGTGCTCGCAGCCCGTGATCTTGTCGGGCTTGGCCCAGCACGCGTTGCACATGCGTTTGTCCACTGCATGGTCCGATCGGTGCGCCGGAGAGCCCACCCCCGTTGCGTCATGCAGACCCATCTTGCGCAGCAGCAGCGCCACGTTGTCCACTTCGTGCAGCGCCTTCTTGAGCTTCGGACCTGGCGGCGTCCCCGCCGGCACTCCGAATCCCCCCGGGTCAGCTCGAAGCTTCGTCAGCGACTTGTACAGCGGCGACTCGAGCAGCTTGAGCGCCGACGAGCGTTTTCCCGGCGTGTTGTTGGAGCCCACAGCTGGTTTGCCTTTGCGGTTGATCGCCGGCAAGTGCAGCGGCGAGTAGATGCTCCCGGGCGGCACGTACGCCACTGGAGAGCGCGGCGGTGGCAGCCTCGGCAGCGATCCGTCGTCTATCACCGCCTCGCTGCTGGAATGCTCACTTCGGCTGGGCGAACGCAGCGGCCTCGTTGTTTGCTGCTGGTTGCTGCTGGTATTGGCCGCAGACACCGGCGCCGTGATGATGAGCGAGCCACCGGACGCGTACGTGACTCGCAGCTCTTCTCGCGTGGGCGTGGTGGTCTCCGCTGCATTCTGGGCGGACGCTTTGGCGAGCGCGACGCGATCTCTGGCGGCCTGCTGCTGCTGCTTCTTGTTCTGCTGCTTGAGGATCTTCCGGGCCGTGGACTCGACGCTGTTGAGGAACGTGGTGAGATCGTCCATCGTGGGCTCCGGTGTCGTCTACAGGAAGCAGACGCCGCGCATGGTCGAGCCGCCAAGGCGCTCGAGTGTGCTGCACATGAAGGGGCACAACCGTTACGCTGCTGTCTCAAGGGAATCAGACGATATATAACAGTTCTCGAATGCACATGAGCAACGCTACGGATACGTTCATTCAAATTCATCAATCACCACCTCTGCATGTCGCCACCAACCTGCTTCGGGCCTCGCGCCATGCGCTACGGAAACCTACCTAAGCTACCTGCGTCCACCACCGGAACACGGTCAATAAAATCAGGTCAATAAACTCATCTGCCATCTCCACCGCCGACTCAGTTCTTGAGCGTCACGCGCGACTTGAAGGCGTCGTAGCGGCACTTGCCGTACGCCAGGAAGTCGAAGTCGATCTCCGACTGCGCCGCCTGGATGTAGCCCCACACGGCCCAGAACATGTGCGACGCCAGCGAGTACGTGTTGGCCTCCAGCCTCAGCTGCTCGATCTCGTTGTCGCTCACGTCGTTCTCGTCGCCGTCCTTCCCCGCCAGGTACGCGCGGCAGAAGTTGCGCTGCTGCTCCTCCGTCGGGTACTTGGTGAAGTCGCCCAGGTGCGCGTTCACCGTCTTGTGGTAGTCGTACGCCCACTCGCAGAAGTGGTTGCCCAGGTCGTAGCCGCGCGGGTTGTAGCTCGTGTACTCGAAGTCGATGAGCACGGCATCGCCCGCGTCGTTCTTCATGATGTTGCCGTACTGCAGGTCGTTGTGGCTCAGCACCATGGGGGACGGCACCTGCGCCAGGATCTTCTCCAGCTCGTCCACGTCCTTGGCCAGCTGCTTCAGGTCCAGCACGCCCTTGAACTTGTCGGCCGTGCACTTGACGCGCGCCACCTCCAGCAGCTTGCGCGTGCTCGAGAGGTACGTGGGCTGGCGCTCGATGTCGATGTCCAGCTCGTGGAAGACGCGCAGCTGCTTGGCGATGACGCGGGACTCGTCCGGCTGCCGCATGCGCTTGCTGGTGTACGTGGAGCCGTGGATGAGCTTCTCGGCGCGGCCGTTGGCGAACTGGCCCAGCAGCTCCACGCCGATCTTCTTGTCGCTCAGCAGCTGGAACAGCCGCGTCTCCTCCACGCGCGAGAAGAAGGACTCGGTGCCCTCGCCGTACACGCGCACGAGCACGTCGCGGTCCTTGCCGTCGGGCTTGTGCACGGCGAAGATGAGGTTGGTCATGGCGCCGCCCAGGTGCTCCACGTCCACGCTGTCGGGCTGCACGTCGCTCCAGCTGGGCATGCTCTTGGTCAGCGTGGCCACGATGGATGCCTGCAGCTTGAGCTTGGCCTTGTCCACGACGGCGACGGCCGCCAGGTACGGCGCCACCACGACGGCGTCCTCCGTCATGTTGTTGTTGTTGCTGAACGCCATGGCCAGTGCGTGTGAATGCGTGTGCGAGCGGTTGTGGGTACGTCCGAAGCGGCGACTTGGGCGGCACGAGGCAAAACGAGGAATGACGCTGTGCTTGGCACCACGGTCTCAGTCAGGGTCTCTCCGAATTTGTACGGATCCGTTCTCTCCGAATTGATGTATATTCGTACTTTAATGAATTGTATACTCGGTGTAAGTGGGCTTCTCATTTTTGCCCGCGACAGCTGCAAATTGCGCGGGTAGAAGAGAAGCTCGCCATGAATTCTCTGCCCCCCATGCTGCGCTGAGCTGCGCCCGGCAACCTGCTGAGCAGCCGTTGCCGCCCTGCATGCACAGCCTGCGAGAAGCGAAAAATGCCATGTGCGGCTAGAGAGGAGCCGCGATCAGCACAGGAGCCCCAAGGAAAGACAGGCCCTGGGCCACTTCGGCCGGAGATACGAGTGGCTTCACTTCCGTGCAACGGCGAAAAAGAACCCTTTGGAACGGCGTGTTCCGCAGCGGCGTGTTTGTTTCACGAGATGTCGCTCCTTCAGCTCCGCTTCGGGGCTGGGAGGCTTTGCGAGCCTCCTCTGCGTGCGGACGGCTCGCGTCAGTCGGGGTGTGCCCCGACGCTGACCGAGAGCTGACAGCCACCATGCAGGAAACGTGATGCAGAAATGGCCGTGTCCAAAACCAGCTGGCCCCGAGCGTCCATCCCCCCGGTCCGTCCATCAAAACAGCGAAGCGAGTCTGCCACCAGCGCTGCTGCATATTACTTAAGTATCATGCTAGCGTTATTGATGGCGTGTGTATAATTCACAGGCCACACGCGGCACGTGCTCGTTCAAACAAGCGATAGGGCTGCTTCGTACCGGCGGAAATGAGAGCGACCGACACCCACAGCCCCACGATTCGAGACGCCGTCCGAGCGTCAAATCAGCTGGCCGACCGCGCAGCCGGGCCACACGGCAGTGCACGTTGCAGTGCGCGTGGGTGAAGTGCAAGGAGGTACAATTGGCATTCACGAGCTTACTGTTCAGACTAGACGGCGCGCTGTGCACGCGGATTACACGCGATGGAAAGACCCGCTGCGCATCGACCCGGGCGGCGTGAGCGCCATCCCAATGCGTTCCTCGGTGTACCGGCGATGCTGGTTCTGGCGCTTGTGGCGGGACCAGGCCACGGCGATGCCCGCGACCACGGCGGCCACCGCTGCCGCAGCGGCGATCCCAGTGCCCAGGGCCTGGTCGCTGCCGGAGCTGGTCCCTGGTGTGTTCCCGCTCGAGGTGTCCACCGTGTACGAGGCGGCGCTGTCGCTGGCGCTCCACACGCAGCCCCACGTGCCGGTCGAAGCCCTCTTGCACACGGCGTCGCTTTTCGCGACGCACTTCCCGTTCGAGTAGCTAGCAAAGTAGTTGTGGCAGTCTCCGACAGCTACATCGCCCGGAACGGGGCAGCGATCGCCTGTGGGTGAGTCCCCGTTGCCGCTGCAAACTGCGCCCGTGACGCAGTACGTGGCGTCTCCGTCGATGCGAACGTTCGAGCACATGTTTTCAGCCGTCATCATGGTGCCGTTGCAACTTGCGGCGGAGACTTCTTCTTCGTTGCCAGTCGTGGTGGTGACTCCTGCATTGGAAGTGGCAGTGGGGCTCACTACTTCGTCATCCCATACACAGCCCCAAGGACCGCTGGCGATCTTCTGGCAGACGCTGTCACGTGGGGCCACGCACTCGCCGCCCAGGAAGCTCCTCATGCCGTCTTGGCAATTGTCGACTGCGACGTCGTCCTTGAGCGGGCAAGCATACCCTGTAGGTGCGTCTCCCTCACCGCTGCAAATTTGGTCCGGAATGCAGAATGTAGCGTCGTCCCCGACGCTGATGTCGGTGCAGTCAACAAATCCTGAATCCGAGTACGAGGTTGAGAAGCCTGAACCGCTATAGTAGCCTAGCTCGCTATGGTCAGAGGCATCGCTATGCTTCGAGCCACTGTTGTGGCTTGAATCGCTGCCATAGTCCGAGCCACTGCTGCTGACATCGGAGCTGCCGGAGTCCAGGTCGTCAGTAAATGGAGTCATCTCGTCGCTGCCGTGCGCGCTATCGGAATCCGCAGACTCCGACCCAAGTTGATTCATCGTGCTCGTGGTATCAAGTTGATATGGCAACTGGGTCGAGTTGCGTGTATCCGCGCAAATGGAGAAATGCAGCAGTCGAGCAGCGACACCTGCACAACATTGGCAGCAAGGGTTCTGAGGAGTGCCGCTCCTTGGCGATATGGGATTGGTCTGGGCGATGCTGGGCAACAAGAAGAAACGCCACAGCTCTCCGAGACCTGTCAAGTTAACGGTAGCACACCTCTGATCAGAACGCTTTGCAAGCAAGCACTGCAGCCAAGCAGTGCCAACAGGGAATGGGATGGAGCCGCATCGCCAATTTAGCAGATTGTCTCTACAACGGAACTGCAAATAACATACGCTCTGGGCACGTTACGTGGCCAAATGTACCGGCAATTCTAAACGGTAAGTTGGAGTGAGTTCTTCCATTGAAACGGCAATGCTTCCAGTTTACACAAATTCCATCGCAAGAGGATCAGTGCATATATATAATACATATAATATATATGCTTAATGCGTTCAATGGCGGCAGGACATCTCCTGCTGCATATTGCACTATTTCGTATGACGATGCCAGCGTCATGCTGGTAGTAGAGCCGCTACTTGGCGTTCGGGACCGTTGTCGTTACCGCTGGAGGATCCAGCAGCTCTTTGACCCCATCGTCATCATCTTCTTCAACATGGCCGCCACGGACAACTCCATCGATGGGGGGTTAAGACCGTTAGCACGCTGGTGGTCACATTTCGATACCCCTGGACAGTCGTGACGACAACGGTGGTCTCGTTCACCCGATATGTGGCGGCGACAGTGTCGTTGTCGGTCTGGGTCGTAGTCTCGTCGGTCGTGCCGCTCAGCGAAGAATTTCCGCCCTCTTCTCCCTCGTCGACGACATCTTCTTCCGTCCTAATGACAGTAGTGGCAACAGTCGTGGTTTCATTGACAAAGGAAGCGGTCGTCACCGTGCGATTTTCAAGCACGCCCATGGCAACTGGTAGCGCAGACGTGGGGTCCTGAACGCAGCTTGATTCAGTGGCAAGGCAACGATGGCTAGCGCAAAGCTTAGAAGGCGAAAAGAGGAAGAGGGCTTCATGACCGATACCGGAATTCGGAAGACTGCGCCGGGGCTGAATGAAAAGTGACATTCCCCGCGCCCACACGGAGTTCGTAAATATATTTTAGAGCATGCCCTACAACGTGGAAACCCCGCAGAAATCCAGGAGGCATTCACGCGATGAAGTGCGCTGCGACGAAGCGTCTCGATGCTCGCGGTTCGGATTTCCCAAGGTCTCACATTTATGATCGGTTTGCCCGCAGGAGCACGTTGAAGTTGGAGGCTACTATTGAGAGACAGCGGCTTCTATTGGAGTCATTTAGTGTCTACCACATTAACACTACTTTTGTCTCTGAAAGTAACGCGTAAGTAGTTTTCACCCCTCCCATACGATCCCATACAGTTCCTCAGCCCGCAATGCCGCGCAGCGTCAAGGTGTCGCCGGACGCGCCGGGCGTGACGGTCATGGCCTCGGACGGGCGCGAGCTCACGCTGCGGCGCGGGCTGACGTTCCTGGACCGGCCGTCGGCCACCGCGTTCTTCCAGGACTTCGCCAAGGCGCAGGGCAAGCGGCTGGTCATCAACAAGAAGAAGTCGGGCGGCGCCCAGTACGAGTACGTCTGCGCCAGCCGCGCGCCGCCCTGCGGCTTCCGCATCAAGCTGCTCAAGAGCCGCAGCGCGCAGAGCTCGCACTTCTTCGTCAGCTCCTTCGAGGCGCAGCACGCGCCCGACTGCGCCGGCGCCCCCAAGCTCACGGTGCGCCAGGCCGCGGCCGTGCTGCTGTCCGACGCCGACAGCGCGTCCTGCTCGGCGGCCGCCAGCGTCAAGGAGCTGCAGCAGCGGCTGAAGCAGACCAGCGGCGAGGCCATCTCGGCCCGCAAGGCCTACCGCGTGCGCGACCGCCTGCTGCGGCTGGCGGCGGGGCAGTTCACCAAGGGCTTCCAGCGGCTCGAGAGCCTGCTGCGCGGCTTCCGGAGCAAGAACGGCGGCGCCCACGTGGCGTTCGAGATGGACGCGGCCTCCAGCATGTTCAAGCGGGCCTTCCTGTCGCACCCGTTCCTCAAGGGCTACCAGGAGAGGGGGCTGCAGCCCGTGCTCGGGCTGGATACGGCCCCGCTGGCGAGCATGAACTACCGCGGACAGATGTTCGTGCTGCTGGGCAAGGACGGCAACAACGAGGTCATCCCGCTGTGCGTTGCGGTGGCCTCGCAGCCCGACGCGGAGCACTGGAGCTGGTTTCTGATGCACTGCCAGCAGGCCCAGGTGAACTTCTCGAGAGCGGTCGTGATCGCCGACAGGACGCGAGGATTGGTGGCTGCTGCGGAAGGACTGGGGCTTCCCTTGAGGCAATGCACGCAGCATATCATCGCCAACTTGAAGGCCATGGTGAAGAACTTGGCGACGGTGCAGGTGGAGGACTTGGTGTGGCGCGCGCAGGCGGCGGACAGCGACGCGGAGTTTAACTCGTGTCTGAGCATGATCGGGTTGACGTGCCCCGCGGCGGAAAATTACCTGCGGGGTCTCGACCCGCGGACGTGGACGCTGTTTTGTGTGGCGCAGCAGGTCAAGCTCTACGGGTGGAACACAACGATGTTTTCAGCGGAGGAGAACAAGACACTGCTGGCGCTCCCGCCGTACGACCTCATGCAGTACTACATGGAGAAGTTCATGACACTCGCCTACAACCAAAGCGTGCACGCCAAGAAATGGGTAAAAGAGGGCAAGGTCTTCACAGAGTACGGGGAAAAGCTGCTTGAGGAACAGCGCGAAGCAGCCAACTTCCAGGTGGTGCAGCCCAGCGACGAAGACGTGATCTTCGTGACCGAGTCCCGCTCGTTCCCGCCTCGGCGTTACCGCGTCGATTTCAGCCAACGCTCATGTTCATGCGCGTACTTGTTTCAGATGGGAGTGCCTTGTCGTCACTTTCTTGCTGGATTGACTTTTTTCAAACGCTCGGGCGAGGAATCAGGCTATGTGGACGCGTGCTACAGCGTCAGCGTCTTCGCAGAGCAGTATGACCTTCAACGCACAGGCAGTATCGAGTTGCTGCTGGATTCGGAGCTGGAAGAAAACCACGCAGTAAGAGCGCCTATCGTAGCGCGCAAGCGCGGTCGCCCCAAATCGAAGCCGTACCCGACTGGTAACGATTCGTTAATAACCCCTGCTGTCGCGAGCGCAGTTTTGACCGGCGCCAGCACCATTTTGATGGAGGGGAACGGTGCAAAGCAGCGGTGCTCCGCCTGCGGACAGGAAGGGCACAGCAAGCGCTCGTGCGACCAGAATGTGCCGCCAACTCCGTCGATGGTGGGCGAGGTCGCGCCCAACATGATGGTTTAGATATTAGGATGTAGTTTGCGGGGCGATATGACCCCGAGAAAATGTACAAGCAGTTCGAGGCAACTTATTAGTCGAAGCGGTGGCGTGGTGACAAATGCACTGTTACTTCTAACACGAGGAAACGAATGTGGGATCGTTGCTCGACGGAAGCAACACGTGGATCAACCAATTTCTGAACACGCCAAAAACAACCTCTCGAACACGCCGATCCTCCAGGGTTCGATTTTATTCTGCTGAGCCACCTTCCTTCACGAGTCCGTCGAGAAGCAACCCTCTCTGCCTTCCGCACGCGCCTTCGCCAGACCAAGCAAAGCAGCGTGTTTCCTCACCAACACACAGCTGGAGCCTCTCCAACTTAATACTGAACACGTGCTGAATGCGTGTCACATCGATTCAGAGAGCCCTGCGCCACATCCCCACTGGCCACAGAGCGCGCATGGAGCACCGCACCATCTCAACGAGCGAGACGCTGAGCGTGGCGCCCTACCTCTCGGCGGTGGCGGCGCTGGGCCGCGCCAAGCTGGAGATGCAGGCGTCGCTCGTGTCCGCGCTGACCAAGAGCGTGCCCAGCTGGAGCGACGTGCAGCCCGACAGCGTGGACGTGGAGCACCTGGGCGGCGCCATGACCAACCTCGTCTTCGCCGTGCACAAGCCCGACGGCGAGCACCGCGACGTGCTCGTGCGCGTGTACGGCGAGGGCACCGAGTCCTTCTTCTCGCGCGTGGAGGAGACGCGGCTGTTCCAGCTGCTGAGCGACAAGAAGATCGGCGTGGAGCTGCTGGGCCAGTTCGCCAACGGCCGCGCCGAGAAGCTCATCCACGGCTCCACGTACACCAGCAAGCGCATGCGGCAGCCGGACGAGTCCCGCGTCATCGCCAAGCAGCTGCGCGTCTTCCACGAGCTGGACATCGACATCGAGCGCCAGCCCACGTACCTCTCGAGCACGCGCAAGCTGCTGGAGGTGGCGCGCGTCAAGTGCACGGCCGACAAGTTCAAGGGCGTGCTGGACCTGAAGCAGCTGGCCAAGGACGTGGACGAGCTGGAGAAGATCCTGGCGCAGGTGCCGTCCCCCATGGTGCTGAGCCACAACGACCTGCAGTACGGCAACATCATGAAGAACGACGCGGGCGATGCCGTGCTCATCGACTTCGAGTACACGAGCTACAACCCGCGCGGCTACGACCTGGGCAACCACTTCTGCGAGTGGGCGTACGACTACCACAAGACGGTGAACGCGCACCTGGGCGACTTCACCAAGTACCCGACGGAGGAGCAGCAGCGCAACTTCTGCCGCGCGTACCTGGCGGGGAAGGACGGCGACGAGAACGACGTGAGCGAGAGCGACGTTGAACAGTTGAGGCTGGAGGCCAACACGTACGCGCTCCTGTCGCACGTGTTCTGGACGATCTGGGGCTACATCCAGGCGGCGCAGTCGGAGATCAATTTCGACTTCTTGGGCTACGCCAAGTGCCGATACGAGGTGTTCAAGGCTCGCATGCCGCTCAAGAACTGATACGGCAACAAGCTGCTGGCGAACGTTGGCAGATTTAGATAGAGGTTTCACAGCGGTATGCCAAGTTGCGCTTCTTATTAGTAGCTGAGTACATGTATAGAGCATGAATGTGCAGCGCTGTACGCCCCTTGGTTGACAAGATGCACGACTGTACTCCAAAACCCAGGTCGAATATCGCGGCATTGCTGAGTATCTTGTATCCGATATACTTGTATCACCTGAAGCTCTTGTCCGTGCAAATTCTATGTGCACGCAGTACATCCCTGTGGTAACAACTACTACACGTAGAAGTAATTCTACAGCGCTCATCCAATGCAGCTTCTCTTTTTGCCAAGTCAATTCAGGTATCTGTCTACGCCGTGCCTATTGGGATCGAAGCGAGCATGGTCAAAGGTTTTCGCACCGATGGTACATACCAATACTTCCATGACCGCTATTTTCACAGCTCGGGAAAAAGTGCTGACGATGAACAAGAAGAAAGCCATGAGAACTTTGCCAGAACCAATGTCCCCGGCGGTAACACACCCGGTGGCACTACGAAAGCCGACACCACTCCTTGCCTGATAAGCGAGGTCACGACGGTCAAGGCTTCGAGTACGAGACCACGACTGCCATCACAGTCTTAGCGCGGCCTCGAAATTTTCACCCGGCGAGACGGCAGGAGCACAATGACGAAGACAACAACAACGATGCTGTCATGGAACTTCTCGACACCTCGACGGTGCCGAGGGTCTCTGCTGCATACCGCCGACGCGCTGATCGACACAATTAGAGGGCAGACAGCATCGTACTCGCCTTGCATACTTGCTCGGTCGTTTCTCGAGCAGATTCCTCTTTTGACAGAACCAGTATGCCGATTTTTGGGATCCGTACATACCTTATCTGTTTCAGAAAGCCATCACTACCCATCACTTTTGCTTGTCACTTTGCTGGAAGTGCGCAATAATGGAGACCAACCCCACAAGCGATGTCAGTCTGGGCGGAGGAATGCTGACAGCAGCATTACCCCCCCCCCCCCCCGCTAATACATGTACGTACACTTGCCGTACCACGACAGGGCGTGATGATCGCTGTGAGATCTCAGCCCTGTAATACATGGTCATGGTTCATTCCCGCGTTCGCCGAGTACTGTGCTAGTGATCCATCCAAACTACTACTACTAGTATAATTGATCCCACGAAGCGTGTCATATTGATTAAAAAAAGATCCAGAATACTGGGCGAAGAAGGCTCTGAATAATGAAGACACTCGCTACCTAAGCTGCTACTGCTTCGACGCGTCCAAGAGATCACCGGACCCGACGACAGCCTTCTTCATTTCGAGACGCGGCCAAAGCGCCAGTCAGTGAGCGAGTGAGAGACCGTAGGCGACGTACCGCCTGTGCGTCAACACCGCCGCAGCCGTTTACGGCGTCACCACGTCCACGAACGTCTCGAGACGCGCGCGCTCCGCCGCCTCGGCCGAGTGCTTCTGGTACTGCTTGTACAGTGTGAAGCCGGCCACAGCCGCGACGCAGCCGGCGGCCGCAGCAATGGCGCCGACGGCTCCCCCCGACAGGCCACTGGAGGTACTGGGTGCCTCCGCGGCCAACACCGTCGCGGTGACGGCGCTGCTGCCGCTGGCACTGCCAGTCTCGCCGGCGTCGGTGGTGCCCTCGCCGCTGGCACTGCTACTTGAGGAGAGCACGCACCCCCAGGCGCCCGTCTTGATGATCTGGCACGTCGAGTCCACGGGCAGCACGCAGCTGCCCTCGCCGCCGTAGCTGGCCAGATAGTCGTGGCAGTCGGCCGTGGCCACGGCGCCCTTGGTGGGACAGAGCGAGCCCTCGGGCTCGAGACCGGAGCCGCTGCAGATGGGACCTTCGATGCAGTAGGTGGCGTCGTGCTCGACACTCACGTCCCAGCAGCCCGAGGTCGTAGTGGTGGTGGTGGTGTTGGTAGTGGAGGTGACGTTGTTGGCCGCCGCCGCTGAGGCCAACATGGCCGCCGCCAAAGTCGTGATCGCAGAAATCTTCATTGCTTTCTGTGCTGTTGCTGCTGTTCTGTGCTGGAAGCTGTTCACGCGCCGCTGCAGATTCGAGAATGGACGGTGCTCGGAGTCCAAGCGGAGACCGTCAACTTTACGGTCAAGCTGCGGTGAGAAAAGATGTGGTGCAAGCCCGCAGAGATGGGAGTCGGTCTGATGATCGGGCGAGCATACCATCGTGACACCCTGCGTGGAGCCTCGTTTGATCGCGTCGCAGCAACGCCCCTGAGATACAGACAGCGCCGAGCCGCCTACAAAGCGATGCAGCAACTAGCAGCGACAGGAAGAGACCATGGGCGCCTCCATGGCGATCGTCGCGCGGCCTGCACTCGGCTGTCGGCCAGCATTCCCCAGCCATCGACAGCGGATTTTCGCTTGTTAAGCCCGGTGGGGGGATTACGCCTCCGCCTCGACTCGTGCACGGCCTCGTCCTTGAAGATTTGGCGGACATGACACCATATTGAAGCCACCATCGGCGCAGAGACGCCTTGCGGCTCGAACACCGCCGACCGCGGCGGCCACGACCAG
Source organism: Phytophthora cinnamomi (assembly GCF_018691715.1). Classification (NCBI taxonomy): domain Eukaryota; phylum Oomycota; class Peronosporomycetes; order Peronosporales; family Peronosporaceae; genus Phytophthora; species Phytophthora cinnamomi. The sequence continues at coordinate 894,803 of NW_027151037.1, forward strand.
CATCGCCGTACTGGCGGCCAGACTCGGAATCTGACTCCAGTCAATAAGGATATTATTATACCGTGTGATGCCTCGAGATGGCTTGGACACTCACTACAGTAGAGCTCTTGCGCCGCGTGCCGAAGACAACCATTGCCTGCACAAACTTGTTGGGGGTTAACTAGCCAGACCTGGTGCAGGCTGAAGTGTACAGGTACAAGTGCACGTAGGAGCGCATGGAAGCTGAATCATCGCGATCTTCAGTTTGCCATAAACAGTATGTCTTGTGATTGCGCCCTGCGACAAAAACACACATCGAATGTATGTAAATGTATTACATGTTGCGGTTATTCTGGCTAGGGGAACTCAATGGTGCATTGATCCAACGTAAACGCTAGCTCCAGCTCAAACTCTAAACAGAAGACAGCAGCGCACACAGCGGACGCACTCGACGCGTATTCACTCGACTTCTCGAGCTACGCCCCACAACTAGAACTCAAAAACAAATGCAGGAACCAGGAAACTTGATCGCCCGCCTCAGCATGCTGTCGAAGACCAGCGCCGACTTTTCCCTTATGACGTCACCACACCCACCATGAAGCTCCGGGCCTCCTCCTTCTCTTCCTGCAGCTTCTTGGCGTGATGTCTGTAGATGGCCAGGCCGCCACCGCCGCAGCAATAGCACCGATCGCACCTGCCGACACGCCGCCGGACGAAGTCGCCTCCACCTCCGCATGCATACGCGAGATCGTTTCATCACCAGCGGCGCTGCCGTTGCCGTAGAAGCCGCTGCCATTGTCATTTGTCGTGGACGCCACCGAGTCCTCCATTGTCCCCGGAGATGGCGCAACCCCAGCACCGGTCTGGATCACCTAGCACGCGCTGTGCACGGGCAACACCGCAGGTATCACTGCTCGTGTGGTCGGGTAGCAGTCGGCGATGGCAGTGTCGCCCTTGACGGGACACAGCGTGCCGGCGGGCGAGGCACCCGAGCCGCTGCAGTTGGGGAGTAGGTGGCGTCGTTCTCGACGCTGGCGGACCAGCAGCCGAGCTCCTCGTCGTAGACCGACGGACGCGGTGGTCGGGGCCGGCGTCGGGCGAATCCAGACTGGAATGGGGGTCGGAACGGGATCGATCGCGTCCGGCATGGTGTTGTCCGAGTCTGGCATGGAGCTGCCAGGACCCGATTCGGAAATCGTAGCTGGACGGGAAGCGATCGGAAAAACGTTTTTTTCTCGGCTGACCGGAGCCAGTCTCCCCTTGGGAGGCCGCCTGTGTGGGTAACAGGGCGACGAGGCTGCAGAAGGGAGAAGGTTGAGGTCTTCATTGTCGTTGGTTGACGCTGTTACTGTTGCTGTGAGCTAAGCTGAGAGGACTCGAGATGTCGAGTGTAGTGCCTGTCGCCCTCGCTGAAAAATGCAGAATGGGAAGCGCATTGTGACTGCCTGAGGAAGCGTGCGGTCCGAAAACAACACAAGGCGAGTGACTCTGCGGTATCCACATTTCCCATCTGCGTGAGTGTAAATACAGGCAGGCAGTGTGCAGGTCAGGGCGTCTACCGGCCGCTGCAGTGACTTCGTCCGCACACTTACGTCAAATTTCACGGTTGTCCTCCTCTTGCTGGACTGACTGCCCGGATAAGGTTGGACGATGGAGGACCTTCGACTCTCACAATAGATTCCTTGTGGATCGATCGTGTTGAGAGCTTGTCCTCTTATGATTTACTTTGTGCTTACCACGAAGGCCGCACCTCCAATACATAGATACAGCTGGAGTGTAGGATGTAAATAGGTGGAGGGAAACGATAAAATAAAAATCGGAAGATTGCCAGCTGTTCAGCTTCAAGATCGCAAAACTGAGGAAATCGTAAGCCTACGTGTTGGGGCAAAACAATGAACTGAACTGCTGGGGAAATAGTGGTGCATTCATCCATCGTAAACGCTTGCCCAAAACTAAAAAAGTTCAAAGTAGGGAAAAGGTAGGAGGCTCGCCTTGCCTGGCCTCGCTTCGACTGGTTGTCGTCGTACAGCGCCTTGCTGTCCACATCGCCGTGGCCCCTACTTACGGCGTAACAACCTCCACCATGACGCTCTCCTTCTCCTCCTTCGCCCTCTTGACGTGCTGCCTGTAGATGGCCACGCCAGCAATCGCCGCCACCGCCGCTGCAGCTGCTGCAACCGCGCCGATCGCACCCGCCGACACGCCGCCGGACGAAGCCGCCTCCGTACCCGGCAGCGCGACAGAGATCGTCTCATTGCTGGCGCTGCCGTGGCCGTAGGAACCACTGCCATGACCTCCGTTGCCTCCATTGCCACCGTTTCCGCCATTGCCTCCATGGCCTCCATTGCCACCGTTTCCTCCGTGGCCGCCATTTCCACCATTTCCTCCGTTATTGCCACCGTTCCCGCCGTTGTTGCCGTTCCCGCCACTGTTGCTGTATTTGGTTGGGGCCGGGGTGGGGTGCTCGTACTTGGTGGGGGCGGGCGTCGGGTGTTCGTACTTGGTCGGGGCGGGCGTCGGGTGTTCGTACGTGGTGGGAGCCGGCGTGGGGTAGCTGCCGCCGAGGACGCAGCCCCAGGCGCCGGTCTTGATGACCTGGCAGGTGGCGTCCACCGGCAGTGCGCAGCTGTCTCTGCCCGTGTAGCTGGCCAGGTACGAGTGGCAGTCGGCGATGGCCGCGTCGCCCTTGACGGGGCACAGCGAGCCGGCGGGCGAGGCGCCGGAGCCGCTGCAGATGGGCCCGGCGATGCAGTAGGTGGCGTCGTGCTCGACGCTCACGGGCCAGCAGCCGAGATTCTCGTCGTAGACCGGCTCGGTGGTGGTCGGGGCGGGCGTGGTCGCCTCGTAGGCGGCCGCCGCCGCGAGCAGCAGCGCGCAGTAGCTGGAGAGCGCAGAGATCTTCATCGTCGCCGAGTGTTTGTCGGTGTTGCTGAGGTCTCGAGCTGTCGAGTGCGGCGCTCTAAGTCCTAGGCCGCGAAACGCAGAATGAGCTCAGGTCGCTTGGAACTGCCGAGGCGCTGCAGTCAGCTAAGGCTCAGCAAAGGCAAAGGCAAGTGCGGGTTCTGCGGTATCCAGATCTCAAGGAGATGGGGGCGCGGCCTAAGCCTAGTAGGCTCAGCCTACGTGTCGAGGCGACGCACGCGAGCGAAGTGAGGGCGAATAGAGGCATTGTTGCCTTTGTGCAGGTTGAAGTGGATGCACACTTTCACGAATAACCTACGGGTTCGGGGAATCGACGCTTGTCAAAAAATTGCAGAATCGCTGAACATTTTGACTTGCGTTCAGTATGTGCCACGTTATCGTCCGCATTGTGATTTTGTTAATGAGAAGAAGCTATCGAGGCTGCTAGCTACGCTAGCAGCAGTGAAGGCAATACGAACAAGCTAATAGACACACTCGAATGCAGCGGACAGTCTTGGTCGTACGCCCCGCCCGCCCGGCAGCAGATGTCATCGCCGTCCTCGTGAAGAGGAAGAAGATCTCGTCTCGCGCGCGTTACGGAGTCACCACGTCGACGTGGTAGTGCTCCTGAACCGCCTCCTTCTCGCCCAGCTTCTTGGTGTACTGCTTGTAGATGGCAGCGCCTGCGACCACAGCGACCACGGCCGCGGCTGCGGCGATGGCGCCGATCAAACCTGCCGAAACCCCGCTAGAAGACGACTTCGCCTCGGTGCTCTCGGCCTTGATCGTGTTGTTGCCCACGTAGCTGCCATTGCCGGAGAAGGAGCCGCTGCCGTGAGTGCAGTTTCCGGTGCACGCGGTCGGTGTCGGCGTCGGGTGAGACGTCGGAGTCGGCGTGGGGGCCTCGGTGCAGGTCGGGCACGGCTTCGTGGTTGGCTTCGCGGTTGGCTTCGTGGTGGGTTCCGCGGTGCAGCCTGGGCAAGGCGTTGACATAGCAGTTGGCGTCGGAGCCTTGGTGCTTGTTGGGCACGGGGTCGTGGTGGTTGCCGGTGTCGAGATCGAGGGAGACGCCGTCTTGGTAGGGCACGGAGTCGGAGTGACCTTCTCGCACTCTCCGTCACACGTCTTGGTTGGAGCTGGGGCCGTTTCCTCCGCGCAGCTACCATCGCAGCTGGACGTGGTGGTCGGTGCCGGCGTGGCCGAGCCCGAGAGCACGCAACCCCAGGCACCGGTCTTGATGATCTGGCAAGTCGCATCCACGGGAAGCACACAGCTATCGTCGCCGGCATAGCTAGCCAGGTACGTGTGGCAATCCGCAATAGCCACGTCGCCCTTGACGGGGCACAGCGTGCCGGCAGGGGAAGCGCCGGAGCCGCTGCAGATGGGTCCGTCAATGCAGTAGGTAGCGTCATGCTCGACGCTGATGGCCCAGCAGCCCAGGTCGTCGTCGTACACAGGCTCGGTGGTAGTCGTGGTGGGGCAAGGCGTGGCGCCCTCCTCCTCGGCGGCCGCCAGGACCAGCAGCACTGCCACACTGAACGTCGCAATGGCCGAGACCTTCATTGCCGCTGTCAGAGTCGTGTAGATGGGTGGAGGTAGTGTTCGGGACTCGAGTTGTCGAGTTAGAGGATGTAGCTGTCGCTGCGCAAAATGCAGAATGACCTTGCAAGCTGAGGGTAAACCACAGCGGTGGAGCGGCTGCCTGCGCTGTGGACACATAGCGGCGAACTAGGTGCGACTCGAACTACCGGTCATTTCGCATTGACATTTGCCGTGTGCGATCTCGTGACAAAGTCGCTGCCAAAAGAAGTATCCCGAGGGGGGATGCGCCCTACAGTACTCGAAAATTGACGGGGTTTCTCAGGCAGCGAATCGGCGCGCCGCGTGATCAAGTTGCCTCCAGCGGCCGAATTTCACTAAGCCGGCGCCCAGCATCGCCGCCTGCAGCCGACAGCAGCTACAACTACACACCATAACAGCGAGTGAGCTAGCAGCAGCGGTGGAGGTGGCGGAGCCGAACAATCGCTGCGGCTCGTTGCTTTCCATGTTGAAGTTGGGCTGCATCCACATGCCCGGCTCTGCACAGCCCTCTCATTGCTGTTCGAGGAGATGAAATGGATGCGGCGCTGGCTGGCCCCGCCGCAACTACATGTGTGTAGAGTGACCTAAAGCTGGATTTTGCGCGCGGCGCCGGCAGTGCTTGCAGCAGGGAGTCGGCAGCGCAAGGCTCGGCGGGCGGGGATCGCTCATTTCAGCTTGGGGGCAAGCGCTGTAATACTCGCTCGGCTCGTACTGTACGAGAAATCCACTCGCACTTCACCGTCGACGAAGCGTCCCACTGTCGTCACTGACAGACCGTCTACATGTATTAGACGTTCGGTGGACAGGACCCGCCTCCATCCGGGTGCTGCTGGCGGTAGCATCGTCCAGGCCCGCCGCTACGGCAGCTCATTCACCTGCTCGCCTCTAGCTGCGCAGGCAGTAGATCGGGGCGATAGCTAGGAATTTCCATCGCCGAGATCGCCGCTGGTGGATGCGAATTGGACTGGCGCAAAGACGGTGGGCGAGGTTCACCGCTTGAAGCGACGCATGCGCGGCTGACGCCCACAGTACTGTCGGACTGGCTCTCACGGCAACTTGCCCATCAATGTGTATATCGCCCGCCGGTCGACGACAGCCACCGATTTCCAATCACCGTTCGGCAGCTCTACAGTCGCGCAGCAGCGATTATCCTACACAGTTGATATTGACCTCACAGGAGACTGCTGCAGATGAAGCCTGCATCGTGATAGCCTTGCCAACCACTCCTCGTAACACCGTGCACGCGCCGAAACCTCGGGCTCGATCGGAAACGTCGGGGACGTGCTCACTGGATACTTGTAACGGAGAGAGCTCTTGTGCATCCGGATGCTCGCTCGTGACGGACTCATGCACGGCGGGCACCGGCAGAGGCGCTGCGACCCACGACGCGGGCGCAATGCCAACGTGAGAGGGACATCCTACTGGGAAGCGGGGACTAATACTGCGTGCAGCAGACCACCTGCAGTTTGTCCGAGTGAAAGTTAGCTTACATTGCGTTTGCACCTCACGATCCGAATCCACTTCAACTTCAGCTTGCGTGGTGTGGTGTACATAAACGGTATACTTCAACTGGGGTGCGCCTCACACAAGATTTCGGCCCACCACCTTTGTACGAATTCCACGAGCCAGCGATACCAGTAGCGGCGCACACCTATGGGAAGCTCATTGTTGCGTGCGTCGAATGCAGTGTATTGTGGTAGTCTCGGCATTTCTGGTTTCGTTTCGCATGGAGCAAGCACAGAGCTACCGCCGTCGGCAACAGTGTGAAGGCCGCCGAGTATTCCTGCTCTCCATCCAGTGTCACTTTGTCGGTAGAGTAATTGCACGTTCTTGAATAACATCCGACCAGGTTAGTGACAGCAACTTGTTGTAATAACCTACCCAGCTAACAACAATTAGGCGCGGGCGCAAGTCAGCAAGAAAACTGCTCTGTCGTCTTTGTTTCTTTGACGTGGTATTCGCGTCCTCAGATGTTGCGATCTACACGGCGACCATTTTGTCTAGAATTATTTAAGTTGTTCGTGGTGTTTTCCGGTCGTACGATATGTGATTGAAGTCGTGTCGAGCACCAGAGGACCGGTACCTTGCCCACTTCGAGCAGAGGTATGGCTAGCTGGCGGCAGGTATACATAAAGCGCTGATAGATACCAAATCGTCCAGTGCCCGCGCACTCGCCTGGTTGACCTGCACATCCTGGAAACCTCTTTTGCGTGTGACTTCGACGATGTCTTCCATGCAAGATTAAGTACAGGCGGGACATGTGCCAACGAGCGTGGTATTGCTGGGGTTGGTTTAGATAGGCAGTACACGCTGAAAACAATGCCCCCCCCCCCCGCCCATTCGTGAGGATAGGGACTCGAACACTGCGTGAATCGGGCGCAGAAATCTCACTGGTGATCTCCGGAAGTTTGACGGTCGGGGTGCGAGCACACCGAGGCGGCTAGCCTCCTGCAGAATCTGCAACCTGCGCCTCGCTTAGTTTCCCTCTATCAGATGGAGAAAAGCTGCGAGACGCAAGTTTCTTCTTTGAGATGGCTTCGCTTCAACGTATCTTTCTGTAGTGTCCTTGGTGGTTGCTATGCTCACCAAGATGGTGGCCCCGAAGCCGTGCAGAATGCACGGATCGCCGACCGAACAGCTCGTCACCGCGAACGTACGGCGGGCTATCTGGGCACATCCGACTCGAGCGGGAGTGGCTATTCACTTCAACTTGCACCAGATCGCTCTGCTGGACTCTTGTTTGGCTCAGTGTTTGGATCAATGGTTGGCTCACTACGCAAAGCCTCTGAGCATCATGCTGAGCATGAGCTTCTTCGTGGATAGCCGTGCTGCGGCCTCAGCTGCTTTGCGATGCGCTGCGCTGCATTGCCAACCTTTGTCTTCAGAGTTCCTATCTGTGTGGACCCTGCAGCCAAAGGGCTTGCTTTGGCCTCCGGAATCATATGAGAGCGCACCGAAGACCGCTCGTTTAACAAACTGGAGGCCCTGCTTAGTACAGGTAGATAGTGTATCTCCTGACAGCAGCCTATCATATCGCCTGCTCTACCGTAGCTCAGCACTCGCCACTTTGATGTGGCCGTACCTGCAAGACCTCGACGGCAAATAAGCCGATCTGCACGCACCCCCGCAACAGCCCCCTTCCATCACCGCCGACCAGCTGCAGCACTACCGGCCAGCGCCCTGCCCAAAATTCGCCGACGAGCAAGTCACACACAGTCGACCACCTAAATGCGAGTACTGTACCTTGTCTTTGGGCCCGCCCCAAAGACGCGCTCTGCACTGCAGGGCTGCAGAGTCTGCAGGCAGTCCGAAAACTCCAGTTCTGGCTCCCTCCGCGGTAGACGAAGGCGGCGATCGTCGCCGAGCAGCTCACCTTGCCCAGCAACGGCAACGGCGCTATCCTCCAGCGTTGGCAGCGTTCGCCGATCAACATCTTATCCGGGCCACGGTGACAGCGCGAGCGTCGGAAGGTCTCCTCACGTGCATCGGCCGCTGGCCGCATGGACAGTGCAGGGATCCGCAGCCGCGAGTGAAAGTTGAGGCAGAGCTCAACCGCTTGACCTTCCTCTCCTTCGGCGGCGCCGCATTGCAAGCGGTTCTCAGCTGGGCTGCAGCTGCGGCGACAAGGCACGCCCTGCTTTGTTGACTTCCGCCGTCTAGCGCCGGGGCGGCCCCGAATCTCCAAGTGGGCCGGCGCCGGGCCACGCGTGTTTCTGCCTTGGCCGGGCAGACTTCTTCCCGGCAGCAACTGGCATCCATTGCCATGGTTGAGGCTGCCTGCCGCAGTCCAAGCAGCGAAGCAACCGCCGCCGGAGTCAGCTCGCCCGTTACGCGAGTCAGCGCCGCCGCACCTTACTCTATGGCGTGTTTGCACGTGTGCGTTGAAGTTGCCCCGATCCGCCACGGCGACCTCGCGCTCTGGACGCAAGAAAAGAAAGCCCCCGCGGCCGACGAGCCCCGGGCCGACGCCGAGCGAGCACGCACGCAACCTCCTCGAGGCCAAGCAAGCAGCGAGCATGCGGCTCACTGCGAGCATGCGAATCGCATCGCATTGCGATGGCGTCCGTCGTTCAAACTGGTAATAATCGGGGCAGAGAACCGATCCTGCACTAACCTAAGTCAGTAATCCGCAAATTATCCGCACTTGGAGTTTGTATGAGGGTAGCTATGCGCACCAATCTGATACACGATGGACCGCATGCCAGGAAAGTTCCTGGACACGATATGATGGCGGGCGTTGATGCAGCAGAAGTGCCCATGGGATTCGCCATTCTGCATTTCTTCGCTTTGCCAGACAAGCTGCCCCAGTTGACCCCGCCCCACTTGAAGCATGTCCTCGCTCTCCGTCTTCTGCCTCGCGCTCGCGATGCTGCCCGCGCTGGTCGCCGCCAATCCGGAGCAGAGAAAGCAGCAGGCCCGGAACCTCGCGGACGCCGGCAACAGCGTCGCTAGCATCCCTCTCGGCGCAGTCGTGGGCATCGCAGCCGCCGCAGCGGTCGCCGTCGTGCTGCTCGTGGTCATCAAGGTGCGCGGCTCCGGCAGCGACCGGAGACCGAAGAGCCTGGAGCTGCACGAGGTCGTGATCTCGCCCAGCCAGCCGGCGGCGCAGCCGCTCTCCACCACGAAGCAGTTCGTCTACACGGCGCACATTTAACAAGTACCGTAGGTAACAACCTACTTGACCTACCGGGAGCCGCAACCCCCTTACCCCCCTCAAGCCCCAACCTGCCCGAAAGCGGTACTCCCCACCAGATATTTATTCGTGACGCGAGATGAAGACAGAATTCAGACCTTGTAGCATCACGCAAGTTTTTAAGCAACAGCTCTATGAAAATCAACCAAGCAGTGAACTTTTTGATCGCAGGAACGACGTCCTTCAGAAAATTTGCTCAACTATGATAAGGCGAAATGCCTCAATGCTGTTGACGCAACCGTTGCCTGCATTTTGGCGGGAGAAAAATTGGATTCATGGTCGCGATGGTGGCTATTGCAGTAGGATTGCCGTTTTTCAGTAGCAGCTGAGGCTACAAGTATCTTCAATGGAAAGCGGTGATGCTCGCCCTACAAACATTTGCCAGTCAACTTTGTACAAGTACTTTTCCTCCTTGCTAAGCGAAGCGAGTTATGGTCGACGGAAGTCACGAATTGGGGGAGCGTGTGCGGTTTACAATGTATATTTCTTCCGTGTAATGAATAAAGTGCTTGCAGAAACTATGCCATCTTGTCCGGTTCGGCGCAAATATTCCAGTTTGTGTAGACGATATGACATTCAATAATTATCAATTTGCAAATGAATATACCTAGGCATTTATCGCCACACTAGTCGTCGTATTGCCGTCAGGCCGAGTCTGATGCGTTGTCCTAGGTACGTTTGCGCTGGGACTGGAGCGCTTACGACGCAGGTCAACGACGCGATACGACTCTGATAACCCACAGCAGACCCAGTTGCGACGAAGACTACCTTAAGGAAGGCCAGATACGAGGCATCTCAGCACAGATATCCCAGCCCCGGTCAAAATGTCGGAGGTCGGAGCGGAAGTGATTCTAACGACAGCCGTTGTTAACACAGGCATAGGGATACCAAAACCACACGTCCACGGACGTGGTTTTGCAGTCGTGGTCGAAAGGTTTAAGTCGTTCAGTTGGATGTCAAAACATCCATTTTGAGACCATCGTTTGAGCACTATCATGGCTTCTCCACGCGATAGCTTTTGTAGCGCTTGGCATCGCCACGATGATTGAAGAGCGTGGCGTTTTTTCAGCTTGATTGGATTAAGGAGCAGAATAGTTGGTGTGACAGTTAGTATTGAAAGCTACACGCCGGGTTGTCCGTTTCGAGGTCTCGCAACGAAAACAAGTTGTACACTGTTCAAGTAAATAAAAAAGTGATGCGAACTTACATTGTGCTGCCATTTTTCGTAAAAAATAAATGATCAGGGATCTTACAGAACACCCAAAAGCTTTAGAGGATCCCATGCCCGCTATCTAAAGCAATGTTCTCAAGATTAGAAGACGACGAAAGACTTTTTCAAAGCTAAGATGCTAACCATGACGACAACTAACCCGATGCACAGTTGGGACGAGCGGAATGGTGATCGAATGGTATCCATGACTCGCTTCCGACGAACGTCTTCGCTTTTGGACGAGCTGGATCACAAGTGGAGTGACATTCAAATTGGTCGTCAAGGCAAATGCTCCGTTGAGCGACTCGTGAGCACTGGAAGGCGAAGTCCAGTCGCAGGTGGCGTTGGTCTTGCTGCTAACTCCACTACCAGCTTTGGTAGCAGTCGTGATACTGGAGTCGTTGCCGCTTCGACCTCCGAACGAAGGTGGGCTGTGAACTGGGTGTTTTGGATCCGCTTAGGCGTCACTTGCATGATTTGTACAGGAGAAGGGATGGCCGTTTTGAGACAAATTGCGCCTAATCTCCAGCAAACTCCCACGAAGATATTGATCAACACTTTTGGCAATGTGCTAGATTTCCTATCCAGGGTACAAGGAGAAGAACTTTTGAACGGCTGCATTCCCATCGTGAAAATTAGCATTATGCCGATGACAACCGCATTCTAAACGCCCCGACAACCCACAAGAATGGTACAGGAAATCCGATGATGATTGACATTAGCACGACAGTGTTAGTCAGCGCACCTGATGCGTTGCAGTCGGCGCTGGACCTTCGAGAAACCAGTAACAACGTGAACGCGGTCATTGCTTAGACTCGAGACCACAAAACGTCGAGCTCTAACAATATGCTATCGATCTATCAACGTTGGTTCTTAACTCCTTTAATAAAGTAGCCCGCAACCCGCTGGCTCATTCTGTGAAGTCATTGCCAGACGTTCTACTCTGGGCTTGTGAACCTCATCCGATGACAACTAAACGATGGGAGGCCTTCGAAAGACTAGTAAAAGCAAGCGTATTCAACCCAGATTTTACTCGTCAACCCAGTCTAAATCGCGGAGTTGGAAAGTTAAATGGAAGGGCAAACAGGTTGCCCCGGGACATGAGCTCGATGTGAAGTTAGTAGAAAAACGCGGATCGCCTGCATCAATCACACAAACTTTGACAGTTGCAGAGATGTCCGAAAAAGTGGTAGTGCAAGGCCTACAGCTGTCGTTTTAATGTGAATACGTTACGCTGGTTGAAAATGTCGAGTGTGTCGTCCCGCTGGTGTTCATCATCTACAAACCCGTGATGCAGTTGCTGCCTAATATTACGTTCTTCACTGGAGGAGGCAGAATCTGGAGTATTGTGACAATACAATTAGATAACATTCTGATGCTTTCGATACCGGAAGTTGTATCCTTTGTGACCCTCAACTTGCTATTCCAGCGCAAGGTTGCATTTTCTCCGCTCTATCAACTCGCGCTCGTGTTAGAGACGCAGCTTGGGCTCGTTCAACTTGACATTTTTCTCGGTGTGGTGTGCCTCCTACCATTTGATCTCATGCACTTCGGTATGTCCTCATTTCTCCTACACGTACTGAAAGCAGAATCTGACAGCACGGCGTGTTGATGTTGAATTTTGATGCAGGCATGGCTTTTATTCCCCGGTTCACCTGGCTTCGGAACACGTAGAATAAACTGGTAACGCCGCTTACGAACATTCTGCATGTATAGATAAATAGTACGAACAACTACCTCAAGTCCCCCGCAATTCAAAAATTTTAACGAAACAATTCGCTTTAAGTGATATTTAAATGTCTATGACCACGGCTCGAAAAATACCCAAAGACCGTGCTCGATTAATTTTGCGAGAAGCCAACGTCTCCCTGCATCAAGGTGTTCACCGCCACCGTGTACGACGTCACAGTCATCGAGGCGTTATCGGCGTGGTAGGACTCTGTGCCGCACTGCACCTTCGTGAGGTACTGCTTGGCGTCGGGGGCGACATCCTGCGGCAGGGCCTCGATGAACTCCGTGAGGTCGCCCGTGAAGTTCTTCGTCAGTTGGGCGGCCACATACGAGAAGACCGTCATGTTGCCGTTGACGCCGTGGTTCAGCATGAAGTCGACGCCGCTCACAGTGATGTTCTTGATGTTCTTGCCCTCACTCGCCAGAGGCCAGGCCGTTCCGATGGCCGCCAACCACACCATGATCTCGTACTCAAAGTCTCCATCAGGCGTCGAACTAGTGAACAAATCGTACGCCACGTTGGCCGTGGTGGTTGGGGTGTACTCGTACGTGTAGTTGATACTCGTAGGGATCGAGTCGACGTTCGCCAGTTCAATCGGCTTGAAGTGAAGCCCGACATTCGGGTAGCCCTTGACGTTCCAGGTGATGCCTCCCCACTTGTACTCGGTGGACCAGACAAGAGTAGAGTTGTCGGCGCTGCTGTTGAGCAGAGTGGTGCACTGGTGACCAGTGCCCGGGTCGTTGTCCTTGCCCCACAGGTTGTTGTACAGAGTGAAGTCGCCGACGACGGCCGTGTCCCAGTCGCCGCACATCTTGTCTGCCGAGACGGCCGAGGCCGCGAAGGCAGCAGCAACAAGTAAGAATTTCATCTTGGGAGATCTAATACCAACTGCAGGTGAGCTGAACGGTTCGAAGCGAATTGGCGACTGGCATGTTTACAGACGAGTTGGGATGCCGAGTTCGGCTGTGACCATTACTGCTCCCTACTAAGCTGCATGCGGTTGCGAGGAACCCAGGGCCCATCACGAGAGCTCAATTCGTAATACGAATTCCGTGTACTGTATGTGTCCGTGCAACCCGACGGAAAATGTTTCCCGGCTCGATCACGATCGCCATCACAGAAGCGCATAATGGGGTTGTCGCCCGCGGAAGGCGACATGGAGGGAAAGCCTTCCTTCCGGGAGGAGAGCTCCGTGCGTTCCGATTCCAAAACACATTGAACCCAACGGAATGGAAAATGCTTTCTCCACTTTCTTCTCTTCGTACACACGTGGATCAGACCACCACCACGAGAACAACACGTTTTCGACGATTCATGCTGAACTTTTATTTATCAAACACTGTTATCCAGCCAGCTTGTATCGCGACGCAGTACATGTATTGTAGCTCCCAAGCAGTGGGCAAGTTTTGATGAAACATGCCTACTGCTGCTGGATCTGTGAGTATTCAGCAGTCTTGACCGCTGCCGAGTACTTGGACACAGTGAGCGTGCCGTTGCCGACAAAAGGCTCCGTGCCGGCCTGGACGTTAATCAGGTATTGCGTCGGCGCGATGGTCAGGTTCGCCGGGAGGTTGTCGAAGAACTGTTTCAAGTCGGTCGAGTAGCTGTTCACGATCGTGGGGGCGACGAACGAGTAGACGGTTATGTTCCCGTTCTTGCCATGGTACAGCTCGAAGTCGACGCCACCCACAGCCACCTGGGCGACAGCGGATCCCGTGTTTGAGAGGGGGCCTGCGCCACCGATCGTTGCGAGCCACACCATGATCTCGTACTCGGCGTCGCCGTCGGCTGTGGAAGACGTGAACAGGTCGTACGCGACATTGGCGATGAGCCCGCCGTCGTAGTCGTACTTGAACTGAATGGTCGAGGGGATCGACGTGACGTCGGAGATCGGCAGGTGATCAACTGGAGGGCGACGTTGGCGTACGACTTGACTTGCGTCTTGGAGCCTGCCCAGCCGAAGCTCGTGTGCCAAGCGACGGTGGATCCGTCGACACTGTCGAGACCCGTGCATGAGTGCCAGTGGGGTCGGCGAAGAAACCCCAGAGGTTGTTGTAGACGATGTAGTCGTCCGTCCTCGTCAAGTTCCACTGGCCGCAGAATTCTTCCTCGGCGAGAGCAGGTGAGGCCGCGACAGCAACAGCGGAAGCAGCAAAAATGGCGGAAATCTTCATAGTTGGCGGTCGGTGTTTGAGGGGTTGGATGAAAATTTAAGACTGACCAACTCAACCATGTGCATAACCAGTAGAAGATGGCATCGTCAACGGGTGTGACGAGAGTTTTGTCAGCTGATGTCCGTACAACTTCGTTTAGTCGCATTGCAGCTCCTTTTCTTGTTGAGTATTGGGTGCGAAGTATGGATATCATCCGTTTAATGTACAGCCCCGATCACCGCTTCTGTATAAGAGGTCATTCCCGATAACGGATGTGCTAGTTTCGAGATGGGACGGCTAGAAGACCAATTAAACAGAGCGCACCATGTTGAAGCTCTGGGCGAAAAGGGTGCGCCAAGAAGCGACAGCATTGGGGGCTTGCCAGGCTGGAAACGCCAGTGATTCTTGTTAAAAACAATAAAAAAACTAACTTGCGAAAAGAAAGGCATACATCACCAATCGGCCTTATCAGAAAATCGGACAGCAGCACCAAAAGCTGCATTCCGGCGACTTCAAGTAAAATGATAACGCTTGTGTTTTGTACGGCACACGTAAGGGCTGACAAGCTCAAGGTGATTTGATACGTCGCAGCTCCTTTTCATGCTGATGCTTTTACTGTGACGAGAACTCGACCGAATTGGTGGAGCGCAGCAGTTTTCCTACAATGCTGCTGTGCAGGACAACCTTGACCATCTGGGCAAAGGAACAGGAGCTGCTGTACATTTAACCATCTCTTTTAGCGCCTGAATGGATAACAAACCTGGGTGCTTCAGACATCTAGGATGTAATCACATCCATCAACTGGCTGAAGCATCTTTTTGTGAGATTGTGGGATTTGGGTCTGATCCAAGCAACTGCAGTATGTACATGCATCCAGGGTGCGACTTCATCGATCCAACCTGTTTTTCTGCTACTGTGGTCGATAATTCACGACCCACGGTTATCGTGTGAATGGCGAGCATACCTGCACCCCAACGTTGGGGTTCCTCAATCAAAAATTGCGTTTACTTACTCGAGCTGTTATCCTCTCCTTACAGACACATGAGCGCGGTATTAACCGAATTAGTTGGCACCGGCAGCGTGGACCGCAGCTGAGTACTTCGGCATTGTCAAAGTGCCATTGCCCACAAAGGGTTCAGTGCTGACCTGGACGTTAATCAGGTACTGCGTCGGGGAGATGGTAAGATTCGCTGGAAGCTCGTCAATGAACTGCTTGTAGTGGGTTTGAGGTTGGATAACCTCATCCAGCCCGTGCAGTGGGCGGCAGGCTGATCTTCAGATTGGCAGTGGCAACTCGCCACTGCCAACGATCGAGTTGATGGTACGACGATCGTAGGTTTGTTGCCCGAGCTGGCAGTAGCGTACATAGCAATAGTAAGAGTCAGTTTAAGTTTTGCCAGCAAATACACAAGGCAAGAAGCTTTAGGGAGTGCCAGCTCCCCCAGTTGGTGTTCTTGTGCGAAACCCACCACACTGCTTGAAGTCCGCGGAGAAGCTGGTCGGAGTGTTGGTGGCAACGTAGGAGTACACAGTCATGTTCCCGTTCTTGCCACGGCACAGATTGAAGTCGACGCCGCCCACAGTCACCTGGGCGACAGCGGATCCCGTGTTCGAGAGGGGCCCCGCGCCACCTATCGCTGCGAGCCACACCATAACCTCGTACTCGGCGTCTCCACCAAGAGTAGATGTGGTGAAGAGATCATACGTCACGTTGGCGACAACCTTGCCTTCGTACTTGAAATCGTACTCGATGGTTGAGGGGATCGATGTAACACTCGAGATCGGCACGTGGTCGAACTTGAGTGCAGCGTTCGCGAACGACTTGACCTGTCATGCAGTTCCGTTCCAGCTGAAATGCGTGTGCCAAGCGATGGTGGTACCGTTGACACTGTCGAGGCCCGTGCACTGGCTGCCCTTCTGGTCGTCCCACGCGCCCTAGAGATTGTTGTAGAGAATGTAGTCGTCCATCTGGGTCAGGTTCTTCTCACCACAGAACTCGTTCTCGGCGAAGCTGGCGGGGCAACTGGGACGGTGGAAATCTCCATGCCTTGAGGGAGGGCTGCAGTGCAAATTTAAGACTGACGAGCTCATTCGAGCATTTGTTTTACCACCGCTTACGGTAGAGTCCGATAAAACACCACAGTGATCTGTCTGCATGTAGCTCTTTTTCGTGATGAGTACCGTACCTCACCAATGAAATGCTTAACAACTAAATTGCCATTTCGCCAACTCGGGTCAATTCTTTCTGAAAAAATGCTACTTCTTAAAGCACCAAGAAAGCTGTTTGAAACCAAGTCTAACAATAGGTTTTGTACGCAGCTACAAGCTTCTTCCTCATTTCGCGGCCACGATGAAGAGAGTCCTGCTGCAAGATGATCCGAACGCGAGCTGGGTCAAGGGCAAGAAGCACACGCTAAAACGAACACTTCGAATGATAAGATTCTACAAGAAAATTGGCCTTGTATGGGATGGGACGCAGCTTCCACACACACTTGTGAACAGGTTATTGAGTATGTGAGCGAGGAGGGTTTTGTGTACGAGTTCGTCCCCGCTGGATTGACTTCCATCATGCCCATTTGTGATTTGTACGCCAATCGCCCTTTGAAAGCTGCAGGTAAGAAGAAACTCCAGCAATTGAAGATTTCTCAGAGAATTCCACCTGGTGGAAAGTACCAAGTTGATCGCGTGCAGGTGATTCACTGGATTGAAAAAACCTTTCTGCCATGAACGAGACTCAGAGCTCTGACAGAAAGATCGAGTACATGTTCAACAAATTCGGACAAGATCCTCGTCAGCAAAGCCATGAACTCTCAAGAACATCTGAGCCAACTGCAAGAAAGCATAGTATACAGTTCTCTTCTCCGGAATCAAACGGCAGAATCGCTAGAGTAAGGAGCGCGTCTGCACATTTACATTTGAAATTTCGTTGCTGAATCTTAACAGGAAGAAAGCATATTTGCAAGCTGAGAGCATGTCTTAACGTTAAGAAAAATGCAATTCATATTTCTTCAAACCATTTCATTTGTGAGGTACGGTATGTACGATAAGATCCGTAAGCTAAAAGCAGAAAGACGCGATTGGGCAGGTGGACCACCACCTTCGAAAGAGTTAACGGTCCATAAAACGAGGGTTATTTTTATTCCGACTGGTGGGGCACTTGATATTAGTGGGATGAAGAGTTAGCCTTAATTGCCACTTTTTCTATGAGAATTAGCGCGGAGATTTCTGTAGCCACCCGAGAATGTACCCAGATATACCAAGGAACCAACTCGCATTTATGAGTGTAGCCATCATAAATGGGACTGATCCCTTGTCAGACTTGATTTCGTAAAAAGTCGGCAGAGTTCGAGGCCGCACGTAAAAAGGGTGATGGAGAGTACTGTTCCATGTACTGTCTTAGGTAATATTGAACTAATTGCTGGCAGCGCTCAACGCTGTTGCTCGCGCTCGCTCACTCTCGCTCACTCTCGCTTTCATTTTTGCTTTTGCGCCGCAGAGCACAAGCAATCAACCAACCAACCTTCTTCATCTCCAAGCGCTCCCATTCAAGCACCATCCTCTCCTTACTACCGACTGTAGTGGGCCTACTTTGGCTCACTACTTAAGCTTACACGTTGCGCTGCGTGTATGAGGAAGCGGTAGTTTAGATTTAATCTAAATAAAGACACCAAAGTTATTAGTTTAAGGTAAAATGAAAACTGCATTGTTTGTAAATTGATCTTCCTCCTAAATCGGCTGAAACTGTTTAACATCTATGATAGGGTTGGCAACGACTGGCTGTCAGAGCCCCGCCAATACACGTTGCGCTACGTGTATGAGGAAGCGTAAGTACTTAGTAATTACTTGAGTTAATTATATTTGAATACACAAATATAATTTAAATCAGATAAGACTCCAAGTGACTTAGATTAGGTAAAATGAGAACTGTATTGTTTGTAATTGATCTTCCTCCTAAATCTGCTAAAACTGTTTATCATGTATGAAAGGGATTGATTGGTACAAAGATGCTGCTTTCTACCAATAGGATCTTTAGGTATGTGTGGACCACTCATTGTGGTGGCCCACTTCAATGTATCCATTGGTGTGACTTACACCAAGGTGAGGAAGTGTCTAAAACTTTTAACAAATATTTTATCTGTCAAAATCACAAGTAGCTTGTAGCCACTTGTGCGAGTAACCCCGTTACACCATCCCCCCTAAGGTTAGACGCGCGGGGTATCCGCACGTCAATACCATTCGTCAAATCCGCGTTTGGAGGAGGAACCCGCGCTCATACAACAAAGAGAAGAAAGATTCGAAGGCGTTGGAGATCTCTCCATCGATTAGTACTACGAGCGCCAGACAGCGAAGTACGGCGACGTCGTCGACTTCGGCGACGACAACGAAGACGTGGAGGACAAGAAGGACTCGTCTTCTAAGCGCAAAGACTCAGTGTCGAGCGACTCGCTCGACCCCCACGCTGGGAACGTCCGCCCTGGCGAGGGGGACGAATCGGACGCTTCGAGCTCGAAGCGTTCGCGAACTGAGAGCGATACCCCACTCGCTTCTGCTTGGGCTCTCAGTTCTCCTCGCGCTGCACCAGCAGCGCGTGATTCCAAAGCTCAAAGCTCTCAGCGCGTTGCGCTTGCAGCGCGTGACCCATGGATGCCGTCCGCGTTCGAGATCACAGACCCGTATGGAAACTCGGTACCTCCGAATGAGGTGCCATTGTACGTATGCAGCGCCATCAAAGATGACGCTGTGGCTGCCGAGCTGCACTTTGATGCGGAAACGCATCAAAGGCGCGATTACTACATCGGACTCTTTCATGAGCTCCGATGGTTTCAAAGCAAGAAGACCTCTTCTCGCAGCAAAGTGCCCGAATGGCAGGCACTTTGTCAAAGCTGGAATGCCTTTGTTGAGAACTTCAACAAGAGGCCGAGTGCTTACCGTGATCGGATTAAGCAAGCGCGTGATCGCTTCGTGACGTACTCGAAGCGTGGAAAGTTGGAGCAACTCCACGTTGCTGCGGAGGAGGCGAATGTGCCGTGCGCTGTGCCCGAGGACTTTCAGTGCGCGAAGTGCTTCCCAGGCGCGGTCCGCTTGAGCGACCGCGACCTGAACGGGTACACGTCGTTCCGTGTGCCCGATAGTCTCCAAGAGCTCCGTGTTAAGCTCTTAGCGCGTGAGGGCTCGGGCGATAGCGATGACCGCAGCGCTCGCACTACTTCCGCTGCGCCAGCGCGTACTGCTCTTCGTACGCCCTCAAAATTTCCGGAACGTCCTCCAGCAAGACGTTCCGCGGCTCCCATGTATCTTGACGGGGAGGAAATCCTCTCCAACGAATACGAAAACGATCCCCTTGAGGGTCCGTTTTCGGGATACTATGGTCAACAATCCGCTCAACAATCCAGCGGGTTGAGCCGCGGGCGTCACGGATTGGCGGTGGCAGGGGTGGGAACACGCCTCGGGTACGATCAGCCCCGGGCTGATCAATTCGCGCCTCTCCACGACCGGGTGACCGCCGTGGAGCGTCTCCAGGGCGCTGAGTTCGCCGCCCTGAAACAGGAGCTGCGAGCCAGAAGGCCCCGGTCGCGGCGGTCTCGCAGATCACCTCGAATAGCCAGGTCGAGTTGGGACCCGGATGAAGGAGAGACTAATCGTTGCCGAGGCCAATGCTTCCGCTTCTGCCTTGGCTTCGGGTCAACCGAGCTAAGTGGCTCGTGCCGCAGGTACGGCTTCAGCCGTCCGACGTAAAAGGTCGGATGGAGGCGCATGCTAGACGGTGGTCTGGCGTGTAAGCGTTGCCGTGCCGTACCAACACAGTGAACGGCCCGACGAAGCGCGGAACAAGCTTACTTGCTCCGAAGTCCGAAACTGCATGTTTAGGCAGGTTTTGCGTAGCTAATAAAACTAATGAACCAGCTTTGAATTCATTTGTGTTGCCTCTGCCCACATTATCTGAGTTTAGCTTCTGTTGATCAACAGAAGCTGCTATTGCATCTTGGACAAACCGAATTATGGCTTGTCTTTTATTAATGAAGTCGATTGCATCCGAGCTGAAGTCATTCAGCTCGCTCTCCGCAAGAGGCCCGGCCTCTGCGTGGTTCTTCGCGGTGTCTGCGCCCTGCGCAGACCCGTGGTCCTTGTTCCTTGTGGAGTCTGTGCTCTGCACAGACTCGTTTTCCTCGTTCTGGGGGTCAGCGCCCTGCGCTGACCCTTGGTTCTTCCTGCCAAGGTCTGCGCCCCGCGCAGACCTGGTTGTCTTGTTCCTTGTTGTCGCGGCTGACACTGTGCAAGGGTCAGCGGCTTTTTGCGACTGCTGTGTTGCAGTCGTAGATCCTCCCCCACTTAAAGTGGGAGCCACCACTCCGAGTAAACTCGGCAGACGGGGATGCCGCATGGCATTCACATAAAACGGTGTATGCCCGGTCGAGGCATGCACCGAGTTGTTGATGGCGAATTCCGCCATCGACAAACACTCGCTCCAGTATTGGAACGAGTGAGCGTAGCTCTTCAACATATCGATGAGCACGCGATTCACGCGCTCGGTTTGACCGTCCGTCTGCGGATGATCCGCAGTCGACATTGAAAGCTGGCTCCCAAGAAGTGTAAACACTTCTTGCCACAGGTGCGCTGTGAAGCGTGGGTCTCGGTCCGACACAATGTCGGACGGCATGCCATGGTGTTTGAACACCATGTCAACGAACAGACGGGCCGTCTACTTCGCGGTCACTTCTGCCGGCACCGTAGCAAGATGTACCATCTTGCTGAAGCGGTCGACGAAGACCACAACACCGGTATTCCCTCCGCTGTCCGGGGGAAGACCAAAGATGAAGTCCAATGACATGGACTTCCAACACTCCGACGGAGTCGGTAGTGATTGCAATGGAGCCTGCGCAAACGGCGCAGGCTTTACGCGTTGGCATACCTCGCAAGCACGGACGTACTTGCGCACCCACTTGTACTGGTGGTGCCAGTAGAAGTCGCGCGTGAGAAGGACGTATGTCTTCTCACGTCCGAGATGTCCCGCAGTCGGGGCATCGTGACACTCGTACATGATCCTGAGGCGCAGGTCATGGTCATTTGGCACGACAACGCGGTCCGCGTTGTCGTCGACTGCATTGTAAAGCAGCAGTCCGTCGTGCACCCGATATCGGTGTGCACGCGCACGAAGGTGCTTGGGCAACTTCTGACGAGCCTTGTCAGAAGGTGTTGTGCCATAGGCCAGCAAGAGTTTCGCGTCCGCGTCGTGCGCGTACGTGGCCTTCACGTCGTCCAACAGAGACGACGTGGGTGTGCTCGTTCGCATGGCGTCAATGGCATTGACGTCAGAAGCTTCTGCATAATCCGGCCGACGTGATAACGCGTCGGCCACCACATTCAATCTTCCGGGTTTGTATTCGACCCGGAAGTTATATTCTGCAAAAATGAGAGCCATCTCGCCATTCTTTGTGATATGTGTGGCGACTTCACTGCGGTGCGCAGTGATGCATGGTCGGTGTAGACCACAAATGGTCTACTTCCAAGTAGATACACTCGGAACTTTGCGAGTGCATATTTCATGGCAAGGGGTTCCTTGTCATGTACCGGATAATTACGCTCAGCTGCTTTCAGCTGACGCGACTGGTAATAGACGACACGATCACGGCTCTCGTGATCGTGCTGCATCAACGCACATCCGATCGCGAAGTCGGATGCGTCACATACGACGTGGAATGGACGATCTTGGTTAGCCACTGCCAAGATCGGCGCCTCAGTCAAGCCCCACTTGACTGCATCGAATGCCTTTTGGCAATCGGTTGTCCAATTCCACACAGCTTCCTTCTTAAGAAGCTGTGACAGCGGGCGGACCTTGCCCGCGTAATCCTCCACGTACTTGCACAAGTTCGTGGCCAAGCCAATGAACTGTCTCAGTTCCTTGACACTTGAAGGCGTTGGCCATTCGTTAACCACTCTGACCTTTTCTGGGTCAGGGCGAACACCATTCTTCCCTACGAGACACCCGAGGACGGGTATCTCGCTCGCCCCGAAGATACACTTCTTCAGGTTCGCGTAAAGCTTATGCTTTCGCATAAGCTCAAGTAGCTTCCGGAGATGCACCCTGTGCATCTCTACGTCGGTCTTCCCGTCCACAGCCCGGCTGTGGATGAACACATCATCGAAGTAGCTCGGTGCGAAGCCGCGCACCGAGCGCAACAAGTGCGTCACGCACCTGTTGAAAGTCGCAGGGGCGTTCTTATGCCCCTGTGGCATTACTAGCCATTCCCAGAGCATGCCGCTTGGCGTGCTCACTGCCGTGAAAAGGATATCGCTCTCACGCATTAGGATTTGATAAAATCCATCTCGCAAGTCGAGAGCACTGTAAACGGTGCTCCCTGCCATCAAATCGATGATAACATCTTTTCGCGGTATCGGCGTCTGCGCCGGTACCGTCGCATCGTTCAGCTTGTTGTAGGCATGAACGATGCGCCATCCGCCCTGTGGCTTTTTGACACAGAACGTCGGAGCACTGTGCGGGGACTTCGATTCCCGCACTTGTCCAGCTTTGCGACGACTTTCAAAGAAGTCGTCGATCGCCTCGACTTGATCTCGCGGCAGTGGCCACTGCCGCGTAACGCAATATATCGTACCCGGCACGAGATTAATCTCGTGCTGAATGCCCGTATCCTGCGGAAGCTCCGCAGGAATCTCTTCCGGGAGTACGTCTTTGTACTCCCTCAACAATTCGTAATAGGGACTCGACTTCAGCGAGTCCCAGCCTTGTTCCTCGAAGCGCTCTCGCTTCGTCTTCGCACTGAGAGTGTCTTCACTCTCAGTGGTACTTCCCATGAAGAGCTGTCTCAGCTCTTCGCTCTCGCTCGCAGTTCTTTCGCTGTCCGAAAGAACGCAGACTTGTTCGATGCGTCCATCGTGCAAGTCGCGCGTGAAGCGCTTCCAGCTCATGGCTGGAAGCGAAGTCAACTCCGACGCCGTCGTCGGAGGACTAGCGAGTTCCATCTCACGATACTGGAATCCAGTATCGGTGCGCGTCAAGACGCTTAGCGTCTCGACGTCCGGCGTCACCGCCGCAGTCTGCCCAGCAGACTGCTCTTGTTGCGTCTCGGTCCCGGACCGAGACTTGCGCAGCGTTCTCCGCTTGCGCCGTCTTCTTGTTGTGCGGAGCCCGGCCCCGCACAGTTGTTCTTCTGGTCCAGGCCCGGCCATGGACGGTTGTTCGCCGGCGGACCCTGTCCGCGGGTGCGCGGTATCAAGCCCGGCTGCACGACAGCATACAAATTGCGTCAGTACGGGACGTTTGCAACCGCCCGTACTGTTTGCAGCGTCAACTCCCGGAGTTGACACGCGTTTGTCAGTTATTGACGGAGCCCCTCATCACTGGGGGTGCGTCGTCTCCCGGAGTCGACGCGTCGTCGTCGACCTGACCTCTTCGGGTCAGGGACTGTCCCATGCGTACTTGAACGCGAGTGTTGGTTCCCGGAACCGACACATCTTTTCCTTCCGACGTCGGCAGCATTGCCGACGTGGATTCCTCTTGTGCGCATCCTCGCGCACCCTTTGGGCACCCCGGGACAGCGGCATTAAGCGCTGTCTCGACTGGCGAGTCGCGCGCACCTGCTGGTGCGTGCGCTGCGGTAACAGGGCCATCGCTCTCTGTTTCGCAGTCGCGACCGAAGCGCACGAGCGTGCGCTTCTTCCAGTCAATTACCGGATCATGCCGTGCAAGCCACGGCATGCCCATAAGAACGTCGAACTTATCGTCCAGGTCCTGGCCGATAAAGCGTTCGACAAACATTCGTTGTTTGTACGAGAAGCGCACGTTCACGACGCGCTTCTCGGTCTTCACGATGGCACCTGTTGCCAGTCGTACCTCCAGAAGACTTCGAGGTACATTTACCTCCTCGAAGTCAAGTCTCGGCAGGCTTCGAAGTCGAACAAAGTTGTTCGACGCGCCTGAATCTACCAAAGCTCGAAGAGAGTCACTCGCTCTCTTTGAGTAAACCTTCAAGATGACTAGGTTTGGCCTGTCATCTTGTTTCTTGCAGCGAGATCCGGTCTCACTGGGGGCTGCAGTCCTCAGTGTCGCGTGCCCGATGTCGGCACGCGTAACTGCATTACCAGTAGGGCGCCCCGCGCCTACTGGATGTTCGCGTTTTTTGTTTGTTCGCGGCGATGCCCAGCATCGCCACGACGGCCACCCCCAGGGGGCATGGGAGCCGTGCACTCTCTGGCAAAGTGACCGATCCTTCCGCAACGGAAGCATCGCACATTACTTCCGTGCTGCTGGTGACCAGCAGCCGTTGCATTCGAGAGGTCCATTGGTTCCGGACCTCCCGTGCTCACTACCGGGCGCGGTTGCGACCTCGGCACGTTCGCATGCAGTTTAGTCTGCCGCAGGCTAAACTCTTCTTGCATTTCGAGGGTAATCGCAGCTTCGAGAGTACTCGGGTACTCTCGGAAGAGATAGGTCTTCACAGGCCCATCCCTCAGTCCCTTCATGAACGTGTCCCTTCATGAACGTGACGACTTTAGTCGCCTCGTCCATCGGGTTGGTCACGATGTTCGAGACCAAGTACCGTGCACGCTGCGCGTAAGCATGGACGTCATGCTTACCCTGCTGCAGGTCGAGGAATTCCGCCCTCGACCGGAACTCATTTTGCGGGGGCTCAAACGCTTGTCTGAGCTCCTCTTTGAATACTTCGTACGTGCTAAAGCACGTAGGATCTGAGAGTCGGCGTCCGTACGCCCAACCCCTCGCTCGTCCGCCAAGACATGACATGGCGAACGCAACCTTTGACAACGGGTCGACGATTCGTCGAGCCGCAATGGCTGTGTCGAGTTCGACAAGCCATCGGAGGAGAGGCTCGCCCTCTCTTCCTACATAATTGTTCACGCTCAATTTTAATGATTGAGCACGCGGTGTCGTCCCCGACGACGCCGTCGCTGAGGAAGCAGCATCGCGCTGCTCCTTCATGATGAACCCCAGAGCAACACCATGTTGCTCTGTCGGCGATAGCGTACGCAGCATCGTAGCTATCGTCGTCTCCCCAATGACTGTTGACAGTCGTTGGAGGGCCGCCCACTCTGGATCTGACAGGTGGGGGCAGTCCGCGCGTGCAACATGCGTTGCTGGCGTATTGGAGCTCTCCATGGATACCTCCGTGCTCATGGGGTTCTCGGCTCCGCGTTCGTACACCCTGTACGAACGTCACGTAGTCGGTCGTTGGACGGACTACAAAGTGCTACCAGGTGTAGTGGGCCTACTTTGGCTCACTACTTTAGCTTACACGTCGCGCTACGTGTATGAGGAAGCGTAGGAGTTTATTAATAATTTGAATTAATTATACTTGAGTCCACAAGTATAATATAAATCAAATAAAACACCAAGTAGGTAGTTTAAGGTAAAATGAGAACTGTATTGTTTGTGAATTGATCTTCCTCCTAAATCTGCTAAAACTGTTTATCATCTATGAAAGGGGTTGACAGCGGCTGGCTGTCAGAGCCCCGCCAATATGCACGTCTCTAATTGGTAGAAAGATGCTGCTTCTACCAATAGGATCTTTTGGGTAGGTGTGGACCACTCATTGTGGCGCCCCACTTCAATGTATTCATTGGTGTGCCTTACACCAATGTGAGGAAGTATCTAAAACCTTTAACAGATATTTATCAGTTAAACCATAAGTGACAAACGTCATGCACAAGTGACAGTTGCCACTTGTAACCGTTGTCATGCACAAGTGACTGTTGTCACTTGTGTGTGTAACCCCGTTACATCGGAGCTCACAGTAGCTTGGGCAGTCAGGCTGAAAGCGGGATTGACAGTCGCCACTACGGCAATGAGACCATTTTAGCGGCGCTCTTGGTTGTATACCTTGCGCTCGTTACCGGAATCTCGCTTGTCATTGTCTTTGCCCTTGTCGGATCAGTTATCACGTCGGTCCTTGTTGCCACGGCTGCCGTTGTTGCGTCCACGACTGGAGTTCTTGTTGTTGCGGTAGGGATGGCTGCGATTCGAGTCGCCTCCCTTGAATGCGAAGTTCGCAGGGAGCACCGTTCCCGCTGTCACACGTCCTTCGCGAAGATCCTTCTGCAGTGAGCGGCACTGGCGAATGTTGTGGCGCGGTCGCTCACACTACGAGCACACACCAGGCGAAGAGTGGCCTCCCGGATGTAACTTGGGTGTAGCGACAAGAGCTCGTTAATTCTTGGTCGCTTGGGTCTCCAGTGTGCCTTTGGCTAGCGTGTAGCGCTCTTCAGCTTGAATCTCGCGAACCTTTTGTTCGATGTTGGTCTTTAGTTCTCCATACGGGATATTCTTCCGCTAACCCTTCCAAACACGGAGATCATCCTTCCATGACTTGGGTAACGCGTGGAACAGGTAGATAGACTTCTGTCCTTCCGTCATCACCGATTCGGTGACTTCCGATGTAGCATTCATCGCGTTTTCCAGCTTGAGAAAGAAATCGTCAAAATCTCCTCCCTCCTCGTACTTGAGTTCCATGAGGTAGTGCTGGATGAAGTACGGATCGCCATGAAAGGCGGCACCTTCGTACTTCGCACAGATCGCTTGGAAGATCTCGTAGGAAGTCTTGAGATCCTTCACGAGGCGCACATGGGTGTTGTCCATGGTTTTCATCAGAAATGCCTTCGTCTTCCCCTCTTGGCGGCGTCGCTCGCGGGGATTGAGCGGTTTCGGCTTCGTACGAGCCTCGCGCTTGGAAGCACGCTTCGTATCACTGCGGTTGAAGGGACGGATGAGGGGTAGTTTCTTCGTCTTCGTCGTCGTGTCGCTGTCTCCGGATTCTTCATCAGAGCCGGACGGATGTTTCAGCTCGTCGTCGCTGTCCTCGTAGTCCACAGCGTCAGAATCGATCTCCTCAGCCGGCTTGGTCTTCGGCGAGTCGTCTACGTCGGACATGTCGCGCTCGCTGTCTTCGCTCTCTTCCTCGGATACACCATCGTAGTCGGGCTTCGTTACGAATCCGAGCAGGCGTTTGCCATCGAGGGCTGCGCACACGCGGGTCTTCCAGACGTCGAAATTCTCTGCGCCGATGAGACGCGGAAAGTCGTCGCTTGAGGCTTGGCTTGAGCTCATAACCTGTTGAGGTGAGCGGGTGGGAGCAGACGGGAAAGGAGACTTGATTGAGAGAGGGAGAAAGAAAGAGTAGATTGAGATGTTAGTGATTGAGAATCTAGTGGCCTCGTACACTCTAGCGTACACTATACTATAGTTAAAGCCAGTAAAATCAGGTATGATCATCTTAGAGAGGGTTCAAGTACCTCGGGTACAGTGTACCACGATAGGAAGAGGCACTATCTTTAACAAAGGGCACTTCGAGCTAAAGTAGAATAGAGCCTCTTGAACGCGCGTATATGCCTCGTCCATCCAATAGTACCTTTGAGTCTATGAGCTATGCTTCGCTCGTTGAAGGACATGACGTAGTAGATAAGATTAACTAGCTTGCAGCAACTCATGGCTGCTGGAAAAGAAGTGGTGGTCGTGGTTATTATAAAAAGAGCAAAATCGCAGTCATACGCGCGTCGCCACGGATAGCTCCTGATATAAGTAATCCAAAGTTTTGTTACGCGGAGGTCTTTTTGGACGTGCCTTGGCGAACACCCGAAGAACACCCGCAAAACGACGGCGAGTGCATAGAATTTTTCTGCATGAACAGGAAGCAAATTTAGGCGACGAGCTGCTTCAGGAATCGAATGTAAGACTGCCTCGTCAGCATTCATTTGATTTGATCAAAAGGTCGCTGCTCCGAGCTGTGAACAGCTTCCGCCATCCGAATATGTTTTATCGAGGATACGACCTCCTTTTGGCGAGAGCAAGAAGGCCAGGTGAACTCCGAACTCCGTTTGATCGGACAAGGGCTACCCCGTGGTCACCAAAGCATTCATATTCTGGCAATGACATCCAGAGAGCGAAAAACTTCATAAACGATCACGTGAAACCTTGCATGAAGGAGAGAAACGAAGTTGTCAACTCGAACACTTTTAGGCGTATCACTTACTATCAATACCCTAACGATTAGGATATGGCTGGTGTAAAGATACAATGTCTGAGACCCAATGGCTACCATTTGCGTTAGCGATGAAGCAATCGAGGGACAGATTAAAAGCTGAGCATGAGGGCACGTCGTGCACACCACTGCAGATGATCGTTAATGGTGAGGGTGGCTCGGGGAAAAAGTTGGCTAATAGATCACTTGGTAAAGGATATAGGTTACGTTTTCTGAGAGCGGTCCACAAAGCTTTCCAAATCTTACTTGCTCATCAACGCACGGCGGCATTCAATATTAATGGGCAAACCGTGTGCTCAGAGCTCGGGTTCTCGTCGTTTTCACGATCTGCTTTTCCATCTCCTTATGTGTCGCTAACTGCACAAAAGCACGGACCGAATAAGCTAAACAAACTGCAACAACGATATAAGGACGTGCATTTGGCAAACACCGACGAGTTTAGTGTAATTTCCTGCGGAATGTTATATTGGATTGACCAGAGAATGAGAGATATCTGGCCTCAGTACTGACATTTACCTTTTGGCGGGCGCGATATAGTATTTATCGGTGATGCTGCGCAGTAAGACCCCGTGGACCTTTACTCCGGTGAAAAAGGTGCACAATGAAGTACAATGTAAAGGTCGTGAGTTGTGGGAAGGCATACCTAATGTTTGCATGCTAAACGATCAAATTCGCGGACACGTGCTCCTGAGTGGTTTGATGCGTTGAGGCGCTCACGTAGCTATAGTCCAACAGCGGTCTATATTGAATTGTTCAATTAGCGGTGTAGTTCTGGCACGCATAGAGCAGATTGGTATTCGAAAGCAAATCATATTGCGCACAAAAATGCTGGCGTTGATGCTGCGAACATGGAACGTCTTCTTGGCAGTGACGCGAACATTGTTCATGTTCATGCATTACATCACGTCCAACAGAAAGTAATACATCAACAACGCGAAATACCAGAAGGAACGGTGTCGGCTCTCATTAGCGAAGCTAAAACAGTACAACATGACAGCGATAGTGTTGTTGCGACAAGATTGATGTTGTGTGCTGGAGCTCTTGTCACCTTGATCTTTAACCTCGAACCATTAGCGGGTCTTCGTAATGGAACAAATGGGGTAATATATGATCTCATCTTCTTTACGGGCAGCGAATTTCTTATTGTGCTAATCAAAGTTACCGATCCATATCCCGGTCCCTCATTCCTGTAGTACGTCACAAAATTTGTGACGCGGCAAACAAAAAGATGCTTAGCCACCATTTGGAGTAATCGAGATAATCGCGTTTAAAGTTGAGCAATCAAAATTCGTACATAACCGGACATAAAAATTAAAAGTTAAAAACACTCGCAGAAAGCATAAAACAACTCTAATGCGATTGCTTTTTACAAGAGGTTTCCGATAATATACAATACGCTAATATTGAAAAAAAATTGAGGTTACACGCCCCAAATAAAGTCCAGGATTTCGGGGGTCCGGAAATGGAGATACTTTTTATTGACCGATGTAAATACACGAGTGATTTTCGGGTTGTACGTAGGGGAATTCCTTTGCGCATTGCCTACGCCATGGCAATACACAAGGTCGAAGGTTTGACGTGCGATAAGGTTGTCTTTCACAGCAATTCAATTCCGACGGTAGCGTTTGCGTATGTGGTTCTATCGCGCGTGAATCATTGAAACGCTATTTTCCTGACATTGCCTTTAGCGCTAGCTAAACTCACCACTCCACCTTATAAAGTCGCTGTTTTTGCAGCAGAGGAATCTCGAGTTGCCGCAGCGGTCTCTAAAACGATGGAGACCGCTCTGCCAGTGGTGCAGCAATTGAAGCTGCTCGCCCGGCTACACAACAGCGCGGTCCCTCCTCGCGTGTAGACTTCGTCTGCGGTACTAAGTACTCCGGCAACCCCCTGCTGCTAAAGCCAACTGCTGGGGGTAACGTTTCGCCAAGCTATCGTACACTGAGAACACAAACACGACAAGCGCATCTTATATCACGAATCGAACAGCAATAAAGAACCAAACGCGTTATAGTCGGACAAGACGTAATTTCGTGTTGATCATCACGAAACGCTAAGGATACAAATCAATTCGCTTTGATGAACTTACGTTGTCTACGTGTGTCAGAGTCGCCATTCTTCTTCATGGCACGAGGGCGTTAGCAGGTACTTCGATGTCCGTGTGGCGATGCGGGCTTCTAAATCAGGGAATATCCTCGCGACTAGACCTTGATCTTAGACCTCTCAACTCAGAATCTGAGATTAGATCTCAGATTCCAAGCTGAGTGAGGCGTGTGTTCCTCACTCTTGCAATCTCTTGACTTGGTTCTTACTAAGGCTACGATGTGGGCCCAGACTTGCGTCGGCCACACCAGCTGCCTCCGAACTCGAACGTTCCCAGATGCCCCCAGACGATGCTTGTTCCTTGCTTGGAAGGCCCTTGTACGCACGTGCAAAGTCCGCTGTGCCCCCTTTTCTTGAATATAAACACGTCCACTTCACACACACACTTAGTCCATTTCTCTTCTCAGGCCCTCGGACTCTGGGCCTTAACAGCCTCCTCCTTGCTCAGCGACTCCGGCTTCGAGTCGCTTCCAGTCACGACATTTCCTCCGGCGGCTCAGTCTGAGAGCCGCACAACAATCTTCACTCGCCCCTCAGACCAGAGTGGCCCCGAGAGTTTGCTCGGCTTAGGCCTTTTTTGATCGAGGGTTCTCGCTCAGCACCCTGGGACTTCCGCGCACCACGCCTTGATGTAGGCGACACAGCGAAGCTGGGAACCACTATTCCAGACTATTCGCGCCACACGGATACCACTAGCAACCCCAGAAACCACTATCCCAGGTGTTGCTCTGCCAAAACCTTAGAACGGAGCACCTTCCGCCCCCAAATATGAAGCATCGCCAGGAAACCAGCCAACCAGCAAGCAAAACCAGTAAAACCAATGTCTCGCGTGTGGAGATACAACAACGAAGGCAAACCGAGCCGAAATACGAAAGGGTTGGTTGTTGAACTTGAATTTATTTGGAGTTAGCTGAGCTTGACCGTTGAACACTCGTAGCGACTCCACTTGGTCTTGCGCGCGCCGCCGGGGGGCAGGGACTTGGTCCCTGTGAAGCAACACGCCCGTCGGCGCAAAACGAATTCCGCCGCGTGCGGTCTTCGGGGTCAAACAAACACTGATTGATTATCATGCACATGCACATATGTGGAGTAGCGTCCTCACAGAAAACCGTAATTTACTGTAAGTTCGTCCTCGCACAAACCCAGCACGTCCACCTGAGTTGGGGGGAGGGGGGGGGGGGTCAGGTTGACAACCTGCTCGGATGCAAGCGTGTCGGATCCCTTGGGAGTGCGACGTTATCGGGCTGGCGTTTCCTCGGGTTTGCGCGGCGTTATCGGGCCTACGCGGTCTTGTGCACGGCGGTTATCGGGCCAGTGTGGTCCTTCGTCTTAGAAAGCGCGTTATCGGGCGCGCTGGCCGACGGTATAGTTTAACGTGCCCTCCTTTTAGGCACGGGGTTGAGGGGGGTGAGACCCGAGCCAGCGAGCGTCGGCTCGACTTGCCGACGCTTGGTGGTTCCCCTGAACGAGGGAGATCTGCAGGAGGTCTTTGTGGTTCAGAGAAATTTCGGGACTGAGCCTTACCCTATCTTATGTCTTGGCCACTGACTACTGGCTGTCTAACCACTCATTCTGTACCTAACCCTACTTCCGGCGTGCTTCCCGCAACTGATCTTCAACCTGATTCGTGGCCCGTGTGACGGGGTCCGAGTGACGGGGTCTTGAGTGACGGGATCTTGAGTGACGGGCTTTGAGTGACGGTGTTGTACATAGCCGGGCGCCGAATCCAGCGCCAGATCAGCCCTGATACCGCGGCGGGATCAGATTCAGGCGTCATGTCGCATCCTCGCTCCGTGTACCTTCTCGCCGGAGTCACCCGCGTCACACTTCATCCATCGTGTCGCCTAGCCTCATCGGCGGCAACTTCTGCGTTTCCCCGGGGCACTTTTCCACAACCGTCCCTCTGCCACGCGCGCGCACTTCACAGATGGGTGCGCTGCTGCAGAACTAGCCCCGGGCTGGCACTTGGCACTGACTTCGCCGTGTCACTTGTTTCCGTAGCGCGCATTTCGCTCTCCTGGCCTCAAGTCGTCCGACGACGGTACGCGCACTTGGGCGACCGTGATTGACACCGACGACCTCGACTCCGGCCGCTGTGTCGTCTGCGCGATGGGAGCGCGGCGTCCGAGCACTCCCGGCCACGCGAACATCAATGTCCCGGCGCCTGGCGCCCGGCGCTCCTGCCTCGTCGGTGAGCGCCCTTGTCGCCGCCACGACGGCCTTGGAACACGAGAACCAGGTTCTCCGCGCGTGGTTTGAGCTCGTGACGTTGCAGAATGCCGGGTTGGCCACGCATGCGTCGGCCCTTCACGACCGCAATCTCGGTCTTCTTCGTCGCGCTCGCGAGGGTTACGAGGCCGGCACGGTGACGCTCGAGCGGAGCTTCCAAGAGCGGGACAGGCTGGCGCGCGAGAACACTGCTCTCCGGGAGCAGATCATTGATCTCCGTGCACAGGGGGGTCGCTACACCGCCCTGGAGACGCGCTACCGCGTGCTGGAGCAGGTCCCTGCGGACGAGTACCAGTCGTTCCAGGACCAGCTCGCCGCGGAGCAGGCCCGGATCGCCGACTTGCGGCACGACTCTCCCTCGCGTCGTCCCCGCCTATCGTGCCCTCCGTGTCTCCTTCGCAGTTGTTTGATGCGCGTGCAGTGCGTGACGATGCCCGAGCCCAGCTCGCTGACGCCCAAGCGTCTCTCAGAACTGTCCAAGCCCAGCTAGCCGTGGTGACCGACGAGCGCGTCAAGCATCGGCGACCTCCGAGCGGCAGCATAGTACGCTCGTTGAGGAGCTCCGCTCCGTTCGCCAGTCACTCGCCCAGAGGCAGGGTGACGCCGCGTCGGCGCGCCACCTGAATCAGCCGCTGCAGGACGACCTCCGACGCGCCAACGCGCTGTTGGTCGCTCACGCCGAGGAACCCCGACGCAGTGCCACGCGCATCCAGGATCTAGAGAAATTCCTGAGCATCGCCGGGGACGCCAGCATCGCCGCCGATGCGGAGGCCACACGTGCGCAAGCTGATGAGCTGCAGGCCGTTTCGCGGGCCGAGAAGTACCGAACTGGCTGGCGCGACATGCGCCGCACGTCGTCGCAGCTGCCTGGTGTCGCGCGTTCGCGCCGCCTGAGCACTCGCGTCGTGGAGCTGGAGAGCGAGGTCGACCAAGCCGTCCGCGAGCGTGATGAGGGCGCCGTTGCCTGGTGCCGCTTGATCCGCGAGGAGCGTCGAGGGCGGAAGTCCACGCAGCGCGTCCGTGACTTACTGGCCAGCCGTCTGGCCAATGCTGTCATTTCCGTCGGCGACAGCGTCAACACCTCCGACCTGATTAGGCAGTTGGAGGCTGCCGTCGCCGCCGACGTTAGAGCCGCCATGTCCGCCCTGGTCAGCGATTCCAGCCAAGCGCCCGGGTCCCCGGTATCCGGGGATGGAGGTCCAACTTCGCCGGACGTGGCGTCCGCTCCGCCTCCGGTCATGCCGTCCGCCCAAGCGGGACCCAGCCCGCCGACTCCGTCTTCGACCTCGGCGGGCCCGGGCACTGGGCCGCCTTCCGGTCCAAGTCCGTCGACTCCGCGTCGCCGGACACCGGCGTCTTCTGATCCCCGCGCGTTAGGTTGTCGACGCCAGTCGCAGGCGCCCCCTAGTCCAAGCTCGTCCACAGCACGTGCTCGGTCGCGTGCGTCTTCAGGTCCAAGCGCAACGGGTTCCCCTTGTCAATGGCAGGCGTCCCCCGCAGGTGCCCGTCAGTCTCGGACGAGCAGGGCCAGCGGTACTGCAACCGCCTCCGGCTCCACCAGCCCGGCTATGGCGACCAGCTCCTCGTCGGCCCCGGCATCTTCTCGACCAGATTCTTCTCCTCGCCGACGGAGTCAGAGGCCGTCCACGGTGGCGGACACGGCTGCCTCGGACAGCGCGTCCGCACTGGCCTCGTCCGCTGCTTCCACGACCTCCGCCATGCCTCCAGTCTCGTCGACCAGTGCAGCCGTCTCGACTTCTCCGTCGACGTCTCAGACGGCCCGTGTACGGGCTCGTCCGGTATCAACGCTTTTCTCGTCGGAGTCTTCGGGCAGCGAGACTCGAGTGCGGAGCTTCCGCGTCAAACGCCGCCGTCTGCGGCGCCACGCGTCACGCTCGCGCTCTTCCTCCACGTCCTCCGCGCGTCCTGCAAGCACGGCGCACTCGTCGGACGCGTCCAGCTCTTCATGCTCAACCACGTCGCCGCCCTCGGCGGGCTCGGCTCGCTCGTCCAGTTCCCCGCGTAGGCGCTCGACGCGCCCGGGGACTGCGTCTAGGTCCGAGTCTAGTAGTTCCAGCGGTGAGGGGCCTCCGTCTCTCAGCTTCAGCTCCGACTCCTTCTCGAGCGTCCAGTCGAGGACTGCTCCTGCTGCGCCATTCTTCTCACCGGCAATTCCGCCCGTGGGTAGCCCGTCAGGGTGGACGCGGTGCCGGTGCCGTCCCTGGTCCAAGTCCGCGCGAGGTCTCCAGCTTCAGCGGCGACCGCACGAGCAGTGTCTTGCAGCTCGTCGTCGAGATGTTTCGTTCCCGGCTCGCTGACATGGACTTGATCCTGGACCCGATGGTGTTGCACCTCACGCCCAGCCGCTCCCGCCTCGACCGTTGGTACCCCGGCTTCGAGCACGCGACACTTCAATGGACCTTGGACGACCTCGACGCTAGAGCCATGGCGGCGCTTCTTCCGTACGCCGCTCACCGTGGAGGAGATGGACGCCGGCGTCCAGTGCACGGTATCGCGCGCCCACCGCGTTTACTTCCTGCCTCGGCTCGACGGTAAGTTCATCCAGCAGGTTTGAGCCGAATTAGCGGTTCCTAGCTCCCGTAGCCCATAACCTTAACATGTTTCTCCTTCCATGCTCATCTTCCGTTTCTCTTCCACTTTTCACATCTTGAAGGAGACGGCCCTCATGTTCAGCCAACTGGTTGGTCCACCAGACTGACCTCAACCGTCCCCTCGTCCCCGTCCATTCTCAGAAACGAGGATCTCCGCGTATCCTCCCATCGGCAGCCTCCCTGCCGACTTTGTCGCACCCCAAGGTGCTCACCCACCTGAGTCCGCCGTCGCCTCCGCGCTCTCGTGCGACTGCATCGCTTCGAACCGGTTGCGCCCCGTGCGCTCGCGCAGGAAGTCGTACAGCAGCCCTCCGCAGTTAAGGTCGAGCTCGTCGACTCACGTCGCCTCCGGATACCCTCGCCACTTCACCTCCGGTTCACGTCGCACACGTCCACACCGAGTGGCTCTCCCCTCACGCACGTCCAAGATCCTTTCGACTTCAAAGACGTCGTCGTCCAGCTCGTTCCTGTTCTCCCAGCTATCATCCGGCAAGAATTCCTCGTCGAAGTCCAAGCGCTCGTCCGTCCGACGGAACCGTTAGGCGAATGTCCGGGCGTGATGGGAACTCTAGGACTGGCTTCAGTTTGGAAACGTGGACTATGGGGTACAGCTGGTACGACGTGTCGCTCGTCTCGAGGCGTACGGCGTACGCGTTGACCAGCACCTCGACGCGGAACGGTCCGTGCCACATGTGCGCGAGCTTGCGCGCGTAACCAGGTTTCACCCGATCAAGGTACAGCCATACTCGTTATCCCGTCTCGATCGTGTGCTGGGACGCGGTCTCGTTCTGACGACGCGCCATCGCATCGACCGCTTCTCGTACTAACTCCAGCGCTTGTGCACTTGCGACCTTATAGTGTCGCTGGATCCGCAGCTTCCAACGCTTGGCCTCGACGTCCCGCCGCGACGTATTCCTGACGCCGAGTGTGGCTTCCAACGTGGACCGCGGATCCCAGCCGTGCACCAAGAAGAACGGTGTCTCGTCCCTCGTGCGATCGTGCGCCGTGTCCAGCGTGAAGATAAGGCGCTCGGCGTATTCGTCCGAGTCGCGCTGGTCGACGTCCGCGATGTACATCTTAATGGCTCTTGTGACTGTCTGTACCATGCGCTCTGCAGTGCCGTTGGCCTGAGGACGATAGGCGAGCGTCGCCAGCTGCCTCTGACCCATGAGCTTGTTGAACGCCTTGAAGAAGTCCGACATGAAGCCCGGCTCGCGGTCGTGACGAATTGCCTCGCTCGCACCGAAACGCCCGAACACCGCCTCCTCGTACGCCTCGGCCACCGTCTGTGCGGTTCGTGCCGCGTTCGCTTTCACGATGACGAAACCCGTGAACAGGTCCACCCACACTAACAGCTCCGTGTTGCCCTTGTAGGACGCGGGCAGTGACGGAATGTGGTCCATGGCGATGACTTGGAAGGGGTATGTCGCGACGATGTTGCCTGGGGACTCGCCTTGGATGGTGGGTCGGCCCTTCCCTGTTTCGCAGTCGGTGTATTCCCCGAGGTAGCGCTGGACGCTCCGGAAAATCCCGGGCCAATGGAAGTGACGTCGCACTCATTGATAAGTGCGGCCTTTGTCCTGGTGCCCGCCCTCCAAGCTCGCATGATAGTGACGGAGGACGTCGTCGCGGAGCGTCTCGGGGATGACCAGCTTCAACAGCGTGTCGCGATCTTCAGTGAACTCGTCGCCCCTCCCGTAATAATAGAGGAAGCCACCTTCGCCTTCTTCGTACTGACGAGCGATTTTCTGGCAGTCCTTCGCTTCGCGCCTGGAGAGACCCCCAAGATCGCCACTCAGATACTTCTTCAAGTTCGCGATCCAGGCTTCTTCGTCCTGTTGCAACGCGAATGCGTTCTAGACGAAGTCGTTGTACCACAAATTCTTGTAAGACTTCTGGGGTCCGGTTCCGGTCGGTTGTCGCTTGAGGGCGTCATTACTGCGAGGACGGGTGCCGTCCCGCATCCCGCGTCCACGTCGCTGGGTCGTATCCCGTCACACCCGGGTTGGTCCGGGACATGATTGTCTGTGCCGGGGTCGACTGCGACGGGGTCAGCGTGATCTACCGCCTCGAGGCTTAGTGCCAGGGGCCGTATGACTTCTCCCAGGCGGTTTAACGTCTTCAAGTCCTGAATCTCGTCTGGACCGTGAGAGGTTCGGCCGCCTTGTCGCTGTAGAGCCTGCCCGGCCAATATGTCGGCACTCGCATTCCAATCTCGACGCACATGGAAGAGTTCGTGATGCGGCCACGCTTGCAACGCGTTTCGGGCTCGCTAGCGTAGAAGCCTCAACCCCGGTGACTTGCACTCCATCTCGTCTCGCATCTGTCGGATGATCAAGTTGGAGTCTCCATAGACCACTAGTCGTGCGATACCATCCACTCCCTCCAGTAGCGAGCATCCGAGGAGCAACCCCCGGTACTCGGCCTCGTTGATGGTTAGGTCCATCGCGTAACTGGATGCCGCTCGCACGACCTCCCAGCCGGGCAACTGCCAGACCACTGCGCTGAAAGCATCGCCTTCTCGCTTGCCCTTGGCTGAGCCGTCGAAGCTCATGACGTGAAGCTCTTCGTCGTGCATCACAACTGGAACCGGGATGACGGCCACCTTCGAACGGTATCGACGAATGTTCGGGGCGTGATGCTTGTGGCCAGCGTGCCCAGGATCTCCTTCTCTCCCTTCGTGGAGCAAGTGATCTCGAACCTCTATGGAGAAAGGACCGCGGCCCATTGCGAGAGTCGGCCTTGGAGTCCCTTGGATCGGAGTAGCCAAGCGAGCATTGTATGGCTGGTCAAGACACGGCTCAGTCGGCCGGCCAGCATCGTATAGCATTCACTCGGTACGCGCATCAGGGCCAAGATTTCCTTCTCGACGACGCTATACTTCAACTCGCTGGGCTTCAGCGTGCGGCTGACAAATTTCTCCGGCATGCACACGTCGTCATGGACTTGAGCGAGTACGCCTGAGATTGCCCACTCGCAGGCATTTACGATTACGACGGGCTCTCGACTCGCGTCAAAGTGTTTTAACATCGGGGTCTCGCCGAACTTTGTTTTGAGTGCGTCAAAGGCACGCGTCGCATGGATCCATCTTTCTTGTTCGCGCACTTCCGGTCTTGCCACGTAGTCATCGAATTCCGTCTCCGCGAGCGAGTACAGCGCTGTCGCGTATATCGCGAAGTCGGCGATGAACCGGTGGTTGTAGTTGAGACAACTCAGGAACGACTGCAGCCCCTTGAGCGTGCGTGGAAACTCCAATGTCGTAAGCGACTCGAGATTCTTGGGTTTCACCTGAAGACCCTGCTTCGACATTTTGTGGCCCAGGTAGTCGACCCAAGACATGCCCCACTCACGCTTCTCTACACTGATGGACAGGTGCCACCGTTCGCAGACATCCAGCAAACGCTCGGCTTTCTCGGACAGGTCGTCCCACGACGTACCGCCAATCAGGATATCGTCGATGTATGACCTCCTTTCCAAAACGGAGTGGATCCCTGGGGCTTCTGGTTTCCCGTCTTCGAAGACGTCCCGGGTGGTGCTGTCCGGAGACAGCTTCAGGAACCCGTAGAGGGCGTTGCCCAGAAGTCGCTGGTATATTTGCGGCGCGTTGCACATGCCGAAAGGAATCCGCAGCCATTCAAGCAAACCCATCGGCCTGATGAAAGCCGATATGAGCCGGGCCCGGTCAGTCATGGGGACGACCCAGAACCCGCTGGTCATGTCAAGGGAGCGGTACCACAGGTACTTGTCCAAGTCTTCCAACAAGTCATTGACGAGCGGCATGGGATAGATCATCAGCTGCGTGAGTCCGTTGACTAAGCGACAGTCGATGCAGAGCCGGATGTCGATGCCGTTCTTCTTCACAATCACGACGATTGGTGACGCCCATGGCGACTTCGACGTTTGGATCATGCCTGCGTTGAGGAGCCCCTTGATCAACTCCGACACCTTCTCTCTGTACTCCGGCGGGATCTTCCGAACGCGTTGAGCTATTGGTTTCGCGTCACCAACGTCGATATCGCAAACGACGCCCACGGTCGCTGGCGGCAGGGCGTTTCCATTCCCGATCAGTCACTTCCGTCTCTTCCAGATGATCTGGCGCAGTCGGTCTTCCTGTCGCGCGGCTTTTCGGTCGACTCTCCGTCTGGCGTCCCGACTTTCAAGTCTTCGATTTTCACCTCGGCCGTCAACGAGAGATCCGGCAGTACGGTCATTTACGACTCAAGGCCATCGGCGAAGAGGTTGGATCCTTCGTGGATGAACACCGCGTCGTCTTCGTCCGCATCGTCGGTGACTGGCTCAGTTTCCTGTTCCGACCCCGACATTGTCTCCTTCCGGACCTCTCTCGTCGCGGTCTCCCCCGTCACAAGTGGCGAAGTGTCGGGTTGAGCTTCTGGGACAATTCCCTGGAGCTTCCCTCTGGCAGCGGTTCCGGCGCTGGTTCCTTCGGGGCTACTACGGCGACGGCAGTCAGCATTGACACCAGTCGCTGTCGCGCGTCGGGCTGCTCACCCTCCATCTTTGGTTTCGGACGCAGGATCGGCTTGGGCGTTGGGTAAGTGGGGCGCTCGACCATCGGCCCGTCGAACTCAACTGGGACTCCGGGTCACACGTCGCACTGTAAGCCAGATTATGCCACTCTTGGCAGCGACGGGACCCCAACTGGACAAAACCCCGCGCTCGCGGAAGAACGTCAGTAGGCGTCCACCACGCCAGCGTCTTGTGGGCGTCCAGCGTTATCGCCGAGTCCCCAACCTTCGTCACGTGCAGGTAGGTTCTTCTCCCAACCTTGCCTTTCACGAATGTGGTGACCCATGACTCCCCTCGCGTTACCCACAGGAGTGGCGCATTCCGGTCTGGCCGAAACATGACTTCGTGCGTGCGTCCCGGGTTCAGCCGTACAGGCGTTATAACGTTCACAGGGTGCATCTTCGTGCCGTACAGCGGCCTTCTTCTGATCATCTCAATATGCACCTCGTCGTGCACGCCGTGCCGTCCGCCGTATCGATGCGCACTCCAGCCGGCACCATGAAGTTCATCCCCAAGATCGCGTGTTGGCCAGCCAAGTCTCCGACCCACAGGTGCATGTAGTACACCAAGTTCCCAGCCAAAGTAATGTTGACTTCCGCTCTCCCCACTGTGTAATATGTCTCATCGCGGATTCCCACACACTCTTGCGGGATGTCTGTGTCGATCAGGCAGCCTACCTCACGAGCAAAGGTGGTGTCCAG
This sequence comes from Phytophthora cinnamomi, assembly GCF_018691715.1. Classification (NCBI taxonomy): domain Eukaryota; phylum Oomycota; class Peronosporomycetes; order Peronosporales; family Peronosporaceae; genus Phytophthora; species Phytophthora cinnamomi. The sequence continues at coordinate 935,230 of NW_027151037.1, forward strand.
AATGGACAGCTCGGCTCCTGTATCAAGCAACAGCACTGCGCGGCGATTGTCCAACTTCCCGTGGATCTTGGCCTGTTTGTACCACTTGTGCGGCGCATAGTGTTTCCAGTACCCGCGTCGCTCTCCTGGTTGCAAGTCTATCACGTCTAGGGGCGGTTCCCGCGCAAACTCGTCATCCGTCGTACGTCGGATAGCTGAAACTCGGGGTGCGCGTTGTCGCGTGGTACGTTCCAGGTTGGATTCACATGTATTATCATTCAGGGAGGTTGGGCTCTCACTAACCACCTCTTGCGACTTCTTGGCCACGTATGCATAGACGGAAACAGATCGCTTGTTTCGTACTGGTTTCCAAGCCAGCGAGCGACCTAGTTTAACATCTTCTCGGCTGTCGGGGGCAGCATTCCTGCGTGTTTGTGCGGATCAAACCACTGGTGAAGCGGGTTGAAGAATTCTTCGAACGGACATTCTCCGGCATCATGGACATCACCGCAGGCCTTGTACACTTTCAAGCATCGGTCTGTCGGTGGTGACCTCCACATTTCTGGCATGTCAAAAGACGCCAAGGATCTCCATCGTTGTGGCGACGCAATCCACAGTGACGGCATCGCTGACGATCACGTCTCGAGTCTTCCGAGTCGAAGTTGGGACGCGGGACCTCGGCGGGAGGTGCCTGGCCGGTAACGAACAGTCTAGCCCGCTCTTCTTCCTCCTCATCCTGGTCGTACAGACAGTCGTCACCGTCGTGACTTTCGCGTCCCAAGTCATGCTCATCCAGCGCGGCTTGAATCGCACGGACCGCTCGAGCCGGTTGGGGTGACGGCGTCGGCGCCTCCTGACGGAACTTGTTCGACCCGAAAAGCGTTTTCTTCTGGTGGGCCATCCCACGTTGCCGAGCGCGCAGCTTCTTTTCCAATGCGACGGAGTCTGGGACTTCCATCAAGGTGACTCGTGAGGCGACCTCTTCCTCCTGAGTACTCAGCGTCTTGACGAAATGTTCGACGTGTTCTCGCTTCTGTTCCGTCGTGCCATCAGCGTACGGGATATTGGCTCGCAGACCGACGACATTGAGCCGGTACAAGTAGTCCAGCGGAGTCTCGTCGGGTTGCTGCATCGCGAGATAGTAACGACTCGCCATCGGCACCCCTATCCCGCAATACTGGATGCGAAATTGTTCCATCAGCTCCGATCATGACTTCCTGACGTTCTTCGGTAGCTGGAGGTACCATTAGCGCGCGGGGCCTTTCATCAGGTCGCTGAACAGTCCGCAAAATCCTTACCCCGTCATTCCATCGCGGCGAGCTGCGGACTTCAGACAATCAAGTCACGCTCGGGCATTATCCTCGCTGGCGTCTCGTCCCTGAAACTCCTTCAGCTCGGGAGACGCTGAGAGGCGTATCCGCGTGAGACCTGCACCAGCCGTTGCAGTCGAAACCGCGCCGCGTTTCCGGGCGTCCCGATGTCCAAGTCGAACAAGTCGTCGGGGTCTTCGTCCACGTCTCGTCGAGGTTCTGATCTTGACGTTTAGTGTGAACTGACAGATTCCATGGCGACGCCGACCGGTTCTGGTTGTCGCACCGTTGCTGGCGCGGAACGCGTTGGTGGAGGCGGCTCGGCGGGGGCCACGGGCGCCTGGGGGTTTGGCGTGCGCATCGCCGTCGACCGCATGAGCCGGATGATAGTGTCTTCCAGTGTCTTGGGGATCGCCTCTCCCGGGGTCGTCGAAGGTTCGGCACGCGTTGGCGCGGCAGCGAGTTGCATAACGCGCGGTGGCCGGTTCGTGGACATGCGCGTAGGCGACTCAAGGCTGCTGTCGGAGTCCACGTTCGACTGGTATCGAGGCGGGGGTGACGGCGTCGGCGACGACGCCGGAGCCGGGACCGTCATGGATGGTGCGCCTTCGCGTTCGACGGATCCCGCTAGAACCGTCAGGGGCTCCACACGTCGCGGATCGTGCGCGTCCATGCCTCAAACTCCCAGTCCTACACCTTCTCCATCTCAAACGCGCCCAGCACGAAGCCGGATTCACGTAACATCTCGAAAATCATCGGCGCTGCACGCATGACACTCGTGAGGCTGTCGAAGTCTGTCGCTAGGAATGGGCCGTGAACTCGCTCATCAGCTGGGTCTTGATAAAGCTCAGGATCGGGTCTCGCTCCAGCAGCTGGAACAGTCCTGTGCGGGCCAGCACGTAGCGCATCTCCGCGGCGGTGTACTGGCGTCCCGCGTCCCTGCCTTGTGGCTTGGACAGCGATTCGACTGCCGAGTCCGGCGCACGCAACTTCTTCTCCTTCTTCTTCTTCTTCTTCTTCTTCTTCTCTTCTTCTTCTTCTTCTTCTTCTTCTTCTTCTTGGGCGACTTGCGTTTGGCGACGGCCTGGGTGGGGAGTGGTTGTCGGTCTTCAGCCTTTTCAGGCTTCGGACCGGTAGGACCACGACTTGCGTCGTGGCCCATCGTGGCTCCCTCACGGGGAGCCATATCGGAAACGGCAAACTGTTCTTCGTAGCCCCCTTGATTGTCGCTGGCCCCTTGGCCTGTCGTGAAGGTTCCTTCCGAGCTCCACGAAGCGTCTCTCTGTGCTCACTTGCTTTCGACACCTTCCAACCGACAGCGCACCTGCCTCAGATGCCTGCTGGATCGTTACCCCGTCATTTGAAGTAGTACTCCCGGGTCGCGGCACCATTGTGGAGTAGCGCCCTCATAGAAAACCGTAATTTACTGTAAGTTCGTCCTCGCACAAACCCAGCACGTCCACCTGAGTTGGGGGGGGGGGTCAGGTTGACAACCTGCTCGGATGCAAGCGTGTCGGATCCCTTGGGAGTGCGACGTTATCGGGCTGGCGTTTCCTCGGGTTTGCGCGGCGTTATCGGGCCTACGCGGTCTTGTGCACGGCGGTTATCGGGCCAGTGTGGTCCTTCGTCTTAGAAAGCGCGTTATCGGGCGCGCTGGCCGACGGTATAGTTTAACGTGCCCTCCTTTTAGGCACGGGGTTGAGGGGGTGAGACCCGAGCCAGCGAGCGTCGGCTCGACTTGCCGACGCTTGGTGGTTCCCCTGAACGAGGGAGATCTGCAGGAGGTCTTTGTGGTTCAGAGAAATTTCGGGACTGAGCCTTACCCTATCTTATATCTTGGCCACTGACTACTGGCTGTCTAACCACTCATTCTGTACCTAACCCTACTTCCGGCGTGCTTCCCGCAACTGATCTTCAACCTGATTCGTGGCCCGTGTGACGGGGTCCGAGTGACGGGGTCTTGCGTGACGGGATCTTGAGTGACGGGCTTTGAGTGACGGTGTTGTACATAGCCGGGCGCCGAATCCAGCGCCAGATCAGCCCTGATACCGCGGCGGGATCAGATTCAGGCGTCATGTCGCATCCTCGCTCCGTGTACCTTCTCGCCGGAGTCGCCCGCGTCACACTCCATCCATCGTGTCGCCTAGCCTCATCGGCGGCAACTTCTGCGTTTCCCCGGGGCACTCTTCCACACGTACATAGGGTCTATCAAGTAAGGGTGCTAACATCCTGGGTACACTGTCGAGTAGGAATTCACGATTTTACGAGTCCTCGTCCCTCAGCCTCGACAAATGGGACGGGTCCAACCAATAACACGCGCTTCCCTCGAAAGGTCGGCGACGATTGTTGGGGTTAAACCTGAAGACCAGGTCCGATCCCTTACACCGGGCTGGAAATATGCCTTGTATTGAAGTATCGGTCAGGTAGGTAGAGCCCACACACAGGCACCGCCAGCCACGTGCAACGGCTGGGGAGTGTAAATATAAACGCTTTCGTGCTAAACCCACTGTGGTCCCTCCGAAAGGAAGGGTACCAGGCCGGTCAAGGCCTTTGACAGGGGCGCCGAGGTGAAACCTCCGCCAAAGGTTCAAATACACTGGGGGGACACGCCACGCACCCATGACAACGTACAAACGTACCGTGAGGACTCTCTATCTCCCAACACTCGGCCACTATCCACTCTTGGCCTTACCAGGGCGAACTCTCGGTCAATGTACCTTAAGCTCCCCGGCAGACATACCCCGCGTTGGCCGAGCGTATCCAGACCCTACAGCTAAGCTAGCTAGACTTACCGTAGACGGACTTGATCCTGATGGCTTGGGGGGATATTCTGCTCTGATTTAATGGTTAGAGGCGGTGAGGTCTCTACTATAACTAACCCCTAATGTCTATACAAATATCTAATATAGACCGATCTTTCGGTCTAATCCTACAACCGGACCAGTCTTCGTCTTAAGTCCGGATTCCTAACAAGAGGCAAAAGGTGAATCCACTATGACTATCCGGAGATCTCGGCGAGAATTTATTAGGACCCGCCGAGCCCCGCAGTCACTAACTAGCTTCCTGTCACTCTGGCGCGGTAAATGTGAGTAGCCAATAGGAGACCTCGGTCATCTTCTCTCAAACTCTCGACGCCGTTAGACCTCGGTCTGGCGGCTCCACTCCGCAGTCAAAACCCAATCTCACAACGGCCCCCACCTCGACTCGAGCCTGTCAGGTGGTGAGCGTCGTGGTGCACGTCGTCGCTGCCAGCATGTCTGCTTCACCGAGCCCTCGGCAAGGGTGTCAGCTCCTCACGTCGGAAGCTCTCGGCCGCGCTCTCCGGGTAAGCTATGTGAGGTCTTGAAGCATCGCTGGGCCCCTCGTGCTAATCATCCATGTCTTCTTTTGCATACCACAGTATGACCCAAATGCATTCATCGTGCCCTTCCCTCCTGAGTTCACGGCTAGGTTGGTTGAGGCCTAGGCGGGGCCAATTTCCGTACAGCGGGGCACCCCGAGGTCTCCCGCCATTTCCTGTGCGCGACCCTCCACCGAGCGGTGGTGCTGCGCCCAACCCCAGCGCCCAGGCTCGCTCGCCACCAACTCCCGCTTCTGATTCGCACAGCGGGGTGGCAGCAAGCTCTGAGTCCGCGGGTTCGGGTTGCGTCAACGGTTCACCTCCTTGCTCCCCGTGGAGTCCTCGGATGGATGAGCCTGGCGGCATTTCGTGTAACCCTACCCGGCACTGCCGGCCCGAGGAGGGTGAGGTCGCGGAGGTGGCCCCTCGGCGCCCACCCCCCTCGCAGCGATGTTCTCAAAGACGCAGTCCGGAACGCCACCGAGGATATGGTCCGGGAGCTGCAGGACCACACTGAGCAGCGCTTCGCATACCTTGGCCACCTCGTGGTGGGCTTGGTGCGCCATCCTCCACTTCGTCTCGACTCTGATCTTGACCAGCGACTGGAGGACGCCCAAACCCTCGGCGCGGTAATGCATGCGCTGGCTCCAGATGCGCCGTCGCCCACTCCCGGCTGAGAGGCAGAGATGGCGGACCTTGGGGGGGGGAAGTTCGCTATGACCAGGAACAGCTCACATACAGTGACGCTTTACTGCGCCGAGAAGTCGACGAGCGTCGCAAGTTTGAGGTACTTTGCAACCAAGCCTCGTTCGAGCGCAACCAATTCGCTGAGGAATTCCGGGCTGCCCGGGAGGAACGAGACTTCCTTTCCCGCTAGATGGACATCGCGGCGAATGCAATCCAGCAGAGCGCTGAGAAGTCTGACAATTTGAAGGCTCGGTGATCAAAGTATGAGAGCTCGATCAGGGAACTTCGGGCGGTCATCAAGTAAGACCGAGAGGGGTTCAAGACGGGGCCAATATCGTACACGAGGGCGGTGGAGAGGTTTAACACATTCCTCCGCCAGTAAGACGCTCAACGAGACAGTTTGTGCGGCCTCGAGCTCCCCGATGACTCGTCACTTCAACCCGTGGTTTCCTCGTTGCTCGGAGAGCTCGACGAGCTAGGCTTGCGATCGTCTGAGGTCGCGGTGGGCTCCAAGCGTCCTCATCCGGTCTCCTCGGCGCCGACTGCCAGCTCAAGTGTCGTCCGCTCCCAAAGTGTCTCCGGGCCACTGCATACAGCTCGCGTCAGCATTCCGCCTTACTCCTCGGTCGAGCTGTCGGACGACGAGGGCATTGCTGCCCCGCCAGCCAAGCGTCAGAAGCGTTCAGCTAAGGTCTCAGCGAAGCCATCGTCTCAGTCCAAGCTCCCGCCGACGCCTGCGGCATCAAAGTCCCACGTTCAAGCCAGGCGTACCTCTCGCCTTGGCAAGCCGTCGGTGGATCTGAGGGCTAAAGCAGCAGCGAAGGCAGACAAGTCTCGGCCGGATTCTGGTACTATTCCGCAACTCACAGTCCAAGACTGGTCGTCGCTACCGCACGGATTTTCTCCTCCGAGTGGAGGCGGGACTGGCAGCACGACGACTTGGCCGACCGACAGGTCTCCAACGGCGAGTAGTGGTTCTCGTTCTCAGTCACCGCCGGAAGTCTTGGAGGTCGACGCCGACAGCTCGATCCACGCACCTCCTTCGCCGCATCCGTCTGACCCTTCGACGAACTCACTGCCCAGCTCGCCAGCTAGGCTTGAGGACACCGAGGTTCCAACTTCACCTGCAATCCAGTCGGGGTCTCCGGACGACGAGTTTGAAGCTGACCGAGACCTCGAAGAGAAGGCTCCGGCCCCTGTCGACCAGGATTTTTCATTCAGGGAGTCGGTGGTGATCAAGCCTCGTCGTGACGGCCGTCCGGTTTGTCCTGCTTCTACTGTGACCTCGCTCCAGTCAAAAGCTTCGGTCGAGCAGGAGAATGCTCCCGATGACTTCGTCTTGGGCCTCGATGGAACATCGGAGGCGGAGCCCGAGGTTACGGACCTTACCGGACGTGATGCTGGAGATGGGTTTCGGTTTGGGAAGCCGTCCGAGAATTTCTGGAGGGAGAGTCTGTCAAAGAGTTTTCCCCAGCAGCAGAAATCAGCCAAGGCGAAGAAGCCCGCAGCTCCTTCCTCAAAAGCTCCCTCCAAGAAATGTCGGCAGCGCAAGACATCGCCACCACCGAGTCTCCAGCGTGAACGTGGCGAGCCTTCAAAAAATCGGCAAACGGCTTCTAAGGATGCCACGACTGGGCCAGCTCGGAAGACCGACACCTCGGCTTCGTCCAAGAAAACATCTGGTCGCTCCTCGTAAACCTCGCCGGACGACGCTTTGGATCTTCTCGAGCCTCCTTTCATGGCCCCGGGTGCTTGGGCCTGCTGGCAGATGTGGCGAGGTGCGGGCCAATTCCCGGCTTTCCAGATCGAACCTTGAATAAACATAGACCGCCGAACGTCGGACTAGAGCTCATAAGGCTCAGTCTTGGGTTCTCAGCTGAAATACCTCAGCTGAGCCCAACAACGGCTCGGATGAAACTTCCCAGCTCCGGTCCTCGGTCAGGCGCGGCGTGTGCACCTCCCTTGCGATCCCCTTGACGGTTCTTCCTAGGGCTACGCTTTGGGCCCAGACGTCAGCCAGCCACAGCAACCTTGTTCCCACTTCAGATGTCTCCAGCGCTCTCCAAACGAAACCTGCTACCCACTCAACAGGTCTCAGCTCGCACGTGTCCAACCCAATCTGCCCCGTGTTTTCTCCAATACAAAACACGACACTCCACACGTAACTTGTCCACTTCTTCCGAGACCTTGGACCTGGTCTCCGTAGCTTCTTCACTTCCTCCGGCGGCTCCAGCTGAGAGCCGCTTCCACAGGTCTTCACTCGCCCCTCAGACCTAGAGTGGCCCCGAGAAAATTGGTTCGGTTTGAGCCTGTCCGTAGTCTGGGTTCTCGCTCTGCACCCAGGGACGCCCGCGCACCACGCTCCAAAATGAGCGAAATTCAGCAACCGCACTGAAGACTTGAGCCTATCTCAGCCCCCGCGTAGTCGCTCCGCCGAAAGCTCAGGAGAGTCACTTACTCCCCGAATATACGAAATACGTGTCGATAATGTCGTCCAGATCACGTAATAATAGAAAATAGGTCATTAAGCTCCTCCTCACACCGAGGCACACTCAAAAAGACAATATGGGGTTGAGTTTTGATGGAACCGGTCCTCGGCACCCTTTTACACAAGGAAACACTCTCACTTGCGTCCTTCGGGGCAAATTCGATTCTAATTCAATTATTACACATGCAAACAAAGACCTATCAAGTGGGGGCGCACAGCGCCGTTCAGAGAGCACCCACAAAGGGTGCTAAGACCATCCTGAGAGCTGCCAGTGTGCCTAAGGCATTCGGCGCTTCAACCTGAGTTTTAGCCAATAACGGGCCGAGCCCAGCAAAATCCAGCGTGGTCAGGCATGGATTCGGCAGATCTTCAACGAAGCTTCAGTGATGAGTGGCTGATCCCCGGTGGCTTATTGGTCGAAAGTGTGTCGTACCCGGGTACAGCTGGTCCCATCACGGCTGATATATGAGTCCGTCATCATTTGATGACGCGACCCTCCAGCAGCGCGCATTCACCGTGTACCCATCGGCCACTCTGAGCCCCCATAGTCTCAGGCGAGATTCCAACTGAGACCCCCGGCTTAAATGTCCACCAGTGTCCGCATCATCTGGGTCGCCAAACTGAGACTCCGGAGCGTCCGCTGAGCCCAAGCACATCCCGCTGAAACATCTGAGCCGAGAGATACAGATTCCAGCTGTTCCGGCTGAGACCACCCAAGCTCAGAGTAATGAGATCTGAAACCAACTGGCTTCAGCTGAGACCAGCTAGTCTCAGTGGTCCAAGCTGAGACCCGGGGACTTCAGTTCTTCCAGCTGAGACTTGGAGACTTCAGCGCCTTCACCACCAAAGCTGGCCGACTCTCAGCCGAGCCGCAGCGAGTCCAGCTGAGACCAGGTCGCCTCTGTTTGCCGCGCATCCAGCCATCAACAGGTGTCTATCCGGGACGTCTGAGTTCAGCATAGCTTAGTGGGGTGACCGCAATCCAACTTCACAGGAGTCAAGCCAATCCATAGTCAACTTCAGTCATCGTGGCTTCAGAGTCGCAATAGTCTCAGCGAAATAGCTTAGCCTCCCAGCTGAGACCTGGGGCTTCGGCCGACAGTGTGTCCATGGTCTCCGAGCCAGTTCTTGTTGAAGCGGCGGTTCCTTTAAGCCAGCTGCTCTCTCCTATCCACTAAGGGTGTGCGTGGGACATAGAGTGCGTTGGCGGCAGGCTATTGACGGGTACGCCAGAAAGATCTGAGCGAGCCTCGTCACACAGAAGATATTGGAAGTTCGGGTGCCTCGGCCTGCTGACAGTGAAGTCGCGGTGGAGTACTCGGCCGAGGGCATTGCTGCCTTCGCGGATTGGGGAAGCTCGGCCCATCCGTACCAGCAATTCTTGGCGAGCCTCCCTGCTGATCCTTGTTTGTTCAGCGCCGCCGAATTCATGCCGGACGAGCGCATCTCGATACGGGCAGATGGTCGTCCGTTGGTGGTCAAGTTCTGGCGACAGTTCAACGGCCGAGCAGTCGGCCCCACCGAGAAGAACGACTTGGGTTTCGATTTGTACGAGCGTTCGCATTGGATTTCCCCGGCTGCTGTCGAGTGATGGGTCCAGCAACTTGCCGAAGAGCTCGGTGAGAGTTCTCCCGCTTACGTCGAGGCGCTCGAGGCTTGGACCGACTACCACTCCAACCGGAATGGGCGTGCTGATCGTCTCCGCCTCCGGATCCCCTACCGCCGGTGGCCTCGGTGTTACCCGGATTCGCACGGGCGCATCCATTGTACCCCAGAAGTCATGTTCGAGCCCTCGGTTCCCATTTACTCGGTGGATAATTTGCTGTGGACCCCTATGACTGCTGACTGGTGCACCGAGGTGACGGAGCTGGATGGCCACGAGCCCTGGCGGTACGGTTGGGTGGATGTCCCTATGGCGCATCCTTATAACACCATCTTCGCTCCCTGCAACCCAGCGGTTCCGGTCTTCGTTCCCCGCGGAATGACCCTACAACAAGCTGCGTCAGCTGTCACTGTCGATCCCTCGCTGGGCTTCAAGCTGGTCACCGCGCCGTGGGTTTGGAAGTTCACTCGCTTCCACGATTCGCCGGCTACAAGGGCCTCTGCTGAAGCTGATGACTCGGCAGCTGAGGGCTCGGAGGCTGAAGAGGAAGAATCTGTGCGTTCCCACGGCGGTGCATCGACAGAGCGGTCGGCCCAAGGCTCGGTTGAAGAGGCTGCGGACGCTCACGGCGGTCGCGCGGATGAAGCTCCAGCTGCCACTCCTCGCTCGGAAGCTCGTGCAGTTCCTTCGGCCGAGCACTCAAGCGACGAGGACTTCGACGACGAGCGCGCGGCCGGTGGCTCAGCTCCGGAAGCTGGAGGTCGGAGGCTCAACCCAGAACCGGGGAGCCCCAAGAGGCGCGCCTCACGGTACTCGCTCGGGTCGCCTCCTAACTCGGACCCTTGAGACCTCGGTCTCTCGTTTCCACTTTCATGTTTGCGGCTGTAGTTAGCTCAGAGTCTCTCAGTTATTGTAGTGTCAAGGTAGCTAGCTCTCAGGCTTTCGCTAATCGTCTTTTCATCATCTTTGCGTATCTCCTCATCTCTCTCCAATCGTGATCTCCACTCGTAAGCTCATTCCAAATTACATGCAAATATAGAATCATGTTGGTGCAGGTAGTCATTTTCGTCTGCTTGGGTGGGCTGCATCGCCCCACCGGCAGTTCATCATTCGCGACAGATTGCAGTTAGTCCTCGTCAGCGACTTGGACCATGTGCAACCGTCGGTCGCAGCGCTTCTCGCGCAAGTAATCGTACAGCAGGCCGCCGCAGGACAAGTTGACGGCCGGCTCCCACGAGGGTTCGTCATAATCGGCCCACTTCACCAGAAACTCTCTGACCGAGCGCTCGGTGCTGTTCGAGAGTGGAACTCGATTGTCTAAGATCGCCTCCACCTCGTACTCGCCAGCGAGCTGGTCTGGCTCCCGGCTGTCCTCGGGCAGCAGCTCCTCGTCAAAGTCTAGTATCGATCCCTCGGTGACTTCTGGGGTCAACCGAGTTCTCGGCCGATCGCCGAATTCGCTCGCCGCTTTTAATCGCGATACATGTACCACCGGGTAAAACTGGTATCCACTTCTATCAGGCAGCTCCAACTCATATGCATACTCGTCGACCTTTTTCTTGATACGAAAAGGTCCATGCCAGCGATGTGCAAGTTTCTTTGTCAGCCCAGGTTTCACGCGTTCCATGTATAACCACACTCGATCTGCAGGTTTGAACAGAGAGTTCGCCACCGACTCTTCGTCGGTTCCATCAGTTCTGCCGACTCCTCGTTCACCGTCGGAAACGTCGCCTTGTACTGACCCAGGCACGGCTGCTCTTTCCAGTCTACTCAGCGTGGAGTTGTGCTTCTCAGCACGCCGAGCCTTCTCGGTCGCCTGATACTCTTTAGCCATAGTCAGGGCAATCTCTTGTTGCCGGTTGACTTCACGTCGCCACGCTAGGGCGGCGGACCGCCGGCCGAGCCCTCGCTTTAGAGATGACGACATCGCTCGAAGGCTCGACCGAGCGTCCCAACCATGCACGAGATAAAATGGGGTGTCTTTCCTTGTAGAATCATGCGAATTGTTGATAGCGAAGATGAGCTTTTCCACAATCTCATCCCAATCTTGCTGGAGCGGGTCCTCCGCATACACCCGCACAGACTGCATTACGGCCTTAACCGAGCGTTCCTGCTGGTCGTTTGCTTGTGGCCGATAGCTTAGTGTAGCCCGAGACCTCGATTGCATCATCTCGGTGAATGTTTGGAAGACCTCACTCATTAAGCGAGGGTCACGATCATGACGTATCAACGACGGCGCACCGAACCTTCGGTAGACGCACACCTCGAACGCTTGTGCCAGACAGAGGGCTGAAGTGTCGGTCATGGCTTTACCCATACCAAAACCCGTGAATGCGCACTGAAATAGCAACAGTGCAGTGTTCCCTCGCCGAGTCCTCGGCAGAGGTATAACGAAGTCCATCGATACAATTTGCATCGGGCGCTCGGCCACGGAATTGTGCGACACTTTTACTTGAGCTACAGTCCGGGCACGAGCGCACATGCCGCTCCACATCAGCGAACAAGCCGATCCAGTAATAGTCCGCCTCAACTCGGTGGTAGGTGCGGACGATACCATGATGTCCGCCTCCAGTGAGTCATGACAGCTCTGTAGGATCTCCTAGACCATCGTTGTCCGCACCACCAGCCTAAATGTAGTCTCGTCGGTCCGTTCATTTCCCCACCGACGGTTCACTCCAAGGAAATAAAGCAGTCCATCTTCACTCAGCGCAAACTTGTCAGCCATTTTCCAGGTTATCTATAACAAACGATAAATTAACACGCAAAAACTTAAAGTCATTGTTTCGAAATTATGACCTCCTCCAGAGTAACCTTACCAGTAATTGGCAGATTCCGGACCGGAATCTGGAAAGCCTAAATAGAGATACACTTGTGCGCCTACACAAAAACCACACCAATCAGCGTCCAGTTATTCATTCCGGACTGCGGTGACTAGGGATAGCAATCGCACTTAATTGAAAATTGCAGATCCTCTCTATGCGTCCATTCGGCATTCTTCGACAAGCGGCAGCGGACAGCGGGGCGTAGGAAAGCGGGGCGACGGACAGCGGCACAGCGGATAGCGGCGAGCAGCGTCCCGGCGGAGGACAGCAGCGCGGAGGACGGCGGCGCGGCGTAAAGCGGTGTGGAGAGCGGTGTCACGACAGACAGCGGCCCGGCGGGCTGTGCTGCGGAGGCAGCAGCGCGGTGGGTTGCGGCCCGACCAACGCTGCGGGCGCTGTGTCCCTCGCGAGGTACGACCCCCCTCCTCATCTCCAACGCCTGTGTAGCTCAGAGAAAGAGTAGGAAGCTTCGCTTCCAGATCGCCGGTTCGAACCCGGCCTCCAGCATTTTGGTTTGGTTTACTTGTGACTTGTGATGTATATCAATATGTATGTGGTTTGTGTGTGTTATCGTATGTATGCAGTGTGGTGTGTCGGTGCATAGGAAAATGGTTAGGCTACGTCGTTGGCCGTCCACTGGTGCGACGCAGGCGTGTATGCGTCGGAGATTGAGCCATTCGCCTTCAGCGTTAGATACTGTTCCGTGAGCGCTCTGTACGCTGCCGGGTGTGACGCCCGTAACGCTCGCCAGCACTTGCGAGGCGAGGAGGATTTTGTCGTCGGCCTCTTGCCGACGTAGCTGCGGAGACGCTCGGTCGCAGCGCGGTCGAGCGAGAGGGCGAGCCTCCATAGATCGTGCTTCCACGCTTGGTACGCGTCGACGTTCGACCGATGCGGTGGTGCGGTAATTGTACAAGGTGTTTGGTACAGTACAAGCATGATGTTGACTGCTGCTTTTGCGTCCGCTCGCTTGTTCTGGTCCTTCTTTCCGTTCACGGTTTCCCATATTTTGTTTGTGTACCAGTTAAAGACGCAACCAGCGAGCGTGGAAGAAGTAGCTGGAGCAGGTAGCAGAGCTGGATCAGTCGTGCTGACCGCGGTGGCATTTGCAGCAGGGAGTATAGCTGTCGTGGGTTTGGCGTCTTCTAGACGCGCAAGTCGCTCATTTATCGGCACTAACTGCTTCAGTATGTTCTCCATTGTCGATGCAAGCAGCGTGTCGCCCCCACTGACTGTTTTGCTAACTTGTCCGTGGTTTGTTGCGCGCCAGCGGGCGGTGAGGTACTCGCCCCATTCGCAGCACGTCGTGGTGCTGATGTGGCAGCCAAGACGAGCGTTTGCGGCCGCGATCGAGCGATGCAGCTGATACTCGTATCACGTGAGTTGTACAGTGGAGCCACTGTGCGCAGCGTCAAGGACGGTCTTCGGGTGCATCAAGAGGGCAGCGAAGGTGGCGTCAACAACGTCCACAGCTACATTGTATTGTGCGTGTGGAGAGCCAAGGACGTGTTGGTACAGCTCGCCACGCAGGGTAATAACTTGACCAAACTCGACCGCGGAGAGACGATGCTGCAGATCGCCAACAGTCGGAGTTGCGACAGGTAAGTCTGGTACCTCGTACCCTGCTAACACCTTGCCTACGCATTGGTCCTCACGTGTTGTCGTCCCAATGTAGGTAAAGGCCTTCGTCAGCGACTCTAACAGCCACGCACCCCTCGTTGATATCCACTGGACGGCGAGTTTTGGGCAGGTATTAGCGTACGCTGCAGTGCCGCGCCGCAGAGAGTGACTCGTCATATTGGGCGTCACAGCCTGGGCTACAGCAGAAGCCATTTTGGCAACGGTGATACGGATTACCTCGGTAATATCGCTGGCTACACTTGGTCGTTTCAGTTCTTTCTTGATAGGTGGTTTAGCCTCTTCATCGTTGGCCTCCTCCAAGCTTTCCCAATAGATGACAGCTTCTTCCTGGGAGTACGTGCGGCCGCCAGGTAGATCAGGGTCAGCAAATCGGGGCACTAATGGAAATAAATATTGAGAGGGTTGATCATAGCACACGAAGGGCATTCCGAAGGCATGCAGCATACATCGCTGCTATCGCACAGGTGAGTTGTAAATTGATACACCTTGAACAACTGAGGTCTTAATACGCGCAATATTTAAAAAGAGCTCTCCTGACGCCGCGATCGTCAACTGGTGCTTTCGGGCGAAGCAAGTATCGATAGCACGTGCCACATCATAGTTAATAGAGCTGCATCGTGCACATTTTTAGCCCAGCGGCAACGTCCGCGTGTATGACTAGGTGTCCCGCAAGTGCACAAAGATCATCAATTTTGCACCCAGGCGCATCACTCTTCTGCACATTAGCACGTAAATTTTGTTCTTCGATAGCGCTGGCCATTTTGTCGCGTATTTGCCCGATATGTTTCGAGTCGGACAGGGAAGTTGGGTAGCGTTCACGGAGAAGATGTACAATTTGAGAAACAATACCCTAAAGCAGTCGCCTGGGCAAGCAAACCATCCGCAGCACGGGCCCTGTGGCTCTTTTTAGTCTGTAGAAATATTGAAAAAGCTGTTAGCAATGAGTGGAAGTTTTGAGTGGGAAGAGTAACACCGCTAGCTATCGAACTATGCATGCTATCTAACACTGATTTTGACACTCCTGTCGAGGAGAGGAACTCCCCAAAAACTTTTTCTGCGCCTAATTGTGCCTGCCGGGGTATCGAGACCACGGGACGCTCGCTGCATCTCCTCTATTTAGAGTGACTATAGACGCTTCTACGTTGTGATTCTATCTTTAGTATTGTATGCACACTATCTTTGGGTGTGTTTTGTCCGGCACATGGTAGATTTATCTGATAAGAATACTAAATATATGAAGTTTTGTATAAATACTTATTTGCGCTAAAAGGAAAATTCCAACTTTTTCCGGAAATAAGTCGGCACACACTAAACCTACCCCTAAACCGTGAGGATTGGTTGAAATGCTGCAGCCGATCCACAAATTGTAAAAAAAATAACTGTTGATTGGATGGGACAAGTGCACCAGCTAATGATAGGGGTCGGGTGTCCGGCCAAAGAATACTTATCCTACAGTAAAAGGTTACTAGTGACAGCTGTCAGGTGAGCAACATACTCACGCCTAGAACAAAACAAACCAACCAAAGTGCAAACTATTGGTTCGAAGTTATATTTCACGACCTTTGAACCAATTCTAGCCGTTACTTTGGTTTGAACGTTACCAGACCAACGCTCTTGAACCATTCCTGAGGTTTGGAGTTTCGTGGTTTGGAGTTGAGCTTCAGCTGCAACCGATGGTTTGCTTTTTCCGCTGCCTGGTTGGTCAATATGGCTCTCTGTACTCCCGGCGGGCTCTCTTCAAAGGCCGCGCCCAAGCAAGCGGCATACCCGAATAATTAGAATCTGCGGCTGGTATCGGTAGCAAGGTTAGCTTATTCGCTTGCACCTCCTGGATGGCAGGATTTGCATTCCCGAAGGCGGTGAGCATCTCACCCTGATGCAGCTTTCGTCTTTGACAGCGGCTCCAGCCTTCAACGACGCTCGGCCTTTCGGCTGTGCAGCGCGGCACTTCTCGATAAGAGCCGCATCGTGAACAGTTTCAAACCGAGGTTTTTAGCCAACCACATTCTCATGGTTTGCTTTGGTTTGCAGTATCTCACTCGGTTCAAACCACTTCGAATCAAACCACGAAACCGTTTCGAACCTGGTTCATTGGTACTTTTGGTTTCGTTTGTTCTAGGCGTGAACATACTGTTCGGTTTATGCTTCTGTAAAAATGACGCGCTGTCTGTGATTCCCCGTTTTCCGTCTGTGATGTTATCGTTTTCTCCTCCTCATTTGTAGGTCCAGTTGCTAACCCTAACATTGAAAACGCAAATTGGCGTTCACTTCTTAATAGGACAGGGGCGATACGGTAGAATATCAGCAACTCTCCGACCTAACTTCAGTTTTGTATAGCCTTTAATAGCCAATCACAGCATTTTTATTTATTTAGGCTAATCATCATACGTCTCTTTTGGATTTCGGCCAATAGTTTTCGATAGGGGTAGGTGAGTCCGGTATGCTGGCACGTCCGACGTATCGGGTCGGAGGCACACGCAAAATATATATGGATGAATAACATCATCTCTCCGACCTCACTGATCTTTTGTATGGCGTTTTTTCGTGAATATTGACCGATGATTTGCATTGATTCTGTTTCCACCAATCCACTCGAGACATAGCTCGTATTTTTTACCAATAAAAGCTCAGTATCAGACAGAGGTCGGAACCCCCTTAACTCCGACGTATCGGGTCGGAAGCAAGCCTCAGATATGTATATCTGTATAGAGAAGGCCGCCCAGCCACATATCATTTAGATATCACCTCCCTCTCCGACCCATTACGATGAGCCTCAACGATCTCAAGCCCGCCAACACCAAGCGCGCGCGCTCGACCGCTCTAAAAGCGTTCGAGCGCTTCCTATCGAGCGAAGGGACCAGCCTCGAGCACGTTGGCGCTATGATCTTTGCCGAACCGAGCCGCGCAAGCGCCATCATCCTGACGATAATGGACAAGTTTGGCGTTTATCTTGCTTTCCGCGCTGGCTCGAAGGGGCAGTATCTGTCACGGCACTCCGTGGCACAGTACTACCGACAGGTGAAGTGCTGGCTGCTCGATGAATATCCCGTCCCAGGTGGTGCTGTTGCAAGGCAGCTACTAAGTATGGGTCGCACTCTGGAGTAGCACTGTATTAAGCGCGAAAGCGGTGGTTTCGTGAAGAAGGCGGTGGCATGCACCAAGACCGACTTGCAAAAGATGGTGGGATACCTGTATTCAACAGCTAGCTGCGCAGAGGACTACCAAGATGCTGCATTGCTATGCTTGCTCTGGTACCGGTTTGGCCGCGCTTCGGACTTGACCTTCGTCCGCAAACAGCAGCTCTCCATCGGTGCTGCAGGGGTTTTCTTCATCCGCTTCATTCGGATGAAGACGTCTGATGAGCAAGCGCTGTCGCTTTTCCCCGACGCTGACTTCCGGTCGTGTCCGTTGCTGGCTCTTGCGCTTGCGCTGTCATCTCAGGAAGCTCCATCGACTGCGCTGTTGAGCCATCTTCCAGTGCTAACGGCCCACGTTCCAGTTGAGCTGACTGCCTCTGTCCCCCTCCTGGAGATGCTTGAGGGCTGCGACGACCAAACTCCTTCAAGTGCACCAGCTCAGTCGAATTCATCCAGGGCACCATCACCTCTTGGGATCCACGCTCAAGTTAATCGTCTCCTCGATCGAGTTGCGGGTCCATCTGGAGTGGACGAACCGCTGAGCACGCACTCCTTTCGCCGAGGAGGAGCTCAGCATGCAAACGCTCGCTCGGACTTGACAGCGCGGTGGATCTTCGACCGCGGAGCCTGGAACATGACTACGACAAACAAGGAATTTGCGTACGTCTTCAATACACCGAAGGAGGACCACCAAGTTGCGAAGGTGCTCAGTGGTAGGGCACCAAAGCAAACCTCTGTACTGCCGTCGCTGGAAGCCTTCGACTCGACTACGCAAGATCAGATCCATGAAGTCAGCCATAAAATATTCAGTGCAAGCCACTCACTGGGAAATCCGGCCTTCAACATCAGCGCTGCTGTGCGAGAAGTGCTGACTGCGACGCTGATCCTTCACTATCCGTCGCTGTTAAAGATTAACCCACGCGGTAAAGTAGTCGCGAAGATTGAGCACTGCACCGAGGAATCCGGAGTGACGACGACCAACCTGCTCACTTGGTCACAGCAGCTCGCAAGATCATCAAACCAAGCAAACGGAGTCACTGAAGACATGATCGAAGGAAGTAAAGGAGCGAAAGCTGCATTCGATCATCAAACGGCCTTGATTGAACGATTAATCGAGCTAAATCGACAGCTGGAAGCACGCGTAAACTCGTTAGAATCTGCAAACGACAGTAAAAAAGACGATATAATCGCACGACGAGGTGAGCAAGGATCGAAGCGACTGCGAGAAGATGAAACAAACGTACCCCAGAAGCGCAGACGCTGTTCGAAGCTGCAACCGCTAACCGACACCTGGTTTGCGTGGTATGCAGGAGATCCGCGCGGCTGGAGATGCAACGACAAGCACAAAAAATCAGACGCCAAGCAGCTTGTGGGCTTCTTGAAGCTCTTTATCGAAGATGGATACGTGCTCGACGAATCATCACCCAGCTACAAGGACGATGTTCGTCAGCTTGGGGAGTTAGCATCAGGCAAGGTCATGGCGTTCTTGCGGTTGCGAAACGTACCCTCATCAGGATCCTGCGCTGTGCTGAAAGCGCTTCGGCAGCTGCATCGCGAAGGAAGCCTGGACGTTCTCATCGGAGACTATCGGAAGCGCCTTGCCATCGGAAGAGTTGTAGTTCCTGCACCAGTACACCATCAAAACACACTCAAGCAAGTCCCATAGTCCAACACAATAGCACAGTCATTGTTCCTCGTGTTTGTTGTTCTTGCTTCCGTTGATGCCGCTTGCGTGGAGGTCTGCATCGTTCATTCAATCATAGAAATTTTACCGATGGGTGGAATCGAACCACCTTCATCCCTTTCGGGAGCTCTTCCATTGAGCTACATCGGTGGGGGTTAGACAACAACATCGCAGGATACTTTACACTGGAGTGCTCGACGGGGAATTAACGACCACAGTTCTTCGTGGAAGCGACAACCCTCTTAGGTGCACCGATGCGCGGCACAACCCCCTCAATTCACCCTCCCGGGTGGTCAATCGAGCACTGAGTGCGCAGGGCAAACGGCGCAGTCAAACTTACGCGTGCACCACTCATTTGTTAGGTTATTTACGCGCGTAATTACCTGCTGTCATCCTATTTACGAAAACCTTCCCAAATTAGTTCGATATAAAGTTCTGTGATATGGTCGGATTCTGGTCGGAGTTGCATTCACGGTCGGAGACGTGATGATATGGCAAGACAAATTCTAATATAATTGCATATCACACGCATATTTGTCCCTGTACCGTCGTTCGGGTACACATGTACTCTGTAAAAAAAATGTACGAGCGTACATGGAATAAATTTATTAATATCCCACATTTTTTTTTAATATTAAAATGTGAATGCGTTGGGGCCTAGCGGCTCGCTACGAGTCAGGCGTGCATTAATGATGAAGAACTTCATTTTTATTTACGATTTTTATTTCAATATAGTGCTACTTGCAAAGTGGCGGCAGGGTCGCTGGAGGCTGCCGGAGGGCGCGGCGTGACGATTGCAGGTGCTCACCAAACGGGCAGCCTGGCAGCCGCCCTGCCGGGTAAGCCATCAAGGTCGTCGGCGCAAACTGCTGCCCCCGCTGCCACTGCCGCCGCCCCACCGCCGCCTCCTGCCGCCTCCCCGCCGTCCACCCCACTCCCGCCCCGCTTCCGCCCCGCTGTCACCGTCTCCTGCTGTCCATGCCACCGCCTCCTCCGGCCTTGCGTGATCGGTGTGGCACACAACTAAAAGCATAAACTAATATATCAACTTGTAAAGGTATGTGTTATGGGGTACCAGTGTTTTGGTACAGGTCGGAGGTCGGAGAATTTATCGCCGTCGGGAGCAAACTGTTATTAACTAAAGGCCGTTCTTAACGGAGCGGTAGGCTGGGTGTGCGGTGTGCGTAGAGAGTACCACTCTGCGCGTCGTCGTTAACCCTTTCACTACCAGAGATTTATTACGGGTCTCCTTCGACCTATAGCTCAGCAAATCAATTTATCGCACAGAAGAAATTTAACCAATCAAAGCGACAGATTAGTGCACGTGGTGTTGCTGGTTTGCTTTACGGTACTTCCATTCAAAAGTTTGAGGGGTCGAGCAGCATGCAGTCGCGCCCTAACCAGTTGTGTCGCTACTGCGGCAATGATCCGTGCGAGTGGGAGCAGTTCGGAGAGGACATCGTGGCGAGCCTACTGAGGATGCTGACGTCCGAACAGCGGCGGCGAGGCGCGCGCAACCCGGACGCCGTGTCGCTGCAGCTCTACCATTATCTTAAGTACGGGGTTTTAGCCAAGCACCACACGCAGCAACTGCCAGTCTGCATTCGCCAACACCTCGGACTCGTGAATATGCAAACGTAGGTAATATTTACATTTTATCCCTACGCATCTGGTAATGTAAGCTCATCTAGTTTTGAAATGGTCCTGTTCTTTTTCAGCCGTGGGCGGCCTGTAGCAACTCCATCGGCAGCCGCAATTACTTCGTCCAGTGCGGATCGAACTGTCAGCGAGCGTGATGTAAATGCATCACGATAGTGAAAGGCTGTAAAGCATTCCACGTGGTAGCCACGCAGGCACGCAGTGCACCCATCCTTAGATTTTTTGGAGAGCCCCCTGAGCGAACAAAGGTAGCAGGTTAGTTTTCCGTTCGAGTGCTTGGTGGAGTTTCGTGTGAGCATGTGCTGAATTGTGTCTGTGCCCACAATATTTTGAACAGGCTGTCGCTGCGGTGCTGCCTGTCGTTTCCGCCGAACTTGTTGAAAGTATGGTGCAGTCATGCTGTCAGCGACTCGACGCTTGAACTCGCGCAGCGTGACCTGCTTGCAGTCAGGCGGGGCTACTTTTCTCATTAAGCAGAATGCGTTTATCAGCGAGAGATCCATTGCCCACGTAAAGATGCTCATCTCTAACCGAGTTTCCTTCCGCCGAATTGGATTGGTGTTTGGAGTTGATCAACTCTATCTACCCCGTTCATAAAAATATTGTAGACAGCTATAATAGCTGGCACCTGTAGTATTTTGCGATGCAAGTTCTGTTCACTAGTCCATCGACGAATTGGAGCGAGACCATGACACAAATTAATTGCCTCTTGCGATGACCCACTCAGGACGCGTTGGGTAGGAGTTCCACTAAGATCATTTGAATAAAACACAACGGGCTTCTTGTCCAAGAAAATAATGTAGCCGGCATTCTTTGCGATTCTCATGGTAGGAATGAACTCCGTCCTTTTGGAAGCTGGAAGCTTCTTCTGGGCACGTTTGTGAGCCTCTTGAGCTTTACTCCAGTCAGGCTGAACGTCGACAGCAGCAACTAGCTCCCAGCTGCCGCGAGGCATTATTTTCACACGAGCAACAGACATTGCAATTTCGATCTCATTCCACTTCCCCATTTGTGACACCTTACAGGTTCCTATCATACGCACTTCTCCATCCGTGAAAGCTGACACAGCTTTTGCCAATGCATGTCTAGTATAGCAATTATCACAAACAATGATCCGGCGGCCTGCAGCGGCCTGGTGAATCTGGGTCATGTGCCCAACCATCGCTACCCACAGAGCCGAAGCTGAGTCACGTGCCACTGAAATATCGTCTCGCGATAACGTCCGCTCAAGCGGCCTCCGTAGTTCAGGAAACATGCTGTAATAGCGCTCTGCCGGATTCCTCGGTTCACTATTGCCAGATCCATTGTCGTTGATAGTATGAATGTACAAGCTCTCCCACCCAACTACAGCGTAAAAACGTATGCCGTACTTATCGGGCTTACTCGGCATATATGTCCTGGCGGACGATCGTGCTTTAGTTCGTACTGTGTTCTCGTCGAGGCTAGCAGCACCAACCGGAACAGCAACCTCCGCGAATCTACTTTGGATATGACGTAGCAGGTCTCGACTATGCCACAGTGGATCCATCAGCTTGTAGGTTTCGGTAGCGCTACCAGGTGCATGAAATTGGATGTTAGATCGTATACATTCAAACCTGTTCCGGGCCATAGTCTCAGCCACGTCCTTCTGCCCCAAAAACGCTTCTCAGACCAAAATTCCTTGATTTCTGTTAAGGGCAAGATGCCCATTGCGATCTCCAGACCCAAATACGCGTCAAACTCCACTGTCGACACCTCAGCTTTCCCACTCCCGCGCAACTTCGTGTTCGTCCAGCCTCTAAGAATCTCTCGATAGGTGGCGCTAAAAAAAAAGAGAAAATAACCCAACTTCTTGTCGTTCTACAAACGCTCGGCGCACTTGACCTAATTGAACGATGTGCAGGTCGCTTTCGTTAGCGATGCCATCGACATAGGCGTTCCCTGTTCGACCGCTTGGTGCAGCGTGCGTCGGCGCAGCCTGCATTCGTGTTGCAGCGAGAAGATCGCTAGCTTTAGCCTCCTCGTCATCGTTGTTTGAGCGTGGAGAGGGGGTATCCTCTTCCAGGCCAAGATCCGTGTCGATCTCCCAGTCTCCGGTGTCGTCATTGGCTGCATTGAGCAGCGCCTCTAAGTCCATTTTTCCACGAGGGTGGGGGGGGGTCTGTTGGCTAGATGAGAATAACGAGTATGGCAGGTCACGTGAACTGTTTGTGGCTCACACGGTAGTGCATTTTACAGGTTCAGGGAGACCTGTTAGGCTGTACAGTGCTTTGCCGTCGTCTCGTAGCTTTTAGTTTTGGCCAATCGCATCTTGCGATTAGACCTCTCATGGGTCCCTATGGAGGATATTTATCGCTGGACACCACAACGAAGGCAACCAGTCACCACAACGAAGAACCTGAAGCCTATTGGCCAAAATTAATGCAGTACGTGACACTGCAAACGCCCTTAATCTGATAACACTCGCGCCCCAACGAACGAGAGAGGACGGTGCATCCTCGTAGGTGGAGGTCATGGGAAGGCCAGCAGTAGGCTGCGGTGCCAGCTGAAGAATGAGCACGAGTATTCGCACTGGGCCTGGCCCCAGGTGTCGGTCGCGATGTCCGCGAACTCGACCACGGTCCCGTCGGCGATGCCCACATCAGTCACCTTCAGGTTCAGCGCCTGCTCGTCGAGGGCTTGTGAGTCGTACCTGCGCGACCTGGACGAGAGTTTCGCGCGCCTCGCGCTGCCCTACCACGACGTGCCCACGACCTACGTGCGGGCCGTGAGCGGCCAGTGCAGCAACATGTTCGAGTGCAGCGGCATCTTCGGCTCCATAGGCTGCGCGGCCAACTCGACGGAGAGGAGGCCATACTCAGCTTTGACGGCGTCGACGTCACGGGCTACGCCGTTAGCGGGGCGCCATATGAGAAGTTATGCGACGATGACGAGACCTGAGGCTACTTCGTGCGCGACGATCAGGCCGGCAAGTCCGTGTCCAGCGCTGCCAGCTTCGGCATGTAGGTGTTGTTGTTGTTGTCGAACTGGTGCCAAAGCTGGCACGGGATGATCCATACGAGACGAGGCGTAGAATAAAATCAAAACAACATCGTTTCTCCTCTTATTCCTGATTATTTCGCCTTGCAGCTTTCTCTTCTCCGTTGGCACCCACGAGTTGGCGGTCAATGGCGTGGTAACAATGCCTCGTGCCGTTTAAAGGTTGAGGGAGGAGGAGAGGAGTCATGCTTAGGGCAGAAGATGACGCGCGTGTTGTAGGAGATGAAGGTGGGCATATATGAAAACATGGATATCTTTTCTGTGACTAACTGTGATGTCTTCACTGTGCGAGCTGTGTGGAATCTCCGCGCACTGATGAGTAAGGATAAAATGTATCGTTAGCAACCGGCGGGTGATGGGTGAGCTTCGAGGCAGGTCGTTTTCTCTTGCTCATGGTTGTTTCTTTTACTCGTCTACGAGAGATGGTATGAGAGTATGAGACTCGTGTTGATTTCTTTCTCTATCACTCTCTCATGTTCACTCACGATCTGGTCGCGTTCTGGTCGGATGGCTAGGAAAAGACCTGCAAGTTCGATGGATGGATTGTATGGTCAAAGGGGTTTTCTGCTTAGGCTTTCCTCCTCGTGTATGGCACGTGTAGAAGTCACACAGGTGGTGTGAGGTTAATGGTTGAATATTACCTCGAGCTCTGCTCTCTAGTACGCAAGTGTTCCCTATCTACTCTTCGTCGACACTCATCCGCAGCGCTAAAGCTGTTAGATGGCGTCAAACCACTTGCATCCCTTCGCAGAACACATCCACTTTTTGTAGTCTCCGTTGTTGCTTTTGATCACTACGCACTTGTTAGCATTTACAGCAAAGTCTCTGATGAAGTGGCCTGCAACTTCAGGATCAGGAAACACTGCGTGCCGTTCTATCTGGTCGTAGCCATACTACTCCTACAAGTCGATAGGCATTGAATTTGTTGGATGATCTACACTGGTGTTTAGCAAAAGCGCTTTGCCAGCCCAGTACTGCACCCTCCGTCACGTTCGGCCCCTCTGCACGTCCCAGTGCGGCTTGACTGCGAGCGTTTGCCTCCTGGATGTCTTACGAGTCTCCCGCTAAAACGTCTCCCGCTAAAACGTCTCCCGCCAAGCCGTCGCAATGGCAACCCGGTTGCTGCTTCGTGAAGGAAGTGGCTCGTAGTTCACAGGTTTGCCTTTGAGAAGTTCTATTTAACGCCTTGCTAACCCCCAACGTGCACTTCAACCGTTCTATAAACAGACATTAATTTTGACCAATCGGCTTCGGGTTCTTCGTTGTGGTGTCTGGTTGCCTTCGTTGTGGTGTCTAGCGATAAATATCCCCCTATGCACCTAAAAACCACTCCAGCCGGCTGGTAGTCAAAGGGTTAAGGGCCGTTCTTAACGGAGCGGTAGGCTGGGTGTGCGGTGTGCGTAGAGAGTACCACTCTGCGCGTCGTCGTTAAGAATGACGGAGTGTAGGGCGGTAGGCCGCTGTACCAGACTGTACCTGTGTCCGAGAAATTGTCTCATTCACAAAACGCCCCGAACCCCCTGTGGCAGATACTACGTATGTTCCATCAGCTAGTCGATACGGACGACGAGGAATGGAGCAGTTCGTCCAGTGATGAAGAGATGAATGACATTGTCGTGTGTGTCGCTGCAGCGACGCAGGCGCTTGCCATTAGAGAAGATTATTTCTGTCAGTAGCGGATCATTTGGAGCGACCACGTAGCAGTCCTACGGCGGCGAAGCTCGTTTGAGAGGAATTATCGGATGGATGAAGGTTCTTTTGATCATCTGTTGGAGTTGCTGCGCCCAGATCTGCAGGTAGATGCGCTCATGTCGACGGTTCGCACGGGCGAAGCCCCGATTTCTGCCTAGGTAGTTTTGCACTGTACACTGCGATGGCTAGCTGGCGGATCTTACCTCGACATTTGCACTATTGGCCACATTAGCCACGCTTCATTTTGTCGCTGCCTCTACAAGGGGGTTAACGCAATAACCACATGCCCTGCTCTGGCCATCAAGCTTCCGAGAACACACGAAGAGATCGAGAGGACAGCAGCCGAGTTTGCAAAGTGTAGTCACGAAGCTGTATTTGAAGTTGTATTTGAAGTTTATGCATGGCTGACTGTAGTCCTTTAGCAGATTCTTCCATATCTGCTGCAGCTTCTCCGCACAATGGTACACGATAATAGCAGGATTCACGTCACCAAGACTGGCTAATCGTCCAGCAAATTCGTCAGAAAACAAAACGTTCAAAAGTCTAAAAGGGCATTGCTTCTGCTTCAGGGGTGGATCACTTCGAGTTTTCTTCTTCTTCTCAAACAACGCATCGTAAGAAGACTCGTTAATCTTCCTCTGAATGATCAAGTCGACCATAGCTGCTTTGGTCTTGTTCTTGTAGCCATGGACACATAGCTTCTTGCACAAAAATCGTAGTTGCTTGTACTTAAACGACGACCCGGGTAGATCTTTGATGTACAGGAATATTTTTTTCTCGTTCTGCACTTGCTCCGTGTGCTGCTCCGTGCACTGATCATCACCTGCACGCTCGCTAGATGTGAGTTCCTCCATAATGACTTCAACGTCGCCGAGAGTGATAGAGTCCAGTTGAAGGTATAGAGAAGCAGCATCAGCGGAAGCCGACGCCGACGTGCGAACAAAATCATGGCCAGCGAGCAGGGCATCAGCGCGTTCACTGCTTTCGACGATATCCTCACACTTCTCCTCCTCTGCCTGGTGATACTCGTGTCGCGCTGGTGGGGGGAGCGTGGATTCGCTGCTCGCATACTGCGCTACGCGGGGAGAATGACTGCCGCCACTACAGCCAGACAACTCGTCTGCTTGAGCGAGAGGACGGAAGGTGCATGCGATGGTCGTGTCCTGGGTGTCGGAGGTAGACACGTCGTCAGCGCTGGGACCCGAGAGCAAGTCAGAGGAGCTCGCGCTGGGCTGGACAATGGTGCGCAGCAACCCTCGAGGGCGTTCCATTTGGATGGAGAGTCTGAATCTGGGCAGCCTACCACGGACAGCGCACACACACACACACCCTCGTGGTGGGCGTAGGGAGCCTACCGATCTGTGATCGAAAATTCCCTCGAGGTAGTCCCGACTGCTGCACAGAGCCGGTGCGCAGCCTACCCGAGCCTACCGAGCCTACCGCACACCCGCTCCGTTAAGAACGGCCCTCATGCATGCAACAGTTCAGATTGTCCGAAACACGGCCTGCTACTTTTCGTCAAGAGGAAAATGTGGGGCCATGAGCCATTTGAGTCCCAACGCGGAGGCATCTTATTCCGGTAATAATGCAAACAAACCGAGCGAGCGCCCGCGAGCTATGTTCTTCGGCTGCACGCCTCCTGCTACTACATGTACGTCCTTGCCGACCGACGCTGGTCTTTTGGAACCGACAGCCCGTTGGCGCGATGGTACATGTAAAAGTTGGGCTGGAACCCCCGATCTCGGATGCTCGGTGGGGACCCGTAAGTTACGGCGTACCATATTACTGTACTGACGATGTCTCATACTACTACAGTACTAGTACACCGGTACATAGTAGTACGTAGGTTTGAATAGGCGATTATGGCCACCTCAAAGACTCAAAAACACCCATGTGCCGTGGGCCACAGCAAGCAACGGATTCGTCATGCACGACCGCACGAACACCAGGATCTTCCTCCGTCTTGCTTGCCAAGCAGAGTCAGAATGCCAGGTGGCATCGGGAGCACCAAATCGATTTGCTTTGCTGTACTTCGTGGTGAGGGCGAAATTCAGACGAATGCTGCATGACTGGACAGGAAGGAAGGCGTCGAGTCCAACCAATATGGGTTGCCGTCGCTGTGAGTTGATATCATCAAAGTCTTTTCATTCAGCAACTGGTTTCTACTGCGGACTAAATTCGCTTCGCCGGTTATGAGTCTACATATCAATCAGCTTCGGTGCTTAGGCCGTGTTGACGGCCGCCGAGTACTTGTACACCGTGAAGGTGGCGTTCTTGCCCTGGAAGGGCTCTGTGCCAGCCTGCACGTGGGTCAGGTACTGGGTCGTCTCGATCGTGTTATCCGCCGGGAGCTCGTCGAAGAACTGTCTGAGGTCGGCCGAGAAAGTGTAGGTGGTCTGCTTGGCCACGTACGTGAATACCTTGGTCTTGTTGTTCCAGCCTTGGTACAGGTTGAAGTCCACGCCGCCCAGGTTGACCGACTTTATGGGCTGGCCCGTGACCGTCAGGGGCCAGGCACCGCCCAGCGCGGCCAGCCACACCATGAGCTCGTACGCGGTATCGCCGCCGATGGTGGGGCTCGTGAATAGGTCGTACGCCACGTTGGTGATGATGTTGCCGTCGTACGTGTAGTTGTAGCTCATGGTGGTGGGGATCGACTTGACGTTGGCCACCTGCACGGGGTCGAACTTGAGCGCGGCGTTCGCGTACGACTTGACTTGCCAGTTGTCGCCGGCCCAGTTGAAGTGCGTGTGCCACGAGATCTCCGAGCCGCTGCTGCCGTCGACCGTGGTGCACTGGCCGCCCTGCGGGTCGTTGTCCTCGCCCCACAGGTTGTTGTACACCGTGTAGTCGCTGACCACCTTGAGGTCGTTGCGGCCACAGAACTCCTGCGCGTTGACGGCCGAGGCCGCGGCGGTGAGCGCGAGAACAGCAGATGAGAGCTTCATGGAGACTGACTTCGTTGGTGTCGGGGTCAGGAGGCAAATTACCGAGTGCGTACAGCGCGAGGAGTGGGTGTGCCGCGAGGATCACTTTGCTTGAGAAACAACCGGACCGGAATCCCAGCCGATGTGGTCCCATCCCGAATGCAAGCACGCTGTGCGTTCGTAAATTCTGCTCACAGCGTAAACGTAGTCCAACAGCCGGGCCCACAAGATACAAGACCTGACTCAAGCGCTGATTCGCTGGACTGTTGAGTGCATCACTCCAGCAGTTGCTCCATTACAAAATACTGCATCTGCGAAGCTCGCCATGAACAGCATGCGGCGCCCTGCCACGCTGGCTGCCAAGGAAAGAATCACGGCCACTGAAAATCCAGGTGTGTTTGTGCTCGAAGGCGTTCGGAAAACTCTCGTATCGCAGACGGAGTTTGGGACCTTGAGCAACACATCCGATCACAGTGCCATGGAGCAAAATTAACGCTTACAAATGCCTCCCCGACAGTACGAAATCGTCAGACGTGAGCTTGAAGTTGTTGCGCACTACTGTACAAGTACAGTCGCCTAATTCGACACCCTTATAAACCCATAAATCTAGATAATCGATATGGCGTTATAACATTTTCAAGTTAAACAAAATCCCAAGCAATTATCAACTATGATTTCGAATATAGTCCACGCTGTCGAATTAGAGGTGCACATCTGTGCATGAACAGTGTATTTTTTTATCTTCACATTTCTGACGCTGTGATTTGATGAGTTTTCCTTGCGTTGATGGGATTTAGTTGACCTGCGCCGAATAAGACGACACGACCAGCTTGGCGTTCTTGCCCTGGAACGGTTCCGTACCGGCCTCCAGTTTCTGCAGGTACTGGGTCTGGGGTAGCGTGTTGTTGGCCGGGAGGTGGTTGAAAAACTCCTTCAGGTCGGCCGAGAAACTGGTGGCCTGCGTCTTGGCGACGTAAGTGAAGACCTTGACCTGCTTGTTCATGCCCTGGTACAGGTTGAAGTCAACGCCGCCCACAGTCACGGAGGCGATAGGCTGTCCGCTGGTGGTCAGGGGCCAGGCGCCACCCAGAGCAGCCAGCCACACCATCAGTTCGTACTCGACATCTCCAGTCGCAGATGAGCTCGTGAACATGTCGTACGCCACATTAGCGATGATGTTGCCGTCGTAGGTGTAAGAGTACTTCATGGTCGTAGGAATCGAGGAGATCGCAGAGACCTGTTTGGGGGTAAAAGTGAGAGCGGCATTGGCGTACGACTTGACTTGCCAGTTATCACCGGCCCAGTTGAAGCTCGTGTACCAGGAAACTTGAGAGCCACTGCTGCTGTCCACGGCAGTGCATTGGCCGCCGGAGGGGTCGTTGTCCTCTCCCCACAGATTGTTGTACACGGTGTAGACGCCGGCCGCCTTCTGGTCGTTGCGGCCGCAAAATTGTTGGGCGTCGGACAGCGAGGACACCGCAGCGAGAGCAAGAATACCGGTCGAGATCTTCATGGTATTCGATTGTGGCACGGTTGGTGTTGTGTAGCAGTGCTGGTCAAATTGCAAAGTGGTTGAGATGGTCGAACGAGTGCCGAGCAAAGATAACTTTGCTGCGTGTATCGTTGTGGTCCTATCCCGAAAGCTTGCTCCACAAACAGGGATCTATATGTTGCACACTGCAACCTTTACTGTGTCGTCACGCCTGGCTCAGCCTCTTACATACCCGTATCCTGCTTGTTTGTTTCGTTTTCATGTGAGGTATATTACCGTCAATTAGTGCCTAACGACCTAGTGAATGCCAAGTATCCTGCTGGTACGAATACCGAATAGTAAGTAATATGATCATAAAGCGTGGAATTCCAAGTACAGATTGAATGAAGACACGTTATTTACAGTATTTTCTTACATTAATGTACGCTACGACACGATTTTGCCCAATTTTCGAGAAGTATAATGCATAAAAAGGCGTGATTCGCTATGGAACAGCGACACTTTCGACCGAATGACCCTGTCAACTTGCCCATAGTATTGCATGACGGCATCTCGAATAGTATATGTATGTATATGAGGCTGAGGAAAATACTGTAAAATGTATGTCGTTTAATTTGTGCAGGTAGATTGTCAGAAATGCCAGCAAAACCATGAGAGACGGCATCTCATTACGAGATTGCGACTCGCAATTTGCGAGAAGCTCGATTGGCTACAGTCGGACTGAATACACTGTGCATTTATTTTTTGTACTGTATTACTATCGGAGAGGAAGTGGCAATTCTCCCGCTTTGAGATTCCCCTTTGTTTTCCAGCCTGGAATCCAGGATCTGAAGTTGGGATCTTGACAAATCCAGCTTCGCGCTTGTTTAGAGAGAGTTTGTGCATCACCGACAAGACGGCAATGTCACACGTAGCTCCTCCTCTCGGCCCATAAAGCCGCGAGTGTTCAAGTATCATGCTACATGTACATATTTCGAGCGCGACATCGACCATCCACGGAGCTGCACTCGACAAAATCGAGCGATACGCGGCCCCTGGTTTATGGCGTACAGAATGGCACTTCGGCAGCAAAAACATTTTCTTTGAAGGAGGACAGAACAACAAGGCATGCCGGAAAACGAGAGCCCGCAGCCACAAAAAGGATTCGTGGATTATGGATTTACTTTTTAAAGGATGTACCTATTCGTGCAGCGGTGTACATGTAGCCTACGACCAAATCTGGACGCTATCGATCGATGAACCAGAAACCTTGCCATGTCGATTTACTTGACCTGCGCCGTGTAAGATGACACGACAAACGTGGCGTTCTTGCCCTGGAACGGCTCCGTGCCGGCCTCCACCTTCTGCAGATACTGGGTCTGGGGCAGCGTGTTGTTCGCCGGGAGTTGGTCGAAGAAGTACTTGAGGTCGCCCGTGAAGGTGGTGGCCGGCTTCTTGGCGACGTACGAAAACACCTTGACCTTCTTGTTGTATCCCTGGTACAGGTCAAACTCGACTCCGCCAGCAGTCACCGTCTTGATGGGCT
Source organism: Phytophthora cinnamomi (assembly GCF_018691715.1). Taxonomy (NCBI): domain Eukaryota; phylum Oomycota; class Peronosporomycetes; order Peronosporales; family Peronosporaceae; genus Phytophthora; species Phytophthora cinnamomi. Next base: position 966,234 of record NW_027151037.1, read on the forward strand.
TGCCGCTGTCGGTTAGAGGCCAAGCACCGCCCAGCGCCGACAGCCACACCATCAGCTCGTACTCGACATCGCCAGAGGCAGATGAGCTGGTGAACAGGTCGTAGGCAACGTTAGCGATGATGTTGCCGTCGTACGTGTACTTGTACGCGATGCTCGTGGGGATCGACTTGACGGCCGAGACCTGCTTGGGGCTGAAAGTTAGCGCGGCATTGGCGAACGACTTCACCTGCCACGAGTCGCCGGCCCAGTTGAAGCTCGTCTGCCACGACACAGACGAGCTGGAGCTTCCAGTCACCTCCGTGCACTGTCCACCCTTGGGATCATTTTCCTCGGCCCACAGGTTGTTGTACACGGTGTAGTCGCCGACCACCTTCTTGTCGTCGCGGCCGCAGTACTGCTGGGCGCTGACGGACGAGGTCAAAGTGACGACGGCGACGGTGGCAGGGAGCAGGAACTTCATGGTGCTTGTTGGTCTGAAAGCTAAGGCTGATGTTGCTGGTGTGAGGCAAATTGAAGAGTGAGTGAGAATTAATGTTAGTCAAGCTCGAGGAGCTGTTCGATCTGTCGACGCCGATGTTACAGCCGCCGATCTCCTGGCATTGCATCCCATCTCGAACAGCTTCGTCCGCACCTTTCCATGCGTTGCTCGCCGCTAATACAATGGACACATGATCTTCATGACATAAACAACTGGCCAAGGCTATCGCATGACAGCGGTTCACTCTTGGGGTCGCAGGCAAAGCTAGTTCTTCTGTCGGAATAAGACTCTTACATGCTGGTTGTCAAGGACAATTGGTATGCTTAGTAAAAAGACGCTAATGCTTAAGCGTATGGCTCCGAGCCGTTGGCTCGACGACAGTTGGGGCGAACTTGAGGTGTAAACGTCGAGGTGATGATGAACGCCTGCCGCTCGGTGGATGGGGAGGCTACAGAACACTCAATCGACGAGACAATGCGAAGCTACGCAGCGCGGTACTATCCACGATCTGTATTTTTTTCAGCGTCAGGCTCGGAGCGGCGCTATGAAGGCACGCTCTGCTCCGTCGCCGAATGATATGAAACAACCACGTCCTAGTGCATGCAAAACCGAGCTAGCTAGACGTATTTCAAGTGGAGGCTGCACTCGGCCACCTCCCTAGCCTCTAGCAATCACTTACCCGAAGATGGAGTGGTTGGGCGTCTCGACGTACACCCAGATACACAAGATGATCAGCACGAAGGCGAGCGAGAAGCTGCCCACGATGTTGCCCTGGTCCGTCATACTCTTGTGGCTCCAGCCGAAGTACGTCTGCACGCTCATACGCACCATGGGGCCCAGCTGACTTGCCAGGAAACCTCCCAGGAACAGCGACGCGAAGTACAACGGCGTACCGTGAGTCGTCGCCGCGTTGTTGTAGCCCGCGAAGTAGCGCACGGTATCCCACATCATACCGAAGACCATAGCGAGGAACACGAGCAGGTTCGGCAGCTCCATGATGCTGTTTCCGCCCAGGGCACCGGTGTTGGCCCACGCAGCCTCCTTGCCCGTGATCTTCCAGTAGATAGTCTCGAACACAGCCATGACGTGCACGAAGGCGTACGAGAACCACGTCTGCTGACTACGCAGCACATCGTCGTTATCAACCGTACGATTCGACAGAGCCGACAGGATACTCTGCGCCACGATCTTGGGAACCAGAGCCATGAGCAGACGCAGGCCAGATGTGTAGATCGGAGCCTGCCCAGTGTACACGAAGTAGCCCGTGATGTAGAAGAAGAAGATGGCCGGGAACGAACCGATCGGGTACACCGTCAGGTTCATGAAGAACACCCAGCGCATGAACTTGTTGATCTTGCGCTTCGGCGGCAGCTCCACCTGCGGCGGGGTCCACTCCGGGTCGACCAGACTCTTCTTGTTGCGCAGGAAAATCTGGAAGTTACCCTTGGCCCAACGCTTACGCTGAGCCAGAGCAGCAGCCACGGACTCAGGCACGGCGCCCTCGGCCAGACGAATACGGTCAGCCTCCTCACCTTCCAGGTCCTTACGGAAGTAGTAACCCTTCCATCCCTTGTCCACCATCATCTTGCCTGTGTAGGCATCCTCAGTCAGCGAACCGTACTGAATACCGCACACCGAGTCCAGGGCCTCACGACGGAAGATAGCGTTGGTACCAGCGAACGAAGCACAGTCGTAGCCATCCATACCAGTCTGCGCCGAATCGAAAAACGTCGAGTTACGGTGGCCGCACGGGTCGCCAAGACGCAGCTGCAGGCAATCCTCGAAGTACTGCGGCGTCTGCACGTAGCCGACCTGGTTCACCGACACGTGGTCCGAGTAGTCGTCGGCCGACACGCCTACGAACTGGTTGCTGTCACGCTGGCTCACGGCGCGGTTGCACTTGTTGCACAGTCCCTTCTTCTGATTGATCTTGCTGCCGCAGCTAGCGCACATCATGCGCTCGGACATGGTGTTCTGCGTCTGGCGACGGTGGACGCTCGACTTGACGTGTCCTGATGCGTTGTAGCAGTCCTTCGAGCAGTACATGATCTGAGCCTCCGGCACACCAGCGGCCTGGCACAGCGCACAACAGATTTTGCCGATGTCACCGCAGCCAGGAGCGCAGCAGCGCGTGATCTTGGAGTTCTGCGGGGCGTCGAAGAAGAAGGGCAGGGTGGCCTGGATGAACATCTCGTGCGGCTTCATGTCGTTATCCAGAATGATAGCGTAGCGGCCGCACGCGCCCTCGTTGTACAGCACATTGTTGATGTTGCCGGCCTTCGAGTGGTGCACCGGCGGCTTGATGCGGCCCACGAACGTGAGCTTGGGCAGGCCGTGGTAGTGGTAGTCGTCACGCACCGAGCCGACAGCGCAGTCGACGCGGTTCACGATGCGCGGGTTCGACGAGGTCGGCATCTTGACCGTCGTGTGCTCCTTGCGCCACTCGTCCACCTCGAGCTCGTACGACTCGCACACGCGGTCGTACATGAACTGCGCGACCTCGTGGCGCACGTCACCGGCGTCCTCAATGACGCCGTAGTTGACGCTGACCTTGGGCACGTTGGCGCCCGCCTCCCACTTGGACTTGCAGTAGCCGTCGTCGCAGATCCAGACGTGGAAGAGGTGCGGCGGGTAGTCCAGGTTCATGATCCTCTCGAGCGTGGCGATGGTGTCCTCGGCCGGCTCGGCGTAGTGACACAACAGGATGTCCACCGTCGGCCACTACAACGACAACAGCAGCAGCAGCAACGAAAAGAGATCATGAGTACCGCAATACACGAAACCAAAAACAATAATGCCAACCAGGTAGTGCGGTGCAATTCTACCTTCTCGGGGGGGAAGTGCGGCTCGAAGTCGCGCAGGTAGCGGGCGCCGCGACGCACGGGCTTCCACATGCCGAGGTAGTAGAGGAAGCCGAGCGAGATGCTGATGAACTCGGCCAGGTAGAAGAGGAAGTACGAGACCCAGTCGCCGATGTGGGGCTCCTTGAAGCACTGCACGGTCTCGATGCCGGCCGACCAGTGGTACCATTGCGGCGGGTCCCAGACGCCGTTGAAGGGCTTGTCACCGCACTGCAGCGTGTCGGCGTAGAGCAGCTGGATCTCGGCGCACGTGTCCGTCTTGTACTTGACGTCGCAGGGCTCGATGCCGAGCGGGAACCAGAGCACGATGCCCGCGAGCTCGATGAGCGCCGTGAGCACGAAGATGACGTACCAGAAGCGGTAGCTGAAGCGGCCCTTCATCTCGTACACGCGCACGTTGGGCAGGTCGCGCTTGACGACGTTGCCCGAGCCGGCGGACATGACGGTGAACTCGAGCGCGTCGAACCACATGGTGAAGTCCTGGTCCGTCTCGGGGCACACGAGCCACGCGCGGTGGCGCGTGTGGATGACGATGCCCCTCGCGGGCAGGTCGAGCCGCTCGCTCTGCTCGAGCTTGAAGGCGTCGCGCAGGTCCACGGCGCCCACGACGAGCTCGCCGTTGCGCGAGTTGAAGTACTTGCGGCAGTCCACGTCCGTGTGGAAGTAGTACATCTTGGCGCCCTCGAGCGCGAAGTAGCGCTTGCGCCAGCTCTTGGCCACGGGGCCCTTGAACTTGCGGCTGCCCTGCTTGTGCATCCAGCCGTGCACCGTGATCTTGCCCAGGTCCTCGTGCTCCTTGGCCTTGGTCAGCTCGCTGATGGCGCTCTGCGTGTCCATGGTGGCCTGGCTCAGCAGCTTCTTGCCGGGCGCGGCGGCGGTCGAGACCTGCTCCGAGTACGTGTAGTCGTTGGCCAGCGGCGTCTGCTGCGAGTACGACGCGTCTTCGGGCAGCGCGCCGAGGCCGGGAGGTTGCCGATTGGCCATGGCGGTCGAGGCGAATTGGGCGAACTAGGAGGGGGGCGAGGCTTTCTTTGTGTCTGGCTGACGGCGGCGGGGGAGCGCGCTGCAAATCCAGTCAGCTGCTGCTGGATGCTGTGACGGTCGGAGAGGCGAGCGCGACTGCAGCGGGGTGGGGGGCCCGATGGGATCCAGGAACGCGAGGCGATAGCCCAGGTATTAGACTGCAGCCAGACTGCCGGACGCTCGCAATGACAGGAACTGGCGGCCCCCAGCCAAGCGCTTGGTGCAGGCGCTCTCTTCCTTGCGGCCCCGTTGTATGGAAGACTGTATGGCCCGGCGCGACGCGACGACGCGTACGGTACGCCACCGTGCAGAGCAGGGCGCGATTATTTTGCTCCTCCGACCGCAGCCATATTCGGGTGCGCGGGTGTATATCGTTTTGCAGGGGATTTTGGTGGGGTTGAAGACAAATCAGGGCGGCGAGGTGCGGGGGGTATAAGGTGTTGGCGGGGACGGCGCGTGGGGCTGGAGGAGTAGGGGAACGTGACGTGGCCGCGCAAAGCCGGGCGGGTCGTGGCGAACACACGAAATTCCGCGAGCTGAACGCTCCAGGGCGGTGAAGCCACTTGCTGCATGCTTCCTGTGGGTGGTGCTGCCTGCATGCATTGCTATCTGTAGTCGCCATCTGCGCTCGCTGTCGCAGCGCCTTAGATGTTGGGCGGACGGCGGAGTGCCCTCAGCCGCGGGTGCGGGCTGGGGGGGGGGGGGTACTAATAGCAGCGGGGGAGGCGCCCCACGCGCAGTGGCTGCTGCGTATAGGCTTTCGGCAAAACAGGGGCTCCGAGGGAAGGCCGGCCGCTCCTCGCGACGGTCTGTCGTCGTTGAAGCCGAGACCTCTCTCGCTCAGCGAGACTCGCTGACTGGTTGTGTGGGTGTGTCGGCATCGATTGCCACTCCGTTGTCGCTTTTGGCACCGCGGTGTGCATCGCTGGAGCGCTTTGGTGCCGCCACCTACTTGACGGATCGGCGCCCGTCACGTTCGCCTCCCGCTAGTCGGCAGCGGCGATAACGTTGGCGGCGGTGATGGCTCCGGCGCCACGGGTGACAAGCAGCACCGCGAGCGTCTCCTCTCGCTGTCATCAAACGCTAGCGTGCCGCTCTCGGCGCGATTGGTGAGTTGCGCGTCGTCCAGCTTCAAGTCTTGTGGTACTTGGTGTGCTCCTGCACCACCCGGCTACATGCAATACCCTTGCTGGAGGACTGCCTTCGCAGTCAGGCGGCAGTGTTAGCGGGCGTGGAATATGTAGCGGTCGGGGCGATGGTCGCCTTCACCAACACACGTGTTTTCAGCAGGGTATAACAACACTCGGGCAACAAGTCGTCGCGCCACCAGCGCCAAGCTGCAATGCAGTTCAACGATATACACCGCGCCACGCCGCGAATATTATCTATTGAGCCTCAAGACGACGTCCTCGCCGAAGCACCACCGCCCGATGGGCTGCCTGGCAGCTCGTTTTCCACGCTTGCCTCACCCTGATTTAACCTGCGCACTCCTAATAGCGGGCCCTCGAAAATATAGAAGGCCGCCGCACCGGACCGCCTTCAACATGGCTACATGCGACGAGGAGCTCACTTGCAAAGATACTCGGCTGTGTGTAGCAATGGAGCTGGGGATGCACCTGCGCGGCCTCTCCGCGGACCTCGTGGCGCTCGTGGCCTCGTTCGCCTGGGACCTGGACTCCGCATCCGCCGCCGGCCTGCTGGACGTGGTGCGCGCGCTGCTGCGCCTGCGCCGCTCCAGCCCCGTGCGCTGCAGCTTCCGCGCGCTCAACGCCGCGGCGCAGAGCGGCTTCCTGGACGTGGTGCGCGCGCTGCACGCGAGCGCAGTCGCGCCGTGCTCCACGTTCGCCATGAACATGGCGGCGGCCCACGGCCACCTGGACGTGGTCAAGTTCTTGCACTTCCACCGCTCCGAGGGCTGCACGAGCTACGCCATGGACGCGGCCGCCGCCAAGGGCCACCTGGACGTGGTCAAGTTCCTGCACTTCCACCGCTCGGAGGGCTGCACCACGGCGGCCATGGACCTGGCGGCGGCCCAGGGCCATCTGCAGGTCGTGCAGTTCCTGCACCGCCACCGCTCGGAGGGCGCCACGGTCGCCGCCATCGACAGAGCAGCGCAGAACGGACACCTGAGCGTCGTGCAGTTCTGCAGAGAAGCCAGGCAGGAAGGCTTCACGCAGTTGGCGATACTGTGGGCCACTGCCAACGGACACATGGACGTCGTGCGCTATCTGCAGCCGATGAGGGGCCGGCGCAATGCACTGGGCGCGCTGCTCGGAGACGGACGGCTGCTTGTTTGTTAGGCTGGAGGCATGATGTGACTCACCCACATCAGGCACTCACATGATGTGAGTGGAGTTTTTGGCACTCGAAGTGAAGGTATTGGTGAGAAGTAGGGTTGCATGTTGTATTCGATCTTACGCAATGTGGTTTATGGTGTGTGTCATTGGCCTGTTGTGTCATTCGTTCTCTTGTCAATAAATCGCAGCAACGGCGCTCACAACAGCCAGAGCTGCGGCAACTTGTGCACGGCTGAATTTGGTGGTGTTAGGTTGTGGGAATACCCTAGAGGCTGCAAAAGACGACGACGCAGCCTTACCACCGCCAGTGGAGGTGGTGGGATGGTACTGGAAGCTGAAGACGATACTGCAGCGCTGCTGCTGCTGGTAGCGGCGATGATGGAAATGTTTGCAGTGCTACTCGAGGCAGCCGACGCACCCGACGATACGGCCGCGCCATCGACCAGGTACACCCGGAAAAGTGCTTCGTAGGGAAGGACATTAGCACGAAAATGTACGTGGTTGACGAGGCGGCTGCATCGCCGTCGTCAGCCTCAACTAGCAGTGATAATGTAGCACCTACAACACCAGTACCAACACCTCCATCAACAGCAACACTACTACTACTACTACAACCAACGCAACCACCACTACTAATACCACCTCGTCTTCGACAGCAATTTAGGTCGTGCACTCAACGTCGGTGTTCACCGTCCTGGCTGATGTGAGCGCTTTCGCTGCGATCTACTAGGTATTGACGAGGAGAATGAAGGCCTAGCACAAATAGCTCTACAGCGATGCATACATGAACACCATTGCATGATCGAATACAGCGTACAATTATGATCAGAATGCCCTTGCTTCGAGTGCCATAGTTTGGGCGTCGAGGAAGGCTTCGCTGGTGTCATCTGGCGGCGAGTAGTCACAGCTCTCCTCGTTGTAGTCGCACTCGCGATAATCGACCGTCTCAGGACACCAGTCGTCGCAGTTGTACGGGTCGTCCAAGATCACGCGTGTTCTTGTCTGCAGCCCGAGATCATCGCAACCAGTTGTCCAGTCGGACCATTCCCCCATCGTGCACTCCAGCCCGCGGCACGATCCTTTCTCGATTAGCGCTGGGCAAGCCGTGCCACCGTTGCTCGCTTGCGTCACCACCTTGCGCGTTCGTGATCGTGTACCAGTACGCGTCGTACACTTGGTCCAGGCTGTCCAGTCACCAACAACGCAGTTCACTGGTGTTGCCACCGTGCACGAGGCTGTGTCCGTCAAATTCAGGCACCCTGTTCCGCCGTAGAGAGGCGCTACCGTGATGTTTCGCGTACGAATCCAAGTCGACGTGGAAGCGTCGCACGATGACCATGAGCTCCACGAGCCAACCTCGCAGTTGACGGGGTCACAAGCTGCTGTCTCCGATAAGGGCAAACACGTCACTCCGTCGTAAAGCGGCTGCGTTGTCACTGTACGAGTCCGGGTCTTTAGCCCAGATGTAGCGTCGCAAGCTCCAAAAGCACTCCAGTCACTGACTTTGCAGTCGATGGGCTCGCAGAACCCTTGCTCCGTTGCGTTCGGGCACGCACTTCCTCCATACATTGGTGCGACTTGAATCGTACGTGTCCTCATTTTGCTGCCGGTCACCGGATCACAGGACGTCCACGACCCAAACTCGTTCATGACGCAGTCCACACCATCGCAAGGTGCTGAATCGGTCAGCACTGGACAAGCGGCACCATTGTATTTGGCCTGCTGCAGTATATCGCGGTGGCGTGTCTTGTTCCCTGTGGTCGTATCGCACGCCCCCCAAACACTCCAATCACTAACGACGCAGTTGACAGGATCGCAGGTTGCGTTTTGGGAGAGATCGGGGCACACCAGTCCTCCGTACAATGGAGGGGCATTAATCTGACGAGACCGAGTCTTGACCCCGACGACATCGTTGCACGGTCCATAGTCAGTCCAGTTGCTTACCTGGCAGTCCACTGGTGTTGCAGTCTCGGATTCGTTGGTGGCATCACAAGCCAAACCGCCACGAACCGAATGCTGAAGAATTGCTCGAGTTCGTGTCCGAATTCCCGTGACCGGGTCATACGCGCTCCAAGACCCCCAAGTATCAAGCACGCAATTCACCGGAGGACACGGAATTGTTTCCGTGAGCGGCTCGCAAGCTTTACCGCCGTAGAGGGGATTCTGCGTGATCTGTCGAGTGCGTGACTGGGTGGCATCGGCATCTGTACAGTTGGTCCAGTCGCTAAAGATCCCAACAATGCACGGCACAGGATCGCAAGGTGCATCCTGTGTAAGGTCTGGGCACTTGCATCCACCGTACAAATCGATCTGCTTCACACGCCTAGATCGTGTCTTGTTTCCAGTAGTGGCGTTGCACGAACCCCAATCGTCCCAGTCGTCCACCTGGCAATCCACTGGATCACACGACTTGGTTTGAACAGTTTCGGGGCAGCCGATACCTCCGTAAAGCGGAGCTTGGAGTACAGGACGAGTTAGTGTTCGACGTCCTGAGCTTGAATCGCATGCCGACCACGTAGTGTCCCAGTCGCCCACCACGCAGGGCACCGGATCGCAATTTGCGATCTCTTCCAGTGCCTCGCACGCAGTTCCCCCGTACAACGCGCGTTGCGTAATTTGGCGTGTGCGCGACTTTTTACCACAGCTCGAGTCACAGGAAGTCCAGCTCGTCCAGTCGCCCACAGCGCAGTTCACGGCGCCACACGGAACATCTTCGCGAGTGGCCCCACATACCAAACCTCCATAAAGCCCTGGTTGAATAATCGACCGTGTGTGAACCGAACTTGTGTCGGTGCCATCGCTATTGCAAACGCTCCAGTCGGACCAGGGCCCCATGATGCAGTCAACCGGATCACAGACAGCCGATTCTTCCAGGGCTGGACATTCGTTTCCACCATACATCGGTTGAGTCGTGACTGTGCGCCGATGCGTCTTGGTCTGAGAAGTAGCGTTGCAGCTCTCCCAAGACCCCCAAGGATCCACCACGCAGTGAATCGGGTCACATAGCAAGTCGTTCATCAAATCTGGGCAAGGCGCACCGCCGTAAAGCGGACTTTGGACCACAGTACGATTCTTCGTCTTCTTGAATGTCACGAGGTCACACGCGCCGTAGTCGCCCCAGTCGCTAACCTTGCAGTTCACTGGATCACACGCGATGGTATCATTGAGTGAAGGACAATCGGTGCCTCCATGTCGGGGGACCTGGGTCACTGAGCATGTGCGAGTGTGCAGTCCTGTAGTGGCATTGCAGAGACCGTAGTCACTCCACGGCCCAACTACACAATTGATCGGAGCGCAAGGCACGTCCTGTGTGAGGTCAGGACATGGAGTGCCGCCATAGAGCGGCTGTTGCGTCACATTTCGGTAGCGGTGCTGCTGGGGGTCGTCGGTATCGCACGAAGTCCACTCAGACCACTCACTCATTGCGCAGCACACTGGATCACACGGTTTTTGCTGGACCAAAGGTGGGCACGCTAAGCCACCGTACAGTGGTTGCTGAATAACTGTGCGAGCCTGCGTCCGATTCCCTGTGGTGGCATTGCAGTCGCTCCAGTCACTCCAGGCGGATACCGCGCAGTTTACGGGCTCGCAAGGCCCCTCCGATACCAGCGGGGCGCATACAGCACCTCCATACAGAGGCAGCTGCAGGATTGCCCGATGCTTGAAGCGCTTCCCACAGGTATTATCGCACGCGCTCCAGTCGCCCCAGTCCTGATCGACAACGCAATCCACTGGATCACACGATGCCAAGTCCTCAAGTGCGTCACAGGCCGTACCATTCCGCTGAGGAGGTCGCGTTACGTCACGCGAACGTCTTTTGGTCCCAGTGTTCGAGTCGCAAGCCTGCCACGAGCTCCAAGCACTAAGCTCGCAGTTCACCGGTGGACACGCTCGAGTTTGTTGAAGTACATCGCACTCGGCACCTCCACGAACGGCATTCTGAACAATTGAACGCTCACGGGTTTGAGTCGGCGTGTAGTCTGTACAGATACTCCAGTCACCCCAGTCGCTGAGGATGCAGTCAATTGACGGACAGTCCAACGACTCTGTCAACCACGGGCAGTCGACGCCCCCGTAAGCGGCAGGCACGAGAACAGCGCGTAATCGCGTCGTGGTGGCGTTATCCAGTCTGCACGGACTCCAGTCCGTCCAATTCCCCACAGAGCAGTCCACCGACGGACAAACCGCTGACTCGGTTAGATCGGGGCACTCAGCACCACCACGCACAGCTGGTTGGACGACGGTGCGGTTCCGAGTCTTTGAGTATCCGTTAGTGTCGGCATAGCAGTCACTCCAGTCACCCCAGTCACTCACCGTGCAGTTAATGGCCTCGCATGGCTGCTCGTCTTTCAGTACAGGACACATCAGTTCTGCAGCAATATCGTCCATATCAGAATCGCCACAGGTCGACGGAGGCGGCGGCTGCTGTACAACGGTGCGCGTACGAGATCGAGTCGGGGTGTCTGCTGTGCAAATCGCCCAGTCGCCCCACTCGCTCACGATGCACTTCTGACAGCTTCGCGTCTGTGTGAGTGGCGGGCAAGCTTTGCCACCGTTCGCAGCTTGCACACGAACCGTTCGTGATCGAGTCTGGGTATTGGAAGCAACGTCACAGTCACTCCAAGGACCCCACACGGTCACACCGCAGTTTACCGCCTTGCAATCCGCGACTTCTTCAAGTGGTGGGCACAATGCACCTCCCCCACGAGGTGTTTCTTCACATTGACGAGTACGCTGTCGCTTGCCATTAGAATCACACGCGCCGTACTCAGACCACCCGCTCACTTTACAATCTCTCGGAGCGCACGGGTCCGTCTGAGAAAGCGGTGGACACGCCTTCCCCTCTCCTTTCGGCTGAACCAGGATAGATCGGTGTTTTGTTTGCGTCCATGTGGCTTCATCACAAGCCCCATAGTCACCCCAGCACGAAACCTGGCAATCGACGTTGTCACTGCACGGTTTAGTCTCCGTTAGTGTCGGGCATGATTTTCCGCCGTCGTCCTTTTGGAGCACTCTACGCGACCGCGTCTTGGTGTTTGTGTTAGGATCACATGTACCCCACGCACCCCAGTCGCTCACGGTGCAGTCCACTGGCCTGCAATTCTGCGTGTCTTCAAGTGGAGGGCACTCCGCTCCGTTGCCGGATCGCGGGGTGAGCACCGGACGTGTGCGCGTACGGGTGAATTTGCGACTTGAACAGCAGCCCCAGTCACTCCAGTCACCGACTCGGCAGTCGATATTTGGGCTACAGCTACGAGTTTGCTGGAGATCCGGGCAAGCCTTCCCGCCAGGGCCCGCGGTTTGAGTCACATTGCGAGTACGCGTTTGGGTACGGGAGGCTGGATCACAAGTCGAGTAGTCCGACCAGTCCCCAACTTCACAGTTCACCCGCTTCGGACAACAGGGCTGCGAGTCTTGAAGCGCTGGGCAGCATTTGCCACCGTTTTTCGGCTGTGTGATGACAGACCGGTTGCGCACGCGCACGAGGAGGCTGGAGTCGCAAACACCCCAGTCACTCCAGTCACTCACGACACAGTCCACCTTCGGAGCTGGCCTCTCCTCCATCAATGCCGGACACACAGCGCCACCATCGGGCTGCTGCAACACTGTGCGGAATCGGCGCTCCTTCTGTTCATTGCCGTCGCAGGGCGTGAACGGCGACCAGGAGCTAACGCTGCAGTCGACGGGCACGCATGCTTGCACTTCTTCGAGCTTGGGGCACGCGGCGCCGCCAAAGTTTGGTGATGTGATAACGGAGCAACGCCGTGATCGCGTTTTGGTGGTCGGATTGCATCCGCTCCAGGAAGTCCAGTCGCTCACCTTGCAGTCTACAGGCTGACAGGCTTCTTCTTGAATAAGCATCGGACACTCGAGACCTCCGTAGGCACAAGGTGTCGTCACACTTCGACGGCGCATGCGCGTACCGCTCGTCTTGGAGCAGTCGCTCCAGGTACCCCAGTCGCTGACTTGACAGGACACGGGAGCGCAGGCTACTGCCTCAGTCAACGCTGGGCATGGTGCACCACCGTCCTGAGGAGAAGTCAAGACTACGCGAGAACGGGAACGCTGCTTCGTGACAGGATCACACGACGAATAGGGACCCCAGTCGCCCACTTTGCAGTCCACTTTGCAAGTTGGCACGGTTTCTTCGAGGGCAGGACACGTTTTGCCACCGTCAGCGTCGCGTAAAACTGTTCGTCGGCGGCATTTTGTCGCCCCACGGAGCTCATAGGGCCCCCACGGACTCACTTGACAGTCGGTCGGGTTGCAGTTTTGCTGGTCCACGAGCGGCGGGCACACTGTGCCGCCGTACTTGGCTGGGCTCACGATAGTTCGGGTGCGTTGACGTACACTTGAGGCTGTGCAAGATCCCCAGGCAGCCCAGTCACTCACTTGGCACGATTCAGGTTCGCATGGAGCTCGATCCTCGAGTACAGGGCACGCAGCACCATCGCCCACCGGCTGCAGCGTGATCGTTCGCGTCCGTTTGCGAGTCACAGTGGCAGCATCACATGCCCCGAACGAGCTCCAGGCGCTCACTTGGCAATCACCACAAGCCACCAGCTCCACTAACGCCGGACAAGCCGCACCGCCATCTTGTGGCTGCGTCACAACCGTGCGAGTGCGTCTGCGTTGAGTCCCAGGAGGACACACGCCAGCTCCGTTGGCGTCCCAAACCCATTTGTTCACTTGGCAGTCCACAGGCTGGTACTGCACCTCTTCTTGCAGCGGTGGACACGCTGCGCCTCCATCACAAGCTTGGATCACCGTCCGCGAGCGCCGCTTGTAGCGCAGCCCGTCTGTATTCTTGACGAAGTACTCGTAAGGGCTCCAGTCGCTGACAGTGCAGTCTTGAGGCACACAAGCTTGAGTATCAACGAGCGGTGGGCAGGCTGCTCCTCCGTAGCACGGCGTCGTCACCACAACGCGAGTGCGTTGACGCTGCAACGTCTTCGAGTCGCAGGAACCCCACGACGTCCAATTCCCCACAACACAGGGCACTGGATCACACGGCGTCGTATCCACGAGCGTTGGGCAGTCTGCTCCACCGTTGACCGTTGCCGTGACCACCGTCCTCGACCGCGTCTTGGTGCCCGTGAGCGGATTGCACACGGAGAAGTTGCTCCAGGCGCTCACCACACAGTCGACACACGTCACCGTCTCCTGCAGAGCAGGGCAGTCTTTGCCTCCGTCTTGTGGCTGCGTCGTGACAGTTCTCGTGTGTCCTCGGAGCTTCGTCGTGGGGTCACACACCCCACTCCAGGCCCACGCGCTCACGACGCAGTCCACAGGGTTGCACGGCACCTGCTCGACGAGCGGGGGACAGGGCAACCCGCCGTCAGGTTGGCACGTCACCACGCGCGAGCGAGTCTTGATCGCCCCCGAGATCTTGAACGCGCTCCAGGGCCCCACCGCGCAGTCCACGGGCACACAAGCTTGAGCATCCACGAGCGCTGGACACACCGCGCCTCCGTAGAGCGGGAACGTCTGCACGGTTCTCGTGCGGGACTTGGCCTTGAGCAGGCAGGTGCTCCACGGCGTCCAGTCGGTGACGGTGCAGTTGACGGGGTCGCACGGCACGCTGTCGGAGAGCGCGGGGCAGGCGCCGCCGCCGTCCTGCGGCTGCACCGTGACGGTCCGCGTGCGCGTCTTCCAGCCCGTGAGCGGGTTGCACGAATAGTTGCTCCAGGGCCCGACCTGGCAGTCCACGCGCACGCAGGGCTGCGAGTCCTCCAGCGGCGGGCACGGCGCCCCGCCGAACAGCGGCCACACGAGGACGTTGCGGCGCCGGGTCTTGACCGTGGAGTAGGCGATGGAGCAGCCGCTGAAGTCGCCCCAGGGCCCCACCTGGCAGTCGACGGGCGACAACGGCCACGACTCGGGCTCGGCCAACGCCCCGGGCAATGTCGTTGCGGCTGCTAGCGCCAACCAGGCGAGCCGGAAGGAGCTCGGCGGCATGGAGACGGAAGCTTCTGGTGCAGGCGGCGGATGGGATCGCTACGCGGGACTTGATGGGTCACCGATCGGCCGACTCGGCTCTCAAGTAGCGGGACGTGTTTTCACGAATGCAGGCAGGCAGGAGAGAGGAATCTTGGCGCCCGGATGCGTGTCAGCCGTCCGTCGGGGACTTTGACGGCCATGGGGCGAGATATCCCGCCGTTTCTCGCCCTTGACACGCATGAACAGTCGCTGGATCGGTGACGGCCACAGGCCGCGATCTTGTCGTGGTCACCGCAAGTGGCGAGGGCCAAAGGCGCGCATGGCACTTGAGTGAGCGATGCCACCAACTCCTTCGCTGGAGTGCGGGCGACTGGTGTCTGCCATCAAATCGCCGATGGCCATGCGCAACCCGAAAATAGGGCAGATTTGATACTCGATACAGCAGGCCATGCGACCGCAGGAAAGCGCAGCGAGCACGAAGTACAGGTATTATTACATACTTGCTCGTTCGGCGACGGAGGCACCGATCCGGCGCTTGCTCGGCGTTCGCCCCAGCTATCGCCCCGGCAGAAAAAATGCTCTTGGACAAAAGTGTACGCGACGCGGGACTCGAACCCGCAACCCCCAGATTCGAAGTCTGATACGCTATCCATTGCGCCAGCCGCGCTTGCTGGTCACCACCGATGCAAAAAAAGGAAGGAAAAAAAAACAAGTTATGCATGCCGTAAAAATATAAACCGGAAATCAAAGTAATTTGGTTTGATTCAAAGCCGAGAGTGCCGCTGGAAACGGTCGAGACTACAAGTCACTGGGTGGTTTAAACCAGCCGTACTCGAGGTCCGTCTCGAAGTTGGCATCGTTGAACGGGACTTGAATGTCCTGCCCGAAGTTCGCCGTCTCCAGGCCCTTGCGCGCCTCGTCCGTCAGCTGCGACCAATGGATGAGGTCTTGGAAGTCGCCCACGTTAAAAGCGACATCGATCGTGTGGTACCTGTCGAATGTGACGTTCCCAGAGTACTCCATCTGAGGGTGCGTGCCGGTCATGGAGTCCTCTGCCATGTCGGCAGGATGATACCCCACGTTAATTCATTCCACCCCGAGCTACTGCGACACCGAGCAGCGTTTGATTCGCCACTGCCGGGTTGTTGAGCCAGACGATGACGTTGATCTAGTCGTGGCGTACGGTGGGATTGGGGTTTCGGTCACTTGAGTTCTTAGGAAAGTACCAAGCGTATATGATGACCCAAATGTCGCGGTACCACGCAGACCGGCTGTAGACTTGCGAGCCCAAGGTCGGCCCCTTGCACTCAGCGTCGGACGCCTTGGGGTCCAACCCTCCGCTCGTGTCGCCGGCAGCATTCACAGCAGCGTACGAGTGGTAGCCGCTCGTGATCAATAGACTTGGTTTGTACTTGATAGCAGCCTTTTCGGAGATCGTTTTGGGCTCAGGTTCGGGAAATGGTTGCACGTTGTCGTAGTCGATGACACCAGCGCTCACTGCACCAAGTGCTGAGAGATTTAAGCCACCAGAACCCACACACCAGGCTTGAGGCTTGCTCTGGTGGGGATGCATGTGGCTATCCGACCCATTTCGGGACCGGGTTCTGATACCCCTCATTACACTATGGGGCATTTTTCGGCACTCGGGGCCTCCAGCCCACCCAACTATCCTACACCGGGGTGCGGGTTGGCAGGGCGGACCACTCCACGGAGTGGCTGCTCGTCCAAGATATTGCCTATCTCCGGCCTCCGTGGAAAGTCCCGCACTCGGCGGGGATCGATCCCGGTACCTCCCGGTCTCCGCGTCAGGGTTTGACCACTGGCCCACGGGGATCGGTTGCACCAAGTGCTGATAGCGCCATGGCTAAACGCAGACCATGTTTCATCGCGACGACCGGAAGATTGGTGACTGGTACTGGTGGTCGTGTGCTCTTTGCGGAGAATTGGAAAGTGATTGAATATGCCTTGCGCCCGTACCAGCTCTATCAGGTCTTGGAGTCCAAATATTGGACAGACTGCCAATCGATACGGTACATTCACTACCGTTCTTCACATTATGCGTTTCGACGACAGGGCAATATTGTACACATGCGTATCAGTTTTTAAACTACAGGTACTGAGTAGTATTCATGCAATGAGTAACTTTTAGGCATCACTCAATGGAAAACACCTTTTATACTATTTACTGAATGATTATTGTTAGTTTGATTTCTGGTTAGGTACATTACAGTCGTCCACTCTAGCTAACGACTCGTCCAGCAGTAGCCTACACAGCTTCTGTTGGCGTTGTTGGATCCAGATAATTGATTTCGGTCTTGTATATGTTAGACGTATTTATTTACAGTAGACTTGTGCAGATGTAACTTAGATAAATACGTACGGGGCTTCCTGCACAATTGATGCACAGCGGCAACCTGTTGTACAACGTGATCGCTTGGCTCACTCTGGCTTCATCTATCCGGAGCAAACAAGACGATCCCATCTCAAAGTAGTTCATTAGATAACGGTATCGTAGATTATGGAGCAAGGAATCGTATCCCTTGAGCCTCAAGGGCCTCAACTGTTACTTCAGGTTAATTAATTGTTGCGTACTATTACGCAACGCCATGTGCTGGATGTATCTATGAAAACAAATAGTAATACATGTAATCCATACCACGAATCCGTCGACCTTACCGTCAACACCGGCACCGCCGACTAAGACAAAACTTCTTCTCTGCTTTCATTTCGTCCACCACCTCTTTGTTGACGCCGGCTGTGCTTCATCTGCCAGCGTGGAGATAAGTGTTTGTGTTGATTCGAAAGAGTTGTTTGTTCGTATTTGAAAGTGCTTGGATGAGGAAATAAGAACGAGGTAGCTAGGTAATATTGATAATGCAATAAGCAATTTGCAACAGCATCGTTTCCAATTCGCGAGATATTATGCGTTCGTTCTGCTAGCATTTCTACCAAGCGACTGCCCCCAGTGGAGCCACTTTGTGGTAAGGCAGCACAAAAACTGTCCGATCCAGCCCCGCTCGAGATTCTTTTCGAAGTTGGGGTTATTATATGGGAGAGGAATGTCCGAGTCGAAGTCCGCTGTCTCCAGGGCATTGCGAGCAATGGATGAGCGCACCGGATAATCCCCACCGTTCACGGTACCGTACACTGTACTGTAGTGCAGCTGAGTCCCCCCCCCCGCCAATGAAATAATATTGGTTAGGCTGTTCAGCCAGCTAAAGCTGTCCTCCCAGTAAAATAATATAAATACAGAAATTATTGTATTTCTCAACTGTAATTATTTACTATTTGCCTGCAAAATATTTAAATCAATATTATTGCAACTCAATATCATACCTGTTGGACGTGTATACAAAAACACACACTAAAATTCAACTAATATTTGTATTATTGCTGTTTTCATTATAATTATATATTACTGGCCCCTTGAATATTGCAATGATTATTAAAGGAGATTTTCGCGTGCAATGCAAATTTTTATTTTATTTTCCGACCCCTGCACTCTCTACTATCCTACCCTAGTTGAGCAAGAGTAGAGCTGGAAGTAGCGACGTCCGGTTGCAGCGCTGTCCGTCTCGACTTACAGCACGGTTGCGCCAACTACTGCCGCTGATGTGCAGAGCAGCGCCAACGAGCCGAATAACAGGTTCGACGCTCCTGAGGTCACAGATGACCCCGTCGTTGCGTTTGTAGTCGCCGGAGTTGTCGTTGCTGAGGTCGTACTAGCCGTATCATTGGTCGAGGAGCCTAGCGAATCTGAACCCGACGTCGTCGTATCCAGCGGTGCTGTTGTTGATGATGAATTAACCAAGTAGAACTTTGCGCTGTATGATGAACTGCTATCGCCACTGCCGAGCATCACCACGCACTCACCAGTATTGAGGTCGGACTTGGGCACTGGCTCAAGATGATAAAACGCGTTTGGCCCTCCACACTCGTCGTCGGTACCCAGAACCTCCACTGTGCCGTTGCTATTCACCACTGTTGTCATGGACCACGTCCTGCCGTCGTCTTCGTGAGCGACATGGCAACTACCATCGGCTAGGAACGCACGGGTCAACATCGGCTGAGCGCAGTTGATGTCGTTGAATTCTTCTGTCACGACGTACGGGGAGCCATCGAATGCCGTGTTCAGGTACTCGGTTGCATTGGGAACGCAAAACATTGAAATGCCCGAGCCCTGGTAAACCTTGCAGCCGCTTTGGTCCTCGCACTGCCCGCTGATGACGTTCGCGAGCAACATCTTAGAACACCCCGAGTCCTCGTAGTAGGCGCCCACACTGTCGGTGCCAGCTGCAGTGTTGATCATCATGATAGCCAAGCCAGCAGCGGCAGGTCGCAGGATCTTCATGTTGAGCTTGGCAGGGCTGATGGGCGAAGAACGGGCTTGTGTGGCTGCGGTTTGGATACTGAGCCTTGGACCGGAGTGGGAAGACGGCAAGGACGAAGGACGAGGTGACTTTGTCGACGTTACGCCTCCCCTCCGAGTCTTGTTTGCCGAGCCGTTGAGGGCCTGAACTGGAGGCGCATGGGGGTGCGTGGCGCTATTCCTGTGCATTAGCGTCAACGTCATTTACAGGCAACAATCACTCCGACCTACTTCAACTTGACAATCACTCATGCCTGTCAAAAATGCGCTGAAGATCGCACCCTTTCGTGGGCGACTGCTCAGGGGCAAAATCTTTGCGAACGACCGTTCATGCTTGTCATCGGTGGCTTTGACCAGCAAGACAAACACTCATGCCTATCATCGGACGGTTGGCACGCAGCGGAGGAAAAGATCGCGCTTTGACAAGCATCAAGGACCCGAGGTGCAAGGCTCCGTCGCCAGTGGCCTCATTCCCGAAAACGCCGAGTTCGAGTCACGTCCAAGGCTCTCAGCGGTCAACAACAAGTCCCCCGCAGTGTCCCCAACGTCAATTCAAGTCGAGTCGAGCCAACTGTCAACCTGACACCCGCAGCGTGAGGCATGCACCTGGACCCCTTCCGCCTCGCCGCCTTGGCGCTGGCGCTGATGACCTCGTCGCGCGGTGCTTCAGCTGAAGGGGACACCTTCTGGGGGCCCCTTGGAGGGACCTCCGCCTATGGCACCTCCGCCTATGGCACCTCAGCATATGGCACCTCAGCCTATGGCACCTCTGCTTATGGCACCTCCGGCACCTCTGCCTACGGCACTTCTGGTACCTCTGCCTATGGAGCCTACGGGGGGTTTAACGTCGGCGGCACTGTGTCCAGCATCATCCAGAATGTCCTTCCTCCAGTCGACTGCCAAGTGGGGCCCTGGAATGACTACGTCGGCTGCTATTCCGCCTACTCCTCCACCAAGACTCGCCGTCGGTCTGTGATTGTCTGGCCCCTCAACAACGGAGCGGCCTGCCCTGCCCTCGAAGACACTCAGCCGTGCATGCCCCAAGACTGCCAAGTCGGCCCTTGGTCCGCCTACACCCAGTGCGATGCGTTGTGCGGCAAGAAGACCCGCACACGCGCCGTGATTCTGCCGGCCCAAGACGGAGGCGCGGCCTGTCCGTCACTAGTCGACACGGCTCCCTGCGACCCCATCAACTGCGTTGTGAGTGACTGGTCTCCGTGGAGCACCTGCCTGCTGGCCAAGAAGACTCGCTCGAGATACGTGCAGGTCTGGTCCCAGTACGGCGGCACGCCCTGTCCGGCGAACCTGCTCGACGTGCAGCCTTGCACCCCGGTGGACTGCGCTGTGACTGATTGGAGCCCGTGGAAGATCATCGGTCTCAAGAAGACGCGATCCCGGGACATCACCTGTCCGGCTGATGGGGGCAAACCCTGTCCAGCGTTGGTCGAGGAGGCGGTGTGCAACCCCGTCGATTGCGTGGTGAGCGCGTGGTCCTGGAGCGGATCGTGTGACCCCACTACGAAGCTCCGAACACGAACCCGAGGCATCGTCACCGCCGCTCAAGACGGCGGCAAGGACTGCCCTGCTCTGCAGGAGACCGTGACGTGCATCGACTGGGTGGTGAGTGCCTGGAGCGGCTTCTCCGTCTGCAACCCGCTCACGGGCACCAAGACGCGAACGCGGACGGTGGTCACGGCAGCGGTCAACAATGGAGCTGACTGCCCGACGCTCGTGGACACCGTCCCGTGTGACCCTGTTCCCTGTGTGGTTGGCAACTGGACGTCGTGGGGTTCCTGCGACTCGAAGACGTTGCAGCGCCAACGCACTCGCGTTGTGGTGACGACGCCGTGCTACGGAGGAGCAGCCTGCCCCCCGCTCGTTGACACTCAAGCTTGTGTGCCTCAAGACTGCACTGTCAGCGACTGGAGCCCTTACGAATACTACGTCAAGAATACGGACGGGCTGCGCTACAAGCGGCGCTCGCGGACGGTGATCCAAGCTTGCGACGGCGGTGCAGCGTGTCCACCGCTGCAGGAAGAGGTGCAATACCAGCCAGTGGACTGCAAAGTGAGCAAATGGGTTTGGGACGCCAACGGAGCTGGAGCGTGCCCTCCCGGAACCCAGCGCACACGCACTCGCACGGTTGTAACCCAACCACAGGATGGCGGTGCGGCTTGTCCGGCGTTAGTGGAGCTGGTGGCTTGTGGTGATTGCCAAGTGAGTGCCTGGAGCGCGTTCGGAGCCTGCGACGCCGGAACCGTGACCCGAAGACGAACTCGAACTATCACGCTGCAGCCTATTGGCGACGGAGCTGCCTGCCCAGTACTTGAGGATATCGCTGCGTGCGAGCCTATTCCCTGCCAAGTGAGCGATTGGACTGTCTGGGGCCCCTGCACAGCCTCCAGTATTCGCCAACGCACCCGAACTATCGTCACCCCTGCCAAGTACGGCGGCACCGACTGTCCGCCGCTCGTGGACCAGCAGAATTGCAACCCAGTTGACTGCCAGGTGAGTCCTTGGGGTCCCTACGAGCTCCTTGGCGCGACAAAATGCCGCCGACGAACGGTTCTACGCGATGCCGACGGTGGCAAAGCATGTCCTGCTCTTGTGGAAACGACGACGTGTAAAAAGGTGGACTGCGTGGTGGGCGACTGGGGGTCTTACTCGGCTTGCAACCCCATCACCAAGCAACGCTCTCGCTCCCGTGTGGTCGTCACTTCCCCTCAAGACGGGGGTGCAGCATGTCCAGCTTTGATCGAGTCGGTAGCCTGCGCTCCTGTCAATTGCCAGGTCAGTAGCTGGGGCACTTGGAGCGACTGCTCTCCGATCACCGGCAAACGCACGCGTCGCCGCACTGTGACGACGCCCTGTGCCTACGGAGGCACCGACTGCCCGCCGCTTATCGACGAGGACAAGTGCCAACCTGTGGACTGCAAGGTCAGCGACTGGACGCTGTGGAGCGGATGCAACCCGCTCACCAGGACCCGCTCGCGCATTCGCTCGCTGATCACCCCAGCCAGCTACGGCGGAGCGGCGTGTCCAAACCTTCTGGAGACTCAGGTTTGCGTGCCGACGGACTGCATCGTGAGCTCCTGGTCGCCCTTCACGTCCTGTGACAACAGTAACAACGGCAGCGGCAAAGAGCGTCGATTCCGAACGGTGCTGCAGCAGCCCGACGGTGGAGCTGCGTGCCCGCCACTGATGGAGGAGCGGCCAGCGCCCAAGGTGAACTGTGTTGTGAGTGACTGGAGTGACTGGGGAGTGTGCGACCCCGTCCTGTTCGTCCGCGTGCACAACCGATCGGTGATCACCGAAGCGAAGAACGGCGGCAGGTGCTGCCCAGCGTTGCAGGGAACGCAGCCCTGCTGTCCCAAGCGCGTAGACTGCAAGGTTGGGGCCTGGTCGGACTACCCGACTTGTGACCCAGCTTCCAACACTCAAACACGCACTCGCAATGTGACTCAAGCCGCTGGTCCTGGTGGTAGAGCTTGTCCCGATCTCCAGCAAACTCGCAGCTGTACTCCGAGCGTGGACTGCCAGGTCGGAGACTGGAGCGATTGGGGAGGCTGCTCCAAGAGCAAATTGGTGCGCACTCGAACACGTCAGGTCACCGTCCCGCGAACGGGCAAGGGGGCCAAGTGTCCAGCACTGAAGGACACGCAGAGCTGCATCCCTGTGGACTGCACCGTGAGCGACTGGGGAGACTGGAGCGCCTGCGACTCGGTCGCCGGCCTCAAGACACGGACCCGAACTGTTTTGCAAGATGCCGACGGCGGCAAGAAGTGTCCGAGCCTCACGCAAACGAAGACGTGCACCACCAACGTGGACTGTCAGGTCTCGTGCTGGGGCGACTACGGAGTTTGCGATGAGTCGGTCTGGAAGCGCACCAAGACTCGGTCGATCCTCGTGCAGCCGAAAGGCAAGGGCAAAGCGTGTCCCTCGCTCACACAGACGGATGCGTGCCCACCACGAGACTGCAAGGTGAGCGGGTGGTCTCAGTACGGAGCCTGCGACGCCAACGGGAACCGCAATCGCACTCGACAAATCGTGACTGACGTCCGCGGCGGAGGCAAAGCGTGTCCGCCACTCCAGGAGACCGGTGTTTGCAGCGCCGTCAACTGTGGCGTGACAGCTTGGGGCACTTGGAGCGACTGTGACGCCACTTCCAACATGCAAACGAGATCTCGATCGATCCAAGTGCAGCCTGCGTACGGCGGTACAGCTTGTCCACCGCTCACGCAGACCCGAAGCTGCCAGAAGTGCATCGTGAGCGACTGGAGCGACTGGTCCATCTGCACGGCGGACACGCCCACGCGATTCCGAACGCGGGTGGTTGTTCAGCAGCCCCCGCCTCCGTCGACTTGCGGCAATTCTGACACTGACGACGTTGCGGTGAGTTTGCAGTGCCCTGTGCTGAGGGACGTGCAGCCGTGTGATGCCATCAACTGCACCGTGACTGATTGGGGTGACTGGGGCGACTGCAATCCCGATACCTACGTGAAGACTCGCAACCGCACCATCGTGCAGCCCGCAGTGCGTGGCGGCACCGATTGCCCCGACCTCACGGACACTGCTGTCTGCCCCTCTGTGGATTGTGTCATGGGGGACTGGACGGACTGGAGCCCGTGCGGACTGAACGACCTCATGTCGTCGCGTTCACGTCAAGTGCTGGTGCCTGCTGCATTTGGAGGCGCCGAGTGCCCGTGGCAAATGGAGGGCGTCGACTGCCCGTCCATTGACTGCGTTCTCAGTGACTGGACGGACTGGAGCATCTGCACGGACGACACACCGACACAGACTCGCGAGCGCTCAATTGTCCAGGATGCTGTTCGAGGAGGAGCTGCGTGTGACGTTTTGGCGCAGTCTCGCACGTGTCCTCCCGTGAACTGTGAACTGAGCGACTGGAAGGCGTGGCAGGTGTGTGATGCCAAGACGGGAACGAAAACGCGCACGCGGGACATCACACGATCTCCTCAGCGCAACGGAACGGCCTGCGACGCGCTTCAAGACATCCAGCCTTGTGACGCTGTGGATTGCATCGTCGACCCGAACTGGGGCGACTGGAGCGCGTGCGATAACACCTGCGGCAAGCGCTACAAGAACCGACAGATCCTGCAGAACCCGCTGTATGGCGGCGTTGCTTGTGCTGCTCTGGTGATGGAGGGCCCCTGCGAGCCTGTGAATTGCGCCGTGTCCGCGTGGAGTGACTGGAGCGACTGTGATGCATCTACTGGCATGCGCACGCAGACTCGCAACGTCACGCAGCAGGCTTTGTATGGCGGTTTGCCGTGTCCTGCGCTGGTCCAGCAGAAGCCCTGTGATCCAGTGTGCTGCACTGTGAGTGAGTGGTCTCCGTGGACATCCTGCGATACCGACGACCCACAGCAGCACCGCTACCGAAATGTGACGCAACAGCCGCTCTATGGCGGCACTCCGTGTCCTGACCTCACGCAGGACGTAACTTGTCCTCCGATCAACTGCGCTGTCGGACTGTGGAGCGACTACGGGCTCTGCGACGCTAGTTCAGGTCTGCGTACTCGCACACGCTCGGCTACACAGGTACCTCGACATGGAGGCGCTGACTGCCCAGCTCTCAACAGCACCATCGCCTGTGATCCAGTGGACTGCAAGGTCAGTGACTGGAGCGACTATGGCGCGTGCGACGCCGTGACGTTCAAGAAGACGAAGACTCGCACGGTGGTGCAGCAGCCGCTTTACAACGGTGCGCCTTGCCCCGATCTGACCAACGACTTGCTGTGTGATCCGATTCACTGCGCCGTGGGCCCGTGGGGGGCTTGGGAGAGCTGCGACGCTACATCGCAAACCAAAACGCGTCGGCGAACCATCACTACGCAGCCGAAGTATGGCGGGTGTGCGTGTCCAGCATTGACCGATTCGGCGGCTTGCGATCCGGTGAACTGCGTCATGGGACCCTGGTCTGACTGGAGCATTTGCAATGCTGACGGCACCGACACCAGCTCATTCCGAACGCGGTCGGTGGTGCAGCCTGCGCTTTATGGCGGCTCTGCATGTGGAGCCACTCGCGAAGAAGTGCCATGTGGAGCTGTGAACTGCGTCGTGGGCAACTGGACGGGCTGGTCGAGCTGCGACGCAAGCTGCGGCAAGAAGTCTCGCACTCGTCAAGTCACGCAGCGCGCGTTGTACGGAGGAGCGGCATGTCCTGCTCTAGAGGACCTCGCGAATTGCGATGCAGTGGACTGCGTGGTGGGCGACTGGGATGCGACGTGGTCGGCTTGTGACTCGAACTCGGGGCTCCGTACGCTGACTCGTCCAGTGCTACAGGCAGCGCTCTACGGCGGCAAGGCTTGCCCCGTGACCATCAAGACCAAGTCGTGTGACCCGGTTGACTGTACTGTGAACGACTGGCAGAGTTGGGGTGTCTGCAACGCTGATACTGGGAAAAAGACACGCGTGCGCACTGTCAAGCAGGGCGACCTGTATGGAGGATGCAAGTGCCCCGACCTCACTCAGGACGCACCCTGCGACCCTGTTCCGTGTACCGTTGGGCCTTTCAGTGACTGGACAAACTGCACAGACGCCGATGCAACCACGTCGCGCACTCGGCCGATCACGCAGATTGCTCTCTACGGCGGTGATGCTTGCCCCTCGCTCACGGAGACTGCCGCCTGTCCTCCTGTGGACTGCGTGCTGGATTCGTGGGGACCTTGGAGTGACTACGACGCTGTCACTGGAGTCCGTACGAGAACTCGAACTGTCCTCCAGCCGTCGGTGCGTGGTGGATCGCCGTGCGACGTCACCTTGGACTCGCAGACTGCGCCGCCTGTGAACTGCCAAATGGGCAACTGGACCGAGTTCGGCCCGTGCAACGACGTCGCCGGGGTCAAGACTCGGTCTCGCCCGATAATCGTTGCTCCGAAGTACGGCGGACTCGCATGTCCTGATCAGTTCCAGAACACGACCTGCGACGCGGTGAATTGCGTGGTGAGTGAGTGGAGTAGCTGGGGAGCGTGCGATTCAAACACCGGCAACAAGACTCGCCGTCGCGATATCCTGCAGAAGGACAAGTACGGTGGCGCCTGCTGCCCGACACTCACAGACTCGGCTCCTTGCGATCGCGTGGACTGCGTCATGAACGACTTCGGCCCGTGGACGTCCTGTGACGCTACAACTGGGGCCAAGACGAGAACGCGCACGGTTCAAGTCGCGCCGTTGTACGGAGGAAGTGCGTGTCCGAGCACTACGGAGCAGGGATTCTGCAACCCCATCGACTGCAAAGTCAGTGACTGGAGCGCTTTCGGAGCTTGCAACACTACATCGGGACTGAAGACTCGCACGCGCACGGTGACCACGCAACCGCTTTACGGTGGAGCAGCGTGTTTGCCTCTCACAGATTCGGCGGCCTGCGATCCTGTCAACTGCCAGGTTGGCGCGTATGGCTCGTGGTCGGCATGCAGCGCAGCGACACTGACCTCGACGCGTACGCGAAAGATCATCGTCAGTCCGGCGTACGGCGGCATCGATTGTCCGTGCTTGACTGAGACGTCCCCGTGCAAGATGCCAACGCCGACGAACTGCACAGTTACTGCGTGGTCGGACTGGACCAAGTGCTCTAGCCGGAGCGGCACGAGGACGCATACTCGCAAAGTGGTGACGGCAGCGACCAACGGAGGCACGGCATGTCCTGCATTGAGTGAGACCGGTTCGTGTGCTGGGCTGACGTGCACGATGGGCGCTTGGTCGAGCTGGACGACTGGCTGCGATAGTTACGGCATGCAGACCCGAACGCGCGTGATTCTGGATGACCCATACACGTGCAGCGACTTCTGCGAAGCTACTATGGACTGGCGCGCGTGCACCTACAGCAACTCGACCAACGACTACTCCCCTCCTGCGGCGAGCCTCCTCCTCGCTAGTGGTGAGATGGCTCTGGAAGCTCAGGCGTTTGATGAAGATGGAGACCCAAGCCACGTACAGGCATTGTATGTTTAGTTTGCATGTTTGCTTCGACCAAAGTGTAGCGTGCCGATCGCTTTACCATTTCTTTTCTCTCTCGCTACCTACTTACCCGTTCAATATATTTTTGTGAAATGTGATCCGACAAGAGGAAGGTCATGATAGTAGAATACTCCGTTTTACTACGTAGTAGGGCTTTCGTCGCATGCGACTACAAAGTCGACGTCGCTAAAACTGCAAGGCCCAGCGTTAGTGACACGGTGGGCAGAGCTGAAGTTGAAGACGATAATGCGGTGGTTATTGTGTCGCTTGCGCTGCCAGAGCCACTCGAGGAAGCAGAGGAGGTGGCATTCGTACCATAGACCAAGTAGAGTTTCGCCGAGTGAATTTCCATGGGGAAGCAGAGGCCCGTGTTGACGTTCGCTTTTGGCACAGGATCGAATACGTCCCCCCAGTCGCCAAGCTCGCACATCTTGGTCCTGCTCTTGACGGTCACAGTGCCATTTGCGCTGACGAAAACCTGCAGTGCGTAGTTGAGGCTGTTGTGGCACTTGCCGTCGGCACGGTAAACATCGGTCGACGTTAGTTGCTCGCAGTTGGTGTCGTCGTAGTGTTTCAGAAGCACGTACGGAGTGTCTCCATACGCGTCCTTGAGATATTCGTCCTGCGTATAATGGCAGAAGTCATAACGAGTGCTGTTGCCTTGCACGCCCATTTCTTCGACGCATGGTGTCGTCACGGTGCAAGGAATCGGATTGATCGTCGAGTACATGGCAGTGGATCTCTCGTCGCAGGTGGGGCTTTCGTTGACCTCATGAATGCTTGAAGTGCCTCCAGCAGCGCCAGGTCGGATCACACGGAAGAGAAGCACCAGAATCGTGGCCAAGCTGCACGGTCGGAGAAGCTTCATTGTCGAACGGCGACGGACTGCTTGAAATGGCAGTTGCCTGCCTAGTTGAACACATTGCGTCTCATGCAATGACATCATAGCGCTTCTTTTTACGTTATTTTTGCATTTCAGTACCTAGAAATAGTCGTTTTAATCCCTGTACGCTGAGCTACAGTTTTACTCCCTTAGCAGCAAAGTGCCTTTACGATGAATCCTGCCATGACTGTCACAAGTTGAACTACCAGTCTTGACTCTGCGGAACTGACGACGATAGTCGACGGAGTTGCTGCAGATGTAGTTGTAGCCGAACTGCTCGTATCTGTTGTGACCATTCCCGCTATGACCGTCGTAGTCGCTGGGATGCTTGAAGATATGTTGGCTTTGAACGAGCTCCCAGTGCCGTAGGGAACGCTGTCCCCGTTATTCAGCTGCGACGATACACCGAGTACGACGTGAACAAGTTGGCGTCGCAGCCGACATGTACCCACATCTTGCCATCCATCCATCACTTAAACAACTCGCATGTAGCCTGTTTGAAATCGGTGGCACTTGCCATCCGCCAAGAACGCCGAGTAGATCGCAGTATTCGGAGTCCCGCAGTCGTTGCCGAAGTAGTTGTCGGTGCGTACTACAAGAAGGATATTCTACGTCTGACAACTGTAGATGGGGGGGGGGGGGTCAGAGAACCTCTGTTTTGTTAAGAATTAACTACAGAGTCCAGGATTTTCTGTAGGCTTTGCCTAATTGATACGTTGTCCGGTGGCCAGCTGGGGCTAGACTCTCGAATACAACACCGACTTAATGTTTCCTTAAGTCTTGGAGGTAAGCTGTTGAACTCATACATCCCCGGGGTAATTGTACCTCGTCGCGACAGTTTGATTAAGTTCGCCGGGCCTGACACCTCGTGAATTCTGGTTGTTTCCCACATATACGAATTGAACTTGTTGAAGATGCCTGGATCATCTGGGCGTTGGGTCGCCGGCGCAGCACCTTGAATCATGACATGTACTGTGCTGGAGAGTGAGATTTGACGGAGCTGCTGCAGGGCTACTTGAAGGATTTCTCCTATCCACTCCCGTGACAACTGTAGATGAAGATGGGGGTCTAATACAACGTAGTATTTTACGAAGCTGGTGGACAAATCGGGTTTCTTTTTTTTTTTATTAAAAAAGCAGGCGTCAGTGACTTGCCGGAGGTCCCTGTTTAAATGCTCCGATCACATGCTGGTCGTAACAATCGTGAACTGGCACGACACATCAATTGATGGTTTGCTGGACACCGACACCTGCAGATCTTTGGATCCACAAAATCCCGCATCAACATCAAGATGTTCGAGACTGTGCTCGCCCCTGCCGATTTCTTTGGCCTTCCTGCAACTGGGCCATTTCAAAGTTCGCATGTTAGTTTTTCGTTCACTTCATCAATACGTAAGATACGTACCTAAACCATCGCCGACGTCGCTTTATAGTAATCTTCAAAGTGCACTCGCGAAACATCTTAACCGAGTCCACGTTCTCCAACGGAATTGACGGCGACATCCACACCGGGCCTTCAACAGTATTGAGTTGTATCGTGCTCTGTCCCTTTTTAATGGGCTCGGTTCTTGTGCGATGAACGAGCTCCCAGTCGCAGATAATGTTCTTCTTGCGCCCATATCTGCCATCGGACTTCCACAATCCGGGCGTATCCATAACGCGCAGCGAGATGCACGCACATGGAGTAAGTTCTCCTTTGAGCTTCGTCAGCTCGTCTGGATACATCCAGACATAAGCGCCATTTCTGGCAGCGCAACGCAGGTTGGATCTAAGACCAACTGTGAATTCATCGAGAGGTGGGCTGTGAAGCTTCAACAAGTCTCTAAGAAAGCCCAGGCGCGCCAACCAAGGCATTTCAGTACCATCCGCAGACTGCACTTCGCCAGGAATTAAGTTGGCCCTCTCGAGAATTGGTTTGATCGTGCAGGCTTCTCCAATTAGGCTTGATGAACCTGCAATAACAGCGGTGGTGTGGATCAGCAAGAGATACGAAGAGACACCAACTTCACCATGCCTTACCCGATAGAGCCACTCCGACGGCTGTACTGGCAACAGCAACAGGGATTGCTGAGGCCGCGATAGAGAGTATTGATATGCCGACCTACGTAATAAAAATCTTAGTATCATTGCAGTGTGCCACCCTAGGGATGAGAGGGTGTGTGCATTTCTTTACAAGGTGGAATCACCTTAATGATGCTGGCGTGCTCAGCGACAAACGTTTCAAACTCGCTAGGAACCGTAATTTGAAGTGGGTCGTGGTAACACCTGCCAGTGAGATCGCTATGCATACGTAGCTCAATGATGGACCCATCTTTCGGGTACGACAAAGTCCACACCGCAGGAAATCGACGCTTATCGCTCTCGACAATCAGTTTTTCCAGTCTCTCCAGGTAATGATTCGTGCGAAGTTGTTCAATTTTCCCAGTCTTGGCCCATGCACACTGGAGAAACCATCCAAAGTCGGGGGGCAGCCAAGGTCTAGTTTTTCGTAAACGCTCCTCATCTAGTTTGTTCTCCATTAGTAAAGTAACTGGTTGTGGTTCGTCACCAACAACGAACCGCTCGACCCCTCGGTGCGTAGGTGAGTCTAATCCCGGGTAGGCAAGCAAAACTTGTTCCATCGCAATCACAAAATACCGCATTTCTGCCCACGCAAACTCGTCGGTCAGCGCGATGACTTTAATCGTAATAGTATCACATCGCGCATCCTTATTCCCGAAGTGGATTCTAGTGGCAAGCTCTCCAAGAACAAAACTCGTCAAGAAATCCGCTTCGACCAAACGTTCAACACCCGGCTGATAGCACTGCACAACGAAATTTACATAAATCGCCTTGGAAATGCCAACAGGCAACGAATACTGCCATGTTGCGCTGCCGGACCCAATGATGTGGTGCTGTTCCTGTGTGCTCGTTCGCTGTAGTGTTGCGCTGCGATTCGAACTTGTTCTCGTCTTCCAGTAGGTGGGAACGATGATGTCACTGTCGAACACCATCTCATCGCTGATTGCATACGCCAAGGAAAACTGTCGCAACAGACGCTTAAACATCAGCACCATATCCGGTGTTAAAACGTTCCACCACGTAAACGACATGAGTAGTGTGTGCTGTAGTGTACCGTCACGACGCAGCATATCGTAGCAGTCTCCTACCCGAGTCTCATGGGTATGGCTGATAATTTCGCTGACGATGTTAAGCATAATGGTCGGGTCCAAAATGATCCAGTTCCGAACATTCGGGCCTTCGTCTTCGTCTTCGTACCACAATATGTCCCCCAATCTGTGAAGTGTTCGAAGAATCTCTTGGCACAAACGTGCGCTGTTGTTCAGTGCACCAATATCCTTCAGCAAACGGGGGATCAGAACATCTTGTGGTAGGATCAGTTGTTCAACAGACTGCCTGGTATCAGCGGGGAACGATAGCCGCATTGTGTAGATGTATTCAAGAACCTGAGAATAGGTTGGTGTCATGGGGAAGCTGAGGTCACCGTGAGCGGATATCGTATTCTGGATGGAGTCTCGTGGTAGCCGGACAGACGCGATATTTGTCGCGCTAGTTGCCACAAGATCTTGGTCAAACTCCAGTGTAAGTGCGCGTGCCACAAATTCATCCTTTAGGGGCGGGTCGCAGTAAAAAAAAAGAGGTCGCAGAAAGAGAACCCGCCAATCAAACGACCCCTCACCTCTTTTTGCATGTACACTCCCAACAAGAGGTAGCAGAGGTCTTTTGGTCTCTTTTTCTGCTAGACACGCATTGACAGATCTATCGTAACATTTGTCATTCTCTCTCGTCATGAATCCAAGCGACACGACTCTGGCATGCGCAGCGGCCTCGATATGTGTGCTTGCCGTCGTCGTCTCCGACAAACGCACGTGGCTCGAGCCTCCGCAACACCAGTACACCGTGCCGCGAGCTGACTGGGATATGATTCGGTCCCAACAAGTCTTTTCCGTGGGCTGGTTTCGACGGCATATACGCTGCACTCGTGATGCATTTGAGGAGATATGCCGCCGCGTTTCGAGTAGCTGGGCCACCGTTCTACCTCCGTTGGGAAGCAACGCAGAGGTGGACATTTCCACACGAGTTGCGATCGCTATGAATTATCTAGCACACGGAGGCTCCATGTACAAGGCAGCTAAGCTAGTTGGCCATGGGAAAACGATTGCAGTGACGTCTATCCACCAAGTGCTTGCAGTGCTGGAGACCTGGGTCGAGAGAACCATCACGCCACCGACGCGGGCGTCTGACTGGGAGCTGATTTGCAGTGAGTTTGAGCACGTCAGTGGCATGCCGGGTTTTGTTGGGGCTGTGGACGGGTGCCTAATACGAGTAAAACGTTTTGCAGACTATGACGGCTGGTACTGCCGTCGCGGGTATCCGGCATTTAACATGATGGGTGTCGTAGACCACCGCCAGCGATTCATGGCATATTCGCTACGCAACGGAGCTCAAAACGACAAATCCGTATTTAATCGATCAATTTCGCCCGCGAGATGCTCGATACAATTCCACCCGGAACACACCTCGTTGGAGACGCGGGTTATCAACTTCTCACTAATGTATTGACCCCGTATCTGATCCTCGCGGAGATGACCCGAGCCAATCGTTGGTATAATTTGGTGCACAGTCGAACACGTATTGCGGTGGAGCAGTCGTTTGGAAGGCTCAAAGGCAAGTTTAGAGTGTTCAAATCGGATCTGTCACTACAAACGCCTACAGACATGGCGTTGGTCATCAAAGGCTGCCTTGTACTTCACAACTGGATCATCGACCTCGATGGAACACCTGCACTTACTCCTGTGGCTATAGAAGACTGGATGGAGATCGACCGCGCATGGAGGGCTACAGAAGAAGTGACGGGACAGGAAAAGCCAGCTCGCGACAAGCGCGACGCAATTAGAGATTACCTGTTTGCTTGTCGCGTTGAGCAGTTCCTGCTGATGTAGTTGTAATAACAGCGTTATCAACAGTACTCTGCATGAAGGCCAATATAGCAGCGTTTACTTGACGAGATCCATCAAGGGAGGCTTGCATCAGCTGGAGTGTTTTCTGTTGATTGACAACGAGAGCGGTGATCTGTTCTTCCATTCGAGCCATCTTGGTCATAAGCGGCTGAACGTCATGAGATGTCCCGTTGGAGTTCAATCGTAAGCTTAGTGACTCGGCCATCGCCGCCACCGCGCTCGCCAGATCCATCTTACGCTTTCGAGCCTGACGCTTATTGGCCGCGCCTTCAGTGACAATGGTGCGCGGTTGCTCTTCTGGCGAGAGTGAAGCCTCCGAGGTGATGGAGCCCGTTTGACCGAAGTCACGGTTTCCCATCCCACTCAGATCGCCAAAGTACATGATCAGCGTAGGCCAGATGCTAGGATACTCGAGCGGATGTTCCGTGCTATTGCCGGTCTGGGGCTCACTGGCCTTGATGTTGTTGAATGTGGTCTTTAACCCCTGGAACTTGTTCTTGAGCTGCGAAACTTTGCATGAGCGGCGGTTCTCCTCGTTAAAATCATCTAGAATGTGAGTCCAGGCTGCAGTCAGCTGCGCTTTGCTCTTTGAGCCCTTGAAGGCGGGGCCGTACTTGTGCATCCGGAGGAACAACAGCGACTCCGCGAGGGCATCGCTCCACTCTATGCGCTCATCTGGGCTCTCCACTGTTGCCCCTTGGGCGTCTCCTAGATCGGCTGCTTCTGTGAGGCTGGCCATGCTTAACTTTGAGCAAAAGTTACACTCACTCGCATGTGAATTTCGTAAGGGAAATGCGAAAATGTGCTGTGACCCGACCTCCACTTTATTTGCAATAAAAAAACCAAAAAGAGAAGAGGTGCGACCCGCCCCTTATTGACTATGCTACTAAGTACTGGAGAATGCTGACTCGCTAACTACCGTTAGTAGAAACACGATGAGCGAGTCGATTTTTTTCGCTCTAGAGGCTCTGCCATGACACCGTTTTGGAAACTGTTCCCAGCACGCTACTAAAACGCTGTGGCGCCTGAAAACGACTATTTAGTTTCATCGATTAGCTCTCAATGCGATCATATACAGAACCGATCAGGCTTATGAACAGACCCTGACATTTCAGTACGATGGGAAATGACAGTAGAGGTGACACTTAGTGTCGGGCCGACGTGAATGCGGCGGGGCATTCACTACGCAACAGGCAAGGGCAGACACAGGTGCTGGCAGCTTCGACGTGAGGCAAGCGTTAGCGAACCCAGGTGTCGATACCTTAAGTGTGCAGTCGGCGATGGCAGATGGCGGTTCTGCGGCTCATGACGTGCTACTGCTAAGGCTACCGTCTGTAGTTCAAGTGCATCGCTCGTTTGCATCGTCACGTTCCATTGCTCTAAGTTTTGGCTCGGGTATTATGGACTTCGTAGGCTACGCACCCGCGCATTGTTGCAGTTGGACATCAAGACGACGACTACGATGATTCGGACGATTCGTGCTGCAACACGTTTGCCGTTAGCGGGCACACTAATGCCAAGGGGGACATGAAGGTGGAAGTATCCGATGACTTGGATACTCCTATTTCCAGAAGCAAGGAGAAACCGGATAAGAAACTCAAGACGGAGTTCAGCATCGCATGCTGATCGGACAAGTTTAGAATTCGTAGGACCTACAGAATCTAGCTCTCACTTTTTATTTTCCAGTCATCGCAAAGTCGAGTTCAAGTTACGTAACGCCAACGCTTACTATGCCTGTAACCGGCGGTGCGTTGGCTTTCCTTGGCCCTGCCCAGACAAAGAAGCCGGCAGATTTTCAATACGTAGAAGTTGTGGTGGTATCGGGTGACACGTCAACGGTTGTTGCTGCGGAACCCGACGATGAACTATCTACGGAGGCATTCGAAGTACCGACTAGTTTCATTGTACTCCGCTTGGTCTCCGAGATAGAGCACCGTTTATGGCTAGGCTCCTACGTCGCACACCCTGTTATCTTTATCCGCACTTCGACTGAAGGAGTGGATGTTTGGACGTACGGAGTCGTGTCCGGCTACGCAGCATCGGACAGCACAAACACGCTTCACGTGACCAGTTCCGAAGGCCCTGTCCGACTCCCCTTAGTTGATGCGCACTCAGCGATCAAGGTGGACCCGCTCAACTACGCGCTTCAGGCAGGATGCGGCGTAAATGCCACAGTGCTCAACCCATTAGAACTACTCCACCAACAGAATGAAAATGTCACTGCTTGCAGCAAGAAACGGTCAAAAATCCCGTCAAGTATAACCGAGTCGCTGTCTGTCGAATTTGATGGGGACGCCATCACTCCCCTGGTGAAATCATTAACGCTGCAAGTGGTCTACGTTCGACGCCAGCATATTGTTGATTTCACGACGGCCCCTCGAAACAAACGACCTGGTGATCTTATAACGACCCGTCCGGTGCGACCAGCCGTCCTCATCAAAAGACCCGCGGCACCAGCTACATCGCCGCAGGACGGCTGGCCACTTCTGGGCGCAAGTCCGCGCGACGCACGCCGTCGCGACAACTGGAAAGAGACGGCGTCGGCGACTCTGGTGATGCGTCTGGCGCAGAGGAAGCTGGTGAAGATGACGACGGAGCGGAAGAATGTGCCGACATCGACTTCGATTTCGATGACGACGATGAAGGAGATATCAACGCTGTTCGCCACATAAATTGCACGCTGTCTAAGCGAAGGCGTACGCAATCACCCTCTGACACTGAGAACGAGAGTTATCTTATAGCCAAAGGTCCAACTGCACACCGGGATGGGATTGTATTCCGGCCAACAGGAGAATCCACGCTGCTATCGTGAACAAGCAACATGCAGGTAAGATCCCTCAGACACTTCTTCAATCTGTGCAACAGGCCGAATTCGTTGAGTTTCTCGCGACCCCGGGGGTGCTGCGATCTCTATATTACGTTGGATTTGGCCTCGCCTTATCGATTAGGCATTGTCGTCGTGAACTCGTGAACGACGAAATTGCCGCTGAAGAACGAGGTGTTAATATGTGGGATTTTTCGGCCAAGAATGGCATCGAACCCCCGCCCAACGCGAATTGCTACGGGGATATCATCAGCGCTCTAGCCACACTCCATAAGTTCGCCCAGGTGTTCTACAACTCCGAAGCCGCTAGCTTCATTGCGACGGCATGCGACTTCGTGATCAGCTACAACGACCACGCACAACCAAACCCGGCCATGGCTAGGTTGCTGGCGTTCCGGATCTATGGGTAGTTCGTCTTTTCCGAAACCAGCTCGTCACAGGTTTTTTTTAAAGACAACAACAGAAGTCTCTGCTCAGTTCACCCGCAATGATGACAAGCTAGCGGCTCTTCGAGACTCCCAACATCTGCTGACGATTGTAGGGAAACAGCGCTCATACCCCCAGGAGCGGCACCAGCGTGCTCCGAAGCTGAGTCAGGAGAGTTTCATTCCCCCGACAGTGTTTGCGACACTCCCCAAGGCAGATGACGGGCGGCGTTTGTGCCTTAAGTACTTGTCCTCCGACGGCTGTAAGGTGGTGAAGTGCTCTAGAGCTCACTTTCGGCCTGGAGCCCTCTCCGGCGAGGCCAAAGTACATATTGCTGAAAACTGGCATGGATTGGCGACAAAGTTTCAAGACTTATGATGTCACGTGCAGCGTAGTGGATCCAGGGCTGTTGATTCAGAGATGACCCAGGAAACGCTGTACGAACGGTTCTTCGCAACATTAGTCAGTATCCGCAAGAAAACTCAACTCAGTACGCTTGAGCACTGCCGCAACTATGCTCGTGACGCCGGACTCCAGTATCCAAACACTGACCATGCAAACACGGGTGAAATCGACAATGAACTAGTTCAGTTTCGGACCAACATCTGTGAACAACAAGGTCTATCCCTTGCTGACACCGTGCGTTTACTCAGAGGTCAGACCCCAGATGATCCAAGACCGAATAAGGGGCTTTACCCGCCCCCCTCTCGATTCATCACTGGTTTCAACGATTGCTAGTTGGAACGAAATTGGGATAAATGGCGTCACTCCTAGGTGGACTACCTCCTCACCACCACCCCAATCCCACCGCCCAACCAACCATCGCAGCACCGTGGGTAAAAAAAAAACATATTCGCCGCCACATTCGGGCGGGTCAACTCGAAGGACGATATCTTATCGTCAACTCGCGTCTTCTTGACATGCGGCCCAAAGTCTTTATCAGTCCAATCGTTACTGTTGACAAGGCAGGTGGCACACAAGGAGACATTCGCTTGGTCAATGACTACTCGTTTCAGGAAGGAAAGTCGGTGAACGATTACACGTACAGAGGAAATTTCCCTCCTGTCGCGCACAATCCACCTTGGGATATCGCTAAGCGTATCCACACCGTCAAACAATCGCATCCCCACTTGTTCGTGCTTATCATGCTCGGTGATATGTCTGGGGCGTTTCGCCATGTTCCAATTCACGCCGATGTAGTGCATATGTTCGGATTTCTTTTCGAAGGGTTCCTCGTATTGACTTATCGTGTGGTGTCGGGTGGTGCGGGTCACCTGCCTTCTACTCCTACGTAGCTACTGTCATCAATCATCTCTACGAGTACGGCAATTGCTTAAATCGACAATTTATCGGCAACGTGTGGTGTGATGATCACACGTGTGTGGAAGTCGACATGTACCACAACTGCCACGATGCCAATCTATCCCTTTGTCGAGCGATGGCAACGGTTCTCGGTCCGACTACAATTAACCAGCAAAAAATTGCAACGAGCAACGAAGTGCAAGGCACTCGGATTGCTATGGGATACCGAAGCGGGAAACGTCTCTATCCCAGTGGACAAGCTGGCAAAAGCCGCTGGCCGCGTCAACAATCTGATACATTCTGCGTCGGCATCTAAAACAATGATTCTTGAGACTATCGGAAGCCTCCGACACGTTGCCAATTGCTCCCGCCTGCTCGTGCATTTTTACAAGCTCTTCAAAGCATGGCATGTACATTTACACGCTTCGGACTTCAAATATTACCAACACAGGTGCTAAATGATTTGCGCTGGTTCCGAGCTGTGCTGGACCACCCTGAACAATTCAACAAAATCCCCGTTGCAGATTTCGCATCCAGCACGGAACCGACGTTTGATGTCTTCATGGACGCTAGTGGCGCATGCCTGTGTGTGCTAGAACCCATGCGACGGGAGTACATCCGTCAAAGATTTACTACTACTGACTCGCTGGAGTTATCAATCGACATCAGAGAACTACGCAGCGCAGTGCCCGCTGCACTGCATTGGGGATCTTATTGGTCGGCTTCGTCATCGGAAAAGAAGAGTGTTCATGTCAAGCTACACATCGATAACGCAGCGCTGTTAGCTGGGCTAACCGCCGCGCCAGTCGGCACCCGGTTGCCCAACTGTACAACATACTGCTATCCTTGGCAGAATTCCAGTACAATATTTTGCTGACGGCAACTCACATCCCCAGGAAGCTCAACGTTATGGCCAATGCTGGATCCCGCGCTTGGGATTCCTCGCACTCGCTTTATACCCTGTAGCCTAATCCCTCTTCTTGCTGGAAACATGTTCCACTAGACGCCCCGTTCACAGATCTCTCAAATATTTGGGAACAATGCTGCGAAGAAACTCCCTGGTTCGCTCTACCGCTGCCAAGTACCGTCAATACTGGCGTCAGTGGTGCGGATTCGCAAGGCAAATGAAGTGGTCTCGCTGGCTGTCTCCAGAAAACGCGTCACGCCGCCTCGAATATTTTGATACTCAACTGTGGGCTCATGGTTGGAATTTGAACAACCAAGGCAACCAGCATAGAACAATTCTCCTGAAACTAGCGGGCATCCGGTGGTACCACCGGCGACACAAGAATATTCGCCTGCCAAACAGTCCACGTTTGGAATTATTACTTGCCGGCATCAAGCGACTGTCATCTCCACGCAGAAAGAATCAACCGCTTACGCCGCCCTTTTTGCGCCTGCTTTATCGTTCTCTCGATATCACTCGGCCACAACAACGTCTATTGTGGGGTAGCCTGCTCATCGGCTGCTTCTTTCTGCTACGAAGATCTGAATTGCTCAAAATCGGGAAGTCCTACCACTTCTACTGCCTTAAAACGAGTAATGTCTTCTTTTCGGACGACAACGGCAGACAAACGCCCTACAAACGCGCCACATCGGTCACGATCGGGTTAGAAGGAGCCAAACACAACCAATGTGGTCGTGGTTCATGGCGCACAATGAGTTCGTCGGGAGACAAGCTGTTGTGTCCGGTGCAAGGTCTTCGTCACATCCTACGAGCAAGAAACCAGCTCCATCAAGAGTCGAATCGCCACCTCTGTGCTGGCCTCACGTCCCAGGCAGTCGTTCGTATCATCAAAATGACAACTCGCAAGATCGGTGTCCCATCGTCAAAGTACTCGACGCACTCCATTCGAATCGGAGGTGCAACGGCTCTAGCTGCCGCCACTGCCAGCAAACTCGCTATCAAGTTCATTGGT
Organism: Phytophthora cinnamomi; assembly: GCF_018691715.1. Taxonomy (NCBI): domain Eukaryota; phylum Oomycota; class Peronosporomycetes; order Peronosporales; family Peronosporaceae; genus Phytophthora; species Phytophthora cinnamomi. Next base: position 1,005,494 of record NW_027151037.1, read on the forward strand.
CGGTGGCTCTCCGACTGTTTCGAAGCGTATCCAAGGTATGCAGCAACATCGTCTAGGGGGCTATCAAGGATAATGATCCGCTGATCCGCACCGCAGTACCCGGCAACCATTCTGGTGGTGGGGCCGTTCGCCGCGCCCTACGACTCGGACAAGCTCAATAAATTTTCCCTATACCCCAACCACGACTGCGTAGGAAAGTGGAAGTATCCGTTGGCTTGGATACTCCTATTTCCAGAAGCAAGGAGAAACCGGATAAGAAACTCAAGACGGAGTTCAGCATCACATGCTGATCGGACAAGTTTAGAATTCGTAGGACCTACAGCATCTAGCTCTCACTTTTTATTTTCCAGTCATCGCAACGTCGACCCGCCTCGCCGCGCCCTACGACTCGGACAAGCTCAATAAATTTTCCCTGTGCCCTAACCACGACTGCGTAGGAAAGTTGATATACATGATGATACACAGGCTGTTAGAGATGTCGCGTGACCGGCAGGAGCTCCTCAACCTGTGACTTCGGATGCTAACGTTGCGATGACTCGTAGCATCATCGACGTGTTGACTGTTGTCATCCCGGAGCACGTACAAGTCGCAGGAAATTACACAGCGTCTACGAAGATGGTGTTCCACCGTTGCAAACACGTTGCGCAGACCGAGGCGTTGGTGCTGCAGTACGAATACTGGCCGGACGGGGTGCAGCGGCGTGCAGTAGTAGCGGTGGCCAAGAAGCTCTCGTACTGGCTCTTGCTCACGCAGGAGCCAGCTCGGGTCCACGGCGTACTCGTCCGAGGACAGCAGCACGTTCAGGCAGTCCGAGCACGTGCGCGGCTGTGAGTACTAGCTATCTACGTTCGAGTTGCCAGTGTTGGAACTCAACGCTTTTGGCCACGTCCCCCACAGTCGTGGCATTGCTGTCGGCCATGCTCAGGATACGCACGTCGACGGTCTCGGAACCAGCGCCGCTACAACAACAACAACAACAACAACTGCTGCTGCTGCTGCTGGTGGTGGTGGTAGTGTTGCTGCTGCTACTACTACTACTGCTGCTGCTGGACGTGTCATTGACGTTGGCATAGGGGGCGGAGGAGGGTCCGTGGCGGATGAGGAATTGTCCGTGGTCCCCAGCGGCTTGACCACTTTCGTAAGGCTAGAATAGCGTACCGCAACCATATACCTGCTAAAGCCTTTTTGCCTGCCACCTATCCGCTGAGCATGACATGTTCAGAGGCTACATGTGCATTCACTTTAACCCCTTCAGTACCACATTTTTGATCGTTTTTATCCTGTAGCCTACAGGGTTGTATAGTACTTGGTCCTAGTATTTGCGGAGTTTTGAAGCGGTCAAAGGGAATCCCGCCTGATCCCACTGATGTAGCGTATCCTACAGGATATCGACAACGCAACATATACCAATATCCTGTAGATGAGCTGTTGCGATCAAAATGTTGGTGTTGAAGGTGATGAGCTGATCGAGAACAAGCCAATTTTACCCCTAACACGAAATCAATCCGCGCAGTCTTTGTGCACTGCAACATTCGGTGGTGGTATGGTACTACTGTATTACTAGCATTCATTGTGGCCCCGCTTCCTCACTATCCTCGCTGTTCGAATTTGCAGCGGTTCTGCGGAGCTCTGCGGCGATACCGGACTCCTTCCGGAGTGTCCGAGCCGTTTCGCCACATTTCGTGCCAGATCTGGCTGCAAGTGGCTGTGTTCACGGGACCAGTCGGGTCGTGCGGGCGGGAGCGCTGACAGAGATAGATGATGCCACTACCATGTGCATTTGAGCACGTCCGGCAAAGATACGTCGTCTCCCATGCAGGCTTGTGCACGGCACGTCGTAAGATGGAACACACCTTACATACATACTGACGCCTTTTTCGTTGTATGCTGTCTCCAGCACGAACAAGTCGAAAGCTTTCAACCTGCTCAAGCACGTGTCGTGACGGTACCGCAGAACGAGGGCGTGCGTGTGCTCGTGGTGGACTACCAAATAATGCTTCTATCGAAAGATCGCCCTCGAAGTCGCTCGGGCCGACAGCCAGCAGCGTGATCTGCATCTCGTCCATAAAGTCACAATGCGTTGGCGTCGGTTTGTCAGGGTACTTACGTGCAAACAGCTGCGTGTATATGATGTACATGTTCACCAGCGCCATGTCGACCAACCCGATAAAAATGGTGTGGTAATACTTCTTGAAGCGCATAGCCCTTTGAATTGAAAAGCGCTGAAGGCGTTTTTGATCATGTGTATCAGCGCCCCCCATGCCCTCATTGTAGTCTCGAACCAGTTGGGGGCCGGAATTTGCTCAACACGCGCGCCATCGCGCCGCCCCACTGTTGTAAGGGCGGTTGAGCATCCTGTTGCGAGGAAGTAGACTGGTTTATCATCCATCCACGTGACCGCAACCATATTCGATAATACGCGCGACTGTGCAATCCGATAAGATCCCCTGTGGCCTCTGGACTCTTTCTTTTTGTAGACAATACCCGTGCAGAAGCCCAGACGATCCGTACGAATGGTCCTAACGTGGAAGAGCCCACGGTCAAGAAGCATCGAGGAGTGGAGAACACTTGTGTAAAAGCGGTCTGTAATGATAAGTCGATTCCGTTGCCCCTGTAGAACGATTTCTATATTGCGTAGTACTGCGTTCTCTGACTGCAACAAGTCTCACCGATCACTTTGTTCGCGGCCTTGATAAATTTCCGCTCGATAGCAGTAACCCGTTGCTGAGTCGCACGTCAAATGGCACTTTGTCCCCCACAGGTGGGGTTTCGCCTTTAGGTACTGCCGCATAGGGTTGAACCGACTTCTCATCGGAATCATGCCCTCATCAAAGGCAATCCGAGGCCCTACGGTCATTCCCCTGCTGAAGCTGTTGTTGATAGCATCCTCAACTGGCTTGATCTTCCAGGTTTTCACTCGGCGCGCGTCTGGATCATCATTGCTGCTGAAGTGCAAATAGCGAACGATCTCTTCAAATCGATGTCGTGCCATATACTTGCCGAACGTGCCTTTGGCTACTGCACCGTGAGCATTGGCTGCCCAATGTCGTGACAAATTCCCACGATGCGGACACATTGCCCGCCCACACAGCAACCCAATGAAGTTCACTAGCTCGTAGGGCTGGATCTCCTTGAACTTTGCCATCTCTCGGCGTCGTTGGGCGGGGCTCTTCGGTTTGAATGCATTGTTGCGGGCGCGCATACGCCGATTCCACTGTGCTAGTTGTTCAGGAGAGAAATTGCGTTGCCATCGCTGATATTCATTTGACGCATCCGCGATGTTCACCCACAGGTCTTTCGGGAGCATCAAAAAGAATTACCATTCGAGATTCAGGCCAGCTGCTTCGGCGATATCAGTGGGGACAGCATGGTGTTGATTCAGCTGAGCTGCAGGAAGCTGGAGACCACGACCTGTAGCAGACAGCATAAGAGAATTAATTTTGCGAACATATCCTGTACCATATATACAATGCTTACTCGTGTCTTCCATGCGAAGGTCCCAACCCTTGAGCGTATGGAGACGTAAGTCAGATTTCGACAAGTCTTGAGTGCTTGCGGAAACGTACAATAGATACAGTAGATCCGCTTCATCGTTGCTTGGCTCTTCACTGATGGGTTCCGGTGTGGAGGGCTTGGCTTCACTCTCGTAGCTGCTTTCGCTCTCACTCACATCGGGATGATACAGACTTTCGTCATCGCTAACGTCATCATCAACACAGAAGTTATCTTCATCACCTGACTCCAAAAAGCCACCGCAACTGGATGCAACGATGGCAGGTGTGTCAGTTGGAGGTGGCAGGGAGCGTCGTGCAGGGGTCGACATGGCGAGTACTCGTCGAACTGGAGGCGTGCTTGCTGTCGACGATGACGTCGACGCTGGTGAATGAGCCAACACCGATCGCTGCTGCGACGGTGTAATCGGGAGAGCAGCCTCCTTCGCTCGCTTTGCTGGTGGTTCCAGAGCCTCTGTGGACACCAATTAGCAATTAGAGTACTCAACAAGATGTTTAGTCCACCAGTATGGGGTTCCTTGCCTTGCTCGGGTACAAAGCGCAGCAGTTCATCTTCACCCCAAAACACGTCCACGCGGCGCTTTTCATTGGCCTTGTTGGCCCACCCCTTCGGCGTGTAGTACTTGGTAATTGTCGATATACCGCGCGGTGGCTGGTGGCGCCATCCGCGCGCACGAAAATTTCTCCACATTGCGGAGAAAGACAGCTCGACCATGGTTTCTTGAGATCTGGGTTCCAGGCGGCGCGTTTCTGAATGAGACGTGAGGGAAGCGCGCAAAAGGAGTGCCGGAGACACGCAGCAGGGAGGATTTTTCCCACTATGATACTACTGTTGGAATTATTAGCTCGATGTTTGCAACAACCCCATGAGACTTAATCTCAGTCGGGTCACTTGGTATTTGTATACGATTACTTGAATAACTATACGAGTTTTTATCCTGTAGAATACAGGATATCAAAAAATTTATCCTGTAGGATACAGCACGTGGTACTGAAGGGGTTAATGCTCACTAGCTAAGCTCAAGGATGCATTCGCCTCCCATTTGCCTTATGCAAAAAGCCTGTTCATAGATCTGATCAGTTCAGTATATGATCACAATGAGATTCTACCGTTCCATCCACTTCTTTTCAAAGCTATCCGCGCACTTCCCCACGTTTCGTTATTGCGTATGGCGTTGCTGTTATCAGCTCTTGACGCTGTGTATTTCCAGTTCCATTTCTATTAAAATTGATTTAATGCAAAAATAGCAAGCAGCAGAAGGCACTGCAAGCGTTTCCGGAATCCGGGTGTCATTTAAGGCGTACTTGGCATCATGAACTAACTGAAACGGATCGGAAGCTTGTTAGATTGCCTCTGTAAGCTCCAATTTGTTGATGTCTTGCTTCGGCACTATACTTTCAATCTGGGCTGATGATATCTCATAATAAATTGGAGAAGGTGGGTAAAAACTCAAAATTTTATAAATCTTTTTGCGACGCGTAAACTCATTTTTTTATACTTTTTTGCAAGGCGTCTTAATAGAGGTAATACGAGGTAAATCGGGCCAATTTCCCTCAATTAGAGAGGCCTGGGTATACTCCATGACAATACATGTACATGTGCGGACGCAGCTGTTCGTTGATTGAGATTTTTCGTTCGTCAACATTCTGGTTTGTCACAAGACCATCGCCTGGATGAATTGTTTCATGTTCGCACACCCGGCCTAAATTCGAGCGGATACCGATCGTTTGCAACGATGCACTGAGTTGTCTTCGCTACATTGTTAGCACCAACAGATACACTCTTCTAGTATCAGTACTTGTAATATGGAACTGGATCTTGAAGTAACACTGCACGGCTGTTGCCGGCTGCACCATGCCACTAGTAAACACGGGTAGCAAGTCGTCCATTCCTCAATTGCCCCTCCATCGTGAAGACCTCTCGGTCCCCACTCAGTACTGAAGCGGCATGGTCTACCCGTTACGAACATGCCTCGTTGCCGCTGCACTCGCCCTTGTCGCAATGCAGCCGCAGCAAATTACTGCCTCGCCGCTGAAAGACGACCTGGTGACAGAGTGCAGCTCGTTCGATCTCAACAACCCGGACTTTCCCGGTCGTGGCACTGAGATTCCTGATAACGGCGCGTGTACTATCACCCAGCCAAAATATCCAACCAAGCCCAACTTGGCGAACAACCCGACAGTGCCTGTGAAATACAAGAACTTGCTAGCCAACAACCCCGCCCCAGTTGAGCCATTGTACACGAAGGTCGGGCGCTCGATCATGTTCGAGGAAACCCCACCGAGTGGCAGCAACCAGGATGACTATCTCACAGCCCCAGGGACTCCCACCAAGAAGAGCAACACCGGCAATCTGCAACGTCCACAAGCAACGGCTCCTCCTCGTCGAGCGCTGCCGCTGACGACGACTTTATCAAACTCGAGAAGCACTTTGGCGCCAAAACGAAGATGAACCTGGCTTCTGCTGGTACGGACATAGGACGTCGTTAGCAGGGACTAAGTGACATCAATGTACCTCACTGAAAATCGATACCGTCCCCTCTGGATCCGATTGGGTTAAATACAAGGACTCAATAAACTTTCTATTTTTCATGAACCAATTTCCACAGGTATATTATGCATTCTGGCAATAGTTACCCTGCTAAGTCCGATTGTGCTTCACTTCACGTTATGGTGCGGCTCGAAATGACGAGCAGAGTTGTCCGTCGTCTCGGCGGCGTGCGCCGCGCGTCCTCCGCGTACGTGCGGCCCAACTGGCTGGAGCTCAACTGCGGCGACGTGCCTGTTCGTCCGCAGGCGCAGGACTCGGCTGTCAGCGAGATGCTGCGCGGCGGCCACGCGATGCAGGTCGCCAGCGCCAGGATGCTGGACGCCAAGGCACGGGCTACACCCATAGCTTATATTAAGTTTCGTGGGCTCATAATTATTTATTTATTTATTTATTTTACGGGGGGTCAAGGTGGCCGGCGCCGAGCGCGTGGTGAAGACGTACTCCGCGGGTCACTACGAGAAGCTCAAGGTGGACACAATGCTGGCAGGTGCTGGTGCTGTAGGAATAAATATTAAATTTTTTTTTCTTGTTATGGATAGGAGCTGCAAGACGCTGAGCACCAGGCGGTGCAGCGCATAGAGGGCGCTGTTCGCACCAAGGACTTCCGATTCCGACCGAGTCTGGTGCTCCCAGCGGTCGAGCTCAGCAGTCTCGTCGTCGGTACGTCCCCCCCCCCCCATCCAAATTCCACAACGAGAGTTGTGCTTTGGGTAGCACTAAACTGGTGCTGCGTGCAGGCGGTGTACTGAGCGCGTTGGGGGACAAGGTCAGCACGTCGTACGTGACAGGCGTGAAGATGGCTGTAAGCGACTACTACAACGACCAGATTCGCGAGATCTACGCCAGCAAGCCCGACATGGTCGAGCTTAAGGAGGTGAGCAGCCTTGTGCAGTGGTTTGTGCTGCTGCTTTGGTTAATGAAGTATTGATGATAATGCTGGCAGCTGTTCAAGGTGGCGCGTGACGAGGAGCAGGAGTTTGTCGACGCGCACACGCCGGACATTCTGGACCCGAACAAGGGCAGCCCAGACGCAGTGACGACGTTCGCCAAGGCGTCCTTGAAAGTGCTGATTCAGGTTGCCAAGGCCGTGTAAGAAGTTGCCTTGGTTGAACGTGTTTCGCTCGTGTTGATCAAATCTTAAAAATGCAATGCACAGCTGAACACAGCAGGAGTTTGCCAATGGTTTCTTATTTGAAGGTGGATGAATCAAGGTAAAGAATGATCCCTGCAGGTTGTCTAAGCTAACTACACGTGCTCATTCGGTGGACTTGAAGAGCAGTACGTAGTGCTGGTCGGCACGGAAGAAGAGCAGGTACTGCGTGTCGTACGCGATGGAGCAGCCGAAGCCTTTGCCGACGATGCAGTGCCAGGTCTGTCCGTATTTCTGGTCGAAGTACTTCTTCATGTCCGTGGCGATGTCCTTCTCGATGGCGTTGGGTGTTGCCTGCAGGATCTGAATCAAGTGCGCGACCGCCTCGTCCTTCATGGCCGTCCCTAGCTCGAGTCGCAGGATCGTGATCTTCGGCACTTTGCCGGACCCCACTCCGTCCTGCTGCGCGTCGGGCAGGGCTCCGTCTTCACCAGCGACCTTGGATGCATCGGGAGGGCCCATGAAGACTGCGACTGACTGATGGAAGTGGATTTGAGGCGTCGGTTCACGTCAAGATGTCCGCCCGTTAGTTGAATTACGCTTTCTAAGGATTTGCACACACAGGCTACGGATAAAAACTAGAGCCGCTTGAGTCCTCGCTGCTGCTTGGCGGAGCGCTGGGTCTCGCCGCTCCAGTACTTGCGCTTGACCCGGTCTACAGTCCGAGTCGAGTACAGCTCGAAAAAGGTGGAGGCTGTGTCGGCGATGCACGAGTATCCGGGCCCGTTGACGTCGCGCGTGTAGATGAAGATGCGGAAGCAGAATGGGAACGTCTGCGCGGGCGCCGAGCGCGTCGCCTTGCGCTTCTTCTTCAACATGGGCTGCACCTTCCACACGTCGGGCAGGAAGAACCAGGTGCTCCGGATGAAGCGCTTCTGGGGGAGGCTGCCGGGCTTCGTAACCGAGGAGTCGGCAGCCTGGTCGTGAGGCGACTCGGGCAGCAGCACGCGACGCTCTTCCATCTCGACGGCCTGGAAGCACGTGAACCGGAAATGTTCGAAGACTGCGGCGTTCGCGAACGACGGCGGCGCGTTGAGCTCTTCCAGCAGATTGGTGGACTCTTGCTGGGGCACGCGCTCGAACCGACCAAGAACAAAAACCTCTCGGGCTCCACTACCACCGCATGGAACCCTCGCTCCGTGCTCATGCTTGACGTGCTGGGTCGACGCAGCTGGAAGAAACTCCGCGGCGTTCGTGAATGCGTGGCAGTACACGGGGCCACGACACACGCCCACGCTCGAGTGTTTCCGGTTGTTCATCTTCATGGAGTAGAAGTCGTGGTGCTCGGGGCATGAAGGGAAGCACTGCAAGTTCTTGCGCCCATTTTTCCAGTAGCAGTCATTCAGCGCCGTCAAAAGTTGGATCTTGGCAGATTGGTTGAGTGCCACGGGGCTCGAAGCAGGGAGTGGCATCACCTTAGCAGTGAACACGTTATCAGCCTTTGGAGTGGGACCGGCCGAGTGAAAGCAGTTGGCACTGCGTTGATTAAGCGTCGAAGAGCGTAGTATCCGCTTGATAGCCTGGCCTTCGTCAACGCCGTGCAGCTGGTTCCCGTGGCCGCCAACATCGTTGTGGACATCGTGGGTCTTGCTGGATCCAGTGGGCGTCGTGCTGGCGGTTGAAGGAGTAGAGAATTGGTGCTGGCCTTGATTCGCCATCCAACGGGAGTCCGTTCGGAAAATATCGTCATGGCTTTGTGCCATGCGATAGATGGATGGCGCAGGCGACGCGTTCGAGTGGAGTTGATGGTGTTGAAACGAAGGTGAGTAATCGTGAAGAGGTGTTGTCATAGCGGCGGTGCTGGTGGATGCGCTGTCGAAGTACAGGTACCCGTTTGGTGCAGTCATGTGCGAGGAAACATTGTAAAAGGGCTGACCGTGCTGTTGGTGGTAGTGCTGGTTGTCGTAGACTTCTGCAGTGCCTCCGGTCCAGGAGCTCATATCTTCAAAAAGCAGCTCCGACGGTTCCAGGGTGTGGGGAAGGCATGGAGCGAAATTTTCCATTTGAACCGGGGAGGGGGCGTCAGATGGGCAGGGCAACGAGTCGCCCGACAGCTTTGCCGAAGTGCTCGAATAGTCCGCGCCGCTTGAGTGGAAATTAGGAGTGTTGATAGTGCATGGAGCACTGGTCGGAGTTGTCGCTGAGCAGGGCGCCTGGGACTGTGGCGTAAGACCTCCGAGTGTCGGTAAGGGGAAACCAGTGTTGCCCGATTCAGGCTTCCCGCCCAAGAACCAGCTAGTACCTGGGTACGGCATCGAGATGACCGGTAAATCATGATCCTCGCTATCCAACGCGAGCTTGTTCATGGGCTCGTTCAAGTGGCTGAGAGACGAAGCAGAAGAAGAAGACGCGAGCGACATCCCAGTGCTGGTGTAGTCGTTGTCCAAGTACGTGTCGTCAAAGGAGTTTGAAGAGATCGCGTGCCAATCCGCGTGAGCAGCAGCCCCGCTTTCAACACCCTCGTGGCTGACAGGAATAGTACTTGACCCAACGCCATGCAGCCCAGTTGATAAGGGTCCATCGTCGTTATTCTCGTGGTGGTGCATGTGCGGGAACCCACCAGAAGACCCGGTGTGCTCCGTTCCGTTCAGTAAGATGGACCCGGCATCTTCGCGCTTCAAACTCGGCCACTTGCCGTCGCTGGAGATGGAGCACCGCTGCTTGGGATCCGCATTGTTGGCCTCGCCGCGGTCAGCAAGCGCTGGCGGACTGGCCAGCTTCTTGTCAAGCGAATGGTCACCGAAAATCCGGAGCTGGAGTGTCGACGAGAAGGTCATCGGGGCTTGTTCACGGGGGTATGACAAAGTGGCGCAGCTTCTCGACTCGGATCGGTCAGGTCGCGCTGTGCGCAGTTCGGTGTCCGGCGCGCGTGGAGTTACGATGTGAGTAGGGCGAAACTTCATGAATGCCGCCGGAATTGGGATCGAGCAACCGAACGGCCTCCGCTCTCTGCGGGCGGGCGATCGAGTGGGTGGTGCTTAATGTTCTGTGCTTTCTGCTCGCTTCCGAGCGTTTGCACGAAAGCGATTGTCGTGTTGTCTTGGAATGGCTATGGGGCCAGCGCAGCGGTGATTTTTGCTAGTTGTTTCCGTGAATTTGGTGCTACTGGAGTAGTGCAGCTCCCTCGAGCGAATGTGCAGAAGGAGTTTCGGGGGCGGGGCGACGTCGCTGATGACGTGCCGCCGCTCGTCTGGTTCGTGGGCTTTGGCTAGCGCGGGGCTAGATTTCGAAAGCCCGCCTGGTTACGGGGCCCGCGTCGCGCGGCGAGTCATCCCGCCCCCAAACGGGACGGGGCCCGAATTCGCGGTTACCGGAACTTCGAACAACAAAAGCAGCGGCGCCAAGATATTACAGCGAATAGTACGTGACAGGCTTGACAGCTGAAACCCCGGTGCACATGACGAGAGCCTGTCATACTCTCGGGCCAGCGTGAGTTATACTCGGCCTTCGGGGTCAGATGCCCCGAAGCGGTCTGATCCGCCGCAGAAGCTGCATAAACACTGTCCCGTTCTCAGCTAGCGTGCGTTATCAGTCTGGTTGGCGCCGCTCGGTTGACAAGCATCGGTCTGAGCTGGCCTGAATCGAGGATCGAGCAGCTATGCAGCGGAGACTCGGCTCATGGGACCGGGCTTGAACCTCCGGGACTCGGCTTGAACCCAGCCCTCGACTGGCTCGCCGGATACGTGGAAACTTTCGCTCGGTGCTTCGACGCAATTGCGGACACCTCCATTCGACGCGAGTTCCGACGCGAGCGCGCCAAGCAGGTGGCGCGCTGGCCGCACAAGCGCGAGTGCGAGTTCGTCTATGGTTCTCGCCGTGCGATCGTGCGTCAAGCATGAACCGTCTTCCAGCAGCCTCCGACTGGGCGTGACAACCAAGTGCCGGCGATGCTCGCTCGCCGCATTCTTCGAAGAACTGTGAAACGCGAACTGCGACCGCATTAGCACTAAAACTGCTGCGTCGCGAACAGTGCTCTATAGCGAGCGAAGTTGGACTGCATGCTTGCTCAGGTGTTAGCGAGTGTGTTCCGACTGGCATTAGGAGCGAATTGACTGGCAACCACTGCTCCAATTTCGTTGATTTCAGTGGCCCGACTTAGTACGACAAGCATCTGCGACAGCAGCAGTTCCCTGCAGTTGTTTCTGTGTTGCTTCCTTGAAGCAAGCGCATTAGTAGGCAAGTACGATGATCGTTTCTAGCGACACTGTAGCATCGGCTGCATTAGACACTCATATTTTAGCGTTCACCCATCACAAGTGAGCCCGCGAAAGCAATGCATAGTTGGACTGGTGAGTCAAGTCAACTATTACTACAGTAGTACGAGCGCTCTTCACTAAAGAATCGATTGTCGTAAGAGCGACAATCGATGGACAAGATTTGTCTTTTTTGCTGTGAACTCTTCCTAGAACGAGCTCTGCTTTTCACATCCAGGTGGATGCACGACTCGCGACAAACGTTGGAACCCACAGCGACTTTCGCGTTCACGCATTTTTTGTTCTTGTTCAGCTTCGGATGCGGCTGCAGTGGTCCCTGCTCAGTGAAGGTTTAGATTGCTTTCTTGACCATTCTTCTTTCGTGTGTTACCGTCTCAAGAATGCCATGACCTGTGCCTTTTCTCGAAATAGCCTTCCGTTTTCATTTTTTTTAAATACCGTAATCCTTATGTGCTTACCGACATGCATCTGCATGATTTGCTACATGTATTTGTCTTCAAACATTGACCAGCAGTAATTGCAACGGTAGCTGCTATAATAACCAAATATTGTATTACGCGTTTACCATCGTCGCCGCCATCGCTACATCAGTCATCATCAGACGAAAGATCGCATTCATCCTCATCTACCATGGTGAACTCCACCAAGAACGCCACTTGTAGCGCTGCCGGCTGGGCGCACATACTTCAGACTTGCTAGGCGGAGGTCAGCACACAATAGCTCTAGTTGTTTATGCTCCTTACGCCACTGATATATCAACGTTCACTTCTGCTCCCTTGCGTGGCCTGTCAACTTCGGGAAATACTTGTCCAGCGCGGCGTCCACTTTGTTGTTAGCGAGAAACTGAACATCTCCAGCTTCTCATTCTTCGTGAAGGAGTCCAGAGCATGCATCGACGATTTTCGTCCGGCGCCACTCACGCGGCTGCGTCCTGGCGGCTTCCGCTTCATGCCGTCGGCTACATAAGAAGCAGCAACTGTATGATTAACTCTCGAATTTGATTGGCTCCTTAGATTTGTCAGTAAAAAGAATCAGTCAGCAAGCACATAAGAAATACGGTAAATATTTAATATTTACCGCTCCAATGTTTATTTAAAAAAAATAAACAAGGGAACGTCAAGGTTGGATTAACATAACTGATCGCTCAACGTTGTGTCCTGTTCTCAACTTTCAAAGGACTAGTCATTCAAAATCTCGAGAAACACTGTGTGCAGGCCTGTTATCTTCGCTGCTGACAAAGTTCCTCCAAGACTGATCTGGGGACAAAATGCCGATCCACGATGAAGTGAGACACCACGACATGAAACAAAGTTTATTGGCGCTTCGATCTATTCTCTAACACTCAGCTGAAATTGCATACAATCTGTGATCATCAGCTACCTACGTCTTCCTGCTTTGCAGGTAACCATTTCTCTCCGCGTGATCACCGTAAAGCACAAAGTTTGTCGCCACCCACACAACCAGCATAGCGAATAATTGCGACATCGAGCGCATGGGTGCAAGTGAAATATTTGTGGTGATGGTTGCGTTGGTAGCGCTTGTCTCGCCTCCCGATGACGATGACGATAACGATGAAGAGGATAGATTTCCTGTTAGGACATACCTCACGGAATTCATGCGGTAGAAGCTCTCGACGAAGCAGTCGTCGGGGCTAACACTCACGTTCATGCCATTCATGACGTACCAGTTGCTGCTATCAGAAGTATCAGCTGAAGCCAGGATTGCTACCCGAGACTTGTCGTCAGAAACCCATACTTTCATGGTACCAAGCGTGAAGTAGTGAACCCCACCGCCCGCAAGATAGACATCGCTGTAGTTGCCCCACGCGGTAGTGCCCGCGATTTCCTTTTCTTTGATGGCGGCTCACGCGGGAATCCTGGCCCTGGGGGCAGCGGGTCTGTGGTTATCAGAGTTGGCGAAGGTGTGGTGGGACAAGCGAAGGCAGTATGTCCTATGCGGCATTGACAACCACAAACAACGTGGCCGAGTATATGGGTCTCCTCGTTGGACTGAAGGAGTGCGACCGTCGGACGTGGACCCCGCTCCATATTGTCGGCGATAGTAACATCATCATCCATCAGCAAGCAACACGAACATCGCCGCGCGCCAAGCATCTACGGCCATTGTATTGGCAGTGTCTGCGTCTCGCAGACAAACTGGGTGTAATGTCATGGCAACATCACCTACGAGTATATAACAAGATGGCGGACGCTCTGGTTAATCTAGCAATGGATTCCAGACAAAGCGTCCAGCAAGGTCTCACCCGCGGGGCAAGCTCCACCTCAAAATGGGACAAGATTTTCAACCATGCTGCCAGCGATGACGGACACTGGCCGGAGCGCAACGATTTAGAATCCCCTCGGGGCTCGCGGCCTCGACACTTTAACATCTAGGGGCAGCTCGGGTTAATAAGCGCCAGAGCACAAGGACGGATGATTAGAGACGTCTGTCGTCAAGGTCATCAGCTGTCGTTAGCTCAAAGATGTTTAAGTGACACTAATGTACCTCAATTCGAAACGAAGATAGACATCGCTGGCGTACATATGTGTACATGAATTGTCGTCGAAGTACTCAAAACAATGAAAAAAAGTGCATTTCCTTCATCATTCCGGTCATTGGGGGGGGGGGGCAAGGAACAATGTTTAGGCTAGGACTCGGAGAGTCAGGTCGAGGGGCGTCGGCGAATCGTGGTGTAGACCCGAGAGATGGATTGCAGAGGTCAGCCCTGGGAGTGGTGTGGCGGGTTTTCGAGCGCGACCGCGGCGGAGGATAACCAAGCGGGCCGCAGATTGAACTTGATCGTTGTGCCGCCAAAGAACTTGAATTATTGTTCCCTACTATCCTGCCTAGCGTTGGGAAAACCTACCCGCCCGAGGACTGCATGCTACAGCCCTGTGTGTTGGGTAGGAAACCAAGACACCTAAATACACAAACACAGTCGCTCGGCAAGGATGAGATACGATCCCGGTCGAAGCACGGACGCTCTATCTTCACGTTCTGGGACGACCTCCACTCAGCGGAAAATGATGAAGTTCGACGCAATATCCGCACGTTTGTCATAGTGACTACACCCAGATTCGTAAGAAGAGTAAGAGTATGAAAAAATGTTTTTGTACTAAGGTGAGGTACTAGATGCGTAACATCATGAAATGGACATCACGAACTGCACGGTAAGAAATTCGCGGTAGCCATAGTTCGTCGCCGATCTATTTGGTTGATTGAATTGAGTCGTCCAAACGTGAATGCAGGAGCAACCTTACATCAGCCTCGTTTAAACATTGGCAGGGTTGATCACGCTCCACTGCTGGTTCGGGTTGTTCGGCGAGCATCCGTACAGCTGCACCTTGTTGTTTTGGGCTGGGTCCGTGTCGAGGCAGAAGCCGCGGTGCTTCACGTGCTTCAGTTTTCCGGTCGCACTCTCGAACGTCCACTTCTGGTTGGCCTCGTTGTCCATGCACCGGTAGACGTGGACAATGCCACCGTCCCAACCCTGGAACGCGTCCAGGCAGCGGTCGCTGCTCTTGGAGCGCACCTGCTGAGTGGCCGAGTCGAAGAACCAGGCCTGCTGCTCCTGCACGAGCCAGTCGCTGGACTTGATCGACGTGGACACGTTACCGCCGTTCTCGGACAAAAGACGCTTCGAACCAACGTTACGAATGGCGCGAGGGTCCATTTGGTGGATGGTCAGGTGCTGGAAGTTACTCTTGAGCGTGCCGTTCACGTAGAACACACCGAAGTCGTTCTCGATTTCCGAGCGGAAGTCCGTGTCGAAAGCAAAGTACCAGTAGAAGTCGAAGTTGCGCGAGCGAGCCACGTGGAACAAATCCGAGAAGTACTTGGCTTGGGTGGCGGGGAAGCCACGCTTTGCTTGGGGTGCGAGCCGCCCGAGCTCCACCCCGTCTCGGATAACACAAACTTCTTGCCCTTCTTGGCAGCGAGTACACGCACGTCATTGAGGTCGTGCAAAGTGTTAGCGACGCTCTCGCTCACGTCGTCGCCAAACTCGAAAGAGGAGTAGCCCACGGAGACGTAGTCCACCGCATCTACAAGCTGGGGGTTATTCGTATAGACGTCGTTGGTATCAGCAAGGGAGACCGGGGTGTTCTTACCGCGGCTACGGACGTAGTCGCGGATTTCCTTCACGTAGCTGACGGCCGTGTCGGCATCAAAAGTTCCGTACATGTAGATGCCAACGTCGAAGCCGACTACATTGTCGTCGTACAGTCCTGAGTCAATGAGCCCAGCCAGCTTGGTCTTCTCCTTCTCCAGTGTGGAGTGGTTGAGCGTCGTCCAGATGCCAAGATCAACTTTAAGACCCGCCTTCTTGGCAGCCGGGAGGATGATCTCAGCCTGGTTGCAATCGATCAGAGAGTAGATGACGGCCTTGAGCGCGTGCAAATCCTTTTGCATCTTGGACGCTGACTTGCACTTGGTGCTGTCGGGGTCCCAGTCCGGACCCGCGCGGGGGATATAGACGACTCCAGGGAACTTGACGTTGAGAGCCTCGGCGACATTGGAGAGCAAAGCACCACGAAGGTGATGAGTGCGATGAAGAAGGGTCGCATTACGCGTGGCAGGTCTGCAGTTGTTGAGGCGCTTGCCGGGTCGTGTGTGACGAACCAGGGAAAATTGAAAGTGAGCAATGGAAACAACGAATGGCAGGAAGTGTGCTTCAAGAACGCCTTCCGAGGACTGCTTGCCAACGATAGGGACACATGTATTCAGGGTAGTTCCTCTGCTGCCTACCAAATTGCCTTGCCGTGCCTATGTATACGGTATGCATGATGATGGAACGCTATACATGTACTACGAGTGGCACGACGATGAAATGAGAATAAACATACATGTATTAATCATATTAATGCGTATATTGTAGTTTACTGGGCTTAACCCGAAGCCCAACTCCCTTCTCATTACACGCCCCCGGTGCATGAGTATACACGAGTTGCCGCGTCCACACCTAGGTCAACGGTTCAACGCCGACTGCCAACAAGTGCGAGGCTTACGACGACCAGACGGCTGACGGCCGACCCTTCAACGACACGGCGGGCCTCGGGAATAGGGACGGCGGGGAGGGAGCTACATAGACACCTGGGCCCCGGCAAGCCACAGGCGGCTCCCACCGGATATGCAAATCGGGCGAGGTGACGCCCCGTCACGGCTGATGGTGCTCGGAGGCGTCGTCCTCTCACGGCCAAGGTGCGTTCTGGAGTGCACCTCGTGCCCCCGTGGTCTCTCTCCACGGTCCCGGCCACCCTACTTGGTACGTCGCCCTCATGTGCACTGTCCGCCACTTTCGCCTACCTTCGTTGTTACTCCAGGCGTTGGCCGACTACCCTCGAGTCGCAGAACCACACGCGGGAACCTGTGCTTCGGCGCAACTTCGTGTATTCCTTTAGTCTTGACCCACCACTAGCCAGTGATAAATCGCAACTGAGGGTCGAACGGCCAGACCGCCGCTCGTTGCCCCCACTTAGCCTACTCCCCCGTCGCCTAGCTACCCTAAGCTATCACACGGCGCCTTCCTACTCCTACTTGGACCTCTCCCTCTTCGCTCTCATCTCCGTGCTCGTGGCCTCCTGGCCTCACGTCGTGGGCTCACACGTCGCCCCTCCGCTCTCCGATACTTACCGCTTCTCACTGCTCACGCGTCGCTCCTCCCGGCGATCTTCTGCGGCTGCCGATCTTCAACTGCGACCTGCTCCCGTCGCTAGTACCCGTAGTCAGCTGGCTCGCCCCGACCACCGACCGTTCGCTGTCGTACAACTTCGTCCCCGACTTCACGCTGTGCACCACCCCGGTCACCGCGTCAAGTCGATCTCGACACACGTTCCGTCCAGCCGCTCCTGCACACGTCCGGCAGCCCAGTGACAGGGCTCCCTACTACACGTCATCCCCGGCATCAAGATCGTCCTCGATCTTGTGGGCATCGTCGAGCGCCTCGAACTCCTCGGCCGACAGCCAGCGCCGGCCCATCGGCCCTCCACGTCGTACGCCGTACTGCACTTCGTGCTCCAGTACGTATCTGCCTGCCCGATTCCGCACTCGTCGCCGCGCCCTCTCGATGATGAACCCTGCTGTTGGTACTTGCAGTAGCTCCGGCATCGGAGCGGGCTGTCGCGGCCGTCCTCGGCCTTGCAGCATTCCCACTGCAGCTCCTTGATGTCCGCCTCGACCATCACCAGTGACAGCGGCTGTTCCATCGTCAGTCCCGCCGCCGCGTTGAGGTCTAGGTGCCGCTCGCGCAGGCTCGTTTCCGTCTCCGTCTTCGTTTTCGGCATTGCGACCACCGTGAATCCGACGATCACGGTTTGTACTAGTCTCCGCCGCGACTGCGGCTTCCTGCTCATCACGCATAACTTGCCTGTGCGATGCGCGCGCTTCGCGCGCGGCGTCAACTGCTTCACGTCGTTGTCGCTGCAGCGCCGACTGCTCTTTGTCATTGCTCGTCTTCTGCCGCCGCCGCTTCTTCGAGAGTGATGCCGGTGCCTCACTTGCTGCTCCTTGCGTTCTCCCTGACGGAGGTGATTGCTGACTGCCACCTCTTATTGCTATTCCTGGCGGTCTCACCACCACCGGCCTCTCCGCCGTCGCTGTCTTCTCCGCTGCTGCCGGCCCCATGCCTTCTTGTCGGCGGGTCGCCGTCGGTTCTGATCCACTGGACCGGTGGTTCCGTTCTCCGTTCTCCGTCCTGCTGTCCGTCGGCTGGATTTCATGCCGGAGATCACTGTCGCCTCCCTCGTTGGTGTTGGCGTCCGCCTCTGCCTCTTCCGACTCGCTGTTCCCCTCTGACTGCAATTCCTGAAGTATGCTTTCCGCGACGGACCCGAGCGAACCACTTGGGCAGTGGCTCGACACGAGAAAGCTGCAGTGCACGATCAGCCGTTCACCATTGTCCTCACGGGCCACTTCCCAGTTGTCGTAGCCAGCGTCCTGAACGATCTTAGCAGGCCCCACCCACTGGTGGGCTAGCTTAGTGATGCCCTTGCCTCGTGGTGGCCTCAGTACCCAGACGAAGTCTCCCACGCCGAATCGCGTGGTCTCGCGCACCCTCTTGTTGTAATACTTCTCTCTGCGCAACTGGTCCTTTGCGAGCGCCGCTCGCGCTACCTCCGAAGCTCGTGTCAGGTGGTCAACCAGCGCCTTGTACTGTTCGGCGAAGGCACCGGTCCTCGCCGCCCGGTTTGTCTTCGTCCGCAGTAGTTCGTTTGGCGCGCATAGCTTGCGCCCCATCATTAGCTCGTTTGGGCTGAAGCCTGTGCTCGTGTGCCTCGCCCCGTTGTATGCGTATGCCGCGCATGGCAGCCAGTGGTCCCAGTCGTCCTGCGCCGCCGACACGTATATGGACACCATGTCCTTCCACGTGCGGTGAAATCTTTCGACTAAGCCCAGCAGCGCTGGTCGATACGGCACTGGCGTGAGTTGCTTGGTCTGCAACTCATTCACCAGCGCCTCCACGATTTGTCCGTTCAGCTCTGGCGCGCCGTCCATCGCTATCTCCCGCATCGGTCCATACACGAAGACCAACTTCTCGACCATGAACCTGGCCACGTCCTTCGCCGTGTGCGCTGGCGTCGCTGCCACGACGGCGTACCGCGTCGCGTAGTCGACGGCCGCAATGACATACCGATTGCCCTGGGGCGTAACGGGCAGCGGACCCGCTACGTCTAGTGCCCACCGATCTCCTGGTTCACCCACACCTTGGCTCCGCAGCGGGGGTATCACTTCCTTCGCTTTCGCTTTGCGCGAGCCGCAGTCACGACAAGACTGCACCCAACGTCGTACGTGAACCCTCATGTCGGGCCACCAGTAGCTAGTCGCGATTCTCGCGAGTGTCTGCGGCGTACGCAGATGACATGTGTATACCGAGTCATGGTTCTCACGCAGCACAGTAGCCCACAGAGCCGTGGGCAGCACTGCTCGGTTGCTGCCGTCGGCGTCCTTGATGCACACCACGCCGTCAACTTCCACAATCAGCCTCGCGCCGTACTTGCCCTTCTTCTTCAGATTCTGCACTGTCCTGTCGCGGCCTTGCTCTTCACGCAGCACTGCGTCCGTCAGCTGGCCGTCACTCCCAACTGTAATGCTCTGACTGCCGCGGCGGCTGTTGCCGTTCTGCTGTCCATCACCAGCGGCTTGCTGCTCCACTGCTACTCGTAGACTCTCGCCCCCAGGTGGCTGCCTCGCTCCGTGACGTTTTCCTCCGCCACGTCCTTGCTCTTCTGCCTCGTTGGTCGCTCTCACAGCAGCCACGACACCGGTTGGCGCTCGCGACAGTGCGTCAGCGACTACGTTGTCGTTGCCCGGCCTGTATTCTATCCCGAAGTCGTATTCTTGAAGTTGCAGTGCCCACCTATGTAGCTTCGGGCTCAACGTCGTCGATGTCATCAACCACTTCAGCGCAGAGTGGTCCGTGACCAAATGGAACCTCCGCCCGTACAAATACGGCCTGAACAACTTCACAGCCCAGATTACGGCCGCGCATTCCAGCTCAGAGATGCCATACCTGGCCACTGTCTCCGAGTTCACCTTCGAAGCGTATGCTATGGGCTGCTCCCCCTTGCCTTGGTCCTGCGTCAGAGTCGCTCCGAGCCCTACAGCCGATGCGTCGGTGATGAGTCTGAAAGGTCTCGAGAAGTCGGGGTAGGCCAAGATCGGCCGCTTGCTCAACTCCTCCTTCAGGTCGTCAAAGGCGGTCTGCTGCGACACGCCCCACCTCCAGACTACTCCTTTGCGTAGTAGTTTCGTCATAGGAGCCGCCCTGCTGGCGAACTCCGGTACAAAGCGTCTGTAGTAGCCAGCCATGGCCACGAATCGTCTCACTGCGTCTGTGTCTTGAGGCGTGGGGAAGTTCGTCATACTGCTGACGTTGCTCTCCACTGGCCTCACGCCATCGGCGTCGAGTTCATGGCCGAGGTACTCCAACCTCTCGGCCGCAAACGTACACTTCGTTGCTTTCAGTGACAGTCCCGCCCGTGCTAACCGCTCGAGCACCGCGGCCAGCTCGACCACGTGCTGGGCCACGTCGCCCTTGGTGAAGATGATGACGTCGTCCAGGTACACAAGACATGTCTGCCATGTGAGACCTCGGAGGACGGCGTCCATCATCCTCTGAAACGTTCCAGGCGCGTTTGCGAGCCCGAAGGGCATTCGCACGAATCGAAGAGTCCCCGTCGGGTCACGAACCCGGTCTTGTCGCGATCCTTCTTCGCGACGGGTACCTGCCAGTACCCTGAGTGCAAGTCCAGCGTAGTAAACCTCCTGGCACCGTGCAGGTGGTCCAGAGTATCGTCTATCCTCGGCAAAGGATAGACGTCCTTCTTCGTGATCTCGTTCAGCTGACGGTAGTCTATGCAGAAGCGCACGGACCCGTCCTTCTTCTTCACCAGGACCACTGGGAAGCCCCACGCCCCGTGGCCCTCCTCGATCACACCGCCGCGCAGCATCTCGTCCACGTTGTCGTCGATGACCTGCTGTTCTTCATGTGCGTGCCGCCTAGCACGAACTTTGATCGGCGCTTCGGCACCGGTGAGGATCTCGTGCTCCACGCCGAGCGTCGTTGCTGGAGGACAGCCTTCTCTCGGCTCCAGTAGCTTGGGGTAGGTGCGCAGTAATTGCAATAACAGCTCACGATCCTCCTTACTCATGTCTCCCATGTTTAGGTCCTCCTCGTTGCTCAATGGTCTGGTGTCGTCCTGCAGTCCGGCCAGCCACTGACGTACTCGCGCACGGTCCAGCTCTCCTTCGTCGGCAAGTACCGTGATTTCGTCGCTGCTGGGAGTCCACGTCTCCAACTTCTCCCTCGACGGCAGCTTGACGCTTCTCCCGTACAAGTTCATCACTGGTACGACGATTCGACCACCGCGAGCCGTCGTCAGCGTCGGTCCCAGCAGTATGTGCGATTCTCCATGAGCCTTCGGTGTGAACAAGCCCTCAGTGCCGTCGGGGGCTGCCACCGCCAACTCGATGTTCTGGCAGGTCGCCGTGCGCACTCGTGCGCGTCGCACTACTCGTACCTTCGCCGGCCGTGCCTGACGCTGGCCGATCATGCACCAGAATGGCACCACCTTCCGCACGTCGTCCGCATACCACTTCATCTCGCAGGAGACAAAGTCGATCTTGACTCCTTGCTGTAGCATCCAATCTTCTCCGACGAGGAACTCCGAGGTCGCACCCTTCACCACCAGTGCATCGACGACCATGCTCTGGTCGTACTGAGTACGGAACCGAAAGCGCCATACGCCCAGCACCTTCGAGACCGCCCCAGTGAAGCCCTCGACGTAGTCCACGGGTGGCAGCGTCGGCAGGCGCTCGCCAAGTGACCGCCAATCCTCACCCGCCACGCTGAACTGGGCCCCCGTGTCCAGTTTGATCTCTCTCTGCTCTCCCATCACTGCCACGCTCGCCGTCGGCAATGAGTCAACAACTGGGGCTCGTACGGCACGCAGTCGCCCAACCCACATTGGCCGCGGCTCGCCGTCCATCTTCGTGACATTCGTGTGTGCATACACGTTGCCGCTGGTGTACGCGTAGCGCTTCCGTTGCCCGCAAAGCTTCGATGCCGTCAACACCTTCGTCACGCGGGGCTGCTCGAACCCCGCCGCCATTGCCGCCTCGTAGTCCATTGTTCCCGCTTCTTGGCGGCTTCCGCGCCGGTGAAGCGCGTCGAGCGCGTAGTACGTACCCTCGAGGTGCTCTGCCTCCTCGATCAGTGCCCGCAGGTGGCGATTCGCCTTGGCACGTGCTTTGCGCACGAGTTTCTCGTATCTCCGTCGGGTTCTGGAACGCTGCAGAGACGTCGCCTCCGCCAACGACTTGCCGTCGCCGACGGTGAGCGGCATCTTCTCGTCCAGCACCGTCTTGGCTTCCGCGTCGGCGTCTTCCTCAGCTGCGTCGACGCTGGCCGCACAGCGTTGTCGTTCGGCACGACGCTCTCGTCGAGCCCGCACGTGTACCGCTCGATTTGAGTGCCTGGGCGCCCATCCGGACGCTGCGGACTCTGCTGCCAGTCCTCGCTGTTGGTCGCGCGCCTGCACGAGTAGCACCTTAGCCTTGGGCTGGTCCCGGGCCCGTAGCTCTCGTTCCAGCACCACTCGAGCAGGTAGCGCGTCTCCGTCGTCACCTTCCTCACGCAATGTGGACGCTACTACCCGCGTCTGCTGCGTGTTGCCGCCCTCTCCAGGAGTCGCGGAGGCCCTCTCGTCTTCGTACAGCTTGTACACCGCCTGCAGCTGTGCAGTCACTGCTGCGTCAAGTTCCTGCTTGCTCGGGACACCCTTCAGCTGGTCTGCGCCATCCCCAGTCGATACCACCGCTGCCGTCGTGCTTGGGACCGTGGACTTGCCTCGCGTCGCGGTAGCGCTCACCAGAGCCTCCGTTGCTGCGTTGCTGCGTGGCGTACGCTCGTGGGGCGTCTCGCCATCCCCAGCGTAGACCACGACGCGGCGCTCACTGCCACTTGTCGCCCGCGCTAGTGCCCGGCCGTGCTCTTCTCTAACTCTGTGGGCTGTCCCACGTTGCCGCCCTCGGACGCCAGCATCGCGAACCCTTCCTCGCGTGTGCGGGGCCCCTCGTCCTCGTGGTCTTCCCGGATCAGGTCCTGCGAGCAGTAAGGCCGGGGACCTTACGCTCGCGGGCCGTTTCCCGTCGTCGGTCCGTTGTCTTTTCCGCCGTCTTGCCTTGCGTCTGCGTCCCTAGCGGCCAGGTCAGACCGCTTCAGGTCGCATTCCCGCGCGTAGTGTCCGCTCCGCCCACAGTAGAAACAGTCGACGCCCGGCCTGTGAACGGTCGGCGTGCTTCCTCCTGGCGCCCGCTGCGCTTGGACGCGCTCCTGGTATCGGTCCAGGTTGCGTAGCCGACCCTCACGCGTCCCTAGCGTGGGATTGGTCGCGCTTCTCGCTCCTGCCGAGTCGCCGTAGTTAGCTTCCACCTTCAAGGCCTTCGCTGGCCGTCTTCCATGCTGGTCGCCGCTTTGCCGTTTTCCGCGTGCCCCAGACTGGTCACCGCCAGCCGTTTGAAAATTCCAACCTTCACCCAGAGGAGCTTGCCTACCAGTAGGTACCAGTGAAAATCCCGGTGGAATTGCCTTCCACCATTCAGTTGAACTGGCTCCTCCCGTCGATACCGGTCTGCCTTCGGTATCGTACCGGGGTGGGTTCTGTGTCGCCCCCCACATGGGGCCGTACCCAGTTGCTACATTCGTCAAGTTGCCCCGAAGTCCCGATTGCTCCTGGCTGCTCATCGCTCCGGTCGTCGCCAAGGGCCCGCGCCCTCGCTGGGTCTCCCGGTCGTCCCAGCGCGTCATCGCGGCCTCAAGTCCGACGCCGTACCCTTCTCCGTATTCGCCGACGTGTGGGACCGCCAGCCGCACAGCCTCGTCAAGTGTCTGCGGCCGGTGTCCTCGCACGTGCGTCGCGCCTTCGACGCTGTTCATTCCCTTGAGGAACGCGTTCACAAGCCAGCTCTCGCCGACGTCGCCACGCTCCCCGATCTCTCTCAAGGACTGCGCGTACTCCACGAGGCGCTCGCCTCGCATCTGTCGTCTTGCGTTCAAGCGGTCAACCACCTCCGGGGTCGTGCGTTGGGTCAGGTACTTAGCCCTCAGCATGCCCGCCAAGGTGTTGATGTTCTCCTCGCTGGGTGGCACGGACTCCATGACGGTGGCAAACCACCGCTTCGCCTCTCCGTCAAGGTGTGACGCCACTTCGTGATAGAGCTGCCCGTCGCTCCACTCTACGCCCATCGTCGAAGCCTGCCGACGGACCTCAGCGCGGACCGTTTTCAGCCACATCGTGACCGGCATGCCGTCGTCCAGCCCTTTGAACTTGGTGAGCTTCAGTGCTCTGGCTTTCTCGCGCACGATCACCTGGCGTGGTGGGGTCTGGTCGTCCGCCCAGGATCCCCAGTACCTCGTCGTTGGTGGCATGCCCGTGGCCAGTGATACGCGCCCAGGGTCTTCACCTCCCTGGTCGCCACCGCCACCCGCCGTCAAGTTGCTCATCGTCGTGTTGGTTGCTGCGCTCGGGCTCGTCGCCATGCCCATGGTAGCCGCAGTACTCGCGGTCTCTGCCGCGCTCGACGTTACCGCCGTCCTCGAGGTCGCCGCCGTACTCGAGGTCGTCGTCGTGCTCGGGTCTGTCGCCGCACGCCGCATTGCGCCAGCGCTGCTTCCCGGTATTCCAGCTCCAGCCGGCGCCCCGCCAGCCGTCGCGCTGCCGCCGCCAGGGTTCGAGCCTCCCGACCCGGCGTTCGTTGGCGTGTCTCCCGTTGTCGGTCGGATCATCTCCGTCTCGACCAGTACCGTTCCTCCGTCTTCCGTTTCCAGCGTCGCTGATGCCGTCAGCTGCGGCTGCCGTTGCTTTGCCGCCTCGCGAGCCGCTGTTTCCGCTCGTTCTTGCGACGCAGCTCGTCGCTCAGCTCGTTGATCACGTTGCGTGGTCATGTCCGTTCGTTAGCTCCTCTATAAGCACAAATAAACCCCTCGGTTAGCTTTCTCGTTTTCACTCTTATCTTTTCTCACTCGATTCCAGAGTCCGTTGCCCGCTGACGCTAAGCCCGCTAAGGTCCTCAGTCACGACCTAGCCCGGAAAGCGCCTGTCATGACCACCATGTAGTTTACTGGGCTTAACCCGAAGCCCAACTCCCTTCTCATTACACGCCCCCCGGTGCATGAGTATACACGAGTTGCCGCGTCCACACCTAGGTCAACGGTTCAACGCCGACTGCCAACAAGTGCGAGGCTTACGACGACCAGACGGCTGACGGCCGACCCTTCAACGACACGGCGGGCCTCGGGAATAGGGACGGCGGGGAGGGAGCTACATAGACACCTGGGCCCCGGCAAGCCACAGGCGGCTCCCACCGGATATGCAAATCGGGCGAGGTGACGCCCCGTCACGGCTGATGGTGCTCGGAGGCGTCGTCCTCTCACGGCCAAGGTGCGTTCTGGAGTGCACCTCGTGCCCCCGTGGTCTCTCTCCACGGTCCCGGCCACCCTACTTGGTACGTCGCCCTCATGTGCACTGTCCGCCACTTTCGCCTACCTTCGTTGTTACTCCAGGCGTTGGCCGACTACCCTCGAGTCGCAGAACCACACGCGGGAACCTGTGCTTCGGCGCAACTTCGTGTATTCCTTTAGTCTTGACCCACCACTAGCCAGTGATAAATCGCAACTGAGGGTCGAACGGCCAGACCGCCGCTCGTTGCCCCCACTTAGCCTACTCCCCCGTCGCCTAGCTACCCTAAGCTATCACACGGCGCCTTCCTACTCCTACTTGGACCTCTCCCTCTTCGCTCTCATCTCCGTGCTCGTGGCCTCCTGGCCTCACGTCGTGGGCTCACACGTCGCCCCTCCGCTCTCCGATACTTACCGCTTCTCACTGCTCACGCGTCGCTCCTCCCGGCGATCTTCTGCGGCTGCCGATCTTCAACTGCGACCTGCTCCCGTCGCTAGTACCCGTAGTCAGCTGGCTCGCCCCGACCACCGACCGTTCGCTGTCGTACAACTTCGTCCCCGACTTCACGCTGTGCACCACCCCGGTCACCGCGTCAAGTCGATCTCGACACACGTTCCGTCCAGCCGCTCCTGCACACGTCCGGCAGCCCAGTGACAGGGCTCCCTACTACACGTATATATTAATTTAATATATACGTAGGATTACATACAAACGTATGATTGTTTATTCTCATTTCATCGTCGTGCCGCGGGTGTAGCCTCTAGCTCTTCGTTTGAACTTTGTGTCGACCGGTATCCAGAATCAAATCCTGAGAACGGAATTTGGTACACACGTATCGCCGAACATCTACAGTATACGCGTCAATTGAACTGAAATGCCGTTTTATTCTGCTATGTCTAGAGTGTGTTCAACGATGCTATACCTTTGATTGCCTCGTACACCATCGAGTCTGCGACTTTTGCACCGAGCTGGCTGGAGCGCGAAAATCGTTTGATGTCTGGTGGCAATTCCGCGGAATGCATACGATGGATTTTGGTGCAAATGTACCGACAAACCACGCGGTCGATACCATCGTCGCATCTTTCGGTTCGTACCAAAAGTCTACCAACCATTATATCGTGTCAGGGACTCAACAATGAACGAGATTGAAGAGAAAAATATACACACACTTACGCTCCGACGGTGCTGCGCGTCACGGCAGTAGTCTTCTTGAGGGGGTACAACGCGTCTTCGTCCACGCAATCCCAAAGCAAAACGCTGTCTATGCCACTCGCCCGACCGTAAGAAAAATCTCGACTTTCAAGGAAAACCTGTTCCCCTGATGTTCCGCTCTTGAAGCGATGCTCGCTCACATCGTAACGGATTTTGAATTTTGTCGACAACAGCTCCATTTGCTGGACCGAAGAGCCCATCAGCGAGTAGCTCGGCCAAATAACACCACAGTTCACGATGGCGCTTCTGGCAGCTTGAAATATTTCGCAAGTGTTTGCTGTGTCAAGTGCATATACCGCAACCGAAGTGATGCCAAACCCCGATGAGCCCAGATTCAGGGCCTCCCATGAAAAGCTCGGAGTAGTGAACGGGCGAGTGCTCTTCGTCTCGCGGAGAAGGATCTCCTTGGCTAGATCCAATTTGGCGTCTGTACAAACCACATCGAAATACCGAGTGCGCGC
The DNA here is from genome assembly GCF_018691715.1 of Phytophthora cinnamomi. Taxonomy (NCBI): domain Eukaryota; phylum Oomycota; class Peronosporomycetes; order Peronosporales; family Peronosporaceae; genus Phytophthora; species Phytophthora cinnamomi. The sequence goes on from NW_027151037.1 coordinate 1,032,549, forward strand.
TTGAAGATCGTTCGGGAGGTCCGTCACCGTATGAAGGAAGCTGCGCATGTTTAAATCAGCGCGGTATGGCATTGTGGCTGGAATCACCGACTTACAGCTCCGCACAAGCCCGTTGTGCCGGTAGATTTCCTGTCGAAGCTTGTCGTTTATGACTTCGGCTACCTTAAGCTTGTGGAGCTCCGCCTTTGCTGCTTCTTTCCAAGTCGATATGAAAAATCCAGAACAAACACCCTCGTGTTTGTCCAGCAGAGACTCGAGATACTCGCTTAGGTAGCGTTGTTCTTCGCGTAGCATATCCATCTCAATCTGAATGATACGAAATAGCATATCCGGATAGCTGTGTTAGGAGAAGTACTCCCTCCCGCCACGCAGCATTTCAAGTTTCAAACCTTTTGACATTGACGTCGCCGACGAGCGCTTGTGGCTTGCTGCACTCTTTGTCTGGCTTTGCTTTCGGCAGTTCGACCTCGTTTCACCGGCAACGTCGGCAGCTCGATATCATCTTCTTCCGACAGGAGCAGCTCCGACAGTAAATCCACGTCCTGAAATCCCGCAAAGTCGTTGGACACGTGTTGCGCTGCGCTGGACGAGTTTGCACTACCGCCATCAATCGCTACAAGTGCCGAGCATTCTGGCGAAACTCATCGGTGCTACAGTTAGTGCTGGGAAGTTGCAGCCGCTTGGTTATAGTCCCTCTCCCTACCTGTGTCGAGAGCCCGGTTAGCACTTTCGAGGTTCGGTGGCACAGACATCGCAGACTACCAAGCTCCTACTATCTCCTCTCCCTCGCTGACAAAACTCGTCTGAGGTCGGCCGCCAGAGTTGGGGTCACGTATTGATTCGTTGGAATTGGTCATCGCGTATAATTCTTGCATCCTAGCGGATGTATATTATTAATAGTTACGACACAGCATCGGGGTCAAGCACTCGTTATTCCATCTTGCTTCGATCTGATCTCGAGCGTTCATATGAACACACGTATCCATTGTTGATGCTGCCGTTCAAAAATTTTGCACTCCGTGTAGTTTTAATTTAGCAGCGATAAGACTTCGAGGTGGGCGTTGGCGAGTTTCCATCCGCCCGCTCACTACTCATTTCGCATCCAGTGCAGCCACCAAGTATTGTTGCGTTCCTACCCATGCGATTCCTCGTAGTAGCTTGTTCAATCCTGTTGGGATTAACTAGTAGCAAGTCCTCGGTCGTTGATTGCACCGATGTCGGTTCCAATTCCGCCTCCCTTGACGCTGGCTATTCCGGTTCTGTCGGCGATAATCGCGTGAGCGTTTACACAGGTTACGATTGCGGTTGAGTGCTCGAACGCATCTACGGTGGTGATTCAAGAAGGAGGGTGTGACGACTGGAATATTTTCCGATGCACCCCATTCGTGGTTGGGGCAGGGACAACTTGCTATGGTCAAGGAACCTGCAGTGACAGCCGAGATGCGTACTTGCAGTCGACGTTTGGCGACGTTGGGCTTTTTGTGATCGAATACTACGAGGACATCAACTGCAGCAAGTTGCTTCGTAGCGACGTGTATCTCGCTGACTCTGGGTGCCACTACTTCACGCTTGGGGTGATGCAGATCTGGACGTCTGAGGACAAGGCAATGGCGGCGCTGACAGTCAACTCGGCTTGTGACAAGATCGACTGGTCGGTCTTTATGGAGCTCAATGTGAGCGTCAACACTGGAGAGTGCCTCCCGAAAAGCGACTACCTCCCGAGGCTGTGAAGTATGTACTGGTGGGGGAACCCGTCTACTTCAATCCATTCGCTGCAAAACTGGCCACTGACACGAACAAGTCGACAACCGGAACGACAACTACAACTGCAACGACAACGACAACGACAACGACAACTCCGGCAACAACCGGGAACACTGACACCTCTGCGGCACCTTCACTTTCCGCGATGAAGGCGTTGGTGACCCTGCTCCTGGTGTCGATATCTATTGCTGCAACAAATTGAAGGGGGGAAATATGCTAACGAGGAGATAGTCAACACGGTATCTCTATTGAGGAAAAACTACTTAAATCCAGTTAACTCATGTTTAGCTGTAACTTGTCTGCAAAACAGATTAAAGAGTTGAAGGTGTGCCATGACAAACCCCTGGTAGCAGTCTCTGAAGTCGTGAAATCGTCAGGCTACTTCGGCGAAGTAGTACTTCGCCTTGCATTTGCAACTTCGGCACTCCATGTATTACTATATGGTAGCTAGCCACTCTAATTCACCTTTTCTTCTCAAAATCTTCTATTCATGTTTTCTGAAGATTCTAGGCTCTACTTCACGGCACCTCGACGTCACAGTTCACGCGACACATCGGCGGTCAGGTGTCAACTCATTCTACAGACTAAAACGCATCTAGAGCTTCCGCGATTGCTGCTGCGTCTGCTCGGCCGAGGTTGAGCTACTGGTCGTTGTGGTCTGCTGCTGCGTTTGGTCAACGGACGTTGAGCTTCCGGTCGACGAAACCTGCTGCAGCTCTTGGCCGCCGGAGTTGCTCGTCGTCGTTGTGGTGACGGTCGACGAGCTGCCGCTGCTGGACGGGAACAGAATCTGCTTGAGCTTCTCGTCGCGCAGCACGGCGCGTAGCGACCACATGTTGTCGCCGGTCTCGTCCTCGTAGATGCGCCAGCTCCAGTAGGTCCAGCCCCCTCCGGCCTGGTTCACCACGTCCGTCTCCGCCTGCGCGAACTCGTAGAACAGGTCCTGGTCGTTCTCGAACTTGCCGTTGGTGGCGAAGCACCACTCGCCGATGAAGAGGCGGTTGTGGCCCGAGACCGAGTTCCACGTGCTCACGCTGTTCTGGAAGTTGACTTTGACGCTCGTGTTCACCAGCTCCTCGTCCGACACGTCGTCGTAGCCCCACACGAAGTACGGGTGCCACTCGACCCACACGTTCGTGTAGGCCGGGGCCAGCATGAAGTCCGTGAGCACACTGGGCGACTGCTGCGACAGCAGTGGCGCCACGGTTAGCACGCACTCGCTGCCCGTAGCTCGGATGGCCGCGTACGCGCGCTCGTAGTAGTCGTACAGCACGTCGGTGGACGTGTCGCCGTTGGGCTCGTTCAGCAGGCCGAAGCCCAGGAACGCGTCCTCGTCCTTGTAGCGCTCGGCCAGGAACGACACCATCGAGATGGTGTTGTTGACGTTCTCGGCGTAGGACCCCCAGAACTCGGAGCCGTAGACGGTGGGGGACGAGTTGTCCGCCCCGTTCTGCGACCCTTTGACCGCGTGGACGCTCAGCAGCACGGCGACGTTGTACTTCTTGGCCCAGTCCGTGACCAGCGCGTCCAGGTATTTCAGCGTGCCGTTCGTGTAGACCTTCCACTCGGCCTTGCCGGACGGGTCGTTGTGGTCGAAGCCCACGATCCAGAAGCCGATGGGCACGCGCACCGTGTTGATGCCGACCGCGGCGATGTCGGCGATGTCGCTCTCGTTGATGAAGGTCGAGTGGTGGTACTCGAGGTGCGAGCGGATGGCGTCCGGGTCGCTGGCCTGCGCGATGGCCGTGTACTCGCCCTGCGAGGCGTTGGCGGCGCCCGTCCAGATGTCGGCGGTGGACGTCATCCAGTACTCGGCCACGAGCCACGAGCCGAGGTTCACGCCCTTGCTGCTGGTGTCGCCGTTGCGGATGCTGTACGCCACGTGCGTGGAGGAGTCGGAGCTGGACGTCGAGGCGGACGCTGCTGCGACCGTGGCCGACTCGGAGGACGCCGAGGTGTCCGATCCTTGAGCTTGCACCGTGGCCACGACCTGCTGCACGCTGTCGCTGCCCGAGGACAAGTCGAAGGTCGTGGCCGAAGTGGTGGTCATTGCCACGGCCGCTGCGGCCAGCAGAGCGGAGAGCGATCGCGGCATGGGGAAGTGTCGGGAGGTGGCGAATTGCAGAGTGGCGGACTGGCCGAGCGGCGTTTGCCTGAGCGGGGGCGACCGGCGCAGGCTCCCGCGGCATCATTCTGGTCCTCATCGGCGTCAGCGCCAGCTGCAGCCACTCGCCACGGGCGAAACTTGCTAGCCGTCGTCTCGTCGCCCCATACATGTACATGAGGTGGTCTGTGCATCGACCATCACGTGTCATGCTGCAGATGGCGCGTCGGAAAAGCGCGGCGCCCGAAATCAGGACCGCAGCGCTGCGTTCACTGCTTGCTCGCCTCGTGTCGGTCCGATCAGGCCCGAGCGCTCTACAGCGATCAACTGATGCGGATCGGAAGGAGTCTGTGGCCAGCTCCCGGCGACAGCAGCTTAGTGGTTGGCGAGGGCTCTACGCCTTAGACTCATGCGTCAGAGCAAATCTAGCGCGATCTCTATTCGCGTTTGTTTGATGTCACTTGTGAGTCATTACTCGTGACTTAGCCTACATGTACCACGGCACTATCACCCCACGCACACCGAAAAACATAAACTGCAACTATAGTTGCAGTGGTAAGGAATTGTATCTGTCGCCGATCAGCTCTGGGTCGCGTTGGGGAAGAAGATGCTCTTGAGGCGGTCGTCGCGCAATACGCTGCGCAGCGACCAGGCGTTGAAGCCGCTCTCGTCGCCGTAGAGCCGCCAGCTCCAGAAGGTGAAGCCGGCGCCGGCCTGGTACAGAACGTCCACCATGGCCTGGCAGAACTCGTAGTAGCCCTCCTGGTCGCCTCCGAACTTGCCGGCCGTGGCGAAGCTCCACTCGCCGATGAAGAGGCGGTTGTGGTTCTCGCGCGCGTTCCACGAGCTCACGCTGTTCTGGAAGTTGACCTTGACGGCTGTGTTGGTCAGGTCGTAGTCGCTAGTGTCCTCGTAGCCCCACACGAAGTACGGGTGCCACTCGACCCACACGTTGGTGTACGTGGGCGCCTGCATGAAGTCCGTCATGACGTCGGGCGACTGCTTGTACAGCAGCGGCGCCACGCTCAGTACGCAGTCGTTGCCGGTAGCCCGGATGGCCGCGTACGCCTTCTCGTAGTACGCGTAGAGCTTGTCCTCATCCGTGGACGCGTTGGGCTCGTTCAGCAGGCCGATGCCCAGGAACGCGTCCTCGTCCTTGTATCGATCGGCCAGGAAGGTCGCCATCGAGATGGTGTTGGCCACGTTCTCGTCGTACGCGCTCCAGTGCGAACTGCCCGGGTCGCACGGGGACGAGTGGTCGGCGCCGTTCTGGGAGCCCTTGGCGGCATGGAGGCTGAAGAGTACCGCGATGTTGTGCTTCTTGGCCCAGTCCGTGACCAGGACATCCAGGTACTTCAGCGTGCCGTTCGAGTACTGCGTCCACGCAGCTTGGCCGCTCGGGTCGTCGTGGTCGAAGCCAACGATCCAGTAGCCTACGGGCACACGAACCGTGTTGAGCCCGGCGGCGGCGATGTCGGCGATATCGCTTTCCGTGATGAAGGTGCTGTGGTGGTAGTCCAGGTGGGATCGGATCGCATCGGGGTCCGCCGCCTTGGTGATGGCGGTGTACTCGCCCTTGCCGGCGTCGTCGTCGCTCACGCCCTGCCAAAAATCCGCGGCCGAGGTCATCCAGTGCTCGGCGACAAGCCAACTGCCCAAGTTCACGCCGACGCTGGTCACGTCTCCGTTGCGGATGCTGTGCTGGATGTGGGTTGTCTGAGTCGTCGACGATCCGGATTGAGCTGGAGCCGAGCCCGAGGTGCTCTGCTGCTGTTGCTGGGTGGTACCGTTCTGACCTTGATCCGAGTCGCCGGACGATGTCAGCTGCGTAACCGTGCTGCCATCGCCAAGCGCCGACCCGGTGGAGTTCACTTGCGCCGTGGAAGTCGTGGAGCTCTGCGAGGAAGTGTCGTACTGCGAGACGTCGTCCGTAGCTCCGACTTGAGCCACGCTGTTGTAGCCGCTTCCGAGTGTGTTGAAGTCCATAGCGACCGCCGGGTTCACCGCCAATGCGGCCACCGCGGCAGTCAGGCAGGAGAGTCGACGGAGCATGGCGGAGTGGATCGGACGGGGTGCGCTCGAGCGGGCAATTTGAATTGTGAGGGGCTGCAGGACTTCGCTGTCCGAACGCGTCGAGCCAACTTCGACTTGAGGCGCTGTCGGATTAATCGCAGAGCGCGCGGTGGTATCGGCTTCGAGGCGGTGCTGGCTCTGGAACCACAGCAAGCTATTCGAGCCTCACCCTCCACATGGTTGTCTTCTCGCCAGAGTCCTTTCACTAGTTTTTCGTTGTCCGAAGATGAGGGCGTCGACTCGAGAGCAGATGGCGGCCGAATGAGACGGCAGCTGTAGCTGGCTGCCCGGATCCTTCCGGTCGGCGCGGATCAAATTGCTCCGTGAAGAGTGTCTAATGTCACGGCGGGGCAATGAGCTTCAGCTCCGTCCGGGAAGTGCGTCGAGTTTCGCGGCTTAAAGTGCATTTCAAACCGTCTGTACTTACTCGCTATCCTCTGTAGCAACCTCGAGTTGCTCAATCAAATTCGCGAAGGGCCTTCACGAACTTCACGGAAGGACCAAGCTGTAGGCATGTGGCGCTCGTGCGGCTTCAGCTGAGACCGTTGTCATTGGCTCATCGGATGCTCGCCCTGACATCCTCGTTTGATATTCTCGGCACGATCAGCGTTTAATGTGACGCGAGCTTGATTCAGCGGCGGCCATCTGCTTTCATCTCCTGTTCCAATAGTCCATTAGACTCAAATGCCACCGACTGCGGGCGTTGATCAGGAGCACGTGCCCCGTATCAGTTGTGTTGGACTGCGCTCGCGGCGTTCAGAAGGGTCCGGCCGTTGCTTTCGTGTGTGGGCGCTGAGCGATTCACTCCGATAATCCAGAATCGAACGACTCCATTTGCATCGGTCACCTCATCGCCGCAGTTTGGTGGCGAGACTCGAAATGCTGCGTTTGATCAGAGAAATCTTGCGCAGCTAATGGACTCGCAAGCGCTACACCACAGGCAGCAACGCAGGCGCGAACTAGACTTATTAGGCTGCATGCCTGTAGTGAAGTTGAGCTGCACAAAGTGTTGAATGAAAAAATGCCATCTCTGGTTTAAAAAAATCTGTACCAGTATTTATACCAGCGAGACGACTTTGAACGTCGGTGAGGGCGAACCACCAACTTATTATTCAGAACAACTGATCACGCCTAACCATTTCAAAGTGCACGCAACTGTTGTAGCACAATAACCAAGACCTCTTCACAGGGTTGGAGCTCTTCGCGGGTGTATGTTTGCTCCATCAGCGAGTTGAGATTTTCCACAGCATCCAACAGGTTGCGCTGTAGGAAACGGCGAACAAAAAGCAGATAAATAAAAATGGGTTAGTCGCGATGGGATTCACTGATCACAGACTTCCATTCTTACCTGCACGGGCTTGAACAAGATTGTCTCGGTTGACGCATTGCGTAGGTACAGGTGAATGGTCTGCAGGATATCCGGTAGTGTTTCGCGCAGTTGGTGAGATACGCTTGAGAGCACGTTATTGACTTCGGTGGGTGCTGTGAATGCGCATTGGCGGAAGTCGAGTGCCGTCGCCTTTTGTGTTTGCTGCACATGAGCGATCTGCTTCATCAATGCGAGCAAAGGCTGAGCTAACTGCTGCAGCACAATTTCGATAAATGCTGTGCAGCTCTTTTTGAGCTCTTGCTCCAACTCCTTCTTCACATCGGCTGTAGTTTCCTGGATATGCGGGATGCCACGAGTAAAGAGACCCACGATACCATTTGGACCTGAGAATCGAAATAGCGTCGACGCATCCACGAGAAGCTCACTCATCGCATCTGCGCTGCTCGTGAAGTCCAATGCCTTGCTGGTCTGTGCGAACTGGATCTCGAACGGTGTAATCTGCTCCCGCAACGTGAGCAGGTGCTTCACGAGGAATAACGAACCGTGCAGGCCTCCCTGGGTCGCTGCAATATCAGCAGAAGCCATTTTCAAAGACGCGGTGCAAATCTGAATGGCATCCTGCGCAAGTTCCTCAAAGATCTCCATCTAACATGACCACGTCAGAGCAGTGGTTAGCATCTGGCGTCCTTGAATGGGATGCAGCGGAAACTCACCTTGACGAAGTGATACCCCTTCGACAGACACATAAGCGTGTGCTCAAGCGACGGGTACCACGTAGCATACAGTGATGCACCGGTTTGCTCTGCTGCTATCAGCTTGGCTGGGTAGTCGAGGTCAGCGGCAGTAGGTACGTAGCCTTCAATCTCGTCGCGGATGTATTTCTGCATGCACAAGATTAGCCGTTCCTGTGCGTCTTGAATCATCCGGTGCATCACCGGCTCGGCGTAGCCCACAAGCGCTGCACGCGGGGTAATTGATGCCTCAATCACTTCGCTCCTTAGAACCTGGATGACCTCACACAAAACTTCCAGATCCTTCTGTGCTAAGAATTGTGGCCTTACTGTGTTGTACAGCAACCCACTCAGCTGGAAGATCAGGCGCCTAACAGGGAAAAGGCAACACCAATTAGCGCGTGCGCAACAAATAGCTGTGCACGATGGGACGTACTCGAATGCGTTCTCGTTGTCATCCTCGCTCTGATCGTCCTCACCCAGTGTCATATCCCCTCCCGAAAACGTGAAAAGCTCATCACTCGGGTCGTGGCCGAAAACCTTGAGGAAAAGTCGAAACTCGGCCTCGCACACCTTCAGCAGCTGGGCACAACTCGCACGCAGCACATTGACGATGTCCGACGTCTGAGAAACAGCGTCCAGCCACGCCCCCAGCACAGGCGACAACAACTGCACACGCTGGGTAGCGTACGCATCCGCCACCTCTCCGAGCACGCGCAAGTTCTCGGCGCTGTCCTGCGGCGCCTGGGCGTTCAGTCGTTCGAGCTGCTTTGCAACAGCAGCGAGCGGGGGCGCCACCAGCTGGAAGTTCACGTAGAAGGCCGAGGTTTCGTCCAGCTGGCCCACCAGCGACGTCGCCACGCCGCTCTGCTGCGCCGCCTCGGCCTCCTTCTGTACGGCCTCGTACACCGCGTCCTTGGCCGCGTCCAGCGCGCTCAGCGCGTAGTCCTTCAGGCACTGGATGCCCCCGGCCGCCAGCGTCCTGTACGCCTCAATGAAGCAGGCCGCGTCCTTGTACTCCAGCTGCAACAGCAAAAAGCCTCTGTCAGCACCGTCCACTTCACCCCCAACTACAGCTACAGCTACAGCTACAGCTACAGCTACAGCAGCCTCGCCCTACATGGTCCGAGAGGTAGGCCACGGACGCGTCGATCTTGTCCAGCGCCTGCTCGAACGCCGGCGTCGTGGGGTCGATGCCGCGCCGGTGCTGGAACACCTGCACGGCCTTGCTCGAATCCGCAGCGCTCGTAGTCGTCGTGGTGGTGGCTGCGGAGGCTCTGGCGCCGGCGCGCTCCATCAGCACGTGGCCGGAGCCGCCGCCGCCGCCGGAGGGCGCCGCGAACTTGACGCCGAAGCCGAGCGCGTGCGCCACGCCGTCCACCGCCGTGAAGTGCGGCATGGGCGCGGCGATGGCGGCCACGCGCGCGTCCAGCGCCTCCACCTGCTGCAGCACGGCCTCGAAGCTGCGGTACAGCGCCTGCGTCTTGGCCGCCACCTGCACGTGGCTGGCCTCCATCTCGGCCACCAGCGCCTGCGACGCGTGCGCGTGCGCGAACAGCGCGTCCCACTGCAGGGCGCAGGCGTCCACCTGGACGGACAGGCGCGCGAACGAAGCGTCCAGCTGGACGCTTGCACTGGTGTTACTACCGGTATGGCTACCGGTATTGGGATTGCTGCGGCGGCGGCAGCCCAGGCGCCGCGCCGCGAAGTCGCGCAGCGTCTCGGGCGCCTCCGCGCGCCGCTGCGAGCGCACGAGCGACGCGTGCGACTCCGCCTGCGTCCGCAGCTGCAGCTGCCGCTCCAGCGACAGCAGCAGCGCCTCCTGCGCCGCGCTCAGCCGCGTCTCCCGCACGCCGCGGGGCGGCATCCACGCCGTCGCCGTCGCCGCCATCGTGGCTGGCTGGATGAAGATTGATACCGGTATCTGTGGAGGTACGATATATCTACCGATATATCGTCGAGTCGAATCGCGCAACCGAATTTAACAAATAGCAAGAGCCCGAAAATACGTCTGGAACACGTTTAGAACCCGAAAATAAAGTCTGGAACGCTTCTTTTCGGATGACTCAAGTCATCGACTGCCCGAAATTAGGCCGGGAATAACCCATTCCCGAAATTAACTCGGCGAGTCTGCCAAACAAGCGGACATAAGATCGCGCCATAGATCTTTCTGGATCCGGGAGAAACTGTTTTTGCATACTTCCGCCCATATACAAGTTTGTGCGTAGTGAATTACGATTCTGGGTAGTACATTTGGCCCATGCACTTGCGAACTTCGACTGCTCGCCGCCGAGCGAGCAGCCTCCGCGGACCCGGCAGGCAAGGCAACAGCGGCAAGCGGGGGAGGAGCAGAAGAGAGCCACAGCCCTCTTCAGCATCCTGAAGAAACTGTTTGGCATACGTCCGCCGATATATAAGTTTGCGCGCAGTGCGTGAGAGCGCGGCTTTAGGAGAAAGCTTGGGTAAAGTTTCCGAAAACTACCTGCGACAGTGAGTAACCTCAGCAAGCCGATTGCCCAGCGGATGCGGCAACCACCCAGTGAAAGCGCGAATCGGCGTGGGTGGAAGCGGGGTCCCGTGGACCCACTCGGTCGCATGGGTGGGTGGCGTATTTCAGCGGCAGTCGCGGCGTTCGTGTACAGCGCTCACAGCATGCCATCACTTTGATGGAGTAGGGCACTGAGGCCATGGGCTTGAGGCCGACCCTGTCGTTTCTGGCATTCGTGCTACGCTTGACTCGCGGTGACCTTCACACACACACACAGACACACACACACCTGTTGCGTGTGGAGGCGGAAGTCGAAGTGGTTCGTTCAGTTGACAGCCAACTCGTTTGATCAGTTGCCGCGTTGCCACATTCCGCTGCTTCGGCGACAAGAGCGGAAAGAACCACCGCGTAGTCCAACTGCACTCGGAGAGTATTTCCAGCGGAACCAGACAGGTGTGACACAGCGCGCTGTTGGTTTTGCTTTTCAAGTGTTGAGCTATTTCGGCGCCCTCGTCTTCCCATCAGACCCGCTTCATCCCGATCGACGAGACTAAAATGCTCATCGAGTTCCTCGCAACGGCCATAGAAATGATGGAGGTGGCAGCTATTTTCACGGCAGTGCATGCTGTTCCTTCATCGCACGCGAGTTTGGCTAAATAAAACTGCTCTGTGCCTTTGCACATCAGCCAAAGCTGCTCAGCAGCGAGTTTCGACCGGGAAACCTGTCATCGCGTGGCGCCTCATTCTCTCTTTGTCTCCGGTGCATTCGGCAGCTCGAACAAGCCCAATCTTTGTTTTTTTACGACAGCCACCTCGCCGCAACTTTCCAGGAGTTCGAGGTTTGGCGACGATGGGGACGCGATCTCGACGAACGACTCCGATGCGCCGGCTGGCGGCGCTAACACTGCTGGCTGCGAGCATTTTGGCCACGACGCAGGCGGCACAGCAGTCGCTCGAGATGATTTCGAAGTTGCGTGGCTTCAGTACAGCAGCGTTCGCCCAGCAGCCGCAAGGCTATTCACTCAGCACCAACGACGCCAAGGCTGTCGTCAGCTATCGACGCCTTACTACGAGCACGACCGAAGCAGATGCATCGGCAAAGGCGAATCAAGTCGGCGCTTCGGTCCGCAAGGCCATCAAGCAACTCCGAGGAGGGACCGACAAGTTCTACCAGGACCTCATCACGGCAGTCAAGATCAAATTGTGCGAGAAGGACCTGGCGACGAACGAGATCCGCTTTGTGAGCTGCGACGCCGACAACGCCTACAAGGACGACAACGGAGATCCCGTAAGACTGCCGGTATCCTCGCTGACGGACGACGATACCGTTAAAGCCTACAACCAGGGCCTGTGCGAAGTGAAGCCGAACTGCTACTGGGCTGCAATCGAAGATGGCGACACGGCTCGTGCCAAGGTGTACGCAGACCCGGACAGCACGATGGATAGCTCTGGTGCTGATTCAAAAATCAAGGAGTGGGCTACGGGTGTCATCGGCTTTGTGATTCCGGGTATCGTGCTGGGTGTGCTGAGTCTGCTCACGATGGTCTTCTTCCTGATCTGCCGCTGCTGCTGCAACCGGTGTGGAGGCCGCTACCCTCGCGAAGAAGGCTACACCTGCATGCAGAAGTTTTTGCCGTTGCTCTTCTTCTTGCTCTTCGCCATCGGAGTCATTGTGGTGTCTGCTGCAGCCTTCCTGTACCGTGGCACGATGCTTTCTGCCGTGGACGATATGTTCAACGCGACATCGGGAACTCTGCAGAACGGCAGCGACTGGATAGTCACCATTCGCGACCCGCTTGCCGATATTGGCAAGACGGTGACCGGCTCGGCTGACAAGATCACGAAGCAGCTTGCTGGAACCGGTTTTATTGACACCGGCTTGAGTAACATCACCACACAGCTTGACGACATCGGCAACAAATACTCGACGGACCCCACGTTCCCTAGTAGCTGCACTCCAGACACGACCAAGACAAATGAGGATGCTAATGGCAACCCGTGCTATGAATGCACGACGTGCAGCGCTATCGGAACGCAGGCGCATGCGGCTTCGACCCAAATAGGCAACAACGCCGGGCCGGGTGTTAAGCAACTGAGTACGGTGAAGTCGCAGCTGAACACGGAGCTAGTTGATATCTCTGGTACGGTCGAAAGCGCTGTGGATACGCAGGTGTCAACTGCCAATGACCTTATCACCACGGTTAAAAAGACTCAAGACGACGTGGACAAATACGACAGCAAGTTCCAGACCTATCGAAACGACCTCGGATACGCGATCATGGCGCTGTTTGCTCTAGCCTTGGTGGTCATTGCCATCGGTTTCATCGGCATCCTCTTCGGGCTCACACCGCTGAAGATATTGGCCAATTTCATGAACATCGCGTACTTCCTCGGCTTCATAGCGCTGTTCCTCACGTTCATCATCAGCGCCATTGTTCTGGCGATTGGAGTTGTGTTGGGGGATGCATGCGAAGTCACGATGATTTTCTCGACTAACTGGACGGTGCCACTAGGAGACTCGGCCAAGGCTGTGGACGCCTGCTTCCAGAATGAGTCGCTGCTGGACGTGTTCAACCTCTCTTCCAAGCTCAACTTCGCTCGCGGTGGCATTGACTTCCCGGATCTCAATACGAGCGCGATGTTCGACTTCTCAGAGCTGGACGCTCTTTCTGACACCGCCAATGCCATGAACGCGTCTGCGTTTGGGTTTGACGAAACACAGTTCGGAGATCTGCTTGCTGCATTCAACGGCTACGCGTCACAGCCTTCTAACGCGTACTGCAAGCCGGACAATACCTACACTGCCGAGAACTTGCTACAGCCTTGGGTCGACAACACTGGCACACCTGCTCACACAACGTCTCAGTCGGCGGAAGACTTCATCACGACCTTCTACAGCACCAATTGGGACTCAACTTGTACGGGGGGTGATGGGGATAACGGCAAGTCATTCGCGTGTACATCCCATTCAAACCCGTGCCTTTTCTCGGAATTTATGGGAGAACAATTCCAAGCGTTGTTCGACTTGGCTACGTTCAAGAAGAGCATGGATGACTATGTGGCCGGTCTCAAAAGCGATGTTGCTGGCATCAAGACCACAACTGACACCTTCGAGACTGATACCAAGGGTTTGAACGACAACATCAACAATATCAAGGACGACCTGAACGCCAGTCTTATCAAGGACGTGATAGAATTCGAGGACGCCATGTACTGCACCTTCATCGCGGACGGCTTCTGGACCATCTACAACGCGCTGTGTGGAGACCTGATGCCGTCGATCACCATGATCGCGCTCATGCTGTTCCTCTGTGGCATCTTCCTAATCCCTGTAAACGTTTGCCTCATCATCGGTGTCAAGCGGCTCAAGGCACACGGCAATGGCCACATCATGGACACCGAGATGAAGTTCAAGTAAACAGTACCAGACAGAGGGTAGAATAGCAATTGCTGCGATGGGGTAACTTTATGAACACAACCTATTTTCTTTTCTGTAGTGATGCGCTGTGCGGATGCATATGTGCGGGTGCACGTGTACATGATGCCAAATTTCTCAGATGATAGATATGTGTGAAAACAAGGTACTCAACTGCTGTCGAAGCCACATAAAGCAAGATATCATCGGCCACCAACGGTACCATGTGTATCAATACGGAGCTATTGTAGCTATAACTTTCCTGTGTTTTAAACCAGCGCGAATTTGCAGTGAAAATAGTGATAAATATGCCAGCATGAACGATTGCACGCTTGGCAAACCAAAATAAGTCGCTCCTTATCATCCTACTTGTGTCCAGCAGCTCGTTCATTTTCGTACGCGCAGTTAGCCCTCGCCAGCGCTTTGGACTATTAGATTATTGCGCAAAAATATGGTTGTATGTTCTTGGAAGAAACCCCGTGGAATAAAGATGTGGCTTCTTGCGTCGCTACTCTTGTTACTCACCTTTGCTACAACAAACGCGTTAGCGGCCTCTTCCGCCGGAGCTATAAGTACTTATCGAAGACTCGACGCGATCTTGATTGAGAAAGAGAGGGCTTCGGCAAGAGCAAGTGGCGTGGGAGCATTTTTCAGCAACGCCATTCGACACGTCCGAGGAGGGACCGACGAGTTTTATCATAACCTCATCGTTGCAGTCAAGATCGTTATGTGCGAGCACAATTTGGTCAAGAACGTGGTGCGCTTCGTGAGCAGCAGTGCTGATAACGCCTATAAAGACAACAATGGTGACTGTGTCAGACTTGAGGTGACAAGCCAAACAGAGAAAGCTGTTGTGGATGCCTATGGCGAGGGACTGTGCGAGGTGCAGCCGAATTGCTACTGGGCTCCAATCGAAGATGGAGACACGATCCGAGCAAGGGTGTACGCTGATCCAGACAGTGCAATGAATAAAGGCACAGCCAACGCCAAATTGAAGGAATGGATTATCGGAGTCGTTGGTTTCGTGGTCCCTGGCGTCGTACTCGGCGTGGTAAGCCTGCTTACGATGAATTTCTTCTTGATATGCCGCTACTGCTGCAATCGATGCGGGGGACGCTATCCACGGAAGCAGGGATACACACGCGCGCAGAAATGTTTACCGCTACTGATATTCCTGTTTTTCTCCTTGGCCATCTTCGTGATATCTACAGCGGCGTTGCTCTATCGAGACTCAATTCTTGGGTCTGTGGACGAGATATTCCACGCTAGCTCAGGCCTTTTAGACAATGGTAGCCACTGGGTCGTCAACGTTCGCACACCACTCGAAAACATCCGCGACAAGGTGAACAGCTCAGTCGAGCTTGTGATAATGGAGCTCAACGGCTCCGATTTCATCGAAAATGGAGTCTACGGTCTCATCGGAAAACTCCGTGCGTTTGGTAACTTCGCCTCAAATCGCACGCTACCTGATGGCTGTTCCGTTAATTCAGATCAGTCCAAGGAAAAATACATAGGAACGAATGGCAACGTCTGCCTTCCTTGCGATGCTTGCACGATGGTTAGTATGGAGATCGAGACAGCTTCGGATCAAATCGAGGCAAAAGCAGACCCTGGTGTTCAGCAGCTTATCACTGTTCGATCCCAATTGAATGATAAGCTGGTTAATGTAGCAGACGCGGTTCGAGACGCCGTTGATTCTAAAGTCCAAGTCGCGGACGAACTTATAACTACGCTTGACGTCACACGTGAAAAGGTGGACAACTACGATGGAACTTTCCAGACTTATCGAGGAGACGTCGGGATTGAGATCATGAGGCTTTTCTATTTGGCAGGCGGTGTGATCGTTTTGGGTGCGTTGGGGATCCTCTTCGGTCTCACGCCACTCAAATCACTGGTTAACCTCATGCACGTGGCATACATTTCTGGATTCGTCACCCTTATCATCATATTTGTTATCAGCTCTGTGGTGCTTGCGCTTGGGATCGTTTTGGGGGATACCTGCGAGATTACTATGATTTTCTCGTCCAATTGGACGGTGCCGCTAGGTGAATCGGCTCGAGCTGTCGATGCGTGCTTCCAGAATGAATCCCTGCTGGATGTGTTTAATTTGTCCTCTCAGCTGGCGTTCGCTCGGGGAGGTATCAGCTTTCCTACAATAGATGTGAACTCGATGCTCGACTTCTCAGCTCTGGACAATTTTTCTTCCGAAATGGAGACCACAAAAGAGGACACGTTTGCATTCAGCGACGCCTACTTTGAAGAGGTTGTAGCATTCGTTAATTCGTACGCATCGCAAGACTCGCAGTATTGTAAATTGAGAGATAAGTACACCATGGAGAACGTGCTCCATCCTTGGCAAGATAACGGTGAGTCGTCAACACAGACTCCAGTGGAGTATGTCACCCAGCGGTACGAACCCCATAACAACAATTGCTCTGGAATTCCCCCTCCCGACTACGGCCAGCCATTTGTGTGCACCAGCCATTCGAACCCTTGTCAGTTCTCAACATTCATGGGCGAACAGTTCAGTGTCCTTGTCAACTTAGCCAACATCAACAACAGCATCGTTGTCTTCGTTGATGAGCTTCAACAGAACGTGACAGACATCGTCGACTTTACTCACGAGTTCAAGACCAACATCACCAACCTCTTGGGCAGAATTGAGAAGATCAAAGACAATCTTGAAAACAGTCTCATCAAGTACGTGAACGACTTCGAAAAGGTCATGTACTGCACCTTCATCGCCGACGGTTTCTTCAACATTTACGATGCAATATGTGTGCACATGGCTCCGTCGATCACGATGATCGGACTCATGCTCTTAGGTGTCGGGATACTTCTTATCCCAGTCAACACCACCCTGATCATCGGTGTAAAACGACTAAAAGCACGTCGATTCGGTCCTGTAATGGCCTCGGATGCAAAGTTCACTGACGTGAAACTTGCACGAAAGGTAAGCAGTGGCCGTAACTCCGATCCCCCGTTTTGAAGCTAAAATAAGTGATAACAAACAACACTGATTCTATTGTGTTGTGAGTTTCAGCGCCTTCGTACAAAAATTGACTCGGAGCAGTTTTCGACCCCGTAGACGGCATCAAGCTAACTTTTTACACCCCTGAAAAACGAAATCGGGTCGATATTTTTGCCCCCGCTGTCGTTTCTACCTCAATTAGGGTAGTGAATGGAGCCAAATGCTATCACACGTAGCTGCTTATCGAAAGTTTACAAGGTTGCGACGAAGTACGTTGCAAATAGCTGGCGGTAGGAAGTGTTGTCGGCTTCGTGGTCTATGCTCTGCTCGATTTCGCGAAGGCGAAAAACATGGTCTTAAAGGCATAGCGTCACAAGACTGGTATGACAGCATTTGCGGCACCAAAGATTGAAGGAAGTTATGGGAATGGTTTCGAGAAGCCCAGTGTTGTACTGCAACTCGGACAACATCATAAACTCGACGACTCATCGTTACTTTGATCCGACCGTCGATAGCATCGCATCGAAATGTCGTGCAACGCACACGCGTGTCGAGAGTGGCAGTCTGATAACGGCGGAGCCCAAGCCCACCTGACGAGGCTGGCATCGAATTGCAGTGTCTGATTATAAAAAAACTGGCATTGTACGTGGTGCTATCCACGAAACCGTGGCGCTCGCAGAGCTACCTATATTTCGTTGCCACATTTCGTTGTGACGTCCACGGGAAAGCAGCCACTGCACGAAGAAAACCAACATGCTCCTCGCTTGTCATATTTGTGCGACGGTGCTTGCACTACTGTCTCTGTCAGTGGCTTTTGCGGCGGCCGACGCTGGATCAACAAGCAACGACACTCGAATCCAATCAGCAGCAGCTTCCGCCCACGTCCAAACGAGAATCCGCAGTGGCTCGGTGAAATGCCGAGGCGTGAACCTCGGCGGATGGCTAGTGGCGGAGCACTGGATGACAGCTGAGGCGGCGTTTTGGGGAGGTGTCGACGATCGCGTCGCCAACTCGGGCGAGTACACCACCATCACGAAAGCGGCCAGTCCGGACGACGTCCGCTCCAAGCTGGGCGACCACCACATGACTTTTATCTCTGAAGACGACATCGAGCAGATCGCCGCAGCGGGGCTGAACACGGTTCGTGTGCCGCTGGGCTTCTGGATCCTGGGCTACGACAACCACGACCCGTCCAACCAGCATGAGTGGCTGGCGTACACGCGCGGAACGATCGTGTTCCTGGACCAGCTCATCAGATGCTGGGCCAAGACGCACAACGTCGCGGTGCTTATCAGCATTCACGCCGCCAAGGGCTCGCAGAACGGCGCTGATCACTCGTCGCCTGCAAGCCCCGGTCACTCGTTCTGGAGCCAATACCCGGAGAACGTGGCCAACACTATCGAGGTCGCGCGCTTCCTGGCCGACCGGTATCTGCACGACGAGGCGTTTCTCGGCATCGGCCTGCTCAACGAACCCAGCGGCAGCACGGACCAGACGGTGCTGTACCAGTTCTACCAGGACGCGTACCGAGCGGTGCGTTCAACCGGGAGCGACTGCGTGCTGAGCGTGGCGCCGATGCTGCAGAAGCAGAGCCCCAACGAGATGGTGGGCTTCATGGAGGCGCCGGCATTCACGAACGTCTGGGTCGAGTGGCACCCGTACTTCATCTGGGGCTACGAGCACACGCCCGACGACGAGCTGGTGAACGTGGCCGTCAAGCAGGAGTACAAGGCGCGCGTGGACCAGTGGAACGCGCGCGCGGGCCACAACCGCCTGTTCATCGGCGAATGGAGCATGGCCACAGCCTCCAACATGCGCAAGAACAACCCGGCCGCGTTCTACTCGTTCGCAGCGGAGCAGCTCAAGGTGCACGACGAGGCGGAGGGCGGCTGGACGCTGTGGACGTGGAAGGCGTCGGGCAGCGGGACGGAGGACTGGGCGCTGCAGAACCTGCTCGCCGACGACCGGCTGAATGGGCTTCTGCGCAGCGACGCGTGAGGCTGGGAGGCTGAGATCCTCACTGTGCCAACTGCGACCAGGACTGCAAACGCAACGTTTTGACCCGTTGACAGCGCATCTCCATGTTGAAGTGCACCGTACGAAACTTCAGAAAAGCCGGTCCGATTGCATTCGAAGCACCAAAAACTTCAGGATAAGAGAAATACGTTATGTATGGAAATCCTAAGAGCCACGGCGGACGAGTTCTTTTCTCAACTCTTCCGATTCCGAATGGTGCCTCCGTCTCAACAAGACAGACAACCGGAATCCGCTTCACCTGATTGTGACATGGCCGTGTCACAGCCTTGGGGACATTGCGTTTGCGCCTGGGGACAGTTTGGCCGTTGTGGGGACCCTCCTCGCCACCCATCCCCCGCCATACTGAAAGCAAGACATCAGCGCTTGTTAAACCACGTGCGAATTGCATAAAAGCTGGCATTTTGCGGCGATCCCGGCGATCCGAAAACCTAAATCCAAACGAGATCTTTTCTCCTTGTTGCCTCCTTTTGCGTTAAACCCCCTAAACTTCCAACGCCACTTGAGCGCATTGCGCTTGGAACGCTCGCCGTCGCCGCAGCAGCAGCTCCGTCTATTGTGGAGCGATTGCAGAAGGCGCAAGTTCAAGTTGCCCACGCAGAAAACCGGCCCCCACTCTGCTCTCTACGTGTGGCTCTCGTTCAATCGCGGTCTAATCAGGGAGGGGCGAGTATAGTCATTCCCCGTGTAACTCACCATGACATCCTCCCCAACCCACCTCCGGGAATGCTCAGGCTGTTTGGCAGGCCACTTACACCTCGACTGACCTCAGCCTCAGTTTCCCATCTGCAGCTCCAAGCGCCCTAGGAGAGAAGTTTAAGCTAGTGCTAACCATGACGCAACAGTGGCTGGCCGCGGCCTCCAAGGCCGTGCGCCGCAGCGTGCGCGCCAGCGCCCACTCGCGCGTGGCCCCCAGCAGCGCCGCGCCGCGCAGCAACGCGGCGGCCCGCTGGGCGCGCGCCTTCTCGTCCACGCCGCACCCGAGCGAGACCTTCATCACGGGCACCAACAACGCCTACGTGGAGGAGATGTACTCGAGCTGGAAGTCAGACCCCTTGAGGTGCGACAGACAGACGCAACTTTAAGCCAGTGCTAACCCAACTTTAAGCTAGTGCTAAACAAGCCAATTTTAAGCCAGTGCTAACCGGTATACGCCTGTGTTGCAGCGTGCACAAGTCGTGGGACGTATACTTCCGCCAGATCGAGAGCGGCAGCGTGCCCGGCGAGGCCTTCATCCCGCCGCCCACCATCCAGCAGGGCGTCACGCCCGTGCGCTCCGTGGGCGGCGCCGCCGCCTCCTCCACGGCGCAGAACGACGCGCTGGGGCTCAGCTACCTCATCCGCGCCTACCAGGTGCGCGGCCACGAGGCCGCCAACCTGGACCCGCTGGGCCTGCAGGAGCGGCCCGTGCTGCCGGAGCTGGACATCCAGATGTACGGTTTCACGGAGAAGGACCTGGACCGCGTCATCGCCATCCCCAAGAACTTGTACGCGCGCCTTTGTGTTTGCTGCCTTTTAGAGATGTATACACGTATACTTCACTTGTGGAGTATACATGTTGCCAAGTCAGTGGTGTTAACGAGGTGTGTGTGTGTGTTTTTTTTTGTCTCTAAACAGCTCGTCGGGCGTGTCGGGCTTCCTGGAGGAGCTGGCGGACGGCAACAACAGCATGACACTGGGCCAGATCCTCCAGCGCCTCAAGGAGACGTACTGCAGCTCCATCGGCGTGGTGCGTATCCAAATTTTGTTGTTTTCATTTGTAAAAGTCGCGGTTAAGGTGTGTTTAAAGTTGTCTCTAACCTGACTTTTCACTCGCAGCAATACATGCACATGCTGGACCGCGACCAGTGCAACTGGATCCGCGCCAAGATGGAGCACCTGGTGCAGAACGAGGAGTCGAAGGAGAAGAAGCTGCACGTGCTGGAGCGCCTGGCCTTCTCCGTCGTGTTCGAGCGCTTCCTGGGCAACAAGTACAACACCACCAAGCGCTTCGGCCTGGACGGCGCCGAGAGTCTCATCCCCGGCCTCAAGTTCATGATCGACCGCGGCACGCAGCTCGGCATGGAGCACCTGGTCATCGGCATGCCGCACCGCGGTCGCCTCAACGTGCTGTCCAACGTCATCCGCAAGCCGATCCAGCAAATCTTCAAGGAGTTCCAGGGCACGCACATTGACGTGGAGTCCTACAACGAGCCGGACGTCGAGGACTGGTCCAACTCGGGCGACGTCAAGTACCACCTGGGCACGTCCTACGACCGCGCGTACCCGGACGGCCGCCTGGTTCACCTGTCGCTGGTGGCCAACCCGTCGCACCTGGAGGCCGTGGACCCCGTCGTGGTGGGCAAGGTCCGCGCCAAGCAGTTCTACCTGGGCAACGACGACGAAGCCGAGAAGAAGGTGATGCCGTTGCTTCTGCACGGTGACGCCGCCTTCAGCGGTCAGGGCGTGGTCTACGAGACCATGCACTTGTCCGGCCTCGACAATTACGACACGGGCGGCACCGTCCACGTTGTGGTGAACAACCAGATTGGTTTCACGACGGACCCCAAGAATTCGCGCTCGTCGCAGTACTGCACCGACCTGGGCAAGGCCATGGACGTGCCCATCCTGCACGTGAACGGCGACGACCCACTGTCGGTGGTCAAGGTGTTCGAGTTCGCCGCGGAGTGGCGCCAGAAGTGGCGCTCGGATGTGATCATCAACCTGACGTGCTACCGTCGCTTCGGCCACAATGAAGTGGACAACCCGTTCTTCACGCAGCCGCTCATGTACAAGAAGATTGGCCAGATGAAGTCGGTGCTCGACACGTATATCGACCAACAGGTGGCCTCTGGCGCCGTCACCAAGGAGGAGTGCGATGCCATCGTGTCCAAGGTCTGGAACTTCTTCCAGACTACGTTCGAGGAGACGGAGAAGTGGGAAGACACCAAGAAGAGCGACTGGCTTGCCAACCGCTGGGACTCGTTCAAGAGCCCCAACCAGCAGTCCCGTATCCGCCCCACGGGTGTGCACATGAACGTACTTAAGCACGTTGGTGAGAAGATCAGTACCGTCAACCCGGGCTTCAAGGTCAACCGCCAGCTGGACCGCATCATGACGGCCAAGAAGAACACGATCGAGTCGGGCGAGGGCATCGACTGGGGTACCGCCGAAGCTATGGCCTGGGGCACTCTGCTCCTTGAGGGCAACCACGTGCGCATCAGTGGTCAGGATGTTGAGCGTGGCACATTCAGCCATCGTCACTCTGTGCTGCACGACCAGGAGACTAACAACGAGTATGTGCCGTTGAATCACCTGGCAACCAAGACCATCCCTTCGGCCCCGCTCGAGTACAAGACCCCTGGCGGTGATACCATTTCGGACACGCAGGCAGAGTTTGTGGCGTCGAACAGTTCGCTATCTGAGTTCGGCGTGCTGGGCTTTGAACTCGGCTACTCGCTCGAGAACCCCAACGCTCTGGTGATGTGGGAGGCCCAGTTCGGTGACTTTGCTAACGGTGCGCAGATCATGATCGATCAGTTCCTGAGCGCTGGGGAAGACAAGTGGATGCGCCAGTCTGGCCTCGTGATGCTGCTGCCGCACGGCTACGAAGGCCAGGGCGCTGAGCACTCGTCGTGCCGTGTCGAGCGCTACCTGCAGAACACGGACGACGACCCGAACGTGGTGCCGCTCATGGACGAGGAGAACCGAATGCAGATCCAGCACACGAACTGGCAGGTGGTGTACTGCTCCACTCCCGCGCAGTACTTCCACGTGCTGCGTCGTCAGATCCACCGCGACTTCCGCAAGCCGCTGATCTCGGTGCAGCCCAAACACCTGCTGCGTCTGCGCCAGGCCTCGTCGAAGCTCGAGGACATGGCGGAGGGCACGCAGTTCCAGCGCCTGATCCCGGAGGTGGCGCCGGAGAAGC
This sequence comes from Phytophthora cinnamomi, assembly GCF_018691715.1. Classification (NCBI taxonomy): domain Eukaryota; phylum Oomycota; class Peronosporomycetes; order Peronosporales; family Peronosporaceae; genus Phytophthora; species Phytophthora cinnamomi. The sequence continues at coordinate 1,055,369 of NW_027151037.1, forward strand.
TGGTGGAGGACGACAAGGTCAAGCGCGTCATCTTCTGCTCGGGCAAGATCTACTACGAGCTTGCCCAGGAGCGCGACGAGAAGGACATCAAGGACGTGGCCATCGTGCGCGTGGAGCAGATCGCGCCGTTCCCGTTCGACAAGGTGGCGGAGCAGGCCGCTCGCTACCCGAACGCCGACATCAAGTGGGTGCAGGAGGAGCCGCTCAACATGGGCTTCTGGACGTACGTGTCGCCGCGTATCGAGACGGCGCTCACGCAGCTCAACAGCGACTCGCGCCGACCGTCGTTTGTCGGCCGCGCCCCCGCCGCCGCGCCGGCCACGGGCTACCACGCCGTGCACCAGATCGAGCAGGACCGCATCATCAAGAAGGCGCTCAAGTTGTAAGTGCCGATTGGTGCCAAGGGAAATAGCTCGACTCGGCAGAGCGAGCTCGCAAGGCAAGCAGCTGGAGCAAACTTGCGTGCCGGTAGAAGGGCTTGACGTTTGTGACCATGTACTTGCCTGACATAAACAAAAAAAGTAAAGCAAAGAGATAAACCACACCTGTTCTACCGATGCTCGTCGAGAGCAACGTCTAAAGTCTACAAAATCGAAAGTCTGAACTTTGTTGTCAGCGAGTGTTAGAAGACAAAGCAAAACGACAATGCATGATCCCGCTGAGAACCTTTTAACGTTGGTAAAACGTACTACATTACTACGTAGTAACAAATTTACTTGCTATCTTCCGCACGGGAGTTCTTTATCCTTTCGAAGCGGGCATCGTCGAAGGCGAATCAGCACGCCACGGATTTATCCAGCAGCATTGCCACATGCGCGTAGCTCAGACCAATCTTGGTGACAAGTGTCGGCAGCTGGCTTGCCCTGCAGGAACCACAGGAAGTCCGGGTGGTTGGCGTTCGATTCGTACAGCCATTCGCCGCCAACGATCTCCTCGACATCGTTCAGCTCAAGCAGGTAGTCGTAGTAGGCTCCTACCGTGAACTTCTCGTTCAGACCCGAAGCGATCAGTCCACCGTCGGCCTCCGTCTCGTTGATCCACGACAGACGCGACTTGACGTACACGATGCTCGTGGCTTTTTCGTTCCACGGGTACGTCTCGAGGCCGTAGAAGGCGTTTGCAGCCTTTTGCGGGCTCATAGCCGTCTGCTCGTACACCTTGAAGCCAACCATGGGCTGGTTCCAGACCTCGTAGCCAGCGTCCCTGTCGATGATGAAAGTGGTGTTCAACAGACCGAGGAGGTTGGCAGCAGCGATGTGGAAGAAGCCAGGGTTCAGGTCGCGGTACGAGTAGTCCGTGTGGCTGCCGTGCGCGTCGACGGAATCGTTGTAGCCGTTGTATCGGGAGCCAGCGAAAACGGTGGAGACTTTGGCGCCGTAGTAGACGTCCGTGAGCAGTCCCTTGATGTCCTTGGGCTGGAACGTCCGCTGTTGAACCTGACGGCACACTTTGGCTCCTGCTCCAGGATGACAGCCGGGGCCCACGCATGGGAAATGCCGTGCCACGTCGGGATGCAGTAGCCCGACGTCTCATTGCCACGCTTAGCGCAAACGACGTTCGTGTTAGGGTCGTGGCACTCCTCGTTCGAGGTACACTTCGGCAGGCGAGGCTGGGAGTTGATGCCATTCTGGGCCGACACACTGTCCATGAACGTGGTCACGTCCAGACCGAACGCCTTTGCGTACTTCTCGGCAGCGCTTGGCTGGCCCTCGCTCCACTCGAAATTGATGCCGTCAAGATGAACTGGCCAGCTCGAGCCCGCCCACGGAGACCGGTTGTACACCGCAGTGGTCGGCAGGTTCCTCAGCTTGCGCTCCATTGTGGTGCCGAAATAGGCTCGAGCGTGGCAATGCCGTCGCCGAAAGCCCACTCGAGTCTGCGAGCGGTAATGCTCGTGGTCGAGGAAGAAGAAATTGCCGCTTGTTCCGTCGCAACGCAGGCGTCCTCATCGGCCTTCTTGCACGGGGCCTTCTCGGACATGACCTGCCTCCCCACCCTTGTGTACACCGGCTTAGACGGAGATACAGCAGTTCTGGACAGCAGGCTCTTGTCCGCCACAGGCACCGTCGAAATGGAGGGCAACTTGGGCAAGTTCGGATCCTGTGGTACAGTGACATTACAGTTGGCGTCTTCATCGATCTCACCGCCGCGGCCGGGGAAGTTCTCGTCACCGATGTCGAACGAGTTGCACGTGGTGAAAGGGTCGAACTCCAGCGACGTAGCGGCGGCTTGGTGCATCTGCCGTGCCATAAGGGCGACTGCTGCGGACACGAGGTAGAAACTTGGCTTGCAGACCATGGTTGCGGATTGGTTGGATACTGATGTGGTCAATTTACCAGAAATTGAAGAATGAGCAATGTGGCAGACTGTCATGCTCCGCTGGAAGAGCATACGTCCTGGCTGGATGGCAAGCAGCTAGGGCAACATCAAGTCGCATCCCCGTATCACGCTGGATTACTTGGATGCAGGACTGATAGCGTGGTAAGCTCGTGATCTGTCACTGAGTAAGCACGAGACATTGACACACCCAGTGATCTGCAGTGACACCGTACACCACAGCGTCTGTGGCACAGGCGCAAAACTTGCTGTACCGTGCTTTTTCTTCTTCTCTACAAACATACCGCCGTATCCTGGGAGACCAGCTTGCTGGTTTACCAGCCCACAAACTTTTTAATTCGTCACAAAATGTGTTCCCAGATACAGTGCTCCTCCCCGTTATGCGCATGGATACACTGATCTTATTAGAAAGGGATTATTGATGGAATTGGAAGAGACGGTATTTCATTGAAATTGTACGATTTTAATCAGCAGATATGGGAGGGGATGCGAAAGAAGAGGTTCCCAGAACAGGGAGGTTGGTAATGTTAGGAGGTAGCAATTAGCGCGAAACGAGAACATTCACAGCAACATGTTCTTCGCAAGCGGCCACAACAGTCGTCTGCAGGAGATGCCTGATAATAGTGAATTGGCAGCACATGTTTTTATCTAGCACAGAATTCGCATTAAGAATCCATAAACCACGATGCGCTCCGACAATGGCATGATCCTGTTCTCCCCCCCGCTGCTAGTGGTATTTTTATAGTAACATTGAGGTGCTGCATCCGAGTTTGAGACGCAACCCACGAGCAAATTTCAATTAGTATAGCTCTAGCTCTCTAGCTTGTTCCACAACCTGCACAATGGAAGTCTGCACTGTCCTTCCAGATCAAAGCATCGCCTCTAGTTTCAATAACACGGCAGGTACATGACAGCTACACGACATCACGAGAGTTCACGTTGTCACCACAGAGGGCTATTTCTGATCATTTTTACGGATACGTCAGGTACATAGATTGTCTGAGGCTAACCACACAGATTTTATCCTCCAAGGAAAAAAAGCAAGTAGAAAAAATGTTCTCCCAGCCTAAGCGAACACCCTTGTTTTAAGCACCAGCATTCGAGCTACGTGTACAGTTAAGACGAGCGACGCCTGCTCAGTGTTAGCGGCTCGGCCTTGGCCTTCTACACCTTCTACACACCCGATTCGTGACCAACGTCCGTACGACGAAATGTCGTGGCAACTATACTTGCATAATAAACGATAGCTGGCTGCCCACCAAGGCACCCTGTGGGCTGTCCTTGCAGCTTTCATTGAGTCTAACCTTATCAGCGATTCGAAGTGCATGGCATATACGACGCTACGATGCGAATTCTTCGCCATGAACGCGTGAATTAGGTGGTATCAAACTGATTGCTGCGACATTGCCTGCGCAGGGCAAAGCATTATACATGCACTCGAACCGGCGGGCGCTAGGCATTGCTCACACTTTCATGTTGGTTTTACAATACTTCTAATATTGTTGGTCTTATGGCATACAAAGTCTATTTTACCCTTACAAGAGCATACTGGTACTGTTCGTCATGCTGTGATTATCTATGTTTACGGGAGGCGGCAGTGATCGTGAACCACTTGATTGTGAGTCGCACCACTTCTCATGATTGTAGAATGCTTACTCTGTAGTTTACTCGATGCGTTGAGCTGGGAACCAACCGCACTGAAACCACCCGCTTCCGATGTCGGAGCCAGCGCGGTACAGTCGTTGCGCACGGAGAAACCGAATCGATCGCCTCGGCTCCAGGTTTAAAAAAATTGAGTTTGGAAATTGTGCTCCTGCTGTAATAGTTTTCGATTGTTTGTGGAGTACACCTCTGTAATAGATAACTTTAGATCAAGGTTAAGTCAAATTTTGGAACAAGACCTCCAAAACGTTGCACGCATTCCAGTGGAACCGCTGGACTTTTAAGTATCACTGTGAATTATGTAATCAATCCTGACTTTATCTATAGACTTCTTGTTCAAAGAGATGTCACAATAACTTTCGTTCTAATGGGTTTGCCCCTATCCATACCATTGTTTCTAGTGAGGTACATTGATGTCACTTAGTTCTAGCTAACGACGTTCTATATCCGTACTAGCGGAAGCCTCTTTATCTTTCGCTATCCGTAGCAGTACACAAATATAGAAAAGTAAGTTTATCTTTTTAGATAATATTGAAGCAACGACGATTGGGCAGTAAGGGAAATTCTTGGTATTGTCCGCAACATATGGGGATAAAGACGGAAGATATTGCAGTTGACTTTTCTTGTGCAATCCCCGTTCAACGTGGAGTCCACTCGTGTAAAACTCCTCACTCCCCAATTCCGTCTACGCCAAGCAAGCATCACTCAAGAGCCATCCGCCCACGGCATATATCTGCAAAACTCATGAAGTGAGTTTTGAGAACCCAAGTCCGCGTTGATGTCACCCCCAGGCCCTATAACTCCAGCCTGCTACCTGTGCGGTGATGCATCGCAAGTGGATTCCTCGTCCTACGATCTAAAAATCCCGACACACGCAACCACTGCCGCTGTTTCGACCATGCCTGCCGGTCGATCTCGGTGGAGGTTCCAACGTCAGATAATTGTATCACAACGCCAACTTCACGACAACACAAGGCTGTCACCAAACTGAAGACTTTGACACGTCAGTTGGCCTGCCACAAGCACTTGGCGATGCAACATCCATCAAATACGACTCCGGAGGGAGGCCAGAACGGTGATCCTGTGAAGGCACATCTAACGGAGAATTCGGGTATTCGCGGGGGCTTACAGGCATGGATGGCAACGGCGTCACTATACCCGCGGCTAAACAGCCAAATCTCGACAGCGAATAGCAACTATTGTGTCATTCATCGATCATGGACGCTACTGGTTTTTGAGAACTTGAGGCACTACAGAAGTCGTCAAGGACTACACTTACTGGCTGCCCACCTCAGGGAAGGTGCCCTGCGAGCCCGTCGTCGACGAAGCCGTCGGCGCAGAGGTCGGCGCAGAGGTCGTCTCCGAGCCAGCAGAGCCAGAAGAGGTCGATCCTGAACCCGTAGGCGAATCCGAGCAGGCTACCGACTTCGCCAGCAGCATGCTCACGTCAGCGTAGCTCAGACCGACGCGGGTCACCGTGTCGGCGGCTGGCTTAGCCTTGGGCAGCCACAGAAAGTCCGGGTGGTCTGCGTCCGAGTCGTAGACCCACTCACCACCGATGATGTTTCCCTGCTTGTCCATCTCGAGGAGATACGTGTAGTAAGCTCCAGTCGTGAACTTGTTCACCGCGCCCGAAGCCACAAGGCCGCCGTCCGTGTAGGTCTCGAAGATCCACGAAAGGCGAGACTTGACGTACACGATGCTCTTGGCAGCGGCGTTCCACGGGTACTTCTGGAGACCGTAGAAGGTCTGGGCGGCCTTCTTCGGGGTCATCTCCGTCTGCTCGTACACCTTGAAGCCACGCACGGGCTGGTTCCACACCTCAGAGCCTGCGGTAACGTCGGCGACGAAAGTGGCGTTGAGCTTACCGAGCAGGTTAGCCGAGGCAATGTGGAAGAAGGCAGGGTTCAGGTCACGGTAGGCGGCACTCGAGTGGCGACCGTACTTGTCAGGGGTGTCAGCGCCACCGTTGAAGCGGGTGCCCGTGAAAATCGTTGGCACACTAGCGCCATCGTAGACGAGGGAGATAAGCGCCTTCAGGTCCATGGGCTTGAACGTCACGCCATTGTGGGTAACGGGGCAGTTCGGCTCAGCCTCCAGGATGGAGGCGGGCGTCCAGGCGTGGCAGATACCGTACCAGGTCGGGATGCAGTAACCCGAAGTCTTGCCATCACGAATGGCGCATCCGCTTCCGTCCTTGAGAGAAGAGCAGTCGCTGTCCGTGGTGCACTGCGTGCGCATACTCATCGAGTCGATACCGTTGTACTTGGATACCGTGTCCATGAAACTCGTCACGTCCAGACCGAAGGCCTTAGCGTACTTTTCGGAGGCACTCGGCTGGCCATCATCCCAGACCACGTTGACGCTGTCCTGGTACGTGGGCCAGTACGGACCCGGCCAGGGCGACGGCGTGTGGACGCCCAGAGTCGGGAGGTTCTTGAGGTTCATCTCCATCTTGGTGCCGAAGTAGGCCTCCAGCTTGGCGATGTCTTGGTTGGTGTTGGCCTCAAGACGACGCTTGGTCAGAATCTTCTCCTTGAACTCGTGGCCGGACACAGCGCTATCATGTAGCTTGCGGGTGGTCGGCTTGCTCTGCTCCCAGCCGGTGGCGCAGTCCTTGGGGGCCTGCTTGACACCAGTCTTCACCTCTTGCTGTGCTCCCGTAGCCGGCATGTTTGGGTCGATATAGCCGTCCTGGTTGGCACCGACGGCCGGAACGTTCGCGGACATGACAACCGTGCCCACCTTCGTGTACACCGGCTCGGTCGGAGCCGTGGTCAGGTTGGCCAGCAGGTCCGGGTACTCCACGGGAGCGGTCGAGATAGTAGTGATGTTAGGCATCGTCGGGTCAACCTGCACCGTGATGGCACAGTCCTTGTTGGTCACCGGATCACCGCGAGCCGGGAACTTGCCACTGATCTTGTCAATGGTGTCGGCTGACGTGAACGGGTCGTAGAACAGCGAGGTGGCAGTCGTTTGCTGCATCTGCAGCGCCACGACGGCCACAACAGCAGAGACGAGGTAGGTGCTCGGCGAGAAGACCATAGTCGAGAAGGTGGAGGTTTGCCGAGGTTGGCGCAGTAATCTCCTCGCAAGCGAGCCGATTGAGGAATGAGTTGTTGCCAGGACCCCATGCTCTGCGAGCTCAGATGTTGCTCCTGTCTACGGCTCTGGTACAGTACAAGTGCAGCACTGGGCAAGAAAGGCTAACAGTTGCGTTCGTACGGCAGTTTGTCCCATCCATGGCTGACAGCCGCGAAGTAATCATGTCCATTTGTAACCAGAGAACAGCAAGACACAAGGTTTCCATCAATGAGTTCATGATTCGCGGCGAGAGCCGTTGGAAAGTCTTGCACAAGGAAAAGCACAGGATGGTGCTCCGGCAGTTTGGGCCAAACTTTGGCCACGGGGGAGCCCCGCACGGAGAGCAGATCTGCACCCTACCATACGTTGAGGCGAAACGTGCTTCCGATTCGGAAGTTCCGAAGCAGGACTGCGACCCTGGCTTGATCGAGACGTGATAAATATGCTCGTGCACTGCCTCTTCGACGGTCGACAGTAAAATGACCAAAGAGCTACATGTACTGTAGCAAGTTACTACACGTGTACGGCCCCGCGCAAAGGTACAGTGCACCACCGCCGTTCGTGTTCAAGTACAGGTCACCGCTTTGATATGCGTTCAACAATTCCAAACCCGAGGTGGCGGGGGAGATTGGTCAAAATTGCAGTCCAGTTGTTGGTGGGACGTTCACGCGCACCACATTGTTCCGCGCAACAACGTGCATGTACCGGTAGGTGCACTCTATGCTGGGCGTCCAGGCCCGGAAGACCGTGCAGCGCGCATGTGCTGTAGGTGTTGTTTGTGCAGTAAGCTAAGCTGCACTCTATAATATGCTGAGCGCCCAAGCCCATTACATGCCCACGAACGGAAGACCGCACACGGCCGCTCGTGCTGTGCCGGGGTGACGATCCACGATCTTGATGCACAATCTTTATCAATCGGTGACGGATTTTTTGAGCCGACTATTTTCGGGTACAGCACTGTACATACATGTACAAGTATTTTTTCGGACGCCGAGTTGTGCCATTTAGAGCGTGTTCTCTACGCAGTTGGAGGCCCCGAAAGCAAAAAACTATTGTCATTGGTCAAAATAACGCACATTACAACAACACAACTGGAGCTATTCGCCGTTTCCGTCTCCACCTTCTGAAGGTGGAGACGGATACGGTTGGGGTGCGATGGCTGAAATGGACGCGCCACGTATCGTGCATGCTGCAGCGCTCCTTGCAGGTGAATTCTACGTCACCCTCACAAGGGTGAAATCTAGATTTTGTCTGGCTAGGCAGCTGACTGTAGTACAGCATCAAGCGAGAGTAATCTTCGTTTCACGAAAACATGCCTGGTAACTTGCAACGATGTTTGTAGCGTGAGTAGAAGAGTTCTAAACCACCCACTGTCAGCTACTACGGGTAAGTCAAGGGAGAAGGAGTGGGGAGGGGGGGGGGGGCATTGGGGGCGCCTGTTGCAGCTTGCTCAGGCGCAGCGCCATGAGTCGCGTATGCAGCCGCATGTCCACGACTCTGTACGCGCACAACTCAGTAACGTATGATTGGCTAGTTTTGGTATTCAGCTCCAGCAGTGTAGCGAACACGAGACGCGTTCTCACTGCGACCACCTCCATCTCCAGCTGCCTAGCAAACACACTCTTATTAATAGGATGGCAGAGCAATGTACAGTACTGGAAGCGTCTATGGCGGATCCTATGTACTAGTAGGATCTGTAAAGTGCCACGCTGGGTACAACAGAACCGGGAGGTACACCAAGGCGGACAAGTATCCCAAGAGAGCAGCGTACGCGAATTCAGTAAAGCAGCAGGGCGGCACTTACGTGCGCTGGCCAAACGCGAGCGGCGGAGGCCGCACACAATGATCCGGGGTACGCGGCTCCTTCTCTGCTTAGATGCGTCCGCCCCTCCATGAGTCACTTCGCCAAGGGGTGAGCCACGTAAGGCCACCAGGCTCTTTGAAGACACCGGCGCTGATATCCTGATTTAGGACTTACCAGACATCTTGTACTTGAGTACACTTAAAAGTTAGTAGAATAGTCTGCCCACCACCACCACCACCACTGTGCATGTACAGTAGAGGGGGACGGGGGGGGGGGGGGGGGGGGGGCATGTACTAGGTTATTTTTCCGTCTTGTTGTGTAACTCGATGAGCAAGTCAAATTGAACCCGTGCTGGTAACTCGGAGAGCAAGACGATAGCGCCAATTGACAGCTACATACGGCTCGAATTTTTAGAGCTGCTTTTATGGATGGCATGTGCGAAAACGCTCTCTGCCGACACCCGAATCTTGACATAAATTAACGTTTTCGTTGTTCGAGACTTCAGTCTGATCATCCATCGGTGTGCAGTGTTGCCTCCACGCGGCGGTCCTGCAGTCATGACGAGCTTTGTTGCTGTTCTCGCTGGGCCTTTTCTCGAGTCCAGCGTCTGGATGTCCATGGCCTGGAGTTGGTGAATCCCGATAAAGCGGCTCTAATTTGACATGACTTTAGGTATTAAAAATGCGATTTCTTAAAGAGGTTTTGGTGTCACAGATAGAAGAACGCGCGTAGTTTCGTGAATATGAAGGCTTAAGAGACGTTTTTGGGCTCGCTGAATCGCTCTAAGCTACCTGTCTTGCAGGAGCGAGTGATCAGAAGTAGATATCAAATGAATCACCCCGGATCCATTCACCCCTTCCTCTGTCTCAAGAGTGATGGTAATCTGATTAAAGTCGCTTTAACTACTTTGGGAGTTGGCAGCTATTTCACGTCATTGCCGTGCTATTAGAATCGCCGTTGCTGGATTGCTTTCAAGCAGAAACAGCGATGACAAGCGGGCCAAATGCCTTTCCGCTTGGATTGAGAGTCTTAATTCATGTAACACGGTGGTCCTCAGTGATAACGGGTGATGTCAGAATGTCATTATCGCCAAACTGGTAGAATCCAGTTAGCGTTTACGTGTGTTAATATACCCCGAAGCTAGCTGTCTTTAGCGAATTCCTAGTACAGTATATTTATTACACTGTGGTTCCGTGACGTGGGAAGTGATAAACGTGCGCTTCCTCACAATAACTTCGCCCGGAACACCTCTGGATTGTAATTTTTAGCTTGGCACGCAACAGTAGCTAAATTCGAGGCTGCAGTAGTGCTTTTATTTGATCTAGAATACGTCTAGCAGCAGGAGCCTTTAGATATCTGCAAGTTCGATCTGCTAGGCAATGGTATACAGAAAGTTCTCCAGACAAAGAATGTTGTATCTATTCCTTTACAATACAGGATTTTTCTCTTTTCTTTAATCAAAATCACTGCTAACACAGTCACACTCGAGATAGCATTGTGTCTACTCCTGAAACCGGTACTCCATAGCTTGTAGCAATGGTAGTCCTTAACAAACCAGGGATATCTAAGGGCGTGCATATGGGTCCGTACAAGGCGCTATGTCATATGTAACTGGCATGATGATCCTATTAAATAATTCGTTTGTATCGGTAACGGCGCTATTCTTCGCGAATGTCACGGAATTCAACACCCAAATGGTTGGACTTTCAATGCCCGAGTTAGATTCTCGCCTTGTTTCCACGTGGATTCATTGCAGTACATACCAGCATGACCTCACCAACAGATTTTGTTGGATTATTATAGCAATCCATGGATCATGCAGAGATTGATTTAATGTCTGTCCAAAACGTTGTTAGTGGTTGACGGTTAGTACAATGCACCTGATGCTCCAGCTCCGCTGCTGCTGCATCTACACGTACCGGTCCAGTACAGTCGATTTGACTTGACTGTGGTATACATTCGCTTATATTTCATGTCAAATAAATATTCATCTCAGGATCTTAAAATTAATTTTCACAGATAGTTTACTTGTTTACATGAAACGTCCAGATTGCAGAACACAATGCCTATAGGATTGACTCCCCGGATGTCGCCGAAGGTGCGGCGTCTCTCTACGATCGATGATTGCGCATTGGTACGCTTTAGACGCAAAAATAATCTAATCTACCGCTGGCAGTCTGCAGTAGGTACATGCACAACTATGACTAGTAATTGAGGAATGACTTGGAAGCAGGAAAGCATCAGAATTCGGATACATGCTCATTTTGACGTCATGGAGCTAAACTAACGTCAGAAACGACGTTGCAGCTTGTTGTTTTGGCGATTTTTACCACACTGGTGAGTACGCTCGATAGATTTTGCCCGATAAATTCGTAGATTGCTCCAGTGTGGCAGATAAATCGACGATGACAGGTTCTGTAACCCATTGCGTTATAGACAAGACTAATTTCGTAATTTATAATATATATAATTTATTATTATAGATACAATACTAACATCGTAATTTATTACGAAGGACATAATTTATATTTGCGTGGTATTTTACGATACTTACTACGGGACGACTTGCGGGACGGTGAATTTTACGGGGCGACCCGTCAACTAACAACCAGACCATAGTCTAACGCCGTCGAACAAGAATCGATAATTGATTTATGATAAACAATAAGAATGATATCCTTTTTCAGCATTATTTTATCTGGGCGTGCGTGCGTGTTGTCGAGTTGTTGACCATTCGGAGAAGATTACGGTAAAATACCTGCCTGATTGGACATCGAACCTGTAACGTACCGTAAACCACGGATTCATTGCAACGCTTGTAAAAAGTTCCCATCCTATATAATTTGTTAGCAAATTCTAAGTTTTTAAGGCGTAAAAACTAAACGTGACGGGTCATCGCAGAACTTGCAGATTTGAAGAAATGGTTAGCCTTTTCCATACAAATATTAAGATAAAGACGTTGTGTCAACCCCACATAACTGATCTCTGCACCGTTTTTGCCGAAAACCTGACAGTTTTTACGTGTTGCATTGAGGCCGTGCGTTGCGGTGAACTCGTGGTTTTCGGTACAGTGTTTAGCTCCATTCGAGCTTAGTTCCAGTGGAAGAACTGCTGGTACCACGACTGACGCGGGTGCTCCGGCCCCTCTGGCTGGTGTTGTTGTTGTTGCTGCTGCTGCTGCTCGTGGTGGTGGTGGTGGTGGCGGTCTCCGTTGTTGTTTGTGCCCTGGGTATGGCTTCCAGCCTGGTTGCCTTGCCCTTGCTGGCTTCCGCCCTGGTTCGTCGAGGGCGTCGACGGGCCGGCGCTCGTGGTGGTAGCAGCCGGAGCCTGCGTAGCGAGGTTCTCCGGGGCAGGGGTCTCCGCAGTCGCGCTGCCCGTGTTGGAATTGGTCGAGCCCGTAGCAGCAGAACCGGGGCTCGAGGTCGAAGCAGCAGTGGAAGGTGAAGCGGACGCGGGCGCAGAACCCTTAGAGCCGGTAGAACTAGAGGACGAGGACGAGTCAGAACACGCGACCGACTTGGCCAGCAGCATGCTCACGTCAGCGTAGCTTAGACCGACTCTGGTCACCGTGTCTGCAGCGGGCTTAGACTTCGGGAACCAAAGGAAATCCGGGTGGTCGTTGTCCGAATCGTAGACCCACTCGCCGCCGATGATGTTTCCGTTGTCGTCCATCTCCAGCAGGTAGTAGTAGTAGGCGCCCGTGGTAAACGAGTCAACCTGGCCCGAGGAAACAAGGCCGCCGTCCGTGTAGGTCTCGAAGATCCACGACAGGCGTGTCTTGACGTACATGATGCTCTTGGCAGCGGCGTTCCACGGGTACTTTTCGAGGCCGTAGAATGTCTGGGCCGCCTCCTCCAGCGTCAACTCCGTCTGCTCGTACACCTTGAAACCACGCACAGGCTGGTTCCACACCTGCGAGCCAGCCTCGACATCAGCGATGAAAGTGGCGTTGAGCTTGCCAAGCAGGTTGGCCGCGGCGATGTGGAAGTATGCGGGGTTCAAGTCACGGTACGCGGCACTCGAGTGGCGACCGTACTCGTCGGGAGCGTCAGCGCCACCATTAAAACGGGTGCCTGTAAACACGGTGGCCACGTTGGCACCGTCGTAGATGTCCGAGATCAGGGCCTTGAGGTCCATGGGGTGGAACGTTACACCATTGTGGGTGACGGGGCAGTTCGGCTCGGCCTCGAGCATGGAGGCGGGCGTCCAGGCGTGGCAAATGCCGTACCAGGAAGGGATGCAGTAGCCTGAGGAAGCACCGGCACGAATACCACAGGCACTGCCGTCGTTAAGAGAAGCGCAGTCGCTGTCCGACGAGCACTGACGGCGTTTGCTCATCGAGTCAATACCGTTGTCCTTGGACACCTTGTTCATGAAGTCCGTCGGATCCAGACCGAACGCCGTCGCGTACTTCTCAGCCGGGCTGGCCTCGCCCTGGCTCCACTGGACGTTAATGCCATCCTGGTACGTGGGCCAGTACGGACCCGGCCACGGCGAAGGCGTGTGGACGCCCTCGGTGGGGAGGTTCTTGAGAGTCATCTCCATGGGCATACCGAAGTATGCCTCGAGCTTGGCAATGTCCTTGTTGGCGCTCGCTTCGAGCTGACGCTTGGTTTGCAGCTTTTCCTCGAGTTCGCGGCCGGACACAGCGCTTTCACGCAGCTTGCGGGTGGTTGGCGTGCTCTGCTCCCAACCGGTGGCGCAGTCCTTGGGCTTGGAGTCAGCCTCACCCTGCACTGAGTCCGACTTGGGCGCAGGGGTGACAATGCCGGTCTTGCCAGTAGTCGTTCCTTTCTTCACGGGAGCAGCGGTCACCGTAGACGTTCCCGTCTCGGTTGGAGCTGCAGTCACCGAAGACGTGCCCGTCTTGGTAGCAGGCGTGCTCGTGCCGGTAGAAGGCGTCGTATTACCTTCCTTGCCCTTAGGCGTGGCCTTGCCGAGGTAGCCCTCCTGCTCAGCGTTAGTGGCCGGAGCAGGCTTGGACAGCACAGCCTTGCCCACCTTCGTAGACACCGGCTCGGTCGGAGCCGTGGTCAGGTTGGCCAGCAGGTCCGGGTACTCCGCAGGCGCCATCGAGATAGTGGTGATGTCCGGCATCGTCGGGTCAACCTGCACCGTGATGGCACAGTCCTTGTCGGGCACCGCAGCACCGCGAGCTGGGAATTTGCCACTGATCGCGTCAATGGTATTGGCCGACGTGAACGGGTCGTAGAACAGCGAGGTGGCAGTCGTTTGCTGCATCTGCAGCGCCACGACGGCCACGGCGGCGGAAACAAGGTACGTGCTGGGCGAGTAGACCATGGTGGAGCGGGAGCGAAAGCTGTAAGGTAATCTTCTCGCAAGCGAGCAGATTTAGGAATGAGAAGCTGCATGGCCACCATGGGTTGCACATCAAGCGTGCTTGAGTGCAATTACTACCGCACGTACACGCTGGAAGGCCTCAGGGTGCAGCCCTTTGCACACCATCCTGGACAAGTATCAACGAAGAAACCGTGTCCATTTGTAACGAGGCTTCAAGGCTAGCGAGCACCAAAGCATCGGGATCGCCCGGATCCCGTAGAAGAAGCGCCCGCTCGAACAGACGAAGGGCGCAGGTCTCACCGAAATGCAACACGCGGTGCGAGCATGCATAGTGTAAACGAAAGAAAATGGCCCGTTATAGAGCTCTTTAGACTGGAAACATATGCACGCAAATGTATCAAAATCTGGGAATGTCTCCTCGTTTTAATGCTGCCTGCTTCGTCCGCGATGTCGCTAACGCAGTGTTACGACGTTTATTAAAGTTGTGCACGGCGCGCTAAAGGTAGCGCGCAGGAAAGCCCACACATCCAAGCCTAGGCAAAGTAAAGGTGCTGCCAACAGCTCAATCGCTCGCTCCCGAAGACTCCATTCACCTTCAAATTGGATTTGTAGCCTTTGATTCGTTTCCCACCGATGCGGGGACGCTATTACAAGGAGGTTCCTGTGGCCGGCGGGTCTATTTGCGCGTGAAACACGGCGGAGTATATGTACACGCACATGTGTTGCGTACACCCTGAGCATTGCTCAGTGAACAACCTGAGCTGTACAAGTTGAACACATAGAGTTGCCATCGCCTCAGCGTTTGAACATGTTCAAGCTGTGCCGGGGTGGTTCACAATCGTTGTGAGGAGTCATTTCGATGGCAATGATGACGCTTTTTGCAAAGCTGACTCTTTTGAGCGAGCATGGTAAGTCATCCGCGGCTACCGGTGAGCTCGCATGTGGAACGGTGGCATGCTCTTGGCATGATACGCGACACACAACTTTACTTCTTCTTGCGGAGTATTCCGGCGCAAATAAGCGACTGTGGCAGTCAGTCCCCTGTGGCGCAGTTGCGTCGAGCTATGTATCGCTAAACACACTGTATTAATGGCAGGATTTTTGTTGTCCGTGCGCTCAAAGAGCATCACACAGACTCCTCTTCAGTACTCAGAACTTGTAGTGTTTAAGGTCCTAGGAACTGCCTTCGTGAAAGCACTAGATATAATGCTGTAGTACCGGTACATGTATGTGACACGTGACGCCTAGTTGCAATTTTAACGATAATTGTCATACCCCCAGCGGCGCACAAACAAGGCATGCTTTTAATTTCTTGATCCTACGATGTAGGAACTTCTCCGACAGCTATCGAGCTGGGAAACCAAACCAGATGCCTAGGCAGTGCATGCCACAGCCTTCTTCAGCAGCATGCTCACGTCGGCGTAGCTCAGACCAACGCTCGTCACCGTGTTGGCAGCAGGCTTGGCCTTGGGCAGCCACAGGAAGTCAGGGTGGTCGTCGTCCGAGCCGTACACCCACTCGCCGCCGATGATGTTTCCAGCGTCGTCGAGCTCCAACAGGTAGTAGTAGTACTGTCCAGTGGTGAAGTTGTTAATCTGGCCCGAAGACACGAGGCCACCGTCCGTGTAGGTCTCGTAGATCCATGAAAGACGAGACTTAACATACACGAGGCTCTTGGCAGCGGCGTTCCACGGGTACGCCTCGAGGCCGTAAAAGGTCTGGGCTCCCTCCTCTAGAGTCATGGCAGTCTGCTCGTACACCTTGAAACCACGCACGGGCTGGTTCCACACCTCGGCACCGGCCGTCACATCCGCGACGAACGTCGAGTTAAGCTTGCCAAGGATGTTGGCGGAAGCAATGTGGAAGTAGGCCGGGTTCAGATCACGGTAGGCGTTGTTCGAGTGGCGACCGTACTCGTCAGTGTTGTCCGTGCCGCCGTTGAAACGTGCGCCAGTGAAAACCGTAGCCACACGAGCACCATCGTAGACGAGAGAGACAAGCGCCTTCAGGTCCATGGGCTGGAACGTCACGCCGTTGTAGGTCACGGGGCAGTTCGGCTCCGCCTCAAGGATGGCGGCCGGCGACCACGCGTGGCAGATACCGAACCACGTCGGAATGCAGTAGCCAGAGGT
Source organism: Phytophthora cinnamomi (assembly GCF_018691715.1). Taxonomy (NCBI): domain Eukaryota; phylum Oomycota; class Peronosporomycetes; order Peronosporales; family Peronosporaceae; genus Phytophthora; species Phytophthora cinnamomi. The sequence goes on from NW_027151037.1 coordinate 1,071,689, forward strand.
CTTGCCCGTGCGGATAGAGCACGAGCTACCATCCGTGAGGGTCGAGCAGTCGTTGTCCGTGGTGCACTTCTTGCGGCCGCTCTGCGAGTCGATGCCGTTCTTCTTCGACACGGTGTCCATGAACGTCTTGACGTCCTTGCCGAAGGCCTTGGCATACTTTTCGGCTGCGCTCGGCTGGCCCTGGCTCCATTGAACGTTGATGCTGTCCTGGTACGTGGGCCAGTATGGGCCAGCCCACGGCGAGGGCGTGTGCACACCCACAGTGGGGAGCTTCTTGAGGTTCATCTCCATCTTAGTGCCGAAGTAGGCCTCGAGTTTGGCGATGTCCTGGTTGGCATTGGCCTCGAGCTGGCGCTTCGTCTGCAGCTTGCGGGTGGCCTTGGTGACCTCCCACCCAGTGGCGCAGTCCTTGGGCTGCTCGTTCACGCCACCCTTGCCGATCTTACCGTCCGTCGAGGGGATGTTCGCGGCAATGTACGAGTCCTGCCCGGCCTCGGTGGACGGAGTGTCGTCCTTCAAGATAGCAGAGCCCACCTTGGAGTAGACAGGGACGGCCGGGGCCGTCGTCAAGTTGGCCAGCAGGTCCGGGTACGTGACAGGCACCGGCGCGATGGTGGTGATGTTGGGCAGCGTCGGGTCAATCTCAACCTGAATGAGACAGTCCTGCTCGGTAACATGACCGCCGTACCCAGGGAACTTGTTCGTGATCTCGTCTGTGGTGTCCGAGACCGTGAACGGGGTGTAGTAGAGCGAGGAGGCGGCCGTTTGCTGCATCTGCAGCGCCACGGCGGCCACGACGGCGGAGATGAGGTAGGTACTGGGCGAGTAGACCATGGTTGCGAAAGGAGACTGGCTTGTTAGCGGAGACGGAAGAAGCTAGAGCTGGGCTGCGGCGTCGACCAGTAGGTAATCTTCTCGCGGACGAGCAGATTTAGGAATGCGGTGACCACGCGGTGGTTTGCCAGCCACGCTACCAGCCCAGCTTGCCCTCCCACGTGCCTCCCAATTGCGCATGACGAGCAGAGCTTTGAAATCGCACGGCGCCCGGACGATGCCGCGGACATACGGATCACTCCTATAGCGTGAACACAACGCCCAAGGCAATTTAAGTATACGAGCACTTCTTTACGCAATTTCCACTTAACATCTGGTGATAATACGATGAATACAGTTTATGATCTGCAACGGCGCGTACTCCCTCAGCCTCCGCAGACCATGGGGATTTTTACAGTCGACTCGAGCAAGCTGCTTGCCATTTATCCCGCACAGATGCGTGTAAATTTTCATCATACCCGAGTTGGCGCCCTCACCCTCAGCTTGCTATTACGCACGACAATCCTCCAGCAACTGCTGGCTCCGGCTTGTGGGAAAATAGATCTTGGGAAGACGACCAGACAGCAAAACGTACTCCCCTTCGAACAGCAACATGCGTGATGTGCATAGAACGTCCGTATACTCAATTGGCGTCGACACAGTGATCAGCCCTACACTTGGGTCCCGTCTCAATTGGATTTGGTGGTATGGAGCTTCACGAGCATAATCTACGTTCACGCAGTTGAGACCTGCATTACATGTTCATGTACGTACATGTATTTGCAGGTCGAAAGCCGTGAGATGTACCAAAGAAGAAATCGTCGGTGTTGATTCGCAGCCTTGTGCTTCGCTGTCTTGATTATGAAGGAAATCCTACGGCCTTTGACGCGGATATCGTACACACATCACAGAACATGTTAAACCAGTCACGCAGGTTGTAAGTACAGTTCGGATGATGCGTGGAGCTCGAGCATCTCCAAAGTCGCAATCCAATATTGTTGTCGATGGCTGAATCCCGATACTCCCCGCCGCGGCGGTGCCTCTCACGAAACCGCTGTCCCCGTCATCGAAATCCAACAACACTTAAATTTCAGTCGTCTGATGTGTACCGTCGACAACGGTTGGATACCACGACATTAGTAAATGCATCAGCCGACAACAACGATCATGCATTGTGGCGTGGTGCTAGGTCGTCTTCCTCACGCTCTCGTGCGCGCTGTCCATTGTGCAGATGCCTAGCAGTCTCAGCCAAGTACTGATCTCGAAGAGAACTTCGCGGCTCTGGGCCAGGTTTTTCTGCCGCAAAGTCGTCGTACCGCATGCTCGCATGCACCATTTTATAAGATAGACGCGATTAATTCTCCAGGTATATTTAATATATAAGAAAGCCGATATGTGTCGCGCTTCTAATGAATCAGATAGACGAACGTGCCGCTTTAGTTTAAGTAATGTTGTTGCAATGAAAAAATCCCAATTATGATTATCTGTGTCACGGTGAATACATGCCTTAATTATGAGCCTCGTCGCCAAGCGGGACAAGCTTCCAACCTCTTCGGTATTGTTCACTCCAGTCTGCTCTACAGGCAATTCAAATCAAGATGGTGGACCATATCAAAGAACACAGTGATGCAGTGGGTGCCTCTGATGCGTTTGTGCGAACACACTGCTACGAAACCTTAGCACGCCCGTTGTTTTAAGTTGAGTTTGTGTTGAAAATTGTTACCGTTTAGAAGCTAGGTACCCCCGAAGACGCGCACTAAAGTATATCCGCCTCCGGAACTCATATCCTGTGATACTATCCGTGACGGCGGTCATAGCACAACCTGCACATGAAGTACTGTGGACCTGCGAAGTACACCGAAAGTCTTATCACATTACTGTAATGGAAAAGTTGGAGCAACGAAAATTCGGATAATTTGCAAATATTTTACGGATAAAAATACAAGCGGATAGTCTATTTCTGGAGTTTCGCAGAACCAACCCCCACCAAAAAGCCCCGAAATCTATCATACAGTTCTCTAATCAATATAACGATTACCAAATCCAGAATATCTTGTAGTAATACTATAATATATTATATAGTTAATCGACTCCAATTTATCTCAATGGGATACGATATTAACCATTTAATCAATCGTATTGAGTACTTACAATAGTCGATGTGAAGTGCTGCATTTGTACAGCCATTTGTCTTTATTTTTTGCGGTTAACGCTGGTAGCACTCAGGGCGAGCGTGGCATCAATCCCACATACCAAGTATCCCATGCCTCTTTGCAGCACCCCTTATTAGGTATCATCACCTATAACATCAGATTACAAAACAGGGTTCAATTTGACCGCGTTCTATAACGGATAAATAGCCAGGCATGTTCTTATACTCAAGTCTAGTATAAAATCTGCATGAGTAAGGAACGCTTGATATATATACAGACGAACAATATATAAGCTGATGTTATTGTGAAAAGCACTCAGAATGTCTAATCGGATAGTAAATCGGCTGATTTAGTGCCTCATTTAGAGACGGTAACCCTTATTTATTTCGATCTATCCCTTATTTATAATTGGGTACCCCTAATTATAATCGGTCTTATGCAGCATCGCGTCAAAGCTATTTTAGAGTCGGAATCGATTTGGTCTCTAAATAGGCTGAAATGTCAGCTCCAACCTCGGCATTCCGAGGAAGTCCGCACAAATAAATCCACCGAGCAAGCGGCTATGCAAACACTAGCCAAGATATCATTCAAAATAGGAGGAATCAACAGGACGAGCAGAACAAGCGTCCGTGTCGAGGAAGCGGAGTTTCGCTTCGACCCAGAGGGCAGCTTTGATGACCTCTGCCCGAGAGCGGAAGAGCGCATCGTAGCCGCGCTAGCTGCTTTCGATATTAGAACGTTGCGCCCTGATACTAATCTCTACGCAAAGCCACGTCAAGGCGCCACTAATAGTGCAGTACCACAGCTCTCCATCGAAATAATTATGTGGCATACGTCGAGTCTTCGCTGTCTCTCTCCCTCACCACTCTGTTCTGACAAGATGGCTTTAGAGCCCAGTTCCCAACTCCTATTTTAGCCGACTTACTCAGATTAGTACCCACATTAACTTCCTATTGAGTACAAATTACCACGTATCGTTTTTGCTCACAGCCCTGATTTACAGAGCTATACGGAGTGATAAAATCACCGGTTTTCACAATACTATAAATTTTAGACAATTTGTAGATAAAATGTGCTATTTTTGATTACAGTACTACTGGACAATAATTATACTAATTTCGTTTAATTATCCCAGGTTCGTTGAGCACGCCATGCGATTTGAAATAGTAAGGGACATTGTATTTTGGGTGTGTTATTTTAATATAAGTGACAATCGGGTCCGCTATTTACAGGCCTCTCAAAATTAGGTAGTGTGTGAAGGGACTGCGAAGGCAATTACACGTTACTGTTCGCATTCGTCGCTGGAGTGGCGGCGATATCGCCCGGCACTCACTCAGTTGAGAGTGAGTTCAGCGTCTTGAAGCAAGTCAAGAACCCGCAGAGAACAGCTCTAACCAACTATGCAATGGAAGGCCAACTCCAGTCGCTGCAGTACTTCTTTTTGATCTAGCGCTAGGAGTCCACGTAGATAATGCACTTGAATAAAATATACCACCTGAATGCCTAACTTGGATGTTGAGCCATTTGTATCGAACTACAATTCACTTGAATAAAGTATACCACCTGGATGCCTAATTTGGATTTTGATCGAACTACTTAAGAACTACCTAATCGATGTCAAATTAGGTAGGTAGGTATTTCTGCCTAATTTTGAGAGGCCTGGCTATTTAGAAAGACTGAAATTTGCATTATCGGAAAAACTGAGTGTACTCTCTTCTATTGCGTACCCTGCACCCAATCCTATTGGCAACCGCGTAATGTTTACCACATCTACAACGCTAAAACATACTCGTTTGAACATGTAACGGGTCACATGTATTATGCTTTGCAATGCGTTTGTCGTTTTCACCTAGTGTTTTGCCCGAGTTATAATATCTGGCGCCCGATATAAAAACAGATGGCCACTAACTCGACCAAGTTATTTTCACTAGCCTCGATATCGATATCGATTTACGCTATCTGTGGTCGAATTGCCGATCCAAAAACGCAATTCGGGCCGATTTATTTTAAATCGCGATGGCTGTGTACGGATTATAATGCCGTGCTTTATATATATATAATATGCAATTGGGCACTTACATCTGGACACTTGACGAGTGGTCGGCAGATCGCGCTGCCGATCTGTCGAAGCACCGCAGTTTCCGAAAACCTTCATCGTGCACAAGTGCAGCATGTACTCTCCCGACTACCGTTGACGAGCTGTTTTTCTTATGCATGTGTATGGAATTTGTATGCAGTATGTTAGCGATATATTTTGGCCTAACGTGCGAACACTGCAACGTTGGTACAAGTTGTTTTTGACCGATGGTTGATGAAGGAGATCGAACTAACCGCTCGTCGCGTTGGCCGAGTGCCGTGGTTACCCGAGTTCGAAAATACGTGAAAGCCCACCCTACATTTTATTTAGAGGAGCTACAGTGGTTCATACGAAACGCTTTTCCTAAAGTAAAATGGTAGCGTAGTACAGACAGAACTCCCAGAAATGATTCTCTATCACTTGATATGGCGCAATAAGTGATAATAATCTTCAAATCTGGGATCCACCGTTTTCACAAACAGTGCATTTGTATACTAGTTGATATTCTCTCTTTAAGCTAATAATTGATCATCCCCGCAGACGATTATTAAGAGCTTAGACCGGTTTGAAGTGCGAAGTGATCAGCTCTTGCTTCTTGTTTGCGAGCTTCTTCAGGTTATGCTCGAAGATCCATTTGCTTAAGAAGCTTTTCGTCATACTTACAGCACACGTCGTCTCGTTTTCACTCGACAGCCTACGCATGACGACACTGGCAGCTGCAGCAAACTCTGCATCGCTTGGAGCGCCTTCCAGTAGAGAATCAGGTGCGTTGGTCACTTCTTCTGCTTCCTCATCAGCATTCTCTGGGCTTGGCATCACTAAATCTAACACTGCATCATCAGAGTAGGCAAAATGCACTTCGTTTTCACCCGTTGGGTTGAGAATATCATCATTTGAGACAGTATTGGTCAGGTTGAGAGCGTTGACAGCAGCCTGGATGTCAGCAACGGAATCAGCCATGGAGCGCTTTACACTTAACGGATACACGCTCGAGCTAGTAGAAAAGTTGCAGGAGTAACCACATTTTCGCCAACAGTTTGCCACAGAATCGGTAGAAACCTCGCTCCACGCCGTCGCAACCCGCTTCATTGCTGTCAGAATGTCAACCTTAAACCAGTTCTTCTGTTGCTGGTCAGCTACTTCCAGTGCGTGCATGAGATGAAAGCGCTAATAGTGAGCTTTAAAACAGGCAATGATTCCCCCATCTAATGGCTGCAACACAGCCGTCGCGTTAGGAGGCAGAAAAACCACCTCGACATGGGTAAGCTGGACATCAATGTGCGACGGAGCGTTGTCGATTAGTAACAAAATCTTACGGTCTTGGCGAGCCATTACCACATTAAGTTTCTGAATCCAGTGGCGAAATATAATAGTAGCCATCCACGCATTTTTGTTGGCATAATAGTGTAAGAAGCCCAGCTCTTGAGCCGATTTTTTCTTGAACGCACGAGGCTTCTTTGCATGGCCAATGAATAACGGTTCGAGCATGCTCGAACCCGTCATGTTCGTCGCCAAACCCACCGTAACCCGTGCTTTGTCTTGCTTGACGCCACGTGCAGCTCGATCTGGCACTCCAACTGTATAGCGAGGTGCACTTCTGTAAAAAAGGCCAGATTCATCAAAGTTAAACACATCATCCGGTGAGTACTGGTCCAGCTTCGGCTGAACTCGAGCCAAGAACGCTCCTGCTACCTCACTGGCGGCACTAGCTGCCTCGCCATGTAGTCGGATATGCTTGAAGTCGTGTCGTTTCTTGAAGGCTCCTAGCCACCCAGCAGAGAAGGACAAGTCCTTTGTAGCTAGCCCACGTTCCTTCAGAGCGTCGAAAAGCTGCCGGCCTTTGGCTTGTATGAGCTCGTCCGTTATGGGTATGTTGTTTGCCTGTTTGGAGTGCACCCACAGAGCTAGAGCGTCATCAAGCTCAGGGTAAGTGCCAGCACGGTTCCTTTTGCGGGTAGCAGATGTAGTTGGAGCCGGTTTGTCCTTGTAAGCGCGTAAAATATTGGAGATGGTTGCCTGTACTGGCGCCTTGGCTAGGTTAAACTTTGTTTTCGCCCACTTTGCGAACTCAACCTGCGTCATTTTAGGCTCTCGCTTACGTTTCTCCGCTATCTGGTACTTCTCGCTCTCAGTCAAGTTGCCCTCGCGCAGAGTTCTTGGCTTGGTGGGCATCTTCGCTACGACGGCTTGCACTTCTCTTTCCTGTTCGCGTCTGTCGGTTCTGGCTCCGTTGTATGTGTGGTCCACACTACATTCTATCAAATGATAATCTGCTACTGTTAATAAATGATACACGATTTTCAGTCCACGGTGATAATCATTTCTGGGAGTTCTGTCTGTATCAACATGTGGTCTTACATGGCGGGGAACTGCTCGCGCCACAGAGAAGCGGAAAGCGCAGTGTTGCAGGAGCCGCTTGTGCACTCGCAGACGGAGCTAACGAGCCGTTAAACACGTCCAACAGAGCCGTACCGGAGTAGCAGTAGCCGGCGACGTTACCTCGGTGTCCTGAGAACCAACGATGCGCCCGTTATGTTAAGTAGGAAGAGGTGGTGCGACTAACCTACGCCTGGAGGTCAATTTACTACCGTCTCGCATTTTTATGTCTTTGAATTATTTTATCTCAGAGATCGATCTAAGCCCTAAATCCGAGCGACAAAATATCTGCAAACCACAATAAGAGCTACTACATTGAAGTAGAAGTTAAATAGCTTAAAATATTGGGTACATTAAATTGTCACCAGCAAATGAAGCCGACACTGTGGACCTTAATGATCCGCAACCTTTGCGCTGTAGTGTAGACTTCATATGGAACCTATGGTTAGCGGGCCCGCCTATCATTATATCATCCTGAAGTATAAACTACAAGTGCATTAACTAGTGCAGAATTTCGATTCAATCCACATTTACAATGGATAGAACGCCTTTTACTTATTGGTAAGTCATATCCAGTATTCATAATTGAAGATGACTTAAAAGCCTTGCTACTACACCTTGTGCTTCTATCAGCTTTAGCTAAAAGACGCCAGGGCCGAGTCAATGAGCTGACAGGAAATGGTTAAGCAGTGCAAGCCGCCGACTTCTTCAGCAACATGCTCACGTCAGCGTAGCTCAGTCCAACGCTTGTCACAGTGTTGGCAGCAGGTTTGGCCTTGGGAAGCCACAGGAAGTCCGGGTGGTCCTCATCTGAGTCGTAGACCCACTCGCCGCCGATGATGTTTCCAGCGGAATCCAGCTCAAGCAGGTACGTGTAGTACTTGCCCGTCGTGTACTTGTTGATCTCGCCCGAAGCGACAAGTCCACCGTCCGTGTACGTCTCAACAATCCACGAAAGGCGAGACTTAACGTACACAATTTTCTTGGCAGCGGCGTTCCACGGGTACTTTTGGAGACCGTAGAAGGTCTGCGCAGCCTTCTTAGGCGTCATGGAAGTCTGCTCGTACACCTTGAAACCACGCACAGGCTGGTTCCATACCTCGGCACCCGCCGTCACGTCCACAACAAACGTCGCCTTGAGATTACCGAGCAGGTTAGCCGAGGCAATGTGGAAGTAGGCGGGGTTGAGATCGCGGAACGCGTTGTTGGAGTGACGACCGTACTCATCGGTCGAGTCGGTACCGCCGTTGAAGCGCGCACCCGTGAACACAGTGCCTACACCAGCGCCGTCGTACACGCTCGAGATGAGTGCCTTGATGTCCAGCGGCTGGAAAGTCACGCCGTTGTGCGTCACGGGGCAGTTCGGCTCCGCTTCCAGGATGGCGGCAGGTGCCCAGGCGTGGCAGATACCGAACCACATCGGGATACAGTAACCTGAAGTAGCGCCGTCACGAATGGCACACCCGCTACCATTGGCGAGAGCCGTGCAGTCGTTGTCAGACGTGCACTTCTTGCGGCCGCTCTGCGAATCCACACCGTTGTCCTTCGACACGGCATCCATGAACGTCTTGACGTCCTTGCCGAAGGCCTTGGCGTACTTCTCAGAAGCACTCGGCTGTCCCTGGCTCCAGACAACGTTAATGCTGTCCTGGTACGTAGGCCAGTATGGGCCAGCCCACGGCGAGGGCGTGTACACACCCACAGTGGGGAGCTTCTGGAGGTTCAACTCCATCTTAGTGCCGAAGTAGGCCTCGAGCTTGGCGATGTCCTGGTTGGCATTGGCCTCAAGCTGGCGCTTGGTCTGTAGCTTGCGGGTGGCCTGGGTATCCTCCCATCCAGTGGCGCAGTCGCTGTGACCGATGCCGGTCTTGTTGGTGGGCGCAATCACCGGCGAAGAAAGCGCCGGCTTGCCGACGTAGGCGTCCTGGTCGGCGTCGACGGCGGGGGTCTCCACCGACAGCTCGATCGTGCCCACCTTGGAGCACAAAGGCTCAACCGGAGCCGTCGTCAAGTTAGCCAGCAGGTCCGGATATTCCACAGGGGCCGACGGGATGGTGGTGATGTTGGGCAGTGTCGGGTCAATCTTAACCTGAATGAGACAGTCCTGCTCGGTAACACGACCGCCGTACCCAGGGAACTTGTTCGTGATCTTGTCCGTGGTGTCCGAGACCGTGAACGGGGTGTAGTAGAGCGAGGTGGCGGTCGTCTGCTGCATCTGCAGCGCCACAGCGGCCACGACGGCGGAGATGAGGTAGGTACTGGGCGAGTAGACCATGGTTGCGAAAGGAGACTGGTTCGGCTAGTGGAGACGGTAGAGGCCACCAGTAAGTAATCTTCCCGCGAACGAGCAGATTGGAGAATGAGCTCCCAGCCAGCCTTGCCCTCCGGCCTTGACGGTCAAGTTGACCCACGGTGCATCCAGCTTGCAGTCCAGCTTACGTCCCAGTAATGCCACGGACATATGGGACGACGCCGCCTGCGTGCGCACAACCCAATTGGAAAGTAAGTATGTCATCATGGATAGACGTATTTCTGCGCCGTTTCCAAATAACATACGATGGTGATACGAGCTCGGTCTATGATGTGCCCCCACCCCCTGGACTATTTTTTTTTTCAGTCTTCGGTCGACTCGAATCCGGTAAGCAGTTACTGATTCATATACCTGTACAGTACGTTCCTAGTTGACTTATGCATGCTACATACAAACTTGTCCTCGTTATAATAGGCTGGTCTTCGACTTGCTGCAACTACATATGATGCATGTATTAATACTTCCAATCTTAATTTGTGAAAAGGTAAAATCCTAGATTAAAAATCCAACATTACAACCCTTCACGACAAGACGACAAGTGTCCCTTTCGGACAGCAACATGCGATGTGCGGCTCTTACTGTACATTGTACATGTGCAGCATACAAATCGGAGCATAACAGCTCACAGTCGATTTGGCGTCGATGGCGGGGTCAGCAGGGAGGATCTCAGCAACCGTAGATGTTACTGTACCTATTGGTATGGAGCTTTCCGCACATTTTACAGGCGACAACGACAGGCTCGGCTTAAGGTGTCTCCATCCTTCAAGTGTGGAAGGTGCATTGTCAAGACGAAATGGGTTCGAGTTGAGTGTTTGGCTTGCGTTCCTCACTCCTGCGTCGTTTTCACGCGGTCTACGTACGCATCACAGAAAACACTGAACCTGTCACGGAGTAGAAATTGCAATTTACAGACGGAGCGTGAAGTTCGAACATTTACAGTGTTAAGGTAGCAGGAAAGCACTACATGTAGAAATGCGTTGCTTCGGTCGTATAAGGATTTATCAAACCTAACCGTCCGGGGCAAGTTTTCGGTCAGGTTGGTCAAGCCAATTCTATATTAATAATTAGGGGCGCTTTTCTGACGGAGCTCACGGACCCAATGTCGCTGCGACTTTTTAATCAAATTTCATGCAGAATATGCCACGGTCTACGATTTATGGTGAGGAGTTCGGCGTGCTGACTGGTTGATAAATGCCTTCCACGAAAATATTCGGGATTTGACGGTACCATTCTGCGATGGTGCCCATTTTGTGTACATTGTAATGGAGAGAGGAACCTTGCTGTCGGGGCCTTGTGAAGGCACCCCATTCACCTTCGCACTACAGTATTAATAACGTGATTAACACGGTGCGTCGAGTAGCTTTTCATTCTGTGAGCTCCAGCGATCAAAATCGGGACTATAGTGTAACTTGAAGTTTGTATTTATCTTGTTTTTGTATCGGCCAAAAGTGAACCCCTCCTTATCTTAACATTTGTATGGATCTTTTGCTGACTGGTGCCTCATGCCACAAACAAATATTGTGATAAGTCCTTCATAGGATGACTTCAATTTCTGTTCCAGCTAGGGTGCATGTATACGTAACTTGCTGAATTCAAGCGCGTAAACACTGAGTAAACACTGACCATTTTAAACTGTGTATTACCGTGTACTACAGTGTACTGTACACATGTACTACCGTAGCTACTGAACTAAGATCCTGGTCGCGTTGGGGTGACTCCGTCACGGGGAGCGCCGCAGTGGCGTCGTTCTCGGGGGCGCTATTTAATAAGGCGGAAGATGCGGGCGCCCCATGTTCTAGTGCGGACAAGGATGTAGAGGCCCATGATCTCCTGGCTGAGACCCTGGCAGGACACGGCTCGGCAACGGACGCGGACGAACCAATGACGCTCCGTGCTCAGCCGTCGACTTCCAGCTGTCTGATTACTACGGCATCGCGCAGGGAGATGCCTCGACGGCGAGGCACGAACATAATATGATGGAGAGGAATATTATCAAAAGTATCGCTATCGTGTTTTTGAGTTTTTTTAATGACGAGCACAAGGCGAAAGAGCGACGTCTTGGCTTCCTCTAGCGCTATCCACCACATCTAAATTCGAAGTAGAAGTGAAGTTATGGCCGATCGCCAGAAGCAACAAGACCCGACGATCAAAAACTATTTTTTTGTAGTTTCAGAAAGCTAAAATCCTGAGCTATCCGATAGACCAATCAGCGACCTCTGAATCGAGCTAGAACATTCTAAAAACATTCCTAGAAGATCATAGATTTTCTTTATGAGAATGTTACCAATCAACAGCTTCCAGTTTCTGCACGTGAGCAGCTACGTCTTCAGCTCCTCAAGAAGGGGACCGCCCTCAGGGACAGGAGGAGCATCAACTGCACTCACGGGAGGCGCGGTTTCTTCTTCACTCGAGCTGTCGCCTCCGGGGCCATCGGATCCAGCCTCCGTAGCTGCTGTCAGACATGCTTTCAGAGTTCGTTTTGTTTTTGCTCGTTTTCTCAGCTTCGTAGAAACTGGACTCCTCACAAATCACCAACTTTCAAGGCCAATTACAAAAACCCTCAAAAACACGACAGTGATACTTTTGATAAAATTCCTCACAATAATATTGTTATGTGAGGGGGAGGATGCAGAAGATTTTTCGCCCAGGGAAGGAGATCAAGGCGACCGGCACAAGGCGCAGCAGCATACAAGAGTCTTGTAACAAGACCACATATTACCGGCGTACTGGATCACGGCGGGAGGGAGTTGCGACTTGACGAAGGGGCAACCCAAGATCTACTAACCAGCGGGGGACTGAAGCAGAGGACGCGCCGTTACTAAGTCGTCCGGACGAGTCTGTGGGATGCTCAAATAGTGGCCAGTCTACTACTGGGGTGGAGACGGCCCTTATTTAGTGTTTGGTAGTCTGTCGCGATCCGCCCGAGCTGCCAGAGCCATAATTCTGGCAAATGGAGATATGGTAGTTGCAAGTCTGAACTGGATAAAGTAAATTATGGCTAATGGAGACATATGTGCGGAGCGGACAGGAAATTTAATGGCGCTAGTTGAGACACATTGGAGTCGATTAATCAGTGTTCATACCACAAACTGTCGTTAATGTGGCCCGCTATGTAGTTTTTGGGCGTCTGCAGCACTATGACCGCGCCTCAAGGAGTGCTCGATTGCCCCTTACAGAAGAAGAAGAACAAAGCTCACACGAGTAGTCGTATTCCTCTTTGTAGGCACTGGTCCAACTAGCATCATGATCAAACGGCTGTAAACTCTGCGGAGATAGCGGTTACATGCATCCCCGGGTATTTTTTTTGTTGAAATTTTTTCGCTTATTAATAGTGGTTAGTAAGAGGAATCCGAGTAAAACGAAACAAATGTCGGGCCGCATTGGCAAAACAGTCAACTTAACTTTGCGGAGATAGAAACAATTGAAGCGTGTGGCGACGACTCAAATCGCCTCAAACAAAATGAAGAAAATTTGAATTAATTATTTTTTCCAGGTCAGACTTGCAACCACCGTACTTGTCTGTGTCGAGTTCAAAAACTCGGATTTGGCGAAATCCTTTAGCTGATTCCGGAAAAGTATATCAGAGTTGTCGAGTGATAATACCAACGAACTAGCGCGCTCATATATCCACTTCGCGAGATGATTCTTGACACAAATTATCCTTCGTTCCGGCATAACCAATAATTACGACATGAAAAACAACTTAGCGGGCGATCCTTCTTCCTAGAAACATAGGCAGTCTCAAATTGACGGGGCTTGTAATCGAAAGAGAATATTCCCAAGCGAGAGCGATCTCCTCTGGTGTTCGTGATACAGGTTTCCGTAATGTTTCTTTTCCACAATGTAAATTGCGATAGATTGATGGCGTTAGCCTATTAACTGGTCGCAAATACGTACAGTAATGACTTGTACCCGATATGCGTTTTAAGGTAAGCTATTTATCGGGTCGTATACGGGTCGGGCCTAATGTTTTTAGGTCAGGCTTTTCGGGAGGGTTGACGTACAGTGAGAACCCATCGGCAGGGGAGCTCCACGTTTGCACCGCCAATTTCGCCTCGCTCATGGCGGGCAAGGCGTCGGTAAATAGATAATAACAACTTCGCAGGGGGGGGGGGGTCAGAGAACCTCTGTGTTAGTAGGTAACTATACTAACGTTAATAACTACTTCGTAGTGCAACTACTCCGGCCCACGCGCCGACCATTCCAGGCCTCCACTTCGCTCCGGTTGCAAACGGTCTCTCTGAGGCCTCTTCGCACAGATGTCGCCCATCCTGTTTCTTTGTCTCTACATCACGCCGAAACGCACCTAGATTTGAGTACCGCATAACAGAACTCATAATTCGCACTCCAGTCGCATCGAAATCGTATGATCGCGCCTGCAAGAAAAAGACCACTCAAAAATTAGGTTCACTTGTTTAGGTTTTGAGCTATTGCCCGTGGTGCGCTTTCTTCTGGTACAATGCATGCTAGCGGGCACGTTTGGTGGCTGGGGGCTGTGAAGTGAGGTGGTGGCTTGGCGCGAAATCCAATTATGAAGCCGAATTGGCGGGATCCCGCTGTAATTAACTGGTTTTGAAGCAATATGATTTATAACCTTCCGTTAAAGGTAAAACTTAAGGAATTATTTATAATGGCGCCGATTTGTGATTGGTCAGTCCGAGGTGCGAACTATGATATATCTGCGAACTATGAGTTCTGTTATGCAGTACATGTATTGAGAAGCCTGACCTAGACATCAAGCCCGACCCGTATACGACCCGATAAATAATCTACCTGTTTTAACCATGCAGTGTGGTGGCGTTGGACTCATAAACTGTACTACGAACTATTAGTACTACGGAGTGCTTCGAAGTAGTAGAAATATACTAATACATCGTCATTCAATAATAATAAAAACCACTGAACTGTGATGTTTGCAGACAAGGTGCTGAGTTTCAATACTACCTTACACGTACGTGTAGTAAAATACTAAGATCAACCATTTGACAAAACTTCTATTATGTTATGATGATTGACGAAACCAAGTAGAAAAGAAGCAGATGTGCAGCGCAACTGCACCAACACTGCATCACGCGATGGAGAACATCTACGCCGCCGCGTTGCCGACAGACACTTCATTCTCGGACGATGACGAGCCAGCCGATCCGGAGGGCGAGGTGCCTGAGCCAGTGCAGGCAACCGACTTTTCCAGCAGCATGCTCACGTCAGCGTAGCTCAGACCGATGCTGGTCACAGCGGTGGCAGCAGGCTTGCCCTTGGGAAGCCACAAGAAGTCCGGGTGGTCGTCGTCCGAGCCGTACACCCACTCACCGCCAATAATCTCACCGGCGTCGTCGAGCTCGAGCAGGTAGTGGTAGTACTTGCCCGCAGTGTACTGGTTGACCTCGCCCGAGGCAACAAGTCCACCATCCGTGTACGTCTCAACAATCCATGAAAGGCGAGACTTGACGTACACGAGGCTCTTGGCAGCGGCGTTCCACGGGTACGACTCGAGGCCGTAGAAGGTCTGAGCACCCTCCTCGAGCGACATGGCAGTCTGTTCGAACACCTTAAAACCACGCACCGGCTGGTTCCAGACCTCCGCGTTGGCGGACACGTCCACGACGAACGTGGTGTTGAGTTTACCAAGCAGATTAGCTGCGGCAACGTGAAAGTAGGCCGGATTCAGGTCACGGTAGGCGGCATTCGAGTGGCGACCGTATTCGTCAGGGGTGTCAGCACCACCATTGAAACGTGCGCCCGTGAACACAGTGCCCACCTTGGCGCCGTCGTACACGCTCGAGATCAGGGCCTTGATGTCCAGCGGCTGGAACGTCACGCCGTTGTGCGTCACGGGGCAGTTCGGCTCGTGCTCCGTGATGGCGGCAGGTGCCCAGGCGTGGCAGATACCGAACCACATCGGAATGCAGTAGCCCGAGGTCTTTCCATCGCGAATGGCACAGGAGGCGCCCGAAGCGACCGCGCAGTCGCTGTCCTTCGTGCATTTCTTACGACCACTCTGGGAGTCGATGCCGTTCTTCTTCGACACGGCGTCCATGAACGTCTTGACATCCTTGCCGAAAGCTTTGGCATACTTCTCAGAAGCGCTCGGTTGGCCCTCCTCCCAGACAACGTTGATGCTGTCCTGGTAGGTGGGCCAGTACGGACCCGGCCACGGCGAGGGTGTGTGCACACCCACAGTCGGTAGATCCTTCAGAGTCATCTCCATCTTAGTGCCAAAGAAAGCCTCAAGCCTGGCGATATCCTGGCTGGTGGAAGCCTCGAGGTGACGCGTAGTCTGCAGCTTTTCGTCGAGAGCAAAGCCGGCAACGGCGCTGTTGCGGAGCTTGCGGACGGGCTTGCTCTCCTCCCAACCGGTGGCACAGTCCTTGGGCTGCTGCTTAACTCCAACTTTTTCTTGCGCGGCCCCCGTTGCCGGCATGTTCGAGTCAATGTAGCTGTCCTGGTTGGCGTCGGTGGCCGGGGTGTCCTCGGACATCACAACCGTGCCCACCTTCGTGTACACCGGCTCGGTCGGGGCCGCGGACGAGTTGCCCAGCAGATCCGGGTATTGCACGGGCACCGACGAGATGGTGGTGATGTTCGGCAACGTCGGGTCCACCTGGACCGTGATGGCACAGTTCAGGTCGTCCACAGGATCGCCACGAGCAGGAAACTTGTCCGTGATCTTGTCAATAGTGTCGGCCGACGTGAACGGGTCGTAGTAGATCGAAGTGGCGGAAGTCTGCTGCACCTGCAGCGCCACGACGGCGACCGCGGCGGAGACAAGGTAGGTGCTCGGCGAATAGACCATGGTTCAGACTAGGTTGTTGGGGACAGTTAAAGCGAGAGCTTCGCTGTGGGGTGGGCCCGGAACAACCTGCTCAAGGACGAGGGAATTGGAGAATGAGCAGCTCTGCAGTCCGCATGGCTGCCATTTATCGTCGAGCCAGCTTACGATCCGATTGTGCTATTACAGATGGAACGGACGATACGGTATCCTGTGCCTTGGATAGTATACAGCCGTTATAATATGGTTTGCACGCTGATGTTAATTTCCATGTGCATCTAATACTTCAAATATTAAAGTCCAAGGGCTGTCAGAACGCAAGGCGATTTGCGTACACATGGCCAAGAAGCAGCGGTGGGAATCGAAGCATCGGAGCTTGGTGCAGCAATTTACAGTAGGTACCATTATGTACATATGAACACTTACTAATTTTTACGTGGTACAGCTGCAGCTTGTCTAAAGCACAACGCTGCCCATACCCCAGATTGCTTATTGCTGGAAATACGTGTACGATTGCCTTGACGAAGTGGTACCCTTGATTTCACCGACGGCGGAAGAATGGACTCGGTGTCCGTTGAACCCGGCTGTACGCGCATTAGGAGCCAGCGCCAAACCGCGATTCCAGCTTGATGGGTATGAAGGACAAAGATTCGTCTTGAGGAGCGACTCTCAGCTGGAGGTTGAACCGCTGAACGAAGTCCTGTTTGGGGCGTGCATGTGCTGCAGAAGCCTGGACTCCAGGCTGGAGGGTCAATCAGATGACTTTAAATAGCGTAATGAACGCGAGACCACGTTTACTACTATCGTACGTGCTGTAGAATGCGGTATCCACGAGCCATGCGGCAACAAGCAGATAAGGGGGGTAGTGGAAAACACTGTGTAGAGGGACACCAAATCTTTTTCACTGCTCGCCCGCCCGAATTAAAATAATTGGATAAGCCCGTTAATCTTAGAGCGTCTGATTTTCACTTTAACAGCAATCAGCATTAAATACAATACATGTACGCGTAGATGCCGATTCTGCAGCTGTAGCACACGAGCGACAACCGAACACTGTGAACGAGCCCTCGCCACGGGCACGATACGGTACATGTGCACCGGTATTGATGCCTGCACATTGTAGTTACAGTAAGGCGCGTGGTCCTGCCTCATAAGGTTGCCCAAGCCTACGGGGAGGGGCCCTGCGCTTGTCGGCTTTGACGAGAAAAACGGTGCGTAGGTTGTGCGGCGATCTGCCCCTTGTTCTTCGTGTGCACGCAAGTCTGGACCTCCATCACGAGCTCGGGCATGCGGTCCCTCGCGGTGTGACGAAGTGCCTCCCAATCGTGTATTTTTGTAGCCGGTCGCCCTGCAGCCAGCCCACACCAACTGCATGTGCATATATCAGCAGCATATGAATAACTACAACAGCATTAACCGAGAGAATGCCAAGAGTGCGTCAAGTCTGTGGCATGGCGTCGGATTTATTAATAATAATAGTCCACACCGAGCCTTTACACCGCATGAAGAGCTGTAGGCGCTTGAACTTGGTGGACAAAAAGTTCACGCGCTGACACCGAAACATCAAGCTCTCGCCAGCTGGGATACAGAGCTTGCAAAACGAAGTTCACGGAGCGTTCGATCGCATGTTACCTATGCCAGCGAACCCTCTCTGCGTCTGGCGCTGGATCCTGGGTCATATTAAACGTTAATCTTACGACGAGAGACGTGCAGCGGAGTGTCGTGCGGACAGCGAGACGAATAGCTACGGTAGCCAGGCCCCGGTCAGTCATGCGCGCGCGCCAACCTGGCCTTTGCGGAGACCAACGTTGTATCACATAGCACGAGGCTTGTGCTTGCTTTTTGCTGCACATCGAACACTGCGAGGGTCACTTCCCTCTGCGGCGACAAAGGTGGCAGACCGATCACCAAGCCGATCGCCATTCCCCAATTTTCTCGGCGTCGAGGAGATTACCCAGCCTTCCTCCGTCCCAGGTTGACCCGCTATCCCATCCGGATCTCTGGACCGACTCGCTTTTGCAACCATGGTCTACTCGCCCAGCACCTATCTTGTCTCCGCTGCCGTCGCCGTCGTGGCGCTGCAGATGCAGCAGGCTGCCGCCACGTCGCTCTATTACGACCCGTTCACGTCGGCCGACACGGTTGACAAGATTAGCAGCAGCTTCCCGGCTCGCGGCGCAGATGTGACCAACCAGGACTGTGCCATCACGGTCCAGGTGGACCCGACGCTGCCGGACATCACCACCATCTCGTCGGTGCCCGTGGAGTTCCCGGATCTGCTGGGCAACTCGTCCGCGGCCCCGGCCGAGCCTGTGTCTTCAAAGGTGGGCACGGTGGTGCTGTCGGAGCAGTCCCCGGCCACCAACGCTGACCAGGATGCCTATGTCGGCAAGACCACGCCGTCGACTCCCGTGACCACCCCGACCACCAAGACGGGCTTGACCACGCCACTGACGGGTGCAGGCAAGAAGGAGCCTAAAGACTGCGCCACCGGCTGGGAGGACAGCAAGCGCAAGCTGCGCGACAGCGCTGTGTCCGGCCGCGAGGTGGAGAGCACGCGCCGGCTTGAGGCGACCCCCAACAAGGACATCGCCAAGCTCGAGGCCTACTTTGGCACCAAGATGGAGATGAACCTGGCCAAGCTGCCCAACGTGGGCGTGCACACGCCGTCGCCGTGGGCTGGCCCGTACTGGCCCACGTACCAGGACAGCATCAACATCGTCTGGAGCGAGAACCAGCCGAGCCCGGCCGAAAAGTACGCCACGGCCTTCGGCCTGGACGTGACGGACTTCATGAACAAGGTGTCGAAGGACAACGGTGTCGATTCGCAGAGCGGCCGCAAGAAGTGCTCGTCGGACAACGACTGCTCGACTCTCACGGACGGCAGCTCGTGTGCCATTCGCACCGGCAAGAGCTCAGGCTACTGCATCCCAACGTGGTTCGGTATCTGCCACGCCTGGGCCCCGGCCGCCATCCTGGAGGCAGAGCCAAACTGCCCCGTGACGCACAATGGCGTGACGTTCCAGCCGCTGGACATCAAGGCCCTCATCTCGGACGTGTACGACGGCGCCAGCGTCGGCACCGTGTTTACCGGCACCCGCTTCAACGGCGGCACCGACACTACCGATGAGTACGGCCGCCACTCGAGCGCCGCCTACCGCGATCTGAACCCGGCCTACTTCCACATCGCCGCCGCCAACATCCTTGGCAAACTCAACGCCACCTTCGTCGTGGACGTGACGGCCGGTGCTCAGGTGTGGAACCAGCCCGTGCGTGGCTTCAAGGTGTACGAACAGACTGCCATGTCGCTCGAGGAGGCCGCCCAGACCTTCTACGGCCTCGAGGAGTACCCGTGGAACGCCGCCGCCAAGAGCATTGTGTACGTCAAGACGCGTCTGTCGTGGATTGTTGAGACGTACACGGATGGTGGACTTGTTGCCTCGGGCGAGATCAACCAGTACACTACGGGCCAGTACTATTACTACTTGCTGGAGATGGACGACAACGGAAACATCATCGGCGGCGAGTGGGTCTACGGCTCGGACGACGAGCACCCGGACTTCCTCTGGTTTGGCAAGGCAAAGCCCGCTGCGGACACGGTGACCAGCATCGGCCTGAGCTACGCCGACGTTAGCATGTTGCTGGAGAAGTCGGTGGCCTGCTCCGACTCATCCTCGGCTTCGGGCTCGGCTGGCACCTCCGCTTCGGCGTCTGCATCCACTGCTGCGTCCACCTCTGGCTCCGCCACGAGCTCTGCTTCCACGTCGACTGATGTGCCGGCCACCAGCTCTACGGCTTCGAACACGGGTAGCGCGGCTACGGAGGCCCCCGTCACTGAGGCCCCCGTTACGGAGGCCCCCATTACGGAGACCCCTGCTGCCACTACCACGGGCGCTGGCCCCTCGCCGACGACGGCTCCGATAGCTACCACGGCTGCCCCTGCCTCGACCACCGCTGCTCCGTCCAACAACCACGGCGGCAACCACGGTAACCAGGGAGGCAACAACCACCAGAACAACCAACAGGAGCAGCAGCAGCAGCAGCAACAGCAGCAGCAGCAGGAGCACCCGACCCAGAGATGGTACCAGTCGTTCTTCCACTGGTGGTAAGCTACGTGAGCCTTTAGTGCTGACAACTGCATCAAGTGGTGGAGCACGAAAAAACTGAGAGTGAGAGGGAATCACGTTCATGCGTGCTGGTATGATAAAGCGACAGAGCTTACAGCTCGGCCTCAATCGAAACCACAACTACACGCACATAGATGTTCACTTCTCTAACTAAAATGCGCAAGAACTCGCGGTTAATGGTTGCGTCCGCGTTTGAATGAGTATATTAACGACACTTTTTATCTACTACCACGACCATTGCTACCGGTATCGTTAACTTTATAGCTCGAAAGACCAGCGCAGCATCGGAAATGACTGGTCCTCTTGAAAGAATATCAAAGCAGCAATATGCCGTGACGCCCGCAGCTAAACGCGTACATGAACTAATATAATATTGCATTGCAATCCGGGCATATTTACCTGCACCTGCTGAGGTCGCACTCGACGAAAGTGTGACGCTTGGCCTCGTTGGCCTCGTAGATCTCTCAGCCACTCAGCCAGACGCCGGAAAGTTCGTTGTGCGGGGCAGGAAACTCGCCGAGCGGAGGATTCGGCGGGCGGGGGAGGGGGGGGGACTACAGCGACCAGCGAAATGTGCAACGCGTTGACCTGTAGTTTGAGATTGTTGAAGTCGCCGGTATCCGGAGCTCCAAGTCCTGCTGGACGTCCATCAAGTGGCGCGTCGGAAGTGGCGTGACTGCTTTTACATGTACGAATTTTTTGCGGCCCCGCTTTCTGTCCGAGGCGGTCTGTGGAGCCCGTGCAAGACACGCATGGCAGGTAGGGCTGCAATATCATACTAGTAGCTCAGCGGCCGGCCTTCGTGATCCAGCAGGAGCGGCTGCTGGTTTCGGGGAAGGCGGGGCAATTTGGTGCGCGCTTGGTGTGCGGTTTGACGTTCGCGGCATTGCGTGCGGGGGAGGGGGGGTCGTTTGGTTGCAACGTGCTACAGTGTATCGCTCAGCAACTGCAGCGAGCGCTGCCTCGAGATGCATTTTGGCGCCTCGGCATGGAGGCGGCGAGTTGCCGCCTCTACGGGCGCGGGTCAGGCGTGTATAGCGTCGCGCATTCATGCTTTGTCCCTGATGGCCGTCACTTTCCATACACGAAGACGCCTCCCTGAGTCAGAGCCCCTGGTGGGTATGATACCGACCTGGTTTTCTCAGCAGATCGTGCTGGCAGCAAACGCAGCCATCACTGGGTCACCAAGACAGCCTTGTGTTGACCAGCTGCAATTCGATAAGCGGGGTGCGCCGTGATTCATCATGGCTGGCGCTTCAAGACCGGTTGCATGGCACCACAGCGACACGCTCTCTTCCGAGCGAGCATGGGACAGCAAGCATCAGTTGCCGGTTCAGCCGTCTACAGCGGACAAAGTGCTTTGGCCCGAAGAGCCTGAATTGCGCCGCGCCGACCAGCAGCAGAGCACTGCAACTCGAACCATTGGCCGTGCCATGCAAAAGGCGACAAAGAGCGGAACACAATGCAACGATAGGAAAATCCATCGACCCTCCCGATTAAGTTCAGGCTTGCCACCATTCAAAATCCAAGTGCACTCACTGACCACCTAAACTTTAACGGGAACCGGCTAGTTCAACGCTGGTCAAAGCCGATCTTTTTGTAACGGCCGCCTTTACATGTACGTAAGTGCCCCACACAGACAGCTCATAGAGCTGAGCAGCTCCACGGCCACGATCCACCCGAGTCTTTCCACCGACGTCATTGCTTCCCGATGCCAGCAGCATCATTGATCGGCTGTGACAAAGCGTCATGACCGCTGCAGCTCGCCACGACAAGCGTATCCAGCGTTCCAGGCGCCTTGGCCGGTTCCACGCCCTCCGCCACCTCGAACTGCAGGCTGCGCAAAGGCCGATGGAGAGCCGCCCGCGAGTCGGAACGCAACGGCAAAGGCGAGCCGCACAGCTGTGTGGCTCGGTGCACCGACCTGCTGGTGCCCACATTATCCCGTGTGCGGCAGCTGGCGGACGGCGTCCAACAGTGCAACCTAGGATCGCCCGCCTCTGGCGCCGCCACGCTTGACCGACTGCCAAGACGGCCGGTCTCACCCGCAGGATCAGAGCTGCTCTGCAGGGCACCTGGTGGGCACCCTATCGACGCGGCTCGCAGGGATGCCTGCAAGTTAGCAGCATTCCCCAATTTTCTCGCCGTCGAGGAAATTACTCGGTCCCGCATCGTCTCCGTTTCAGGTCGTCTGCAGTAGCTCGCCCCTCGTTGCGCTCCGGACCGGCACCATGGTGTACACGCCGCGCAGCTACCTCATCCCGGCGGCCGTGGCGCTCGTGGCGCTGCAGATGCAGCAGGCCGCGGCCACCTCGCTCTTCTACGACCCGTACACGTCGGCCGACACCACGGACGAAATCAGCAGCAAGTTCCCTGCGCGTGGCGCCGACGTGTCCGACAAGGACTGCGCCATCACTGTCGAGGTGGACCCGACGCTGCCAGACATCGCCACCATCTCCACGGTCACTGTCACCTACACGGACCTGCTGGCCAACACGAGCACCGCCCCCACCGAGTCCGTGTCCACCAAGGTTGGCACGGTCATCTACTCGGTAGACACCCCGGCCGCGAGCGCGAACCAGGATGCGTACACGATCACCACCACTACGTCCACGTCCACTTCATCGTCCACCACGTCTACGACGCAGACGTCCACCACCTCGTCTGGCAACGGAACCAAGACGTCCACCAAGACCGGCACGACTGTTTCGCAGACGTCCACCTCGACGTCCACCACGACGTCCACCACGACGGGCAAGAAGGGCGTGGAAGCGACCACCACCGCTCCGGCCACCACGGCCCCAGCCACGACGTCAAGCAGCGTTGGCGGTTCCTCAGAAGAGGAGGCGACATCGAGCAGCAACGGCGGCTCATCGTACACACAGACCACCTCGAGCAGTGTCGGTGGATCATCGTCCGAAGAAACTACGGCGACTGTCTCGCCGATCAAGTCTGGCGCGACCTCCGCCCCAACCACCACCGCCTCCAGCAGCGTTGGCAGTTCGTCGTACGAAGACACCACCTCGACTGCTTCGCCAACCAAGACTGGAGTCACCTCCGCTCCGGAGACGACTGCGAGCAGCGTCGATGCCTCCTCGGATGAGGATATCACTGCCACGGTCTCTCCTTCCAAGACGGGCGTGACCACGGCCACGGTCTCGCCGTCCAAGACTGCCACTACATCTGCTCCGGACTCGACGGAGACCAGCGTGGCCGGATCGTCGTATGAAGACGCCACCCCTGCCACGACGACCGCGTCGGCCACCAAGACCGGCGTCATTACTTCCACGTCTGCGCCGGCCACCAAGTCGACGGACGTTGAGGGCACCTCGGCCACCGCACCCAAGGACTGCGCCACGGGCTGGGAGGACCAGAGCAGCCGCAAGCTGCGCCATTCGCCCATGTCCGGCCGCCGGCTGCAGGAGAAGATGGAGAAGAAGCGCCACCTCGAAGCCAACACCAACAAGGACATCGCCAAGCTCGAGGCTTACTTCGGCACGTCCATGGAGGTGAACTTGGCCAGTCTGCCCACCGTGGGCGTGCACACGCCGTCGCCCTGGCCCGGACCGTACTGGCCGACGTACCAGGACGGCATCAACGTTATCTGGAGTCCTGGCGAGGCCAGTCCCGCCGAAAAGTACGCTACGGCCTTCGGACTGGACGTGACGGATTTCATGGACAAGGTATCCAAGGACAACGGCATCGACTCGATGAGCAGCCACACGGTCTGCTCGTCGGACAGCGACTGCTCCTCGCTCACGGACGGCAGCTCGTGTGCCATTCGCACCGGTAAGAGCTCAGGCTACTGCATTCCGACGTGGTACGGCATCTGTCACGCCTGGACGCCGGCCGCTATGCTGGAGACCGAGCCTAGATGCGCGGTGACGTACAACGGCGTGACGTTCCAGCCCATGGACCTCAAGGCTCTCGTCTCGGACGTGTACGACGGCGCCACCGTCTCGACGGTGTTCACGGGCACGCGTTACAACGGCGGCACCGACTCGACCGACGAGTACGGCCGCCACTCGAGCGACTCGTACCGCGACCTGAACCCGGCCTTCTTCCACATCGCCGCTGCCAACCTGCTTGGCAAGCTCAACGCCACGTTCATCGCTGATGTCACCGCCGGCTCGGAGGTTTGGAACCAGCCCGTGCGTGGTTTCAAAGTGTACGAGCAAACCAATATGACCCTAAAGGAGGCCGCGAGCACCTTCTACGGACTCGACGAGTACCCGTGGAACGCCGCTGCCAAGAGCATCGTGTACGTCAAGGCACGTATGTCGTGGATCTTCGAGACCTACACGGACGGCGCGCTCGTGTCGACGGGCAAGGTGGACTCGTACACGACGGGCGCCTACTACTACTACCTGCTGGAGATGGACGACAACGGAAACATCATCGGCGGCGAGTGGGTCTACGACTCGGACAACGACCACCCGGACTTCATCTGGTTCCCCAAGGCCAAGCCCGCTGCGGACACGGTGACCAGCATTGGCCTGAGCTACGCGGACGTCACTATGCTGCTTGAGAAGTCGGTGGCTTGTGAGGGCTCGTCGTCGGGCTCGACGGCTGCCGGCTCAACGGAATCGTCGAGTTTGGCGTCCCCCGTCGCCTCGAACCCGGGCTCGGCCGCTTTCTCCAGCCAGCCTGGCTCGGTCTCGACCGGTTCGGCTGCGTCCACGGCCTCTTTCCCTACCGGTAGCAACAACGCCGCTACGGTGGCGCCTGTGACCGATGTCCCGGTGACTGATACCCCTGTTTCCACGGAAACCACCACTGGTGCGTGGACGACTGCGCCAGCCACGACCACGGCTACTCCTTCCACCAACCAGTGGGCACACAACAACCAGGGCAGCGGCAACGGCAACGGCCAGGGCTGGTTGTCGTTCTTCCACTGGTGGTAAACTATGTTTTGTGTAAGCCAGGAGAAGTGCGTGACCGGCGGAAGCGAGAGCGAATCGCTTCCGTGCATCAACGATAGACGACTAGAGCGGCCTGGCGGCTTAAGTGTCAATCAACAACCAGTGTAACCTGGCATTTATTTGTTTCTAGCTAATGTACCGGTGCTTTGCGTTGCTTGTTCTGTTGGTAAGAAGAGGGAGGACGGCATCCATTGTGAAGACGCTACGAGGGCGGCCTCATTGTCAGCATCGACCTTTTGATTGTCGGTCGAGTCCTTGGAGGAGTTTGCTCTGCTGAACTGTTGTCGTTGCGCAGAAATCGACGTCCGTCGGTTGCTTTCAAGCTGTTGGTGCAGTTCTGTCCACGCCGATTTAGCTTGAGGAAGCCTATCATTTTCGTGTTGATTCGACTCCTGCGTTTGGGCTTGAACTCTGGTCTGAAAGCCGAGGAGGATTTCATGACGCCTCACGTTCCGCTGGAAGAGGGCTTCAAGCTGCTCGCCGTCCAGACTGACATCCAAATCGTCGTCACTATCGCTAGCTTCGTTCGTTCCCGTCGACTCGAGCCGCCATTTACGAGACTCTTTGATGGGTGACGATGAGGTCAAAGCCGGTGGCAACTGAGAGTATCGGTGGCTGCTTGCTGCTGTCCTTCGGGCGTGGGAGGTTGGCGACGGTGTTAACTGCTGGCTTAGGTTGAGGTTTCGAGAAGCCTGAATGACAAAACCTTGCGCGTCGTTTTCACTGTCGGGGTCTTCAACTGTGGGGTTTGTGATCTGGGTGGATGTCGATGATTCACCAGTAGCTACCCACCGCTTAACGCTACGCTTCCTGGGGGTAAGACTGCTTCGAACCACCTCTAAGGCTTGAGGGGCTTCCACTTTAATCGAGTCGCTTTGTTGGTCGAGAGAATCACTGTCACTCTGATCTTTGAAAGCTCCCTTTCGTGATATCACAGCATGTTGTGCAGCTTTACCGGCTTCTGCCACTCGACCGTCAAAGTAGACGAACTCGCTTTCACCTCGCAATGAGATTAAGCTTTCGCCAATCGGGTGTTCACTTTGACGAGGTATGGATTGAACGCCAGAATTTCGAAGTTGTTGATGTTGGCGTCTTCGGAAGTGAGCTGATGTTGCCCCCGTCGATAGTGCATGCAAGTCATTTGCCTCTGGCTGTGACTGGAGTTGCTGTGACTTGTCGTGCACAGTTTGAATTGAGTTTCTTACGACCGGATAATGACGAGGCGAATGCTCAGACCCTCGCTCTTGCTGCTGCTCACGCTTGAGTGACGCCAATTCTTGGCGGTGAAGTTGCTCACGATATTCAAGCTCACCACGCAGCTCGTTGCGAAGTTTTTCCAAGTCCATGAGTGTGAGTCTATTCCCATTTTCCGTACGGACAGGAGAGAGCTGCTGCTGCTGAAGTTGTTCCTGGGCTTGCCGGAGCTGGTCTACAAGTTGTTTCTGCCTCCTAAGCTCTTCTCGCACGTCATCGTATTGTCGACGCAGCTCCAAAGGGTCCATCGAGCGACTAGCAGGGTTGTTTCCTTGTGGATAGATGTGATTAAATCCCTGGTGCTCTCCTTGGACAGGTGACGCGTTCAGGTTTGAGTATCCGTGGTTCGGGACAGACGATGGAGGCGGAGGCGGATCCTCGAACAAATGAGCCCGTGAGTTTGTAAACGGATTCTTTAACCTACCCGGCAATGGTGCATTCAAGAAATGCTCGCGCTGTTGTTGTGAAGGCTGGGGATGGAATTGCTGTTGGTGAGAAGATTGAGCATGCTGTGGGTGTTGATACTCAGGCTGAGCTTGCTTGGCTTGGGTATGTAACTTTTGTTGCTGCTGGAGTTTAGCTTGATGATTCGCGGCGACGACAGCTGCAGCAGCTTGCGCAGCCTTCTCTTGTTCGAGTTCAGCCTTCCGACGTTTCTCCTCCTGAAGTCGTTCTTGCTCTGCTCGCTGTCGGCGTTGGTCTTCCTCGAATCGCTCCATCTCGCGTCGATCTTCCTCGTCCTGACGTCGTTTGGCTTCCAGCTTCTGCTGTCGCTTCTCCTCAATTTGTCGTTCGAGCGCGAGTTGCATCTCTTGCTGCTGCAGCATCTTTCTTCGAAGTCTCTCCGCCTCCTCCGAGTCGCCTCGGCTCCCATCGTGGATATCAGTTCGCTGCCGCCGGCCTCCGTTGTGGGTCTGTACGTTGGCTTGCTGTTCAGCGTGGGGATATTCTTGCTGGAAGCTCTGCTGAAGTGCTCGTTGTGGGGAAGCGTACCCTCCATTCGCTGGTGGGGCTGGGATCGGTTCGGCCAAGCCTTGGTTCGCCCAAAGCTGACTGCTTCTTGCCTGCGCCATCGCATTTAACTGCGGATTTTGCTCTGGCCAACCAGTCTGTACATGCGCCCCAGGCAGAAAACCCGGCATCCCCTCTCCACCTGGCGCGATATCTGCCTGAGGTGGTTGTTGATGCCGATGATCTTGTTGACTTGGTTGATGAGGATTCCCAGGAAGGCCAAAGTTGCTTGGAACGCTTTGATTCCAGACCGTCGGTTGGTTTGGATGATGGAAATTTGCCTGGCCTCCGTAAGATGCTCGAGCCTGCGGGGGGTAGCCCTGCAGTTCTGGACCGCCTGGTAGTCGATGGTGAAGTTGGGGCTGGCCGCGTGCAAAGCTTGTGCGTGAGCTTTGGTGGTTGTTGCGGCCCAATCCATCGAGCATTCCTCTCTCAGCAGGCTCGAAGTTGTCGTTACGTGCAGGCCCAAAACCTTGCTGCTGTTGAGGGGGATTGTGAAAATTGCCATACCGTCTTCCATACTGCTGATCTACTTCGCGTTCGCGCCGCTTTTGCTGCTCACGTTGGGCCACTTGCTGAGCCAGAGCTTGCGAATACTCTTGCTGTCGGCGCCGCTGCTCCTCTCGCAAGTGAGAGATCGCGCCATATTGCTGCGAGGTCGTCGCGTACGGATAATTTGTCTGGTATTGCATAGTGTACAATTTGTTTGGCGACAGTAAGGAGCATACGGAGGAATACATGACGTCATTGAGCTCATTCACTATTCTTGGGGGCGTCTTGAGCTTATGAAAACGCTCGGGGTGTTTTAGAGCTTCATTGCATTTGAACGAAAGCTCACCCCCAAGAATACCACACGACCGAGAGATGTCGAGCACTATTTAACGAGGAAAGTGACCCCAAGGGATGTGCGATCGATCGAGCCTAACAAAATTGAGACGAAGACCCCACAGTTCCTTATTACAACAACTTTAGCATCATTTCCAAGGCATAAACGTGCCGAGAACCACGAGGCATGATGATCCGCGGCGATGCGGTCTCCTCTCGCTCTTGCTCAAAACTTGCCTTCCTTTTGATCCGTGTGATAATTGAGATACGAGTATTTGTCGCCACAAACATGGACTAGAGCTCAGAGATCCAGGCTCGACTATAAGTTCCCGGCAACAATAGATCCCCGGAATGCGTCATGGTCCATATCCGGATGGTGCGCTGTTCGAGTTCAGCATCTGCTGCCATGTTGAAGTGGTGCTGCTACTACTGGTAAGTTTTGCCGCATCGATTATGGTTGCTGTTAGCATAAGTTTCCCTGAGGCGGGCAGCTCGGTGCACAGGAATTGCGGTTCAATATCTTCAGATGGTGGAGACAACGACGACCGATACTTATGCTCGAAGGGCTGACGCTCCTGAAAAACGGTCAGCATTTGAGTTTTTGCGTCGTGGGCGACACTAGATCAACACTTTGGATAGATGAGGGCGGATTCATTGCTGCGAGCTGCCGTCATCGCGAGTGTCGTGTGCTCCGTGACCTCGGCGGAAGCGAGTGGCATCTTTGACAAGGTGAAGAACCTTTTCCATCGCCACAACAGCTCAGCGGCTTCAGATTCTACTTCAGGTAGTGCGGTCGACGACAGCACGTGCGTGTACGACTGGGCTTCGCTAAGCTGCAAGCCCGAAGCATCATGTGCAATTCAATACCATTTCGGCGACGTGACGCCTTCGGAGGCATGCCGAGTGAGTAGAACGAGCGACTCGACCAAGATGCCGCAGCAATTCCACTTGGCGTTCGCTGGCAAAAAAGCTGGAACTGGAATGACGATCTCGTGGACAACGTTTGCTCTTGAAGAAGACCCAGCAGTGTGGATTGGCAGCTCGGAGAACGACTTAGCGCCAGTGAAAGACGCAACCATCGAAACAAAGTCGTACTACAAGGATGAGGATTATTCACTCTACAGCTACCATGCGATTGTCACCAGCCTTAAGCCCAACACGAAGTACTTCTTCAAGGTTGGCAGCGCCACGAGTAAGAAATTTCGGAGTGCTGTGAGCTCGTTCACGACGGCGCGCAAAAGCGGGGATGACAGTCCATTTACAGTTGCTGTCTACGGCGACATGGGTGCGGATGCCAACGCTGTAGAGACGAACAAGTATGTGAATGGCCTAGTTGACAAGGTGGACTTTGTCTACCATCTTGGTGACGTTTCCTACGCTGACGACGCCTTCCTCTCTGCCAAGACTGCGTTTGGGTTCTACTACGAGCAAGTGTACAACAAATTCATGAACTCCATGACCAACATTATGCGGCGGATGGCGTACATGGTTCTTGTTGGAAATCACGAGGCAGAATGCCACTCACCGTCGTGTCTGCTGTCGGACAGCAAGTTGGACCAGCTTGGCAACTACTCAGCGTTCAACTCGCGTTTCAGAATGCCGTCGAATGAGAGCGGAGGTGTGCTAAATATGTGGTACTCGTACGAGTACGCATCGGTCCACTTCACGACGGTCTCGTCCGAAACGGATTATCCCCACGCACCTAGCAACGCATACCACACGCACCACGTGTACGGGCATTTCGGTGATCAATTGGCTTGGCTGGAAGAAGATCTGAAGGCTGCGGACGCAAATCGTGACAATGTGCCATGGCTTGTCGTAGGCATGCACCGACCGATGTATACGATCCGCTCATGTGATGCGGATGGTAAACCGAACAACGACTTCGAGGCGTTAAACGTGCAAGAAGCGTTCGAGGCGCTTCTCATTAAGTACAAGGTTGATCTGGTGCTGCAAGGGCATGTGCACGCTTATGAGCGGCAATACCCGGTGGCAAATGGATCTGCAGTTATGCATGGCGTGTCGAAAGACGCCACGACGTACAAGAATCCGCAGGCTCCTGTGTACGTGATTTCTGGTTCGGCGGGTGGGCCGGAGGGGTTGTACAAGTACAAACACCCCGAGTCGCCTAAATGGCATGCTGTGATGGATAATAAGCATTACAGCGTCACATTACTCTCGGTGTCTCCGACGAACCTCACCTTGACGACAGTCGAAAGTGCTACCGGCGCGGTGATCGATAAGTTTTCTGTTCTAAAAGACGACCAAGGCTCTACCAACCAAGGGAAGTAAAGAATCGGTATCGTAGGAAATGGACTTAATGCAAAATGGACGCTCGCACTCGATCGCGCAACCTTACAGTTAGTACGCAACAGTAGGGCAACTGCAACGGGAAGTATGGAGGGAGTAATGGAATCTGTAGATTCACTGCTACTTTTGCACAGGAAGGAAACCGGATGGCGTGTGACCCTCAAATGGGATGACCTCGGTTGGCTGTCTTGCTTCCGATGTTGGTTGTTGAATTGTGTAAACTCCGCGTAATCCACTCACAATCGCGACAAGGTTATACCAGTAACGCATCGCCTCTGTACTAAGCGAAGTTTTGTCCTAAGCGAATTTTTATTTTAGCCAATGAAAACAATGCATTGACACCGCATGTCTGTAGTTAAAATTCCATGTTGACCAGCTAATTATAGGCTGCCACCAGCCATTCGGTCTCAGTGTTCAAAGTGCTATGGGTAGACCACGCACCACAGGAACCGGCAAAAAGCCAAAGCGCTACACCTGCATTGCAGTCGACTATACGCACAAGCGCTGCCTTCTCGAATTCCTGGCTGCTGGCTATTCTGTAAACAAAGCTATTCCACACTTCTACCCAAATTGCAGCGAGTCCGATACTCTGCGGAAACAGAAGCAGATTTCAAAATGGAAAAAAGCAACAGGGTCACATTGTAGCGGTCTGTGATGAAGGAAAGGGAATCTACGCTACAGTGGACAGGGCAACGTCCTCTCTAGTGACGCTGAAGGTGATATTGTGCTGTGGATCAACTCTATGCGTAAGGATGGCTGTCTTGTTTCGTGCCAGATGCTTAAGTACAAGGCGCTGGACGTTGCAGCCGACGAAGGACTTTCCCTCGCAATGTTCAAGGGTCTCATTCATGGCGCTGTCGGTTCATGCGCAGACACAAGCTGTCTATTCGAGCACCGCAATTTTATGCGGGTTCAATTCCCGCCGTGTCCATACTTATTGATTGGCCCAAAATACCAATAATTATTCTAACTTTTACTTTTTATCATTTAATTCTGAGACTTGGCAACAGATGGATATACATTGCAGTTCGCTTAGGACAGGGGCGATGCGCTTAGTATTAATAATGTACCGTGTCCATAATGCTGTATTATGGACACGGTCCTTTATCCAGCTCTATTGCCGCTACCTTTACTTGCAGTATCTGGTTTCTTGGAAAACCGATTCGCCAAACTGGTGTGGACGTAACCGAGCACTATCAGAACGAGATTCCAGTTAAGGCGAGTGTCATGTCTAAATATCACCGTTGAGTCAAGGTGGTTCGGCGTGACACGCTCTGATTTGAAGGTTGAAGTCCAATCGTTTGCTGTTCGAGCGCGATACATGTACACTTATATACTGTACGTAGTCTTTACTCGTGGTACAGTAACCGTTGGACTCTGATCTTGCTGCTGCCTCTACGTGAGCCGGGAAGGTTCAGTTAGTGCACGGGAGGTACATGCACATCGTACAACAATCTCGAGATGGTGCTGGCCCAGAGACGACTTGCTTTATCGGCGTGAGCCATGCCATTTGGGTTTGAGCACGCTGAGCAACACTTGGATTGCAGTGGGAAAAGTGGGCAAGCCAACATGAAGATGAGCGCTTTATTCGTCGCTATCGCGGTGTGTTCCGTGGTGTCAGCGGAGTCGACCGGCTTCGTGGAACACGTCAAGAAATTCTTCGGTGGTGGTGGTGACAGCTCAAAGGCGTCGGGGAGTGCGGCCCAGGCCGCCTCACGCAGCACCGGTTCTCAGGATAGCGCCGTGGACGACAATGCTTGTGTGTACAAATGGTCCTCGCTCAGTTGCGAGCCAGCCGACTCGTGTTCGCTGCAGTACGAATTCGGCGACATGACACCCTCACAGGCTTGTCGTGTGAGAGACTCGAGCGACTCAGCCAGAAAACCGCAACAACTCCACTTGGCTTTCGCCGGCGAAGAAGCGGGCACGGGCATGACCATTTCGTGGACAACCTTTGTGCTTGAGAAGAACCCCGCCGTGTGGATTGGTACCAGCAAGGCCAACGTAGCCAAAGTGAAGGGCGCAGAAATCGAGACCAAGTCGTACTACAAGGACAACGACTATGAGCTCTACAGCTACCACGCTGTCGTGACCGGTTTGAAAGCCAACACGGAATACTTTTACAAGGTTGGCAGTGCTTCAAAGGCTAAGTTCCAGAGTTTCGTGAGTTCGTTCAAGACAGCGCGAGCTGCTGGAGACGAAAGCCCCTTCACCATTGCAGTGTACGGCGACATGGGAGCAGACGCCAACTCAGTCGCCACCAACAAGTACGTCAACAGTCTTGTGGATGAGGTGGATTTTGTCTACCATCTAGGTGACATCTCGTACGCTGACAACGACTTCCTAACAGCTAAGAACGTATTCGGGTTCTTCTACGAGCAAGTGTACAACAAATTCATGAACTCCATGTCCAACGTCATGAGGCAAATGGCCTACATGGTGCTTGTCGGAAACCATGAAGCGGAATGCCACTCCCCGACGTGTCTGCTGTCGAAGAGCAAGAAGGACCAGCTCGGCAACTACTCGGCCTTCAATTCCCGGTTCAGGATGCCGTCGGCCGAGAGCGGAGGTGTGCTAAATATGTGGTACTCGTACGAGTACGGTACCGTCCACTTTACGTCACTTTCATCGGAGACGGACTACCCGAACGCGCCAAGCAACGCGTACTTCACAAAACGGAAGTACGGTAAATTCGGAAACCAATTGGCTTGGCTGGAAGCGGATTTAAAGGCGGCCGATGCCAACCGCGAGAATGTGCCATGGCTTGTCGTTGGCATCCACCGTCCGATGTATACGATCCGTTCATGTGATGCGAATGGCGTGCCCAACAACGACTACGAGGCTCGGAATGTGCAAGAGGCTTTTGAGGCACTTTTCATCAAGTACAAGGTTGATCTGGTGCTTCAGGGCCATGTCCACGCGTATGAGCGACATTATCCGACAGCGAATAGCAGTGCCGTTATGGACGGTGTTTCCAAAGACGACGCGACTTACACGAATCCGCAGGCTCCTGTGTACGTGATATCTGGAGCAGCGGGAGGACCTGAAGGCCATTTCAAGTACAAAAACCCACCCTCGCCAGAATGGCTCGTCCTGATGGACAACAAACACTTCGGCATCAGTAAACTGTTTGTCACTCCGACGAATCTTACCCTCACCATGATTGAGAGCGCGACCGGCACGGTGTACGACGAGTTTTCGATCGTCAAGGATGCAGGGGCTAGTCAGAGGGGATAAAGACTGAGCACCTTAGCTTGGTTCTCTGGATTTTTATTTTATCCAGAGTCTAGAGACTCAGGAGCCATTATTGGCTTATCACATATCCTGTTGAATATGTTCTGTGATGTCGAAATTCTGTCCGCGTTCAATATCTGTTATTTTGGACAGTCTGTTTGTTTTACAAATTTTGGTACTGTATACTGCTACAGTATGTTGCTGAGATTGAAATATAATACCTGTTCGTTTGCTTAGCCTCTAAGGAACGATATTAGAGAACTGTAGTTTACAGGGCCATTTCGGGTTTTGGGACTATTTTGACAATGCTCCAAAAATAAACTCCTTGGAGTACCCAATAGCTCTACTGGAGTTAAGTATTGGATTATCTGCTTGTATTTTATCCGTAATTTATTACCATATTATATCATATTTTCTATTATTATCTGGATTTTATATAGCTCCAGCTCCAGAAACGAAAGTTCTCTACTTTTTCGTCATACTTTATCGCAACCTCGGTCCCCTCTGATTGATGGAAAATTGAAATCAAGGTCTGCGATAAAGTACGACGAATTCAAGGTCAGTA
This sequence comes from Phytophthora cinnamomi, assembly GCF_018691715.1. Taxonomy (NCBI): domain Eukaryota; phylum Oomycota; class Peronosporomycetes; order Peronosporales; family Peronosporaceae; genus Phytophthora; species Phytophthora cinnamomi. Next base: position 1,106,436 of record NW_027151037.1, read on the forward strand.
GCGATAAATGTGACCTCAAGTCACATATGTTTTAAAGTTTCGTGCAACCAAAACGCAGTCGAGGTTTAGTTCAATCCACTCGTTTTTACTTGATCATGACGTGTATTTCTTTATTTTCATTTTATTTTCCACGGATAATGCCGTCCGCGCTCAGGGTGCACTCTACTTCACATTTATCGAGTTTTTGTATCCGTCGTACCTGCGGCTACGGCTGTATAATAATAATTTCTCCGTCTTAGTAGAATTATAATAAATATCCATTTACAGAGCTACAGCTATAGCATTTCCAGATCGAAACTGATGTTGTGCACCTCAGCTTATCTACGTTGGACATCGTTACTCCCACGTTCACCAAATAAAACATCCACAGCCTCAACGATAAAAGTGTCGCTTCCCGTGGCCGCCGAATGTGAGCGCCGTACCACACGTGTTTTCTGTTAGAGTAATACCTCCCAGAGGAATTAGGACAGAGGGGGGCAGTATGTCAGTAATCGGGAAATAAATCACGGATAAAATACCGGCGGGGAGCTATCAGGTACCTCTGCAACTCCAAGTTGGAGCATTGCCAAAATAGCTCCAAAACCTGAAATAGCTCCGGCAACTACAGTTCTCAATTAGATAATTGCAAAAATCCTAGAGAAACATTAAAACATGAGTAATTTTGGCAAGAATGACGAGTCATGGTACTATCCTGAATGCGTATTGTCCAATGCATTGAGCCCGCTAAGGCTTACTTTATGGTGAATTCTTTAGCAAGGTCCATCAACTATGCCGCATAGCTTCAGTGAAAGTGCAAAACGTTGCTAAACAGGTTTATGACACGACTTGCTCCTTGGAGCGTAACTTCATCAGCAACAACACTGCATACAGTCGCGCTGGGGTTCGCTATTATAATACACCTACATGCGTCTATCTGTAGCGACAGAGAATCGAGCCACAAGGGAACGGTGAAGGCAGGCAAAGATCGGCTCGATTACGCGTACGTACATGTACTATTGTACAGCACGGGCATTGATTCATCGGAAGGTGCGTCTATCCAGCAAGATTCTCTCCGGCAAGAATCCGCCTGCGGGAAGCACGGCATGGAATTCCTTGGCTTCCCAGCTCCGCAGCCTTAGCAAAATATTTCGACACCTATGTCATTTCAACACAAGATTTGGTCAAATACAGTAGCTTCGCTTGTCGACCCAGACGGCGCAATTCCTACGCCGCGCCTACAGCTGGTCGTGCAAAATTAAGGCTCGAACGGCAAAGAGTCGATCCGAGCCACAATTCCTTGACGGCCGACGACAATTTCGGCTCTCCCGTTCAAAACGCACACCATCTTGTTGGGACAGACTATTGCTACAAGCCAGAGAGCCGGTTCTGAACTGGTTTAATAATTAGTACAAAGCTAATAAAACTAAATAATACAAACCAACTTCAATTATGCACGCCGGAACTACAGGTGGTTTTGAGCGAACGTGAGTAACTGCTGAATTGAGTTCTATTACGAGAGTATGAAAAGAACGTCGCTATAGCGTTAGATAATGTGGCACACACCGTTTATTTGAAGTAGTGAACACGAAAGGTGTTTGATGCACTGCACACACAGAAATGGGCTCAGCCCGCCCACCACGGCACCACGGGAAGAGCTACTTGGCTTATGCTTTGCCTGTCAAACCTAGCAAGTGTCCGTGCACTTATCCGTCAGTTGAGCTCTCTCTTCAAAAATGTAGACAATGGTACTTGTCTGCGTATTGGATCACCCAGTGGATGCGCATGGGCACATTAATTTTGAGGTACGTCAAAAGAGCCACTCGTTAAAGTCGGTATGTAATAAACGTATTAGATAACGCATGCCATTATTCCGATCTGCTATTACATGTATGATGCCTCCGACGCTTCGAACCTTGTAAAATGACGTGCGCTGATGGTGTATTTCAGGCGGCGGATGGGAGGAGGTCGTACCGCTGCGTGCAGAATGCCTTCCTTGTTGGGATCTTTCTCCACGCCCTCGGATCTACTTCAGCGTGTAGACACTCCGACAATGTCTTGATCTGGCGTGGCAGCACCAACCCACCTCTACACGTAGCATGGGATGTAGCGACAACTCGAGTGTTGCTGCGTGCACCTGGGATGTCACAGGGGCGAACGTCGCACTCGTGCATGCATCCGTGCGTCGCTAAACGCATGTGGCGTCTTCGGCAGCATCACTGGGACCTCGCTTCCATGTCAGCAATCCACGGTGTCGGAGCGGCGCTTAAAGGAGTCCTCCAAGATGCTGCTTGTCGAGGCATTCGGCGGCGCGTACGCTTGGAGACACATGCTGTAGCACCTCATCAAGGAGGAAGGACGCGGATCGAGCGGGGGTGGAGCTGCGTGCTGATGCGGGAGGCGTCTGGCGGTGGGAAATGAAGGACAGAATATTAACGTTTGTTTTCGTATCGAACGCTGGCGTGCTTTTGTGATAGCCTCGTTGGAATGTAGTTCATTTCTAGAAAAAGTGCGAACAAAACCGGCTCTCTGGATTGTGACAATAGCTGTTCTCATCTTGTTGTCCCTGCAGGACGAGCGATGTTGCTTTGCTCGTTGGACTTGCAGTTAGGTAATCCACCGCGACGAAGGCATGGAGGAGATCAACTTCAGGATGGGACCGCAGCACCGCTATGCAATACCCTCACACATAATCAACTGCCACTCGCGATTCGCGAACACCGCTGAATACCTCACCAGAAGGTCTCACACAGTCGAGCTTTTGCAAGCTACTCGGTAGACAACAGCAACTTCAGACGGCGAACTGCTGAATCATTCAACTTATGCGGACTCGCGTGGTTTACGAGCTCGCGGTGGTTGCGAGCGCCATGTGCGCTGCCACGTCAGCCAAGTCCGCCGGCTTCGGGTCTCTTATCAAGAACTTCTTCAGCGACGACGATGCCACCGGGTCCACCGACTCGGCCAAGCAGACTAACACGGACGACCGAACGTGCGTGTACGAGTGGTCCTCGCTAAGCTGTGTGCCCAAAGAAAAGTGCGCCCTGAAGTACCAGTTCGGCGACGTCACGCCGTCCCAGGCGTGCCGTGTTTCCAAGTCGGGCGACCACACGAGAGTGCCCCAGCAGTTCCACTTGGCCTTTGCCGGGGAGGAGGCCGGCACCGGTATGGCGATCTCCTGGACTACGTTCGCCCTGGAGAAGTCTCCCGCGGTCTGGATCGGCACCAGCAAGGCCAAACTCACCCACGTAAAGGACGCCAAGATCGAGACGAAGACGTACTACAAGGACGAAGACTACGAACTGTACAACTACCACGCGGTTGTCAGCGGGCTCAAGCCGAACACGGAGTATTTCTACAAGGTCGGAAGCACCACCGAGACGAAGCTCCAGAGTGAGGTGAATTCGTTCAAGACCGCTCGTTCAAGTGGCGATGAGAGCCCGTTCGTCGTCGCTGTCTTCGGCGACATGGGCACCGAAGCGAACTCAGTGGCGACCAACAAATACGTGAACGATTTGGCGGGCAAGGTCGACTTTATCTACCACTTGGGAGATATTTCATACGCCGACAACGACTTCCTGACCGCGAAGACCGCGTTCGGCTTCTTCTACGAGGAGGTCTTCAACAAGTTCATGAACTCCCTCACCAACGTCATGCGTCAAATGGCGTACATGGTGGTGGTGGGCAACCACGAGGCCGAGTGCCATTCCCCTACATGTCTCCTGTCAACGAGCAAGAAGGATCAGCTTGGCAACTACTCGGCATTCAATGCTCGCTTCCGGATGCCTTCGCCTGAGAGCGGCGGCACTCTCAACATGTGGTACTCGTACGAGTACGGGTCCGTTCACTTTACCACGATATCTTCCGAGACGGACTTCCCTAACGCGCCGAGCAACGCGTACTACACCAAACGCACATACGGCAACTTCGGCAACCAGCTAGCGTGGCTGGAAGCCGACCTCAAGGCTGCTCACGCCAATCGTGCTAACGTGCCTTGGATCGTCGTTGGCATGCACCGACCCCTGTACACCCTCCGATCCTGCGACGCAAGTGGTGTTCCGAACGACAAATACGAGTCTCTTAAAGTGCAAAAGGCGTTCGAGAATCTGCTCATCAAGTACAAGGTGGACCTGGTGTACCAGGGCCACGTGCACGCCTACGAGCGACACTACCCCACGAAGAACAGCAAGGCCATTATGGACGGTGTGTCCAAGGATGGCAAGACGTACACGAACCCGAAGGCTCCTGTCCACGTTATCGCGGGCATTGCGGGTAACTCGGAGGGTCTTTACCAGTTCAAGAACCCTCCATCGCCGGAGTGGCTTGCTATCATGGACAACAAACACTACGGCATCACGACTCTGTCGGTCACGCCGACAAACCTTACGGTCACGATGATCGAGGCTGCCACCGGCACGGTATACGACGAGTTTTCGATCATTAAGGAAGAAACCACCCAATCCGTGTAAGTAGGCCGAGTATTATACACGTATTACATGTATGTTCCACATAAAGCAATTCGTTAGGCCGTTGGTTCGACGGATCAAATCAAAGCATGTTGGTGAAGCTGCAAAAGTCCTTCAATGCCGTCGCGACTCTACGAATCACGCACAGAATGAGCAACTTCGAAGTAAGTGTACGTTTACATGTACGCCGCCCCGATAAAAATCGCGACAGCGGCCGGAACGCAGTCAACGTCACCAACTGCACGGTGAATCTCCAGCAAAGATACGGTACACACTCGTACTGTACAGCATGGATAAAGGCCCTGGTTTCTCCGGTTGCCATGGAAGACAAAGGCAACGACGCTGCAGCGCTTGTGGCACGTACCGGTACTCGGGGTACCCGGAAGGAGCGCGCTTCGTCTCAGCCGGAGCGTCTTCGCGCGCAGAATCTCCTCCGTCGCCAGAGGCACTCACAGTGGCGGGCTGCGCAGGGGGTGGGAGGCCAGCAGGCGGAGCGCCGCATCCGGCGCGGGCAACTACAGCATCTCCATGACACTTGTTTGCATGCCGATATAGTGGAAATTTCCAATTGAGAGGCGTCCTCCCTCCAGGCTAGAAAACGATTTTGACAGGGTATGTGTAGCAGCAGCACAATCCCCAGCTCCAGCAATCTGGGGACAGCGTTGGGGAATTGCAATTTCGTTTATTCCGAGACCCAGACACAGACGGAGAAACCAGGGCCTAACAATGTGCTCAAACGAACACGTTAGATAGAAATACTGTCTTGAATCGCAACGTAGCTGTCGATTCGCAGCAAAAAGCTAGAATTATCAAGATTCAAGAGGTGAACCATATGGGAAAAGACCAAATACAGAATGTATTCACGGATATCGATTGATATCATGGTAGCAAAATGCGATGGCTGTAGCGCGCGTTCGTGGAGTCGGAGGATTAATTTGGGGATGGTGATTTCAGTACATGTACCTAACAGCAACAAGCACCTGCCATCCTGTTATCTTTTATGTTGCGATCCGGATCAATGCCACCCATTCCCACTCAGCATTTTTCTCCTTGAGCAACACCTGGAGACTGGGGCTAGTGTAGCATAGTTGCTTCAAGCAATGCGCGCAACCTTCGCGGTGCTCGCCGCTGCCTTCTGCTCGGTTGTCTCGGGTAAATCAGATGGTTTCGTGGACACAGTCAAACACTTTTTCAGCGACGATGACAACTCGGCCGTGTCGGGCAGCGCTGTGGACGACGACAAGTGCGTGTACGACTGGTCTTCACTGAGCTGTGTACCAGAGGCCTCGTGTTCTCTTCAGTACCGGTTCGGTGACGTTACGCCTTCTCACGCTTGTCGGGTGCGAGACTCGAGCAATGCGACCAAGGTCCCGCAGCAGTTGCACTTGGCGTTCGCTGGAAAAGAAGCAGGCACGGGGATGGCAATCTCTTGGACGACTTTTCACCTCGACAATGAGCCGACGGTGTGGCTGGGGCGCGCTGAGGCCAAATTAAAGGTGGTGGCCAATGCTAAGATCGAGACCAAGTCATACTACAAGGACGACGACTACGAGCTCTACAGCTACCACGCTGTCGTGACCGGTTTGAAAGCCAACACGGAATATTTCTACAAGGTTGGCAATGCCAAAACCATGCATTTTCAGAGCAGAGTGAGTTCGTTCAAGACAGCGCGAGCTGCTGGAGACGAAAGCCCCTTCACCATTGCAGTGTACGGCGACATGGGAGCAGACGACAACTCAGTCGCCACCAACAAGTACGTCAACAGTCATGTGGATGAAGTGGATTTTGTCTACCATCTAGGCGACATCTCGTACGCAGATAATGCGTTCCTCACAGCCGAAAAGGTGTTCGGGTTCTACTACGAGCAAGTGTACAACAAATTCATGAACTCCATGACGAACGTCATGAGGCAAATGGCCTACATGGTGCTTGTCGGAAACCATGAAGCGGAATGCCACTCCCCGACGTGTCTGCTGTCGAAGAGCAAGAAGGACCAGCTCGGCAACTACTCGGCCTTCAATTCCCGGTTCAGGATGCCGTCGGCCGAGAGCGGAGGTGTGCTAAATATGTGGTACTCGTACGAGTACGGTACCGTCCACTTTACGTCACTTTCATCGGAGACGGACTACCCGAACGCGCCAAGCAACGCGTACTTCACAAAACGGAAGTACGGTAAATTCGGAAACCAATTGGCTTGGCTGGAAGCGGATTTAAAGGCGGCCGATGCCAACCGCGAGAATGTGCCATGGCTTGTCGTTGGCATCCACCGTCCGATGTATACGATCCGTTCATGTGATGCGAATGGCGTGCCCAACAACGACTACGAGGCTCGGAATGTGCAAGAGGCTTTTGAGGCACTTTTCATCAAGTACAAGGTTGATCTGGTGCTTCAGGGCCACGTTCACACATATGAGCGGCATTATCCGACCGCGAACAGTAGTGCCATTATGGATGGAGTTTCTCTCGATAACAAGACGTACGAGAATCCCCAAGCACCTGTGTACGTTATTACGGGGACTGCAGGGGGGCCAGAAGGCCTCTTTCAGTTCAAGGATCCGCCGTCACCGGAATGGCTTGTGCTGATGGATAACAAGCACTTTAGCATGTTGCTGTTATCTGTGACCCCGACAAACCTTACTCTTACAATGGTTGAGAGCGCCACGGGAAAGGTTCATGACGAATTCTCTATTATCAAGTCGGATGACACACATACTAAGACGAAATAGACGCACTGCATTCGTCTGGATAGGGATGGAATTGCATTAAACCTGGAATATGATAGTGCAAGTTGCCAAACAATGCTCTGAATACAAAAGAAAAGCACAACATGAATCGCATTACGAAATTTTAGAGATATTTTATCTTATTTTTCGAGGTTTACGCCAATTGCACTCAGGGTGAGCCCCCGCTTACCGTGTATCCCTCCTCCATACCGGCGGCTACGGTTGTTTCGGACTGCTACCTATACACTAAGTAATAGTTTCTGACGGTGTGCCTGCCACGCTTGCAAGTGATCAGCTTAGTGCTCATGAATTCAATCGTAGCCAGTCTACTCGGCTTGAATGCCATATTTCCCGTTAATCTTGAGTTTTTGGTTATGCTTAGAGATCACCGTGCTGAGCCCTAATGCTGTTGATTATCTTCCTTGCTGAATTGGCTGGTTGACCTATAACCACATTGTGTAGCCATTGTTGGCTCGAACTCCAGTCACCGTACCATTGCACGTGTGGGTCCAGTGTGTTCTGTTAGCTTCCCATATCGTTCGGAAGACAGCTGTGTGCCACAGCGAAGTGCCCTTTGCCGTGCGCGTTAGGTCCTTCACCTCTGCCAGTGTCTCTACGGTTGCAGATCATATATCTGTGGGTATTTGTCAATCAACACTGTCGATTTATCCTTAGGGCTGCGTTCGTAGCGTTGTCCGGTGGCCATCTTAGGCTGTTTATTCGAATACTAGGTGAGCAGCACTTGCGTGATGCTTTAGGGGCGATCGCCCAAAATTGTGTACTAAACACAATTGGGGCGACCCCCCCCCTCAGACCTTTCATTACATGTATTGACTAGCCGAGCGCCGCCGCTTCGCGGCGGTGGGTGTGGGTTTGGCCACAGTAGTGTGGACCGCCCGCCTCCGCTTCGCTCCGGCGGGCGATGGTTTCGTCAAAGGGATGCATTGCTAATGTGAAACGCACTTCCAAAAAAGACATGTATTTATGTAATTATGAACTGTGTACTGCTGAATGCCTACTCCGCCTAAGCATCTTCGAATATCTGCCTGTACACAATGTTGTCAGTGTATGCACCGTCGTCTTCCTCCAGCTCTGGATACTCGATCAAAGCCTTGAACTTGGACCTGGATGTAACCCGCGACAGCGCCACATAGAGCTGTCCGTGGGAGAAGCAGGGTGTCGCCAGATACAAACCTAGGTTCTGGACGGTTTGGCCTTGGGCTTTGTTGATGGTCATGGCGAACGCTGGTATAACTGGAAACTGCTTGCGTTGCAAGCGGAAGGGGAACTCGCGCGCGTCCCCATCGCTGACGAAGACGATCCTTGGAATTAGAACGTTTTGGCCTATGCGCTCGCCAGTCATGATGGTAGCATGAATAACGTGAGGCTTGAGCTGGACAACCCGTAGTCGCGTTCCGTTGCAGAGGCCCAAGTCGGGGTTCAGGTTTCTCATCATCATAATTGGGGCACCTTCCTTCAATGTAAGCTTGTGTGGAGGAATACCGTTGATAGTCACCGAATGCAACACCTCCGGCTCGAAGAAGTTGCCTTCGTTGTCGTCATCCACGGAATCAACCGATAGATATTCGCGGGCCTCCCCGGAGAGTCGTTCCGAGACAGCTTGGTTGATGCGGTGCACCACGGCATTGGTAGTCGTCAAGATGGTCCTGTTGGCGAAGTACTCGTCCGTAGCAACCTCGGGATCGTTGATGTCGGCGTACATCTTATCAATAATGTTCTTCAAACCCCGTGGAACAGCTCCAGGTGTGATTTCTTCGTCTTCAATGTCGTCTCCTTCTTCGTAGATGTTGTCGATCAGCATATCGCGCGGAATCTTCACAAAGTCCCTGCCCAGGGACCTGTTGACCTCGTGTCTACCCTCTCCCACTTGTAGGAGAAACTCCGAGAAAGCTGCGAGCTCTGCGGAGGTGCTTTCGTTACTTGCCGATTGTACACGCATGTTTTCCGTGAGATGCAGCTGCTTGAAGTGTCGCCATAGCGTAGATGACTTCAGACACGCGTCGATGGTCTCCGCTGGTGTGCCGCGTACTACCACCGGCAAAATCTGTCGGAAGTCACCCGAAAGTACAAATACTTTTCCTCCAAAAGGCTCCTGGTCGTTACCCATGATGTCACGCAAAGACCTGTCGACCGCTTCGAAGGCGTGCCTGTGAGTCATTGGAGCTTCGTCCCAGATAACCAAACTGGCCCGCTCGATCAACATCTTGAGGCGCGATTGTTTATAAATCGCACACGTCGACTTGTCGTTCAGCTTGAGAGGTATCTTGAACGTTGAATGCGCTGTGCGCCCACCCATGAGCAACAGCGAAGCAATTCCACTCGAAGCCACAGCAATCGCGATCTTCCCGGACAGTCGCACCTTCGCCAGGATATGCCGCAGCAGAGTTGACTTTCCTGTACCTCCCGGGCCGTCAATAAAGAACAACTTGTTGCCTTGAACTGGCGCTTCGGCCGCCTGGATGATTTCGTCGTAAATAGCTCGTTGGCCGTCGTTCAGCTGGCTTTCTTGGTCCACAATGACTTGAAGGGTAGAGTGCTGGTACCCCTCCAGTTCGCGTCGAATGAGGTTGTTCCGCATCAGCGAATCCAGCACCAGCCGCGGGTATTTATCCAGCTGAGGGAGGTCAAAGTCCGCCACTACGTAGCCATTGATTTGGAGCAGGTCGTTAAGGTCCTTGAGTGTGTGGAACCTGATCATGTCTTCCTTCTCCTGTCCTTCCAAGCCCCGGTATGTGTGCGCGAAGTCTTCAGAAAGAACGTCGTAGAATCGATTCCACAGAACGCGAACCTCCGAAACTTGAGAATAAACAATGATAGTCGCGAAGAGCTGGCGGAGTTGGTACGGCATCTTGAAGGCAGCGACTTCTTCCATACACGCAATCCATTCTGCGTCGTCTTCAAGGTAGCCCAGTTTGAGTGCGGCCTGGCGGTACGACGCATACGTAACACCATCCACTGTCCGAAGCTTGGCAAAGGACTTAGGTCCCTTGCGGTGACACAGCAGTACACGCATGTAGAACCTCTCCATGTCCCGAGGGGTCACATGAACCATCCGCCCAAGCGCCGCTTGGTATTGTTTGCGACGAACCCATTTCTTTGCCTTGTCATCCCAGCGGAATAGCTTCGGAATGTCTTGGTACACGATGGTCTTTGCAACTTGGTTCTCCGGGGCCTCACTCGCGCACAGTTCGAAGAAGCGGGTCAACATCGAGTGGCGACCACGCGTGAGAACTCGATCCGGGTTGTCGCTCGAACGGAAGGTCACAAATTGCTCGTTCTCCAGGTGGATCGTCAGCTGTATCTTGCCTTGAACGGAGAAGTCGAGAAGCCGCATACATGCCTCTATCGGAGATATATACCTTGCGTTCAGGTACCGAAGAATCTCGTTGGGATCCACCCTTGCACCGTTCGACTCCCCGCCAACCGTTTCCACAGTTATTACAGCCTTGTCGGACCCCTTGTAGACGTACTTGTACAGATATTTGACCGCCGTGAGGGCCGTACAAACCTCCACGTTGATATGGCAGTTGTACTTCTGCGAAAGGTAGGGATTGTACGGGACCACCCATTGGTTAATGATGGCGTTGTCGTACTCCCTTCCCTTGAACTTGAGTACTCCCGGTGGCCGGCGGCGACGTCTGCAGACAGGAAACCCGTTCACGTTTCCTTGGGTAACCTCTACCAACGGCTTCGGGTATCCCTTCGTGCACTTTCCGTCCTTCATGCAGGGGCTGGAGGGGTTGGCCGCGCCACATGGACCATGCATCATGCAAGTGAGGATGGTCTCGTACAGCTGGGGGTTGATCTCGGCGTCCGGGAGCTCCGAAGAGCACAACTTGTCGATGATTTGTCGTGTACGCGGCTTGTCTTCGTCTGCGAGAATGATTAGAATGTGTGCGTGTGGGAGGCCCCGCTTCTGGAACTCCACTACGTAGATCCTCGCCAGAACACGTCCCAGTACGCCTTCATCCAAGTCTTTCAGCATCGTCGCCAATTTCTGCTGCCAAACGCGGGCTACAATGTCCGGGCGGTCTTGTGCGCTTTGGTTTGGCTCCGGTATCTTTTCCTGGATCTCCTCCCACGTAGGGTTGCACGTCATAGTAACGAAGACGTCCGGTTTCCCGTACTCCCGCACGATAGCCATGGAATCTTGGTAAGACTTGTACATGGCCCGCGGACTCCCCGAATGCGTAGCTGGTAGAACGATGCGCTTGCCGATTTGGTCCAGGAAGTGTCCCGAGCGACGCTGCGGTTCGTCTGGGTGCTGGAGCGCCCCAGTTTCGCGGTTGTACTCCGTCAATAGGGCTTCGCCCTCGCGCAGAACCGCCGTGTTTTCACTTAGAAGCGCGTCTCGAACCCCGCTGTACTGATCGGCGCGAAGTTCAGCTTGATGGGATGCCACCCAACGCAGTTGCTCTTGCTCGCACTTGGCTCGTTGATCTACGCAGTACTGCTGGAATAATCGCCCACCTTGGTGCAGTACCGACTCGTCACCGACTTTCTGGAATAACCGGTAGGCTACATGCTCGCGGAGGGACATTTCACGCTTCTTTCTGCGCACCACGTTGTTCGCATACACGTCTGTGTGGGTCCAACCCAGTTCTCCATGCGGAAGAAGTAGTGGGTACTGCAACGGGTCATACACAGAGTGTGTTTCGAAGAGGCGCAGCAGCGAGTGATCTTTAGTACGCAGAAGGATGTCCCGCGGACTGTCCAAGTTGCCGTCCTCGATAAGAGTCGCTCCAACTTGCGAAACCGTGGGGAGGTTGTGAGTTCGCGGGTTCGACCTCTTTTCGTGTAGCCGGAACACCATATCAACCACCTCCTTTCCTGCTGCCTGGTCGGCGCGCAGCTTCTCCGCGAAGTTGAGAAATTGTTGCGCGAACGGATTGGACTCTTCCATCATTTGCTCGATCTCCAGCAGCGTTCCAGAATCGAGGTCAGCGAAGATACCTCGGCGTCGCTCCGCACGTTGTTGCATGTCTGGATCGACGATGTAGATCTGGGCAAGCTTGGGGGGCATGGGCTCGTTCGTGAACGTATCGATACGCGGAAGTAGAGAGCCCAAGTAGTGCCCCATGGCTCCTTGAATACGATACGTGTATACACCACGTTGTCCAGCAACGCTCTCGTCTTGGTTCACGTCCCTGAAGTTGGACCGGTTGCTACAGGAAGCCCCAATCGACGTGAAGGCAAACACTTGGTTGTAGGCTCGGATGCGGCGCCGAAACTCGGCGTCCGTGTACAACTGGTGCAATCGCGGAGGCGCAGCTCGTAGTGGGGGTAGTTGCACCGCTCCCTCTAAACAGCAGCCTTTCTTGGACTCTGCAGGCCATTTCCATGCGTTGCAATGAGGGCAGACCGTAGTCGGAGGCAGTCTGTGGCGCCCATCGACGATATTGGCGCCACTGAGCATGGAGACTCTGAAATCCTCCTGGTTCGCGAGTGCATGGCCTCTGCGAAGGGTGCTGCGCCGTATACGCTCCTGTTGTCGCCGCTCCTCTCTCTCCTCCTCCTCTTGAGCATCGCGAACCGTTGCGTGATGCTCCCGGCGGGCGGCCCTCTCCGCTTCGACCACTTCCTGGCTGAGCGCAGATCGACGATCTTCTTGGCGAACACGGCCACGTTCCTGGCGTTCTTGACGTTCATCAGACGTTTCCTGCTGTCGCTGTTGTGCATGTAGCAGGCGGTCGGTCTCCTGCATGATCTCCCGTTGTTGCTCGGTTTGGTTAGCTCTTCTACTGGCCTGTAGTAAACGGCTTTGTTCGCGCGCTGTGCTTCGTTCAGCCTCGGTTAGTAGAGCCCTACGTGTCCGTTGGCGTTCTGCATCTCTACGTCTTTGACGCTCGCGTTGGGATCCCGTCATGTTCGCCCTTCTGGCCCGGGCCCTCTCTCTATCTCGCGCGCGGCGTCGTTCTGTTTGAGACGCCGTCATTGCTGCGCGCCTCCTACGCGCTGCCTCCGCCGTGGTCGGGCCGGGAACTTGCTCCGTTGCGCAGACATCGGCCGCTACAACTGTAGGAACAACAGGCGCTGCTGCTGGGGCCGCAGGCTGTTCTCTGCGGACTGGTGGAGGCTCAGCAGACGTGATCGCGACCGTGGTGTGACTCTGGACTGCCGTGACTGTTGCAGCTGTGTCTGCCACGTTAAGCGCTTGAAATTCCTTGTTCAAGTTGTATCATGTAGCCCTCCGACGCGCTTGGCGGCGCTTTTTCGCGGCAGGCTCCTCTGGGGCAGCCGGGGTTGCGTTGATACGCTCGTTGTCCCGCAAGGCCTGCTCGATCTCCTCGCGCGTCCATTTCCTTTTCGTTCGAGCCATTTTGGCCTGCGTACACGCAACAGAGTCACATGACGCGTTAGACATAAAGTCTAAGAACACCGTCGCCATTTCCAGGGTCCTATACACGCGCCCCGCCGCGGACACAGAAGCGCAAATAGGTGCGTCCACCTAAAGCGCCGGTCCCATACACGACCACTGGCCCGGAGATGAGGCAGGTCACCCGGCTTCGCCGAGATCTGCCCCATTTACCCCGGATTGGTATGAGATTTCCCACGCCGCTGGCCGGCGGACGTGGGCACCTCAGGGTCGTGGCTCCCAAGAGCGGTCGCTGCGGCAAGGGCACGCGCAATCCTACGTCGGCGGCGGGTGCCAGCTGCAGTCTTTCTTATCATCTTAAAATGGGTATTGCTACCCACTTTAGAGAAAGTAACGGTCAGTATAGTGGAGAGCTGCAGTACCCAAATGCCATTCCCCAAGGTAATTAAACCCGGGGTGCAGGTAAGTGAGCAATGTTGCAGATTCGGGACGACCTGCCTGGCATCTGTGCGCCAACGGGGGAGTCTCGACTACATGGCCGTGTCGTGGAACCCACTGCAACTCCCCCGTGGCCCCACCGGAGTAGGCACCAGGCCGCCCTTAATCCCACACTATAATACCTCGACTGCCCTGAAGGTACCAGTTATCCCAACAGGCGGAACTCCCGAAACCGACACGTATATTACAGTTAGGAAACTATGTAGCTAAGCGTACCTTAGTCCCTGTGCGGCGCTCGCGTCCTGTGGTGCTCGCTGCAGCGCCCGACGTCCGAGCGCTTCCTCGCTCCGCGGCCCGCGAAATTCAAAAAAGGAAATGTGAGCGCTGAGGCAAAATCGGCCAATCACAGCGCGTTATAATTATCACGCATGGCTATGTTGTAATATCGGGCAAACATAAGCCAGTCGGGATGATGGTGAGATGCCATAGGGCAGGTTACTAATGCGCTAATGCAGGGCGGTAGGACGATGCGCTACGGCAGGCTGATGCCCCAAGGGCGGAATACGACGGACTTACAGACAGACACACCGGATACTCTGTTAGTTGTAGTAGACTAGCCGATCGCCGCCGCTTCGCGGCGGTGTGTGTGTGGTTAGTCATAGGCGGTTACGCTCGCTGTTCCAGCTCGCTCCACTATTTGTCATAGCCCCCTCCGCATCGCCCCGGCGGGTCTACAGTTCGGCGCAACCCGTTACGCTAGCTGTGCCAGCTCGCTCCACTACTTGCCATACCGTATGTCCCAACCCGTTATCCTTGCTGTGCCAGCACGCTCCACTGCTGAACATACCGTTCGTTGCAACCCGTTACGCTCGCTGTGGCACCTCGCTCCACTACTGGACTTCCTGATGGTCGCAACCCGTTACGCTCGCTGTTCCAGCTCGCTTCACTACTGGATATACCGTTCGTCCCAACCCGTTACGCTCGCTGTTCCAGCTCGCTCCACTACTACGCGATCGCGCTCGGTGCGTGAAGGTCCAGCGTGCTCGAAGGTACTACGGGCTTGAA
Source organism: Phytophthora cinnamomi (assembly GCF_018691715.1). Classification (NCBI taxonomy): domain Eukaryota; phylum Oomycota; class Peronosporomycetes; order Peronosporales; family Peronosporaceae; genus Phytophthora; species Phytophthora cinnamomi. The sequence continues at coordinate 1,121,438 of NW_027151037.1, forward strand.
GGTCCGAAGTGCTTGAAGGTCCAGCGTGCTTGAAGGCCCACCGTTCTTGAAGGTCCGGCAGGTCGCGCTTGAAGGCCCATTCATCGTAATCCGTTACGCTCGCTGTGCCAGCTCGCTCCACTACTTGACTTCCTGTTGGTCGCAACCCGTTACGCTCGCTGTTCCAGCTCGCTCCACTACTGAACATACGGTTCGTCTCAACACCTGTTCCGCTCGCTGTGCCACCTCGCTCCACTACTGAACATACCGTTCGTTGCAACCCGTTACGCTCGCTGTTCCAGCTCGCTTCACTACTGGATATACCGTTTGTCACAACCCGTTACGCTCGCTGTTCCAGCTCGCTTCACTACTACGCGATCGCGTTCGGTGCTCGAAGGTCCAGCATGCTTGAAGGTTCGGGGTGCTTAAAGTTCCTGCGGGAGGTGCTTGAAGGTCCGGGTTCACCCCTGTCCAGTGTATGTCTTGTATTTCGCGCGCTGTATCACGAAATGTGTGTGGCACCCTGAATAGCAATATATTCTAACAGAGAGAGCTTTGGCCAATCACAGAGCAGTAATAATATATTATATATTTAGCTCACGCCCAGAAGGTCGTCCTCTATTCACTTTATAGCGCTATCGCGCACATGTACAGGCTACTATGTCGCGGACGCAGCGCATCGTTGTCGCTGTGCGGCGCTCGCGTCCTGTGGGGCTCGCAGCGGCGCCCGACGTCCGAGCGCTTCCTTGCTCCGCCGCGCGCGGAATTCAAAAAAGGAAATGTGAACGCTGAGCCGAAATCGGCCAATCACAGCGCGTTATAATTATCACGCATGGCTATGCTGTAATATCGGGCAAACATAAGCCAATCGGGATGATGGTGAGATGCCATAGGGCAGGTTACTAATGCGCTAATGCAGGGCCGTAGGGCGATGCGCTACGGCAGGCTGATGCCCCAAGGGAGGGATACGACGGACAGGAGACAGACAGACTGGAGACTCTGTTAGTTGTAGGGGACTAGCCGATCGCCGCCGCTTCGCGGCGGTGTGTGTGTGGTTAGTCATAGGCGGTTACGCTCGCTGTTCCAGCTCGCTCCACTATTTGCCATAGCCCCCCTCCGCTTCGCTCCGGCGGAAGTACAGTACGTCCCAATCCGTTACGCTCGCTGTTCCAGCTCACTCCACTACTTGCCGTACTGTTCGTCCCAACTCGTTACGCTCGCTGTGCCAGCTCGCTACACTACTTGGCCTACCGTTCGTCCCAACCCGTTACGCTCGCTGTGCCAGCTCGCTTCACTACTGTATATACCGTTCGTCCCAACCCGTTACGCTCGCTGTGCCAGCTCGCTTCACTACTGGATATACCGTTCGTCCCAACCCGTTACGCTCGCTGTGCCAGCTCGCTCCACTACTCGCCATACCGTTCGTCACAACCCGTTACGCTCGCTGTGCCAGCTCGCTCCACTACTGAATATACCGTTTGTCCCAACCCGTTACGCTCGCTGTTCCAGCTCGCTCCACTACTGCGCGATCGCGTTCGGTGCTTGAAGGTCCGGTGTGCTAGAAGGTCCTGCGGGCTTCAAGGTCCGACGTGCTCGAAAGTCCATGTTTACCGTTGTCCAGCACACGTCTTGTATTTCGCGCGCTGTACACTACTTTGCCTACCGTTCGTCGCAACGCTGTGCCAGCTCACTCCACTACTGGACTTCCTGTTGGTCGCAACCCGTTACTCTCGCTGTGCCAGCTCGCTTCACTACTGTATATACCGTTCGTCCCAACCCGTTACGCTCGCTGTGCCAGCTCGCTTCACTACTGTATATACCGTTCGTCACAACCCGTTACGCTCGCTGTGCCAGCTCGCTCCTCTACTTGCGATACCGTTCGTCGCAGCCCGTTACGCTCGCTGTTCCAGCTCGCTCCACTACTTGACCTACTGTTTGTCTCAACCCGTTACGCTCGCTGTGCCAGCTCGCTCCACTACTTGGCCTACCGTTCGTCCCAACCCGTTACGCTCGCTGTTCCAGCTCGCTCCACTACTACGCGATCGCACACGGTTCTTGAAGGTCCATCGTGCTTGAAGGTCCTGCGTGCTTAAAGTTCCTGCAAGTCGCGTTTGAAGGTCTGGGTTCACCCCTGTCCAGCGCACGTCTTGTATTTCGCACGCTGTATCGCGAAATGTGTGTGGCACCCCGAATAGCAATATATTCTAATAGAGAGGATTTCGGCCAATCACAGAGCAGTAATAATATATTATGTATTTATCTCAGGCCCATAAGGTCGTCCACTATTCCCTTTAGGGCGCATGTACAGGTTGCTATGTCGCACACGCAGCGCACCGTCGTCGCTGTGCGGCGCTCGCGGACGGTGGGGCTCGCAGTGGCGCCCGACGTCCGCGCGCTGCGTCGCTTCGCCGCGTCCGAATTCGAATTCAGAAACGTAAAATTTAGCGCGGAGGCAATTTCAGCCAATCACAGGGCGTTATAAATATAACGCAAAAAATAAGCCAGTCCGGAAGATGGTGGTATGCCATAGGGCAGGTTACTAATGCATTAATGCAGGGCGGTAGGACGATGCTCTACCGTAGGCTAAGGCCCGAAGACAGAGAACGGACGGACTGACGGACAGACTGACAGGATACTCTGTTAGTTGTAGGGGATTTCGAAATGGCTAAGATAAAGACGAGCACGGCCGCGACGACAAAACAGCGGACAAGTAGAGGTAGCTGTGACCTGCGCCGTGAGCATTGTCAAGCCACAATACTAATTTCCTGGTATGGCACTATGTGTTCAGCGCGTGTTGAATACGCCATGCACTTCACAACTATACGAAACGGTATGTAGGGTGTACTCCCTGAGTATATTCGTGGTCTATCTAGATCTGTGTGTTGTGACTGTGGTGTTGGGTTTTGATTGTGAAGCGCCACGCCGAGGTCTAACGGCATCGAGGCTTTGAGAGGAGAAGACCGAGGCCTCCTATTGGCTACTCACATTTACCGCGCCAGAGTGACAGAAAGCTAGTTAGTGACTGTGGGGCTCGGCGGGTCCTAATAAATTCCCGCCGAGCCCCCCAGGTAGTCATAGTGGATACCCTTTTTGCCTCCTATTAGGAATCCGGACTTAAGACGAAGGCTCGTCCGGTTGTAGGATTAGACCGAAGGCTCGGTCCATATTAGATATTTGTATAGACATTAGGGATTAGTTATAGTCGAGGCTTCACCGCCTCTAACTATTAAATCAGAGCAGAATATTCCCCCCAAGCCATCAGGGTCAAGTCCGTCTACGGTAAGTCTAGCTAGCTTCGCTGTAGGGTCAGGATACGCTCGGCCGACGCGGGGTATGTCTGCCGGTGAGCTCAAGGTACATTGACCGAGAGTTCGCCCTGGTAAGGCCAAGAGTGGATAGTGGCCGAGTGTTGGGAGGTAGAGAGTCCTCCCTGTACGTTTGTACGTTGACCTGGGTGCGTGGCGTGACCCCCCAGTGTGTTTGACTCTTTGGCCGAGGTTTCACCTCGGCGCCCCTGTTAAAGGCCTTGACCGGCCCGGTACCCTTCCTTTCTGAGGGACCACAGCGGGTTTAGCGCGAAAGCGTTTATATTTACGCACCCCAGCCGTTGCTCGTGGCTGGCGGTGCCTGTGTGTGGGCTCTACCTACCTGACCGATACTTCAACACAGGGCATATTTCCAGCCCAGTGTAAGGGATCGGACCTGGTCTTCAGGTTTAATCCCAACAATCTTCGCCGACCTTTCGAGGGAAGCGTGTGTTGTTGGTGGGACTCGTCCCATTTGTCGAGGCTGAGGGACGAGGACTCGTAAAATCGTGAATTCCTACACGACAACTGGTGCCGCGACCCGGGACTGGTGTGACCGAGTGTTTGTTGTTACGGTCTGTGTAGGTATTGCCCCTTAACGAGCATTGAGGAGAGAAGGAGGTAGAAGAGAGAAGAGAACAAGAACAAGAAGAACAAGATGGCGAACGGATCCAAGTTAGCGGTACGAGCAACGCCGGCAAAGTCGACGCGCGGACCCACCGAGTACTCGTCAACCGTCGCTAGCGACTTGACGTCTCGGTTGTCGGTGATCACCGAACGGTCGGTCAGCTTCGAAGAGTCGGTGGATGAAGATTCCGACGCCAAAGATGAAATGATGGACTATGATGACCTGGAAGAGAAGTCATCTGCAGCGATGCAGGAGACGGACGACCAGGAAGACGCGATGTTGTCCGCGGGACACAGCGGGGTTCCCCGCTCGCTCTCGCGAAACCTCGTCGAAGAATTTGATGAAGTGGCGGAGCCGGACCACGCCTACGACGACAATGAGGACGGCACCGAGGGCTCGAAAGCCCTGGTGCAGGTTACTAAGGGTCCTCAAGTTGCCCAAGGCAACCGGCCGCCGATGAATGGCAGCCCTCCAGCTGCAAACAAGGTGCTTGGACGAGTGTTCAAGCAAATGATGGAAGAAAGCGAGTGGATGCAGCAATTCTCGCCCAAGTCGGTCCGACAGGCCATCTGGGTGGAGTTGAAGGGCGAGCTGGCCTGGCCAGTAAACTCTATCAATACCACTCAGGTGGCCGAGGACACGGTCTCGCTCATTCGGGCTATGGGGTGTGAGCCGCAAACTCACCCCTCGGATGCTGCAATCCGTAACTGGCCCCCTGCCATAGCTGGCCGTGAGCTCCAGAAGTGGAAGCGCAAGCTCCGTCTGAGCTTTGGCACCACAGACATCGGCCTGGCTGGCCAAACCAAGGCCTCGGCGGAGCAGGAGGAGGACGACCCGTCGAAAGTCCCACTCCCACAGACACCTCAGAAGAAACCAGAGAGCTCGACCAGACGGCAGACTACTGATGGTGTGTTTTCGGTCCGTACCGAGGGTACGCCGTACTTCCAAGATTCGCACATGGTGACTCCCCGGTCGACGAGCCGCGCGGAACGCATTTCGCGCACCGAGGAGTCGAAGCCCACTCGCAGTACACAACGCGGGAAAACAGACCGACGGTTCACCCCTCGATCGGCCTCCACTGACGAAGATGATGACGAGGATGATTACCTGGACCACGTTGACGGCCGCGACAGTCCTAGTGACGAATTGGCCCGCCAGGTCCGGGAGGTGAGCGAGATGGAGCGCTTGAGCTCGACGCCGAGACTTGAGCTCGCGACCCACCGACCCCTCGCTCAGATCAAACATTTTTCCGGAGCCCGCAACAAGAGTGAAAACTCGATGCAGTGGCTCCGAGCTTTCGTATACGAGATGAAAGGCACTCACACACCGCCCAACGAGTGGTGCATGGCGTTTGAGTTAAGCCTTCGGGATGGTGCCCTTCACTGGTACCGTCAACTTCCGAGGAAAACCAAACGTCAGTGGAAGTTGCTCAGCGACGCCATCATTAAGTACTACTGCTCGCAATTCAAGCAGTCTGCTAAGGCTCGGTACTACTCGGCGAAGAGGGATGGCGCCGAGCACATTTGCGACTACCTAAATCGACTGAATGGCTACGCTCGCAACGCTGGCCTCCAGTTCGAGAAGGGTGGTCTCGATGCGAAAGACCATGTGCACCGATTCCTCGAGTCGTGTGGGGACCGAGGGCTCGAACGGCGGCTCTGCCACGTTCGAGTGAAGGACATTCACGAGTTGGAAGACATGATTAATGACATCTTGAAGTTGGAAGAGCGTGGACAGTCCCGCGAGACTTCGGCTTACCCACCGAGAAGCCGTGAGAGTACTCGCAGACGCGATGCCAAACGCCCCGAGGCATCGTGGGACAGTTACCGACGCGATGACCGACGCACCGACTCTTCGCGTGACGGTTACCGTCGCGACCGATACAATCGTCGGGACCGAGACTTTGACCGCCGTCGCGATGACTCGCGCCATGTGCCGCGAATCTCGTTGGCAGAGGCTTCGCTCGCCGACATGATGACCGAACTCCAAGTCCGAGGGTCTAGGGGTGGCCGTACCGAGCGTTCGTCACCACACCGACACTCGTACAGCAGTAGCGAGAGCGAAGCTGGCAACGGCCTCTACTCTGAGGACGATCTAAGTGGCGGCGACTATAGTGATGACTACAACTCCGAAGATGAAGGTGGGCATGTAGCCGCGGCGAACGATCATGAAAGACGTGCAGCGGCAGACGGGACCTATGCCCGCTCCGACCACCGTCAGCGCAAGAATGGCGACTCGGTCGAAACGTCGACCGAGGAAATCGAAACCTCGGCCGCGATAACCGCGAGGGTCGCCCCCGTCAATGTGGACCGTGCGCTGCATGCGGAGGGCTCGGTCACTCGGCCCACTACTGCTACCGTCGCTGCAAGCTATGTCAGCAAGTGCATGATGTCGGAAAATGTGAAGCTCTGCAAGCGCTCACTTCTCTCCTTCGAACGAAGGTTGAGAAGAAGGACCTCACCCCCGAGCTCCAAGGCCTAGTCTTCGGTGGCCATTTAAACTAGGCAGCCCGCCAACTGAAACTGGGTTGGTCCCAATCGGGCTGCCACAGTTAGCCGAACCCGCGATCGACGCAGACTGTGTCTACGCATTCGTGGGGAAGTGCAAATGGCCGAACCATGACAAGGAATGTATGAACCCGATGGAAAATGAAAAGGAGAGAGGTGGAAACCTCGGTGGAGGTGAAATGAGCGACGCGAATGATGAAGATGAAGATGGAAATGGCACAGAGGCTTGGGTTTCAAGCGCGGTGCCGGTAGGACGCACCAGCCCAAAGCTCGGTGGAGTGCTGAAGCTACTCCCGGGCGAGAGGCTGGGGTGGTGGTCCGCGTGGAAATTCGACCAGAGGGCTCGGATGAGAGCTCTGGCCCGAGGCGCAGTGAATGATGTGCGCACCCGAGTCCTTTTGGACACAGGAGCGAATGTGAGTGTGATGTCGGAGAGATTTGCAAAGAAGTTGCGGCTGCGTGAAATTCAGGGTCACGGCCGCTGTATGGAAATACAAGGGTTTACCAAAGGAAACGATGGCTACAGAGCGCCGAGCCTTGGTCAAAGTGACGCTCGGCTGGGAACGAGTGTACGAGTTTGAATTGTGGATTATGGATCATGGCGCCGGTGTGGACGTAGTCCTCGGCACCGACTTTATGATTCCGGCTGGAGTGCGCCTGGACATGTTCCACGCGACTGCCAAACTGCCGGGCGAGGTGAGCATTCCGCTCATCAAGACGAAGAACATGCTCGATGAACGAAGTCTCGGTCCGCACATCAACAGCGGACCCGCCGAGGATTTACTTATCCCCGGTCACGAGTGGGTTGACTATCGACCACCGAAGCGCCAACCCTCGGAGGAGACCCACGAGCTGTGGATACGCCGGACCGAGACGTTGGTGCCCACGGTGAAAGCGTTTAGACGGGGCAAGGTCTCTCGAGTACGAGTGACAAATGTGAGCGACCGGCTGTTGTCTTGCCGAGCTCACACGCCCCTGCTCCTGTGGGTCCCAATTGGGGACCTCCCGTATGATGAGGGGTACACTCGGTTGGAGTCGACCAAGTACCGAGAGTGGCAAGTGGCCGCATTTGAGGAATCTCGCGACGAGGATTTGCTCCAGCGCGAGTACGAACTCTACCAGAAGTGGCTAGCCGCGCAACCACCGGCGGTTGATCTGCCGAGTTATCCAACCCCGGCCGGAATAAAACCTCGGCCGCCTGATGACTCGCCGGGCCAGGCATGCCGTTTAAGCTGCGCCAAGCTTTGGGAACGGGAACTCGCGAGGCGCGAGGAGATGGAGCAACTTGCCGCCGACGGCTCACCAGTGGGTGATGATCCGGCGGCGCTCCCTACTCAGCGCGCCGAGCTTGAGTACACCAGTACCGAGACCTCGGCGAAAGTTACGAACGAGGTCACGTTCGACCAGCCCAGCGACGGTGGCTCCGACGTGAGCTCGGAACTAAGCGTGTCTACCGATGAGGTCCCAGAGGCGGCGGAATCCACTTATTACCAGCGTAAGCCTGGGCTGTCTGAAGACTCGGCCGAGGAGGCGGCGGGGGAAGACTCGACGGATACCCTAGAAGCGACGTACCTGTCTGTAGCTACTGCGTTGGCGACGGAAGAGGGCGCAGATGACGGGGGTGATCAACCCTCGTCGGAGCATATGCCCAATGAAATCAACTTAGAGGACTACGCTCACGAACTGGCGTTCCTTCCCGACCTAACGGAGACCTCGGTGACAGACCTCGACTACTCGGCGCCGAATGTGCGTCTCCCAGGAGTGAGTGCGGAACGCCAGGATCGCGTGTGGAAGTGCTCAAGAAGCACGAGAAGATCATGATCTCTAGTGGAAATGCTTTGCCTCCACCCGCTTATGGGGTGGTGTGTGATATCGATGTGAACGAACACTCGCCCATCAAACAGAGAGCTCGGCGAGTGCCCCTTCGGCACCTACGGAAGTTGTACGAACTACTACGAGGCCTGCTCAAGGCGGGCCTGATAGCGTTTTCGAACAGCCCGTGGGCTTCGCCAATCGTGATTGTGTTGAAAAAAGAACGGCGAGGACATCCGGCTATGCATTGATTACAAGATGGTGAATGCTATCACCGCAATCATGGAATATGCAATGCCTCTGGTCGATGACCTTCTCACAGACCTCGAGAAGTATCTGTGGTACTGCTCGTTGGATGCGGCAAGTGGATTTTGGGCGATTATGATGACAACGAGGGCTCGCCAAATCTCGGCCTTCGTGTGTGCCCTCGGTCATTTTGAGTGGCTCAGGATGCCTTTTGGACTAAAGAATGCACCGATGATTTACCAACGCATGCTCGATAATGCACTGTGGGGGTTTGTACAACCGAAAGGTGGATGGAAACACTACGCAGAGTTAATGCGGTGTGCGGAGGAGAGTGACCGAGGCCTTGGTCGAACCCTCGGACTGACCCTGGCTGAACCGTCGGACGATCCGTCACCTGACCCAAACCAAACACCCACGAAGTTTGAAGCAAGCTGCGACAGCACTCGGGCCGAAGACTCGGTCGCGGAACTCATTAATAGCCGGGCAGCCGACATGTTCGCAACTGGAGAACCCGACGAGTCCTCGCTAGTCCCGGTGTTTGAGCGTCGATCATTTGTGGACGATATTTGCTTCGGGGGTGAGTCGTTTGATGACTGCCTCGAGACTTTGGACCGACAGCTCGCCCGCTTCGAAGAGTGCCGTATTAGTGTGAGCTTCACTAAGAGCATCTTTGTGCAGCCCAAGGTTGATTTTTTGTCGCATGAGGTGACGCGAGAAGGCATTAGAGCTGACCCCAAAAAGCTCAAGGCCGTAGCCGAGCTTTCATTTCCTCGGTCGAAAAAGGGGGTACAAGCATTCCTCGGTGCGCTAAATTACTACAGCCGGTTCATCCAAGACTTTGCAGTATATGGAGCGACACTATACCAGCTGAAGGACGAAGATTTCACTGACGGGGGTGACCTCAGTGTCACCAAGCGAAGCTTTGCTGCGTTACAACGAAAGGTCGGTGAGGCACCGATCCTCCGACACTTCGACCGTGACCGAGCAGTCCACGTAACACTCTTTGCCAATGAGTGGGCGCTCAGTACAACGCTGATGCAAGAACACGGTGGCAAAATGCACCCAGTACGATTCTGCGACCGAGTCCTCAAGGACGCAGAGATGAATTATCACCCGGCCGAAAAGGAGGTCCTGGCCCTGCTCCAAATGTTGAAGGTGTGTTACACCCAACTCGCAGGCCGGACCATCCATGTCTACACGCGATTTTCAACGCTCGACTGGGTCCACAAGTCGAAGACTCTGTTTGGACGAGCTACCCAATTTGCGGTATTACTGTCGCCGTGGCACCTGGTGTTGCAGCGAGTTAAGGAGAAAGATTGCGCTTTTGCGCAACTTTTGCAGTCGACCATTACTAGTTTCGTCGACCTCGAAGACTCGCTGGCCTCGGTAACCCCACCGACATGTGGTTCCCCGATTGTTCGTATGAACCCCCAGTTGCTATATGCGCGACTACCCCGTGCACACCGAGGTTTTGTACTCTCGTTCGATGGATCAGCCAAAACCGAAAAACACGGTGGCTATGGCAGTTGTGCCTGGATTTTGTGGAAACTCCCGGAATGGAATATAGTGATCGCTGCGAGTGCTTTTCTCGAGACCACGACGGTAAACCTCGCCGAGTACACCAGCATGAATAACGGCGTCTCGGCGACCCTAGAACATGGGACCGAGGACTTAGTTATCGTGGGAGACTCGAGACTCGCAATCCAGCAATCCCTAGGGGTGATCGCTTGTCGTAAGGAGTCGTTAATGGCACAACTGAACAAGCACAAGGAACTCACGGCGAGACTTCGCTCGGTGAAATACTTGCATGCAATACGTGAATTCAATGCGGCCGCTGATTCGCTCGCGAGCGAAACATTGGAAAAGAAAGCCTCGGTGGTAGTGGACAGTGAAGAAAGGAAGCAAGAATTGATGGAGTTGAATCGAATCCGAGAAGTTATCTACGAAGGCTCGGCGGACGCTGTGGAAAACTCGGCGGAAGAGACTACACGTTCTGTCAACTCAGTCCAAGTACTGACACCGCACGACCAAAACCGTAGTCGAACGTTTTTCGATTTTGTACGGGAATCGGGATATGTAGCCGCGGTGACCAGACGCCAAGCAAAAGAGCGGCGGAAACACGTCCGCTTTGCGAAGGAAGTCTCGGTGATCGATCCAGGCCGCGTAGAACACGCGTCAGGCCCAACTGGGGCCAACACCGAGGGTTTAAACGACGAACAGGCCCAACCGAGGCTTGATGCAACAGCGGTGCACGAACCGAGTGCTGACGACATCGACCCCACGGTGGTGCAGGAAGAGCGCCGCCGACGCATAAGCGACGCCCAAGATGAAGAATTACGCTGGTCGAACCTAAAGATGGTGCTGAAAGGAGAAGAGGCAAATCTGAGTTACAAAGCCGCTCGCGAAGCCTGGAAAATGACCGACAAGTTTGCACTGAGTGAAGATGGATTGCTTTATTTCCTTGGAGTGAACCGTCGGTGGCGAAAGGAACGGACCGACGAGACTACATTTAGGATGGTGGTACCGACAACGATGGTCCAGGAGGTCCTACAGAGCTGCCATGACTCACTGGAGGGCGGACATCAAGATATCGTCCGCACCTACCACCGAGTTAAGGCGGACTATTACTGGATCGGCCTGTTCGCTGATGTGGAGCGGCACGTGCGCTCGTGCCCGGACTGTAGCTCAAGTAAAAGCGTCCCACAATTCCGTGGGTACTCACCAGGGAACATCCTAGCCGAGCGACCGATGCAAATAGTATCGATGGACTTCGTTATACCTCTGCCGAGGTCTCGGCGAGGGAACACCGCACTGTTGCTATTTCAGTGCGCATTCACGGGTTTTGTCATGGGCAAAGCCATGGCCGACACTTCAGCCCTCTGCGTGGCACAAGCGTTCGAGGAATGCGTCTACCGAAGGTTCGGTGCGCCGTCGTTGATACGTCACGACCGAGATCCTCGTTTCATGAGCGAGGTCTTCCAAGCATTCACCGAGATGATGCAATCGAGGTCTCGGGCTACACTAAGCTATCGTCCACAAGCAAATGGCCAGCAGGAACGCTCGGTTAAGACCGTAATGCAGTCTGTGCGAGTGTATGCGGAGGACCCGCTCCAGCAAGATTGGGATGAGATTGTGGAAAAGCTCATCTTCGCTATCAACAATTCGCATGATGCTACAAGGAAGGACACCCCATTCTATCTCGTGCATGGTTGGGACGCTCGATCGAGTCTTCGAGCGATGTCTTCGTCTCTTAAGCGAATGCTCGGCCGGCAGTCCAACGCCTTAGCGTGGCGACGTGAAGTCAACCGACAACAAGAGATCGCCCTGGCTATGGCTAAAGAGTATCAGGCGACCGAGAAGGCCCGGCGTGCTGAGAAGCATAACGCCACGTTGAACGGACTGGAGAGGGCAGCCATGCCTGGGTCAGTACAGGACGACGTTTCCGACGGTGAACGAGGAGTCGGCAGAACTGATGGAGCCGACGAAGAGTCGGTGGCGAACTCTCTGTTCAAACCTGGAGATCGAGTGTGGTTATACATGGAGCGCGTGAAACATGGGCTGACAAAGAAACTTGCACATCGCTGGCATGGACCTTTCCGTGTCAAGAAAAAGGTCGACGAGTATGCATATGAGTTGGAGCTGCCTGATCGAAGTGGATACCGGTTCTACCCGGTGGTACATGTGTCGCGATTAAAAACTGTGAGCGAATTCGGCGATCGACCGAGAACTCGGCTGACCCCAGAGGTCACCGAGGGATCGAGACTTGACTTTGACGAGGAGCTGCTGCCCGAGGACAGCTGGGAGCCAGACCAGCTCGCTGGCGAGTACGAGGTGGAGGCGATCTTAGACGATCGAGTTCCACTCTCGAACAGCACCGAGCGCTCGGTCAGAGAGTTCCTGGTGAAGTGGGCCGGTTACGACGAGCCCTCGTGGGAGCCAGCCGCCAACTTGTCTTGCGGCGGCCTGCTGTATGACTACTTGCGCGAGAAACGCCGCGACCGACGGTTGCAAATGGTCCAAGTCGCTGACGAGGACTAGCTGCAACCTGTCGCGAATGATGAACTGCCGGTGGGGCGATGCAGCCTACCCAAGCAGACGAAAATGACTACTGCACCAAAATGATTGTATATTTGCATGTAATTTGGAACGAGCTTACGAGTGGAGATTACGATTGGAGTAAGGTGACGAGATACGTAAAGATGATGAAAAGACGATTAGCGAAAACCTGTAGTGGGTCTAACTTGACTCACTACTTTAGCTTACACGTTGCGCAACGTGTATGAGGAAGCGTAAGTACTTAGTAATTACTTAGGTTAATTATATTTGAATACACAAATATAAGTTAACTTAGACAAGACTCCAAGTAGCTAGTTTAAGGTAAAATGAGAACTGTATTGTTTGTAAATTGATCTTCCTCTAAAATCTGCTAAAAACTGTTTATCATCTATGAAAGGGTTGGCAGCGGCTGGCTGTCAGAGCCCCGCTAATATGCATGTCTCTGATTGGTAGAAAGATGCTGCTTTCTACCAATAGGATCTTTGGGTATGTGTGGACCACTCACTGTGGTGGTCCACTTCAATGTATCCATCGGTGTGTCTTACACCAATGTGAGGAAGTATCCAAAACGTTTAACAGATAACCTATCTGTAAAAATTAACAAGTGGCTTGCAGCCACTTGTACGTGTAACCCCGTTACACCATCCCCCCCTTAAGGTTAGACGCGCGGGGTCCCCGCACGTCAATCTTTTGGAATTGACCATTCGTCAATTCTCCGCGTTTGGAGAAGAAACCCGCGCTCATTCAACGATGAGCGCGCCTCAGAAGAAGTCCGCAAAGTCGGTGGGGAGTCATCTCTCCATCGACGACTACTTCGAACGCCAGAAGGCGAAGTACGGCGACGTCGTCGACTTCGACGACGACGATGAAGACATGGAGGGCGAGGAGGACTCGCCCTCAAAGCGTAAAGACTCAGTGTCGAGCGAATCGCTCGACCCTCACGCCAAGAACGTCCGCCCGCGTGAAGGGGACGAATCGGACGCTTCGAGTTCGAAGCGTTCGCGAACTGAGAGTGATACCCCACTCGCTTCCGCTGGGGCTCTCAGTTCTCCGCGCGCTGCAACTGCAGCGCGTGATTCAACAGCTCAAGGCTCTCCGCGCGCTGCGCCTGCAGCGCGCGATCCATGGATGCCGTCCGCGTCCGAGATCGCGGACCGGTATGGGAACTCGGTACCTCCGAATGAGGTGCCGCTGTACGTATGCAGCGCCATCAAAGATGACGCTGTGGCTGCCGAGCTGCACTTTGATGCGGAAACGCATCAAAGGCGCGATTACTACATCGGACTCTTTCATGAGCTCCGATGGTTTCAAAGCAAGAAGGCCTCTTCTCGCAGCAAAGTGCCCGAATGGCAGGCACTTTGTCAAAGCTGGAATGCCTTTGTTGAGAACTTCAACAAGAGGCCGATTGCTTACCGTGATCGGATTAAGCAAGCGCGTGATCGCTTCGAGACGTACTCGAAGCGTGGAAAGCTGGAGCAACTTCATGTTGCTGCTGAGGAGGCAAATGTGCCGTGCGCTGTGCCCGAGGGCTTTCAGTGCACGAAGTGCTTTCCAGGCGCGGTCCGCTTGAGCGACCGCGACCTGAACGGGTACACGTCGTTCCGTGTGCCCGAGAGTCTCAAAGCGCTCCGTGCTAAGTTCTTAGCACGTGAGGGTTCGGGCGCTGGCGATGATCGCAGCGCTCGTATTACTTCCGCTGCACCAGCGCGTACTGCACCTCGTACGCCCTCACCATTTCCGGAACGTCCTCCAGCAAGACGTTCCGCGGCTCCCATGTATCTTGATGGGGAGGAAATCCTCTCCAACGAATGCGAAAACGAGCCCCTTGAGGGTTCGTTTTCGGGATACAATGGTTAACAATCCGCTCAACAATCCAGCGGGTTGAGCCGCGGGCGTCACGGATCGGCGGTGGCGGGAGTGGGAACACGCCCCGGGTATGATCATCCCCGGGCTGATCAGTATGCGCCTCTCCACGACCGGGTGACCGCCGTGGAGCGTCTGCAGGGCGCTGAGTTCGCCGCCCTGAAACAGGAGCTGGCGAACCAGAAGGCCCAAGTCGCGGCGGTCTCGCAGACCGCCTCGAATATCCAGGTCGAGCTGGGGACCCAGATGAAGGGGGTTGCTCCAGCGCGTCCGCGCGCTGGAGGAGAGGTTGCTCGTCGCCGAGGCCAAGTCCTCCGCTTCTGCCTCGGCTCCTGCCGAGGCTTCGGGTCAGCCGAGCTAGATGGCTCGTGCTGCCGGTATGGCTTCAGCCGTCCGACGTAAAAGGTCGGATGGAGGCGCATGCTAGACGGTATGTCTAGCGTGTATGCGTTGCCGTGCCGTGCCAACACAGTGAACGGCCCGATGAAGCGCGGAGCAAGCTTGCTTGCTCCGACATCCGAAACTGCATGTCTAGGCAGGTTTTGTGTAGCTAACAAAACTAATGAACCAACTTTAAATTCATTTGTGTTGCCTCTGCCCGCATTGTCTGCGTTCAGCTTCTGTTGATCAACAGAAGCTGCTATAGTGTCTTGGACAAACCGAATCACGGCTTGTCTTTTGGTGATGAAACTGATTGCATCCGAGCTGAAGTCATTCAGCTCGCTCTCCGCTAGAGGCCCGGCCTCTGCGTGGTTCTTTGCGGTGTCTGCGCCCTGCGCAGACCCGTGGTCGTTGGCCATATTGTTGGGGGAGTCTGCGCCCTGCGCAGACTCATGTGGTTTGTCCATTGTTGCAGCTGACACTGTGCAAGTGTCAGCGGTTTTCTGCGGCTGCTGTATTGCAGTCGTAGATCCTTCCCCACTTAAAGTGGGAGCCATCACTCCGAGTAAACTCGGTAGGCGTGGATGCCGCATGGCATTCACGTAGAACGGTGTATGCCCTGTTGAGGCATGCACTGAGTTATTGATGGCAAACTCTGCCATCGATAGGCACTCGCTCCAGTATTGGAACGAGTGAGCGTAGCTCTTCAGAATGTCGACGAGCACGCGGTTCACGCGCTCGGTTTGACCGTCCGTCTGCGGATGATCCGCAGTCGACATGGAAAGCTGGCTCCCGAGAAGTGTAAACACTTCTTGCCACAGGTGCGCTGTGAAGCGCGGGTCTCTGTCCGACACGATGTCGGACGGCATGCCATGGTGTTTGAACACCATGTCGACGAACAGACGGGCCGTCTGCTTCGCGGTCACTTCTGCCGGCACCGCAGCAAGATGTACCATCTTGCTGAAGCGGTCGACGAAGACCACAACACCGGTATTCCCTCCACTGTCCGGGGGAAGACCAAAGATGAAGTCCAAAGCCATGGACTTCCAACACTCCGACGGAGTCGGTAGTGATTGTAACGGAGCCTGCGCGAATGGCGCAGGCTTTACGCGTTGGCATACCTCGCAAGCACGGACGTACTTGCGCACCCACTTATACTGGTGGTGCCAGTAGAAGTCACGCGTGAGATGGACGTATGTCTTCTCACGTCCGAGATGTCCCGCAGTCGGGGCATCATGGTATTAGTACATGATCCTGAGTCGCAGGTCATGGTCATTCGGCACGACAACGCGGTCCGCGTTGTCGTCGACTGCATTATAAAGCAGTAATCCGTCGTGCACTCGAAAGCGGTGTGCACGCGCTCGAAGGTGCTTGGGCAGCTTCTGACGGGGCTTGTCAGAAGGCGCTGTGCCATAGGCCAGCAAGAGCCTCGTGTCCGCGCCGTGCGCGTACGCGGCCTTCACATCGTCCAACAGAGACGACGTGGGTTTGCTCGATCGCGTGACGTAAATGGTATTGACGTCAGCGGCTTCTGCGTAGTCCGGCCGACGTGATAACGCGTCGGCCACCACGTTCAATCTTCCGGGTTTGTATTCGACCCGGAAGTTATACTCCGCAAAGAATGAGAGCCATCTCGCCATTCTTTGTGATATGTGTGGTGACTTCACTGCAGTGCGCAGTGATGCATGGTCGGTGTAGACCACAAATGGTCTACTCCCAAGCAAGTACACTCGGAATTTTGCGAGTGCATACTTCATGGCAAGGAGTTCCTTGTCATGCACCGGATAGTTGCGCTCAGCTGGCTTCAGCTGACGCGATTGGTAGTAGACGACACGATCACGGCCCTCGTGATCGTGCTGCATTAACGCGCATCCGATCGCGAAATCGGATGCGTCACACACTACGTGAAATGGGCGATCTTGGTCAGCTACTGCTAAGATCGGCGCCTCAGTCAAGCCCCGCTTGACTGCATCGAATGCCTTTTGGCAATCGGGTGTCCAATTCCACACAGCTTCTTTCTTAAGAAGCTGTGACAGCGGGCGGATCTTGCCCGCATAATCCTCCACGTACTTGCACAAGTACGTGGCCAAGCCAAGGAACTGCCTCAGTTCCTTGACACTTGAAGGTGTTGGCCATTCATTTATCACTCTGACCTTTTCCGGGTCAGGGCGAACACCATTCTTCCCTACGAGACACCCGAGGACGGGTATCTCGCTCGCCCCGAAGATATACTTCTTCAGGTTCGCGTAGAGCTTATGCTTTCGCATAAGCTCAAGTAGCTGCCGGAGATGCACCCTGTGCATCTCTACGTCGGTCTTCCCGTCCACAGCCCGGCTGTGGATGAATACATCATCGAAGTAGCTCGGTGCGAAGTCGCGCACCGAGCGCAACAAGTGCGTCACGCACCTGTTGAAAGTCGCAGGGGCGTTCTTAAGCCCCGGTGGCATTACTAGCTACTCCCAGAGCATGCCGCTTGGCGTGCTCACTGCCGTGAGAGGGATATCGCTCTCACGCATTAGGATTTGATAAAATCCATCTCGCAAGTCGAGAGCACTGTAAACGGTGCTCCCGGCCATCGAATCGATGATAACATCTTTTCGTGGTATCGGCGTCTGCGCCGGTACCGTCGCATCGTTCAGCTTGTTGTAGGCATGAACGATGCGCCATCCGCCCTGTGGCTTCTTGACACAGAACGTCGGAGCACTGTGCGGGGACTTTGATTCCCGCACTTGTCCTGCTTTACGACGACTTTCAAAGAAGTCGTCGATCGCTTTCACTTGCTCTCGCGGCAGTGGCCGCTGCCGCGTGACACAGTACTTCGTGCCCGGCACGAGATCAATCTCGTGCTGAATGCCCTTATCCTGCGGAAGCTCCGCAGGAATCTCTTCCGGGAGTACGTCTTTGTACTCCCTCGACAATTCGTAATAGGGACTCGACTTCAGCGAGTCCCAACCTTGTTCCTCGAAGCGCTCTCGCTTCGTCTTCGCACTGAGAGTGTCTTCACTCTCAGTGGTACTTCCCATGAAGAGCTGCCTCAGCTCTTCGCTCTCGCTCGCCGTTCTTTTGCTGTCCGAAAGAACGCAGACTTGCTCGATGCGTCCATCGTGCAAGTCGCGCGTGAAGCGATTCCAGCTCATGGCTGGAAGCGAAGTCAACTCCGACGCCGTCGTCGGAGGACTAGCGAGTTCCATGTCACGATACTGGAATCCAGTATCGGTGCGCGTCAAGACGCTTAGCGTCTTGACATTCGGCGTCACCGCCGCAGTCTGCCCAGCAGACTGCTCTTGTTGCGTATCGGTCCCGGACCGAGACTTGCGCAGCGTTTTCCGCTTGCGCCGTCTTCTTGTTGTGCGGAGCCCGGCTCCGCACAGTTGTTCTTCTGGTCCAGGCCCGGCCGTGGACTGTCGTTCGCCGGCGGACCCTGTCCGCGGGCGCGCGGTATCAAGCCCGGCTTGATCGCATGGCGCTTCGTCGTGCAGCCCGGCTGCACGACAGCATGCAAATTGCGTCAGTGCGGTACGTTTGCAACCGTCCGCACTGTTTGCAGCGTCAACTCCCGGAGTTGACACGCCTTCGTCACCTCGACGCCATTCATTGGCGGAGCCCCTCATGACCGAGGGTGCGTCGGCTCCCGGAGCCGACGCGTCGTTGTCGACCTGACCGCTTCGGGTCAGGGACTGTCCCTTACACGCTTGAACGTGGGTGTTGGTTCCCGGAACCAACACATCTTTTGTCTTCCGACGTCGGCAGCATTGCCGACGTGGGTCTCACTGTGCGCGCCCTCGCGCACTTCTTGGGCACTCCGGGACAGCAGCATAAAGCGCTGTCTCGACTGGTGAGCCGCGCGCACCTGCTGGTGCGCGCGCTGCGTTAACAGGGCCATCGCTCTCTGTTCCGCTGTCGCGTCCGAAGCGCACGAGCGTGCCCTTCCTCGAGTCTATCACCGGATCATGCCGTGCAAGCCACGGCATGCCCATTACCACGTCGAACTTATCGTCCAGGTCCAGGACGATAAAGTGTTCGACAAACACTCGTTGTTTGTACGAGAAGCGCACGTTCACGACGCGCTTCTCGGTCTTCACGATGGCACCTGTTGCCAGTCATACCTCCAGAAGACTTCGAGGTGTATCTACCTCCTCGAAGTCAAGTCTCGGCAGGCTTCGTAGTCGAACAAAGTTGTTCGACGCGCCTGAATCTACCAAAGCTCGAAGAGAGTCATTCGCTCTCTTCGAGTAAACCTCAAGATGACTAGGTTCGGCCTGTCATCTTGTTTCTTGCAGTGAGAGCTGGTCTCACTGGGGCTGCAGTCCTCAGTGTCGCGTGCCCGATATCGGCACGCGCGACTGCATTACCAGTAGGGCGCCCCGCGCCTACTGGATGTTCGCGTTTTTGTTGGTCCGCGGCGATGCCTAGCATCGCCACGACGGCCACCTCCAGGGGCATGGGAGCTGTGCACTCCCGTGCAAAGTGACCGATCCTTCCGCAACGGAAGCATCGCACGTTACCTCCCTGCTGCTGGTAACCAGCAGTTGTTACATTCGAGAGGTCCATTGGTTCTGGACCTCCCGGCCTCGCTACCGGGCGCGGTTGCGGCCTCGGTACGTTCACGTGTAGTTTAGCCTGCCGCAGGCTAAACTCTTCTTGCATGGCAAGAGTGATTGCAGCTTCGAGAGTACTCGGGTACTCTCGGAAGAGATAGGTCTTCACGGGCCCATCTCTAAGCCCCTTCATGAACGTGACGACCTTGGTCGCCTCGTCAATTGGGTTAGTCACGATATTTGATACCAAATATCGTGCGCGCTGCGCGTAAGCATGGACGCCATGCTTACCCTGCTGAAGGTCGAGGAACTCCGCCCTCGACCGGAACTCGTTTTGCGGGGGCTCAAACGCTTGTTTGAGCTCCTCTTTGAACACTTCGTACGTGCTGAAGCACGTAGAATCGGAGAGTCGGCGTCCATACGCCCAACTCCTTGCGCGTCCGCCAAGGCAGGACATGGCGAACGCGACCTTCGACAGCGGGTCGACGATGCGTCGAGCCGCTATGGCTGTGTCGAGTTCGACAAGCCATCGGAGGAAAGGCTCGCCCTCTCTTCCCACGTAATTGCTTACGCTCAACTTTAATGGTTGAGCACGCGGTGTCGTCCCTGACGACGCCGTCACTGAGGAAGCAGCGTCACGCTGCTCCTTCATGATGAACCCCAGAGCAACACCATGTTGCTCCGTCGGCGATAGCGTACGCAGCATTGTAGCTATCGCCGCTTCTCCAATGACTGTTGACAGTCGTTGGAGGGCCTCCCACTCTGGGTCAGACAGGTGGGGGCAGTCAGCGCGTGCAACATGCGTTGCAGGCGTGTTGGAGCTCTCCATGGGCACCTCCGTGCTCATGTGGTTCTCGGCTCCGCGTTCGTACACCGCGTACGAACGTCAAGCAGTCGGTCGTTGGACGGACTACAAAGTGCTACCAGGTGTAGTGGGTCTAACTTGACTCACTACTTTAGCTTACACGTTGCGCAACGTGTATGAGGAAGCGTAAGTACTTAGAAATTACTTAGGTTAATTATATTTGAATACACAAATATAAGTTAACTTAGACAAGACTCCAAGTAGCTAGTTTAAGGTAAAATGAGAACTGTATTGTTTGTAAATTGATCTTCCTCTAAAATCTGCTAAAAACTGTTTATCATCTATGAAAGGGTTGGCAGCGGCTGGCTGTCAGAGCCCCGCTAATATGCATGTCTCTGATTGGTAGAAAGATGCTGCTTTCTACCAATAGGATCTTTGGGTATGTGTGGACCACTCACTGTGGTGGTCCACTTCAATGTATCCATCGGTGTGTCTTACACCAATGTGAGGAAGTATCCAAAACGTTTAACAGATAACCTATCTGTTAAATTCACAAGTGGCTTGCAGCCACTTGTACGTGTAACCCCGTTACAAAACCTGAGAGCTAGCTACCCTTACGCTACGACAACTCGGTGACTCTGAGTTAACTACGGCTGCGAACGTGGAAGCGGAAACGAGGGCTCGAGGTCTCAGTGGCCCGAGTTGGAGGCGACCGAGCGAAGATGTCTCCTCGGCGCGCCGCTTCGGAAGCGTCGCCCGAGTTATCCACCCGAGTGTTCAGGCCCGAGCGTTCGGGCCTGAGAGTTCGGTTCCGAGAGTTCGGCACTTGGGGCCGGGTCGACAACGGCTTGGTCGTCACCGAAGCGGAGGCAACACTCCGAGACGCGACCCTTCGGCGCGCCTTTTCGCCATGTCGCTTCTGAAGCGTCGCCCCGACTTGGGCGCGCCCGAGCGATCAGGCCCGAGCATTCAGCACTCGGGGCCGAGTCTCTGACGGCTCGGTCGCCATCAAAGTCTCGTCCCTTGAGTGCTCGGCCGACGACTCTGTCGAAACGTCGGGGCGCCCCGCTGTTGGAGGCGGAGGCGAGGGTTGAGACCGCCGCGGCTGCGGCCAACCGAGAAGGCGCCGGTTGACTAAGGCACACCAGTAGACGAAGGCGCGGTGTGCGCATGCGTGTCATACTGCAGCAGATGAAGATACCGAAGATGTTAGCAAGGAAAATAGGAGAAGCCGCAGCACTTCGCATAGCTTACCGTGAGCTCACGGCAGACGTCTCTCGCCGCGGGACGACACACTTGTTACGCCGAAGGCTCGGCGGGCGCGACATGCTGGCGATAGGAGAAGCGCACCACGACGCTCACCACTTGGGAAGGATCGTGTCGAGGTGGGGGCCGTTGTGGTGTTGGGTTTTGATTGTGAAGCGCCACGCCGAGGTCTAACGGCATCGAGGCTTTGAGAGGAGAAGACCGAGGCCTCCTATTGGCTACTCACATTTACCGCGCCAGAGTGACAGAAAGCTAGTTAGTGACTGTGGGGCTCGGCGGGTCCTAATAAATTCCCGCCGAGCCCCCCAGGTAGTCATAGTGGATACCCTTTTTGCCTCCTATTAGGAATCCGGACTTAAGACGAAGGCTCGTCCGGTTGTAGGATTAGACCGAAGGCTCGGTCCATATTAGATATTTGTATAGACATTAGGGATTAGTTATAGTCGAGGCTTCACCGCCTCTAACTATTAAATCAGAGCAGAATATTCCCCCCAAGCCATCAGGGTCAAGTCCGTCTACGGTAAGTCTAGCTAGCTTCGCTGTAGGGTCAGGATACGCTCGGCCGACGCGGGGTATGTCTGCCGGTGAGCTTAAGGTACATTGACCGAGAGTTCGCCCTGGTAAGGCCAAGAGTGGATAGTGGCCGAGTGTTGGGAGGTAGAGAGTCCTCCCTGTACGTTTGTACGTTGACCTGGGTGCGTGGCGTGACCCCCCAGTGTGTTTGACTCTTTGGCCGAGGTTTCACCTCGGCGCCCCTGTTAAAGGCCTTGACCGGCCCGGTACCCTTCCTTTCTGAGGGACCACAGTGGGTTTAGCGCGAAAGCGTTTATATTTACGCACCCCAGCCGTTGCTCGTGGCTGGCGGTGCCTGTGTGTGGGCTCTACCTACCTGACCGATACTTCAACACAAGGCATATTTCCAGCCCGGTGTAAGGGATCGGACCTGGTCTTCAGGTTTAATCCCAACAATCTTCGCCGACCTTTCGAGGGAAGCGTGTGTTGTTGGTAGGACTCGTCCCATTTGTCGAGGCTGAGGGACAAGGACTCGTAAAATCGTGAATTCCTACACGACATGACGTTTTGCTGGGGGGAAAAGATACCAGTGATGGTGCTGTTGAAGCATCACTGCCATGTCGAAACATCGATTCTACGATGGAAGGCGATCCAGCGATAGAGGCGCCGACGCCAATGGAACCGATGACGGATCGACCTGCTCGAGCCCGAGCATTAAAGCTGGCAAAGCATCTCCGCCGTAAGTAAGAAAGGGGGTATAAAGGTGGTTAAATCTAACACATTAAAATGCTTGCTAATAGGTAAAGAGGTGCATTCTCTACGTGTCCTTCTAGCCACATATGCACGCAGCTTTAAGAAAAGCAAGAAGTGCGGGGACGAAGACGAGTAGTGAATGTTGTACTTGTCAACGATTGGGGGTGTATGTTTATAATAATCTAACTGCTAATAAAAATGTTGTGGTTGTGGACGTGCAGCCACTGACCGCAATCTCAAACAGTGTTTCTCTCGATTTCCATGAGGCGGTGTGCGTTGAGTCCGATTGCTATCTTCGAGCGTGACTGCTTACTCCATGTTGCCCATAAAGAGCTGCCGACAGCGTATTGTCCTGGCGTAGCGTGTGATCTCACCTGAGATCAGATAGCGCTCTTGACTTGCATCGCTGGTGGTGCTGTGCTCTTCAGTAGCGGTCGATTTAGAGTCTGGTCGCCAATTACCTGGCACCCAACTTGTTTACATCTTCGCTATCGTTTTAGTGATTGTCAAAGATCTGAAAGGGAATTAAACATATCGTCGGCGCGCTTAGAAGTTGGCACGTCAAGTAGTGGATCAGGCGTGTGTGAGGATAGGTAGATTGTGTTACCGTGGTCTCATTGCCGCATTGTGAGCAATCGCTATTTGCTTCATCGCATTGATTGTAGGTAGTGCGGCAAGCTTGATTTTCTCGACAGCATTCTGAATGCGACGTTCTTCATCTCTAAATATTTGGCAAGTCTCAGTTGAACTCGTCAGTTTGTCCAAAGTCAATGGAGTCGTAAATGCAATGTCATCGCGAGAGCGAACCCTTGACAAAGCTACGTAAGCAAACGATGTATTGGGAATAAATAGCGAATGGAAAACTATCTTGGGGCAGGTGAGGCCCTGAACTTTATGGACGGTCATTGCATAAGCTAATCGCACTGGTATTCCCTCTCGAAAGACAATTAAATCACTGTTTTTGTCCAACTTATTTTTCTTAGTATAATGGGAATAATGTTGGGCACGTCGGGTAAAAACGACAGTCCATTGTACATATCTGTGATCTGCACCAGTATTATAGGTAATTCATCCGAAGACGGAAAAATGAAGTCAAATATTACTGCATTTGTTCCATTGCAAAGACCTGCACGTTGCTTCATGTTGAAGGTCTTACACCATGCTACGAGATACACCACTGGAGCTAGAACACACATCGTTTATTCAGACTGAATATCTACTTCTCAATCGAATGCGGAGACCTCCGCGCTGCACGGTCAATAGCAGAGATATTTTCGCACATCATATCAAAGCTGACGTCGGAGCGAATCTTCATGAGATGGTCAGCATAGAATCGACCCTTGACTTCGTGAAACTCACGCCGTCTCTTTTTCTCCGCTGCAAGAGCTGCCACGGTTCTTCGAGCACGCTCCCGCCGAGTTTCGTGTGCTCTCTTCAGATATCTCTCCCGAGGAGTGGATGGCTCTCGGTCTTCAAGATCCCACTGAATAAAACTGGGGGCAGCGCATTCTTGGTCGTCTTGGCTTGACACTGCGTCGTTTGATCGTGGAAAGGTGGCAAAGAGTGCTTGGTCACCGCTGAGTGCTTGGGCTTGCTCAGCGCTGAACGAAGCACTTTACGCTTCTTAAACGGTGTAGGTAGCGGGCTTGTCGCGGTGACCCGTTTTGTATTATGTAAACTCCGGCAGTTGGAGCGCGTTGGTGATCCCAGCTCACTAGTAGCCAATACGCCCCGTGTAGGTTCGGCCTCCATACCTTTTACTATACCCACGCAGCGCAATTCAAACAATGAACAAACCCCACCACAGTCACTGTGGCCTCGACCCAAGCCTTTGTCACGTTGAAACGCCTGAGCGATATCATATCCTTTACTCCACCACACGAATATCACCAAACCAGCACCGACGCGGTGACGCATATCATGGCTTCTCTTGTACAGCGTGTTATTGTATAATCTTGCTGCTTGTAAAACAGGCGGGCAGCCGCTAGCATCTCGTCCAACCGCTCCAGCAACTTATTCTTCTTCCGCCGGGAGTTCCGGACCATCTCGACTCTAAGTCGCTGTGTCCACAAAGGCGACTTCGGCACAATGTACCGCAGCGCGTAATTACACCTACACCCTTTTTACGTGGCCATAAACTCACACAGGTTTTGCCTGTTATTAAGACCTTTACAAGGGGCTCCAAGCAATGGCTTCAGAATCTAAAAATCGCATTTTTAGGCCATTTCTAAGGTCTCCGCATTGAAAGGTCGTTTCCCTAATAAATAGATCTGCCCCCGCGTTTAATGACCACTGGTTCTTAAACCGAAGAGTCGAAACGACCAAAATGTCAAATCCTGGTAATGATCCTATATCAAAATGTTCTTATACACAGGTTTTTTTTCGATTTTTGGCCTCCAGTAGAGAGATTCCTAAATCCTTAACCTAACCCATTTCCAAAACTAATGCACCCATCTCGTAAAAACCTAAATAGGAGTGTAAATGAGAGTCCCATGATTATAGGGGGGGCTTCGCCCCAACAATCCTGCGTTCGTAGCAGATCCTAAATGTGGCGGTACTTGTACCCATGTAGCGGCTCGTTGACAATCTCCCTCATCCATTCTCGGTATACATACATGTATATGGAGTTCTTATTGCTGTTCGTTTGCTAGAACGCGGGTAATTCGGTGGTGTTCTTCAAATGAGTGTTCATCGCGAATGAGTCCAATCCAAATATCCGTGGTTTTTCGATGTAAGCCCCCATCCATGAAGATGTTTTGTGTTTGTCGAGTTATCTGATCCGTCCGCATGCGAAATTCTAAAGCTGGGCACATGCGCTGACGGCACCTGCACTGCTACTTGTGTCGATGGTGAAGGCAGACAGCAGATAAGTAGAGTACCCAGGAATTTGTAGATTGTATTGAGGCCACCTAGGTAACTACGTGTATCTGAGTTCAAAACAAAACGAGTTTCGAACTCCACCAGTTTTCAGCCAATGTCAAGGATTCTAGAGCTGGACACCAGCGCTGACGGTGCCTGCACCGCTGCTCGTGTCAATGGTGAACTGCGCGCACAGCGGGTTCGTGATGTTGTCCCCGTACACATTGCACCACGTGTCCGGCTTGATGGCCACCACATAGTTGCTGTCTTCGACGATACGCTTGAGGCCGTGGCCGATCTGCGGCTGGTACACGCCCCAGTCCTCCGACGACAGCGAGAACGACACATCCGCCGACTCGCCCGCCTGCAGCTCGATCTTCTTGAACTTCTT
This sequence comes from Phytophthora cinnamomi, assembly GCF_018691715.1. Taxonomy (NCBI): domain Eukaryota; phylum Oomycota; class Peronosporomycetes; order Peronosporales; family Peronosporaceae; genus Phytophthora; species Phytophthora cinnamomi. The sequence goes on from NW_027151037.1 coordinate 1,147,340, forward strand.
GAGCATCTTCATCTCTGGTACCGAAATCTTGCGGTACGGCTGGATCAGGAACAGCATCACCGTCTCCTTGCCCGCGCGGGAGCCCACGTTCGTCACGGTCACCGTGGCCGTCAGCGTGTCGTCCGCGTTCGCGATGGCCGTCTTGTCCAGCGTGACGGACGAGTAGTTGAACTTGGTGTAGCTGAGCCCGGCGCCGAAGTCCCATTGCATCCAGCAGTTGTCCCACATGCAGCGCGTCGTCACGCGGTGGTTGTACGGGATGGCGATATTAGCCGGGTCCTTCGGGTATGTGATCGGTAGCTTGCCGCTCGGGTTCACGTCGCCGTACAGGATCTCGGCGATGGCCTGGCCGCCGAGCTCGCACGGCAGCATGCCATCGATGATGGCGACGGCGTGGTCGGGGATGGATCCAAGCAGGCGCGGACGGCCACCAAAGAGCACAACGACGACCTTGGTGCCTGTAGCCGCCAGTTTCTCGATGAATTTCTCCTGGCCCTCAGGCAGGGCGGGGTTGTCGATGTCACCGGGCTTCTCCGTGTACGACGACTCGCCAATTACCGCAATGGTGTACTTGTGCTGACCAGCGAGCTGGACAGCCTTGGCCATATCCGCATCCGAAATCGATCCGTCCGGCTGCAGACCATTGAAGTACGTGAAGGAGTCGTTACCGACCATGTTTTCCAGACCTTTTCGGACGGACACGCCGTGCGGGAACATCGCGTTGCCCGAGTGTCCCTGCCAGATCAACGTCCAGCCGCCGCACTGGTAGCCGACATTGTCAGCCGAGTGGCCCGTGAGGAAAACCGAGGAGCTCTTCGGCAGGGGGAGGGAATCGTTTTCGTTCTTGAGCAGCACGATAGATTCGCGAGCCATCTCCAGCGCAGTCTCCTTGTCCTTCTCGTTACCCACCATGGACACATACTCCGCGCCCGGCACCGGGTTGTCGTAGAGTCCAAGCTGGAGCTTCATCTTGATGACACGCTTGGCCGACTCACGTAGACGGGCTTCTTGGTCCGGGTTCTCCTTCAGCATGTTCTCTGCGTACGTAATGAAATCCGTATCTGACGGCACCATGCTCACGTCAATTGACGTCTGCTGTAGGGAGGTAGAGACTGCGATCTCACGGGTGCTCGCAACGCGGTGGAAATCGTGGAGGTTGTAAATCTCGTTCCAGTCAGTAAGGAGAACTCCTTCGAAGCCAAGATCCGTTCGAAGGAGATCGTTCAAAATTCGCGAGCTTTCCACGACCGGGTCACCGTTGAGAGAAATGTAGTTCTCCATCGTGGACAAAGCGCCAGCCTCAAAAGCAGCCTTGAACGGTGGCATGAAGTAGTTCAAAAGGTCGAAGTCGCTCATGAGCACGTTGTCGCGGTCGTGTCCTGTGGGTGTCTTGGAGTAGCCGATGAAGTGCTTGACACAGGCAGCTGTCTGGTTGTAGCTTTGAAGTCCGCGAACGTAAGACGCCCCCATGACCGAAGCCAAGTACGGGTCCTCTCCGTACGTCTCGTAGGTGCGGGCCCAGAGCGTGTTTTGCGATATGTCGAGGATAGGTCCGAAGATCCAAGGGATACCCGCAGCTTCGGTGTCGCGCGCAGTCACTTGGCCCACCTTGTAAACCAGGTCGGGGTTGAAGCTCGCGCCACTGTTGATTTCATGGGGAAACAGCATGGCGCCCGCGACATAGCTAGCGCCGTGGATGGAGTCGATGCCGTAGATCATAGGGTGGCCGCCGTTCTCCTCCATGGTGATCTCTTGGATGCGCTTGATCATGGAGCGGAAGCCGGTGGCGTTGAAGCCGTAGCTACCGTTGATCGGTTGGTCTCCCCAGTTCGTGTTGAGGTACGAGCCGACATTCAGCTTGGCGAATGCGCGCACCGCGGTTTCGTTCAGAGAATGATCGCTGCCATTGATGATCAAACTCAGATCGAGCTGAGTCATTTGGCCAATAACTTGAGCGGCGGAAAATCCGTCGACAATTGCTCGAGCTTGAGCATCGTAGGAATTGAGTTGGCCAGCAGAGAGCGCCGTTGCCACACCAGGAAGGGACAGCATCGATGCCGCCAACCAGGACTTCATCGTAGCGTTGGTTGGGCGAAGTCTTCTTGGTGGAGCTGGTACTGCAATGCGAAGTGCGGAAATTGGAGAATGAGATATCGATCACCGCTGAACTTGGACGCCGATAGCTTTTCTATAAGAAGAACAACGTGACTGCGGCCGTCACTGTTGGAACGCCTGGACTAGGTGACGCATTTGGTGTAATCAAGGATAACGTGCAGCACCAGGAGCCATATTGCGATGGGGTTACCGTACATATATGCCATAGAAATACCCTAAAAGACAGCTCACAACCGGAAGAAGCGCCATACCGACCACTAAAGTTCAAATCGCGGCTCGAACGGATTTGTTTTCCAATACATGTAAGGTACTGTACAAACGAAATCCTGGCATTTTCGCTCCACATGTATACTGAAGTACATGCATATCGAATCCAAGTAATCATGTATTATGTCGATAACGCACTTGTGTATGACAGCTGCAGTCGTAGCCTTGTTTGGATTGTCCAGTCTCACATATGTTCATGACACTTGGGGCACCACATTTCCTCGGAATCCACATATTTTAATTAAAATAAAAGGATCCTTAGGCCCGATACTGGGGAATCGACTAGACACAGTGCGTGCCCCTGCACGGAGGTATTTAAGTTCGCATTTATAGATAATGTAAGAGTGCCCTTTTGAAGGACATCAATTGCAATCCCATCCCTGTAGATGTACATTTGATTATGCTCAACAATTTCACGACAACTGAGCGAGCGTGAACAATGTGGGAAAGGACTGAGCATTTGCAACAATGTTTACATTGTGCAGTACATCACACCGTTGGTATCGAATTCGGGTGCAGAGAAGGCAGGAAGCAAATTCAACTGTATCTGTGCATACTATAGTATCAACCGCAATGAGATCCTACTACATGTACCCTCATACAGACAATCCCTCCCCAGTCATGGCTTTATTTATTCCTAGGTGAGGGTATTCCTGTCATGGAGGGTATTCCTGTCATGGGGTGTGTCACAGCTGTGGTGCAGTACATCACATATACTGTGGCCGTTACCTTGTAGGACATTGAGAGCCATCGCGATGTGTGTGTGTGTGTGGGGGGCTATTTACTCCGACTCAGAGGAATGGGGTGGGCAAACACGTTGAAGTTCGAAGTTAAAAGTGGAGTTGAGAGCTTTGTGGTCGGCAACCTCCTAAGTATTTGATCCGATGCTGCAACATGTCATACTAGCCCATTTTAAACGACCTCGACGTAGTAAATATTAATCAGACGTAAATTTGGGGTATGCCCTTATTTACATATTTACATAATGGGTATTTTCTATAGTTAATCACCCCAGAAATACCATATGTGCGATTTTGAATTCCTTATGACGGTTGAGGGGTAAGGGGAATGATTACTTGACCTTGTATTGTCATTTCCGCCCAAATTTGCCGCAGGCGGGTGATTTGGAGAAAGGCAGTAAATCAACGCGTAGCTGTGAGTGGTCAAAATTGAGCTATAATAACCAATGGGGTGCTCGCATTATGTTGAAGTGCGCACCGCGCGGAGAGGACTATGGAGGAGCAGTGATGGCCAAAACTGTATTGCGGGTATTGGCATTTTGCAATACCAGCAGAAATACTTTATTGCAAGCGCTCTGGGGCATTGCAATACGTATTGCAGCGCCGCCGGATATTGCAGTACTTATTTTCAAGCGATTCCGGGATCCCTTTTCAAGGTGATATCCAAAGGTCCCGCTGATTTACGCATCGAGCGCTTTTGGCGCGAACTGCGAGGCGTGTGGTCACGAGAGCTCGGCCTCCAAATTTGGGCGCGAACTCGTTAGTTGGAGCTGTGAGCAGGTCTCACTTTGGTTTTTGCCTTCTAAGCAGCAGACGCAATGGCCCTCCACTCCAGCCCACTTTCGATCGACAGCGTTCCTGGCGACGTCCGCTTCTACTACAACATCTCTCTCGCCGACGGCGTGGTCTCGTATCAATGCCGGAAGTGCCCCACCAGACCGAAACAGGCTTGGAAGTCTGGATACTCGAACGTGCGGAAGCATCTCGCGAGCTGCATTGGAGTTGATTACATGGAGAGATACGAGCAGAGTATTCGTGCTCAACCTAATTCACTGGGATTTGTTCGTGAGCAGTACCTGTCCGGGAAGGAGTTGAGCGTATTTAGGTGGCGATGGAGGGGGGCAACGGCAGCAGCGACGCTAGTGTTGAGGGGTAGTATTGCAATAGTATTGCAAACAAACCAGGTATTGCAGTACTTACTGCAGGACCGGAGAGTAGTTGCAGTAGATATTGCGTGCTTTTTACTTTTTTACAATGCCCAGCAATGTATTTTTGGCCATCACTGTGGAGGAGGCTGCTACACGGCAACTAACACGGTGTACCATTGCTTGTTTGCGTACTACAAGCTCGGGGCACCTGGCACATATCTTCAACAAGTCCACACAGCCTTTATGATGTCATCAAAAGAATTCCCACTGAAAACAGCGGTGCTAAGAGTCTCAGCCGACGTATCGAGTTGATTGGTCGACGCCTTCACGATAGGCCGAACAAGCAGCTGATAAAGATCGTCAGGGGCTGCCGTAGTCGCTGCGGTTGTAGGCGTAGCTGTCGGAATCCCTTCGGCCGCCGTAGTGACTGCAGAATCGGGTGGGGCAAGTTGTAGTGAAGGTGCACTCGCAGAATCATCCGTGTGATCCACGACAGCACTCGGTTATTCGCTCATTGGCAGCTGCCTTAGTTGAAGAGAGGGACTTCTCTTTCCGTCTCGCGATGCATGAATGCCCGAATGGAGGCGCGCGTGTGTTGTGGCGGCTCAGCAGCGTTCGGAGCATCGACGAGCTTGTCGTATTGCACAGTGCGCCTACAGCAGGAGTGATGGTTACTGTCGGATAGAATATTCCGTATGACAGGATGTTGCATTGCCTCCTCGATTGGGATCACGGAAATTTCGAATGGAACGCACAATATATTGAATACAACTGTAACTCGAAAATCGTCTGGAGAGGGTATTCCTTACCTAGGGATTACTACCGAGGGGATCGTCTGTATACGTATGCCGTACACGTTTGAAGAATAGGAAAGCATGCTCACCGGACGTCAATTCCTAAGCCAACTTTGTATTCTTGTTACATGCGTGAGCACACAACTGCAACTCAACACGCCAGTGGAAATTGGTTGTCCTTAATTTAGGATAAGATTTGTTTGGTTAGAATTCTTAAACTAGTAACTTGCAGCGACGTCCTCAACTAGTCACATGAGAATGACAGTGCTAATTGTACTCCGGGATCCGTCATCGCGTCCTTCGCTGCGCTAGGGATCTCACGGGAACCTACTCAGGTCGACCGCGAAACGCACGACCTCCGGTACGCTCCGGTTGCAGACAGTCTCTCTAAGGCTTCACTCGGCAAGACCCGCCTTCGGCGGGCGTTGGTGCTCCTACCCAGGGTACAGTAACCAGTCGAAAATGTATTTTGCAATTAGATAACAGACGCAAAAACCATCCTCGCAGAAAACTGATGTAAATGCAATTACAGGCGTTTTTTAGATTTTTTCAGAACGCAGATGAAGCTATCTCGCAATACACTGTTATTTCGAACAGATTCGAATCTCGGCACAAAATTTGTGCCTATTTAATATCACAGCAGCGGATTCGAGCCTGGAACAAGTACGATCCTATGAAAAAGTGTTGGCTACATTTGTGGCTCCAAAATTTATTTTTTTTAGGGATTCTGGTCGAATGGTTCTCTAAATATCTGCTGCTAAAATTCAAGTAGGAAAGAACCAATGAACTGCCGTCGCGAGTAGGTTGGCAATCTTGTAACCCCACTGGCGAGTAAGACGGTCTAGGACTTGGGCGGCGGTGGTCGGCATCTTGCTGCTGGAATGTTTAGAAATGAGGCTCAATCAGGCTGATCTTGTGCCGCGAATGGCTCATCAGTAACGGACTGGTATTTTGCGAAAGTTATGTACTTTTTAGATAAGGCAGTCTCGTAACAGGACGAAATTTCACGAAGGCAAAATATAGCTCTGTGGTTGGCTAAACGAAGCTGTATGCACCAACAGGGAGTATGCAACAGACAGAAGGAATACGGCATTGCATTTCCAATGACTAGGCCAGTCAAGCACATGGTCTACTAGCACGTGTTCGACCTGCGCGTTCACAGTAAGCTGACCTCTTTGTAGACCAACCACTCACACGGGGCTCGCCGGCGAGGTGGTAGGATAGCAAGGTGTGACAATTTCGAGCCCCTAAGATGGTCACTGATCAGGCTGACGTGTTTATATATGAGACCGCGGCAAACAAAAAGATGCTTAGCCACCACTTAGAGTTTTCGAGATAATCGTGTTTAAAGTTGACCAATAAAAAATCGTACATAACCGGACATCACAAACATTAAAGCTAAAAACACTCGTCGAAAACGAAAACAACCCTAATTCGATTGCTTTTTACGCGAGATTTTCGACAATATACAATATGTTAAAATTGAAAAAGTATTGAGGTCACACGACCCGAATAAAACCCCGGCTTTCGGGGGTCCGGAAATCCGGAAATGGAGCTTTTTTTTACCGATGTAACTCCACGAGTTCTTAACATTTTCTAACGATCAGTAGCTTAAAAGAAGTTAAATCGCGATTCGTACTTAGATTCGTAAGCATTTTTTTATTTGACGCGGTCTCATATATGCATTTTCTTTAGGTTTACACTCGTATACGAACCTAAAGAGAATGTGAAGGTGGTACATACGTACTGGCTTGCCGAACAGCGTCTTCTCAAGCTTGCGCCAGTATTACACGAAGTTAAATATCCCCCTCCGGATTCCACTCTTGTAGGGGTTTTTTCGACGGGGGGGGGGGGGCGTGAAGAGTGCGACATTAAGAGAAGTTCTCGATGAAAAAGTCGAGCGATTCACTCAATGTCGGGAGGTCATCGACGTCCATGAGGGCGAAGACCGAGTCGTCAAACAGGAACGACGACGACACCGAGGACGGCGACGCTCCGTCGTTGTCCATGATGGGGTTGAAGTCCTTATCGTTTAGCACAATGGTGGGGCGCTGAAACTCGGGTGCTTTAGTCTGCTCCGCCGCCACCGCGGGTGTTGTCACAACGGGCGCATGTTTCGCCTCGTTGGGGCGACTCCGTCGTGGGTGCTGGTTGCGCACTTCGGACGGAAAGCTGATGAGCGTGTGCAGCGCCAAAATGTCGTGGTCGATGCGGTGTTCACGCCGCAGTCGAATGGCTTTGCCCGTTTGCATGCCGTGCAGACGGCGCGACACTTTTTCCTGGTACTTCTGAGCATGCGTCTGCACCTGGCGGACAGATCGTGTGCCGACATACTCGGTGATGGCTTTCCACGGGCCCTGCGGGTACCTCTTGAGTGCCTCGAGGAAGCGGTCGTGCTCCTCGCTGGACCAGACGCCCACCGCTCGACTGGGGTGGGCCGTCTTGCTGGTGTTGGGTTTGGTGGAGATGGTCGGGCTGTCTGCAGCAGCCACCGCGGTCGGGGAGGTTAGCATCGTCATTGCCGAGTCGGGAGGTGGCGACGTGGTGTCAACTGAGAAGCTGGTCGAGGCTCGTGCTGTTGCAATGGCCGCCATAAGGAAAATGGGGGAGTGACTGCCTCCGAGGCGAGTGAAGGACGATCGCAAGCGAAGCAAAGACACTGGGACAGGCTCGCGAGTCGCCAACACATATGCGGAGACTCTCGACCACAGACGCGGGCTCGGTCGATCAGCGCTTCCGTCCCGCAATACTCTGGCTGTCGCACAGCTTTTGCAGACGCCCGCCAACAGCGATCGTATCGAGAGTGGGCGTGCGAGTTGAAGCGCTCGGCACAACATATTCCGGGCTGCAGCGCCGATCATTGGGTCCGTTGCCGCGCGCAGTCCAGATAGCGCCGCGAATTTCAACACAGAAGGCCGCAAGTCTCCAGTGACGCCTGATTCTAGTGACCGGATGGGGCTCATTTGCCAGGCCTGTGGCCAGCGACGGCTTGGCCCGAGCCTCGACAGGAATCAACTTCGGTGCCGGCGGGGGGCCCTGCACAGCCACATTGTGGAGTCCCAGAAGATCGGTCGTACACACACACACACGCACGCCTCGAGTGGCGCGGCCTGGACATGTGTTTGCTTTGGTTAGCCATTTCAGATTCCAGAGTTTAGTGTCTCCGACGCGAACGAATTTTGCTCGAGCAAGTGTCGAGACGGTTGAAACCGCGCGAGGTTAGAATGCAGACTAGGCGTGTCGACACTTTCGCTCTCAACGGAGAACTCTGGCACCTCGGAGCCTGTTCCAGGCTGGAACTTTCATCTCCCTCAGAGCTCTTCGAGATGCGGAGATCGATGCCCGCGCTTCCACGTCCGGCATCATTTCTTCATATCGCAGCTGTGCACGCAGTCGCGCCCAGCGGCAACTCTGTCCACTGGTCAGCGCTTTCTGGGCTTGAACGCGCACGCACGCGCGGCATATTAAGTGCTGACATGGCTGCAGAGGGCGTGGGCTCAAGCTCTTCACAGCTCTTGCAGTCCAGACAACACCGACACGAACGTTTGCCGGCGATCCAAGTGGTGAGCAACCTGCAGAGCTGTCAAACCTCCTCGCCGTGTCGGCTGAGAGGCCAGAGGCCGTCGCGAATCAAGTCTGACACGAACAAAAGTCACAGGCTTTCGCTGTGCCTTTCGCCTGCAGAAATTCTGAGCCATCGGTCGTATGATCAATCCGTCTTGTTTCCTCCTTCTGTTAGTGTCCTGGTGGCTCCCGTACGGCGAAAAGATTGAGGGCCCTCGCTGCCACCGAAGCCGACCGAGGCGTCACTCCTGGCTAACCATTCTACCACTAAACACATACCTACCTATCCATAGGCTGCCACTCGATCTAGTTCGTCCCGACGCCTTTACCGGCGCATCCATGTTATCAAAAGGCCTCGCTCGCCTTCAACGCGCCCTACTTGTTCCGATGGAAGAACGAGTTGCGCGGGTTGTGCTCGCCGCTGTGGTTGCTGCGGCCTGAGCGGAAAATACTCGAACGGTAGCTGCTCGGACTGCCGGACGAGATGGCCGAGCTCGACTCCATCGGGGACAGACTCAGCGTGGACGCCGACATGCGGCTGCTCGAATTCCGGCTATTCGAGTTCGCGAGGATCGAGATGCGCTGGAAGTCCTCGACCTCCATCGGAGGTGAGCGTTCTACACGCGGGTGGGCCGTCGTCGAGCGGTGGCTACCCTGCTGCTCCAACTGTGACAGCGTGATCCGCATGCTCGTGCCGATAAACTCCTTCGTGTGCACGTGCACCTGGATATCTGGCCGCTCCGCGAGCTTGGGAATCACGAGTTGCATAAATCCATCCAGCATCATCGGCGTCACGTACTTGAGCTCGACGCCCATAGGGAACGTGTCCGACACGATCGGACCGCCGTCCAACACGTTCTTGAGCCATCGCGTCATGTAGTCTAGCTTCTTCGGGTTGCCCTGCGCCCAGTCCGTAAGCAGTCGCTTCCACGGCACCGAGCCCAGCGTGTAGTGCATGGGCGGTGGGTAGTTGCGGATCTCCTCCCAGTGGTCCTTGACCCGACGCGCGTTGCCCTTGCTTGAGACCTTGCTCTTCGCGTGTGCGATACGGGCCGCGCTCTTCAGCAGCAAGTGGTGCGCCTCGGCCGACTTCTGGTCCATGATGCCATTAGCCGCCGCGGTGGCGAGCAGGGACTTGTCCGACGACAGTGAGGTCAGCGAACCGCGGCCGCCAGTAGTGGGTGCCGCTGCGTTTGCCTGGGTAATACTACCAATATCGGTTGGCAGCTCGCGCGTCTCGCAAATGTACGAGCGAAGCTTCTCGTACTCCGTCTCGATCGCTGCCAGGTACGTCAGGTCCTTGCTCTCCTGGTCGCGGTGCGCCAGCTTCTGCACTTGTTCGCCCACTTCCTTGGACTGCTGCCAGTTCTTCAATGTGCGGTTCTCGGTCTTCAACCGCTGGATCTCAGCCTCCTGCTTCTCGAGCTGCTGACGCAGCTTCTCGTTCTCTTCATGGAGAGCAGTAATCACTTCGTGGCTTTCGTCCAGTATGCCGCTGGTGCCGCTGAAGCGACTGTTAATCATCGAGCCCCGAGTGGAGCTACTGCTGTTCGTTCCGCGGTCACTGCCGGGTCCCGACGTGTGCGGCGCATCTGACGGGCTGGGTGACCGAGCCTTACCAGACGGCGACATCTTCGCTCCGGTGTGCACCTGCTTCCTGTCCAACTTCATCTGGAGTTGCGCCACCTTCGATCCCAGCTCTTTGTACGCCTTCTCCTTCTCCATCTTCCGCAGGAACACAAGACGCAGGAGCGAGAAGCGGAAGAAACCCTGTAGCCGCCTCACAGCAGCCAACTTCTTCAAGTATCGCTGGCGCTCAGTGTGCATGCGGCAGTACGCCTGGAAACGCACGATGCGGTAGTCAAACTTGAGCACGCGGTACATCTTGCGAGCTGACATACCGCGCACTTGAGCCTGGAGCAATACCACGCCTCGGCGCAGCGTAAGATGCCGCTTGTGCACCACGTAACGACGCCAGTACTTCTGGATAACCACAATTTGCTGCTTTTGCCGCAAGTAGCGTCGGCGCATTAGCCAACAGCGCACGTTCTTCTGCAGCACGATGGCGTACTTGCGCAGCGCCCAGCCACGCTTGGTCTCCAGCTCTTCCAGCACACCTTCGCGGAAGTACACGCGGGTCAGACCCACCTGGTAGTCCTGGATGTTGCGTCCTGGCAGCAATTTATCCATCAATTCCTCGCATTTGGATTTGATATCCGGGTCCGACTCGCTGATGAATTTGCCTTGTGTTGGGACGACACCTGTAAGCAACACGCGGAACTTCTTGATGCATTCCAGGTGAGGCATTCGGCTTGGGTACGCACTACGAGAGACGCGAATGGCTTCGATGACACCGGCACAACGCAACTGGCTCACGATATCCCCGTGCGCAAAGCAGTTGGCGCTCTTCAGCGGGTTGGGCTTCAGACAACGCACATAGTGCACCTCTGTGAGTCCGATCTTCTCCATAAGCTGGGACAGACTCTCCTTGAACTGGGTGCCCACAGTAGTGCGTCGTGTCTGAGCGTGGCCTCCCTTCTTGTTGCTGCTACGTGAACGGCTACGGGACGAAGATGCGGTCGTGTTAGCACTGCTGGCGTTCACGTCGGCCGTGAACATCTTGGACAAGATTGTCAGCTTCGACTTGCTCATGCACTGCTTAATATCCGGCAAGATGGCGTCACGGTGCTTGTCGAGGAAACCCGACGCGTCGTAGGTCACCTTACCAGCGTAGTGGTAAATGGAGAAGGCGCACTTGTTTAGCCGCGGGGTCTCCAGCAGCGGGTTGTTCTCCATCACCGCACCCAACTTGCTCGCGAACGAAGCGTCCGTGCCGGTGGCGAGCAGCGATTCTTCGTTCAGGAAGCTAATCACACCCAGGCGGCCTTCGATGAGATTCAGCACGTCCTGGTTGTCGGCGAAAGTAATGTGCGACCACGTAATATTCTCCTCCTCGTACTCGATCTGCACGGTCTTGAGCACGTCCTGCACGAACTTCTGCTGCAGTTTCTCGTTAGCGTAGTTGATGCAGAACTGCTCGAACGAGTTGGTCTCGAAGTGCTCGAAACCGAAGATATCGAGAATGCCGATGAACGAGCCCGCGCCCTTGGTCTTGACGCCGATCGTCTCGTTAATCTGCTCCACCAGCCACAGGAACAGCTTCGAGTACAAGCTCTTGGCCAGCGCATCTCGGCAGTCCGCCGCCTGGTCCTGCGTCATGGGCTTCAGGATGACTTCGCGACCCACGAACACGTTGCGGTTGCACACGGCGCGCTCGAGGGCGTCCACCTCGACTCCGAGTAGTCGACAGGCCACCGTGAAATGTTTCAAGTCGACGAGCTGCGAGGCGTCGACGTCTCCGTTGCGCGTGGTGAACTCGGTCTCTCCGAGGTGCAGCACGGCCGCCAGAATCTGCATGATCTCCTGCTGCAGCGGCTGCTCGATGCCCACGACTTGGAGCGCCTCTCGCGTCCTGCTGAGATCTCCCTCCTCGTCTCCGCCGGGGGCCTCCGCCCTTGTGGACACGTACTTGAACGAGTCGAGCATGTCGAGCGCGAGGTCCGGGAACTGCTTGCGCTGCGCCAGCAGCTGGTAGAAGATGTGGAAGTTGCGCTCTCCGTCGGCCTGCGTCGTGACGCGGCTCTTCTCGAGCAGGTACGTGCGCGAGCGCGCGCCGATGAGCTGGCCCTCGAGCGTGAACTGCAGCTCCGTGAACTTGCCGAAGCGGCTCGAGTTGTCGTTGCGCACGGTCTTGGCGTTGCCGAAGGACTCGAGCAGCGGGTTGGCCTGGATGATCTGCTGGATGACCTTGGAGTTGGAGTTGGTGGCCAGCGCGGCCAGGTGGCTCATGACGATCTTGGTGGTCTCCGTCTTGCCGGCGCCGGACTCGCCCGAGACGAGGATGCTCTGGTTCTCCTGCTTCTGCCGCATGTTGAAGAAGGCCTCCATGGACACGGCGTACACGTGCGGGGGCTTGTTCTCGCGCTTGCCGTCGCTGAACTTGTCCATCAGGGCCTTCGAGTACAGGTCCAGCCACTGGTACGGGTTCACGGCGATGCAGATGCGCCCCGTGTACGTGTCTGCGGCTCGCAATTATTGCGTCGGCATATTTAAATTATAATATTGTCAGTCCAAGACAAGAGACATGGCAGCGCAAAAAAATCTCTAACCTGGTTAGAGACGTTTGCTCTTGTGTCTCTCTAACCTGGTTAGAGAATTTTTCCCTCTTGTGTCTAAACTACGTACATGGCAACTGGCGGAAGAACCGGCGGCGCAGGTTGTAGAGGATGGAGGCCTCGTGCAGGTGGTCGATGAGGATCATGTCCTCGAAGCCGCTGGCGCTCTCGCTGCTATTCTGCAACGGCAGCGACGGCTTGTTGTCCCCGGACTCCACCGACGTGTTCTTGGCGCTCAGCGCCTCCAGCACAGACGCGTCCGTCAGGTCCACGGCGCGCTGCGAGCCGGCCAGCGCTCGCAGCTCGCGCTCCGACTCGATGCGCTCCAGCGCCGCCGCGTCGCGCGGCCCCACCACCTCGTCCAGCCGCACGGTCAGCTGCTTGCCGTCGCCCGCAGCGGCGCAGATCACGCCGGGCAGCCACACGTGCTCCGGGTCCGGCGTATACACCTGGAGAGGGAGGTTTAAGGTTAGCGTAAAGCGACAGGGGCGGCTGGTGTTAACACTAGCCTAACGGCGGTAGTCACCTTAATCCCCTCCATGGCTGTGCGTGTGTCTCTATATGGCTGTCTTTTCGACGCCGCGTCGGCCTGGGGAGTGACTGACTGACGCTGTCGTCTGTGCGTGGCGAGTGCTCGACGTGCTCGACGCTCCTTTTCTCCTTTGCCTTTTGCTCCCCCTGTTGGGATAGGTCAATCGGCCGGCCAATCGCAGCGCCAGGAAGCGCGCCAAATGGCTTCACTGGTGTGCCGCACACATTTTGCGACGACCGCGACACCTTGACGTGCGTGGATTTTCCCGCTCTACGCGGCGCCGTCTCGGCGATAAACAGTTTATCGCCTGGGTGGGGCTTTCCGCCACGCATAAGCGGAGGCTGAAGTCACCGGCGTCAGATGGCGGCATGCTAGTCGCAGCAGCCACCCCGAAAGAGAGACCCAAAAAAATCAGAGGCGGGACCAAAAGGCGAAATAAAGCGCGATCCTTTTTTTGCAAAATAGTCCATCACAATTGCACCGAGATAGTCCGACACATTTCGAGCGGCCACGATGGTGCGCACAATGCTGGGGCTGGGCGCCGCTGCACGCCAGTCACCGTGGTCTCGCCGATGTCTGCACCGCTCCGCATTGACCAGACAGCAGCTCGGATGCTTCGCGTCCGCCGACTCGTCCTGGGAGTGGCTCAAAGACCCGGCCAACCCGCGTCTGCAGCAGTTCCTCAAGGTTCGGACTCCTGTCAGCCACGCATGTAGCTCTGCAACGCTGCTAACCGCTGCGTGCTGCACTCTTTATATTGCCTGCTGCCGCAGCTGGAGCGCAACTACCTGGCCAACCAGCTGTCGAAGCCCAAGTTCCGCAAGGTGGGGCGCGCGTTCCACGTGGAGCTGCGTAACCGCCTGCTGCGCGAGGACTTCAGCGTTCCCGAGTGCGTCGGCGACTTCGAGTACTTCATGCGGCAGGCGCCGGGCGAGAACTTTCCCGTGTACTACCGCCGGCGTCGCCAGCTTTCCGCAGAATCAGACACAAGTGCAAGTGCAACGGCAACTTCAACGACCAACGACGACGAGGAGGTCGTGCTCAACCAGAACGTGGAGTCGGCGCTCAACCACGGCTTCCAGTTCGTCGCCGGCATGAAAATCTCGCCTGACGCGACGCAGCTGCTGTTGGTGATGGAGAACGACCACGAGCAGTGTCGAGCGGTGCTCAGGGACCTGAAAACGGGCAAGTTGCAGCCTCTGGAGGACGTCGCGGGCATCAAAAACGTCGAGTGGAGCTCGGCGCCCGCGCCGACGAGGGTCTTTTACTACACCAAAGTGGACGGCCACGGGCGGCCATGCGCGGTGTACAGGTACAATCTTGTGACTCACGCGATCGAACTGGTACGTGACGTGATCGCTGGCTCTACCACTTCAGGTTCTGCTTCAGACTTGGAAGTGGAAAGTTCAGCAATGACGAACAGCAAGGGGGATGGGCTTTTAACATGGCTACACATGTTGCACTTAGATCTACGAGGAGCAGGACGAAGCCTTCTTCGTAGATGTATCGCAGACCAAGGACGCGCGTTTCGTGCTGATCAACTGCAACTCCAAGAACACGTCCGAGATCTACGCGCTGGATGGACGGGACATCGCCGCCCGGCCACAGTTGCTGCGTCCGCGCGAGGCGGGCACGCTGTACTTTGCGGACCACGCTGCTGGCCAGTTCTTCATTGTCACGAACGCGGACGGCGCACTCAACTACAAGATCGCAACGTCCAAGTGGGACGCAGAGGCGGCGTCCTCAGTTGGGCAATGGAATACCCTTGTTCCTGAGCACGAGGACGTGAAGATCGAGGACGTGGATCTGTTCGAGAAGTATCTTGTGTTGTACGAGCGAGTGAACAGTGTACCGCGCATCCGAGTCTGCAATCTGGATAGGCAGATCGACGCTGACAACGATGCGCATTACATTCCGCTGCCGAAAGAGCTCGAAATCTGCCGCATATCGCCTGGAATCAACCGAGACTATGAAGCTCACCACGTACGATTCCAATTGTCCACTGCATTGGTTCCTGAGACCGTGTTCGATTACGACATGAAGAACAGAGAACTGCACGTCCTCAAGGAGACGGAGCTCACGGACAGGTCAATCACTCAAGAGCGCAAGCGTAATAAGGACACGCAGTCGACGTTTGACCCGAAGATGTACACTTGCCAACGGTGCTATGTGCCCAGCATGAGCAGTGTTGGTGTGAAGATCCCCATGACTCTCATCCACCGCCGCGATATCACGCTGAATGGACAGAACCCGACGTTACTTATCGGGTATGGAGCGTATGGCACAAATCTAGAGGCTGACTTCGAGCTCGAGCATTTGAGCTTGTTAGAGCGCGGCTGGGTGATTGCACTTGCTCATGTTCGTGGCGGAGGTGAGCTGGGCTTGCAATGGTACCAGGCTGGCAAGGGCTTGCAATGGTACCAGGCTGGCAAGGGCATGCAAAAGCGCCACACTTTCGACGACTACGTGTCGTGTACCCACCATCTGCTCGACGCAGGCTTCACAAACCCGAAGCGTCTTGCTGGGAAGGGGGTGAGTGCTGGCGGACTCATCATGGGATACGTGGCGAACGAGTACCCGCATCTATACCAGGCTCTGGTAATGAAGGTGCCCTTCGTAGACATCTTGGCCACGATGCAAGACCCGACTTTGCCGCTCACAGTCCACGAATACGATGAGTGGGGTGACCCGAGAGGACCGAAGGCGCACGAATACATTCAGTCGTACGCCCCGTGCGAGAACGTGCGCGAGAACCAGGTCTATCCAGCCATGTTTGTCACTGGTAGCCTGAACGACCAGCGTGTGCAGTTCTGGGAGCCCGCCAAGTGGATGTACAAGATGCGAAAAGTTCAGGCATCGCTGCCGAAAAGCGACAAGCGTCTCATGTTGCTGAAAATGGGCGAAGACGATGGTCACTTCGGTGGCGGTGGCCGCCTCGAGCAGCTGGAGGAGAGTGCTATGGAGATCGCGTTCCTATATCGAGCGCTGCACCTGCCATCCCCGCAAAAATAATTCCTCGCGCTTGTTTTTCGTGACCATGTCTGTAAATAGAGGTCTCTGGTTGTGGAACAGGGAGTTTTGTGAATGTCGTGAGTTTAAAGCACTCGCGCGTTGTGAATTCGGTGGAAGAGCACTACAAAGTGGTGTTCTCGCTCTTCCGTAGACAATGTCATCTACGACGCAAGAGCTGGAAAATGAAATCGCGCAAATGGAAGATCGGCTTGCAAACGTAAAAGTGGTGGTCGAGGTGGAGAAAGAGGCCTGGCGACGTAGCTCACGGACTGGAAAGCGCGGTACTAAGTGGAAGGGGGCAGCACCTCCGCGTACTAAAGACAAAGACTCGACCCCATCTTCGACATCTAGCGCGAATAATACGGAGAGTTATGATATCGATGAAGCTGTGACTATTATGCCAGAGTACTGGGACTCGTTGGAGCTCGCGCAGTATCTAAAATCCAAGCAACTCGGGAGCTATGCGCAAGTGGTGGTGTACGAGCAAATCACAGGCAAAGTGCTGCTAGACACCCCAGCACCGAAGCTTCGCAAGCTTTTTGAGGTCGTAGACACCTCGGCGAATGACCCCAATTGGAAGGCCTTCCAGAACGAGTATGTGAAACTGAAGAAGCATCAACGACGTCTTGAAAAAGCTATCGCTACTGGCAGATCGCAGCCTGACTCCGCTCGCTCTCTAGACTCATCGGCTGAAGGAAGTGACCGCCGACCTTCGCCATCTGCAGTTATGAGCTCAGCAGGTGTGGCCCTCGTCTTCCCACTGATTTCGCCTCGAGCACTAGCCGTGAACAGCTCAAGTCAAGTGCAGCAGCCACAAGGAGCGAAGCCTCCAACGGGGTCGAAGCCTCCGTTTCCATTACGGAAGCCAACGTCGTCTAGCAACATCCCCATGGCGACTTGCTGGAACTGCAAAACGCGGTTCTTTCGTCCACACGTCAAGCGGCCAGCAGGAGGAGCCGCTAGTGTCGACCCAACGCAGCCGGTTGTTTCGTCCTCGATGCGTGCTTCGCTCGTTTCACGCGCGTACTGCTCTAGAGTCTGCCAGGAAAGCATCGAGTCCAGTGATATCCGCATCTCGCCCTCTCTCAGTGCTCGTGTCAAGGTTACGTTTGGAGCTTCAACTGCCCCACTTGAAGAGAAAACCAAGCGCACTCGGCCCTCTCGTGTAGCAACCGGGCTCGCTTCCATGTCGTCGTTAACGAGCGATCAATTAGATCCAGACGCTCTATCGCGCAGTGACGGTATTGCTGCGAATCGACTCGGAGTTAGTACAAATGCGGGCGGCAGCAGTGGCCCCCCACAGAAAACGAAACACTTGCGGAAGTTCAATACATTCGCTCGACGATCGTCCAGACCAGACGCATCGCTAGACGGTCCTAGCAACTTTGATTTCCTTCACGTGGCAGCTCCTAGACGTGAGGCGACAGCTTTACCGTCAGCGTCTCCGCGGCAAGAGTACGCAGAGGGATATTCACACGCGAACTTGGTTTACGGTGGTCGCCAGGCATTTGAAGGAGCGAATTCACCTGGCACATTCACGATGTGCCCTTCAGCTACTTCACTTGCGATTAACTCGTATCGAACTGCTGGAACAACTGGTGAACCTATGAATCGCTCACCAAACACCAAACCTGCCCCGCAAGAACTGATGCTCAGTAACTCGGCGCAACAAACCGGACAAAAGCAATCCAAAGTGTACCAGCAATCCCGGTATAAGCTGGACCCTGACCTATTCCAAGCCCACCAAGAAACCTTCTCGAGTTGCTTTGGTGCGCTGCCACCGAGCAATCGTTCTTACAGACCCGGTGCTTCGCGCATTGACCACGGTCGTGGTAACCTTCTGCAGTTGCAACAGTTCCTCACTGTTCGCGCATTGCACCGACTGAGCTTGACATCTCGTGCGTGGTATGATCTGATCACGGTGCCATCGACCTTCAGCGATGCGCTTTGGGGTGTTCACGTACTGCATATATGGCGGCCGTCGGAGGATGACGAAGTATTCTTGCACGACATTGGCGTGCTCAAGAAGCCTGAGCGGCCTCGACGTATGCTGCAGATACTCACTCGACAGGTGTCTCGCGTAATGGTAGAAAACATGAAGGTGCTTCTGAACGCTGAGAGCTGGCAGCTAGCCACAATCATGACGCCGAATGAAGGCGAGGGCATAGTCTCGTTGAGTAAGATGTTGGCGAGGAAGCGAGATCGACCTGTCAATCGAGAAGAAGGCGAGCTTGAACACCAAAACCGCCATCCTCCACCCGAGCTGTATGAGCAGATCACAGCCATCTACACTCGCGCTGGCGAAATCGTGGCTGTTTGCGCTCGACAACTCATCCGGCCAGTAGATCCCATGGCGCTGCTCACCGATATTCTGCAAGGGCTCAAGAGTGGCGAGCTATCGCGCATGCAGTGCCGCCGCCTTCGATTATTCTCGCAGGCAAACCGACTGGCCTTCGACCAGTGGGGGTTTCTACCCCACTGCAATCGCACTGTGGTGGAGTTCTTCTGGACCGGATCAGGCTCGGAGGCCGGCGTCGTGCCGCCGCTGGTGCTGCCCGTGTGGCACCAGAAGATTTTCAGTAAGCTCCAGCACTCGCTGCAGCAGCGACTGCTAGGCAAGGACAGCGTCAACTTCGTCATCAAGGTCGCCCACGACCAGAGCGCGTCTGTGCCCGTACTTCTCTCGCTCGAGAAGTTCCTCACGCGTTGCCATAGCCACGCTGTGGCCACCAGTAGCAGCCAGCAGCCACGAACAAGCGAGTCAAACGCAGCAGGGCAATGGGTGGCTACACTTTTTGATTAGTACAGTATTTTGATTATGGCGGCGACTACCGGATGGTACACTGTACCGTGCAACGTGGGGTTCATAAGGTCGCCAACACAGTTACGAGTCTCTTAACTCAAGTCCCCCCACCCACCCACCGCGAAAGTATCATTCACCATCGTGGTCGCGCCGTTCGTAGCTCTAGTCACCACGGCGCGCCGGCCACTACACTGCGTGGACGCATACATGTACATGGCTCTCGCTAGTGGACAGCAAAACGAAGTGTACGACAGGCCAATTGGCCAACCTGCCTACGGTAAGTCAGGATGACGACCACTCTGGTCATGCAGGATTTTTCCCTGCAGTGTCTGCGTTGCGTTTCCGCAGCGAAGCTGAATCTCGACCGGAACCGAGCGAAAGCTTCTCGCCCCTCGAGCGGTTGAGATTGGCGCCGGAGAGAGCGGAGACCGACTGCCGTCCAGTCCTTGGACGCCACGCTCGTTCTGCGCCCGCTTATGCCAGCCTTGCGCGTGAGGTGAGCACAAGCATCGTCATTGAGCGTGAGTCTGAGCGGGTCCGTCTGCGGCGCCCTCGTCCACGCACACCAGCGCCGCAACCGATGAAAAATCCAACCGATGCGATCGCCTCAGCCGGGTACCCATCAAGGCCGGCGATCCTCGCACAGCAAAAAAGCGAAACGCTGTTGGCTGTGCCAGCCTGGCACACCAAAAATGGGCTGCGCGTCTACAGCTCCGCTGGTGTGGATAGGCTCTACTAACGTTAGAGCAGACTGAGGCGGGACCGCAGCCGAGATTCGGCGACGCCGTTAATCGCCTTTGTCACCTTGCCCACGTGGGGCTGTTGCGCGAGGTGATGGTTTCTTCGCGTGCATTGTGATCTCGCTGCATTTACTTGAAGACTTGTGGGCAGCAGTGCGGTTGGCATCTTGGCGATTGCAGATCGTGCCGCACGTTGAAGCGGGTTACGCGACAATCACAGAGTCGGAGGAGAAGCGCTGGCCGTGTCGGTAAACGAACCCACATCGCCCGTGCAGTGAGGAATGGTGTTGGCTTGACGGCGCACCGTGTCCAAGAAGCACCGCGCGTATGACTCTCGCGCCGTCGCTTGGATTCTCGCCCGCCCCTGCTCACCTCGGCGCGGAGTTTGACACAAGGCTCCAGCTAATAGCAGCTCCGCTGACGAAACACCAGCGGAACATAAGCTGGGGGATATACCAGCAGCAGCAGACGGACAGCGAGCGAGCGTATCACTCGACTCCCCGTTGCAGTCAACAACAGGCAGCAGAGACCCCGCGCCAGCGGCGGTCCAGCCCAGTTCGGATTTCGCCTCACAGCACGCACAGCTCGCAGTCAGTCGCTCAGCGCTTAGTCATGTTGAAACTAGCCAACACGCGCAACACCGAGCGGGGCCTCTGGTCGGGCGAGGAGCACGACCGCTTCTTGGACGGGCTCAAGCTCTACCCGCACGGCCCGTGGAAGAAGATCGCGAGCTACGTGGGCACGCGCTCGCCGCGCCAGGTGCAGACGCACGCGCAAAAGTACTACGAGAAGGTGGGGCGCCGCCTGCGCGGGCTGCGCAAGGACCGCAAGAAGCTCGTGCGCCCCGAGCACAGGCTCGACGAGGACATGGTGCAGCTCTGCCAGCTGGCCAAGACCAAGAAGGACCCAAGCGGCCGCGTGGACCCGATGCTCGCCAGCCGCCTGCGCGCGCCGCTGTCGTCGCCCTCCAAGATCAGCATCTCGCTGCTGGCCGTGGAGGCGGCCGAGCTCTCGACGCCAACGTCCTTCCAGGAGGGGCTGCAGCAGGCCTCCTCGCCCTCTTCGGCCTCCACCGACAGCGACGCCACCATGGACCTGTCGGACTTCGACGACTCGTGCCTCGACTTCCTCATCGAGGTGCTGAGTGGCGCGGACGCTGCATCTGGCAGCAGCAGCACCGGAGACGTGGTGATCAACGTGTGACGACTCCCCAGGCGGCGTCAGTATTGTGCAGATTTAGTAATAGCTATGAAGCGACCAGCAGCATCCGGTAGAACACGGAGCTGACACCACCACCACTACCGCCGCAGCAGCAGGCGACAGACCTCCCCCACTCCTTCGCAGCGTCGAGCGTACATAACTTATAAACGAAGAAGCCCCTTTTGAGTCTCAGCAATATGGAGTCGGTCGCAGCAGCGGATTGGTTAGCGCGCGTCTGGCAATCATCTTGAACTTTGTATGCCCAAAAATCCAGTACCCGTCGGGCGCAGCAGCGGCTGATCACGAGATGACCAGGAGGATGTGTCGCGTCAACATCGGACAGCAAAAAACGGTACAGTGTACCGTCGCGGCAAAATTTTGCGTCCACATCCGCCGAGCGACTTCAACCACCAACGAGGTGCGACCGCCCCCAAGTCATTAGCGCTCCATGGTGAAGGTCCAGCATTCCACGGCACGTGGCCGAGGAAGCTCTTCAAATGAATGTCTTAAGCACTTGAGTATGCACGTCTTATAGTCTGCCAACGCCTACAGTACACTCTCACCAGCAAATGCCCGCGGCCAGCACGGCAGATGCAGTGGCAGCAGCCAGCCACCACGTCGCCGTCGCCGTCGCCATCACCGCCGCGCTGCTGACTGTGCTGCCGGTGGTACCGTCCGCACCAACGCGCGACTGGCTGCTGCTGCTGTCGCCGGCGTCGTACGCGGCCTGGTCCGCCGCCGAGATGGCCGGGAAGTTGCTCAGGTCCACGTCCAATTGCGCCGTGGCGTCGCTGGCCTCAGCCCGCAGCACGGCCAGCAGTGCTGAGTTCTCCGCCGCCAGCCGCGGAGCGCCAGCGGCGTAGCCGTCCGCGCAACTGGATCCCTGAGCCACCACCTCCCACGTCGTGCGGTTGCTGCTGCTCACGCACGCCACGTGACTGATGCTCGACGAGTCCGCCACACCGTACCACCTGCCGTCCGCCGCCGAGAGCTGCACGGCCGTGGCGGTGCCCACGTCCGGCTCGTTCTCGGCCCAGGACCAGACCAGCGCAGCCATCACCGTGCCGTCGAGGCCATCCGGGGCCAGGACGTTCACGCCGGCGGCCACGAAGACCGGCAGACTCGAGGCGTTCACGTGGCCGGGCTCAGTAGCAGTGTCCACCTCCACGCTGTCACCACTCAGGGCGTCTTCAGTAAGTGTGGCGTAGTGCAACTCGCTCTTGAACGCACGCACGAGCGTGCCGGCGTTCATGGTCTCGCCGAAGAAGGTGCCGGACGAGCCGGTCGTGCTGCTCGGGACGTCCGCCCAGCCCGCGCACAGCTCGCGCATGTAGAACATCTCGTCGTTCGCCTCGGGCGTGGCCACCAAGATGACCTGCTTGCCCTGGCCGATGAGAGATTCCAGTGTGAAGCTGTTCCAGTCGCTACCAGCGCTCTTGAAGTCGGACGGCGAGAAGAGCAGGTCTCCGAACGCGGTCGTGTACAGCTCCAGCAGAGCGTCCGTCTGCTTGAATGTGCTCACCTCGACTCCGATCTCCGTGTAGATCACGACCAGATCGTCCGGGTGGCCTGACAGCCAAGTGGCGATCTCGGCCAGCGACTCGTTGTGCAAACGCTGCTCGTTGGCCTTGATGCCGCTCAGCGAAGGCAAACAACCCACCAGCGCCGACTCCCATTGAACCGTGCTGTCTTCGCCGCTGGCGTCCAGGACGGACTCCAATGCAGACACCAACGCCGCTGCGGCGTCGTCGACGAAAGCGATTCCGAACTCGGAGCAGTGAGCGCTGCGCAGCGAAGAGGCGAAGTAGTGCACGTCCAGCTCCACGAAACGCACGCCGAGGTCCAGCTGATCGGTGAGGCTCAGGAACTGGTTGCTGGTGCGCATGTACGAGTCGGCGTTCGAGGCGTTTAGCTTCGCGTTGAAGAGCTGGTCGCGGTTCCCGTAGCCGCGGGCTTGGGTGATGATGCTGTTGTGGGTCGCTGGGATTTCCGCGTAGCACAGCGTCTCCGCGTACGAAAGATTGCGCTGGTAGGTGATGGCGCGAGCCACCCACGGCTCGATGAGCGCAGTCCCCGCCTCGCACACCTTGCTGCAGACGTCGTCGCCATCGCAGAAGTTCACCCGCGTACACGTAACGTTCTCCGGAGATAGTGTCTTGCTCTCCGCGGCGGTGCTGCTGGATGAGGAGCCTGCACTGGAACTCGAGCTGGAGATTGTGAAGGATGGTGACGTGCACGTGGAGCCGAAGCTGCAGCCCTGGATCGTTGAGTAAAGGGAGGAAAACTGCGTCGCGGCGTTCTGCCGACTGGTGATGAGGGTGAACAGCTCCGCCATCGTGTTACCCGACAAGTGCGTCGCTACTGCGTCCACACTCTCCAAGAAGGAAGACAGTGGCAAGGCACAGCACGACGCCGCATAGTACGAGATATCCTTGCCACTGGCCAGGCCGCTGGCCAGGCTGGTGGTCTCCAGCGTTGAGCACACGTCGCTCTCGGAGGCAGCATACAGCGGAACGCCAGCCTGGAAGATGATGGCGCCAAGCAGCGACGACTCGTCGCTCGTCACGACACCAGACAAGTACGAGCTCAAGGGCACCGAGCATAGCTCATCGTTGGAGCTCGTGGTCGTGCACAGGGTCTGGTGCAGCCCGTTGATCAAGCCCAGCAGCGTCTGCTCGAGCGTCTGGCCCGTCGGGACGATGAGCTTAGCCACCTCGAGGTATCCGTTGAGTTCACTGCAGCACGTGGCGTCGCTATCCAGGAGCGAGATGAGCTCCGGCAGCAGCGCCTCCACGCAGGGCCCCGCCTGCGTGTTCATGACGTCGCAGAAGCCCTTCAGGGTGCTGCTGTCGTCGCTCCACGAGGACAAGGCGCTGGATAGGTCCACCGATCCCGACCCGGAGCTGCTGGAGCTCACGACGCCGGTGAGAAGCAGGTCCACCACCTCCGTGAACGCGGCCGAGTCGGCCGAGTCGCCGCTCACGAGCGAGCTGAGCGTCGTGAGGTTGCACTGCGAGCCCGAGCCGGCGATGGACGGGTACAGCTGCGCGATGTTGGAGGCGATGCAGCCCTGCAGCCCGGCGACGGACGGCAGCGCCGACAGGTACGTGGACAGCACGCTGCTGCTGGCGCTGGCGTTGCAGGCGGCCTCGTCGTCCGCCATGGCCACCTGCTCCTCCAGCAGCCGCGCATAGACCTCCTGGTCACTGGCGCTCAGTTGTCGATGCGGCGAGCTCGACACGACGGCAGCGAAGGCGGTGAGCAAAAGCAGCAGCAGGGCGAGCCATGGTCGGTAGAGCGCCATGGCGGGGTGAGACTCCGGCGTAGCTGGTAGCCGGCAGGTCCGGGAATGAGCGCAAGGGAGCCAGCAGCAGGTCAGAGCGGCAACGGTCCCTGTACTCTGTTAGAGCCGCATGAGCCGTTATTTCAGTTGACGTTGGATAACGTTTTAGTATTGATGTTAGTAAAAACGAGTCGAGTACCCTTCGAAGAAGTCCACGCTGTAGCCATTTTGCCAGCCGTCCGGGTATGTAGCAAAGCTCGGGATTCATTTGGGCGCGACTAGAGGATGAACAAGTGAGCAAGGCGAATCGTCATGGCTGCGTGCCTCGGAGACTTGCGCACGTGGCTGCATGCTGTCACTGAGTTAATTTTTTTAAGTTTGCATACACGAGACCCAACGTTGCCACCCCAGCTATTGCTCCGCGTTGGACAGCGCCGATAGCGACTCCATCTTCGTCGAAGGCGCTTCTTCAATCGTCGTGACATGCGCCCGCAGTTCACGCTGACGGCGATGACTGCGTCAACGATTTGTAGTCGCCATCGGACTCCGTAAACAAACAGGGTCCGCCAACTCCGCCAACGGCGTTTAAATGTACATGTACTGGTATGGAACGCCTTCAACACCTAGACATGGGCCGGCTTTAGCCCAAGTTGATCAATAACATTGTGAACAGGTACACAAAACATTGCAAGAAAGCTTTCATTTGTCGTTACCCCAGTTTTTTTCTCTTCTCGTAGAGCATGAGCCCACTGCATCGAAGAGTGTGACCGTCTAAGTCACGATTTGCGTGTTGGAACCACTGGGGTTGAATTGGGCGGTCGCCTCAGTCGAGGAGCTGCCGAGGTCCACAGCTAATTGAGCCGCCACATTGCCCCCCTCCGCCCGCAGTGCTGTCAATAGCGCCACGTTCTCTACCGCCAGTCGAGGAGCTCCGGTGGTGTATCCGCTGGGGCAGATTGAGCCCTGGCGGACCACCTTCCACTCCATGCGGTTGCTGCAGCTCACACACGCGACGTGGGAGATACTGGTTGAGTCGACCACGCCGTGCCAGCGACCGTCGGCACCCGAAAGCTGGACGGCGACAGAACCAGAAGGCGGCTCATTCTCCGCCCACGTCCAGACCATTGCAGCCATCGTCGCACCGTCTAGTCCGTCCGGGCTCAGGATGTTCACTCCAGCATCCACGAATACGGGGAGACTTGTTGCGTTCACGTTGCCAGGTTCCGCGGCAGTGTCAACGTTCTCGGTGCCGTTGGCCGAGCCTCCAGCGTTGAGAGTGGCGTAGTGCAGTTCACTCTCGAAGGCGCGAATGACCTTACCGGCGTTCATCTTCTCGCCGAAGAAGGTGCCGGAAGGACCCGACTTACTGGTCGGAATTTCCGCCCAGCCAGCACACACCTCGCGCATGTAGAACATTTGGTCATTCGCTTCAGACTTGGTCACCAGGATGAGACGCTTGCCCTGAGCAATGAGGTCCTCTAGCTTGAATCCATTCCAGTCGGCACCGGCGATCTCAAAGTCGGACGGGGTGAAGACAAGATCTCCAAAAGTATCCGCGTAGAGTTTCAAGAGTGCGTTCATCTTCGAAAAGGTCTTCACCTCGTCTCCGATCTCCACGTAGATCACGACTAGATCGTCGGGGTGGCTTGTCAGCCACGACGCAACCTCAACTAGCGATTCGTTGTGCAGACGCTGGTCTTCGGCGCGGATGCCACTCAGTGAAGGTAAACAACCAACCAATGACGACTCCCATTCGACCGTGCGGTCTACTCCACTGGCATACTCAGCAGATTTCAGCGAGGCCACCATACTTGCCGACAGTCTGTCGATGGTGACCCCCACGCTAGAGCAGTGGCCCTCACGCAGTGACGAAGCAAAGTAATGGGCGTCCAACTCCAGGAACCGCGCTCCCAAGTTGAGCTGGTCCGTCAGACTCAAGAATTGGTTGTTAGTGCGCATGTACGAGTCGGTGTTGGAGACGTTTAGCACCGCATTGAAGAGTTGATCGCGGTTGCCGTACCCGCGGGCCTGGGTGATGACGCTGTTGTGCGTTCCTGGCAGTTCTGTGTAGCACAGTGACTGTGCGTAGGACAAATAGCGCTGGTACGAGATGGCGTTCGCCACCCACGGCTCGATACTCGCAGTTCCGACTTCACAAATCACGCTACAGACGCCGTCGTTGTCGCACAAGCGCGTTGACGTGCACGTCAAGTTTTGCGGGGAGCGAGTCTTGCTGTCGACGGCCTCCCTGCTAAGCGGCGAGGTAGCGTTTGAGCTGTTGGAGGCAGACATCGTGAAGTTCGGCTTGATACACACGCAGCCGAAGTTACATTCCTGGACGGCAACAGGGTAGACCGTCGAGAATTGCGAGGCAGCATTATGACGACCGGTGATGAGGTTGAAGAGCTCGGCCATCGAGTTGCCCGACAAGTGCGTCACGACAGAGTCCAAGCTCTGCAGAAATGACGAAAACCCCGAAGCACAACAAGACGCCGCGTAGTAGGGAATGCTCGCACCACTGGCCAGCCCGCTGATCAGACTGGGTGTCTCCAACGACGAACAGATATCGCTCTCAGCAGCAGCGTAGAGCGGCACTCCCGCTTTGAAAATGATGGCCCCGATCAGTGAGTCATCACGAGTGACGACACCTGACAAGTACGAGCTCATAGACGCTGAGCAGAGCTCTCCGTCCGAGTTCGTAGTGGTACACATCGTTTGGTGGAGACCATCGACCAGGCCGAAGATTGTTTCTTCGAGCGTCTGGCCAGTCGGGACGAGAAGCTTCAGAACTTCCAGGTATCCGTTCAACTCGTGGCAACACATCGCATCACTCTTCAAGAGCGAAATCAACGCGGGAACCAACGCCTCAATGCACGGGCCAGCTTGATCGTTCATCATGTTACAGAAACCTTGAAGGGTGCTGGTGTTGGAGCTCCACGAAGACAGCGTGGATGCTAAATTAGCACTGCTGTTCGCGCCAGCCACACCGCTCAACAGCGTGCCCATCACTTCCATGAATGCCGCGGAGTCGTTCGAGTCTCCAAGCACCAGCGATGCGAGGGCCCCAAGACCACATTTCGAGTGCTCGATCGCTGAGTAAAGATCGAAGAGGTTGGCGTTGACACAGGTTTGGAAGCCGCCAAAGGCCGGGAGCTTCGTCATGTACCCGGATAGAAAGCTATCCTGGAGCATTTCTTCGCAGGTCGCTTGGTTGTCTGCCATTTCTGCTTGCTCATTGAGTAGGCGCTGGTAAATTTCTCGATCACTCAGCCGCCGAAGTTGGTGCAGTGGCAAACTCCACGCCTTCGTCACCATGACCAAAATCGTAGCCAGAACGACAAGCCATGCGCGCCGAACGAACATGGTGATAAGGTCTTGTGTTGGTGGTGGCAGAAGTGAGAATGAATGGACATGGACTTGAATACCCCTAGCAGATATAAGTTCGCCTCTGTTTAGGGGCATGCAGCGGCGGCGAGTAAACCGTCAACGTGAGTGAACGATGCCTTCAGGATAACATGTGCGATGGGAACGACGGAGAACAGCGTATTTGATGATCAATACAGTACATACATGTATATGCAGGCCAATCCGCGTACATATCTTGGCGTCATATCGTCAGTCCTAGGTTTCTCCGTCTGTGTCTGCGTCCGGGGATAAACGACGTCGCAATCCCCCGATGCTGTCCCCAGATTGCTGGAGCTTGGGTTGGTGTTGCTGCTACACATACCCTGTCAAAATCGTTTTCTAGCTTGAGCCTCCTCTCAGTTGGAAATTTTCGTCATAGCGGCGTGTCATGGAGATGCCCGCGCTGGATGCGGCGCTCCGCCTGCTGGACTTCCCACCCCCTGCGCAGCCCGCCACTGTGAGTGTCGCTGGCGACGGAGAAGATTCCGCCCGCGAAGAAGCTCCGACTGAGCCGGAGCGCGTAAATGGTCACCAATAGACAAGCGCTGCAGCGTAGTCGCCTTGGCAACCACGGGATTGTCTGCCTCTCCAAATTGATGCCTATCTCGGAATAAAATCCTCAAACAATACCCACCCCCTTGGAGGTGGGAATTAATGGCTTGTCCGGGGATAAACAGCCAGCAATCAGAATTGTTCGATTTATTCCGAGACTCAGACAGAGTCTGACAGACACGGACTGAGAAACCAGGGGGCCTCAGTGACGCCAATATATCTCACGAAGCACGATGTGTTGACATGCCGCGTGAGGAACTACGACTTTCATGTGCGCTGTATGACTTAATGCCACCTGATCCTATTGCAGCACTAGTAGTCCCGAAGGTTTATGAGTAGCGTTCGGTTGTGTCGCATGTACGCATTTGTCGATGCCAATCTGCACCAGTGCATACCGTATGCACCTGTGGGCAACCCTATTCTCTGCAATTTGGACGGGGCAATCATTTTGGTTTATTAACCCGCGTGATCTGCGAAACCATTGACGATTCATCAATGACGAAGCAGAGCAACGATTTGTTTTTTTAAATCCCTTTAAGGGTTTGATACGACAGGGTGCAAACGTACAATAGTATCCGCAGCTACATTAATATGAAAGAGTGAATCATATACCCGCGGTCTAGTCGATAGAAACGTAGAACTAACTCAACCAGCAAGTTAGTCTTTTTATGCACAGTATTGCAAACGCTATACAGGTAATAGCGTTTATACCTGGTAATACTCAATGAATATAACGTTACAGTTAATACACTACACTGCCCTGTCTACTGGGCTACTGGGTTGATCGTGAGACAACGCAACGGCAAAATAGGCTTTGCGGCGGGCAACACATCG
Source organism: Phytophthora cinnamomi (assembly GCF_018691715.1). NCBI lineage: Eukaryota > Oomycota > Peronosporomycetes > Peronosporales > Peronosporaceae > Phytophthora > Phytophthora cinnamomi. Next base: position 1,176,504 of record NW_027151037.1, read on the forward strand.
CGTTCGTAATCATCGTAGGCCACGCAATGCCAACAAATGTAGCGTCCAGCTTCAAGCCAGAGAACTCAACGTTACAGTCGTATGGTAGGTTTGTACACCATTTCCTTACCTACACGTAGAGAACATGCAAAGTTTCCCCAGCAATGTAAAAGGGGGATGAGCTTAAAAAACACGGCAGGTCAAGACAGAAGAAGGCATATTTCCCAGTTGAGCCAATTTTGCCCATCACCCGTTCCAAGCAAAGCGAAAGGCGCCAACTTTTGGCAGTGAGCAGCCATCTGTCCAGAACTGTGCACTACGGGAACAGGCAGGTACTGCTATGGCTGGGCCCGTACAGTCCCATGTTGAATCCCATCGAGGGGTGTTGGGATGTGTTCAAGCCCGCTTCATGGCTACGAAGAAGCAAGAGCTACTGGTTTGGGAGAGTATGACATCTACACGGAGCAATCACCCGGCGCCTCGTTTGGTGGCTTGAGCGTCATGCGGTCAAGGCGTGCACCTTGGCGGCAGGGAGTTAGGCCCTTAAGTTTAGATTTCACTTTGGTTGGAACGCGTGATGGGCAAATGTGTGGAAAATGAATCTTTGTTAACGTAAAACCTCATTTTAGGTCTTTCTCTAAAGACCTCGATTTCATTTTGGTTGGGAAACTTTGCAAATACTGGTAGTTTGGGAAATGGTGTATGAACATTGCAACTCCGTACCGATATTTTATCATTGATGTCTTTGTCGTCGGCTAATACCGTGTACTATTAGACGAGCGCAAAGCCTAACAAATGGCAAGATTCTTGCAGTACCACGTTGACTGCTTCAAATTCGCCTAGGTCTCCTGTTAAATAGTACTATCACTGACATAAATCCCACTGTTCACGCATTAAACGCGTATTATCGAGGCTTTGGCCGTGTATGCAAGTCACCTGGGGAATTATTCGGCGCTGATTGAGATTTTCACCTGTGCAGCAGTGCCCTCCCTTTTAAAATTAATACAAAGTTGTAGGCACGAGTCGCGTCATTCGGGTGACGGCGGCCAACGTGAGCATTCTGAGTCGACACCAGCGGTGATCGACTTGACGATCGAGTAACATGGCGAGCGTCGGCACGGACGGTGACCACATGAGTGGCAAGGGCGGCGAACGGTGACAGGAGCGAGCCAGCCGGCTCGAGCCACAGCAAGGAGGTCCAGATTGAAGCACGGCGACGGCAGAAGATCGCGAGGAGAGGTGAACGGCGGACGGCGACGGAGAGCGAGTATCGACGAAAGCGAGGCGACATCGACGGCCGCAGCGAGCGGCCAGCAAGCGACGAGAGCGGGGATGAGACCCCGGGGGGAGAGGCCCAGATCGTAGGAGTAGGAAGGCGCCGTAGGTAGGAGCGGGTAGGTCGACGGGGGGTAGTTTAAGTGGGGGCACCGAGCTGCGGCTGCAGCTCGACCCTCAGTTGCGATTTGGTTACAGGCTTGTAACTAGTCTCAGCTAATACAGAATTGCGCCGCAAGAGCACGGGTTCCAGCGTCTGGTACTGCGACCGCGGGGAAGGTCGGCTGGCGCACGGAGTAACAGTGAGGTAGGCGATAGTGGCGGGCAGCGCACAAGGGGCGTATGTTAGTCGAATATGATGGCGGGACCGTGGGGAGAGACCACGGGGGCACGAGGAACGCTTGGAGATGAGGAGCACCTTGGCCGAGTGGGAAGAGCCCCGAGCGAGCCGCAATGGCGCGTGGTGACGGACCTCTTCCTCCCATGTGCATGTTGTATATCCGGACTGGACCTGCTGGGGGCAGCCTGTGGATACCGGAGCCCAGGTGCCGAAAACGCTCCCTCCTTGCCGTCTCTATCTCGAGGGCGTCTGGTCGATGGGCCAGTAGCTGTCTGGTTGACTACTACGGCTCGCGCTTGCTGGCAGTCGGCCCCTACTCGCTGACCTAGGTGTTGACGGTCAACTCGGCTGTGAGAACGGAATGGGCACGGTGGACGTGCAATGGAAACGGGAGTGCGGTTGGAGAAAGCTTCATGGTGGTCATACAGGGGCCTTCCCGGCACAACTGTGGGGACTAGTTGTTGCGGGCTTGGCGTCAGAGGCTTAACCCCGCAGGCGAACCGGAGTACGTGATGGGGACGGAAACGGGTAGCTAAGTGTGAATGTGTTGTATGATTTAAGGTTAACGGAAGAGAACGGAAGAGATGACTACGAACGTGGGAGTGGTTGCGCGCGACCAGCGCACCGAGCGACGCTCGTCGGAGCGGGCGAAGCAGCAGGCTACGATCACAGTGGACGCGGACGACGGCGGCACCGTGACGTTGAAGACGGAGGAAATCCGCGGCGTCTCCGGCAACACGTCGATGGGGGCTGCCAGCGGCACGAGCGTGACGATCGACGACGGAGCGGGGCCTAGCGACGTCGGCGCGTCAAGAGGCAACGACGGAGGACGAGCGTCTGGTAACCGGGGCGGCGATCAAGCCGGCGGTGGTGACGGTGGACGCCCCACGAGCGGTCAAGGCGGCGCCCAGACGAGGGGTGACGGTGGGGACGCGCCGTCTGGCGCGACTGGCGAAGCGGCCGGTGGGCCGACTAGGACGACGTACGGCAATGGTGGAGCTGGATCTGGTTGGGCACCACCTGCGCGACGGGCGGTGGAAGCGATAGCGATGGGCGGCACGGCCGGAGTGACGCCGCAGCAGATCGTGGTCCGCGAGCGTCCGAAGTCCCTGAAGCTGACCAAGTTCAAGGGCTTGGACGACACCATGCCCGTGACAATGTGGCTGAAGACGGTGAGGGCCGAGGTGCGCCGGCAGGCGGTGGCCATGGGCGTGCAGTGGACCGGCGCGCAGCTGTACCACGAGGTGGCTCTGAACCTCGACGGCGAGGCGAAGCGCTGGTTCGCGACGGTCATGGAGTCGGTGCCCCCGGAGGAGGAGACGATCAACACCTCGGCGGGGATGCTTAGGACGAAGTATATGACGCAGAGGTCCGGCCCGGAGGTGGTTAATCTGCTGAATACGCGGCGACAGATGCGCGGGGAGCGCTTGGTGGACTACGCGCAGTCCCTGCACGAAATCGCGGAACGAGGGGAGATCGGCGACGACTGGAAGGTGAGCGCGTTCCTCAATGGCATGAGCAGCGTGGCGGGGGCGACACACGTGCGCGGCCATCGGCCCCGGACTCCCGACGAAGCCTTGAACGTGGCGACCCCGCTGGTGGTGGAGTATGGAGAAGGTTATGGAGTCGGGCTGGTGGCGGCCATCGCAGCGTGGGACGCGAGGGAGGCCACGGCAGGGCATGGCCCCTTGGCGGCGACCACACCAAGGGTGCACGACAAGGAACAGTCCGGGCTCGACGGGAACTTGGGGAATGTGGTGTCCGGATACGGCCCGGCGTTGGGCACGGCACCGAAACAGCCTCGGTTCGATACTGAAGGGAGACCAGTGGACGGAGGGAAAGTCAGTGCGGGCGAATGGTGGAAGGCGATCCCACCAGGGTTCCAACTGGTACCCACCGGCACCAATCAGACCACGTCTAGCAGTTTGAAATGTCAAACGCCCAGCAACGGCCCGGATCAGACTGGTGGGCGGTACAAGCGGCAGGAAGCAACGGACCACCATGGGAAGCATCCGGCCAAGACGCTGAAGATCGAGGGGGTGTACGGCGGCATAGCGGGCCAGGGCGACGGCTACAACAACCCTGCGCTCGCTACGCGCGAAGGCCGCCTGCGCAATCACGAGAGGTACCTGAGCGAGAGACGGCGGCGAGGGGCAGGAGGGGCCGACTTCTGTTTCTACTGCGGTAAGCCAGGGCACTTTGCCCGGGACTGTCGCTTGAAGGCGGCGGACCTGGCGGCAAGTGGCACCCCGACGACAGCGGGATCTTCTCAGGCGCGAGGTGACGACCTGGGAATCGAGCAGCGAGCGTAGGGGACCCGACCCTACGCCTCGCTGAACCGGGATCGGGAAGACCGGCGGTCGTGCGGGCGAAGCAAGGGGAACGACGGCCGACGGAGCAGCGGCAAGGCGGCCAGCAGCGGAGAGTGACGTTTGAGAGGGGGGATGGTGCGGCGGAAACTGTGCGCGAGGTGACAACGGAAGCGGCGGTGGGTCTTCAGTCTGTGGATGGCGCAGCAGCCACTACACGGCTGCGGGCCACCAACGCGACGGCGGGTTGTTCTCGGACTGGGGATGGCGACGACGGACCCGGCGAACCGGTCAGGCCCACAGCGCAGGCGACGGAGTGCCGTGGCGCAACGATGGAGACGCCGGCAATGGAACAAGATAATGACCAGCCGGAGACGAAGGTGGTAAACGCCGAGAGCAGCCAGTACGGCGGCGGGGTGACCGGCGAGACTCACGAGAAGGAGGTGACAGCGGCGGTGACGAAGCAGTTGGATGCGTGGGTAATCGCGCAAGGTGACAGCGGAGTCGCAGGAAGCAGCGCAACGCCGAGTGTGGTCCAAGCGGCGCTGGAAGAGGAGATGCAGGCGAAGGACGTCGAGAGGAGGCGCGTGCTGCTGGCAAAGGCGAGCACATTACAAAACGAGGCGGTACAGACGCACGAGGCTGACCAGCAGCGGCGCCGACGGCAGAAGCGGGTGGAGCGGACGAAGGCTCGGCGTGAGCGAAGAGCCGATCGAGAACACGCGGTCGTCAGCGCTGGCGGCAGTGGAGCGGCGAATGGCAAACGGTCGCCGACCGAAGCCTCGAAAGAGAACGCGGTGAGCGAGGACACGGGGAACGTGAACACGGCCGAGATGATCACAGATGGACACAACGATGCCCTAGGCGAGGAGCAGTACAGGCACGCGGCGGAGTGGAGGGCGTACATGACCGGTGCGCTCGAGGCTTTGCAGCGAAAGGAGCATCAGCTGAGAGCTGGTCTTGGCGAGGCCGTGGTACACGGCGAGGGCGACGGGAGCGCGAAGGCGGCAACCACGGCTCTGCGCGCTTCCCGGACGCGGCGACGATTTGAGAAGATGGTGACGAAGGCCCGGGCGAAGGCGAAACGCGAGCTGCTCGCGTGGCTAGCGGCTCGAGAGTGCCCAGTGAGGCGTACTTCGTGTTCGACGAGATGTGGCGGTACGACAGGGACACACCAGCGCGGCCCCAGACGCGTGAGGAAGCTGAAGCTGTGGGATTTGTGGCCCCACAGTCGACGGAGATGGTGACCAAGCGGCGTGGCCGGCGAGGGCACGAGAAGCGGTACGAGTACTGATGTGGCAGCGTGGACCAAGGCCAGGGCGTGAAGAAGATTAGCGGAGGCGACTACCCTGTGAGAGTCGGACGACTGCGGGCAGTGCATGCCCCGGCGGTGGACGCCCTGCCAACGGCGATAGTGAAGGCCAGGACGGGGTGGAAGCGTATCAAGTTCGAAACGGGTGCGCAGTATAGCATCGCCAGTGAGGCGTGGAAAGAGGAGGGCGTGTTGCAACAAGTGGTCCGCCAGTTGACTACGTTGAAGGCCTTACGGGGGCGATAGCGCGCGGGCTGGGCGTGCGCAGGTTCAAGTTCCTGACGCAGTACGGCCAGGAAATGGAGGTCGACGCGTTGGTGGTGGAAGGAGCTGCCGACGAGTTCCTCCTCGGTGAAGATTGGATGCTGCCCAACGGCGTGAAGATCGACTTCACGTCGTGCGAGATGAAATGGTACGACGGCGACGATAAGAAGATCGTGCCGTTCAGCTGCCAGAAGCACGGGCGGCTGGACGAGCACACAGTACGAGTCCGGTTGGTGAAGGGGGCGAAGGTAACGACGAGTACGTGCAGGAGGGTGGAGTTGGCGGTGGTGGCGCCGGAAGGCACGACGGGTCTGTTCATGCCCGCGCAGCGAGCCGAACCCCATTTGATGCTGGCGCCCACGCTGACTACGGTACACGACAGCAAGGTCGTGGTTCCGGTGATGAGTTTGGTGGTGTCCACCACCAAGTTGCCGGTGAGGGAGGCGCTCGGCACGTTGACGCCGACGTCCGAGGATATGGAAGTGCTGAAGGTAGGCGGCATGCTCACCAGGAGTGCGGTGCGGCGATGGTTGAACGGGCCGGGCCGGAGCGAGAAGCTGCCCAGCAACGAGCAGGATCTGGATATCGGCGGCATGGCAGAAGAGGACAAGCAACTACTGCTGACGCTGTTGCGTCGTTACCCGACGCTGTTGGAGCCGAGAGAAGGATGCCCGCCCATGACAACATTGGGCGTGGAACATGAGATCCACACGGGGACGGAGGCACCGGTCATGGTGCGCCCGCGAAGGCACGCGCATGAAGAGCAGCGCGTCATCGATGGCGAAGTGGACTCAATGCTGAAGACGGGGTGATTAAAGAGGGGAGTGGCGCGTGGAGATTCCCCGTGGTGTTGGTCAAGAAGAAGGACGGCACGGTGAGGTTTTGCATTGACAATCGGCTACTCAATGCAATTACGAAGCAGGATGTCTACCCCCTCCCTAGGATAGATGACACCCTCGATAACCTGCACGGCGCGAGGCGGTTCACTAGCCTTGTAACGGGGTTACACACACAAGTGACAACTGTCACTTGTGCATGACAATTGTCACTTATGGTTTAACAGATAAATATCTGTTAAAGGTTTCAGATACTTCCTCACATTGGTGTAAGGCACACCAATGGATACATTGAAGTGGGCCACCACAACGAACGGTCCACACCTACTCAAAGATCCTATTGGTAGAAAGCAGCATCTTTCTACCAATTAGAGACGTGCATATGAGCGGGGATCTGACAGCCAGCCGCTGTTAATCCCTTTCATAGACGATAAACAGTTTTAGCAGATTTAGGAGGAAGATCAATTTATAAACAATACAGTTCTCATTTTACCTAATCTACGTCACTTGGAGTCTTATCTGATTTAAATTATATTTGTGTATTCAAATATAATTAACTCAAGTAATTACTAAGTACTTACGCTTCCTCATACACGTAGCGCAACGTGTAAGCTAAAGTAGTGAGTCAAGTTAGACCCACTACACCTGGTAGCACTTGTAGTCCGTCCAACGACCGAGTGCTTGACGTCGTACGAGGTGTACGAACGCGGAGACGAGAACCACATGAGCACGGAGGTGCCCATGGAGAGCTCCAATACGCCTGCAACGCATGTTGCACGCGCGGACTGCCCCCACCTGTCTGACCCAGAGTGGGAAGCCCTGCAACGACTGTCAACAGTCATTGGAGAAACGGCGATAGCTACGATGCTGCGTACGCTATCGCTGACGGAGCAACATGGTGTTGCTCTAGGATTCATCATGAAGGAGCAGCGTGATGCTGCTTCCTCAGTTACGGCGTCGTCAGGGACGACACCGCGAGCTCAATCATTGAAATTGAGCGTAAGCAATTACGCGGGAAGAGAGGGCGAGCCTCTCCTCCGATGGCTTGTCGAACTCGACACAGCCATAGCGGCTCGACGCATCGTCGACCCGTTGTCAAAGGTCGCGTTCGCCATGTCCTGCCTTGGCGGACGCGCAAAGAGTTGGGCATATGGACGCCGACTCTCCGATCCTACGTGTTTCAGCACGTACGAAATATTCAAAGAGGAGCTCAGACAAGCGTTTGAGCCCCCGCAAAACGAGTTCCGGTCGAGGGCGGAGTTCCTCGACCTTCAGCAGGGTAAGCATGACGTTCATGCTTACGCGCAGCGCGCACGATATTTGGTATCAAATATCGTGACTGATTCAATTGACGAGGCGACCAAGGTCGTCACGTTCATGAAGGGGCTTAGCGATGGGCCCGTGAAGACCTATCTCTTCCGAGAGTACCCGAGTACTCTCGAAGCTGCAATCACCCTTGCCATGCAAGAAGAGTTTAGCCTGCGGCAGGCTAAACTCCATGCAAATGTACCGAGGCCGCAACCGCGCCCGGTAGTGAGGACGGGAGGTCCAGAACCAATGGACCTCTCGAACGCAACAACTGCTGGTTACCAGCAGCAGGGAGGCAACGTGCGATGCTTCCGTTGCGGAAGGATCGGTCACTTTGCACGGGAGTGCACAGCTCCCATGCCCCCTGGAGGTGGCCGTCGTGGCGATGCTAGGCATCGCCGCGGACCAACAAAAAACGCGAACATCCAGTAGGCGCGGGGCGCCCTACTGGTAATGCAGTCACGCGTGCCGACATTGGGCACGTGACACTGAGGACTGCAGCCCCCAGTGAGACCAGATCTCGCTGCAAAAAGCAAGATAACAGGCCGAACCTGGTCATCTTGAAGGTAACGTCGAAGAGAGCGAGCGACTCTCTTCGCGCTCTGGTAGATTCGGGCGCGTCGAACAACTTTGTTCGACTGCGGAGTTTACCGAGTCTTGACTTCGAGGAGGTAAATGTACCTCGAAGTCTTCTGGAAGTTCGATTGGCAACAGGTGCCATCGGTAAGACCGAGAAGCGCGTCGTGAACGTGCGCTTCTCGTACAAACAACGAGTGTTTGTCGAACACTTTATCGTCCTGGACCTGGACGATAAGTTCGACGTGGTAATGGGCATGCCGTGGCTTGCACGGCATGATCCGGTAATTGACTGGAAGAAGCGCACGCTCGTGCGCTTCGGTCGCGACTGCGGAACAAAGCGCGATGGCCCTGTTACCGCAGCGCACGCACCAGCAGGTGCGCGCGACTCGCCAGTCGAGACAGCGCTTAATGCCGCTGTCCCGGAATGCCCAAGGGGTGCGCGAGGATGCGCACAATTGGGATCCACGTCGGCGGTGCTGCCGACGTCGGAAGATGAGGATGTGTTCGTTCCGGGAACCAACACTCGCGTTCAAGTACGCATGGGACAGTCCCTGACCCGAAGAGGTCATGTCGACAACGACGCATCGACTCCGGGAGTCGACGCACCCTCGGTGATGAGGGGCTCCGCCAAAACTGGCGTCGAGGTGACAAAGGCGTGTCAACTCCGGGAGTTGACGCTGCGAACAGTACGGACGGTTGCAAACGTCCGTACTGACGCAATTTGTATGCTGTCGTGCAGCCGGGCTGTACGACGAAGCGCCATGCGATCAAGCCGGGCTTGATATCGCGCGCCCGCAGACAGGGTCTGCCAGCGAAGGAACACATTACCGTGCAGCCGGGCTGCACGAAGAAACATGCGGTCAAGCCGGGCTTGATACCGCGCGCCCGCGGATAGGGTCCGTCGGCGAAAAACCGTCCATGGCCGGGCCTGGACCAGAAAAACCACCGTGCGGAGCCGGGCTCTGCACAACAAGAAGACGGCGCATGCGAAAAACGCTGCGCAAGTCTCGGTCCGGGACCGAGACGCTACAAGAACTGTCTGCCAGGCAGACAGAGGCGGTGACGCCGGGCGTTGAGACGCTGAACGTCTTGACGCGCACCGATACTGGATTCCAGTATCAGGAAATGGAATTCGTTAATCCTCCGACGACGGCGTCGGAGTTGACTTCGCTTCCAACCGTGAGCTGGAAGCGCTTCACACGCGACTTGCACGATGGACGCATCGAGCAAGTCTGCGTTCTTTCGGACAGCGAAAGAACGGAGAGCGAGAGCGAAGAGCTGAGGCAGCTCTTCATGGGAAGTACCACTGAGAGTGAAGACACTCTCAGTGCGAAGACGAAGCGAGAGCGCTTCGAGGAACAAGGTTGGGACTCGCTGAAGTCGAGTCCCTATTACGAATTGTTGAGGGAGTACAAAGACGTACTCCCGGAAGACATTCCTGCGGAGCTTCCGCAGGATAAGGGCATTCAGCACGAGATTGATCTCGTGCCGGGCACAAAGTATTGTGTTACGCGGCAGTGGCCACTGCCGCGAGAGCAAGTCAAGGCGATCGACGACTTCTTCGAAAGTCGTCGCAAAGCTGGCCAAGTGCGGGAATCGAAGTCCCCGCACAGTGCTCCGACGTTCTGTGTCAAAAAGCCACAGGGCGGATGGAGCATTGTTCATGCGTATAACAAGCTGAACGATGCGACGGTACCGGCGCAGACGCCGATACCACGAAAAGATGTCATCATCGATTCGATGGCCGGGAGCACCGTTTACAGTGCTCTCGACTTACGAGATGGATTCTATCAGATCCTAATGCGTGAGAGCGACATCCCTCTCACGGCAGTGAGCACGCCAAGTGGAGTGGCTAGTAATGCCGCAGGGGCTCAAGAACGCCCCTGCGACCTTCAACAGGTGCGTGACACAATTGTTGCGCTCGGTGCGCGACTTCGCGCCGAGCTACTTCGATGATGTGTTCATCCACAGCCGGGCTGTGGACGGGAAGACCGACGTAGAGATGCACAGGGTGCATCTCCGGAAGCTACTTGAGCTTATGCGAAAGCATAAGCTCTACGCGAACCTGAAGAAGTGTATCTTCGGGGCGAGCGAGATACCCGTCCTCGGGTGTCTCGTAGGGAAGAATGGTGTTCGCCCTGACCCGGAAAAGGTCAGAGTGATTAATGAATGGCCAACGCCTTCAAGTGTCAAGGAACTGAGGCAGTTCCTTGGCTTGGCCACGTACTTGTGCAAGTACGTGGAGGATTATGCGGGCAAGACCCGCCCGCTGTCACAGCTTCTTAAGAAGGAAGCTGTGTAGAATTGAACAACCGATTTCCAAAAGGCATTCGATGCAGTCAAGCGGGGCTTGACTGAGGCTCCGATCTTCGCAGTGGCCGACCAAGATCGTCCATTTCACGTCGTATGTGACGCATCCGACTTCGCGATCGGATGTGCGTTGATGCAGCACGATCACGAGGGCCGTGATCGTGTCGTCTATTACCAGTCGCGTCAGCTGAAAGCAGCTGAGCGTAATTATCCGGTACATGACAAGGAACACCTTGCCATGAAATATGCACTCGCAAAGTTCCGAGTGTATCTACTTGGAAGTAGACCATTTGTGGTCTACACCGACCATGCATCACTGCGCACCGCAGTGAAGTCGCCACACATATCACAAAGAATGGCGAGATGGCTCTCATTCTTTGCAGAATATAACTTCCGGGTCGAATACAAACCCGGAAGATTGAATGTAGTGGCCGACGCGTTATCACGTCGGCCAGACTACGCAGAAGCTGTTGACGTCAATGCCATTGACGCCATGCGATCGAGCAAACCCACATCATCTCTGTTGGATGATGTGAAGGCCGCGTACGCGCACGACGCGGACGCGAAACTCTTGCTGGCCTATAGCACAGCGCCTTCTGACAAGTCCCGTCAGAAGCTGCCCAAGCACCTTCGAGCGCGTGCACACCGCTTTCGTGTGCACGACGGACTACTGCTTTACAATGCAGTCGACGACAACGCGGATCGCGTTGTCGTGCCAAATGACCATGACCTGCGACTCAGGATCATGTACAAATATCATGATGCCCCGACTGCGGGACATCTCGGACGTGAGAAGACGTACGCCCTTCTCACACGCGACTTCTACTGGCACCACCAGTATAAGTGGGTGCGCAAGTACGTCCGTGCTTGCGAGGTATGCCAAAGCGTAAAGCCTGCGCCATTCGCGCAGGCTCCGTTACAATCACTACCGACTCCGTCGGAGTGTTGGAAGTCCATGTCTTTGGACTTCATCTTTGGTCTTCCCCCGGACAGCGGAGGGAATACCGGTGTTGTGGTCTTCGTCGACCACTTCAGCAAGATGGTACATCTTGCTGCGGTGCCGGCAGAGGTGACCGCGAAACAGACGACCCGTCTATTCGTCGACATGGTGTTCAAACACCATGGCATGCCGACCGACATCGTGTCGGACAGAGACCCGCGCTTCACAGCGCATCTGTGGCAAGAAGTGTTTACACGTCTTGGGAGCCAGCTTTCAATGTCGACTGCGGACCATCCGCAGACGGACGGCCAAACCGAGCGCGTGAATCGCGTGCTCGTCGATATATCGAAGAGCTACGCTCACTCGTTCCAATACTGGAGCGAGTGTTTGTCGATGGCGGAATTCGCCATCAACAACTCAGCGCATGACTCGACCTGGCATACACCGTTTTATGTGAATGCCATGCGGCATCCCCGTCTGTCGAGTTTACTCGAAGTGATGGCTCCCACTTTAAGTGAGGGAGGATCTACGACTGCAATACAGCAGCCGCAGAAAACCGCTGACACTTGCACAGTGTCAGCTGCAACAACGAACTAACCACATGAGTCTGCGCAAGGCGCTGACTCCTCAAACAACAAGGACAAAGACCACGGGTCTGCGCAGGGCGCAGACACCGCGAAGAACCACGCAGAGGCCGGGCCTCTAGCGGAGAGCGAGCTGAATGACTTCAGCTCGGATGCAATCAACTTCCTTACGAAAAGACAAGCCGTGATTCGGTTTGTCCAAGATGCAATAGCAGCTTCTGTTGATCAACAGAAGCTGAACGCAGACAATGCGGGCAGAGGCAACACAAATGAATTTAAAGTTGGTTCATTAGTTTTGCTAGCTACACAAAACCTGCCTAGACATGCAGTTTCGGATTTCGGAGCAAGCAAGCTTGCTCCGCGCTTCATCGGGCCGTTCACTGTGTTGGCACGGCACGGCAACGCATACACGCTAGACATACCGTCTAGCATGCGCCTCCATCCGACCTTTTACGTCGGACGGCTGAAGCCATACCGGCAGCACGAGCCATCTAGCTCGGCTGACCCGAAGCCTCGGCAGGAGCCGAGGCAGAAGCGGAGGACTTGGCCTCGGCGACGAGCAACCTCTCCTCCATCGCGCGGACGCGCTGGAGCAACCCCTTCATCTGGGTCCCCAGCTCGACCTCGATATTCGAGGCGGTCTGCGAGACCGCCGCGACTTGGGCCTTCTGGTTCGCCAGCACTTGCTTCAGGGCAGCGAACTCAGCGCCCTGCAGACGCTCCACGGCGGTCACCCGGTCGTGGAGAGACGTGTACGGATCAGCCCGGGGCTGATCATACCCGGGGCGTGTTCCCACCCCCGCCACCGCCGATCCGTGACGCCCGCGGCTCAACCCGCTGGATTGTTGAGCGGATTGTTGACCATAGTATCCCAAAACCGAACCCTCAAGGGGCTCGTTTTCGTATTCGTTGGAGCGGATTTCCTCCCCATCAAGATACATGGGAGCCGCGGAACGTCTTGCTGGAGGACGTTCCGGAAATGGTGAGGGCGTACGAGGAGCAGTACGCGCTGGCACAGCGGAAGTAATACGAGCGCTGCGATCATCGCTAGCGCCCGAACCCTCACGTGCTAAGAATTTAGCACGGAGCTCTTTGAGACTTTCGGGCACACGGAACGACGTGTACCCGTTCAGGTCGCGGTCGCTCAAGCGCACCGCGCCTGGAAAACACTTCGCGCACTGAAAGCCCTCGGGCACAGCGCACGGCACGTTAGCCTCCTCCGCGGCAACGTGGAGCTGCTCCAACTTTCCACGCTTCGAGTACGTCTCGAAGCGATCACGCGCTTGCTTAATCCGATCACGGTAAGCACTCGGCCTCTTGTTGAAGTTCTCAACAAAGGCATTCCAACTTTGCTGCGAGAAGATGTCTTCTTGCGTTGAAACCATCGGAGCTCATGGAAGAGTCCGATGTAATAATCGCGCCTTTGATGCGTTTCCGCATCAAAGTGCAGCTCGGCAGCCACAGCGTCATCTTTGATGGCGCTGCATACGTACAGCGGCACCTCATTCGGAGGTACCGAGTTCCCAAACCGGTCCGCGATCTCGGACGCGGACGGCATCCATGGATCGCGCGCTGCAGGCGCAGCGCGCGGAGAGCCTTGAGCTGTTGAATCACGCGCTGCAGTTGCAGCGCGCGGAGAACTGAGAGCCCCAGCGGAAGCGAGTGGGGTATCACTCTCAGTTCGCGAACGCTTCGAACTCGAAGCGTCCGATTCGTCCCCTTCACGCGGGCGAATGTTCTTAGTATTGGGGTCGAGCGATTCCCTCGACACTGAGTCTTTGCGCTTTGAGGATGAGTCCTTCTCGACCTCCATGTCTTCATCGTCGTCGTCGAAGTCGACGACGTCGCACATACTTCGCCTTCTGGCGCTCGAAGTAGTCATCGATGGAGTAATGACTCTCCACCGCCTTCGGGTTCTTCTTCTGGGGCGCGCTCATCGTTGAATGAGCGCGGATTTCTTCTCCAAACGCGGAGAATTGACGAATGGTCAATTCGGAAGATTGACGTGCGGAGACCCTGCGCGTCTAAGCTTAACGGGGGGGAATGGTGTAACGGGGTTACACACACAAGTGACAACTGTCACTTGTGCATGACAATTGTCACTTATGGTTTAACAGATAAATATCTGTTAAAGGTTTCAGATACTTCCTCACATTCGTGTAAGTCACACCAATGGATACATTGAAGTGGGCCACCACAACGAGCGGTCCACACCTACCCAAAAGATCCTATTGGTAGAAAGCAGCATTTTTCTACCAATTAGAGACGTGCATATGAGCGGGGATCTGACAGCCAGCCGCTGTTAATCCCTTTCATAGACGATAAACAGTTTTAGCAGATTTAGGAGGAAGATCAATTTATAAACAATACAGTTCTCATTTTACCTAATCTAAGTCACTTGGAGTCTTATCTGATTTAAATTATATTTGTGTATTCAAATATAATTAACTCAAGTAATTACTAAGTACTTACGCTTCCTCATACACGTAGCGCAACGTGTAAGCTAAAGTAGTGAGTCAAGTTAGACCCACTACACATGGGGCCCGGGCGATCACGGTGGTGCATGGGCTGGTGTGCATACAGATGGAGGACGGCGGCGCCCGGGTAGTGCTGCCCGTGGCGTTGCGCGCGAAGGCGTTGCGCGAGAGCCATGATTCTGTCTACGCGTGCCACCTCCGTACGCCGCAGACGTACGCGAGGCATGCAGTGGGTTACTGGTGGCCGGACATGGGCACGGATGTGCGCAAGTGGGTGCAGTCGTGCCGTGATTGCGGGTCGAGGAAAGCCAAGGCCAAGGAGGTGATCCCGCCTCTGAGGTGCCAAGGTGTTGGCAGTCCCGGTGACAGGTGGGCCCTGGACGTGGCAGGCCCCTTGCCCGTGACGGAAGATGGGAATCGGTACGTGGTGGCGGCTGTCGACTACGCTACCCGATACGCTGTGGTGCCGGCAACTCCACACCACACGGCGAAGGACATTGTGAAGTTCATTGCGGAGAAGTTGGTGCTGGTTCACGGCCCGATGAGAGAGATCGTGATGGACGGGGCCCCGGAGCTCAATGGCAACGTGGTGGAGGCGCTGGTGGAGGCGCTGCAAGCCAAACAGATGACACCGGTCCCCTACCGCCCTACTCTGTTAGGCCTGGTAGAGCGGTTCCACCGCACCTGGAAGGACATGGTCGCAATTTACGTGTCGGAGGCGCAAGACGACTGGGATACGTGACTGCCATGCGCTGCGTATGCGTATAACGGTGCGAAGCACTCGGCGTTGGGCTACAGTCCGAACGAGTTGAGGATGGGGCGGCGCTTGCGGGCGCCGAACGAGCTGTTTAGGACGAGCGAAGTCACGCAGATGGGGCCCTTTGCAGACTACCACACGGTGCTGGTCGACAACATTGCGCGGGCGTTGGCGGCAGCACGCGCGGCGCTCGAGCGAGATCAGCAGCGCAGAGAGAAGTACCACAATCGGCGGGTGTGGCGAACGATAGTATTCAGCGTCGGCGACTTGGTCTGGGTCCTAAAACCGCCGCGTGGCAAAGGGATCACCAGGCTCGCACATCAGATGGTCGGGCTGGCGAGGTTGGTACAAGATGCGGGCTACGACAACTGGGAAGTGCTGCGAGAGAACACGGGCGAGAACCTCCTGGTGCACAGCAGCTTCTTGGTCTCGAGTCATTGCCCGAGCCACTCCTTGGGATCGGTGGCGGAGCGAATCATCGCTGAGCTCGCGGACGAGGACTCGGACGTTGGTCCCAGTACCACGGCATTGACGGGGAGGGAGCAGACGGCAGAATTGGTGCAGTTAGCAGCAACGGCACCGGCAGACGCAGGTACAAGCAGCCTCATGGGCCAGGAGCGGCGCCGCGAAGACGGAGATCGCGGGCGCGGATCAGGGCGAGCGGCGTTGGGAACCGGTGAGCGCCGTGCAGGTGAAACGGCGGGCGGGAGTGCAGACGCCCATGGTTCAGGGTACCGGAGGCCGTTAGCGGTAGGCTATGGAACAGCTCCTGGTCAGCGGCCTGGAATAGCTGCAGCCGAAGCAGGGCAGACTAGGGCAGGACCGGCGGCAGCAAGCACTCGATGTAGTGGGTCTAACTTGACTCACTACTTTAGCTTACACGTTGCGCAACGTGTATGAGGAAGCGTAAGTACTTAGTAATTACTTGAGTTAATTATATTTGAATACACAAATATAATTTAAATCAGATAAGACTCCAAGTAGCTAGTTTAAGGTAAAATGAGAACTGTATTGTTTGTAAATTGATCTTCCTCTAAAATCTGCTAAAAACTGTTTATCATCTATGAAAGGGTTGGCAGCGGCTGGCTGTCAGAGCCCCGCTAATATGCATGTCTCTGATTGGTAGAAAGATGCTGCTTTCTACCAATAGGATCTTTTGGGTGTGTGTGGACCACTCACTGTGGTGGTCCACTTCAATGTATCCATCGGTGTGTCTTACACCAATGTGAGGAAGTATCCAAAACGTTTAACAGATAACCTATCTGTTAAATTCACAAGTGGCTTGCAGCCACTTGTACGTGTAACCCCGTTACACCATCCCCCCCTTAAGGTTAGACGCGCGGGGTCTCCGCACGTCAATCTTTGGAATTGACCATTCGTCAATTCTCCGCGTTTGGAGAAGAAATCCGCGCTCATTCAACGATGAGCGCGCCTCAGAAGAAGTCCGCAAAGTCGATGGGGAGTCATTACTCCATCGATGACTACTTCGAGCGCCAGAAGGCGAAGTATGTGCGACGTCGTCGACTTCGACGACGACGATGAAGACATGGAGGTCGAGAAGGACTCATCCTCAAAGCGCAAAGACTCAGTGTCGAGGGAATCGCTCGACCCCAATACTAAGAACATTCGCCCGCGTGAAGGGGACGAATCGGACGCTTCGAGTTCGAAGCGTTCGCGAACTGAGAGTGATACCCCACTCGCTTCCGCTGGGGCTCTCAGTTCTCCGCGCGCTGCAACTGCAGCGCGTGATTCAACAGCTCAAGGCTCTCCGCGCCGCCTGCAGCGCGCGATCCATGGATGCCGTCCGCGTCCGAGATCGCGGACCGGTTTGGGAACTCGGTACCTCCGAATGAGGTGCCGCTGTACGTATGCAGCGCCATCAAAGATGACGCTGTGGCTGCCGAGCTGCACTTTGATGCGGAAACGCATCAAAGGCACGATTACTACATCGGACTCTTTCATGAGCTCCGATGGTTTCAAAGCAAGAAGACCTCTTCTCGCAGCAAAGTGCCCGAATGGCAGGCACTTTGTCAAGCTGGAACGCCTTTGTTGAGAACTTCAACAAGAGGCCGAGTGCTTACCGTGATCGGATTAAGCAGCGTGATCGCTTCGAGACGTACTCGAAGCGTGGAAAGCTGGAGCAACTTCATGTTGCTGCTGAGGAGGCAAATGTGCCGTGCGCTGTGCCCGAGGGCTTTCAGTGCACGAAGTGCTTTCCAGGCGCGGTCCGCTTGAGCGACCGCGACCTGAACGGGTACACGTCGTTCCGTGTGCCCGAGAGTCTCAAGAGCTCCGTGCTAAGTTCTTAGCACGTGAGGGTTCGGGCGCTGGCGATGATCGCAGCGCTCGCTCTACTTCCGCTGTGCCAGCGCGTACTGCTCTTCGTACGCCCTCACCATTTCCGGAACGTCCTCCAGCAAGACGTTCCGCGGCTCCCATGTATCTCGATGGGGAGGAAATCCTCTCCATGAATACGAAAACGAGCCCCTTGAGGGTTCGTTTTCGGGATACTGTGGTCAACAATCCGCTCAACAATCCAGCGGGTTGAGCCGCGGGCGTCACGGATCGGCGGTGGCGGGGGTGGGAACACGCCCCGGGTATGATCAGCCCCGGGCTGATCAGTATGCGCCTCTCCACGACCGGGTGACCACCGTGGAGCGTCTGCAGGGCGTTGAATTCGCCGCCCTGAAGCAGGAGCTGGCGAACCAGAAGGCCCAAATCGCGGCGGTCTCGCAGACCGCCTCGAATATCGAGGTTGAGTTGGGGACCCAAATGAAGGGGTTGCTCCAGCGCGTCCGCGCGATGGAGGAGAGGTTGCTCGTCGCCGAGGCCAAGTCCTCCGCTTCTGCCTCGGCTCCTGCCGAGGCTTCGGGTCAGCCGAGCTAGATGGCTCGTGCTGCCGGTATGGCTTCAGCCGTCCGACGTAAAAGGTCGGATGGAGGCGCATGCTAGACGGTATGTCTAGCGTGTATGCGTTGCCGTGCCGTGCCAACACAGTGAACGGCCCGATGAAGCGCGGAGCAAGCTTGCTTGCTCCGAAATCCGAAACTGCATGTCTAGGCAGGTTTTGTGTAGCTAACAAAACTAATGAACCAACTTTAAATTCATTTGTGTTGCCTCTGCCCGCATTGTCTGCGTTCAGCTTCTGTTGATCAACAGAAGCTGCTATTGTGTCTTGGACAAACCGAATCACGGCTTGTCTTTTGGTGATGAAACTGATTGCATCCGAGCTGAAGTCATTCAGGTCGCTCTCCGCTAGAGGCCCGGCCTCTGCGTGGTTTCTTGCGGTGTCTGCGCCCTGCGCAGACCCGTGGTCGTTGGCCATGTTGTTAGGGGTGTCTGCGCCCTGCGCAGACTCATGTGGTTTGTCCATTGTTGCAGCTGACACTGTGCAAGTGTCAGCGGTTTCTGCGGCTGCTGTATTGCAGTCGTAGATCCTCCCCACTTAAAGTGGGAGCCATCACCCGAGTAAACTCGGGAGGCGTGGATGCCGCATGGCATTCACGTAGAACGGTGTATGCCCGGTCGAGGCATGCACTGAGTTATTGATGGCAAACTCTGCCATCGATAAACACTCGCTCCAGTATTGGAACGAGTGAGCGTAGCTATTTAACATATCGACGAGCACGCGATTCACGCGCTCGGTTTGACTGTCCGTCTGCGGATGATCCGCAGTCGACATGGAAAGTTGGCTCCCAAGAAGTGTAAACACTTCTTGCCACAGATGCGCTGTGAAGCGTGGGTCTCGTCCGACACGATGTCGGACGGCATGCCATGGTGTTTGAACACCATGTCGACGAGCAGACGGGCTGTCTGCTTCGCGGTCACCTCTGTTGGCACCGCAGCAAGATGTACCATCTTGCTGAAACGGTCTACAAAGACCACAACACCGGTGTTCCCTCCGCTGTCCGGGGAAGACCAAAGATGAAGTCCAAAGACATGGACTTCAACACTGACGGAGTCGGTAGTGATTGCAGTGGAGCCTGCGCGAATGGCGCAGGCTTTACGCGTTGGCATACCTCACAAGCACGGATGTACTTGCGCACCCACTTATACTGGTGGTGCCAGTAGAAGTCGCGCGTGAGGAGGACGTTTTTCTTCTCACGTCCGAGATTTCCCGCAGTCGGGGCATCATGATACTCGTACATGATCCTGAGTCGCAGGTCATGGTCATTTGGCACGACAACGCGATCCGCGTTGTCGTCGACTGTATTGTAAAGCAGTAGTCCGTCGTGCACACGAGAGCGGTGTGTACGCGCTCGAAGGTGTTTGGGCAGCTTCTGACGGGCCTTGTCAGAAGGCGCTGTGCCATCGACCAGTAAGACCTTCGCGTACGCGTCGTGCGCGTACGTGGCCTTCACATCATCCAACAGAGACGATGTGGGTTTGCTCGATCGCATGGCGTCAATGGCATTGACGTCAACAGCTTCTGCATAGTCTGGCCGACGTGATAACGCGTCGGCCACCACGTTCAATCTTCCGGGTTTGTATTCGACCCGGAAGTTATACTCCGCAAAGAATGAGAGCCATCTCGCCATTCTTTGTGAAATGTGGCGACTTCACTGCGGTGCGCAGTGATGCATGGTCGGTGTAGACCACAAATGGTCTACTCCCAAGCAAGTACACTCGGAACTTTGCGAGTGCATACTTCATGGCAAGGAGTTCCTTGTCATGCACCGGATAGTTGCGCTCAGCTGGCTTCAGCTGACGCGATTGGTAGACGACACGATCACGGCCCTCGTGATCGTGCTGCTAACGCGCATCCGATCGCGAAATCGGATGCGTCACACACTACGTGAATGGGCGATCTTGGTCAGCCACTGCCAAGATCGGCGCCTCAGTCAAGCCCCGCTTGACTGTATCGAATGCCTTTGGCAATCGGGTGTTCAATTCCCACACAGCTTCCTTCTTAAGAAGCTGTGACAGCGGGCGGATCTTGCCCGCATAGTCCTCCACGTACTTGCACAAGTACGTGGCCAAGGAACTGCCTCAGTTCCTTGACACTTGAAGGCGTTGGCCATTCATTAATCACTCTGACCTTTTCTGGGTCAGGGCGAACACCATTCTTCCCTACGAGACACCCGAGGACGGGTATCTCGCTCGCCCCGAAGATACACTTCTTCAGGTTCGCGTAGAGCTTATGCTTTCGCATAAGCTCGCGAGCTTCCGGAGATGCACCCTGTGCATCTCTACGTCGGTCTTTCCGTCCACAGCCCGGCTGTGGATGAATACATCATCGAAGTAGCTCGGTGCGAAGTCGCGCACCGAGCGCAACAAGTGCGTCACGCACCTGTTGAAAGTCGCAGGGGCATTCTTAAGCCCCTGCGGCATTACTAGCCACTCCACTTGGCGTGCTCACTGCCGTGAGAGGGATGTCGCTCTCACGCATTAGGATCTGATAGAATCCATCTCGCAAGTCGAGAGCACTGTAAACGGTGCTCCCGGCCATCGAATCGATGATAACATCTTTTCGTGGTATCGGCGTCTGCGCCGGTACCGTCGCATCGTTCAGCTTGTTGTAAGCATGAACGATGCGCCATCCGCCCTGTGGCTTTTCGACACAGAACGTCGGAGCACTGTGCGGGGACTTTGATTCCCGCACTTGTCTGCTTTACGACGACTTTCAAAGAAGTCGTCGATCGCTTTCACTTTGCTCTCGCGGCAGTGGCCACTGCCGCGTGACACAGTACTTCGTGCCCGGCACGAGATCAATCTCGTGCTGAATGCCCTTATCCTGCGGAAGCTCCGCAGGAATGTCTTCCGGGAGTACGTCTTTGTACTCCCTCAACAATTCGTAATAGGGACTCGACTTCAGCGAGTCCCAACCTTGTTCCTCGAAGCGCTCTCGCTTCGTCTTCGCACTGAGAGTGTCTTCACTCTCAGTGGTACTTCCCATGAAGAGCTGCCTCAGCTCTTCGCTCTCGCTCGCCGTTCTTTCGCTGTCCGAAAGAACGCAGACTTGTTCGATGCGTCCATCGTGCAAGTCGCGCGTGAAGCGCTTCCAGCTCATGGCTGGGAGCGAAGTCAACTCCGACGCCGTCGTCGGAGGACTAGCGAGTTCCGTGTCACGATACTGGAATCCAGTATCGGTGCGCGTCAAGACGCTTAGCGTCTTGACATTCGGCGTCACCGCCGCAGTCTGCCCAGCAGACTGTTTCTTGTTGCGTCTCGGTCCCGGACCGAGACTTGCGCAGCGTTTTCCGCTTGCGCCGTCTTCTTGTTGTGCGGAGCCCGGCTCCGCACAGTTGTTCTTCTGCTCCAGGCCCGGCCGTGGACAGTCGTTCGCCGGCGGACCCTGTCCGCGGGCGCGCGGTATCAAGCCCGGCTTGACCGCATTTTCCTTCGTGCAGCCCGGCTGCACGGTAATGTGTCCTTCGCCGGCAGACCCTGTCTGCGGGCGCGCGATATCAAGCCCGGCTTGATCGCATGAGCGCTTCGTCGTGCAGCCCGGCTGCACGATAGCATGTAATTGCGTCAGTGCGGTACGTTTGCAACCGTCCGCACTGTTTGCAGCGTCAACTCCCGGAGTTGACACGCCTTCGTCACCTCGACGCCATTCATTGGCGGAGCCCCTCATGACCGAGGGTGCGTCGACTCCCGGAGTCGATGCGTCGTTGTCGACATGACCTCTTCGGGTCAGGGACTGTCCCTTACACGCTTGAACGTGGGTGTTGGTTCCCGGAACCAACACATCTTTTTCTTCCGACGTCGGCAGCATTGCCGACGTGGGTCTCACTTGTGCGCGCCCTCGCGCACTTCCTGGCACTCCGGGACAGCAGCATGAAGCGCTGTCTCGACTGGTGAGCCGCGCGCACCTGCTGGTGCGCGCGCTGCGGTAACAGGGCCATCGCTCTCTGTTCCGCTATCGCGTCCGAAGCGCACGAGCGTGCGCTTCTTCCAGTCTATCACCGGATCATGCCGTGCAAGCCACGGCATGCCCATTACCACGTCGAACTTATCGTCCAGGTCCAGGACGATAAAGTGTTCGACAAACACTCGTTGTTTGTACGAGAAGCGCACGTTCACGACGCGCTTCTCGGTCTTCACGATGGCACCTGTTGCCAGTCGTACCTCCAGAAGACTTCGAGGTGTATCTACCTCCTCGAAGTCAAGTCTCGACAGGCTTCGTAGTCGAACAAAGTTGTTCGACGCGCCTGAGTCTACCAAAGCTCGAAGAGAGTCACTCGCTCTCTTCGAGTAAACATTCAAGATGACTAGGTTCGGCCTGTCATCTTGTTTCTTGCAGTGAGATCTGGTCTCACTGGGGCTGCAGTCCTTAGTGTCGCGTGCCCGATGTCGGCACGCGCGACTGCATTACCAGTAGGGCGCCCCGCGCCTACTGGATGTTCGCGTTTTTTGTTGGTCCGCGGCGATGCCTAGCATCGCCACGACGGCCACCTCCAGGGGGCATGGGAGCTGTGCACTCCCGTGCAAAGTGACCGATCCTTCCGCAGCATCGCGTTGCTCCTTCATGATGAACCCCAGAGCAACACCATGTTGCTCCGTCGGCGATAGCGTACGCAGCATTGTAGCTATCGCCGCTTCTCCAATGACTGTTGACAGTCGTTGGAGGGCCTCCCACTCTGGGTCAGACAGGTGGGGGCAGTCAGCGCGTGCAACATGCGTTGCAGGCGTGTTGGAGCTCTCCATGGGCACCTCCGTGCTCATGTGGTTCTCGGCTCCGCGTTCGTACACCGCGTACGAACGTCAAGCAGTCGGTCGTTGGACGGACTACAAAGTGTTACCAGGTGTAGTGGGTCTAACTTGACTCACTACTTTAGCTTACACGTTGCGCAACGTGTATGAGGAAGCGTAAGTACTTAGTAATTACTTAGGTTAATTATATTTGAGTACACAAATATAAGTTAACTTTAGACAAGACTCCAAGTAGCTAGTTTAAGGTAAAATGAGAACTGTATTGTTTGTAAATTGATCTTCCTCTAAAATCTGCTAAAAACTGTTTATCATCTATGAAAGGGTTGGCAGCGGCTGGCTGTCAGAGCCCCGCTAATATGCATGTCTCTGATTGGTAGAAAGATGCTGCTTTCTACCAATAGGATCTTTTGGGTGTGTGTGGACCACTCGCTGTGGTGGTCCACTTCAATGTATCCATCGGTGTGTCTTACACCAATGTGAGGAAGTATCCAAAACGTTTAACAGATAACCTATCTGTTAAATTCACAAGTGGCTTGCAGCCACTTGTACGTGTAACCCCGTTACACTCGACGTCAAACGACACAACGCGGACGACTGCGGAAGCGGAAGGTGGCGGTAGAAGATGCAAGGCGCGACGACGAAAAACGAGCAAGAGAACGACGTCGAGATCCAGACGCTGAACGGGAAGCTCGAGCGACACGGCGGCAAGCTCATCGTGACGAGTCGACGACGGCAACAGCCGAGGAAATAGGTACAGACGGTGTTGGTGGGGTTCGTTGCAGTGCAGATGACCTCCACGCTGGAGAGGGAGCGATTCGAGACGGTGGTGGCGGCCTGGGGGTCCGCGACGTTAGGCAAGACACCAGCGGCAGCAAGGGAAGACACGGGCGAATGCCAAAAACGCGTGATTCACCAGCGGAAAGCGGAACGGGGGCGGCAGCGACTGGGGCCGTGGCTGAGATGCTTCGAGGACGGGGCAGGCCGATGCGGCCAGAGCCAATGCCCGCCCTCCTACAGGTGCAAACAGCAGGCCATATCGTCGAGCAAGCACGACTGCGATCACGAAATCGTGCGGGTCGTTATGAAGTGGAGCACGAAGCCGAGTTCGGCAGCGCACTGGGCGGACCTACGGAGCGGCGGTGGTTATCACATGCAGCGTTTGAAGCATTGGCCGACGCAGGCAAGATCGCGGACGATCTTGTCGGCGGGGATGGCGTGTAGGCAGGGGTCGCGTCATTTGGGTGACGGCGTCCAACGTGAGCAGTCTGAGTCGACACTAGCGGTGATCGACTTGACGATCGAGTAACATGGCGAGCGTCGGCACGGACGGTGACCACATGAGTGGCAAGGGCGGCGAACGGTGACAGGAGCGAGCCAGCCGGCTCGAGCTACCGCAAGGAGGTCCAGGTTGAAGCACGGCGACGGCAGAAGATCGCGAGGAGAGGTGAACGGCAGACGGCGACGGAGAGCGAGTATCGACGAAGGCGAGGTAACATCGACGGCCGCAGCGAGCGGCTAGCAAGCGACGAGAGCGGGGATGAGACCCCGGGGGGAGAGGCCCAGATCGTAGGAGTAGGAAGGCGCCGTAGGTAGGAGCGGGTAGGTCGACGGGGGGTAGTTTAAGTGGGGGCACCGAGCTGCGGCTGCAGCTCGACCCTCAGTTGCGATTTGGTTACAGGCTTGTAACTAGTCTCAGCTAATACAGAATTGCGCCGCAAGAGCACGGGTTCCAGCGTCTGGTACTGCGACCGCGGGGAAGGTCGGCTGGCGCACGGAGTAACAGTGAGGTAGGCGATAGTGGCGGGCAGCGCACAAGGGGCGTATGTTAGTCGAATATGATGGCGGGACCGTGGGGAGAGACCACGGGGGCACGAGGAACGCTTGGAGATGAGGAGCACCTTGGCCGAGTGGGAAGAGCCCCGAGCGAGCCGCAATGGCGCGTGGTGACGGACCTCTTCCTCCCATGTGCATGTTGTATATCCGGACTGGACCTGCTGGGGGCAGCCTGTGGATACCGGAGCCCAGGTGCCGAAAACGCTCCCTCCTTGCCGTCTCTATCTCGAGGGCGTATGGTCGATGGGCCAGCAGCTGTCTGGTTGACTACTACGGCTCGAGCTTGCTGGCAGTCGGCCCCTACTCGCTGACCTAGGTGTTGACGGTCAACTCGGCTGTGAGAACGGAATGGGCACGGTGGACGTGCAATGGGAACGGGAGTGCGGTTGGAGAAAGCTACAAAGTAAATTGTGTTAAGTCAACCGACTTTGCTAACACTTTTTCCCTGTCGGCTAGTTAATACCATCCTGTAGCACAGGTTTCACAGGCGTGGCCCGACGTTCACGTGCTAGCGCTAGAAGCAGCAAAGTCTACGGTTTGACCGCCGTCGCGAGTTGGGCTCACCCAAACGACCGAGAGACACTGCGCCGCGAGCGATGCCGCCAACATCGTACATGACGCTGCCTGGGTGACAGGAGCAAGCAATCTACATTTTGGGAAAGCGACAGTAGAACGTTTGTCAATCATGGTATGGTAGTCGCCCCGCTCAGACCCCGCACATACACGCTAGCCATCCGAGGACGACCGTTGCTCAACGAACAGCATAAATTGCAGTGTGGATTTTCAAAAAGTTTCGGTGGGGCCGGCGGATGAAGCTATTCGCTCCGATTCCAGTCGAGAAGCCGGCAGAGTGATCGCATCAAACAAACATGAGCGTGAAAATCCTGCCTGGGATGGCTGTAAGCGGTGTCCGTTGCGCCCGTGGATGAACGTCACTCCACAATATTTTGTGCAGGTCTAAAGCCTAGCGCTTTACAAGTCACACCCACCACAGCCTCCAGCGCTGTCCCCACCCTCTCCTGCCGTCAGGAATACCCCACAGCGAACCAGCTCAATCCAACCGAGCCCAGCCCAGGTCATGACGAGCGGCACTTGGACCGAAGACGAGCACGACCGCTTCCTGCTCGCTATCAAGGAATACCCTCGCGGTCCCTGGTCGGTCATCGCACAGACTATCGGCACTCGGTCAGTCCGGCAGGTGCAGACCCACGCGCAAAAGTACTACGAGCAGATCATGCGTCGCGTGCGGGGACTTCGCAAGGACCGCAAGTCGTGGACACGTGTCGAGCACCGCATCGACGACGACATCCTGGCGTTCTGCAACCACGTCAAGGCTCACGGTATCAATTCCGACGCCAGTCCTCCAGGAGTGATGCAGATGCCGGTCGACGGGGCTGTGGCGTCCACACTGCTGTCGGATGGCTGCACAGACACATCGTGCGTGACCCCAATTGATTTCGACTGTGGAGTCGCCGAGATGACTGGCAACGAGGGGTTCGATACAACCTGTCTCGAGCTCGACACCGAGCTGGATCAACCGCTCGATTTCGACAACATGCTGGGACTGCCTCCGTTGGAAGAGGCACTTGACTTCCTCATCTCCGTGATGGAGGAGTGAGGCCTAGATAGCGACGGCCAGATTATTGGGCCAGGAACCACCATTTTTGCTTCACGAAAACAATAGATGTAGTTTAGAAGAAGAAAAAAATCGGGTGGTGCCGCGGTGCAGGTCCAATGCGTGACCCACTGCAGCTGCAAGCTGTAGCGGGCCAACCAACCCCCTTGAGTTGCTGATCCCCGCATAGACGGTGGTGCTCCCTGCCGACGTTGGTCTGGATGGTACGCCGTGAACAACTTCGAGCTTGCTTGGTCGACCCGCTCATCGAGGTACTTTGATCGCGAGAGTGGTGACCACCTAACGTCGTGCACTACGATCGGCAATGTTGCTTTTAAAAGCGACGGAGCCTGCTGTCCCATTACCCGTTGAAAAAAAATCCAATATATCGCGTTCAAGTTGAAGTTGTTGCTCAGTTTTTGTCGAGGCTCTATAGGTGGGACCGACATACATGCTCTCGCCGCCGCACTCCGAAGCAGTCTAGCCTCATCGATAGGCGCGATGGCAGATCTACAGTGCGAAGCACCCGATGCCAGCCATGCTGCACTCAGCTAGTAGCCACCCAGCCGATCAGAGCTACCGACAGAGCTGCTGGGTGTGGACAGTGCCTCCATCTAACCTCGCCGCGAAAAAATCAGACGGGGGCTGGTCGCCATCGTGATCGCGGTCGCTGGATGCTCTTCACGCGTCTTTGATCAGTAGACGGACAATGCGCTTTGGCGCGATCACGTGACGAGAAGACACGCGCACCGAGCCGAGTGTGGAGCGCGCCAAGTTTTCCTCAGTGACGGATTCCCCACCGAAGGCTCGCCAGCATGGCTACCTGAATTCTCTTCGCTCGAAGTTACTCGTACACATCGGGCAAGCGCATTCGTAGATATCCACGCCACCGCTCGATGGTCGATGGTTGATGGACCGTTGACCACTTCAACTTTGGGGTACACGGGTTACGTCGTTGGTTACACACCGGTTACCCAGTTCTCCCGAAACGCGGAAATGCTCATGCACGGCGCGCTCAGGTAAGCCTCCCCGCACAGCTTCTCCGGAGCGTACCTCGGCCGCCACTGCGCGCCCTCCATCCATCCCACCGTGCTCACATGCGCCTGTGTCTGCTCTTCCCGGCCATGCTGGAACCTCCTCCAACCGCCCCCGACAACGCGCACAACTGCAGCGCGTACCTCCGCGACTCGGCCGGCTCGCTGTCGGACCCGCTGCACGGCCACAGCTTCCTGTGCGTGCAGCTGCGGCTGCTGCCGACGGTGGACCGCAGCCTGCTCTTCTTCCGGGACTGTTTACTTTGCCGCGAGCGGCTGCTGGCCATCGGGCGGCCGCAGAACGCGCGGCGACGCCGACTGGCGGGCGCTGCGGCCGCCCAAGCCGCGCCCCGGGCGGCGAGCCCCGGCGTCTGCCAGTGCCTGAGCTGCGGCAGGTTCGCGCACCGCGAGTGCGTGAGCTTCTCGCACGCGCACCGCCACTGCAGGGGCCACGAGAGCCTCATGCCCGCTTGCAGCCACGCCGCGCCGTCGGCGGACGCGCTGCTGCTGCTGCCGCCGCCGACGGAGCAGCTCCAGAGCAACAGTAGGGAGGACGGTAAGGGTCAGAGGAGAAGCAGCGGCGGCAGGGCGGAGAGCTTCACGCTGGCCACGCTGATCGAGGAGCTGAACAGCAGCAGCGTCAGTGCTGCAGGCGTGGGCTCGGTCGTGAGCGCTGCGGGCGCGCAGAAGCAGCAGCAGCTGCTGCAGCTGCAGACGGCGTCCAAGATCGCCAAGAAGCTGGCGCCCGTGCTGGCGGCTGGCGGCGTGGTGGGGGCCATCGCCATGGGACCGGCGGCGGGCGTGCTGGCGGGGCTGAACATGCTGGTGGCCACTGTGGGCGCGGAGACGGTCATGGCGGGCATTGGACTCACGGCGAGTGCAGCGGCCGCTGCGACGGTGACCCACCAGAGCAAGGTGAGGGCTGCGCAGCGGAAGAAGGAGAGGCTGAGGAGGGGTGAGTGGGCGATGGAGATATGCTGGAACTGCAAGAAAAACTTCGACGGAGCCCCCTCGGACGAGGCCTGCAAGAAGGACGCAGAGTTCCTTCGTCGCTTCCAGCTGCCAGACCCACGACATCGCCAACGACACCACTCGGAAAAGGATGGGGATGATAGAACAGCGACGTCTTCAACAAGCGGAGAAGCCCTGGGAACGCAGGAAACCATGCCGGACGACGCCGAAGTGTACCGCTTTTTGTTCGGCATCTTTTCTTCGCCCAGCGAGCTTCTCGGCCAGATGAATGTGCAGTTGTGCGAGGCATTCCGTAAGCGTTTTGCCGAGAGGCATCAGAAGCAGCAGATTCGGCGACCGAGCTTCACGGGGAAGTCTAGCACCGCCGAGATAGCTGCCGCTCGCGCGCTAGCCAAGGATACTCTTCAAGATACGAAGATGTACATTGCGCACGTTCTGGGTGCGACCTTGCAGTGCTTTCCGAGTTTGGCGAGCACACCGGAAGCGGTCAACAGCTGTACTCTTGCGGTGGAACGCATTATTTACGACGACATCCACGCCATGGTGTTCGGCGAGTTCCAGCGCGCGTTCAAGGATGCGGACAACGCGTTTGCTGACAACTTGGCCGACATCCGACGAGAGCAGAAATATCACTCCGCGGCACTATTGCATTCCCAGCCAGAAGGTGCTAACAGTAAGCAGGCTCGCCACCCCGTGCTAGCCGAAGACCTCCAGAAAGCGGAAGCACATCTCGTCACCATGATGCAGGAGACGTCTTCGCCGCTGCTGAAGTTGGTGTTGCTCTGTGATGGCTTCCGGAGTATTTGCTGCTTTGCGGAGAAGCTGCACCAGTCGGCCTCGAATGCGGACATGTTAATACCGATTTTGTGCGCGTTCCTGGTCGAGTGTCCAAGATTGTGTCGTCCCGGCTCGGACTTCGTAGCAGAGATCACGTACATCTCCTTCTTCACGAATGGGGGTGGCAAAGGCGTCGAGGGCTACGTGTTGACCACGTTCCAGGCCGCCGTCCAGGTTATCGCTGCTGTGGACTTGCCGAGCGGCCACGCGAAGGAGCTGGAGCTCTTCATCAATGACGACGAAAGTGAAGCCGCCGACGATACAGAAGACGATGGGGAGGACGAGTTCTTTGACGCAGTGTCCACAACGACGCCGGCGTCTCAGTTGCAGATCTGACCCTGATTCGGAAGCCAGCGATAACAGTAGACTGTAGATAGGTGCGTAGGCCGTAGAGGAATATCACGCTGTGACTACCATTGAGACCGGATGCAAGGTGATTGACTAGCAAGACGTATCCTCTGAAAAATTGGGCTAGTCGACCCTGTAGCGCCGCAAGATCTGCGTTGCCGGTGCCAGTCTTCGGTGGAGCGATGGTTGTTCGGAAATCTCGAATAGCGAAAGCGTTCATTAGTGGCGCAGAGCTGGGCGCGTCTTCACTTTCGAACGCCGAACTCAGCGCAAAAGTCCTCGTGGCGGGTGGTTAAACCGACGGACACGAGCTAGACACAGTGGATTGCACCACACGTGTAAGTTAGTCGAGTTGACCGCGGAGCAGACCAGGGGGTCCGCTCCGCATTGCTGTGAATTCATCTGCACCGCATGCCAAGCCGGAACGCACTGTGGGGGACCGAACGGTGTTGCGACCTCTAACGGCGATCTTGCCGAGTGGAAGACATTTGAGACCGCGCGATGCACGTTGCCGGACTAGAGGACACGTTAGGGCGGGGGGCTTGATAGCTAGTCTTCACTTTTGAATTTACCCGCGACGGTGCCCCTTGCTCAACACGTACCAGCACTACGTACATCACTACCCAACCATGATCACCGGTCTCTGGTCTCAGGAAGAGCACGCCAAGTTCCTGGTCGCCATCAAGCTGTACCCGCACGGCCCGTGGCGCAAGGTCGCGGCGCACGTGGGCACGCGCTCCATCCGCCAGGTGCAGACGCACGCCCAGAAGTATCACGAGAAGGTCGTTCGACGCATGCGCGGACTGCACAAAGGCCGCAGGTCTTCCAGTCGCAAGGAGCACCGCATTGACGACGACCTGCTCGCCGCCTGCAAGGTGGGCGAGGGCTTCGGTGTCGTCCTCCCCAACCGTATCGGCTCCCCGCCGCAGAACCACCCAGCAAGTCCAACACTGGGCCCCACGGAGCTCATGCTCCCGCTCCTGCTGGATTCGACGCCTGGCTCCACGAGCCCCGACCGTGTGGACTCGAACGGAGTCGCTGACTGTGAAGCTGACGCGGAAGTCGTGGCCGCGTCTTGCCAACTCCCAACTATCGACGAGTCCCTCGACTTCTTGATTGAACGCTTGTCCAAGGCCGGCACCAAGGCTGTCGATGTAGTGCTCTGAAGAAGACCGTATAGATGCATGTGTATGCTTCAAACACGCATTTACACTAGCCCATCACTTCCCCTGCGTCTGTTAAAGATCAAAGTAATTCTACCAGCTACAAGTGTGAATGATCACGTGTACTAAGTCATCGGTGATAAGGGTGAAGTGTCCTCGCCGGGGCGGGGTTTTCCTAGCGAACTATTTCGCGGTGCTGATATCCGTCGTCAGCGACGGAAGTGTATAACGAAGCGATCGAGTCGCGTCTCCATGACTTCAATCAGAAAGTCGATCGCCTCTTCGAACGGTGGGAGCTCCAAAGCACTTACGCCTTCAAAGCTGAGCGAAAGATCGGGTATGTCCATCTTCGGCGAACATCTCTCCAGCTCGTGCTTGATCCTGGCGCCGTCCATTGCGAACGCCGCGCACCGTCGTAAGGGGCTGTTGTGCGGACTGATGCATCTGCTCTTGGCGTTTTTGGTGCGTGGTCGGTTGGACTTGGGGGTCGACGGCGACTCGCTCTCAGTCTTGCTGCTTGTCCTCATGAGCTCGCAGAACTGGAGGATGTCGTCGTCAATGCGGTGTTCGACCAGGGGTCCGACAATACAGTATTCTATTGTACTGCAAGTGCATGCCGAGCGTAGTAATAACGGCAATACGAAGCACAACAATAATAATAACTGGGCCAATATCAGTATATTGTTGCCGCATGTTACTCGTCCTCAGGTAAACGTCATCTACTCGGTGGTGAGAAGAGAAGTCGCGTTCCACAAGTCGCGATTCACGCGCAGGAACGCCAACATTTCGAAGTTAGCGGGCAGCATGCAAGACCGCTGGGGTGTAAGAATAAACTTACACTGCGAAAAGAGTCGCTCAACCGTGTTCGAGGTCGGTGGCACGACCTTCGCCAGGTCATGGTAGGTGGCCGACGCAGCACCAGATGATCTCGCCTTCTTTCCTCCTCGGAGAATCTCATTGGCGTAGTCGCTCGACGACCTCTCCTTCCTCTTGCCGCTGCTGGCAGGAGGGTCAACCACGAATCGCTGCACCGATCGGGCTTCAGCCGCAGTTAACTTGACCTTGTTCTCGATCTTGACCAGGGCCGCCTCAAACACAGGAGAATGCACGATTTTGCGCTTGGGCGCAAGTGGCTTGCCATATCCGGATAGTCGTCCGCCACCTGGTCAAACAGCACGCGCACGTCCGCCATGCTAATGCTCTCGCCCTGCAGTCTCTTGCACACGCTATCCAGTTTCTTCACTTCCTCCAGAAGCTCGAGTAACTTTTGTGAGTCGCACCCGCGGAATAAACTCTTCAACAGCATCAACCTGTCGAATCGAATCCCGGATTTTTGTAGCGGCGCACCATCTCGAATGTCGACGACCACCGTGTCACATTCCGTTTGACAGGTTTGAGGTCAGTGTACTTCGCCAACTCCGCTGCGTTGTTGACGTGCCGAAGCTGCACCATGAGACTGTTGACGGCAGCAAGCTCGGACTCGTAGGCAGCCAGGTATCGGTTGACTGCGAGGTTGTAGCGGTGACTCGCGCACCGACCAAGGGCAACTCCATTAGCGTAGCGATTCGGCGGTTGGTGGCGCAATTATCACCAACCAGAAAAGCCACCATTGAGACGTTCTTGTTGTACAGAGACAGTACACGCTTGAACATGGCGATGTGGACTTCCGCGTCTTGGCTACCGTCCACCAAAGGTGACAGCGACAGCAGTCGCTCACGGCGCTTGCCGTTTACGAAGGTCACGCCGTAGATACCCACGTAGTGCACGGTGCCATGGGTCCACCCGTCCCACATGACACCGAAAATGTCGCCCAGCTCCTTTTCAATCACGTCACCGACGTTCGCCGAGCACGTTTGCATGTCCAACTTCAACGTCTTGGACGATACAGGCTTCCAGCTTGCCATGGACCTCGTGAGGGGTCGTCTACCTCCGAGATGGGTATGTTGCGCTCCACCACCCACTGTAGCCACTGGTAGCGATGCTGGGTCGCCTCAGAGACGAACCCAAAGCTCGAGAGGGGCGCATCCGTAGCCACCGATGCCTGGTAGGTCTCCTCGAAGTCAGGGTGCGTGGAGGTGAGGTGGGACAGCAGATTGCTGTACCCGGAGCCGACTTGCTGCTTGCGAGAGGTACCGCAAAGCTGGCAGCGATAGTCACCTGGCCCTTGTCCTCGTAGAAAAAGCGCAGATCTCACGGTTGGGGCCATCTTGTCGAATTGGAAAATGAGGGAAGCTTGTTAGACTGCTAGGCAAGCGGCAAGGCGTCTGTGGTGTCTTGGTTGTCTACCAGTCGTTCTAACGACTGGCCGAGATCAGTCGAGTCACAAAATCGCTCTAAACCGGTATTGTACTGGTATTATTGGTACAATATCACATTTTATTGACTTTGTGAAGACCCAATAATAAATAATTGTACCGCAACAATACAGTAATTACTGAACTGCTATTATTTTTTCCGAGCACTGTGTTCGACCCTCGTCCACGTCCTGCGGTCCTTGCGAAGCCCTCGAACTCGCCTCATGATCTTCTCGTAGTATTTTTGCGTGTGCGTCTGCACCTGGCGCACGGAGCGCGTGCCGACCGCTTGGGCGATGGAGAACCACGGGCCTCGCGGAAACTCTCGGATGGCTGCGAGGAACCGGTCGTGTTCATCCTCAGACCAAATTCCGCTCCTCGAGTTGTGACAAGGACACTGCCTGTGAATGGGTGTTGGCATGGCCAGACTGCAATAACCCTCGAGATCCAAGTGAGGGCTCAAGCGAGGGAATCGCAGAATGAGACGTGATGGCGAGACTTTCGGTGGGGGATCCTCGTGACGAGTATCGTGCGTTGACGCGTTACACACCTTGGCTCGGTGCGCGTGTCTTCTCGTCACGTGATCGCGCCAAAGCGCACTATCCGTCCACTGATCAGAGACGCGTGAAGAGCATCCAGCGACCGCGATCACGATGGCGACCAGCCCCCGTCTAATTTTTTCGCGGCGAAGTTACATGGAGGCACTGTCCGCACCCAGCAGCTCTGTCGGTAGCTCTGATCGGCTGGGTGGCTACTAGCTGAGTGCAGCATGGCTGGCATCGGATGCTTCGCACTGTAGATCCGCCATCGCGCCTATCGATGGGGCTAGACTGCTTCGGAGTGCGGCGGCGAGAGCATGTATGTCGGTCCCACCTATAGAGCCTCGACAAAAACTGAGCAACAACTTCAACTTGAACGCGATATATTGGATTTTCTTTCAACGGGCAATGGGACAGCAGGCTCCGTCGCTTTTAAAAGCAACATTGCCGATCGTAGTGCACGACGTTAGGTGGTCACCACTCTCGTGATCAAAGTACCTCGATAAGCGGGTCGACCAAGCGAGCTCGAAGTTGTTCACGGCGTACCATCCAGACCAACGTCGGCAGGGAGCACCACCGTCTATGCGGGGATCAGCAACTCAAGGGGGTTGGTTGGCTCGCTACAGCTTGCAGCTGCAGTGGGTCACGCATTGGACCTGCACCGCGGCACCACCCGATTTTTTTTCTTCTTCTAAACTACATCTATTGTTTTCGTGAAGCAAAAATGGTGGTTCCTGGCCCAATAATCTGGCCGTCGCTATCTAGGCCTCACTCCTCCATCACGGAGATGAGGAAGTCAAGTGCCTCTTCCAACGGAGGCAGTCCCAGCATGTTGTCGAAATCGAGCGGTTGATCCAGCTCGGTGTCGAGCTCGAGACAAGTTGTATCGAACCCCTCGTTGCCAGTCATCTCGGCGACTCGACAGTCGAAATCAATTGGGGTCACGCACGATGTGTCTGTGCAGCCATCCGACAGCAGTGTGGACGCCACAGCCCCGTCGACCGGCATCTGCATCACTCCTGGAGGACTGGCGTCGGAATTGATACCGTGAGCCTTGACGTGGTTGCAGAACGCCAGGATGTCGTCGTCGATGCGGTGCTCGACACGTGTCCACGACTTGCGGTCCTTGCGAAGTCCCCGCACGCGACGCATGATCTGCTCGTAGTACTTTTGCGCGTGGGTCTGCACCTGCCGGACTGACCGAGTGCCGATAGTCTGTGCGATGACCGACCAGGGACCGCGAGGGTATTCCTTGATAGCGAGCAGGAAGCGGTCGTGCTCGTCTTCGGTCCAAGTGCCGCTCGTCATGACAGGGCTGGGCTCGGTTGGATTGAGCTGGTTCGTTGTGGGGTATTCCTGACGGCAGGAGAGGGTGGGGACAGCGCTGGAGGCTGTGGTGGGTGTGACTTGTAAAGTGCTAGGCTTTAGACCTGCACAAAATATTGTGGAGTGACGTTCATCCACGGGCGCAACGGACACCGCTTACAGCCATCCCAGGCAGGATTTTCACGCTCATGTTTGTTTGATGCGATCACTCTGCCGGCTTCTCGACTGGAATCGGAGCGAATAGCTTCATCCGCCGGCCCCACCGAAACTTTTTGAAAATCCACACTGCAATTTATGCTGTTCGTCGAACAACGGTCGTCCTCGTATGGCGAGCGTGTATGTGCGGGGTCTGAGCGGGGCGACTACTGTACCACGATCGACTAACATGCTGCTGTCGCTTTCCCAAAATGTAGGTTGCTTGCTACAGGCAGCATCACGTAGTATCACAACCCGAGCTTGATGTACTCAGACTTGGCAACTTGTAACGGAGTTCGAAGCTCAGACTACAGAATCGGTGCGATGTTGTTGGAGAGTAAGTCTACAACGGTGACCGCGTTTGCGCATTTTGCAGAGTCAATTGGCGTGTGCTCAACGTGTACGACGCAACACCCAGCATCCACTTTTGCTAGAGTACTAGGTGACGCGCTTGGGCCTCAGCTTTCCGGCGAAGGTCTCGGGTAATGCTCTACACCCTGAGAAGTAGGATCAAGTCCAAAATGATAGTATTCGCCACAGCGTAGGAGACATGTTGCGCTGGCCCGGCAAAGGAATTTATGAGTTTTTGGTCAGTATTTTACGTTTAAAACAGGGAGTATACAGGACGACGCTAACCGCAACAAACATTGACCGTAACAGAAACGAGCGGTTACGATATGGTGGCTATCATCGACGTTTGTACAGCCGCTCCGAGCACAGTAGTAATTAAGTTGCGAGTATGGTGTTGGCTTGCTTGCTCCATCAATACTGTGCTTCTTGAGCGAGCATTTCACAATTTGGACAGCGATGGATGCAGCACAGTAAAATATCAAATGCAAAATGCGAAAAGAGTGGAAATTTCCGATGCCCAATGCTAACCTATATAAACACCTTCAACGTTGAGGATTGTATTTGCCACCGTTACCCTGCTAAGGCAACGAGTTAGATACCACCGCAACGATATGAACGCCTTGGTTTCCTTCCCTTCTTCTACAAACGCCATACTCGAAAATTTTGTTAAACATCCCAACTGAGTTTAAAAGAGAGAACAGTACCGAATACGATAGCTACAGTATTCATCATCGACGTGTTTGTCAATGAAATAAGCGCAAAACCGACCTTTAAAGATTTTTTTTTACAAGGAAACTCTACACCTCTCAAACACATTGGCTCGTGCATATGTGCGCGACAGAAATGGCATTAATATGAATTGTCTCGCACGAATCGATTGCCCTTCTTACCAAAGATTTCTTGTTGTTCAAAGTTTGAACGTCAAGAAATCTTTGGTAAGAGTGAAATCTTCATGTATGGGCTACCGTGCCGCGTATATTTTTTTATTAATTTGAAGTTCATTGTTGTCATTTAGCTAATACTTAATTAAGTATCGTATACTCACCTGGCGTGTAAATGTGTGTGAGGGACCCAACAATTCTTTAAAATAAAGTGGACAAGAAATTCTTCGTCACCACTGTCCTCGAGCATTTGGTTGCTGTGTATGCTGGTTCAACCGAATCCCAGCTACGAGCCTGTTCAAACGATGGCGAAAACATATTTCATTGTGTACCAAAACAAGAAACAAAAGTTTCTACCAACTTAACGATGGTGATCTCGTCAAGGCTTTTGCTGCTTGTGTTACGACCATGAAGGCTGCGTGGAGCTTAACCAGGACGAATGTATGACATCGCCAGTGACTTTGAGACGTGGTATTTTTTGCGGCGTACCTCACATAGGTTGTCTCACAACTATTGCATTGTGGCAAGGGCTGCAGAACATGTCGAGCCGTATGTTTGGCATGCTCCACGATTGCAAATTATCGGTAGCCTGTGACAGAGGCAGTTCCCAGCGCACCGGTAGAAGAGGACGCGGTGTACATCGCGCATTCGACATTTTTTTTTCGGTAGCAGCACGCCACACTCTTGCCATACATGAAGAAAGTCGAGATATTTATTGTTTTGATTCCAATCCTGTGCACATTGATTCTGTGATAACTATTGTGTCAGGGGTTTCGGCGTTCGGTCAACTATTGACAAACGCGTCACCAAAGGGACACCGGTTGTCCCGACAGAAAATCTTCGATTCGGTTTGCTCCAGCTACAAAGATATAAAAAAAATCGTGAACTGGTGCCGTCTCTTCTTCATCTGTACAACCTAAATGGAGTGTTACGATTGCTATCGGGCCTTTTACTCCCTCCACACTTGCAGCAATGCCTAACGCTCTATTGCACCTTCCTGTTGGCGTGATGACTACGCGACGACTACCTGCCGATTGTATCTGTAAATTACAGGCTGTCACAGCCTGGCTGTATCCTTAGAAGTCAACTTTGAAGTTCCAGGG
This sequence comes from Phytophthora cinnamomi, assembly GCF_018691715.1. Lineage (NCBI taxonomy): Eukaryota > Oomycota > Peronosporomycetes > Peronosporales > Peronosporaceae > Phytophthora > Phytophthora cinnamomi. The sequence goes on from NW_027151037.1 coordinate 1,213,921, forward strand.
GATACAAGGAAAGTGTCAGACTAATCTAATCTAATCGCACGTGGGATCGGAAACCAGCTTCAACCCTGATATTGATCGCACAACAAAAGTCACCTTACCGCGGCGGTGTTCTGGTGATTGCAAGGTGCCAAAGCAGACATGTGAGGCTATTCGTCCGCGGGGTCAACTCGAAAAGCGTTTACGAGTGTCTGCCAGCCGCTAGATAAATATCACATCTGATACTCTGGGATCTGCATGTACCATGGTAACATGGTCTACAATGTCCCGTGCAATCTCCACATACCGTCCAGAGCACGTCGCACCGCACGGACGTGAGATGGGTGAGTCATCTCGAACCAGGCACCCCAGCTCATGCGCGGAAATGGTAACACGCAAATGCTGAAAAGGTGTTTCTGCACCATTGCTCAGAAGATACCTACCTTCCTGTCGCTAGTGATTCACCATTTTCAAGTTCGCGTTCGTGACAACCGCGTTGGGTTCACCGCGCGCCAGTTGTCGCTCGCAGTGCCACGACGCTCGTTACAAGCGTGTGCCGGTCTTGCCTCACCTGCGTTCACCTCGCGCCGATGCACGTACGTGTATCAGCCGAAGGGGCTTCGTCCGGCGGACAAGAAAATCCAGCCGCTGCTCTTAATTTGACCTAGTGAGGGAGGGCTGCGGTCGAGTTCAGCCGAGCCGTTAAAGCGCGTTGCGGTGCGCGCTGGTGGCGCTGGTGGTGAGATTTGCTGCTCATCAATCAAGGAGGCCTTCTCTTCCGAGGATACCGACGGTCGGTCTGACCACCGTCGCGTTATCCTTGGGGCTAGCGCCGACACGAACGCGGCCCGGAGAAAATCCACCCGGCCGAGCTCAGCTCGGGACGGACACTCGTGGCATCGCCGCTGGGCGAGAGTTGTCCTGGGATCTCCGCCAAGCAGGACCTGCCGCGTCGGAGCTGTGGCTGTTGCGTGCGTCGTGCAGCCCACAAACGATGTGACGGAGGTCTCTGACTGACAGACAGCCAAAGCCGAAGTGGGGGCGGCGACATACACTGGCCCACATGGGTTGCTGGTCAAGAATGCGGGGAAGTAACGACGGCCCGCACCTGCCCGCACGCCGAGCAAAATTTGGGGTGCTACCCACGGGTAGCGCAACGGCGCAAAAGGAAACTAATGCTGCAAAGCAGGCTGCATGCCTTTTCACGGTGCGAAATGGCTTGATTTCCGCAATGTTCCGAACGCCGCAGCAGGGGGTTATGTGCTGCGATAGTGTTGAAGTGGCTCAGAAACACGAAGGCACTCTGCAGCTAGCGTCCATCTCACAGGAGCCGTTCGCGAGCGATGCCGCTCGTCACTGAACTAGAGTCCGGCGCGCTCGCTCGCCTGGATTTTCGTGCCCTAGTGCGCGCGGTGAGAATGCCCAAACTTCCGTTGGCCCAAAGATATACTGCCAAGTACTGTGCGTTGCCAGCCCTCACTCGGGCTTTCGATATTTTCGCTGTTTGAGGGAAAGTTACCGTCGATTTGCTCGGTCAAGTCACTTCAAGGCCGTCGTGATAGAGAGGGGCTCGCGTACGTTCACGCCTCGCGCGCGTTGCACGATGCGTCATTCCACAATTCGTTGGGAAGGCCTCAAAGCTGCCCGAGGTGGTGGCTTTACCCAGACACACCTCACTGCTAGAGTATCCATTCCGCCTAAGCCGGAATACCCATGAAGCACGGCATCTGGTCCGAGGACGAGCACGACCGCTTCCTGCTCGCCATCAAGGAGTACCCGCGCGGCCCCTGGGGCTCCATCGCCTCGGCGGTCGGCACGCGCTCCGTGCGCCAGGTGCAGACCCACACGCAAAAGTACTACGAGAAGATCATGAGGCGGGTTCGAGGGCTTCGCAAGGACCGCAAGACGTGGGCGCGCGTCGAGCACCGCATCGACGACGACATCCTCCAGTTCTGCGAGTTCATGAAGAGCATGGGCAGCAACAAGGTCATGGTCACGTCCCCCGGCGCGCTCAAGATCAACGCCGCCGTGTCCCCGCCGTCCAGCGCCAGCTCCAGCCCGTGCACCAGCCCCGTGCAGTTCCGCCTCAGCCTCGAGGAGCCGGAGGAGGAGCTCGACACATCAGAACAGCAGCCTCTGACCATTGACACAACAGCACCACAGCTGGACCTTCCGCCTCTGGGGGAGGCGCTGGACTTCCTGATAACTGTCATGATGGAGAAGTGACCCCGTCCGTAGCTCATCAGATCAGTGTCAGCAGTCATCCACGTCGTCTCGGATAGCATAGCCCCCTACAGCAACAACAACACCACACCACACTACCCCGTGCAATGTTCTCTATAAGATCGCGGTTAATAAGAAATCATACTACTGCCATCCTTCGAACCGGCGGAGCTCGAACCTTCCCTGCGCTGCTCAGTCCTGCTCACGTCACCTCCGTGTCTTCTGTCGCTGACGGTAATAATCTTTATTGGTCCACAGGGACGATGTTCTCCTCGTCTACCACCAGCGTGTAGCTGTAGAACTGCAGATACTGCGAGAAGAAGGCCCCCTCGAGCGTGATCAGCACCTTGAAGATGTGGTCGTTCCACGTGAACGTAAACTCGCTGCCAGAGTCCCACAATATGTCGGACACGCTGCGGTTCTGCAGCAGCGACTCGCCGTCGAAGAGGATGGAGCGGAAGCCGCCGCGCAGACCGTGCTGCAGCTCCACACAATGTCGCTCTTCTGACCCCTCCAACTCGAAAATCCACCACACTTGTTTCCACGGGAACGTGAACAGCAGCGCGCTGGCGGGGTGCTTGATCTCCTCCAACGTGCAGTTCCATACCGTGTTGCCGTCGTCCAAGCTCAGAGTGCCCTTCCGAGACAGCGGCACACCATCGCGACCTTGAGAACTCGAGGCCAAGATGTTGCGCGACTCGAACACCGACATCTGCAGAATCGTCTCCTCCGCCAGGATCGTGCGGCAGCTCTCGTCCGGGACCTTAAACCACGTGCGATTTGGGTATCCGATACTCACCCAGCTCGGCGGCATAGCGTAGAGGTTATACAGCTCCTCTGATATCCGCACGAGAGTTCGTGGTGGGCCGTCTTCATTTTCACTCGTAGACTGCATGCTGAAGATGCTGCGACTGGATTGCCGACTCGTAAAGCTGCCTGTTCGTGGTCTTGCCGCATCAAGCGCCACCCACCCTTTTTCTTTCGTGAGTCGTACATACGTTTCCTGTGTACGTGGTAATGTGTACTCCATTTCGGCCGAGAAAATTGTGTTCGCGAACAGGTAGCGCACAACTTCGCTCGTCCGCTCGGGTGAAAGAAGCACTTCCTTCTTTTCGCTAATTACTCGGAAGAAGAACTTACCATTCTTCTTCTCTGGGTCTTCATCCACAGCCTCCAGCACTTGATCGCCACTAGGTGTTTGATCAAACAGCCACCCGTTGCAGGCGCTATTTGTTGACGGGTGCGAAGCGCTGGCCACTTTAATGTACGTGATGCGGCTGCCTGGTGGTGTGTACTGAAGGCTGCTTTCGAACACGGTACCTGCCGTCATTGGAGCCACACCAGGCAGTCTTGGACACTCGAAGTCTGGCGCGGAGCGCAAATACACTGGAACTAGGACGCGATAGAACTTGGGTAAATCACGGGTGACAGCATAGCCCTGAACCTGTTCCAGCAGGAGCTTGAACGGCGAGTGCAGCTGTCGCTCACATATCCAACCCACGTCGTGTCGAAGTTTGACAAAGCCTATCTGAGGCACATCAGCCTCACCGGCGTCTGCCAAAACCGGAGGCACCGCAGGCACAAGCCTTTCGCTGCACTCAATCAGCGTGTCTTTCAGACGCTTACGCCTACCGGGCGGGCTAGAAGGGGCCGAAGCACTTGAAATTGGTGGCCTCTTTCCGCCAGCCGGTGTGGGTAGCACATCCACGTCCTCCAGAACACGATAAAACAGTCGCTCTACTTGCCGCACCTTGGGCTCTGCCATAGGCTCCAGCACCACCTGTCCGTCCATGGTTGTCTCGAAAATCCATCCGCCGTGACACGATGGCGGTGCTGACAGCGACGAGAATTGCTTGTCCTCACTTAACGACTCGCCGCCACTATCACCGCTGCCACCTTCCGCACTATTCTTGCGGGCCATAGATTTCGGGCTCGATGCGCTCCCTGCATGGCTCCGCGAGCAGCCACAGCGTGAATTTTTATCCTTGCACACTCGAACATAGGTGATTTTACTGCCCGGCGGCGTGAATCGCTGCGAGGCCTCGACAATCGAGTGCAGCTTGAAGCCCTTCCCGGAGCGCTGCGCCATAATATGGGGCGCCACGCGTATGCCAACCGGGATCTTCACCACGTAGAAGAAGTGTCCGTACTGGATGTCCGGCTCCGTGGCGAGCCTCTCCAGCACCTTGATGCCCGAGTTGAGCGTCTCGAAGAGCCAGCCGTCCTCGTACGCCAGCTTGACGAACGTCACGCCGCTCTGCGGGCAGCGGTAGGTCTCGTGGCACTCGATGATCTCCTCTGCGTTCTTGAACACATGTCTCGAGATCACGGGCGCCAGCAGGTCGGGCGCCTTGCGCAGCTCGATGGGCACGAGCACGCGGTAGTAGAACCTGCCCTTGGCGACGACCGCCCTCTCGCTCTCGGGCAGCGGCTCCAGGAAGAGCTTCTCCGCGGCCGCGCCGGCCTCCGCCGTCTTGCTCGGCTCCTTGGTGGACAGCATCATGAAGGCGTTCTCCACGTGCGCCAGGCGGATGAACCACGTGGGCGCGTTGGTCGCGCCGAACAGGCACTGCAGCCGCCCGCTGCTGGCCACCACCTCCTCGGGCATCTTCATCACGCTGAAGGCTGCAACCAATAAAACCCACGTCAGCGCAATAAAACCCACCTCTCTCTCTATCTATCAATCTGTCTGCGCGCACCGTTGCGCTCCTGCTGCAGCATCTGCTGGCGGCTGCGGGCCGAGGCCGTGCGGCCGCTGCCGGCCTTGGCCAGCTCCTGGATGCGCACCACCTTGTAGTCGCTCTCGGCCAGCGACGTGGCGCGGCGCCGCAAGTCGTCGGCCTCGTCGTCGTCGTCGCCGTCGCCCGCCAGCAGCCCGCCGAAGTCGATGGAGTAGAGCTTGGCCTCCTGCAGCACGCGGTAGAAGCGCGCCTCCTGCAGCACCGCGTTGCGCAGCGTGCGCGCGGCCGACACGGCGCGGCTGCGCGTCGCGGAGGAAGCCAGGCCGTCGCCCGGCGACTCCAGCGCCGCCAGCGCCGCCGCCACCTGCTGCTCGTCGCTCGTCTGCGGGATCAGGCGCGCGTAGAAGGCCGCGGAGGCCGGCGCCATGCCGCGCACCCGCGACTCCATGGGTGCTTCGGGGGGCTTGATGTGAACTGGAAGAAGGCGTTCGAAATGGTGTGTGTCACACAGCTTATTGGTGCTGGAGGCTTCCAGGTACACGTGAAAGAATGAGGAAATTGCACATCTAGTCGGTAAGAGACGCTAAATAATAGGGGATTTTGACTTCGCGGTAGTCAGTTTGCATTGAGGGAAATTACAGATCGGTGCGCTCGCCCGCCACGTTGGGCACGGCGCTGGAGACGGGCAGGTCCACGTCGCGGTGGGCCGAGATGTCCATGTCCTGCATGACGCTGGCGAGCGTGGCCTCCTGCTGGTCGTGCGCCTTCTGCTTCTGCTGCTTGATGCGCGCCAGCAGGTCGGGCAGGTACTCGTCCTCGTACTGCTTGGCGGCCTTGTCCACGGCGGCGAAGAACTCGGGCATGCCCTCGCCCGTGGCGGCCGACACGCCGACCGACGTGAGGTTGTTGTAGAACTCCTCGAGCACGAGGCTGAGCGAGCGCGAGAGGCTGCCCATGTAGCTGTCGTCCTGCACGTCGTCCAGCGCCGTCTGGAAGGCCTCGAAGTCCGTCATCCACTCGGTGGCGAAGTCGTGGCGCAGCACGTCGATCTTGTTGAACACGACCACGAACGGCAGCTTCAACTTGTACAGGATGCTGCAGGCGTACAGCATGTTGGACATGAACGTGTTGGGGCTGGCCGTGCGCGGCGTGTCCACCACGTACACGATCACGGACGGGAACGTGGACGCCAGCGACTCGGTGATGATCTGGCCCGAGGCCGACCACGTGAACGCCTCGATCTGCCCCGGCGTGTCCACGATGGCGTAGCTGCAAACACCCCAATCTCCCACCCATTAGACCCAATTACACAATCACCCACCATTAGACCCAATCACCCAATCACCCAAGCGGGACGTACTCGAGGTCGTCGCTGCGCTTGCCCAGCAGGTCCACGACCTGGTCGAAGCGCGTGGCGAACAGGTTGAGCGACGTCATGATGGCGCCGTTCGGGCCCAGCCCGTATTCCTTCATGACCTGCTTGTAGTCCACCGTGTCGCGGATGTCCACGTTGGCTGTGTAGCCGGTCTTGCGCACCGCCGGGTCCAGGTTGATGACGTAGTTGCGCAGCCCCGCGTCCACGCCGTAGGCTGCCAGCCGCTGCAGCAGCGTCGTCTTGCCGCTGCCGGCCATGCCGATCACCAGCACGGTCACGGGCTTCGGGTAGATGCGCGGCAGGCTCGGGTCCGCGGCCGCGGCCGCGTACACATTGGCGGCGGGCGCGGGCGGCGGCGTCGCGGCCGCGTCGGCAGGTGCTTGGGTCGCCATTGAATCTCGCTGGTTGAAAAGTGGCGACGAAAATGGGTCCACTGGGTCTTTTGAAATTGGGACGACTTGGGTGATTAAGCAATCGTGGTTGGGTACTTTATTTAGGCAAGTTGAAGTGGAGTAGCCCATTTTTAGGGTGCAGTTGCTGGCTGTCGAGGTTGGTGCGGTCTCTAGTGGCTTCGGTGCCGATGCTGCCAAGCCAATGCTGATATTATAGAGTGAACTTCTGGTACCTGCGCAGGATCTTCTGCAATTGGCAGTGCACCTCGCCGACGCTGGGGCGCGCCTTCGGGTCCAAGTCCACGCAGGCGTGGCCCAGGTTCACGAGCGCTGCCGGCGCGTTGGAGGAGAACTCGATTCGGACGCGACCCATGGTCACCATCTCCATCAGCGCGGTCTCCGTCACCTTCTCGCCCGACTCGGACGTCAAGGAGGCGATCGCGCTCGCGTATGGCGTCAGGTGCGAGTCTAGCTCCGACAGGACGACGCCGAACGAGAAAATGCCAGTGCTCGTGTTATAGTGCTTGCCCATCATAACCTCAGGCTCCATCCACCGCCTCGTGCCGACGCCGGTCGTCATCGTGTCCACGGTCCACTTGCGCTAGACGCCAAAGTCCGTGAGCTTCGCGTCCCAGTCGGACGACAGCAGAATGGTCATGGACTTGAGGTCGCGGTGCAGAATAACGGGGTCGAGGGAGTGCAGATACGTCAGCGCCTGCGCCACGTGCAGCGCGATCTTGGCCTTGTCGACGTCAAAACCTTGAGCACGGTGCTCCACGCGGTCGAATCGGAGCTGTTGAAGTGCACGCGTGTACTGCAAGCGAGCGGCTGAGGATTGGCCGCAGAAGATGCGTCGGTAGGCGACGTTCCCTGCCACCTGAGAGTGGTAGCGCGGTAGTAGGTGCAAGGTACCATGGCTACATGTAGCTGGGGCTGAGTTAAGCTCAATCTCACTCTCTCTTTTACTGCGTCGTTAGCAAGTGCAATCCCGCCCGAGGGCAGGACATTCAACAGGAGCAGCAGCGGGAACAAGTCGCCCCCAGGCATGAACTCGGAGACTGCGCTGAGATCGCTTAGGGCATCCCACGCCACTCCGACGAAGCGCACGATGCGAGGGTGCTCCACCATCGCCATCATCTTGATCTCCGAGAGGAAGTTGTTGGTCTGACGCATGTCTTTCCTCTTCTCGGGCAGAAGCACCTTGATAGCGACGCACTCTCCGCGATACAGACCATGGTACACCTCGCCGTGCCCTCCCTCATTGATCAGCTCCTTGCGGATTAGTTTCTCCATGGGGATACGCGCTGCCAGAATGGCCTCGTCCACCCACAAGTTCGAGCTCGACTTGGTGGATTTCTTGGTTGTCACCGAAGCCGCGCTGCTTTCGAAGTGAACGTGGAGTCGAGGTTCGCGGTGCTGTCGAGGTTCACCGTCCTGTCGAAGTTGTTGGTCAGATCGCCAACCTGGATCGCGGGCGCTGGCGTGTAGTTTTCTAGCGCGATCGCATTGACCGCGGGCAGAGTGACTGGTGCTATGGCGTAAGAAGCGTCGAAGGAAGGCGACCTCGACGTCTGTTTCTGCTTCCTACGGCGATACAGCCAGAAGGCTATCCCCACGACCAGGAGAACTACTGCTATCGATCCGGCAACGATCCCGAAGACGGTTCCTGTGCTCACTCCTGCAAAGCCAAACACAACCGGTAAGTCGTTGTCGAACGGAAAATGTGAGAACGTGTGAAGCTCACCCTCGCTACTGCCTTGCAAACTGGTAAGCCCCGACGAGGCATCCCCGTCATCGGAGTGCGAATTCACATTGATGACCACCGTCGTGGAAGCGTTTGCAGTGGCGGAAGCCGAAGCCGGCGCAGAAGTCTCGGAAACCCCGCTGGAGCTCGAACTGGAAGTAGGCGCAGATGTCGACTCCGCTCCGCTCACTGCCGTCATCACTGTGGTTGTACTTGTCGGTGTTGACGTCTCTGTCGTGGACGTAGATGAAGTTGCAGTCGGCGCAGCGGTAGTCGCTGCTGGAGCCGAGGTAGTCGATGCGGGGGCGGCGGTGGTCGGAGCCCTGGTCGTTGGCGATGGAGTCCTGGTAGTTTGTGATGGAGTTCTGGTGGTTGGTGACGGAGTCCTGTCGTTGGAGTCGGCGTGGCTGTTGTCGCTGCCGGCGTGCTCGATGTGCCCGTCAAGTCCGTTGTGCATGTGATGATGTTCGATGCCGTCCCGAGAAGCGACATGGTGATCGACCTAGACTGGTTGAGTTCGAAAGCGACAGGATACCCTCCTCTTGGTCCCTGTGAAGATCCGGGCAATGTGTGTGAGGTGCCCTGCGCGTTCTGAACTGGTCTACGAGCAGGAAGGGGAGACCACGCGCTTCCCGAGGGCAAGACAGAAACGGCATTGAAAGTGCGGGCGGCCCGTGTCAACGACGTCGTCAGCGAGCCGCTTTGCCTCAAAGTCTTGAGGTCTATGCACGGCCAACATCCTCAGCGGCATCTTGACATGCATGGAGCGCTGCACGGATGTGTGCTACGTTTGACCGGGTGTCGGCGTTTTCGGTGGCTTCGATCGTGCGCGAGAAAGTTTCGGTGGCGTTGCCATGTTGGCAACTCGGATAGACAGCCTGGCATTGAACTGGATTACGATCGCTTTCGGGCTGCAGGCTCAGCTATATGTGCATGTAGTTCTTGCTTGTACCTACGGTCACAGCGTGTACAGCTCGTACGTCTGCAGTATGAGTTGCAGCTGGTAGTGCACTTCGCTGGCGCTGGGCCGAGTCAACGGGTTGAGGCTCACGCATGAGCGGCCGAGCTTGACGAGCTCTGCCGGCGCGTTCGATGAGAAGTCGATTCTCACTTGCCCCATTGTCACGAGCTGCAGCAGCGCTGCGTCGGGAACTCGTTGTCCGCTGCTGCTGTTTATCGGGGTTTCTGCGTACGGGTACAGGTGCGAGTCCAACTCGGAGAGCACAATACCGAACGAGAAGATGTCTGCGCTGGTGTCGTAGCGATCGCCCAGCATGACCTCCGGTGCCATCCACAGCGACGTCCCGACCGCGGCCGTCATGCTCGTGAAGCTGTATTTGCGAGCGAAGCCGAAGTCCGACACCTTGGCGTGCAATGAGGACGTCAACAGGATATTCCTCGATTTGAGGTCGCGGTGCAGCACCTTTGGGTCGAGCAAGTGCAAATACGTCAACGCCCGTGCGGTTTGGAGGGCGATCCGAGCCTTGTCGAGGTCGAATCCTCGAGGCCGCTGCTCCTGCTTGAACCGGTCAAGCATAGAGCGCAGGTCACCCCCTTCCATTAACTCCATCACAGCCGACAGATCCGAAAGCGAGTCCCAAGCTACAGCGAGGAATCGCACGATGCACGGGTGATCGATCGTTGCCATCATCTTGATCTCCGCCAGGAAGGCGTTGATCTGGTCGAGGTCCTTTTGCTTCTCAGGCAGCAGCACGTTGATCGTGACGGTCTCCTCGCGGTACACCCCACGGTAAACTTTACCGTAGCCGCCAGTGCTCACCACCTTCGTTATCGTGAGCTTTTCCATCGGCACGCGCATCGCTGTGATCACCTCGTCCTCCAACAAACTGGAACTCCTAGTTTCGTCCGACGCCGAATGAGGCTCACTATTTAGCCGTGCAGTGTGGAATGGGCCGAAGGACATCGACGTAGACGACGTCTCGAATCGCTCGATGCCCCGAGTGTTGAACACTGGGAGGTTTCCCGTCGCCCCAGTCTTACGTGGCTCACGGAGCTCAGCAGAAGTCGCCGACTTCGATGCAAACACCAGCTTACAAGAGGGCCAAGAGGAGGAATGCTCCTACTGCACTTAACCCGAAGCCGACTATACAGGCAGTGCTCGGGTCCGTGCCCGTCTCATCGGCAATCCCTGCTTCTCCGCTTCCTTGACTGCTTGATCTGCTGGAGCTTCCGAGGGAAGCGTCAACGTAGTTCTGCTCTCGACTCCCATGCAATTGTGCAAAGCTCGACCCGCTCCCACCCGAGATGGACAGACTAGCACTGCTGCTGTCGGCTGCACTTGGTGAAGCGGTGAAATTTGCTGGTGATGCCATCGTCACTGCTGGTGTCGCATTGCTGAGTGAAGACGCCGCATCGGAGACGCTCGAGCTGCTAGTACTCGAATTCGTAGCCGGTGCCGCCGTCGTTACCGTTGGTAGCGAAGTGACTGAGGATGGAGCGGCCGTCGTGGAAACAGGAGCGGAGGTGGAGTGAGCAGGCGCGGAAGTTGTCGATGCAGGTGCGGTGGTGCTAGTACTGGAGGGCGCGGATGTCGTTGAAGCTGGAGCAGACGTACTCGAACTCGTGGATGGAGATGCAGTGGGCGAAGGTGTTTGGCTGGACGAGGTGTCTGTGGTTCTTGTCAAGGTGGTCGCACCGTCTCGGTCACCGTACTCACCACGGATCCGATGAGCGCCTCCTTCATTTGTCGAGCAGTGACGATGGTTTGCAAGGGATACTCGGTACGAGTCAAAGTGCTTCGCCGCGACCAGCCAAGCGAGACCACGTCTGATACGATCCAAGCGCGCGGACATTCTCCACCGCAGCGTGCTGGGCCACGTTCATCGCGGAGGGTGTCGATGTGAGTCGCACTTTGACCTACGCGAAAGTTTGGCGAAATGGCTTCTACTGGTCGCAGTAGCATCATGGAGAGACGAGGCCGGACACCTTTTTCGAGTCGATGGGCTTGCACATTGCTCAGGCACCGGGTCTTGCCTCGTCTTCGGTGTGCGATCACGTGACGAGTCCCCACGCGGCGTCGACGACAGCGACAAAAATCCGAAGATCGTTCGCGATCGAAAGTCTCGGCCCACACGAATGCCATTCATTGAATGGGCAGACCAACGTGCACATGAGCGAGGATAGCCGCAAATGCCAGAGGCGTGGAATTGATCGTGAGACACACTTAACTCACGTCTTGCTAAGGCTTGTCGTTCAGATCGTGTAGGCCTCGTACATCCGGAGAATGAGCAGCAGTCGGTAGAGCACCTCGCTGGCACTCGGACGCGCGGTCGGGTCCAAGTCTACACACGCGTGACCTAAAGCCGCGAGCTCCGACGGTGCGTTGGACGAAAATTCAATGCGAAGGCGACCAACTCCACCAGAGCAGTCTCGGAGATTTTCTGACCGCTCGACGACCAAACCTCGCGGTACGGCGGCAGATGCGAGTCGAGCTCCGGTAGCACGATGCCGAACGAGATTCTGACATCTTCTCGTAACGAGAAGATGTCAGCGCTGGCTCCGTAGTGTTCTCCCAGCATAACCTCGGGGGCCATCCACAGCGCAGTCCCGACCCCGGCGGTCATGGTGTCGATGCTCCATTGCCGTGACACCCCGAAATCCGTGAGCTTGGCCTCCAACGTGTGCGTGAGCAGAATGTTCATTGACTTGAGGTCTCGATGGAGTATTCCAGTGAGTGCAAATATACCAGTGCAAGGACCACTTGCAGGGCAATGCGCGCTTTGTTGAAGTCGAAACCGTGCAGGCGATTGTTCGTCTCGAAATATTTGAGCAGCGAGTGCAAGTCGCCGCCCTCCATGAACTCCGACACGGCATACAGGTCTGTCAGAGAGTCCCATGCTACACCGATGAAGCGCGCGGGTGTTCGATACTCGCCATGATTTTGATCTCCGAGAGGAAGCTGTTCACTTCTTGGAGCCTTTTCCTCTTCTCAGGGATTAGGCGCTTGATCGCCACGCACTCGCCTCGATACATACCAAGATAAACCTCTCCGTGCCCTCCGTAGCTGATGAGTTTCGTGGTCGTGAGCTTTTCGAAAGGTATACCATTGCGGTGATGTCTTCGTGGCTATCGGCATTGATGAGGCGCTGGACGGAGGACTGCTATCCAGGTTATTGGTTTGAAAGGGGGAGCGCAGGTCAGTCACCGGCGTCTGCGCCCCGACGCAATGTTGTCTGCCGTAGCGTAGATACTCGGAGCAGTTGGTGTCGCCTTGCGAAACGAGCGCTTGGACTGAACGTACCACAAAGCCAATGCCCTGACCAGCAGCAATAAGCACGAGAAACTGACGGCGATTATCGATGCTGAGGTCAAACCTGCACAGAGAGTGTACGTCAGCTATGTTCACAAGCCTCCGAACGATTAAAGGTCGTATCTTCATCCTCAATTTCGCGTTGAATGATAATTTCGCCGAACGCTTCGCTACTGCCACGGTAGCTGGAGGAGCTGGAGCCGACTTGGTTGGTTACCTCGCCCATGCTGGCGCTCGAGGATCTATTCATACTTGAGAGCATCGAGGTACCCTCTGAGGATGACGAGGAACAGCCCGTGCCACTTGAATTGTCTGGCACAGCAGTCGAAGTAGACGCAGGCATGACTGTAGTTGCCGCTGGCGAAAGTAGTCGAGCTACTCGAAGAAGATGCCCACGATACCGCTTCCCCCTCACTTGCGCTCGCACTGGTGTCGTAGACCCTATCAGCGTGTCTGCTGTAGATTTCGCGGCATTGGTAATCGTGCCTACAGCAGCGCCGATGAGAGATTTGAGCATGACAACACCTTCGACGTTGATCTCAAGTGAATGCGACTAGTATCACACTGCGCAGCAACCAAAAAGAATCATGTTAGCCTTCTTTGTAGTGAAATAGTCCAGGTATCGGCTCTTACTGGTCTTATTGACGCATATTTAGACATATCTAAATTGTTGTGGCTGAAAGGGATTGTATACATTGATGATCCTGCCTCTGCCTTCACCAACTGAGGAGCGCGGCCACGCAATTTTGTTTGCTAAGTCAACATCGATAACCAGTGGTATGATACCACACAAGATACTTTCGATGACAGCTCTTGTGCAACAAACCGAACGCACACATTGATACACATAAGACGAAAGTGATTCCGCACCACAAGTTGTTGGCTCCAGTCTGCTGGGAAATATTTTTCTTAAAACGAGGCGGTCTCGTACGTGTTCATAATGAGTTGCAGTTTGTACAATACTTCACTTGCTGTCGGTCTTGCTTCAGGGTCCAGGTCCACGCACGCATGGGCCAGCTCAATAAGCGCTTGAGGCGCTTGAGAAGAAAACTCAATCCTCAGTAACCCTACCGACACGAGCTGCAGCAATGCCGTGTCTGGGATCAAACGCCCCGAGTCTGTCTCTTTCGTGGCTGCGTACGGCAGTAGATGAGAGTCCAATTCCGAGAGCACGACACCAAACGAGAAGATATCGGCGCTGGAACCATATCGCTCGCCCATCATAACCTCAGGGGCCATCCACAAGCACGTCCCGACTCCAGCCGTCATGGTCCGATCGCTACTTTCTCGAGATACTCCAAAGTCAGTGATTTTAGCTTCAGCGCTCTTTGTTAGTAAGATGTTCTTGGACTTGAGGTCGCGGTGAAGCACGAGCGGGTCAAGTGAGTGGAGATACGTCAGAGAGTGCGCGACGTGCAGCGCGATGCGTGCTTTCTCAAAATCAAATCCGTGCGGACGGTGTTCTTCGTATTCCACGTGATTGAGAAACGAGCGGAGATCGCCTCCTTCCATGTACTCGGCCACAGAGCAGAGGTCAGCGAGCGAGTCCCAAGCAACACCGATCAGCCGCACGATTCGGGGGTGGTCCATTGCCGCCATCAGCTTGATTTCAAACAGAAACGCGTTGATCTGGCGTAAGGTTTTCCTCTGCTCAGGCAGCAGTCTCTTGATAGCGACGGCTTCTCCACGATACGAGCCGCGGTACACCATGCCGTAGCCGCCTTGGTTGATCAGCTGCCCATACGTGATTTTCTCGAACGGAATTCGCATAGCTGTGATGATTTCGTCTTCCCACAAATCACCCTGTGCTGCTTGAAGTGACTTTGCGCTGGCCCCCATTGCACGTTCAGGACGCTGTCCTTCAGTGAATGGACCGGTAGAGGAAGTATCGAGGCGAGTGTTGACCGTATCTACAGACACGTTAACCTTCGGGTCCCTGGTGTGCTGGCGCTGGAACGGCGGGGATAGTGAGGCTTCGTCATCGCTTTCCCTTCGCTTATGACGCCAAGCACCAAGCCCCATGATAAGTAACACCACAGCAACCGCGGCAAGCGAAATGGAAGCGACCATCCATGCATTCACACCTAAAGCGCAACAGACCAGCACGGTTAGACGGATAGACCAGCCACCAAAACCCAAAAGCATGCATACCTTGTGAGCTAGTTTGTCCCGCTGAGTCTTGACTGGCAGCTAGTCCATGGCTGTTTAGTGAGCCAGCACTACCCCAGCCGCCTATGCTACCATCGGTGCTACTGGACAAGGAAGCAGTGGTAAATGCTGCGTCTGCTGATGCCGAGAGGGAGGTATCATTGGCTTCAATCGTCGGCACGGGGGTCTCCGGTGCTTCCGTTTGGGTAGATCCGCTGCTGGAGGTAGCTGGTTCGGGTGTGGGTTCTGGAGTGCTGGTTGATGTTGGGGACGGAATGAGTGCTTCTGTTGTAGGTTCAGGAGTTCTAGTCACAGGTCTCCTCGTGGTTGGCGCTGGTGTTTTAGTCGTGGGCGATGGAGCCCTCGTAGTTGGGGTGGGCGCTTCAGTCACGGGTGTCGGTGCTTGGGTTATTGGCGTGGGCGCGACCACAGGCTCCGGTGCGCTGGTGGGTTCTGGAGTGACCGTCTCGGTGGTGTCGCCGCCGCCAAGCACTGAGTTCACGATCGACCCGATAAGGCCCTGGAGCCTTCGCGGCTGCTCCAGCCGAGCCACTGCTGTCTATACACAAAGCGAAGCAGGTCAGAGCGTCACACCAACATCCAAATTCATCTCGCGGTTCGCGCACCATTGTCAGCAGGCGATCCGCTGTGATAATGGCTAGTGGACGTCACTGCCGCCCAATGGGGAACTGTCGATCCGCCAGAAACTCGATCGAGTACCATAAGGCACCGGTCAACGTGGTGGTCTTATCCCCTAGCTCCTACTGAAGTGGCAACATCGCCAAACCATCAACAAGATTGACAACGCAGCTGGCTGTACACACAAGAGCCCAAGTTCCGGAGATGAACAGGACAGAGGAATGATACAGTACAGAGCGACCAAAGTTTGAATCGAATAAACATCAGGAAGGATCTGAACCTGAGCTCGTGAACCTGACGCACAACCTGTATCACCCTCATCGGACGTGGTCATCAATTCAAACAAGGATGGTGCACCAATATTGCATACATTTGACTGTCTCACGCAAAATTACTAGCGTCTACCTGCCTTCCAGTAACTGCACGATCTGCTGCGCTGTAAGGCGCCTCGCCGGGTCCTGTTGACAGCACGCTTCACCAAGGTGTCGGATGAAACTCGGACACTCCGCGCTGAAGCTCGGTCGTAGTCGTCCTTCTTTCACCAGCTCGAGGGTCTCGGTTTGCTCCATGTTGCCTCCGTTGAGTGCAAGAGCGTCAAAGTAGGGCGCCCGGCACGTGTCCAGCTCGGCGAGCAGCACTTCGAACGAGTAAACGTCAGCTGCGGGGGAGTATGGTTCACCCTTTAGCACTTCGGGCGCGACCCAGTAGGCCTGGTGAGACTTTTGTTTCGCCCCGAGCGATGGTTTTGTCTCGGTTGAGCCGCAGCTAGCCAACTTCGCCTCCAGTTCGTCCGTCAGAAGCACGTTCTTGACACAAAGTTCGTGGTGGATGAAGGCGGGGGTCTGCTTGTGTAGATACGCCAGCCCTCGAGCGATTCCACCGGCGATCTTGGTCTTCTGCGACGTCCAAGCAGTCATACCATCCTGGTTCCGGTCCAAAAATGAGCGTAAAGTTCCCTGTGGGTGGAACTCGACGACCATGGCCAGATCCTGAGCCGAAGTCCAACCAGCTCCGATGAACTGGACCAGATTCCGATGACCGGTGTGGGCTCGGTTCTGGATCTCGAACGCGAGACTCTCCACTGCTGCAACGTTGACGCTCGAGCTTGGGGCAAGTCGCTTGATCAGAGCGTGTTGTCCGTCGTAGCTACCAATGAACGAATCGGTCTGGAGTGTCGTCATGGGGAGTTGGCGCTCGACTTGCAGCTGGTTGAGTTGAACGCGTCTGCGGTCAACGGACGGGTCGGCTGCCAGAACTTGCAATGCGTTGTGAGGGCCCATACCAAGAATCTTCTCGACATGGGTTGGTGCTGTCATCGGGTTTGAGGGTCTAGCACTGCGTCGGCGTTCCTTGAACTGAGAAGAGGCTACAGCAGCAACGCCAATATCAACAGCTTCGGATCCGAAAGAGTGCTCTACTGCTTCGTTCGACGTCGCCTGCTCCGGAGTTGGTTGTCGATAATCCCCCTGAGCTGGAGGAGGAGCTTGGTTTCGATTCTGGTGGCCCCTCTCGTAGCACGGAGGTAGACCCTCAGGAACGGCAGCTCGCTGGTTTCCACAATACAGTGGGGGTGGCCTAACACCGCTTTCGGTGCTAGGATTCGACCAGGCATCTTCTGATGAGCGCATCGTGGCCCTGGAGCGTTGGAACGGGTCTTCATTATCGGAGGGCCGCTGCGTAGGCGGCTTAGGACGATGATCGTATTGTCTTCCGTTGGGCGACGTCATCGCAACGTGATTGAACACCATCGGAGACGATCGATCACCCGAGTCATTGTCATTTGACTTCTTTCGTCGAGTGAACACAAACAATGCAACCAGAACAGCGACGAGCAGAAGACCGAGTCCTCCACCTACTGCTCCACCCAGCAACGCAACATTGGGACCAGCCTTGCCATCGGGTGGTGCAATGGACGCTGATGAATCTGTTGTCAGTGAGTTGGTACTGGAGGACGTCGATGGACTTTTGGTAGCAGTATGAGTGGATCCCGACGCTCCACCCCACACAGTCGCTGAGCTGCCAGTACTGGTAGACCCGGTGGCGTATGATTTCATCCACGACGTGACCCAGTCGGTCGGAGTTGGTACAGTTCTCTTGCTGCTCGGGATGTCATCGGATCCATAGCACGGGAAGTTGAGGTAGCCGTAGGTTTCGGTGCTAGGACAGGCCCCATAACTTCGCTCCGAGTCTGTGTTGAGCGTGTGGACTGCGTACACTTTGTAGCTCACCCCACCGTCCGTCCACGTGTGCTTCGCGAGCCCGATCTCCGGGACGGTGTCGATTCTCCGCCTACTGACCACGCCGCGAGGTTCAAGTTGGTCATAGTGAACTCATCAACGACGCACTTGGCCGCCGTCAGCATTTGAGTTCCCGTGCACAGGTGGTTGTTGTGAGCCATCGTGCCGTCCGGTTGCGTGCAATCGAATGTAGTGCACGTGGTTGCATCGAACTCGTCGAGTGTCAGTGCAATCTCCGCCATGGAGCGGCCGTCGAGCGTCCAGATCTGCTTGACGTCGTTGGCGGGCGTCAATGCGAAGCCGCTGTCCCAGAGCACAGCTCGCTGCGCAAAGCCGTCCAGATCGTCGAAAGCCACGTTGACATCGCCGAGCCGCGAGGTGACGGTATCCGGTATTGACGAGAGGCTCAGTTTGTCGAGCGTATCGCCAGCCTTGGAGCGCGTGTATAGCTGTAGGGCGAGGTCGGACGTGCTGCCGTCGAAGCTGAAGGTCCGAGTGGGCGCCCACGAGTCTTCCAGTTCTCGCCGCATTTGCAGGGTCGATCACTTGACCACGCTGTCGTTGAGGCGATTTTACTTGTGCAAACTGCCGCAAGTTTTCAACTGACGGAGCCGAGTGTAGCTGGTCTCCATGAGGGTATCCAAAGGCTAGAAAGCCTCCTCCGTTTCTCTTCCGCCTCTAGCGCTGGCGACTTGCACTGGAGACCTACAACGGACGTACGCACTAGAGTGATATGCTGCGGTAAACCCGGACCGATCTGCTCAATTGTCGTGCAGTGGTAAAGACGTATGCGCTGGTGTCTTCAGATGGCGCTGCAGGTGGTCGGCCACTCGGACCACGGAGGACCATCACGCCTCCAGCCGACGTAGAAGTTGGTCAGCCGTTGGTCGTCGGCGGGCATCCTGTTGGTAGCATCCGACGCTGATGACCCGAATCCGCCGAGGACAGTCGGCTCTGAAGCTCGGGCGCAGCGTACCCTGCATGACCTCGTTCAGCACTTGGATAGGTTTGAGTCTCGTGCCGACGGGCGACACGGCATCATAGACCGGGGGTCTCGCCGCGTCGAGCTCCGTGAGCAACACGCCGAAGGCGTACATGTCTGCCTTGGCAGTGTACGGTCTGCCGCGCAAAACCTCTGGCGCTGACCAGAACGGCGGTGGCCCCGCGACGTGACAGCGGTGGCTGTGCTCGTCCAGACAGGACGAGTCGAAGCCCGAGAGTTTCGCCCGCATGGCCTCGGTCAACAGCACGTTGCTGGCTCGCAAGTCGCGGTGGGCGACGGGGGTGGGCTGGCTGTGCAGATACGCCAAGGCTCGCGCGATGTCGATGGCCAAGCGATATTTGCCGCGCTCCCCGTCATGTACTCTCCGTAGTGGCTCAGGTACGAGAGCAGATCTCCCAACGGGTAGTGCTCTGTGACCAGCATCACGTCGGCCACGCTGCTCCACGCCACGCCCACCAGCGTCACAATGTTCGGATGCGAGATCGTGACGCGCAGCTGGAGTTGGTAGATGAACTCCTGCAGGTGGAAGACGTGCGAGCGCTTGGACTTGAGCAGGCGCTTGACGACAACCTGTCGGTTCTGGTACTCGCCAAGGCGGACTTCTCGGGTCTGGCTGGTGGCCAACCTCGCACGAAGCTTGAGCTCCTTGAACGGGATCCGCTTGCGCGTCACGTTTCGGTCTTCCTGCAGGCTTCTCCGGGCGTAGTTGGGACCCGAGTCCGACCCGAGTTCATAGGCATCTCGGTGAGGAACTCGTCGGAAGTGCGCCGTATCCTCCCCAGTCACGTGGTACATGCACACTGTTTGAATTGAGCTGGGCGTCACGACATCGCTCATGTCGCTCGGCCGACCAAGCTGAGAGAACGAGATAGCCACTGCTCGACGACCGCCGTGAGCACTGGGGCGTTCGCCCCTCCGCCCGGACTTCTCCCACTGCCGGTGCATCCAGCAGCAGCACAGCCCACCAAGGAGAAGCAGCACGGCCGTGCCGATGATCGGCACGAGGAGACCCACGTTGAAGTTCCTGTTGTCGTCGGACGGCGACGACGAAGACGAAGTCGACCCACTGAGCGAGCTGGTGTTTGGCATTGCGTAGTTGGTGAACAAAATGAAAGTGGAGGTGAGCTGTTGCAGCAGTTCAAGTCGAGGGGGACGGTGGATTCCAACCAGAACAAAGTCACCCACCAACAATAATTTTCTTCGACTCTCTTTCGAGCTCTGATGTGTTGGAGAAGAGTGTGACCACAGTTTTGGCAATCACTATTTGAACACCCGACGAAATTATGCTCGGCGGTCCATTGTACAGGTGAAGCACCCCGTACTTCACTTCGCTCTCGACTTCGTGAATGTGTTTCGGAATCAGCTGCATTTGCGATCACTTTGCCACCTCTCCACACAACCACTTGAAGCATGATGGAGCGCAGTTGAAATGAGGCCATGAGGATAGTGATGGCAGGATACTCAACGCTGTGGCGCTGGAGGAAGTACGCGTAGAACATTGACTTGCCATCTCCTGCAGCACGATTAGTTAGTTCGTAGCGACAGTTGATGCGTAAGAACAACAAAGACTTGCCTGGTGTTTCAGTGATAGAGATCAATTCAACATCTTTGTGGACAGAGGTTGTAGTAATGTCGATTTCGCACCTAAAGTAACATTAATAATTCGGAAGACGATTTTGATTTACTAACTGTATTAATATTACTAATTGGGAGCGTCGAAAATGAATTATTCATACAATAGGCACTAATAGTAAAATCAAAACTGCTAAACTGCCTTACACCAGATTCCGCTCGCATTTCCTCACCCGCTCGATCTCTACATCTTTGTGATGAAGAACTAGTTGGCGCTGGGCTCGCTCATGGCTCGTGCGTGTGCGGAGAGGGCTCAATACAAACGAAAAGACTGTTGAGGTGCAACGGGCGTCCCGATCTCGGGAGGGTTTGTAATGGCCAACCAACATCAGCCGAAATCCCAACACCAGATTCACGACTCGTTATTGCTTGAGTACGGTTGTCAGACTCCACGAGAGTAGCTTCATACACCTCCGTAGCCTGACTCGACACAGATATCACTTGACTGCTTGCTGGGGAGGCTCACCGTCCGGTTGATCTTTATTCCTGTACGTTAGAACGCACCCTGGACTGCAAAAGCCACGCATCGAGGTGGCCGCGTTAGATGCTAACAAACCATGGACCCTAGTAGTGCTGGCCATACTGTTTGGAAAGCTCAGCCTAACCCCAGAGTTAATTGCTGCAGATATGGTGAACAGGGTGACCGCAGATGCAAAACGGCGCCATTTCCGTCATATCAGTCAAACAGCAATCGGCCTTGGAGCACCTCATCGGACCCGGTTGCAATCTTCAGGGAGGGAAACACAAAACGAGCAGAAGAATACGACATAGCAACTCGGTAACCACCCATTGCGCGCTTCCTTTAAAGATGTTGACCTTGAACTTCAACCTGAAATTTAGTAGGACATTCAATAGTTTTTTTGTACTAATATCGTGTTTTTTCTACTAAGTTTCTGTTAGTACTAACAGCTATACTTGGGAGTTGTAATGTTACTATTACTAATAATAATATATTATTGTTAGTGTATACCGTACCTCACAGAAAGAATGCTTTGGGTGCCGCACGTTTGGCACTCTTCTTACCGTTTGCAGGCGTGCCAAAAAGGCAAATATGCATTCTTCATGTTAAGATTTAGCTTGCAAATTTCAAAAGGTGGAAAGCGTTCCACAGCTTCCCTACTCCAAAGAGACGTCGAAATTCAGCAGGAATAGGCTCCAGGACGGTGTTTAGCGTCATGTGCTCGATAAATGGTATCCATTTAGGGTAACACGAGTGCTTGGATACCCAATTGTAGAAAGTTGCATGTCGAACATCGAAAACCCTGAATATTACTTCGGCGTCCACGCTGCCAAGTGCTGGATGGAGATAGTAAAAGATGACTACCGATCTTTCCTTCCATGTCATCGTACTGTAGTTCTTGCTAGTGGGCAGGACGCCAAGTGGAGATTCGCCACATTGAAGCGACAGTTGTGCAAAGGCAACCTCAATCGTTGAAGCAATTGTGTCGCCACAAAATCTGCGAATTTTCTGCTGTTGAATTCTTGCTTCTGCAGCCTTGCCGTCGATGTTGGCCCTGGATTTACGTGACAGTTCTGGAAACGCCTGGATACGAATTTGCACGTTGACGCTGTTTTGCTTCGTGCGTGCCTCTTGAGCTGCCGCCCACCCTCCGTTTGAAGCATCTCGCAGCAGAAACTTCTTCGTAGGGACTACGGAAATCGGAGAATGATCTCACCTAGCTTTTCTCGTTGTTTTTGGCTTCTTATAATAGAACGGTTGCGCCCAAAGCTATTGTAATGGTATTTTGGGCTTCTAACATTAGGCAGGAAAGGCCCTAATGCATCAAATATCACGTTAGCCAGGAATTGGAAACTGCTTTCTTTGTGTTAATAGAGTGCTCTCAAACGAAACCAAATGCGCAAAAATCTGGTTTTGGCATTCTACTTGTTACGCATTCTTTCTGTGAGGTACGGTAGTACTAATCGTGATTTTACTACCAGTCTTTTTTTGTCGAGCCCCGCTTATGGTACCTGGAATTGGACATGAGCGATTAGATTTCAAACTGTTGGGTGATCTGTTTTCGAGAAGTGGTTGACAGAAGTAGTCTTTTGATGGACATTTCATGACTAGAGACTTTCCTGGTGTGACGACAGCCCCAGCTTCACGGACTCAACGTTTTCCTTGATGCCTCTTAACCGACTTTGGTAGTGCAACAAAACCCTTCCCCAGGCTCCACGCAATCAGTACTTGCGCAGGAGTGGCGTTTAGTTCGTTCGCAATCTGCGCGATGACAGGGTCATCTAACTTCTCAGCGCGGGCCAGCGGAGAAGAAGCCTCCACGATAATTTCATGGTTCTTGCAGAGCTTGGTCGTGTCGGAGCGAGCGAACCACGGATGCAGCTCGATCTGATTCACCGCCGGCTTTTACGCGCCAGGTCTTCGCCAACTTCAGTAGGTGCTGTTCACCGAAATTGGACACATCAATGTCGCGCACGAGTCCTTCGCCTGCATATCTTCGAGAGCTCTCCAAGCCTCGGCGCGGGTGGCAAGATCGCATGGAGCGTGTAGCAGATAGAGGTCGATGTATTCAAGCCCGAGCTTCTGATTGCTCTCGTGAACTGCGTCGATGACCTCCGGTAGCTCCACGGTTGTTTGGGTGCGGCCGACCATGGGACCCACGAGACCTCGAAGTACTTGGTTGTGACAAAAATCGCCCGGCGGGAAATGCCCGAGTCCGAATGGCTCTACCTACGTCGCTTTCATTTCGGTAGGCCGTTGCTGTGTCGATGTGGTGGTAGCCAATTTTCAGCGCCGTCAGCTCGGAGTTGTAGGTTTCAGGTCCAGGGCTTGTCCGGTAGACACTGAGTGCCACGACCGGGATGCCGTATCCGCTGGGCAAAGTCTTCGACTCGGCAAATGCGCTCATACGTTGGCTCGTGCACGCTGTGGAATATGTGAGCGCGTGCTGGAGAGTAACAAAATGAACGAATACCATCGAAATGCCAGGCCGGAACAACGAATCTCGACCGCTGCATCGTATACAAGGTGGATTACGGTGAATGCCAATGAATGCTGACGCCGCCCCTCCCCCCCCTAAAAAGATAAACAACTTGGAATATCGTAGGAAGAAGCAGCCTCTGCTCAATTCCTGTTCGCAAAGAGCTTAGTCGAAAAAGTTGAACGTCTTCCTACACCAATTCGTAAGTCGAAGCCAGTAGCCTGCTCCTCGGCCGTGGTTTTCGTCTTCGACGGCCCACATTCGACCCCCTACGAAGATATAGGTGCTGCTGTCAGGCGGCGAGTTGAAGCGACTCAAGCGATGCCAGTGGCGACAAGCAGCGATGGTTGCAATGATCACAAGCAGGATGATCAACAAAATTATCAGGAGCCACCACCAGCTGATACCACTGCCACCTTCTTTTCCCACATCCGTTGTTGCCGATGCGTGAGATGGCGCACCGGACGAGTGCGATATCGGCACAAGTTTTCTGTGCTCTGAAATCCATTTTGTGACCCAGTCTGACCCCTTCGGAGTTGTGATTCGGTCTCTTACTGAGTCTGGGACGGTATCATTGCCGAAGCACGGGATGACCAGTGACCCAGCCCATTGACCAGCAGGACATTCACCGGTCGCCGAAGGTTGATCTTCTGATGCTGTCGTGTGTATCAAGTAAACCGTGAAGTTGCATCCGCACGAGGTCATATCAACCGTTTTAACGACGCGGATATCTGGAATCACGGTTGAGCTGCCGCCAGTAGCCCACACAGTGCTGCTCGAGCTGCCGTCGCTTTCAAACACTTCGACAACGCACTTAGAGACTGCTAATACATCGACTGGACCATGACGACACGTTTCATAGATTTGTACTGCCTCGCCGTTTGAGTCGGTACACACCAACGCTTCGCATCCGGCGGTGTTTAACTCATCAACAGAGATCGCTATGTCTGCCATGGTGCGGTTATCCAGCGTCCAGACTTGAACAGCGCGATGACCGGAGGCGAGGGCGAATCCCGAGTCCCAGAGAACGGCGCGCTGCAGCAGGCCGGGAAGCTCCTCGAAATTCACCGAGAGATTGTCCAACCTCGACTTCACAGCACCCGGTACTACTTCCCGAGCTATTTGGTCAACTTCATCGCCGGCTTCGTAGAACTTATAGAGCCACTGTGCGATATCCGATGCTGTACCGGCAAACGCCAACGAGTTTGACCCCTCAGCTGCTGCAATCCCTGTAGCCGATACCAACGTCGGCGGTGGCGAGCAGTCGCACGCACTGGGGCTGCCATCTTTGCTGGTGGGCGAGGGAAATCCTGATGACGACGGAATCGATGCCGACTCGGATCCAGAAGATGATGGCTCGGCCGAATTCGACCATGATGGAGTTGTTGTGCGTGGCGAATTGCCGGATCCGTCCCCGCAAGAGCTGGGGTTATTCCACGCGCAGCCACTCTTCATCAGGAGGAATGTACATACCGCAGCGATGAAGCTTCGAGGTCTCATGTTGCAATTGAAAAACACCAAATGGGCTTGAAGTCGTCATTACAACATATCGGAGATCAACGCTAACAGTGGCTGCCAAAGTTGAATTCGCGTCAGCCAGGACCTGCCAATCAAATTTGAAAATCTAGTTCACTTCAACTTGTGCGCTTCAACTTCCACGACCTGTGGCCGACGACGCTGCTTTGGCACGACTTGTATTGACGCAGAACTTGGACATTGTTACATAGTTCTCGCGGGTGCTGCTGTCGCACCAGCTTCTTTTCCCAGCCTAGTCCTGCCGGCCACCTTCAAGTTCCTGGACCAGCTCGCGCGCCGTTGGGCGAGCTGACGGGTCGATCGACAAGCACGCAAGGCCGATACGCTGGATGCGGGGCGGGCACTCGTTCGAGAAGCTGGGACGCAACTTGCCAGCCATGACGTCTTGCAAGATCTGGAACGGCTTGGGCATACCGCCACCCTCCGTCGCGGCATTGGAGTACGGGATCTTGCACGTATCCAGCTCCGTCAGCACCACGCCGAACGAGTAGATGTCCGCCTGCTCGGTGTACCGCTTGCCCTCCAGGATCTCGGGCGCCGTCCAGTACGGTGTGCCCACTCCAGCCGTCATGGTCAAGTCGATGGTATCCCGACTCACTCCGAAATCGATGAGCTTGGGCTCCAGCTGGTCTGTCAACAAAACGTTGTTGGACTTGAGGTCGCGGTGAATGAGAGGGGGTGTGCGAGCGTGCAGGTACTCCAGCGCTTGGGCCACGCCGATGGCCATGTGGATCTTGTCGCGCGCCCAGGACAGCAGGTCTCCGTGCTTCTGGAGGTAGTTCTGCAGATTGCCCTTGGGGAAGAACTCGAGCACCATGACGAGGTTGTTGAGGCTGTTCCAGGCGACGCCGACGAACTCGACGATGTGAGGGTGCACGAGGCTGGCGCTGAGCCGGATCTCCTCAGCGAAGGCCTGGACGTTCTCGGCCTTCTGGTCCTTGGTCTGCAGCAGTCTCTTGGCCGCCACCTTCTGCCCGTTGTACTCGCACACCCAGACTTCTCCCGACGCGCCCTTGGACAGAGCTCGCTCGAACGCGATGCTGTCGAACGGGATGCGCTTGCCCTGGAGCTGCTCACTACCCAGCAGAATCTTGAGCGTCTTGTTGGAGCCCGCGCTCTCGTACTGGCTGGACACGGTGGAGCCCTGCGTGGTCGGGTGGCTGCTCATCATGGTCGGGTGCAGGTCGGGCGTCCCCATAGCCACGTACTGATCCACCTCCAGCTCGCACGCTGCAGACGTGGATTTCTGCGCGCTTTGCCTGGCCCTGCGCTTCCAGCAGAACCAGCCGAGGCCCCCAATGACCGCGAGAGCTCCGAGGATGATCGGCACCAGCAGCACCATGTTGAATCCGTCGTCGTTCTGCGCGAACTCCTCCTGCAGCCACGTGGTGACCCACGCCGTGCCCGTGGGCGTCGTTGTGTTCTCCGCCATGTAGGCGTCCGTGAACTGGTCTCGTCGCGTGCAGGGAATGCTCACGGCGCCGTAGTCGCCGTCGTCCGGGCACGCGCCCCAGGCCACCTCCTTGGAGCTGGACACCGTGTGCACGACGTAGACGGAGAAGTAGGTGACGCCGCCAAAGGCGCTGATGTTCTCGGACCACGTGTGATCGCGCAGCTCGATCTCCGGCACCACGTCCGGGTCGCCCCCGCTCGCCCACATGTTGCCCAGGTACGTGGACGCCGCGTTGTCCTCGAAGGCGTCGGCCACACAGTGCGACGTGTTCTGCATCTGGTAGCCCGTGCACGTGTGGCTGTAGTAGGCGGTCACGCCGTCGGGCTGCGAGCAGTTGGTGAAGGTGCACTGCACGTTGCTCACCTCGTACTTCTGCACGGCGATGTCGGCCATGCTGCGGTTGCCCATGGGCCAGATCTGCACGGGCACGTTGCCCGGCGCGACGGCGAAGCCCGTGTCCCAGAGCACGGCGCGCTGCACGAGGCCGGGCAGGTCGTCGAAGTTGATGTTGAGAGGGTCCAGGCGGCTGCTCACGGCGGCGGGCACGGCCGAGAGCGACACGCGGTCGCGCGAGTCGCCCGCCTGGTGGCGGATGTAGAGCTGCCGCGCGATGTCCGAGTTGCTGCCGTTGAAGACGAAGGAGGAGGAGGCAGAAGCGGCACTGGAGGACGAAGTCTCCGCTTGCAGGCTGCGGAACGTGACGGTCTGGGCTGGAGCGAGGCCGGCGACGGCCGCCAGCAGCGCTGGCAGGATGCGCCACTGCATGGCTTGGATGTGGGGCGCGTGGTAGATTGGGGAGTGACTGGCCTTGTCTGTCGGTGCTCAGTGCCATGCTGTCATGTTGCCCCGCACTGCTGGTAACGGACGGGTCAGCACTGACAGAGATATCATAGCTGTACCCATTGCTAACTTCCCGGCTAGGCGGGTGCGGAAATAAGAGCAGTTTGGAATGTGTGGGATTTTGAAGTTGAAGTAGCGCTGTTGCGCTGTCTAAGTGCGGATTACTAGCGTGATGGGCGGACTCAACACTCGCCAACTGTCGGATCTGCTGTTCGAAGCGTGCCACTATGCAGCCATTTCGACCGAATAGGTTCCGAGCAGATGACTAGGTCGCGACCACTGCAACCAAGGTCCTCGGTCCGAGGGCCTTTACCTGTTCTTTGATTAAACGTCAACACGCTCTCGCTTGTGCCCCGCCGATCATCGGCGATGGGGGAGCTGGCAGTGGATTCCCAGCCTGGCACAGGATGCAACGTCGCCATCGGTTAATACCTGTAATAGCGAGCGACAGCAACAGCTCGGAATACCTATTAATACCGTACATGCTCAGAATACAACAAGCTGGCCTCGTATCCACCACGGGGTCGGCACAATTGTGCGCCTGCCATTCGGAGACCGGCAGCAAAAACTATTGTAGTCGTTAAGTGGCCTGTGTATAACTCGCAGCCGCTGCCAATTCGCCTTCTTGTTGCAATGCCCCGTACCGGTAAAAACGCCATTGAAACTTCGTGGCCAGTGGCAATGGGCTCAGATGCAGTGTGGCGTTAGTTATTAACGCCCCGAATGACGGTTCACTGGAAAGCGTTGGCTGTGCGTGCGGCGCGGACTTTCGCCCGTCGCGAAACGTGCAGGCAAATTGGCCCCAGTCGCAATCTCGCATTCTCCAGCGAGAGCGCGCTCTCCCTCCCAGTCAATCGATTCTTGCGATGGTTTTCGGCTGCGCCGATCGACGTCTCGCATCCGACTCGTCGTACAAGGACGCGGTGCTGCCTTCGAATGCCTCGTTCTTCGCCTTCGACGGCACCAACTCGGATCTGGCGACCCAGCTGTATCTGCGCGCCAAAGAAGGCGACGAGACGTCCAAGTTCACCAACTTTGCAGTCCCCGACGCCATTCAGCAGCGCCTGGATTCGCTCGACCTCGAGTGGGACGACCTGTCGGGCATCGCGCAGCGGGCGCTGCTGTGGGACTCGGGCTTCAGCGTCACAATGAACAACAAGGCGGTGCAGATCTGGCCGCTCGCGGGCCACTCCATGACGGACCTCGCCATTCCACTGGTCCAGTTCGAGTATGTGAAGTGCGTGGCGACAAACTGCACGCAGCCCGACGGCACACTGAGTCTGAGCAACCTCTACTGCAACGGAGACCAGATGCACGACGCAGCGCGCTGCGTCATGGAGGACTTCGCGGAGATCCAGGATATCCACGGGGCCATGTGGATGACTGGCGGCAACCTGAAGGTGGTCCCGACACCGCGGGCCAGGAAACACCAATGGAGAGACGCCTCAAACAACCATTCGTACACGGTTCTCGCCGTGCACACAGTGGCCCAGGAAGATGAAGCAGCGTACGACGCATGCCCAACATCTACGATGAACGGCGGGTACGGCTCGCTCGTGTTGTCGTGCTTATCGGAAAACAACATCACCGCCGAAGTACGAAGTGGAATAGTAGAAGTACAGGGAACGCCCTGGGTGTCTCGATGGCTGGTTGAAGATTTTTCCGGCAAGTCGACATCGACGTCCACCAGCACAGGTGGCTTTAACCCGGTCCTGATCACCCCTGTCGCGGCTGGAATTCTCGTCGTCATTGGACTCATTGCGCTCTTTGTGTGCGTCAAACGAAAGCGACAAAGCAGCGAAGAGACAGATGCACTCGAAGACTCGCTGATCTACTTGGAGACCTTCCGACCCCAGACTTTCAAGGAAAACAAGCCTGATTACGACTTCGCTCCTGACGGCTCCACCGCACCAACTATCGACGACACGCTCTCCAGTACACACCAGGACATCGACAAGACCATCAAATTTTTGTCGAGCTCTAGCTCCGCCAGCGACTTTGGATCCGGGTCGAACCAAACACTGCAGATTCTGCTCGGAAGTGAGTTCCTTGTGGGCAAGCGACTGCCATTCGAGAGTCTCGTCTTCAAGAGAGCTCTGTCAAAAGGTGCGTGCGGCGAGGTGTGGCTGGGAGAGTACCAGGGCCAGCAAGTTGCGATCAAGCGGCTGTTGCAAGCGAAGGCCCACCGAGCGGATGAGGTCGAGGTGTTTGCGCAGGAGATCGAGCTCAGCGCTAGTTTGGTGCACCCAAATATTGTGTCGTTCATCGGCGTGGCCTGGAACAGCCTCAACAACTTGATCATGGCGCTCGACTTTTTCCCCATGGGAGACTTGCAAGCGTACTTGAGCAAGAATTCCGACTTGATGTCGTGGGGCCGAGAAAAGATCCACATTGCTGTCGGAGTGGGGCGTGCGCTAGAGTACCTGCACTCTCGAACTCCTCCGCTCATCCATCGAGACCTCAAGTCGAAGAACATCTTGCTGACACAAAGGCTGGAGGCAAAACTCATCGACTTCGGGGTGAGTCGATGCCGACAGGAGCATTCAATGACGGCTGGAGTTGGGACGCCCTACTGGACAGCACCAGAGGTTCTGGAAGGCAAACGATACACGGAGCAGGCGGATATCTACTCTTTCGGAGTTGTATTGTCCGAGCTTGACACGGGCAAAATCCCGTACCACGACGCGTTAACTTCCGAAGGGAAGAAGCCGAAGGCATTCCAGATCCTGACGGACGTGATGGCTGGAATGCTACGACCGAGTTTTTCGGAAGGATGCCCTCCTAGAATCCGACGTATCGGTGTGGTGTGCTGCCAACATGACCCTGCTCGACGACCTACAGCCGGACAAGTTGTAAATATGCTCGAAGCGTCCGAGTAAACCCAACCTAGACGATACGAAACCCTATAGACGACTTTGTGTTCATAAATTTACGAGCTACTCGTAGTTCTCCATTAAAAGAGCGACGTTCCTCCCTAGATAAATGAAAAAGTGCTTATATACCATCTGCAGTCTCCTTCGCACCACCGCTTTGAAGTTGTTGTACCAATTCGCATGCAGTTGGTCGGTTTCTTGGGTTAAGCGCCAAGCACGCCAAACCAATTTGTTTAATCCAGTCAGGGCAGTCTTTGGAGAAGCTAGGTCGCAATCTTCCAGCCATGACACCCTGTAGAACGTAGAACGGCTTCGGCATTCCTCCGTTTTCCGTCACAGCATCTGAGTACGGAGCTTTCCCAGTGTCTAGTTCGGACAGCACCACTCCAAAAGAATAGATGTCGGCTCTCTGCGAGTAGCGCTTGCCTTCGAGGACCTCTGGCGCCGTCCAGTATGGCGTTCCAATCCCGCCCGTCATCGTGAGGTCGATGGTATCACGACTGACACCAAAGTCGATCAACTTTGGCTCCAAAGTCTTCGTGAGTAAAATGTTGCTGGACTTGAGGTCACGATGAATCAGAGGTGGCCTCCGAGCGTGCAAATACTCCAGGGCTCCTCCAATCCCGACGGCCATGTTCATCTTCCCGTTGCACCAGGATAGGAACATCCCGTTCTCTCTCAGATAATGCTGCAAGCTTCCCATAGGCAGCAGCTCCATTACCATCACCAAATTGTTCAACGTATTCCAAGCCACCCCGATGAGTTCGACAACGTTTGGATGATTGAGACTTGCGCTCAGCTCAATCTCTTCGGCGAAAGCTTGTACATTGTGCGCCTTCTGATGTTTGGTCTGCAACAGTCTCTTCACCGCCACCTTTTGACCATTATACTCACAGATCCACACCTCTCCCGACGCCCCCTTCGAGATGGCTTTCTCAAACGCCAGGCTCTCAAATGGGATGTGTTTTCCTTCCAGGTGCTCACTGCCCAGTAGAATCTGGAGCGTTTTGTTCGAGCCAACACTCTCGTAATGGCTCGACAGCGTCGAGAACTGCGAGGTCAGCTGGCTGGTCACCACCATGGGCCGAACGACCATGTCCGGGGTGTCCCCACTCCAGTAGTTCGGCGAGACGCCGCCATACTCGTACGTCAGCTTCTCCGCTAACTTCTTCGCTCTGAGCCACCACAAGTACCCGCCAACACTTAACATAATGACCACACTCAGAAGAATGGGGATCAACAGCAGCTTGTTGAAGCCAGAGTCCCGCGCGAACTCCTCTTCCAGCCACGTCGTGACCCACGCACTGCCCGTGGGCACCGTCGTGTTTGCAGCCATGTAGGCGTCCGAGAACTGATCTCTTCGGTGGCAGGGCACCGTGAGCGACCCGTAGCCTGACGGACAGACGTCCCAAGCAGGGTCTTCTCCATTGGGCACCGTGTGCACCGCGTAGACGGAGAAGGTGATGTTGCCTCCGAACTCCTCGATGTCCTGCGTCCACGTGTGGTCTCTCAGTCGCAGCTCCGGGATCATGTCGGGATCACCGCCTGTCGACCACATTGTACCGAGGAAGCTGCTCGCCCCGGGGTCCTCGAACAGGTCCACGACGCAGCGAGAGGCGTTGAGGATCTGGTAGCCCGTGCAGTACTGCGTGCAGTAGGCCATCTCGCCGTTGGGCTGCGTGCAGTTGAGGTAGGTGCAGTCCACGTTGGCCACATCGGCCTTGGGGATGGCGATGTCGGCCATGGAGTAGTCGAACATGGTCCAGATCTGCACCGGGTCGTTGTCGGGCGAGACAGCGAAGCCCGAGTCCCAGAGCACGGCGCGCTGGACGAGTCCCGGCAGGTCGTTGAAGCGGATGTTGAGCCGACTGAGGCGCGTGGACACTGCACTAGGGACGGACGAGAGCTCGAGCGCGTCGCCCGAGTCGCCGGCCTTGTGGCGGATGTAGAGCTGCTGCGCGATGTCCGAGTTGGTGCCGTCGAAGGCGAAGGACGCGTTGGTTGGCAGCGACCCGGAGGAGGACGAGGACTCCGCCTCGAGGCTGCGGAACGTGACGGTCTGGCCGTGAGCCAGGCCCCAGGCCGTCATCGCCGCGACCAGCGCTGGGAGACGCATCCCCGACCAACTGTCGCTTCACGTGGCAAATCGCCGAGTGAGTGGGGCGCCGCGTACCATTCCATTCCGGAGACCATCAACCATCGTATCAGTCGCGCCGAAAGAAGAGATATCATATCTGCATTTGCCCGCAGTTGCACTCGAAGGCGTCCTTGACTGCTACCCCGCGGCCCTCGCTCACTGTCTGCACCGAAAAACACGTTCCAACTGATGGACAGATGCCTCCATGTCGCTCGAGCACCGCAAGTCCTGCGTGGCGAGTGCCGCCGCATTGGAAACGGATCGAGCATGGATGCGCGGTAGATTTCCAACGGACGTCGACGCCGAGCGATGGCTGCAAGTGTCGAAACGCACCACGCACGCGCTGACCAGGTCGCATGAACACCCGCCGACTAGAAGCTCCACCTCATTCCCCGTTCGCTCGCTTGTTCACTGCTGACGGATGAGCGAAGCCTCCGCGAACTACGCGGACGCGGTGCTGCCGTCCAACGACACGTTCTTCGCCTTCGACGGGACCAACTCGGACCTGGCCCGCCAGCTCTTCCTGCGCGCCAAAACCGGTGCCAATGCACCGCAGTTCAAGGGGCTGAGCGTGCCCTCCGCCGTCCAAGACCGACTGGACGGCCTCGGGCTCAGCTGGGATGACCTGCCGGGCGTCGCCCAGCGCGCGGTGCTCTGGGACTCGGGCTTCGGCGTGACGCCGACCAACGAGGCCGTGCGGATCAGGACGCTGAGCGGCCACGCCATGACGGACCTGGCCGTGCCGCTGGCCCAGTTCCAGGCCGTCGGCTGCGTCGAGCAGAACTGCTCGCAGCCCGACAACACCACGAGCTGGAGCAACCTGTACTGCAACGGAGACCAAATGCTCAGCGCGTCCAGGTGCGTCGTCGAGGACTTCACCGACAAGAGCGGCATCCACCTGGCCTTGTGGATGACCGGCGGCAACCCGAAGGTGGTCCCTGCGCCCACCGTCAGGAAGCACGTGTGGACGGACGACAGCTCCGGCATCCAGTACAATGTGGTCGCCGTGCACACGCTGGATCTAGACGATGAGCCCGCGTATGACGAATGCCCCGAGAAGTCTCAGAACGGCGGCTACGGATCGCTCGTGCTGCCTTGCTACACTACGGCGGACGTCTCGGGTGCCATCAACAGCGATTAGGAGGAGGTTCAGGGCTCGCCGTGGGTCTCTCGCTGGCTGGTGGAGGATTATTCAGGAGACGTCAAGACCACGATGGCATCGAAGAACAGCTCAGCAGGCTTGAAATTGGGCTACGTTCTCGCTCCCGTATGCGCCGTTCTAGTCGCTTGCGGCCTGGTGGGACTGTACGTCTACTCCAAGAGGAGACGGCGTGAAGTCGACGAGTCCGACCCGCTCGAAGACTCGCTGATCGACGGAGAGCGGTTTCACCCCCAAAGTACAAAAGATGCCCCAGTTCCTAACGATGAATTTGCACCGAACCAGTCCTCGACATCAACGCTGTACAGCTCCGCCTTGACATCACACGGAACTGTCGACCGGTCGACGTGGCTGCGATCGAGTGGCAGCTCATTCGACGAGGACTTCAGCTCTGGTTCCAACAACACCCTCAAGATCCTGCTCAACAGTGACGTCCTCGTCGGCCAACGCATTCCCTACGAAAGTATCTACTTCCAACAAGCGTTGTCGAAGGGAGCGAGCGGAGAGGTGTGGCTGAGCGAGTACCAGGGCCAGCAGGTCGCAGTCAAAAGGCTTTTGCAGGCCAAAGCTCACAGCGCTGGCAAAGTGGAGGAATTCGCGAAAGAGATTGAACTCAGCGCCGGCCGAACATCGTGTCGTTCGTTGGCGTGGCTTGGAACAGCCTAAACAACCTGGTCATGGTGCTCGAGTTCTTCCCCATGGGCGACCTGCAATCGTATCTGGAGAAGAACGCAGACCTCATGACGTGGGCGAAAGACAAAATCCACATCGCCGTAGGAATTGGATGTGCGCTCCAGTATCTCCACGCTCGTACCCCACCGCTCATCCACCGCAACCTCAAGTCGAAGAATATCCTGCTGACGAAAATGCTCGAGGCAAAGCTGATCGACTTCGGCGTGAGTCGAGATTGTCAGGAACACTCGATGACTGCTGGCGTTGGAACACCGTATTGACGGCACCGGAGATCCTGGAAGGCAACAGGTATACTGAGCAAGCTGATATGTATTCGTTCGGCGTGGTGTTGTCCGAGTTGGACACGGGCAAAATCCCGTACCACGACGCTGTAGCCTCCGACGGGAAAAGCCGAAACCGTTCCAGATCTTGGCGGGTGCCATGGCGGGGGAGCTGAGACCAAGTTTCTTAGATCTGTGCCCTTCTCGCATCTTGCGTATTGGCACTGCGTGCTGCCAGCATGATCCTGATAAACGCCCTACCGCTGAGCAGGTGGTGGCAATGCTCCAAGCGACCGATTAAGGAAGCTTCCTAGTACAGTGGTAAATATGGTAGGGCTCGACGACTTTGTCATGAGCATTAAAAGGCTCCCGATTGACAAGATACTAAGTAAACAATTGAAAGTGGGAGACACCCGAATGCACTAGGATAGGTCTGGTGAATCTTTTTCATACGAAGCCTTGAGGTGACGATTTCGGCTCAGATTGAAGGGTTACTGTAAACCGAAAAACCTCTGGCGAGATGCATTTGTATTCGTTTGTAATCGTCCTAACGCATCAACACAGAGCTGTTAAACTTCACCAACGTTGAAATTTGATGTTTTGGTCTTATATTCATCACGCCAGCTTGTATGATACATATATATATATAACTGCCGTCGGACGGCAGTTGAGGTGGTTAGAATGCTGGAAGGCGCCGAGTATCAGTGAAGCCTCTCGTTGTGTTTAAACCTGTTTGGTATGAATAAACGTCCTTGTTGCATGAACTCAATTTCGAGTCAACGATCGACAAGTATGTGAAACCATCGTTTGGGCAGACTACGGAGTCGCATCGTGCAGGCACTTTGGTGAACTCAACTTTTCCGTAGCCATTCCGGTCGTCAAACCTGTGGTGTCCGAACTGCCA
Source organism: Phytophthora cinnamomi (assembly GCF_018691715.1). Taxonomy (NCBI): domain Eukaryota; phylum Oomycota; class Peronosporomycetes; order Peronosporales; family Peronosporaceae; genus Phytophthora; species Phytophthora cinnamomi. The sequence continues at coordinate 1,249,035 of NW_027151037.1, forward strand.
GTGGTTTATTGTTGCATTCGAAGGTAATGGTACTGCTGAGACCTTCACGAGTTCGAGCTCGTCAACTAAATGCACGCACCTGCGCTGGGATGACACCAGGAAGAACAGAGGCGTAGGAGCGCAATGTAGACAGGGGCCGAAAGCGTTTCGCGGTGCTCAGTGTGAAGGGCTCACTACTGGTACCATAACGCCGGTGGAAGAAGCGCACTGGCTGCAAAATAGGGTGCGCCGACACAACGGCACGCGCGTCTCGTGCGAACCCTTCACTTCAAGTCTTGCAGCTTTCGGAGGCCAGAAAATACCTGCGATGGAGGAGCGGCATCTTGCAACTTCGGGATCGTACGAGAGTGCAGAGCTGCCTTCAAGCAATTCCTCCTTCGCGTTTGACGGGACCAACTCCGACATCGCTCGTCAACTCTACTATCGCGACAAAGCTGGAGACTCGGCGTCAGCCTTTGAGGACCTCGAGGTACCGTCAACGGGCCAGTCTCGGCTTGATGGTCTTCAGCTTGACTGGAAAAAGCTCCCGGGCATTGTGCAATGAGCTCTGCTCTGGGACTCTGGCTACGGACTATCTCCGGACGACAAGCCTGTGAAGATTTGGACGCTTGGTGGGCACTCCATGTCGGACCTAGCAGTCCCAATAGACGAGTTTCTAGCCGTGAATTGCACCGAACACACGTGCCCACAGCCCGATGGCACCACCAGACTGAGCAATCAACAGTGCAGTGCACGGGAGCTGACATACTCAAGGCGACCAGGTGCGTCGTGGAGGATTTCGTTCAAACCATCGATATTCACATGGCTATGTGGGTGACCGGCGGCAATCCTAAAGTGGTTCCGACCCCGCAAATCTACAAACACGCCTGGAACGACAGCCTCGACCACAATTCGTACGTTGTTTTTGCCATCCACACCATAAAACGAGACTTCGAACCTGCGTGGAGCTAGTGCGCTACGGCTGACCAAAATGGCGGGTACGGGTCGTTGGTGCTGCCGTGCCACACAACAGCAAACATCTCGAACTTCGTCAACGACACGAAGCAAGAAGTACAGGGGAGTGCGTGGGTGTCGCGATGGCTTCGTGAAGATTACTTGGAGACTGCAGGTGCAGCATCCAGTGGTCACGGAAGCAACAAACTCAACCTGATGCTCCTAGTGCCAATCGTGGCTGGGGTTGTTGTTGTCATTGGCTTGATTGGGCTGTTCGTATTCATTAAGCGCAAGCGCCAAGCTAAGTCTGATCACATTGCGCTGGAGCAGTCTCCTGTCTGTCACTACCGAGACTGCGTGGGTACTCAATTCGCAGAAAATGGCTTTTTGCAGGGAAGATCGACAGCCCAGACGATTGAAGACACGGCAACGATCTCGAACCGAGGCGGCGACAAGACGATCAGGTTTAAGTCGATACAGGAGAGAGAACTCGATGCCGGATCGAATCTCACGTTCAAAATCCTCCTCGAGGTTTTGGCTGGAAAGCGCGTTCCGTATGAGAGCATCTTGTTCAAGCGAGCGCTTTCAAAAGGTGCCAACGGGGAAGTTTGGCAATGTGAATGTTATGACCAGCAAGCCGCCGTGAAGCGCTTACTTCAAAACACGACCCATCTAGCGGACGAAGTCGAAGCGTTCGCCAAGGAAATTGAGCTCAGCGCCAGCTTGGTTCATCCGAATATCGTGTCCTTCGTGGGGGTTGCGTGGAATACGCTCGACAATTTGGTCATGGTGCTCGAGTTCTTCCCCATAGGAGACCTTCAGACGTATTTGACCAAGAACGGCGACTTGATGTCATGGACCAGGGACAAAATATACATTGCCGTCGGAGTGGCACACGCATTGGAGTACATGCACTCTAGGTCGCCTCCACTTATCCATCGCGACCTCAAGTCGAAGAATATTATGCTTACAAGGATGTTGGAGGCAAAACTTATCGACTTCGGCGTCAGTCGTGAACGACAAGAGAACTCCATGACTGCTGGAGTAGGAACGCCGTACTGGACTGCCCCAGAGATTCTCCAAGGCAATCGGTATACTGAGCAAGCGGACGTTTATTCATTCGGAGTCGTGTTATCGGAGCTTGACACCGGCAAACTCCCGTACCACGACGCGTTGACGTCGAATGGGAAGAAGCCGAAACCAGTTCAGATCTTGTCGGATGTAATGTCCGGGATGCTGCGCCCGAGTTTTTTGGAAGACTGCCCTAGACGTATCCGTCGTATCGGCGTCGCTCGTTGCCAACAGGACCCGATCAGACGTCCAAACGCTGGCCAAGTGGTGCGAATGCTAGAAGGAGCTGACTAGGCTTGCGATGTACACGATAAATTCGAGTTTAATCATTTTTTTTTATCGTAGCCTAAGTATGTGCGCTTGCCTGTTTCGTTAGCTGAAAATGCATTATTTTTACCTAAATCTGTGCGAGTGGGCTTTGTTTTTACAAGCGCAAGTATGTGCGTGAGCATGACTAAGAGCCGGCATAACCTGCCATCGTTCTGAATAGCACGCCTTTCCTTAAAATTTGTGCGGTGATTTGGATATGTAGCAAGAAGGAAGCGGGTTATGTAGATCATCGGAGGCAGAAACAAGTTTATCTAGCAAAGAACCAACAACCGATGGGATCATGGAGCCATTTCTTAGCCAAACGCGATGGCTACTCATATGCAGGAGTACCTCGGTGCGGACCTCATTTTGCCTTTTCCGGCTTCCTGAACACCACAAGTCCAAGGATCTCACTACATGAGGATGAAGGTCGAGTATATTCGCCGCCTTGAAGCCTCGGGGTCGTACGAAGACGCGGTGTTGCCCTCCGAAGGCATTTTCTTCGCGTTCGACGGTACCAACTCTGACCTCGCCCGACAACTTTACTTCCGAGCAAAAGCTGGAGCTTCAGCGTCCCAACTCGATAGTTTTGACCTGCCGTCCGCTGTAAAACGCCGACTCGATGGTTTGCAGCTCTCCTGGGATAAGCTGTCTGGAATCGCACAACGCGCGTTGTTGTGGGACACTGGCTTTGCGTTGTCTCCGAAGAATATACCAGTGCAGATCTGGACGCTGGGTGGGTACTCAGTCACGGATCTAGCCGTTCCACTTGTCGAGTTTGAGGACGTCGGGTGTGTCGCGATGAATTGCTCCCAGCCGAATAACATCACGAGCTATAGCAACCTCTACTGCAGTGGCAACAAAATGATCAGTGTTGCGCGATGTATCATCGAGGACTTTACAGATACAAGCGACCCAAACGTCCCGATGTGGGAAACTGGCGGAGACCCCAAGGTGATCCCCACTCCGTTGATAATGAAGCACATCTGGAAAGACAAGAGCACTGGTATTTCCTACGAAGTCGCCGCGATTCATACCATCGACATGAACGATGAGCCAAGCTACGGTGCGTGCGCCACAAGTGAGCAGAACAGCGGATACGGGTCTTTGGTACTACCCTGCTATTCGACTGCGAACGTTTCCGACAAAGTCGACGCACAGAAGCAAGAAGTACAAGGCAGCGCCTGGGTCTCTCGGTGGCTGGTAGAAGACTATTCCGCTACTGCGGGCTCGACATACAGCGACGGCGGATTTAACTTTGTGCTGCTGGTGCCGATCATCGGCGCGACCCTCGTCATGGGTCTGGTCCTGCTCTTCCTGCTCAGGAAGCGAAGACATCGAGCCCGAACTGACATCAACACTCTTGGTCAAGCACTAGCTGATCCACAGAACTTTTATCAAGCTTGTAGGGATGTTGATTCCGTTGAAGAGGCCTCAGGTCGGGGACGTTCAACACTTCAAACTATTGAAGACAGCGAGGCTACGTCCCGCACTGGGATTGATGGCACAATTCGACTGACGGCAACGTTCCAAGAAGATCTTAGCACCGGGTCTAACCTCACGCTGAAGACGCTTCTTGGCAGCCACCACCTTATCGGGAAGCGCGTTCCGTACGATACTATAAACTTCCTCCGAGCCCTGTCCAAGGGCGCGAACGGAGAAGTGTGGCTCTGTGTTTACCATGGCCAGCAGGTCGCTGCTAAAAGACTTTTAGAGCACAAGGCCCACCGCGCAGGCGAAGTGGAGGAGTTCGCTCAGGAGATCGAGCTGAGCGCCAGCTTAGTTCACCCGAACATCGCCTCGTTCATCGCCGTCTCCTGGAACAGCCTCAACAATCTGGTAATGCTGCTCGAGTGGCTGCCCATGGGGGACCTGCAGTCGTATTTGTTCAAGAACGGCGACCTCATGACGTGGGCGAGAGATAAAATCCACATCGCCGTAGGGGTCGCCTGTGCGTTGGAGTATTTGCACGCCTTGTCGCCGCCCCTTATCCACCGAGACCTCAAGTCCAAGAACGTACTGCTGACCAGGATGCTGGAGGCGAAGCTCATCGACTTTGGGGTGAGTCGAGGTCGACAGGATAACTCCATGACCGCCGGAGTCGGCACGCCGTACTGGACAGCCCCAGAGATACTCGAAGGCAAGAAGTACTCAGAACTAGCAGACATTTACTCCTTCGGCGTCGTCTTGACCGAGCTGGACACGTGCAAGACCCCGTACCAGGACGCGTCCACTTCGAGAGGAGCCAAGCCCAAGCCGTTCCAGATCCTGGCGGACGTGATCGCAGGTGTGCTGCGTCCAAGCTTCACGGACGAGTGTCCCACCCGAATTCGCCGGATCGGCGTGGCATGCTGCCAATACGACCCCGCACTACGACCTACCGCGGCTCAAGTGGTGCGGATGCTGGAAGAGGCCGACCAAGGCAGCAGCGAATTGTAGTTGCATGTGTTCCTACTTTTGTAGTACTGCAGGTCTTCATGCACTACAGACAACTAAGGTTAATTTCAATTAGGGCAGTACGAGTTCTACGATACAATTTCTATTCAGAACAAATCCATGAACTCAGGAGTGATATCCAAACCATTGTTTTCTCCCCAGTAGAGTGTGCGCGACGTTGGACTTGCAACCAACGCAGTCGTCATCGTCATCGCAGCTTCAAGTAGTTATAGCTCGATTCTGTCCTAATGCAGCGCGTGAAGTCCACGACAGTTGAAACTACTGGTCACTCGGGATTTCGCCATGCTGCATCGAGGCATGCAGAGTCGGCGTCGTCTGGCGTCGTCTTCAGCGTCGTACCAGGACGCCAAGCTCCCCTCGAACGACAGCTACTTCGCCTTCGACGGGACCAACTCGGACCTGGCGCGCCAGTTGTATTTCCGAGCCAAAGCGGGCGACTCGGCCGCTCAGTTCAAGAACTTCAGTGTCCCTAGCGCAGTCCAGGCGCGACTCGATGAGCTGGAGCTGGACTGGGCCAAACTGCCGGGGATCGCCCAGCGGGCGCTGCTCTGGGACTCGGGCTTCGGCGTCACCAAGGACAGCGCCCCGGTGCAGATCTGGACGCTGAACGGCCACTCGATGGCGGATCTGGCAGTGCCGCTGCCCCAGTTCCAGGCTGCCGGATGCGAGGAGAAGCTCTGCGTGCAGCCAGACAATACCACCAGCTACAGCAATATGTGGTGCGGTGGGGCTCAGATGCTCGAGGTTGCGAGGTGCGTGGTGGAGGATTTCGTGGACGACGACGAAATCCACGCGGCCATGTGGGTAACCGGTGGCAACCCGGCCGAGGTGCCGACGATGCGGGTCCGGAAGCACCAGTGGAAGGACGAGCGCGACGGCAACAGCTACGTGGTCTTCGCTGTGCACACGCTGGAGCTGTCGGACGAGCCGTCGTGGAATAGCTGCGCGTTGGCCACTCAAAACGACGGCTTCGGGTCCTTGGTGCTGCCCTGCTACACGACAGTGAACATCACGGACGGGATAAGGAGCGGCATGGAAGAGAGTCGAGGCAGTCCCTGGGTCTCCAGGTGGTTGCGTGAAGACTACGCCACCACAGCCAAAATGATGGCGTCGGGCGGGTTCAACTTGGTGCTACTTGTTCCGATCATCTTCGGAGCGATAATAGTAATCGCTCTTGTTGGGCTGATGTGGCTAGTTCAAAAGCGGCGAAAGGAGCGGAGTCGCGATGATGAAATGGGTGGAACAGTGGCCAGCCCCAGCAACGTACAGCTAGACGCCAGAAATCGCGGGCTTCAAGACCAATCTACAGTTCAGGCAGTCGGCATAGACTCTACTTTCTTTAACAACTCGACTATGCAGACATCAAATTACGAGGACGCGTTGCCAAACGCGACGCTGAAAACTCTGCTAACCAGCGAATTTCTGTCCGGGAAGCGCATTTCGTACGAGAGCATCATATTCGAACGCGTGATATCAAAAGGAGCGTACGGAGAAGTGTGGCTCGCAGAAATCGCCGGGCAGCAGGTGGCTGTGAAAAGACTACTGCAGAGTAAGACCCATCTCGCAGAGGAAGTGGAGGAGTTCGCGAGGGAGATCGAGATTAGCGCCAGCTTAGTGCACCCGAGCATTGTCGCATTCATTGGGGTTTCTTGGAACAGTCTCAACAATCTAGTCATGGTGATCGAGTATTTCCCGACTGGAGACCTACAGACATATCTACGCAAGAACTTCGATTTGCTGTCGTGGTTCAAGGATAAAATCGACGTTGCAGTCGGGATTGCACTTGCCCTGAGGTATTTACACTCCAGGACGCCGCCTCTCATCCATCGAGACCTCAAGTCGAAGAATGTGCTGCTTACAAAAAGCCTGGAAGCCAAACTTATCGACTTCGGCGTCAGTCGAGGCCGCCAAGAGAATTCCATGACTGCAGGGGTTGGTACACCATATTGGTCAGCGCCCGAGGTCCTGGAAGGCAGACTATACACGGAGCAGGCGGATATTTACTCCTTTGGAGTGGTGATATCGGAGCTAGACACCGGCATGGTCCCCTACCACGACACGCTCGCTTCGGACAGCAAGAAGGTGAAGCCGATTCAGATCTTGGCGGAGGTGGTAGCTGGGAGATTGCGGCCAACTTTATCGGAAGGCTGTCCCCAGCAAATCCGCCAAATATGCGAGGCTTGCTACCACCAAGACCCCGATCAACGACCTACGGCAGCTCAAGTTGTAAAAATGCTACAAAACACGCACAAGTTAGACAAGGAGCACAACTAAAGTTTCCGAATAACACCAGGACTGTCGCTGAGAGAGAGGATTTTTCATTTCAACGAGTACACCAGTCCGCTGTCATTTCCTTCGAGCTGAAACAAAACCTGCTGAGCAGATGGTCGCTGAAGCGGATCGCGCGCCGTGCACGATAATCCAACTCGTCGAATCCTTAAAGGTCCTCGCGTATTGAAGACGCAAGGTGCTGACTGCTAAGCAAGATCTTAAGAGTTTTGCACGACCCAGGGCTTTCATACGATTCCGCGAGACTGGAAAAGGACGACCCCAACGTAGTAAGCCGGCTGGTCAAGGTTGTCTGGCGGAGTGTGGCGGGCGTGTCGGCTGCAAGCGTCGGTCGAGAAGCTGTGTTTTCAGCTCGATACTGCGGAGAGATGCCGACGAGTTCGCACGTGGTGAACATGGATTCCTCCTCGATCTTGCTCTTAGCTCTGCCTCTCCAGCAAAACCAACCGATGCCAGCCCAGCGATCAAGGCTACGGCACCCAAGATAGTCGGAATCAGCAACAGTTTATCAAAGCCTGACCTCTCGCCAAACTCCTCTTTCAACCAGGTCGTGACCCAAGCGCTTCCGGTTGGTTTCGTCATCGCCACCATCTCCGCATCCGCGAACTCGTCTCTCCTGTGGCAGGGCACCGTCAACGCCGCGTATCCATCGTCTGTGGGGCATACATTCCACGCCGGGTCGTCGGCGTTCGAGACGGTGTGGATTGCGTACACACGGTACGAAGCATTGGAGACCGGGTCCTCCCACGCGTGGTTCCGAAGCCGGAGCTGCGGGAGCATGTCGGGATCACCTCCGACCGACCACATCGAGCCCATGTAGCTCGTCGCAGCCGAGTTCTCGAAGGTGTCCGCCACGCACCTCGACACGTTCAGCATTTGGTCTCCAGAGCAGATCAACGTGTAGTAGGCCGTGACATCGTTCGGCTGCGAGTAGTTCTTGAAGGTGCAGCCTTCGCCGCTGACGTCGTCCTTGGGGACTGCGAGGTCGGCCATGGTGTAGTCGTTCATGGTCCAGATTGCACGGGGTCGTTCGAGGGCGAGATGGCGGAATCTGTGTCCCAGAGCACCGCGCGCTGGATGATGCCGGGTAAATCGGTGAAGTCGATGCTGAGGGGATCAAGGCGTTTGGTCACCGAAGTGGGTACGGAGTTGAGCGAGACTTTGCCGTCGGTGGCTCCTGCTTTGTGGCGGATGTAGAGCTGCTGGGCGATGTCCGAGTTGGTGCCGTCGAAAGCGAAGTACAAGGACAGGTTCGAAGACAATGGGGGAGACGACGATGAGGTTGACTCGAGACTTCTGAAGGTGATTGTTTGAGGCCCCAGCTCGTTGCGAGGACTAAAAAGCCTGTGACGCGCATTGCGATCGAGCTGGCGTGTCAACGAGCGGTGTCGACCGCTGGAAGCCTCCGATATTGAGCTGGGTTCAGTCTTAATCGCTTGGCGAGTAGCTTCGGCGACGAGTTCAGCTCATGTATTTGAACGAAGACTTCGTTCATCGTTGCAGAACCCAAGCCGGGTTACTGCTTGGCTTGACGAGTCAAACGCAACACAAACTCACAGAAACGTGAAGGACCAAGATGAATCCCTGGAGACGGTCGAAGCGTTGGTACGCAATACCTTTCAAGACGTGCACACCTACTAAACGAATGGCCTAGGGATTTCTTCGATCGTTGCGGAGGTTCGCCTCCATCAATGCCGCAAGAGCGTACAACAATCAAGGTGAACATCTTCGTGTGTGGTCTAGTCGAAGCTCAAGCCTGCACTGTAGCCAGCTGTGCTGGTGGCGGATGCCATGCTGTTATGTGGCGGCGGGTGCTCAGTGATGCATGCTCCAAGTGTATGTCGTCAATCGGGCCTGAGGTCTCTTGCATCCGCAGTGGCACTTGCACACGAAAAGCGCGGCAATGTGGCGCCTAGTCGAACACCGTGGCGTGGCGTGCGAGCTGTGCGGTCGAAATTAACGCGGCTGTGCCCCTAGTGTCTGCTCAGGCAGCAGATGATCTCACGCGCTCGAGTGTCCGCCGCCCAAAAAATACGAATGCGAGTTCCCCGGAGCCCCATGGATTTGAATCCTTGCTCTAGCAGTGCAAGTTGCAGACCGAAGCCAGCTAGTAACGCGGCAAGCTGTTTCTGACAAGCAGACAAGCAGTCTGCGGCCGCCGTTGTTGATGCCAAGTCGAGCGCTGCATATGCGCGAAAGATTGCGACAAAGTGTAGGTGTTCATGTGTGTACATGTACACCTGAGAATGGCCTGCACTTATGTTCTAGATGAATGACTTGATTCAAAGTAAGTTACAGCGTCTTGCAGTGCTAACGACGAATTCGCCGATAGCCTTCCGCGCAGAGCCTTGCCGAGCGAGCAGCTTGCACAATGACCGCTCTGGACAGGCGTCGAGAATGGATCGTACGGTGTGTGTACTTTCGATCCGTGGCTCAGCGAAGTGAGGTATGCTGAAACAGACTGATGGTAGATATTGACACCTGAGCCATGCAAAGTCCCGATCCGAAGATGCCTCCGTATCTCGAAGTCGCACCTGACCATGGCGCCGTCCGTCCATCGAGGCCCAGCAGAGTAAAATGCACTGCAGTGTAATAGGTCGCCTGCTTTCTCTCACTCTTCTGCTTCTGTCGGGAAGCGATCTACGTTGAACATCTTTCGTAACAATGACCGGCGGTGGTCGAATTCGCCGTTGAAAAAGCTGATGCGGCGCTGAGATGATCGAGCGCGAGTCGCTTTCCAAAACTTTGGCAAATCGCGGAGGACGCACTGTGGACCGGACCACAGCGAGCGAGCTGCAGTGTCTCTGCTGCCCGGGTCAATCCAGCCACGGTCTCTCGCCGCGTGAGGCAAATCGCTGGCCCCCAGTTGATTTCAACGAAAACTTTGTCTCTTCCCCCTGAAATCGAGACTCGGAGGCAGCGCTGGCAGCGCCATTCACGGGGCCCAAGTATGGCAGACCCCTTTCGATGCACGAGGTCCTGGCATCGCGATGAACGGGTATGCGATTTGACTCGAGACTCGGGACACAACGGACAAGTGCTGCTTGTTTGCGGTCCCCCGTTTGCGTGGGTTAACACCGTCGCGGCAGCTTATTCGACCAGTTCGGAAAACTCGACCGGCGGCGTAGTCATAGCCGTCAGGGCAGTCCCTGACAGAGATCTGAGTCACTCACTCTCCGCTGCTTTCGTTCCGTCGACGCCACGCTGGACCATTTTACAATTACTTGGAGCGACAACAGGTATCCATAGACAGACAGGTAGCGCAGCATGGCGCGTCGACGTCGCACCCGACTCGCGTCGTTGGTCGCGGTCGCAAACTTGGCGGCGATGGTGTTCGACTCTGCTGAGGCGACGTTGAGCTTCACGTCCGAGGCGCAGGCGGGGTCGACGCTGCCGACCGCTAGCGACTCGTTCGAGTTCGACGGCACCACTTCCGACATTGCACGCCAACTGTACTTGAGGCACGCCGCAGGTGAGACCGTGGACCCCGTGCAGCCCAACTCGGTCCCCGCTGCCGTCACGGCTCGACTGGCGCCGCTGAATGTGTCGTACGACAACCTACCGGGCCTGCTACAGCGCGCGCTGCTCTGGGATTCGGGCTACGTGATCTCACCCGACAACGACGCGGTGCAGATCTGGACGCTCGGGGGCCGGTCGATGGCCAACCTGGCCGTCTCCAAGGTGGAGTTCGACACGACCGGCTGCACGGCGCTGGACTGCAGCCAGCCGGACAACAGCTCGTACTACGCCAACCAGTTCTGCTCGGGCACGCAGATGCTCACGGCCGCCAAGTGCTTGATGGACGACTTCGACTCGGACGCGAGCGCGCACCTGGCTATGTGGTCGAACGGCGGCGACCCCGACATGGTCCCGGAGATCCGCGCGGTGCTGCACGGCTGGCGAGACTTGTCCACGAACAACTCGTACCTGGTGTACGCGGTGCACACGATGTCGCAGGCCTCGGAGCCCGCGTACGGCACGTGCAACACGGACGGCTACGGCTCGCTGGTCGTGCCGTGCTACCCGCTGAGCAACACGTCGGCGGACGTAGTGGCGGTGATGGCGGCGCCCGTCGCGACTCCGTGGCTCACGACGTGGGTCAAGCAGTACCAGCCGACCACGGACACGACGGTGAGCAGCGAGTCTGACAGCGACGGTAGCGGCTTCAACCTCTGGCTGCTGATCCCCATCATCCTCTCAGCGTTGGCGGCGGCAGCGCTGATCTTCGCTGCGGTGTTCAAGAAGCGTCGGCGCCTGCGGTCGGTGTACTGGCAGCGCGATTCCCCGGCCGACAGCGACTGCTCTGGCCGGAAGTCGAAGCCGTCGGGACCCCTAACTGCGCCTCGACGCGCTGCCATCAACCGAACAAGCCTCCGACGCACGGAGCAGGAAACCATCGGCGAGTTCAACCGCACTCTCCGTCTGCCGGGGGACGACGACAACTCGTCCCCAGTCGAGGAACCCTCGCCCGATTTCGACGAAGTGCTTCCTCGTCCGCGTCGGAACACTGCTCCGGCCACGAGAACTGCCGCGCCACCGACTCGAGGACCTACTGCTGCTGCTGCGCGTGGCAGTCTTCCAGCTGTCCAAAGCAACGTGCCGATAGTTCGGAGAGGCACCGTGCCAGCGGCTCGGAGCTCCACCCCGACAGCTCCGAATCAACACCCGGGTTGGGCTGTCACCCCTGCGATGCGAAGTCAACCAGGAGCTCGGAAATCGACAGCATCGGCTCGGGACCAACAAGCTGCTCGACCAGGAACCAAACGCACGTCAGAAGGCCGAAGCACGACCTCAGGAAGGCGGAGTCAGTCGGCTCGTAATATTGCGCCGGCCTCCCGGAAGCGTTCACCCGTGGCTCAAGACCACTTGCCAACGCTTCGCGAGTCGTCTTCGATGCCGTCGACCCGCGAGTTGATGCCGTCGATCAGAGATTCCATTCAAGCGGACCGCGAGTCGATTCCTGCCATGCGCGAGACCTTCTGTCGCTACTCTGCGGCGGACAACGTGCAGTACACGTTGACGACGGACTCCAATTTGATCGGGAAGCGGATCGCGTGGGAGCGCATTGAACTCGGCCGCCTGCTCTCCAGAGGCGCGTTCGGTGAGGTGTGGGCGTGTCGATATGCGGGCAAGAAGGTGGCCGTCAAGCGCTTGCTGCAGTCGAAGAAGCCCACGTTCCACGAGACCGAGAAGTTCACGAACGAGATCCAGCTCACCGCGAGTCTGAACCACCCGAACATCGTGCGCTTCATCGGCGTGACCTGGAGCAGCCTGGAGAACCTGGCCATGGTGGAGGAGTACCTCCCTCGAGGCGATCTGCAGCAGTATCTGCAGCGCAATGGAGACTTGATGACCTGGGCGTGCGACAAGATCTACATGGCCATCGGCATCGCGAAGGCGATCCAGTACTTGCACAGTCGCGACGTCATCCACCGCGACATCAAGGCGCGTAACGTGCTGCTGACCAAGCGCCTGCAGCCGAAGCTCATCGACTTTGGCGCTAGTCGCCTGTGCGCCCCGTTCGACATGTCGGCCGGGGTGGGCACCCCCTTTTGGACTGCGCCGGAGGTGCTCGAGAGCACCTCGTACACGGAGAAGGCAGATATTTATTCGTTCGGAGCGCTGCTGACGGAGCTGGACACTTGCGAGGCCCCGTTCCACAGCGCCTTGGGGGCGAATGGCGAGAAGATGAAGCCGTTCCTCATCCTCAAGCAAGTGGTGGATGGCCTGCTGAGACCGAGTCTCTCGGACGGGTGTCCACAGCGGATCCGCAAGGCAGCCGACGCGTGCTTCCAGCACGACCCGGAGCAGCGGCCGTCAGCTTCGGAGCTCGTCAAGTTGCTGGAAGGCTAGAAGCGTACACATGAACAAGAAGGACAGGTAGGACAAACATACACTAATGACAAACTGAAATACAAGTTAACTTACAGCTTTACTCGCCCTGGAGCATGTCCACCAGCTGAGCAGCGGTAGGTCGTCGCGCGGGGTCGTGCTGGCAGCACGCGATACCGATGCGACGGATTCGAGGAGGACATTCCTCCGAGAAGCTTGGACGCAGAACACCGAGCATGACCTCTTGCAGGATCCGGAATGGCTTGGCCTTCTTCCCGTTCGTCCCCATGCAGTCGTGGAACGGGATCTTGCACGTGTCCAGCTCCGACAGCACCACTCCGAACGAGTAGATGTCGGCCTGCTCCGTGTACCGCTTTCCCTCGAGGATCTCCGGCGCCGTCCAGTACGGCGTGCCCACTCCTGCAGTCATGGTGTTGTCCAGCCGCCCTCGACTCACACCGAAGTCGATCACCTTGGCCTCCAGCAGCTTCGTGAGCAAAATGTTCTTGGACTTGAGGTCACGGTGGATGATCGGGGGCGAGTAGGCGTGCAGGTACTCGAGGGCCCTCGCAACGCCGACGGCCATGTGAATTTTATCTCTGGCCCACGACAACAGGTCCGAGTTCTTCCTCAGGTAGCTCTGCAGGTCGCCCAGCGGGAAGTACTCGATCACCATGGTGAGGTTGTTGAGGCTGCTCCACGCGACGCCGATGAACGCGCCGATGTTGGGGTGCTGCAAGTGGGCGTTCAGCTCGATTTCAAGAGCGAACTCGTGCACGTCCTCAGCCTTGGGCTCCTTGGCCTGCAGCAGCCTCTTGGCCGCCACCTTCTGGCCGGCGTACTCGCAGGCCCACACCTCTCCCGACGCGCCCTTGGACAGGGCCTTCTCGAAGACCAAGTTGTCCAGCGGGATCCGCTTCCCAACCAGCACCTCGCTGGTCAGCAGCACCTTCAGCGTGGTGTTGGACCCGGCCGAGACGAAGTCGCTGTCGAACGCGCCCGGGAACTGGATGGTCTGGTCGGCGCCCGCGTACGTGGACACCGTCATGTCCTCGCTGGCCGCGAACGTGGGTCGGGCGAGTGTCTCGCGCTGGCCCGACGAGTTCTTGTCGCCCGACGGCGCGTAGTACGGCGTCTGGCCCGTGGCTGTGCTGTCCTCGTCCTGCTTGTGGTTCTGCTGCCGCTTTTTGCGTCTGCAGTAGAAGAAGAGCGCGATGAGTGCGAGCACCAGCAGCGCGCCCAGGATAATGGGCACCAGCAGGACCATGTTGAAGCTGCTCGAGTCCGCGGCCTTGGCCGTGGCCGAGTAGTCCTCCACCAGCCAGTCGTGCACCCACTGGCTGCCCTGCACCTCCTTCTTGTCGGCCTCGTTGGCCGCCGTCAGGTTGGCCGTCGTGCGGCACGGGAACACCAGCGACCCGTAGCCGCCGTTCATGGAGGCGTCCGGGCACGCGTCCCAGCCGGGCTCGTTGCTCATGCTCACGGTGTGCAGCGCCATGACCACGTAGTGGGTGTTGTTGTCCACCCAGTCGTGCTTGGCCACGCGCAGGCTCGGGGCGGCCGCCGGGTCGCCGCCGACGCCCCACATGGCCGCGTTGTACGTCTGGTCGTCGTCGAACTCGTCGACGACGCACTTGGCGGCGTTGTTCATCTGCGCGCCGTTGCAGTGCCAGCTCTCGTAGAGCGTCGAGTTGTCCGGCTGCGAGCAGTTCTTGGGCAGGCAGCCGGCCGCCTCGTACTCGTCCAGCGTGAGCGCCAAGGAGGACATGTTGTGGTCCCCGAGCGTCCACATCTGGACGGCCACGTTCTTGAGGTTCACGGCGAAGCCCGAGTCCCAGAGCAGCGCGAGCTGCGCCAGGCCCGGCAGCTTGCTCCAGTCGAGCTGCATGTCGCCCAGGCGGCTCTGCACGGCGTCGGGCGCGGCGAGCGTCAGCTGGTCCACGGCGTCGCCCGCCTTGGCCCGGTAGTACAGCTGCCGGGCCAGGTCGGAGCTCGTGCCGTCCAGCGCGATGGAGCTCGACATGGCGGCGAAGGCGGCGGTGTTGGCGCAGGCCGGCGCGTTGAGGAATGGCCGTCGCCGTCCAGCGGAGACCGTCGGCGGGGCCGGTTGAGACCGTCAGGGCCGGTGGCATGTTTGGGTCCAGGCGACTGAACCCATGTGGGTGTGCGCAGTGGCTTCTGACAAAATGGGTGGCAAACCTCGTGCTCTCTCTCGCTCTCGCTCAGATGAGCCGGTGACCGCGATGGCGCACACGTGTTTTCACATCGATCTATTAGCCGGTTTGCAGCGTTCAATCAGATTAGGGGTCAATGTGGTTCATTTGGTTAAGGTCAAAGGCATGAAGACGCCTTGCCTAGCTTGAGAAGCAAGGTGCCGAGTGGCAACCCCTATCAGGGATGGTGGGTGGGTTGAATTCCTACAACTACGCCGATATGGCAGGCGTGGTGCTGGACGCAACGCTGGTGAAACGCCCACAGAACTTGTACGGCGCGGCGTCGACTCCAAATGAACCACGACAGGAAGGGGGGCCAAGATTCCTGGGCATTGGCCAGCCCACCTACCCATTTCCTGCACAACTAGATGTTGGGTCTTCAATTTGAGGTCTTGGTCGTAATGTCTTCATTCTGCTTCAAAACATCTTTTCCCCAGCTTCGTCCGCTTGCTCATTCCGCCTTGCTTCAACACTGCACTCACTTCGCGTGGAAAACTACCCTTCAGTCTGCCTGCCTGCCTGAGGTCACCTCAGTGAGGTGCAGCGGGGCCGAGGTAGCGAAAAGTCCACTGCGCTGGTCGTTCGACCTCGGCGCGGTCTCGTTGAAGTTGCCTTCAGCGCGCATGTGGACATGTACATCCGGTTGTCGACCACCAAGGCGGTCTGGATCTGGTCGAGGCGAATGGGTTCTCACAATGCCGTGGCGATGGGTGCCGGACCGTCCCACGTAGTACGGCGCCTGTGTGGATGGCGCTCCGAGCTTCAGCCTTCCGGCCGGGCGCTTTGGCGCGCGCTGATGACAACGCGGCAGGTGCTGCGGTGGTCGACGCTGCTGCTGCAGATGTCTCGGCCGAAGCGAAGCGCGGCGCGATCCGATCCGTCCGTCAGTTGTGAAAAGGATTCCCCGCCATGAACGCGCTGCGACGAAAGCTCGTCGACTCCAGAGCCTCGGGGCCAGCGGACTCGCCACCGCCACTGCAGGGCTACGGTCGCCAACACTTTGCACCGTACTTGGTGATCCCGCTGGCCGTGGGCGGCCTGATCCTCGTGGCCGTGTTCTGGGTCGGGCTCTGCTACCGTCGGCGAGTGATGCAGCGTCGACGCGGGGAGCTGATGGTGGGGTCGCCCTCCAGCCACCCCAGCGTGCCGACATACGCGGCGTACGAACAGCACTCGCCGAGCTCCGAGCGGTGGCACACGCTGTCGGTCGGAACTAGCCGTGCCAACCCGCTCGCACTCGACCAGACGTACCGAGTGCCGCCGAGACATGACGAGGCGAACTGCTGCGACGACATCTTGCATCGGTTGCTGCAGAGTCCGCGGCTGGCCGGCAAACGCATTCCGTTCCAGCGTCTCCGGTTCAGGGCCACGCTCTCGAGCGGCGCGTCCGGGGAGGTGTGGCTCGCGCTGTACAGAGGCCAGCAGGTGGCGGTCAAGCAGCTCCTGCAGACCCACGAGCACTCGGCCAAGGACGTGCGGGCCTTCGCTGAGGAGATCGCGCTCACCGCCAGCTTGAGCCACCCGCACGTCGTTGCGTTCGTCGGGGTGGCCTGGGGCAGCGTCGACAGCCTGGCCATGGTGATGGAGTACTGCCCCATGGGAGACCTGAGGCGGTTCCTCAAGGAGAGCGGCCGGTTGTTGTCCTGGACGCGTGACAAGCTCCGCATGGCCGTCGGCGTCGCCCACGCGCTCCGCTACATCCACGGCCGAGAGCCGCCCATCATCCACCGGGACCTCAAGTCCATGAACATCCTGCTGACGGAGACGCTGGAGACGAGGGTCGTCGACTTTGGCGTCAGTCGCGCCTGCGAGGGCGGCGCCATGTCGGCCGGGGTGGGGACGCCGTACTGGATCGCGCCCGAAGTGCTGGAGGGCAGGCGCTACTCGCAGCAGGCGGACATCTACTCGTTCGGCGTGGTGCTGGCCGAGCTGGACACTTGTCGGACGCCGTTCGCCGACGTCGTCACGGCGCAGGGCGAGAAGCCCAAGCCGCTCCAGATCCTGCGCTGGGTGCTGGACGGCCGCCTCGCGCCGACCTTCTCGGAGGACTGTCCGCGCTGGATCCGCTCGGTCGGCCGCCAGTGTCTGCAACGCGACCCGGAGCTGCGCCCCACGGCGGCCGAGCTCACGCAGATGCTGAGGTTGGATGCAAGGCACCGAATTTATACGCTGTAGGATGCGATGATATCCTACGACTCAACTCATGTGTACGATGCAAGGGGAGATGTGGGTGATGTGGATAACCATGGATACCAAAGTTTGTTTTACCGTCCGTGCGTGGACTTTGAAGTGACCAGTTGCCAAGATCCAAACTGCAGACCCATCGCCATGGCCTGTTTCACCAACACGATCTCCGAGTTGCGTGGTCTGGAGGAGGCTCCTTCGTCCCTGTCGAACGAGTCGTTCGTCTTTGACGGCAGCAATTCCGACATCGCCCGGCAGCTCTACATCCGTCATCAAGCTGGAGATAGCAAAGACCAGGTCAACCTTACGACAGTGCCGACAGCGGTGGCCGACCGACTCGACCCGCTCAATATCGCCTTCGGTGACCTACCCGGATTGGTTCAGCGTGCTGTTCTGTGGGACTCGGGGTTCGCCATTTCGCCCGGAAATGACCCCGTGCAGATCTGGACGCTGTACAAGCACTCGATGGCAAACCTCGCGCTGCCGGTTTCTGATGTGAGCGCGGTGGACTGCACCACGATTAATTGCTCCCAGCCGAACAACGTCACAGCCTATTATACTCAATATTGTTCAAGCTCGCAGATCCTCAACATGGTGCGCTGTGTGGCGGGTAAGTTTAAAGATGAAGGTGCCGGTGTCTTCTTGGGCCCATTCTGGTCTGTCGGAGGAAACCCCAACAGCATGCCGGAGCTGCTTCTGAATGAGCACACGTGGACAGAAGCAACTGCACAAGGTAAAACCGTTAAAAACAGTCTCTACGCTGTTCACACAATCCCCAGTGCCGATGACGTCGCCTGGGGTGCATGTCCATCCGATAATGGGTATGCGTCGCTAACCATTCCTTGTCGTCGAAGAGATGATTATCCAGGTGATATTGCTGGTCTGGGTATCCCGAAAGGAAGTCTTTGGGTGACGAAGTGGCTGAAGGAGGAGTTTGCTCGTACTTTTCGTGTGAGTTTGGTCATCGCAGCAATGGCTGTTTTGATCGCTGCAATTAGCATCGGTGGTTTTTGTTGGCGTCGGAGAACACAACGTGCGAAGCAGCTTTCATCTGCATCAAACGAAGCAAGGCTACGACCCCCAACAGTATCCTCCGACGGCACCTACGAAGATGCAGGCACGAACAAGACGCTTCAGCTACTTCTGAATAGTGAATATCTCCAAGGGAAACGCATTTCCTATGAGACTTTGGTGTTTGAGAAAGTTCTCTCGAAAGGAGCGTTTGGAGAAGTTTGGGCGTGTGAGTACGACCAGCAAAAGGTGGCGGTCAAGAGACTACTGCAGACCAAAGAGCAGAAAGCTGAAAAGGTGCAAGCATTTGCGGAGGAGATTGAGCTGAGCGCTAGTCTCGCTCACCCTCACATCGTCGAATTCATCGGGGTAGCATGGAACAATCTCACCAACTTGGCGATGGTGGTCGAATTCTTTCCGAAGGGGGATCTACAGAACTACCTGCACCAGAATGGGTACCAGCTATCGTGGACAGGTGACAAAATCTTCCTGGCCGCTGGAATCGCTCAAGCGCTGGAATACTTGCACGCTCGGACGCCTCCTCTGATTCATCGCGACCTCAAGTCGAACAATATTCTGCTCACAGATAAGTTGGAACCCAAGCTGACCGACTTTGGCGTAAGTCGCGACCGCATTGATACCACGATGACCGCTGGAGTGGGCACGCCGTACTGGACAGCGCCGGAGATCCTGGAAGGCAAGCGGTACGACGAGAAGGCAGATATTTATTCGTTCGGCGTGGTGCTGTCGGAGTTGGACACGTGCAAGATCCCCTTCTCGGATGCTTTGACAGAAGACGGAAGCAAGGCGAAGCCGTTCCAGATCTTGCAGAGCGTGATGAGCGGCACGTTGCTCCCGAGATTCTCAAGTGACTGCCCTCAGTCGATTCTGCAGATTGCTCTTTCGTGCCTGAAGCTGGACCCAACGGATCGCCCGACAGCTCGTCAACTCGTTCAACATCTTGAAAGCAGTGGCCGTGAGTAGACATCAAAGTAGTGGTGGCGAGCGAACGAACGAGCGAGCGAGTATCTTCCCAGACGGAGTCTTTCGAAAGGGAGCAGATGGAGACGCGTCAAGTGAGGGACGCACGTCCTGGCCATCCAACGATCAGAGAGAGAGGATTGAATTAAAGTCTTATTAATTCGTCATAGAGTCACAGAGCGCTAGAACACGGCCACCATCGCTCCTTGCCAGTCTGATCACACAGCCCGCTTGCTCTAATCTTACATGGTCGCTGTTTAGATCTTCACGTTGCAAATCTGTCACTGAATCAAGCAGCAGACGTTTATGCTTGATCATCCCGCAGTTCGTAATGCTCAAGAGCTTCCCATCCAAACCTTTTTTGTCATTTTAGCGACAAATTATGGTGAGGCTCCACAAAATGGTTCCAGATGACAGCAGCCATGTGCACGACTCCCCTGCCGTCGAGTTAACCTGCACACTGCAAAGCTGCTATAAATTACTCCCGCGTCCATGTGTCCTCGCTGCAGGCACGTCGATGAGCTCGTCACCATAAGGACCACCCATGGTCACCATTTCTAAATCTGCGGACAGACTCGCAGACATGCGAGCACCAGCTCTCGCAGCTATTCTTGCGGCCAGCTCTGCCATGGCCCAAGACTACACCATCACCTTCCGAAGCCTGGAGGAGACTTCTTCTTCGTCATTGCCGTCGTTTCTACCGGCCAACGACTCCTCCTTCGTCTTCGATGGTACCAACTCCGACATTGCGCAGCAGCTCTACATCCGCCACCAGGCTGGCGACATCGCAGACGCACTCGAACTCAACTCGATCCCGGCGTTCGTGACTAAAAGACTCGACCCGCTCATGATCAGCTTCGGCGACCTGCCCGGACTTGCCCAGCGTGCTCTGCTATGGGACTCCGGCTTCGCTATCTCGCCTGACAATGACCCAGTGCAGATCTGGGCCATGCCAGACTACACCATGGCCAATATTTCAGTACCGAAAGAAGACATCGCCGAAGTTAATTGCACAACACTGGAGTGCCCGCAACCCAACGGCGTACCAGCTTACTCCAGCCAATATTGCACCGGCGCTCAGATTCTCAACGTGTCGCGCTGCGTCGCTGATACATTTGAGGATTCTGGTGCGTCGGGTTTTCTTGGAGTGATGTGGTCGACAGGTGGAAATGCCAACGTGACTCCACACATGCGACTGCGAGATCACTCCTGGACTGAACCGACAACGGGCACTGCATATGAACTCTATGCTATTCACACAGTATCAAGCGCCGATGATCCGACCTGGAACCAATGCCCCGCCAACAAGGGCTATTCATCACTAATTGTCCCTTGCCACAAGAGAAGCGAGTTCACGGATAGCGAAATCGCTGCCATGACTAAACCGGCAGGAAGCGACTGGGTGACGAATTGGCTCAAGGAGGAATTCGCGGTGAAGAAATCCGGTTTCAATAAACTGCTGCTGATCCCGATTACCTTGGGCTCTCTGGTAGTAGTTGGTGCCATCGCCTTTGTGGGTTTGTATTTGAAACGAAGAGCTAAGAGGAGGAAAGACCAGGTACCGGCCGATTTTGAAGCGTTTTCGCATCATTACGTCGCCGGAGAGTCTTACGACGCAGTTACCTCACCAGTGATGAGCACCGATCCAAGTTTTGAGTTTTCTAGCTCCGGCCGGACTGTGGGCTACGAAAGTGTTGGCTCGAACCAAACCTTCAAGATACTGCTGCACAGCCCGCACCTCCAGGGGAACCGAATCCCCTACGACAATCTCGTTTTCGAGTCGGAACTGTCGAAGGGAGCGTCCGGTGTGGTTTGGCTCTGCAAGTACGGCGGGCAGCAAGTTGCGGCGAAGAAACTGCTACTTACCCGAGGCATAAAGGCGGATGACGTGCAATCATTCGCTGAAGAGATCGAGCTGACCGCCAGCATGGTGCACCCGTACATCGTCAAGTTCATCGGCGTGGCGTGGAACAACCTCACGAACTTGTCTATGGTTCTCGAGTACGTTCCAAATGGAAACCTCCAGGACTACCTGGACAGGAACATTCGGATCCTCTCGTGGGCGAGGAACAAAATCCACATTGCCATTGCGATCGCCGAAGCGCTCGAGTACTTGCACAGTCGCACGCCTGGGGTTATCCACCGCGACCTCAAGTCAAACAACATTTTATTGTCGAAACACCTCGAACCGAAGCTCACTGACTTCGGAGTAAGTCGCGGAATTGTTGAAAGTACAATGACGGCGGGAGTGGGCACTCCGTATTGGACTGCGCCAGAAATCCTCGAAGGCAACCGATACACTGAGAAGTCCGACATCTACTCGTTCGGAGTGGTGCTATCGGAGCTGGACACAGGGCGAATCCCCTACTTCGACGCGGTGATGGAAGACGGCAGCACGGTAAGGCCATTCCATATCTTACAGGAGGTGATGTCGGGCACAATGCGTCCGAGTTTCTGTCGAGACTGTCCACCTCGGATCCAGCACATCGGTGCAGCGTGTTTATCCCTCGATCCTCGAAAACGTCCGACAGCACGGGAGCTCGTTCTGGAGCTCTTAGGTAAGTATAGCGATGTAATGTGAAAAATATCTACAACAACAACGAATTTCTAAGCTCTGCAAAGGGTAGTGTTCCCTTCGTTCTCACCGTGTTTCAGAGATCCTCTATTTATGTTATGTTAAAACTATAGAGTTCTGAATTTTCTGTAGGCTGAGCCTAATTGAAGCGTTGTCTGGTGGCCGTCCTGGGCTTGTAGTGCGCATCCAACGCTGTCTGAGGGAATCTTGGATTCTTGGAGAGAGGCTTGTAAAGTCAAAAGTACCGGAGGGTAGTACTCTCTTGGTCACCAGCTTGAGTATTGTCTTCGTTATTGATATTTCCTTCAATGTTGTGTGCTGCCATGTGAACGAATTAAACTCGTCAAAGAGTTTGCGATTTGCCTCCGAATTTTTCTTATGTGTCGTGCTCTGTAGGACAACATGAGTTGTGCTGGGTAATATCGTCGCTTTGATGCGCTGCAGTGCCATGTTGATGACTCTTAGGTTTACTTCTGTTGCATTGGTTGTTCTCGAACTTGAAAGTATTCCGATCGCTTCAAGACCTACTGGTTGTAGCGCATCCGGTCTCCATAGAGCCCATGCCCCCACGAATCCTTGATTGTTCCTAATGATGTGAAAGTGTAATATCCAAGTTTGCAGGAACAGCGGCGTGTGTTCCCTTCGTTCTACTAGTCGACTGTGAACGGATACCGTCGCCTCAAAACGTCGTGCGTCTACTCTACTAAGATCGACGGAGAGACCATGGCTGGCAGCCACACCATAACCTTACGTGGTCTGGAGGCGGATTCATCGTCTTCGCCTTCGCTTCGCTCCCTTCCAATGACTCGTTCGTCTTCGATGGAACCCATTCCGACATCGCCCAACAGCTCTACATCCGCCATCAAGCAGGAGATATTCGTGACAGAGTCGCCCTCAAGTTTGTTCCACCGGTGGTGAGCGACCGATTGAGCCCGCTCAACATCGACTTCGACGATCTCCCGGGAATTGTCCAGCGTGCAGTGCTCTGGGACACTGGTTTTGCCATTGCCCCGGGCGGCATCCCTGTTCAGATCTGGCCCATGGGGGACCGCACCATGGCCGATATTGCCGTGGAAAAGCAGGAGGTGCTCAACGTAAACTGCACCTTCGCGAGCTGCCCACAGCCGAATAACGTGACGGCCTACTACACTCAGTACTGCACAGGTTATCAGATGGGTAATACGTCGCACTGCGTGGCCGGTAACTTCGGGGAATTTCTTCGGCAATATGTGGGCGAAAGGAGGTGACCCCGACGTGGTTCCGGAGATTGAGATGAGGGACCACGACTGGACGCAGAACATCATCGAGTTTGGCGGCGACACTCATTTCTCGGTCTATGCGGTGCATACAATACCAAGTTTACTAAAGGACGTAGCTTATGGATTGTGGCCCGACAATGGCGGCTACGGAACAGTGACTATTCCCTGTATTAGAAGGGACTACGTCTCGGACGCGTTCATGGCTGCAAACACGACAACGCCCAACGGAAGTACGTGGGTCACTACGTGGTTGCAAGAAGCGTTTGCTCGAGAGTGGTTGAAAGAAGAGGTTGCTCGAGATGAAGGTGTTGACTCAGGTGTGATAGTTCTGATCGTCTTGACTGTGGTTGCCCTGGCTGGTGCGGGTTGGTTTGGCTGGCGACGTAGAGCCAAGTTTCTCAAGATACTGCACGAAGTCATGTCCGGCACGTTGCGCCCAATTTTCTCCGACGAGTGTCCACCGAGAATTCAGCGGATTAGCTCTGCGTGTTTGTCGCCTGATCCGGAAAATCGTCCGACAGCACAGGAGCTGGTACAAGAGCTCGAAGGCAACGCCACCGACTCAAAGGAGTAAAGAAGATATTTATTTGCACGTAGCTTTAACATTCAATCTCCTGGCCATAGCTACTCGGGATCTTGTAGCATTTTCAATACTTCAGAAGCTGTGGGGCGTTGCGTGGAAACAAGTCGGCAACAGGCTGAACCGATGCGACGAATTCGAGACGGGCATTTCTGTGAGAAACTTGGACGCAACTTCCCTTCCATCACGTCCGTCAATACCTGAATAGGCTTATGTTGTTGTCCCTCAGGTGTCAAGATGTCGTGGTACGGGATCTTGCCGGTGTCCAGCTCGGATAGCACCACCCCAAACGAGTAGATGTCAGCCTTCTCCGTGTACCTCTTTCCCTCGAGAATTTCGGGGGCTGTCCAGTACGGAGTGCCAACGCCAGCCGTCATGGATAGCTCTTGGCAGTCTCTGCTCACCCCGAAATCGATCAGCTTCGCGTCTAGTGACGTAGTAAGCAAGATATTCTTCGATTTGAGGTCTCGATGGATGAGCGGGGGAGCACGCGAGTGAAGGTACTCGAGTCCGCGAACAACATCCACGGCGATGTGAAGTAATTCTTTGCTCCAAGACAGCGAGTCGAAATTGTCGCGCAAGAACCTTTGTAAGTCGCCCGTGGGGAAGAACTCGAGCACCATCACCAGGTTACTGAGACTGTTCCACGCGACACCAACAAACGACACAACGTTGGGGTGTGCCAGACTAGCGCTGAGCTCGATTTCTTTCGCGAACTCCTCCACCTCGTACGCTTGATGAGTCTTCGTCTGCAAAAGTCTCTTCACAGCGACCTGTTGGCCCTGGTATTCGCCCAGCCATACTTCCCCGTGAGCTCCCTTGGATATGGCTCGTTCAAACTTCACGCTCTCGTACGGAATGCACTTCCCCACCAGAAACTTACTGCCAAGCAGAGTTTTGAGCGTGAAATTCCACTCCGAGTTCAACTCTTGGTACGCTGGAGCGATGCTGCTCGTTTTGCCAACAATTCTGTCCGGCACAATATCATTATCTTCCAGGGTTGGAACCGTCGACCGATCTCCGCCGGAGTCGCGCGGAGATGAACCTTGGCGATTGTTGCCTGCACAAGTGTCTGTTTCTGCCAGTGCAGTACTGCTCGCGTGTTTTTTCCTCCTCCGCTTGATCACTACAAGCAACACAACGAGAGCGATGAAGATAATTCCGCAAATGATAGCAATTATCAGCGACACGTTGATGGCATCGTGGGAACTAACCGCGTAGTCCTCGACGAGCCATTGCGAGACCCACGCGCTCCCGTTGACTTGCTGCTTCTCACTCTTGATCGTATCGGAGGCGTTCGATGTCAAGTAGCACGGGAACACAAGCGACCCGTAGCCGCCGTTCTGGTCACTGGCAGCGCACGTGTTGTAAGATGGCTCGTCGTTCAGATCCATCGTGTGAATGGCAGGGACCTTGTACGAGTCGCCGGTGCTGTAGTCTCTCCACGTGTGCTTCGTGATCCACGGAGCTGGAACCGCGTCCGGGTCACCGCCGATCTCCCACATGGCAGTGTTGGGGTTGCTGCTGTCGTCGAAGTCGTCCACGACACACCGAGCCGCGGCGACCATTTTGACCCCGGAGCAGTAGTGGTTGCTGGAGCTCGTGGTATTGTCTGGCTGCGTACAGTTCTTCTCCTCGCAGCCGACGGCGTGGAAATCCACGAGCGGGACGGCCAAGTTCGTCATGGAGTGGCCGCTGAGCGGCCAGATCTGCACTGCCTGGTTGCTCAGGGATACTACAAAGCCAGAGTCCCAGAGTAGCGCTCGCTGGGCGACGCCAGGTAGACTCCCCCATTCCAGCTTGAGCTCGTCGAGTCGAGTCTGCACTGCCACTGGTAGAGTGAAGCTGTCAAGTTGTTCTACTTGGCCCCCCGCCTTGGCCCGGAGGTAGAGCTGTCGAGCGAGGTCGGACGAGGTCCCGTCGAGGGCGAAGTCGTCGCTGGATGGGAGCTCGGCGCTCTCGTACGAGTTTGAAGCTTCTAGACGGCGGTCATAGTCACAGCGCAACTTCATTGCGGCGTGCTCCTCGAGACAGAGCGAGCGAAAGCGTCAATGAAGTGTCCACTTGATCCCCTCAGCGAAGAGCTGCGTAGCTTATTTGCGTTGGCTTCGGCGGCCGCCGATCGGGAATCCAGTCCAAGTGGCTACCCTCGGCAATGCTATGCGTCTTGAATCCACCAAGCATCCCCATCTACTCGGCGGTATGGTGGCATGCACCACGGTATCAGTTCAACCATGGTAGACCGTCCGAGCGAAAGTCTGCTTGTAGGGGGTTTCGTGACAGGCAAAATGGAAGTCGCGCGAGTTAGCTGAGCCCCATGAGTTCCACGACCACGTAACGGAGACCTTGGCCTTGTGGTGGCCACGGGGACACCGTCGTCCATCGCCAGGTTTTCATGCTGGCCTCTTTTTCGCTGCGCTGCACGGTTCCATTCTTGGCGCTGGAGATCCGTTTCGGCCGACACCTTCCTCCTTCTCGCTTCGGTTCCTGTGCTGTTCATGCGTTCGGGACCCATTCCAATTATTGCCTTCCGAGCTGTACAGCATGCGAGTATCGGCGCTCGTGGCCCAGTACGCAGCGCTGGTGACGACAGTGAGAAGTCGACAAGCCTTCCGAGACTTGGAGTCCATTTCTTCGTCTTCATTGCTGCCTGCGGCCGGCTCGTTCGTGTTCGACGGCACGAATTCCGACTTCGCCAGGCAGCTCTACATCCGCCACAAAGCTGGCGACACGGGCGACGCAGTCTCCCTTACCTCCGTCCCCGCTGCTGTGAAGGCCCGACTCGACCCGTTGAACGTCAAATTTGACGACCTACCGGGGCTTGTACAGCGCGCCGTGCTCTGGGACTCGGGCTTCGGCGTCTCGCCGAACAATGAGGCCGTGCAGGTCTGGCCGATCGACAACCACACCATGGCCGACATCGCCATCCCGAAAGCAGAAGTCGGCGGGGCCGGCTGCACCTTCAAGAACTGCTCGCAGCCGAACGACGTGATCGCGTACTTCACGCTCATCTGTTCCGGGGACCAAATGCTCAGCGTCGCGCGCTGTGTAGCCGACACGTTCGAAGACGACGGCGCTGCCGGCTATTTGGGCGCGATGTGGTCGAACGGCGCCGACCCCGACATGGCTCCGCAGATTCGGCTGCGAGATCACTCGTGGACCGACCCCGTCTCGAACCACTCGTACAGCGTCTACGCGGTTCACACGGTGCCCACCGCGTTGGACGTGGCTTGGAACCAGTGCCCGGCCAGCGACGAATACGCGTCCGTCGCAGTGCCGTGCCACCGGAGAGACAGCTACTCGGACGAGGAGATCGCAGCCATGACTGCGCCGACAGGAAGCGCGTGGGTGACAGCGTGGCTGAACGAAGAGTTCGCTAAGGACGTCAGCAGCTTCAACCTCCTGATGGTCGTCCTGATCGCCCTCGGTATCGTACTCATGGCAGCGATCGGGCTGGGCTGGTACTGTTGGCGTCGCAGGTTAAACAGCAAGCCGGATCTAACTGCTTCGCCTGAGTGTGACCTTGGCGCCGACTCCACGTGCTATCTGGATGGAGGCACACCGGAGGTACCAACTCGTCCTACGACGTATTCGACTCGACCTACTACGCAGTTATCCTGCTTCAGCCACTTGGACGACTACGAGAGTGCGGGGTCGAACATGACGCTCAAGATTCTGCTCAACAGCGTCCACCTCCAGGGCCGCCGCATTCCGTACGAAAGCCTCTCGTTCGAGAAGGCCCTTTCAAAGGGGGCGTCGGGGGAAGTCTGGGTCGGGAGCTACGCTGGACGCAAAGTTGCGATCAAGAAGCTGCTACAGCTAAACGACCAGAAGGCGGAGAGCGTCGAGGCGTTCGCCGAGGAGATCGAGCTCAGCGCCAGCCTCGTGCACCCGCACATTGTCGAATTCCTTGGCGTGGCCTGGAACAGTCTCAGCAACCTCACCATGGTCATGGAGTTCTTCCCGAGGGGGAACTTGCAGGGCTATCTCCAGAAGAACGTCGACTTGCTGTCGTGGGCGCGAGACCGCGTTCAGATGGCCGTCGCCATCGCCCAGGCGCTGCACTACCTGCACACTCGGTCACCCCCGATCATCCACCGCGACCTCAAATCAAACAACATTTTGCTCACGGAGAAGCTCGAGCCCAAGCTAATCGACTTTGGTGTGAGTCGCGGCCTCACGGACTTGACCATGACCGCGGGGGTGGGCACGCCCTACTGGACGGCACCCGAGATCCTCGAGGGAAAACGGTATACCGAGCAAGCCGACATCTACTCGTTCGGCGTGGTCTTGTCCGAGCTGGACACGGGTAAAATCCCGTACCATGACACGGTGACGGAGGGCGGGGGCAAGGCGAAACCCTTTCAGGTGCTGCAGGACGTCATGGCCGGCACATTACGGCCAAGCTTCTCCAGAGACTGTCCGCCTCGGATCCAGCGGATCGGCTTGGCGTGCCTCGCTTTTGATCCCTCAAGTCGCCCGACCGCTTCGCAGTTGATCGAAGAGCTCGAAGGCAACTCTACCGAGCTCGTGTACTCATTTTGACCCGGCAGTTCGGCGCAGGTGCATGTACAGTACATGTATGTAGGCTAATGGAAGTAGAGATTGGGAGGACGCACTTCAAGATCAACCGTGGCGAATGTGTAAATTGTGCGGGCGCCAAAACTTGCATCCATCGATCGTGTGGCAATGCGGGTCTACGGACGCGTCTCACACCGAGGACAGTGCAATGGCCCCATCCATGAGCAGGAAGTAAGGCATCGATCCCACACTTTCGGCTTTCGTACATTTGTGCCAAGTGATCACGGTCACTCTCGATGCTCCATGTAGTACTCGAGTCTTCGCCGGAAGCAGCAGGCGGTGTCGTGGCTGCACTGCACTGCAACTCCAATACAGGCACTGCGATCTGTTTGGAGTTCGCCGTCGCCAACGTTAGCGCGCAGGTCCGGCGCTGTGCGGTGGTTGACTCGTTTCGGTCACCTCGAGGTGTCGTAATGTAGGCCCCGTGACTCAGCAAATCGACCTGGAGCGATACCACATTCCTGAATCGCCGGGTCACAGCCATTCGGGCGACTGCAGTCGCGGTATTTCTCGGAGTCACGTCGACCATGGTCGAGGCCCGCACGATTACCTTGCGGAGTCTCGAGTCGACCTCGTCGTCGTCTTCTTCGCTCCCTTCGAACTCGTCCTTCGTCTTCGATGGCACCAACTCGGACATCGCCCAGCAGCTCTACATCCGCCACAAAGCCGGAGACACGGACGCCAAACTCTCGCTCAACTCCGTACCCACTGCGGTGATCAAACGCCTTGATCCCCTCAGCATCGTCTTCACCGAGTTACCCGGCCTCGTCCAGCGTGCGGTGCTCTGGGACACAGGTTTCGCCATCTCGCCCTCGAACGACCCCGTGCAGATCTGGACCATGGACGACTACACCATGGCCGACCTCGCAGTCCCCAAGGACGACGTCAGCGGCGAAGGCTGCACCTTCAAGAACTGCTCGCAGCCGAACGATGTCACGGCCTACTACACGTTGATCTGCTCTGGAGACCAAATGCTGAACGTGTCGAGGTGCGTGGCGGATACCTTCGAGGACTCGGCTGCGACGAGCTACATGGGCTCGATGTGGTCGGTGGGCGGTGATCCCGACATGCTCCCGCAGCTCCGCCTTCGGAACCACGCGTGGGAGGACCCGGTCTCCAATGCTTCGTACAGTGTGTACGCTGTTCATACAGTCTCGAACGCCGACGACCCGGCGTGGAATGTATGCCCCACAGACGATGGATACGCGGCGTTGACGGTGCCCTGCCACAGGAGAGATGAATACACGGACGCGGAGATGGCTGCGATGACGAAACCAACCGGAAGCGCCTGGGTCACGACGTGGCTGGAGGAAGAGTTTGGTGAAAACTCGGGAGGGTTCGACATGCTCTTGCTGATCCCGATCATCTTAGGCACTGTGGTTGTGGTCGCTGCTGCTGGCATCGGCTGGTTTTGTTGGAGGAAGAGGGCGAAGAAGTCCTACAAGCGACGATATGGGCCGGGGGAGCTGGAGGATGTAGGCATGAACTACTTCGATGGCGGCACGCCGGTGCTGGCGCTGGCCAACCAGGTCTCCACCATCGAGTCTTCGGGCTCCTGTCGCTCGGGGAGTGCCGGCTCCAACACGACGCTGCAGATATTGCTCGACAGCACGCATCTGCTGGGGAAGCGGATCCCGTACGACAGCCTGACGTTCCAGACAGCACTGTCCAAGGGCGCGTCGGGGGAAGTCTGGATATGCCAGTACAACGGACGCACCGTGGCGGGCAAGAAGCTGCTGGGCAAGAACCAGAAGGCCAAGCACGTGCAGTCCTTCGCCGAGGAGATCGAGCTGAGTGCCAGCCTCGTCCACCCCAACATCGTCGAGTTCATCGGCGTGGCCTGGAACAGCCTCAACAACCTGGTGATGGTGATCGAGTACGTCCCGATGGGGAGTCTGCGCAAGTACCTCAAGAAGAACGCCGACCTGCTTTCGTGGGCCAGAGATAAAATCCACCTGGCCGTCGGAATCGCACGGGCGCTCGAGTACCTGCACGGCCAAAGCCCGCCGTTGATCCACCGCGACGTCAAGTCGAACAACATCCTGCTGACAGACAAACTCGAGCCAAAGCTCATCGACTTCGGAGTGAGTCGCGGGACGGTCGAGCTCACCATGACGGCAGGGGTTGGCACGCCGTACTGGACGGCGCCGGAGATTCTTGAGGGCAAGCGGTACACGGAGCAGGCAGATATTTATTCGTTCGGTGTGGTGCTGTCAGAGCTGGACACGGGCAAGGTGCCGTACTTCGACGCCGTGACGAAAGGCGGGACAAAGCTGAAGGCGGTGCAGGTCTTGCAGCACGTGTTGGCTGGCACGATCCAGCTGAGCTTCAGTCAGGACTGTCCTCCGCGGATTCGGCGCATCGGTTCGGCGTGCTTGGAGCACGATCCGTCGAGGCGGCCGACTGCGCGTCAATTAGTGCACGAACTTTGTGGCGACCGAGCGTCCGACGCAGCGAGTCCGTAGAGTGCATGTACTTCCTCCATCCACAGATCCAGATAATGTAAAGTGCCCTTCAAAGTTGACAACCTGCAGCGCTCACACCGAACTCAGTACAGTACATGTAGCGACACGAAAGTTGTGCGTCCAGCATCTGCAGACGCACCGGATAGAATTCCTGCACAGGTGTTGAGCGTGAGGCATGCGGTGCGGTCCGTACATCTGCTCGGTTGAAGAGAAACCTTGACTGTGCTGGTTTCGCTAAAAGCATCGGGCCGTGGCGTCACTGAGGTTGCGCGGGTGATAAGTGCTGAGCTCTTCATACAGATACATGTACATGTACCGATCGAGGCGGTCTGCATTTCCTGCAGACACCCGTCCATTTGGTTGACATCGCCGTGACTTACAGCGTCCCCTTCTGCTCTTGAAGCGACGTGTTGACCCGGTCAAGTCTCGACAGCAGCAAGAGCTCTGACTCGATGCAAATCCAATGCGGGAGATCTGCTACGCGACCAGCCGATTTACGCGGTTCATGACGGTCGTCCTTCCATCAGTCCAAGAATCTCTAAACACGTAGCGATGCGGGGGACTGCGCTCGCAGTTTTCCTTGCCATCGCCTCAAGTATGACTCATGGGCACACGATAAACCTGCGGAGTCTGGTGTCGACTTCGTCACTGCCTTCGAACTCGTCCTTCGTCTTCGATGGCACCAACTCGGACATCGCCCAGCAGCTCTACATCCGCCACAAAGCCGGAGACACGGACGCCAAACTCTCGCTCAACTCCGTACCCACTGCGGTGATCAAGCGCCTTGATCCCCTCAGCATCGTCTTCACCGAGTTACCCGGCCTCGTCCAGCGTGCGGTGCTCTGGGACACAGGTTTCGCCATCTCGCCCTCGAACGACCCCGTGCAGATCTGGACCATGGACGACTACACCATGGCCGACCTCGCAGTCCCCAAGGACGACGTCAGCGGCGAAGGCTGCACCTTCAAGAACTGCTCGCAGCCGAACGATGTCACGGCCTACTACACGTTGATCTGCTCTGGAGACCAAATGCTGAACGTGTCGAGGTGCGTGGCGGATACCTTCGAGGACTCGGCTGCGACGAGCTACATGGGCTCGATGTGGTCGGTGGGCGGTGATCCCGATATGTTACCTCAACTTCGGCTGAGGGATCACGCGTGGGAAGACCCCGTCACGAAAGACTCGTATAGCGTGTACGCAATCCACACCGTCTCGAACGCCGATGACCCGGCGTGGAATGTATGCCCCGCTGATGATGGTTACGCGGCCTTGGCAGTGCCTTGCCACAGGAGAGACGAGTTCACGGATGCGGAGATGGCCGCGATGACGAAACCAACCGGAAGCGCTTGGGTCACGACCTGGTTGAAAGAGGAGTTTGGCAAAAGCTCAGGCTTTGATAAGCTGTTGCTGGTTCCGATCATATTGGGTACCGTAGTCTTGGTCGCTGGGGCTGGCATCGGTTGGTTTTGGTGGAGACGCAGAGCTAAGAGCAAGATCGAGGAGGAGTCCATGTCCACCACGTGCGAACTCGTCGGCATCTCTCCGCAGTATCGAGCTGAAAAAACAGCTTCTCGACCGACGCTTGCAGCCGACACGCCCGCCACACTCCGCCAGACAACCTTGACCAGCCGGCTTACCACGTTGGGGTCGTCCTTTTCCAGTCTCGCGGAAGCGTATGAAAGCCCTGGGTCGTGCAAAACTCTTAAGATCTTGCTTAGCAGCCAGCACCTTGTGGAGAAGCGTCTTCAATACGAGAGCATCACGTTCCAGGCTGCGTTGTCGAAGGGGTCCTCGGGAGAAGTCTGGGTCTGTGAGCACAACGGCCAGCAAGTCGCAGTGAAGAGGCTGCTCCAGACCAAAGAGCAGAAGGCAGAGAATGTCCTAGAGTTCGCCGAAGAGATCGAACTCACTGCCAGCCTTGAGCACCCGAATATCGTCGGCTTCGTCGGTGTGGCCTGGAACACGCTGAACAATCTGCTCCTGGTGCTCGAGTACGTCCCGATGGGGAGCTTGCAGACGTATCTGCAGAAGAACGCGGACCTGCTGTCGTGGGCTAGAGATAAGGTCCACATGGCTGTCGGTATCGCGGAAGCTCTGGAGTATTTGCACGGCCACACTCCAGCTTTAATTCATCGCGACCTCAAGTCGAACAACATCCTGCTGACAGATAGACTCCGGCCAAAGCTCATCGACTTCGGCGTGAGTCGCGGAGCCATCGAGCTCACCATGACGGCAGGAGTTGGCACGCCGTACTGGACGGCGCCGGAGATCCTCGAGGGCAAGCGATACACGGAGCAGGCAGATATTTATTCGTTCGGCGTGGTGCTGTCAGAGCTGGACACGGGCAGGATTCCCTACCACGACGCGCTGACAGAGGGAGGCGGCAAGGCCAAGCCCGTCCAGATTCTGCAGGACGTCGTGTGCGGCACTCTTCGTCCGACCTTCACGAACGACTGTCCTCCGCGCATTCTGCGCGTTGGCTCAGCCTGCTTGGCACAGGATCCCTTGTGTCGGCCGACAGCAGAGCAGCTTATCCAGGAGCTGCGGGGCCGAGACAACGAGCAGGAGTATGCCTTGTAAAGTATGTAGAGCAGTCATAATATCTATAACGGAGACACGGGACGCATGAGCGGTACAAAGAGGCTCTATCGCCATCCATCTATTAGTCGGGCCGTCGCGCATACCTGGTGCTCCGCCCCTAGTCGAACTCGTCCTCGTCAAAGTCATCACCATCGAACTCGTCGTCGTCGTCATCGTCGTCCTCAAAGATCACTCCGTCTTCGTCTTCGTCGTCGTCGTCGTCGTCGTCTTCCCAGTACTGGAGTGAATGAACGCGCACACAACAACAGCGTCAGCGCACCACTTCAACCTCCTCAGCCGTCTCAGGCTGCTACCGTGCAGTACTCACCCCGTCCGCCCGCAGCGCGTCGTTCACATACTCCATGAACCTGCCCAGCCGCTCGACGTCCTCGGCCGAGTACTGCTCCTGCGTCAGGTCCACCAGCGGGTCGTACGTCTGCCCTCAGCAGCAACAGCAACAGCAACAGCAACACCAACAGTCACGATGAGTCATCATCCAGACGTGTGTCCTCCTCGTAGCAACATTGTCCTCCGCACCTCGGGCGAGAAGTCCACCTCGTTGACGCGGCCGTGCTCGATCAGGGCCGCCACGTCCTCGTAGCGGCGCTGCCGCATGACGGCCACCAGCACGGGCTGGAACGTCCGCTCCGAGGGCCGCACGTCGTGCTGCGCCGTGACGCGCCGGAGGATCTCCGCGGCCTCGTCCACGCGGCGCGCGGCCACCAGCGCGCGCAGCAGCGCGTCCACCGCCGGCAGGTCCACGAGGACGTCGTGCTCGCGCGCGGCCGCGAACAGCAGCAGCGCGTCCTCCAGCCGCCGCTGCCGCAGACACGCGTCCAGCGCGTAGATGGCGGCCAGCTGCGTGGCGTCGTCCGCCGCGAAGCCCGGCTGGGCCAGTAGCCCGCACAGCATCTGCGCCGCGCGCGGGGCCTCGTGCGGCTGCCCGCGCTTGGCCACGAGCAGCGCGAGCCGCTGCAGCAGCCCCGGGTCGCTCTGCTGCGCCGGCTGCAGCTGGTCGAAGGCGGCCAGAGCGCGCGACGACTCGCGGCGAGCGATGCAGCTCTCCAGAGATACGTGGACGTCTTGCGAAGGTGCGGGCGACGCGCGCGCCGCCGCCGAGATCGACAGCCCGCGCTGCAGCAGGCGCCGCAGGACGCCTCGGCGAGCGGAGCTGCGCAGCATCAGCATCGGCTGAAAAATATTTGGCAGCGCAATGAATTACAATGTGGAGGGATCGCAATTTGGAGGTGATCCACATAGCAACCATCCGAAAGGCTATTTCATACAAGAGGTATCACTAGATAGAAATATCTGGTCTTCATCCGCTCCTGATTGGTCAATAAATAGAACGAGTTTTGTGGGCCAATCACGGCCGACGTTGAACTGCTCAACGCTTCGCTTGCGTATCAATTTTCGTAGCTCTTCGAGCAGCCAACGCTAGCATGGCTCCGCGGCCGGAGTCTCCTGCGGCCGGCGCCGGCCCGAGGGCTCTGGGCGCTGCGATGGAACATACGAGCGTGGACGATAGGGACTTGATACTGCAGCACGTGTTCGTGATGTTCCGGCACGGCGACCGGTCCCCGATCAGCCGCAGGGTCAGCGCCAAGGTGGCCATGACGCAGCGCGAGACGGACTTCTGGGTCTCGCGCCTGGCCGAGCTCAGCGTCGTGGGCGCGCTCAACAGCGGCACGCGCGTGGTGAGCCACCACGCCGGCGACTGCGGCGAGCCATGCGGTGGCCCGCAGTTCGACGTGCCGCCGCCCCAGCAGGGCGGGCGCTGGCCCTGCGGCCAGCTGACGGCCAAGGGCATCGCCATGATGCGCGACCGCGGCCAGCAGCTGCGGGAGCGCTACAAGCTGTTGCTGGAGGACGCCGACCCCGTCCACCACGTGCACGTGCAGTCCACCAACATCCGGAGGACCATTCGCTCGGCGCAAAGTGTCCTGGCGGGTCTGTTCCCCGAGCACTTCGTCAACGTGGACGCCGGCAGCCAAATGGGAGCCAACGAGAGCTTGCTTCCGGACAGCAGGAGGTTCTTAAGCCACGTGCAGTCGGACAGAAGGAGCAAGAAGGACGAGGTGCTCATAATCCACGCGGACGACTCCAACAGCCTCGCGCCGCAGCACTCGTATGAGCTGTACCGCGACCTGGGCAAGATGCTCGCGGACGAGCTGCGGCAGCACGCACCACCGGGCTTTGCTGAGGCCTCGCAGAGGATCAGTACCATCATTGGAGCAGGCTCCAGCAAACTCGTCGCCTGGACAGGGTGTAAGTTTACTGTTGGTTGAATTGGTGGGAGCGTGTGGGGTGGCTAACTGTTGAGGGATATTGTTGTTACAGTGCGCGAGGTGCTGGTCTGCCGCCAGGCGCACGGCTTGGCCTTCCCGGACGGACTCGACCAGCAGCTCTTCGCACAGATCTGCGAGTACGACGCGTGGCTGTGGCACCACCTGTACGGCAATCTGGACTTCTGCCGCGCCAGCTTCCGCGCCGGCGTGCAGCGCATTTACTCGTACCTGACGGGGGTCGTGGAGGTCAGTACCCTGTTGTCCGTTGTCCATTTTTCTTTAACCCATCCGCTTACGCACGCCTCTTTTGCTTGCCGGAGCAGGGTCAGACCCAGCACAAGCTGTTGCTGTTCTCGGCGCACGACAACTCACTCGTGGCGCTCGTGAACGCGCTACAGCTTCAGGTGCCGCGCGTGATCCCTCCGTACGGCGCCATGCTGACCTTCGAGCTCTTCCGGCACCGCGTCACGGGCGAGGTCTACCTGCGGGCGCTGTTCGAGGGCGCCGAGGTGGCCTTCGCAGGCCACGAGCACGCGGCGCTCTGCCCGTTCGCCGTGTTCCAGCAGTCGGTGCAGAGCTTCCTGCACGGTTCGGCTCTGTGAGTTGAAAAGTGTTAATACCGATCCACCAATAATGTCCTCCATTGTCCTCTATTGTCTCTATTATCCTCCATTGTTGACACGCACGACGTCTGATTCAGATGCGGCGCCCTACGCGGATTGGTCGGAAAAGGGTATGCACAAAATAAATTACGCATATACATTTCTGATTCGTCCAGGAAACACCTAAATATTATGGCCCTGGTCCAAGTACCAGAATCTGTTCTGTACTGAAAGCTAAACGTTTCGCTACCCGGCAAAACTGAGGTGGTATATAGTACTTTCCGTATGTTCGGTTGACCTGTAGAGTGTGTGGACATCACGTGCTCTTTAAGCCCCAAGAGCACGCGACGTCACTAGGCAACCGCGTGCCAGTGACAATTGACTTGACGGACAATGGTGTGGAGCACAACACCATGGTTGGTGACGAGTGAAGGCAAGGTCGTGGCGGGAGAAGCTGCGGTCACCGGAAGTGTTGAAGCTGCGAAGAGTCGGTTGACGTTGACAAGATCGAAGATCGCAAGGAGAGCAGACATGGAGGGCGAAGGACAGTGGCGAGTATAATCGCCGGGCGAGGCGACGCAGACTGTAGGTAGGCGGTAGGTATAGGCGGCGGGGACTAGCTAGGAGAACTCTGTGTGTGCGGCTGGCCTCACATCTCTCAGTTGCAATTTGGACGGGAGTAGTCCAGATAAAGCAGCTAAATAATACGCGTAGTGTTTTGCGGCAGGGGCCAGCACTACCCAACAACAGAAGAGGTTCTTATCGTTTCGTACTGCGGCCAAGGGGGTCTGCGAGGCGTGCGGGTCATTGTAAGGTAGTGCTGAGTAGTTTAGAGGACGAGCAATGACGAACTTAATGTGTCACAGGGTGGCTGGGAGCGTGGTTAGTGACCACGAGGGCGCGAGGGGACTATTGATGTCCTCTTGGCCGTGGAGTGCAGGGCCCGGAGTGGACCCGATGGGTGTGTCTACGCAGGAACGGTCCTCACTCAACCTTGTATTTACATTCGGGCTTACAGAAGGCGCGAGGACAGGCCCACAGACCTGCCCGGGTTGCCGGCTGCCTAACAATGTCCTCTCCCTAAGCCGGTCCCTGGTGCGGTTGACATCAATTGGTCCCCCGACGTCCGCGTCGGCGATGCAACGGTTCTAGCTCCTGCTCATGTACTTACCCTCCCCTCCGAGTTGGGTCTCTGCACTTGTGCAGCGTAGTAGTAAGTGAAACCGACAAGTGCATCGATGGGAGACACGAGAGCTACCAAAATTAGGTAATTATTTTGTCAATATTCGTATTTTTACAGAATGCACTCAAATATAGCCCTTTAGGCCAATACACAAGTGTTTAGGATTATCAAACACATAGTGGAAGGGGTGGTCC
The DNA here is from genome assembly GCF_018691715.1 of Phytophthora cinnamomi. Taxonomy (NCBI): domain Eukaryota; phylum Oomycota; class Peronosporomycetes; order Peronosporales; family Peronosporaceae; genus Phytophthora; species Phytophthora cinnamomi. The sequence goes on from NW_027151037.1 coordinate 1,286,622, forward strand.
GATTCCAGCCAAACCGTCAGCTGCATCCAGAAGGGTGCGAGCTGCGCCGCAAGTTTCCGGTCCTTGGGCATGTCCTTCTTACCTAGAGCGCTTCAACGAGGCCCTTCGTGCGTTTTAGGGACTATTTTGGGTTTTTGATTGTTCCGCAGAACTTCTGAGGGCTTTTGGTGTCATGACACCATCATTCATAAAAATGACTAAATTCATGTAAACCGTCCACCCTTATTATACATAATAGTCGGGCCCTCAGTATAATAATTGTGGTGGAATGTTTTTTTGTCTAAAATCCGATTTCAAACCGATATTTTGTGCACAATACCGGTTCAAACTTTAAACCGAGCATACTGGAGGAGAGGTCTCGCTGAGATCTGCCCAAAACCAGTCTTTTTGATACATAATATGGAGATTTGTAAAGATCCCAGTCACTAAAACGCCAGTGCATGGCTAATCGCACGACTACTGTAAAACCTGTGATTATGCCGCCTCCCTTTAATAGTACCCCACCCTAGAAGGTTTAAACAACTGGGTGGGGACTTGCGATAGTGCCCCCTCCCTGTTTTAGTACCCCACCTCTGATTCAAATTATCAGAATTATTAGGTAACCGTAGATAAGCAAAAACCAACTTTGGCGCTTAAAAAGGTCTAGCCGGTTTGGTTCGATCTCTCTCATTGTCAAATTTGAGTCGTGACGATGACGCGCAAGTTCACCGTGGAAGATAAATTGGCTGTGGTCAAGGAGCTGGAATCGTTGAGTCTCCGTGCTGTCGCGAAAAAGCACAAACTTGACAGGAAGACGGTTCGTAAGTGGAGGGAGCATCAGCGAGAGCTTCACTTTGTGAACAGCAGAAGTTATCGCCTTCCTCATGGAGGGCGTTTCGTTGTCTCGGATGAGATTGAATTCACGTTGCTTGGGATGGTCAAGGAATGACGTAGTTCTTGCGCGCGGGTCACTCGGAACATGATCGTCCACTGGGCTACGAACTGAGTCGCTGAAAACGCTAGGACAGCACCAACGGGTGGCTTCAAACGTTCCTGGAGCGTAATAATCTTGTGCTCCGCCGTGCCACGAGCAAGCCCAAGCTGTCTCCAGAAGCTCCGCGTTCATCGACATCATCGGAGAGGCTGATCTGTAAGCAAGCACATGCGGCTTGTAGGACTCTTCCTGAATCAACAGTACCCACCTGTAATAGTACCCCATCCTAGCAGTGGGGTACTAGTACTCACTATAGCAGTGCCCCATGGGGCATAATCATAATAAGTCACCTGGGCCAGGGCCTAGCGGAGATTCAAGCGCGCATGCGTCGGTGCGTGGTCTCCGTCCGGCAGACGATGAGCCCACTTTGCAATCTTCCAGCAGACCCACGAGCGTCCACCGAGACCGATCTCCAACAATGGCTACACCCTCTTCAACCGGCAATAACACCACCGGTAGTCGCGACTTGACGCTGCGCCACGCGCTCATCTTCCACCGCCACGGAGACCGGACGCCCGTGCTCACGTCCATCGGCTCCAAGGTGCAGGCCACGCAGGACGAGAAGGACTTCTGGGCCTCCAAGGTGGCCACGCCCGAGCAGCTCGAGCGGCTACAGCAGACGGCCAAGCCCGTGGGCGCCGACGAGACGCAGCCACCGGTGATCCGGCCCTCCAAGGAGTCCCAGTTCCCGTACGGGCTGCTGACCCAGAAGGGTGTCGAGCACATGACAGGCAAAGGACGCGCGCTGCGCCAGCGCTACGGCCAGCTCCTGGGCGACGACGTCACGGCCCAGGACGTGTACGTGCTGTCTAGCAGCGTGCCGCGCACCATCGAGTCGGTGCAGTGTCTGCTGCGCGGCTTCTTCTACGACGACGAGCAGGGCAGCAAGGCCCCGCAGTTCTACGTACACACGTACGCGCGCAACGTGCTGGCACCCATGCACCCGCTGCAGGTGTTCAACGAGATCGAGCTCATTGTACACGATGACGTGCTCAAGCTCAGGAGCAAGATCGAGCGAGACGCCATGGAGAAGCTCGGCCTGCACCTGCGCGAGTGCCTCGGCGTGCCCGACGACCAGCCTCTGTCCTGGACGGCAGTGCGCGACGCGCTCACGTGTCGCGAGGCGCACGGCTGGCCGTTCCCTGACGGAGTCGACCACAAGATCTTCGAGCAGGTCGAGGCGTACGACACGTGGCTCTGGCAGCGACTGTACCACCGCAAGGACTTCTGCTACGGCGCGTTCAAGGACGGCGTGAAGGAGGTGTACGGCTTCGTGAAGTCGGTGGTGGAGAGCAAACAGCCGGCTAAACTGTCCTTCTTCTCGGCGCACGACAACTCCATTGTGGCACTGCTGGGTGCTCTGCAGATTGACGTGGGCTCGCAGCTACCCGAGTACGGCACTATGGTGGCGTTCGAGGTGTACGAGGACAAGGCCACGCACGAGTTTTTCATCAAGCCGCGTTACGAGAACGAGGAGGTGACTTTCGCGGGTCACAAGCAGGACCCGCTCTGCCCATTCTCTCACTTCGAGGCGCTGGCGCTCGAGTTCCTTTCCTACAAGGCCTAGACTGAACATGCTGTCAAGAGTGTGTATTTACTACTTCCTGGGTGTCATCGAAGCCGACCAGGTGTGGTTTGTAAGTAGTGGGCTGCGCGGAGTGCGGGCGTCACCGTCGATAGGCTTAGCCTTATCCTTCGCGAGAATATCCATGTAATCGGTGCCTTTGTACGTGGAGTCCTTCCACCACGACTCCGCTTCGTCATCGTCATCCTTGGAGCTCTTCTTTGACTTGGCGTTCTGCGAGCTCTTCTTCTTCTGGAACGAGGCCAGCAAAGTCGCCTTGGCCATCCTCTCCTTGGTCTTACTGCCACTACCGGATGCGGCGCCCCACCACGACGGTGGGGCGAGCCACCACGCACTCGGGTCCTTGGTCTCTTTATCCTTGGCTCCACCGTCGCTGCTTTGCTTGGGCTTCCACAACTCGAGGTTCTTGGCCTCGATAGCTTTCAACAGCGACTCGAAGCGCCAGAACTCGCTCTCGATGTACAAGTCTCGCAGCAGCTTCGGGTCCGACGGCAAGATGCCGTCGCGCAGGAACCGCAGGATGTGTCGGAACAAGCTCCAGTCCCGATCCACACGGAAGCAGCCACTTTCAGCTGCAGTGAGCGGGGAATCGTCCTGAACGAACGCGGCGAGCAGTGATACTGGGTCTTTCGAGGCCACAGCAACCGACAGCTCGAATAGCTGGCCGCCGACGTCCACAGTCACGCGGCGATCACTAGCAGCAGGGAATGCTGCAAGGTAGAACCAATCCGACGAACGAGAAGCGTCGAAACGCTCTCGCTCGGAGGTCAGCAGAGCGTGCTGCAGCAACAACTTGCGCTTTTCGCGTCTGATGAAGGCTCGCTGCTTGGCCACCTGGGAAATTCAGCGGCAATAGGTCAGCGTTGAGTAGAGCATTGGGTCATCCACTCCGTGCAAACGTCGACGCGCCACGCACTCGCTCGTACTGCAGCTCGAGGTTCTGCCGCTTAGAAGCCACCACTGTGCGGTGCAGCAGTGCCTGCTCCTCTTCTTGAGCCTGTAGAGCTCGCTTCCAGCGCGCTCGACTGTCGTCGTCGGTGATGCCGTCGTCAAAGAGTGCCTCGGTCGAGTCCGGAGCCCAAGCCGAGCCCTTACGAGGCTTCCGGGATGCCATTGAACTGCGCCGGGGACAGTTCGCGAGTGGCAGTTATAGGCAAAGAGCACAAGTTCCAGTGTCTGGAACGGTCGTGCTTAGTGATGAAGAAGGTGGCAAGTTAGAATGACCAAGCTATGGACTCCTACGCAGCACTCCCAGCTCTTCCCACTACAAGGGTAGCGTTGCAAGAAGTGCTGCCACTACTGAGACCAGCGTGGCGCTCTTCCGATTGAAGGTTGCGGTGTTGGTCTCCGACGACGAAGTTGATCCCGAGCTAGCAATTGCTGCTGCCGACTCCGATCCGACTGCAGGTCCCGGACCTGACATCGACGCCGATGACCCGATCGCAGTAGCGCATTCTCCTTCGAACGCGAGCGTGAGCGAGGGGTTGACACAGTGGGCGTTCTGAAGGAGACACGCGTTGCCGTACGTGACGCCGTCCGAGCCGCACTGCGGGATGAACTCCTTCGTGCAGACACTTTCGACGCAGTCTCCATGAGAGGCAGAGCCCAGAGCTCCAATGTCGTCCATGGCGGAGCTGCTGGTCGTGCTGCACTCGCCGCTAGATGCCACGGTCAGGGTCAGATCAGAGCACTGAGCTCGACTCAAGAAGCACTGGTTGCTGTAGGTCTGTCCGTCCGAGCCGCACACTGGCGCGTACACGTCCAGACACGCGAACTCCTGGAGGCAACTGGTTCCGCTTCCTCTTCCACTGCTGCCGCTAGCACTGGAGCACGATCCTCGCGCCACGATCTCAAGTGTGTCGTTGCCAGAAACGCATTTTGTCCGGTTAAATTCGCACTCGTTGCTGAACGTCTGACCGCTCGAGGCGCACATGGGGTCGAAGATGGCCAAGCAGGCGAAGTCGCAGCCCGAACTCGACTGCGAGCTCACCGCAGCCATATCGTTTCTCGGGGAGAACGGAGGGGTTCGTCGCGGGTTCGGAACTGGAGCAGCATCCCGACCAAGAGGATACTTGGTGGCCAACTTCAACACCACCTACCAAGCGACACCATGACTCACAAGCTTCTTGTCGGCCGTAGCATCACTCGCGGTGACAATGGCTCTCGCATTGTTTCAACGCTAACCGAGAGCGTTCATGACAGCATGGTACGAGGCGGCAGACGGTAGAGCTGTAGCCAGATGTGGCCATTCGTCATCGATAACGTCCTCGACGCCTTGACACGCATGCGGGAGATGGCTCTCTCTCACTCCGCAGTTCGATTGCATGGCATAGCTCGATCAACGCTACACCGCCCACCCAGTTCGTGCTCAATCTAGGAGTCCATGTTGCGGAGCTTGCAGATCCTCCAGGTCGTGTTGCAAGTCTCAGTATTGGTGCTGGTGATCGTTGCCGTGCGTCTGCACTCCTGGGTCGTCATCGAGTTCAAGTCGTTCGACTCGCCAAGCAGCGACGGTAATGCAGTGCAGCAGCTTGCGTTTGCACCCGACGGCTACTGCATGCGGCTCGGAAACGGCAGCTCGGAGTGCCAGCCGTTCCTGCACGCCATCCTCGAGAACTCGCATCAGCCTGACGTCTGGCCCAGTGCCGCCCCCGATCCGCTCGCCATGCTACCGACACACCTAGAAAGAGACAATGCGAGCAACGAAGACTCCGTGGTCACCCAAGCGCTGTCCTGCTGGTGCCAGACGCGAGGAGAACTCACCTGGTACATGCAGGGCGCGCAGAACGTGGCGTGTCTTGTAGTGCTGGAGACCACCAAGTACGCCATGGCGCTGTGGGGCTTCTTCGCGACGGTGAGTCTGGGGATGTCGGATATGTTCTTCCCGCGAAGCTTCACGGGTTGTCACGCGTTCGCGAGCTTCACGAGCGCCATGCTCGGGTTCCTGGTGACCGTGGCGTGGTGGTATTACAGCAGCACGTACATCGACCGCGACTACCTCGACGAGCTCACGCTGCACTGGCAGCACGGAGCCTCTTACCACTGCGCTCTGGTAGCATTCGCGCTTGCGACTGCTAATGCGCAGATCGCGTTCGATGCTGCGGGCCCAGCAGGGACTCAAAAGTTCACTCGTCGCTTTATCAGACCGACGCCGCGAATTGAACAATCGGATGAATGGGACCCGCTGTCCTGCCCAGCCAACTATCTCGTGTAGTGGAGGATGAAAGGATCTGGAGTTGTTGGCATTTTTTAACTATCAATGAAGTGTAAGTTTTGTAACCCCAAGTTCAGATTCTACCAGCAGTATCTTCGCCAAGCTGACAGCCACCCTCTTAGTCGGTAACGAGACTTCTCCTGTTAGCTTCGAGAGCCGTAGCTTCGCTATAACTGCGTCGTCGGAATACTCCATGCTGGCCGACTTCGCCCACATCTTGAGGCTTTCCCAGAAGCCACTTTCTTCAGAACCGTCCAAGCTGGATGCAGCCTTGTCAACGTGAGAATACTTGCTTTGGCTAGGCTCTGTAGTCAAAACGCTTAGAGCGAGGAAGATGAACACCACCACCAGTTGCAGGTAGTGGACGAAACCCATGGCCGAGAACGAAGATATGAAGTCATTGGTGTTATCGAAGCTTGGGGTCGTATGAGTGAATTGTGTAGTGATAAGATAACTAATTAATGAAATTTCCCGTTCTGATACCTTCGGAGACAGATCCCATAGTGCGAAAACTGGCTCAAGATTCGTGTAACTACTAATACGTGTATTGGATCCGATGGACCACGACAGCGTTAGACAGGAGGCGCCGTTGTGTGGTATTATCTTCTCTTTACTCAACACACATCGAACCGGCGTATACCAGCATACCTTACACGTATCACTCTGGTTCGCCATTATTTGCACATGAGTCCAACGAGACAATGTCCATCCATTATTCTTGGTAGCACTATGCACACCGGAAGCCTGCACTCTAGTAGATCTCCGCCATAATGTTCACCACGAGCGCCGTCCAGCCCGAGAACGGGTGGCACCGCTGTCCCTGGCCATAGTGCTGCTTGTCACTGATGTCGCCGTTGTACTGCTCCCACAGGTATCCTGTGCGCTCGTATTCGCGATAGACGTTGGCGATCACGTTCATTCGCAACGCAGAGTACGCCCTTTCAAACTCCTTCTGGAACGGGCTGCCCGTACTCGGTTGCGCGTAGTGGTGTAGCGCATCCAAAGCCAGGTAGTTGGCGTTCATCCAGATAGCTCCACGCCAGTACGGGTTGTCACCTGGCGCGTTCTCTTGCTCGTAGAACTGGTCCCGCGTTGACAAGGAGCGCAATCCGAACGGCGACCACAGGTGCGCAGGGTCCGTGATCTGCTTCAGAAGAGCAAGCAGCTTCGGAGAGTCCGGTGGCAACACCTTCAATAGCAGCGGGAACACGCTGACGTAACCAACGTGCTTCACATGCTGCAACTCTGTGGTGCGGGGAACGAACACGGGCAGCATCTGCAGTCCACCGCGACCGTCACCCAGCGGGAACATGAAATTAGGGTGACTCGCTGGGCACTTGACGTTCCTCGTCTCAATCTGTGCAATAGGCGCCGTAGCATCGACCACCTGTCCCTCCTCATTGCGGCAGCGGATGGCAACCTGGTATTGAATGACACCGTCCTCGCTGTGATCACCCACGTCAAAGTACGATTGAGCTTCCTCGTTCCAGTGGTGCTTGTCTAGTCCGGTGAAGAAGTGTTCACTGTTTTTCTCAAAGAGCTGCACATCGGCTTCCTGGCCGATAAAAGCAGCAAGCTTGGCCATCACATCGCTCGACCGAATCATCCATGAAAGCAAGTCCACATGCATTTCATTCTCACTGGGCACTGACGCGCGCGGGTAGTCGTCCAAGCCCGACGAAAGCGTGTTGGAGATCAGCTTGCCATCGTTGGGGTGGCGGCCGCGCCAACGAAAGCTCGCAGTGTGCGGCCCATATTGTGTCTTCAAAAACCAACTGTACCATCGCTTCAGGAAAGGGAAGATAGTACGCACGAACTCCTGCAAGTCCTTGTCTGAGTCAGCATTCTTGTGCCACTGCATCATTTTCTCCAGCGCGATCAGAAGTGTAGGCGGGTTAGCTTGCTCCACGTGCTGCACCAAGAATTCCGCTGGCACACGACGGCGCGCAGCTTGACCCAAGATCTGTTCCCGAGCAATATAGCCGTCCTCTTCCATAAGTCCAAGCCAGTGAGCGATCACGTCACGCGTAATGGTGTCATCGAACGCCGAGACACCAATCTGGTGAAAGCCTTCGTCCCACACAAAGCCTCGCGGGAAGAACGAACGCGACGGGACAGCTGTGAACAGCGGCTTCACGGGCGACTCAACGCTCTCGGGGTTCTCCGGGTCATGCTGCACCAGCGAGCTGCCGTAGAAGTAGCCCGTACCTCCAATCAAGTTACTGAAAGCAGCCTTCGCGAAAGCCACGAGACTGTCGTTGAACGGCTCCTCCTCGCCATCGTTCGTCGGCCACGTCTTCGCAGACAGGTGGAAAGCTTCCTCGAACTTCTCATCGAACTGCTGCGAGTACTCGGCCAGCTTTCCAGAGATGAGACTGTCAATCGGCTTCTTCACGACTTCCGCCGCGGTCGACGTCACAGCCTCATTGAACAGCACGTCCAGCACCACGTCGCCGTCCTTAAACGTGGCGACGTCCACGTCCACGATCGCCTGCACCACCACGAGCGTGCTGCCCTCCTCGATGAAGTTCTCCAGTTGGATCTCCTTGTCCGCCTTCAGGTCCTTGCTTCCTTCACCACCGGGCCGCTGGGCCAGCGCCACCAGCCTGTCCTTCACGTTGAGCACGTTGGCGTTCTTGAGGCCGGCGTAGTGCAGCTCCGCGGCGCGCACACTGGGGCGCGTCTTGAGCTGCACCTGCATCTGGAAGGCCAAGGGCGCCGCGTTCTCCTCCGCCTCCTGTTGCTCCCCGTCGGGCCCTTCACTCGCCAGCACCATCTGCACACACTGCTCGTCCCCGCACTGCACGCGCGCGGGCTCGGCCGCGACCTCCACGAGGTTCTGCAGCTTGAGGCGGCACTCGTTCTGCAGAGCCTCGTCCCCGCAGCCCAGGGCCACGTAGAAGAAGAGCGACACCTTGTTGCGCGGCACCTGCTTGCGCGCGAGCCGCTCGTCCCTGGGGGTCAGCGGCCCGGCCTGCACCCTGGCGGCCCAGCCCTGCGCCAGGTCGGCCTGCAGCCTGGCGTAGCTGGTGCTGAGCTGCAGGCGGTTGAATTGGTCCTCCACGGCCTGCCGCCCGTAATTGGTCCCGTCGTGCTCGAGCCAGCCGTAGCGTTGCAGTCGGTCCTCCTGGCGGCACTGGTGTCTGATTTGTGACACGTCCTCCAGCTGCGAGCCCCACAATAGTCCGGCCGACACAAATTCCGGTGCCGTGCGCGACCGCAGACCCAAATACAGGCCCGGCCGGTACGTGCCCCAGCGGAAGCGCGCGGCCGAATTGGTCCGCGTCAATTGGTCCAGCGCCGACGCGTCCAGCGCGCGCGAGGAAGCGCCCGGGGACGGCGCCGACAGGTCCATGGGCCCGTACAGCGCCGTGTACGTCGAGATGATCATGGCCACCAGCGACGCGCCCACGTAGACCATGCGGAAGCGCCGCGCGCTCTCCTCCGCCGTCGGGACCGCCATGGCCGATACCAGTATGTCGTCCACGTGTGCGCGGACTAAAAAAAACTGCGTCTCCCGAAATGTGCATTATCAAAAAAAAAAAGTGAACTCTCACAAACCTGCTGTCCGGTGTACCCTGTCCGTCCTGAAGACAACTTGACTCTGAAACGAGACAGTTTCCGCAGAACAGAGCAAAGTAATTGCTCCTGGACAGCTCATTTTCGATCCTCCACGTGGCGAGCCTTCACCTCGAGCGGGGGACGATGGCGCGCGGGATGACGATGACGCGCGCGCTGGCGCTGCTGGCGGCGCTGCTGCTGGTGGCCAGCTGGTCGGGCCAGGACGTGGAGGTGGCGGCCAAGAAGAGCCGCAAGGCGCCGCTCAAGGGCGCGGAGAAGCTGGCGCAGCTGCAGGGCCGCGTGCGCGACGGCGTCGTGCCCTTCACGAACGAGCTGTTCGCGCGCTACGCGGCGCGGCCCGACCGGCCGTACCACCTGGTGCTGCTGTTCACGGCCACGGCCGCCAAGTACAAGTGCGAGACGTGCGCGCAGGTGGCGCCCGAGTTCGAGACGCTGGGCGAGAGCTACGAGGCCGCCAAGCAGGTCAAGGTGGACACGCGCGACGGGCTCGAGGTCTTCTTCGGCGTCGTGGACTTCGAGGCCAACCAGGAGGCCTTCGGCATGTACGAGTTCACCTCGGCGCCCCACGTGGTGTACGTGGCGCCCGACCGCTCGCTCGACGCGGGCGAGCGCGCGCCCAAGAAGGCCAAGGTGGAGCCGCAGAACCTCTACAACGTGTACTCGCAGGGCAAGGAGGCCGAGGCCATGGCCGCCTTCGTCAAGCAGCGCACGGGCTTCGACTTCGCCATCCAGCGCTCCAAGACCTTCCTCTACGTGCTGCTGGCGGCGGCGCTGGGCTCCACGGCCGTCACGGCCAAGCTGGTGCTGAGCCACCTGGACCTTGTCCTGGCCAAGCTGCGCCGCAAGCAGCTCTGGATGACCGTGTCGCTGCTGTTCTACGGGCTGTCCGTCTCGGGCATGGTCTACTGCATCATCCGCAACCCGCCGCCCTACTCGGCCGACCGCAACGGCAACATCCAGTACTTCCACCCGCAGGGCCGCCAGCAGTTCGTGTACGAGGGCCTGATCGTGGGCGGCTACGACGTGGCCGCCGCCATCTTCATGATCTTGCTCTCGCAGTGGGCGCTGTACGTGCGCAACCCGGCCGTGCGCTACGTGTCCATCGTGGGCTGCGCGCTCGGCTTCTTCTTCATGTACCGCCAGATGACGGACGCCTACAAGTTCAAGAACCGCTGGTACACGGGCTGGATGGGCTTCTAGACGCGGCGGACTCGGCGCTGCGAACGCGTCGAGACGGTCGACGGACGACGACGACGACGACGACGACGCAGCCATTTTGCTGTTGAACCACGAGCGAGGAGACATCGAGAGAGAGAGAGAGAGTCAAGAGGCTGAGTGAATGAGCGAAGTCGCGCCTTGTAGACGCGCTGTTGCAGCAATACCCTCGAGCTCACATTGAACACGTTGTCACACGTTTAGTGCAGTTTGTGTGCGTCTGGTGTGGTTCGGGAGCCATAATCGTCCCAACGGGCCCGTCTCTGCTCCCGCTCTGCCCAATCGCAGCTGCGGATTGCATCCGTCGGCCCAAAATGTCCCAATCCGTCGCAAAAGCTGAGCTCAGTCGTAAAATCCGCCACGGGCAGCAAAGTCTCCGCTGCCTCGCCACCTCGTCGCCTCCGCTCCCGAGCCCGCGCGCGACCATGGAGGGCTGGCTCACCAAGCGCCGCGACCACATGAACCTCATCTGGCGTACGCTCCGTCCGCGCGTGCAACTTGCGTCTCCCACCTCGCAGTAGAAGTCCTAAAATCTATGTGTCACAAATTGTCGTTCCTTGTCTGCAGTGGATCGCTACTTCCTGCTGGACGGCAACCAGCTCCGCTACTACCGCAAGCGCGGCGACCCGGCGCCTCGAGGCACGTACATCCTGACGGACGCGTGCGTGGTGAGCCCCGTGTTCAACTCGGAGGAGAAGCACAAGCACCACGGGCCCGTCTGGATGTTCCGCATCACGTTCGCCGTGGGCGACGCCGGCGCCGGCGAGAAGTCGTACAAGAAGGACCGGTTCCTGGACCTGGGCGCCAAGAGCGAGGAGAACGCCAGGGAGTGGAAGCGCGCGCTCGAGAACGCCGTGCGCTCCATCCGCGAGCTCGTGGCGCACCAGAAGAAGCTCAAGACGGACGCCGAGATCTTCCCCACGCCCACGCACGTGCCGCGGCTGCTGAAGACCGACGAGGACACGGTGTCGCTCTTCAATCTGGACGCGGACAACGTCAAGGCGGAGCAGGCCTGGTGGCTGGCCAGGGTGGAGGGAGGCCTCCGGATCATGCAGGAGTGTCCGCTCGGGCCGAACGTCGCGGCCAATCTGTACGCGCAGCACGCAGCCACCACGAACGGACTCATCTTCAGTGCCCTCGTGGGCGCGGCCTTGAGTTTCAGTAGCATGTACTCGTTCGCGAACAATATGCTGCTGAGCTTCCTGACGGCGCTGGCGGCCATTGCCGTGTGCTGCGCTGCGGTGACGCCGACGCAGGCGCCGGAGATCCCGAGCTTCCGGGTCTCGCAGGTCGTGCACGGATCCCCGACGGAGGTCTTCAGGCTCATCATGAACTCCAAGAGATTCCAGAGATGGGACTCGGCCACGGCCACCATGCGCGTGATTCAGCAGCTGGACGACCACGCCGATATCGTCTACGTGACGCAGCGGCCAACGCACTTGTGGCCACTGTGGCAAAAGGCGCGCGACCTCGTGCTCATGCGCTACTGGCGCCGTGAGGAGGACGGATCCTACTTTGTCATGTACCAGAGCATCGAGCACCCAGAGTGCCGTGTGCGTCACAACTACGTCCGTGCTAACCTGCTGGGCGGTGGCTTTGTCATTGCTCCTCAGCGTGTTCCTAGTGGATCCATTCGTACGCTGGTTACCTACGTGCTCCGATACGACCCGGGTGGCTGGTCGCGCATTTACCACCAACTCGGTATGGATGTGGATCTGGTCATGCCGATGTTGCGCAGCGTTGTTGGCATCCGCGATGAAATGAGCGCCACGGACTTCGTTACACCTAACGTCTCGGTGGCACCTGCTGGAGAAGGCGAGGGTTCGGAGGTTGGCCAGGAAGATTCGGTCATTACACAGCGCACAAGTGTGGACTCCATGGGCGTTGTTATGGGCGTGCAGAAGCTTCAAACCAGTCTACCGGAGAAGATGTGGGCCGAACCCGATGCGTCGCTCTTTAGCGTGCGTGGCCACAACTACCTGAGCGACAAGAAGAAGATCCCGTCGGCGCCGGCAATGTTCCACACAGTGGGCGTGGATTTACTGTCGTTCGAGAGTGCTGCCGAAAGGTACAACATCTCTTCTCGGCCGGACAGCATTGGACGTACGAGCTCCAGATTCACATTCGTCGTGAACATGATCATCCCAGGACCGGAGAACACGTGCATGGTATTCTACTTCCAGCCCGTGCGTGACAACGTGTTCGAGGACGGCTCGCCCTTCTCGGAGTTGCTGAACGACTTCTTCGATGGCGACGACCAGTTCCGGAACTCGCGCTTCAAGCTCATTCCCACCGTCGTCGAGGGTAGCTTCATCATCAAGCAGTCGGTCGGCTCCAAGCCCACGCTGCTCGGCAACAAGCTGAAGTGTCCGTACCACCGTGGAGAGAACTACTTCGAGGTGGATATCGACATTTCGTCCAACTCAGTCGCCAATACTGTCGTCGGCATGGTGCAAGGGGTGACCAAGTCGCTAGTGGTGGACATGGCTTTCCTGCTGGAGGCCCAGACCGACGAAGAACTGCCTGAAATTATCCTCGGAGCTGTTCGCATGCAGCACATTTCGCTGGACAACCCCCGCCGGATGCCGAAGCTTTCGCCGTGAGCGTAGTGTATGAGTACTTCTCTTAATCTCAAGATTTCAAGATGACGGTGATAAAGCTCATGGTCGGGCATTTACACAGCGTCCAGCGGGCATGATCCTCTCCGTTGATCCTCGAGTGGAAAGGATCCAGAGAGGTGGGCAAGAAACGCGCTCCCAATGATCCATTCAATCGGTCGTGTTGTACGTGTACTCAGCACATTCATTTGGCTCGCTGCTTGCTGTGTGCTCATCGGCGGCGCGGCTAATACAGTTCCTATGGTGTTCCTATCCTACTACAAGCTAATAATTATCTGTACGTTGTATCCTATCCTACTTACCTAAGCGCCGAGAGCACAGCAAGATTTGGTTCGCGCTTGACCACCACCACTTGCCTGCTCGAAGCACGCACTTCCTGCTTGACCGGAGTTTCCAGTATCTTTTTGTTTTGCGAGGCAGCAACGTTCGCCTCTGTGGGGATGAAGTTGGCGTGGTCCCACACCGTGTCGCCGAGAGCGACCTGGTTCCAGAGGTGACTCACCAAGCTGGCATTGTGCAGATCAGCGTTATCGAGGAAGCGGAAGATTTTCGCGCTAACGCCGCTCTCCAACGGAGGGAGGGTAACTCCAAACAGAGGTAGCACAAACACCCGCTCAGTTCCGACAGAGGAACGTACCACAGCCGATAATGCAGCCTTCACGACGCTGTTGTTGATTTTGCATGCAAACGCGTACTGTTGCAACTCGCGCTCCTTCGTAGACCTCACACTGGGTGCAGCTCCGCTGTTGGCACCGCGTTGCTCTTCGCCCTCACCACTAAGTGGTGACATGCCATGGGGCCGTTTGGTTCCAACTCTCACTTGAGGTGTAGGCGGTGACGTGAACGGCACTGCCCTCACTCTCGATCGTACTGGAGTGCTGCTACTGCCACTGGAACCTGTGGAAGCCAGCATTCTCGACTGCAACCGCTCTGTGCGTTCGCGCTCGCGTCGGGGTGAGGCCTCGAATGGTGACGAGAAGTCTTTTTTCCAGGTCTCGCGATCGATTCGCATACGCTTCCGAACGCCCTGAAGAACTGGCGAAACAAAGGTCTCGTCGATCTCGTTGGCAATACGCGCAGGAGTTCCACCGACAGTCAAACCCACGGTTGCAACTCCGCTTGCGTGGGCGACACATGGAGCCTGATTCTTGCAGTCCTGTCCAAGGAGAAACCGTAGATACGAGGTTAGAGGACGCTACGAAAGCAATAGGACCGAGTCGGCGGCGGCGATTACGTACAATGCATCGGCAGTTTTCACCGCACGGCACTCCTGCCTGGAAGCATTCGCAGTACTTCTTTTGACAAGCTGACTTTTTGCAATGGCATCCGTGCTTGTGCATTTTCGTAGACAATAAGCCAGCTCTCAAGAGTTGTTGCCGCTGCTGGTAGCTCAGCTGACCCGATGGTGACAAGAAGGTTCCCGGTGAAGCCTGGCTACCTCCAGGTGCACCGGCAGATAATCGTCGAGTGGTTACTGGAGTCATTGAAGGTGTCGCGCCGATCTTGGGCTTGAACGCGTTCGGATTCTTCTCCAAACGCGCTGCGATAGCTTGCTGCCGTACCTCCTCACTCGCGGTTGTGTTCGAACAGTCAAGGCAATTGCAGCTCTCATCGCAATACCCACCACTGGCAAAGCACTCGCAGTACAACTTGAGGCACTTGGACTTTTTGCAGTTGCACGGGGCCTTTTTAAGCGCCTGCGCTGACACCACCACAGGTGTTAGGCTCAGTGGGGCCTTCGATGCTGATTGCAGCGATACTGCCAACGATGATGACGAGCCCACAGGTGCCGGTGTCTTCAACATACTGCTGTCGAAAGGAGTCAAGCAACTTGAATTGCTGGTTGCGGTCATCTGTGGTGTAAATACGTTGTAGCTGCCTTGTGGCGTAGCTATCGCCTCCCGTTTGATTTGCTTCGCTGGTGTTACAGCGAGCGCTACTGCCTGGCGAATACCGAGCGGGGATTTCTGCATCTTGAATCCTGAAATATTAGCCATCGAAGACGGCATCGTAACACAGTGCACTGCTTTCCGCTTCCTCCTGTTGCTGAACGGCGTCGATGGTGCTACTGACACCGGCTCCGCGGCTGGAATCAATTTGCGCGCTACAGGTGGCGATGGAGGTGCCGCCAGCATTTCGTCGTTCAGTTTTTGACTTGGAGCTAGCTTTCGAGGTGTGGGTGTCTTGAACATGCTTCCTTGCGGAGTTTGCCCGTTCCACGGATGCAGCGGCGACCGAGTGGTTGTGTGCGGTGAGGTTGCCGTTTTCACCGGCGTCTGCAACAGTTTACGCTGGACATTGGTAGAAGACGAAGCTTTCGTCATTTGGCGTTCCTCAGCCTTGCGTCGGCGAATGTACTTCTTCTTTTTGCTATACAAGTACACACCAGTCAAAACCGAGTCAGTTTACCTGTCTTGGAATGCCAGCATACCATGAAGCTATCAATTCGATGTAATCCACGGTACAAACGTACAGGCTGTTGTTGATTGCTTGGATCTCACGCGTGGGGTGCGAATCGAGCAATGATGGAGAAGCTCCAAATGACGTGTGAAGCTTCATCTTCATGACGCTATGGCCACCAAGCTTTGAGCGCTCATCTTTTCCAGGCGTGGCATTAGTAGACGCCTGAATGTTTGGGAACGATTCACTGAAGAAGTTTGGAGATGCTAGCACAGATGCCGACCCGGGGGCTGAAATGCCACCGCCTGCTAGAGACCCCGCCGATGACAGTCCCCGGTTGTTCTTCGATGTATTCTTTGGTGTCTTGAGAATCGTCGGTGTGCCATCGTGTACCCCGGTAGCTGGGCTTTTTGCTTGGCCGCCAGTGTGTTCCGGCTCAGGAAACGGTGGCAGTCTGTAAACGACAGAAAAGCAAAATGTCAGAATGAGGCTAACGCAGATGGAGCGATCTCGGCAAGCAGTCAACATACAATCTCGGAAGGTCGTAGGAGGTGAGAGCCACCAGCGGCGACAGTTTGACTGACATGAAGCTGTTTTCAAACTCCTCCGCCGGCATCAAAGGCGACAGCGAGTTGGCGAACGAGAAGAACGAGTCGTGCTCACTCGGGCTCGTCATGAGTCCGCTGGGCACGCACTGGATGTCATCCGCGTCAAGAAGCGAGGGCGTGGTGTCGACTCTGCGCGTCTTCTTGCCGGCAACGGCAGGCGACTTCATCGCTCCGCGAACAACCTCCCGCTCCTCGTCGTCGTCCGCGCGGTCGAACACGTCCTTCAGGCGGCGCGAGAGCAGCTGCTGCCGTATCGAGGGCGACGGCGTCCGCGGAGGCGTCGAGGCCGTCGAAGCCTTCCGCACCGGCCGAGCACTTGCCGCCTGCACGCTGTCTGCGTTGACTATTCCCTGCTTCACCTCGACTGCGACGGGCGCTGGGGGCTTCTCCTCGTGTTGGCCGAGCGAGTCGATGGCCTCCAACAGCCGCTTGGGGGCGCCCAGTCTCGTGGGGACGACGCTCCTGCTCTGCGGCGTCTTGGGCGCCTTCTTGCGGGCGCTCCTACCGCCTGTAGTGGGCGCCAGCGGAGACCTGAAGAACCTGGAGGGCGAGCACGCGGCGCTGGAGGCTCTGGACGACAGCGGCGGCGACGCCAGAGGCCCTAGCAGCTCCAGCTCCACGTCCAAGGGGCCGGAGAAGAGGCCGCGCCGGTGCGACGGCGACGGCGACGGCGACGGCGTCAGCAGCGACGACAGGCCCGCGTGCGCGTCCTCCGCGCCGAGCTGCAGGAAGTCGAAGTCGCTGTCGTGCGGCGACGCGTCGCTGGAGAGAACGCTCAGCGGCTCGTCGCGCTCGGGCGTCTGCGCCTCCTGCTCCTGCTCGGGTTCGTCTGTCTGCGTCTCGCTCCGAGGGCTCTTCGCTGCGTCTGCGAGGCTGCGGCGCTCCTGTATTGGGGCGGGCGGGGCCGCGACGTCGCCCCGCGCGGGACTGGAGTCGCCCATGGACTTTACTTGCTTGTATGGGCTGTAGGGGCGGCTCCAGGGCGGCTGCGGAGACGAGGGAGGCGGCGTCGCACGCGCCGGCGTCTGCTCTGTCGCCTGGCGCGCGTGGGGCGGGGCGGCGGGCGGCGGAAGCTCCGAGACTGCGCGTGACGATTCGGCGCAGCGGCGCGCGACTGACCTGGTGGCGACTGGCGCGCTTTGAAAATGTGGCGCCAAAAAGCAGCGAAAAACGACGCGGGAAAAGAACGGAGCATTTTAGGCCAATAGCAGGGGGATTAACTCTTGAATCCGCCAATCACAGCGAAGACGAAAGGTAGGAAGGGCGAGACAGTGTGAGTACAAGTACGATAGATGGTGTCAAGGAATGTGGCAAACGAATTGAATAGTTGTCTGAGGACTGCTTCAAGGTGGAGAGGACCCTGATGCACATCAAATATGGAGCGCTAACACCAGGCCGCACCGCTGGTGGATATGAATTGCTGGTCGACGGAGTCGCGTGCGAGCTGCTCAGTGGCGGTAGTACGAGCCCGAGGTGGAGCTCCAGCTCCAGTCCGAGCCCACCGGCCTGCCGACAGCGCAGGCGATGCGAGGAGCTACTTTGCCGCACACGGCGTGGAGGATGATGTTCCACTCGGGCGTGTTCTCGCTCGGCTGCGGGTAGTTGGGGTCGTACCACTCGCCCATGACCTTCTTGTCGCCGTCCAGCTCAAAGAGCCCGAGCTTGCCGGCCAGGTCGCCCTTCTCGCAGACCAGCGGGTTCTTGCCGTATGCGTCCGGGTTGCAGTTGTACAGCGGCGACTTGAGCTGGCACTCTGGCGTGCCGGCGAACTCGGAGTCGGGGCTGCACGCCTTGAGCGGGTCGTAGTGGTTGCCCGTGATGGGGAGCGCGCACTTCTCGAACGACTCGGAGTCGTAGTCGTTCGGCCACTTGACGTGGATGTGCCACTTGTACTGCGTCACCTCCGCCGTGCAGTTGCCGTTGAAGGCCATGATCTCGCTCTGGTCCACGTCGCTGAAGTCGAGGTCGGCTTTGATCACCGCGAAGGTTGAGAAGGGCCCGGCGTACTGCACGTTGATGGTGCCGCTCACGCCCGCCGAGTACTCGGGGTCGAACTTGTAGGCGAAAGCCGGCAGCGCGCTGTAGTCGCCGTAGTAGCTGCTACCTTCGTCGTAGTAGTTGCTACCTTGGACGTAGTAGTTGCTGCTCTCGTCAGTGTAGTAGCTGCTACCTTCACTGTAGTAGCTGCTACCGTCGTCGTAGTAGCTGCTACCTTCGTCGTAGTAGTTGCTGCCCTCGTCGGCGTAGTAGCTGCTGCCTTGATCGTCGTAGTTGTCCGAGGTGTACTCGTCGGCTTGGGCACCGAGCGCAAAGGCCGCGAGCGCGCAGGCAGCGAGGGTCTTGGAGCTTAGCATCGTCGGGTCAGGAGGCCGCTAAGTGTTGTTGGTGGAGCTTGGCAGATCGGGGAATGAGCTGACGGTCGCAGTGAGCAGCGCCCAAGGGAGGGCTCGAGGTAAGACATTCGCGCTCTGGTTCGACTTCGTCAGGATCGCGTGCCGCTTCGCCGTTCGCCTGAGTTGGCTTGGCTGTGAATCAGGAGCAAGCAGTTGAAGTGCCCTTGACCACACAAGGCGAACCTGTTGTTAAACCGCGCGTGGATTCTCGGCTGCGACCGTCTCACCACCTCGCAAGTCGTCGAGTTGAGCCGAGTGCAGTTCCTTGCATACCATGAAAAACCGTGATTACTTTGGTAGTTCGAAGGTGCGAGTTGCTGTCGCGACCTGCTTGTACAGCATCAGCAACTAAAGTACCGATGCAGAGGCTCTCGCAGCGTCCGTCATGTAACGTTAGTTATCTGTTCGTTTTAGTCCGAATTGCATCCTCTTTTGATCCCAATTAGTCCACCGCTACTATTCCGAAACACAAATCACACAAACTGACTCGAATGCAGGACGCGGCGCGGACGTCGGAGGCGTGGGCGTCGCTGGCGGACTCGCTCGTCATGGACGCTCGCTCTGTCGATGCGCTACCGCGCTGCGACTCGACCGATGCGAGTGCGACCAAACCGCGCGACCGGAAGCGCGTGCGCCGCATGCAGGTAGAGCTGCCGTTCTTCCGCCACCAGGTGCACGAGCTCGAGTTCAAGCTCAAGCGACTCAAGCTGCAGCGTGTGTCGCCCGTGGCTGGCAGCGTCAAAACTGAGCTGCACTCGCCGCGGTCGGTGCAGATTTTGGTCCAAAAAGGGTCGGCGGCGGACCAAAACTCGGTCTGGAACGGCATCGCGGAGCGCCAGCTCAAGGAGCGACTGCGCGCGGAGCAGCAGCAGCAGCAATTGAAGCAGACGCACGTGGAGCTGCTGGGCCTGTCCGTGGAGCTGCAAACACTGCTGCGGAAGTGCGACGAGCATCAGGTCGAGTTGACAGGGGTAACTTCAAGTTGGACCATTCCGTGACCGGCGACTGATGGAATTTGTGTCGTTGCGATTTATAACGTGCAGCATGAAGTGGTGGAACGAGTGGGGGCCGGAGTGCAGTCACACCGTTATTGGGACTGCAAAAAGGATCTGCCAGAGGACATATTTGCGGACCAATTGTCCACCGTCGCGCGAATGCGACTACAGATGCAGATGCAAAGTCCCAGTAGAGCACTATACCCTGGGTCTGGGTTGTCCTTGGGTCCGGAAATGGTCAGGTGGGACCCGAGCATCAAGGCCGGCTTCAAGCTGGAGCTGCAGGGCGGGACTGTCCTACCGTTCGGGCTGGAGGTGGCAGCGGATGCGTATTGGCGGTTCTTCGGGCATGCGTGGGAGACGCGAGTCGCGCGAGACGAGTCTGACCTGTCGGTAAGTTTGCATTGCGAGCGTCTATCATTGAGGGTGACTTGGGCTAAAGGGAGTTGCAGACAGATACGATAGCGCGGTCTTTCAATGTCCAAGCGGATTTCGAGGGCTTCACCTCCAAGGTGGCCGGCAAGTACACTGCCCGGAGATACGTGGATGAGGATGGCACGGTTGTCGTCGCGTGGGCTTCCGTCGGCGACATTCAGGAATTCGACGACATTAGTTTCCACGGCTTCCAAATCCACAAAAAAGGCTATTTCAAGTTCCGACGGGTTCCGAGACAAGGCCCTGGATCGCACTCCACTTCGACCGTAGTGGAGGCCTCACTGGAGACGATTCCTGTGTTCCATGAGAGTGTTACAAGCGCCGACAAGGCCCAGCAGACGCGCACCTTCCTCAGCGCGCTCGACAAGTCGTTCGTCAAAGTCGACAAGGTCTTTTGCCAGCGGATGGGTGCTCTGCTAGTGGAGTTGGACTGCAGGGCCTCCTTTGGCCGCGAAGCCATGCTAGAAGCTCGGTGAGGTCGATCAAAGTAACCACGTCTGGGATCAAAGTAGGTTCATTCACATATATCGCATCGACTTGAGCCCGTCGCAGCCAAGAATCCACGCGGTTTAACACGACCGGTTCACTTTGTTGCGGTCAAGGGCACTTCAACTGCACCTGATTCACATCCATGGTATAACTCAGGATACTTCGAACGGCGAAAATGTCACCCAGCTCAGCTAATGCAGGCGCTGCTCACTGCGACCGTCAGTCCATTCCCCAATTTGCCAAGCACCACACACCAACAACCACACCTCCTCACGACCTCCCGATCCAACTAACAATGCTGAGCTCCAAGGTTCTCGCTGTCTACGCGCTCGCGGCCTTTGCGCTCGGTGCCCAAGCCGACGAGTACACCTCGGACAACTACGACGATCAAGGCAGCAGCTACTACGCCGACGAGGGCAGCAACTACTACGACGAAGGTAGCAGCTACTACGACGACGGTAGCAGCTACTACAGTGAAGATAGCAGCTACTACACTGACGAGAGCAGCAACTACTACGTCCAAGGTAGCAACTACTACGACGAAGGTAGCAGCTACTACGGCGACTACAGCGCGCTGCCGGCTTTCGCCTACAAGTTCGACCCCGAGTACTCGGCGGGCGTGAGCGGCACCATCAACGTGCAGTACGCCGGGCCCTTCTCAACCTTCGCGGTGATCAAAGCCGACCTCGACTTCAGCGACGTGGACCAGAGCGAGATCATGGCCTTCAACGGCAACTGCACGGCGGAGGTGACGCAGTACAAGTGGCACATCCACGTCAAGTGGCCGAACGACTACGACTCCGAGTCGTTCGAGAAGTGCGCGCTCCCCATCACGGGCAACCACTACGACCCGCTCAAGGCGTGCAGCCCCGACTCCGAGTTCGCCGGCACGCCAGAGTGCCAGCTCAAGTCGCCGCTGTACAACTGCAACCCGGACGCGTACGGCAAGAACCCGCTGGTCTGCGAGAAGGGCGACCTGGCCGGCAAGCTCGGGCTCTTTGAGCTGGACGGCGACAAGAAGGTCATGGGCGAGTGGTACGACCCCAACTACCCGCAGCCGAGCGAGAACACGCCCGAGTGGAACATCATCCTCCACGCCGTGTGCGGCAAAGTGGCTCCTCGCATCGCCTGCGCTGTCGGCAGGCCGGTGGGCTCGGACTGGAGCTGGAGCTCCACCTCGGGCTCGGACTGGAGCTCCACTTCGGGCTCGTACTACCGGCAATGAAGGCGGACCAGTTATGACAGGGAGCGTTGAGCTCCTGTGGGTTTATATCGACAAACGGCGCAGCATCGTGTTAGCATTATTCATATTTGGTGTGCATTGGAGTTCTCAGAGTTGTTCTGAAGCAGTTCTCAAACACAATTCAATTCGTTTGTCACTTTTTACATCTCTACCTTTCGTACCGACCTGCGGATGTGCAACCTTGGACCATTTCGACTTGCATTGTGTAGGCCAGGAATTGGTCAGGTTGGTTAGGTGGGATCAAGGTTGGCATCAAACTCGATGTTGAGGGCGGTTGTTCGGGTAAGACTGTCGGCAGCAAGCGTGCATTGCGGCATCTATCATGATACGCACTTCCCGAGAATGGACGGCGGTGTAGCCATCGTGTGGGGGACGTCGAGGAGACCGACGAAGTGCGAATTCACGGTCGCCAGTACGCCTCCAGCAACACGTACCCATTCGCTGGGAGAAGAACACGCCAACTAGCCGATCGCCACCTGCCTCTGCTGGCCTTTGTTAGCAATCCTCTCGCAGACAAGCAGGCTTGACTCTAGCGAGACCTCGAAATCGAGTGATTCCCACAGCCTCGTCCCGAAGGTCACTATAGGTGGAGTCCATCGTGGGGAGCCACTCTCGGCCGCGAAGCCATGATCGAGGCGCAGGGTATCGACCAAAGTAATCACGGTTTTTCATGGTATGCAAGGAACTGCACTCGGCTCAACTCGACGACTTGCGAGGTGGTGAGACGGTCGCAGCCGAGAATCCACGCGCGGTTTAACAACAGGTTCGCCTTGTGTGGTCAAGGGCACTTCAACTGCTTGCTCCTGATTCACAGCCAAGCCAACTCAGGCGAACGGCGAAGCGGCACGCGATCCTGACGAAGTCGAACCAGAGCGCGAATGTCTTACCTCGAGCCCTCCCTTGGGCGCTGCTCACTGCGACCGTCAGCTCATTCCCCGATCTGCCAAGCTCCACCAACAACACTTAGCGGCCTCCTGACCCGACGATGCTAAGCTCCAAGACCCTCGCTGCCTGCGCGCTCGCGGCCTTTGCGCTCGGTGCCCAAGCCGACGAGTACACCTCGGACAACTACGACGATCAAGGCAGCAGCTACTACGCCGACGAGGGCAGCAACTACTACGACGAAGGTAGCAGCTACTACGACGACGGTAGCAGCTACTACAGTGAAGGTAGCAGCTACTACACTGACGAGAGCAGCAACTACTACGTCCAAGGTAGCAACTACTACGACGAAGGTAGCAGCTACTACGGCGACTACAGCGCGCTGCCGGCTTTCGCCTACAAGTTCGACCCCGAGTACTCGGCGGGCGTGAGCGGCACCATCAACGTGCAGTACGCCGGGCCCTTCTCAACCTTCGCGGTGATCAAAGCCGACCTCGACTTCAGCGACGTGGACCAGAGCGAGATCATGGCCTTCAACGGCAACTGCACGGCGGAGGTGACGCAGTACAAGTGGCACATCCACGTCAAGTGGCCGAACGACTACGACTCCGAGTCGTTCGAGAAGTGCGCGCTCCCCATCACGGGCAACCACTACGACCCGCTCAAGGCGTGCAGCCCCGACTCCGAGTTCGCCGGCACGCCAGAGTGCCAGCTCAAGTCGCCGCTGTACAACTGCAACCCGGACGCGTACGGCAAGAACCCGCTGGTCTGCGAGAAGGGCGACCTGGCCGGCAAGCTCGGGCTCTTTGAGCTGGACGGCGACAAGAAGGTCATGGGCGAGTGGTACGACCCCAACTACCCGCAGCCGAGCGAGAACACGCCCGAGTGGAACATCATCCTCCACGCCGTGTGCGGCAAAGTAGCTCCTCGCATCGCCTGCGCTGTCGGCAGGCCGGTGGGCTCGGACTGGAGCTGGAGCTCCACCTCGGGCTCGTACTACCGCCACTGAGCAGCTCGCACGCGACTCCGTCGACCAGCAATTCATATCCACCAGCGGTGCGGCCTGGTGTTAGCGCTCCATATTTGATGTGCATCAGGGTCCTCTCCACCTTGAAGCAGTCCTCAGACAACTATTCAATTCGTTTGCCACATTCCTTGACACCATCTATCGTACTTGTACTCACTCTTCTTCACCTTTTACTGCCTCGCTCGCTCGGTATCACTTCCCATGTTGCACTTGTCCCACGGGCTTGCTCGATGCCAGACTCGCAGAATCTGCAAGCCAACGCAAGCCACAAACACAGAACGCATGTGAGACGGCAGCACAGCACGACGCGCGAGAACGCCAAACACACAATGCAAAAGCAAGAAGCGAGGTCGCCTCCCTCTTATCAAAGCAATCCATGCAAAATGTATAGTCGCTCCGACTCGCCCACTCTGCCTACCAGCTGCAATCAGGAGCGCTCGCTGTTTCTGTCGTTTTGCTGTTTACAGGTCTCGCACGAGCAGGAAGATGACTTTGAACACCAGCCAAATCTGCTCACCCGAGCAGAGGCTAACTCGCAGCTTGTCTCTCGAAAACACGCTCTCCGCTACGCGATTTCGGTGAATGAACTAGTGACTCTACAGTCCAAACAACGTACACACATAGAAGTGGTTAGTCTATGGATATGAAAGTCAGCAGAGAACTTTTACTCAACGGAACTACACCTCCTAGCAGTTCACATGCATTTCAGCTCACCCACCACATGCCACGGTCACCCAGTTGCAAGCACACTAGGCCGCGCTGCGCTCCTGCTTAATGCGTGGCCGCTCTGCATCCCGCCGGCCCGTACGACCGGTTTCGTACTTGCTTCCTTTGTTTGTGCGCGCACTTCTCGAAGACGACGATGGAGAGGGGTCTTCGCTTCGATAATAGTACTGACTACGGTCTCGGCTGTGACTTCGGCTAGAGCTGCGGCTCCGACTGTCCGAACGCCCTCGGCTGCTATAGTTTCGTTTGCGTTTCCTGCTGCTCCTCGAGGATTGCCGTGGGCTCCGCGACCGGCTCCTACTGCGGCTGTTGCTGCGACTGTCGTGATCACGATGACCATTCCCGCTGTCGCGATCAGATTTACGCTCACGACGGTCGAAATACGAAGGATCGCGCCGGTAATCGAGGTCTCGGGTATCGCGTCGGTCATAGCCTCGGTCGTCTCGGTCATAGACCCGATCATTTCGGTCGTAGCCTCGGTCATCTCGGTCGTAGCTCCGGTCATCTCTGTCATATTCCCGGTCATCTCTGTCGTAGCTCGAATATTTGTCGCGCGAGCTGTACTTGTCATCACGTCTGCTGCTTTCACGATACCGATCACGGTCATCATAGTCGTCATAGTCATATCTGTCTCGATCACGACGATCTCCACTCCGTGGCCGATTGTCGTCCCGTTCGTATTCACTGCGGCTTCGACTACGGCTACGACTTTGTTCCCGGTAGCGATCACGGTCTCGAGCTCGGTCATCAGAGTGACGATAGTCATTATCTTGGTCGCTAACTTGATACCGGATCTCCTCCTTGATTCGCGGTTCATCATCTCGGTATCTTCGCGACGAAGTAGAATCAGAGCTTCGATCATCGCGCCTAGAAGATTTTTGACCATTTGATCGATATCCGCCGCCGTTAGTTTTGCCGGTTTTAATCCATTCCTTGGAGTCCTCCTCTGTCTTCTTAGTAAACTCGGCCTCATTTAGGATGCCCGAGGGGTCAAGACGTAGCCCACCAAGCTGAGGCTTAAAAGCCTCCTTGAGTTTGGCAGTTTCGTCGCCTTCAAATGAACTTGATGACTTGACTAGGGCATCAAATTCCGCTTGTTGACTTTTCTTCCACCGCTGTAGTGACCTGTAACTTCGAAGGGCATCCTCTGCAAAAGCACACAAAATGCTCCTGTGAGCAAAAGTATGGTTTCGTTCAAACCATGAGTACGTACTTGCTGTTCGCTCGTTGAAGATGTGACCCTCAGGGCTGGGACTGCACCATTTAAACTTGAAGTCCTTGCCCTTGTTCCAAGTTGCGATATAAGCGGCTGCTTCTCCGAGTAGCTGCGGGGAGATATCCACACACATTGGCAAAAAGAACCTACAGGATGCATAACACTGTTAGATATATAATTACATCAGGCCGAGAGAGTGCTTCAGCCATTACGTACAATTCTTCGAGGACAGTTTGCGCATCGTCGTTAATGGCGTCACGAACTGGAATCACAAATAATGTAAACACTGCCAGGATACCCTCGTTTCGAATAGCAGCTTCGCAAGTACGTACACTTTTCCGGCATCTTCTCCAGCACACGACGCAAATAATAGAAGGGCATCTCTGTGGTGAGCTCGAAGTTGATGCCCTGCAAGACCTCCATCTCGTAGAATAGTAGTTGCAGGCGCTCGATCTCGAGCAACTCCTCGTCACCAGCAAACAGCGGGGTTTCCAAAATGTCGTACATAATCCGCACCATCCGCAATAGCTTCATGCGCTTGCTGGAAGCCTTGGCCGAAAGGAAGAGGCAGGCTGCTGCGAATTTGTACCGCTCCCTTGCGTAAATGCCGCGGTCAAACACGCGATGGAAGAAAATGCACGCAGTAAGCGCGATATCGCTGCTCAGCCCGAGACACCGCGACAAGATGTCGATGAAGGCTATCGCCGTGTAGCGCCAGTGCTGCTTCTCCTCCGGTTTGCTGTCAAAGTTCTGGCGTTCGAAAACCAGGGGGCAGTTGGACCGGTCCAGTTGCAGCTGAGGCGTGCTTGGCGGTGGTAGCTCGAACTGCTGAAGCTGGTCAGGAGCTTCAGCTTGTCGTTCCGTCTCGCCGCGCGGCAACGGCACCGGGGCCCTTCGAGGCTTGCATTCTCCCATGACGAGTCCCTTCCAGGCCTTGATTTTCCTCGGATACAGCTTCAGTTCTTCCCACCGAGCAAGCGTCTGTAGCACAGAGCAGGGTGACGAAATTAGTCCAGAATGTCCAGCCACTTTCAACACGTCTAGCATCCTTCAGATCACCTTGAAGACGCGCTTCCGGTTCTCCTCCGAGTTGCGCTTGTCTCCGTAGCGGATCTCCCTCGCGCAGGCGTTGAGCACCTCGTCGACGGTCTGGAACCACTCGCGCTGCACCTGCAGCAGCCGCTCGCCCTCGAAGGACTTGAGAAACTCGTGCAGCACGTAGAACAGCATGAGCTTGGCCTGGAACCCGCGCGCGCCCTCCGCGTACGCTCGCTGCAGTCAAGACACGACACGACAAGACAAGACACAAAGGCAAGCGTTAGTACGTTACCGCTCCCGCAGCTCAGACAACAACAACAGAACGCAGGCAGGACTCGACTACTGAGGTCTTTCTATTAGGCGCGCCGCCACCACTGCACCGCCGGCCTCAGCGAGTAGATACCGTAGTAAATAAATAAATAAATAAATAGTATGCACTCCACTCCTTTACAGTGAGAGGGGGCGGGGGCACTGGGCGGCGTTTTAGTGGCGAGGCGGCGGCGAATTAACGGAAGGCGGCGTGGATTTAGTCTCTGGTACCTGCTTCATCTTGATCTGGAAGCGCAGCGCGTGCTGCGGGAACGAGGCCATGTACTCGGCCGTGCGCGCCACCAGGTCGCGGTTGGTCACGCAGTGCAGCACGTCGTTGAGCACCGTGCCGAAGCCCGCGATCTCCTTCTCCCACTGCGACTCGGACAGCAGCGGCCGCTCCGGCGCGGGCGCGGGCGCCTCGGGCGGCGTCTGCAGCGGCGTGCTGCCGCCGCTCTTGCGGCGCTTGGGCGGCGCGCTGGGCGGCGGGGCCGCGGGCTTGCGCGCCTTCTCGGGCCGCGGCGGCCGCTGCCGGTCGGACGCGTCGGCGCTCGAGGCCTCTTCTGACTCTTGTGGGGCGCCGTTGGCGGCGGCGCGCGGCTCGGAGGACGCGCCGGACGCAGACGCGTCTACTGGCGTGCGCGGGTCGGCGCGCGCGGCCCCCGCGGCGCGGGCCTTGCCGCCCGGAGACGGCGGTCGAGCGCGACCATTGTCCCCCATGGAGCTTCCCTTCTTTCGCCTTTGGAGGTCCAAACACTCGGCCGAAACTCGGACTTAAGCGGGATCATATGGATTTCCGTTTCGAAAAAGTTTATTTACTTCGAAGGAGATGGCTACATTTTTTTTACGATTTGGCTTGTTGCTGGTCATTGCATCATGGCCAGCTCCATCTCCGTGGCGATCGAGATGTTGTGTGTGGGGCGGTTCCAGTCCGACTCGACCGTCTCCGTGTTGTATTGACCGGGGCCCTGCAAATGCAAGTGCAAAAGATACTCGTTAGTAGACTGCGGTAGAGGAAAAAAATGTCGAGCCAGCCTGTCGTACCAGCACTGGCGCCTTCGCTCGTTGGTCCTTGAATCGAGGTTCCTAGATCGAAGCAAACGACAACGGGTGAGTCCACAATATCTAGGTGGAACCAATGTTGTTGTGACGTCGCGCACCGTGGCGTAGAATACGTTCGGTCGGGCTTTGTGAAGAGGCTTCTGTTCTAAACGCTGCGTCGAGTACGATCCCGGTCCCTGTTTTCCAAGCAGCAATGGCAATGAGGAAAAACTATCCGTGACAGCATTCGAATGGAGTGCGGACTCACCGGGACGAACACGGTTGGACTTGGTTTGTCTTTCATTCGGTCGATGCCGGACTTGAACGCGCCTTGTGCTCCCGACGCGTTCCACGAGCGTTGGATCTGGAAAGCGCCAGTACAGAAAACACGATGTCAGCAATCGATAGCCTGGATTAAAGAGTTTTCGAATCCATGCGTGCAAACCTCGTAGTCGCCTGGTGACGGTCCTGTAGCCTTTTCGATTTGGTGCGGCCGATTCGTTGACGACGCGAACATTGACGACGCCTTGGGCTGTTGCCGTTTCTTGGAGCCCTGCCCTTGTTGTCGCCGCTCCGATTCCTGTGTCTTCATATCACGTTCTAGCTGCGACTCAATACTCTCACGTACGCCCGACGAAATAGTGTCGAAGCGTCTTGTGGTGCTGCCAAAGTTGGTTACTCGACTTGTCTGCGTGGAGGACACGTGAGTGAAAGTGACGACACCCTCATCGCGGTGAAACCAAAAGCTTACCACTTTGTTTAGGACTTCGGATACTGCTGACGGGATTTCATACGACCCTGGTGCCGCGAGACACTGATCTCTGTCTTTCAGCTCTTCAAAGCGCTCCTTCTTGGAGCTAAACGGTGCTTTTTTTCTGCTAGGAACTGAACGTGGCTGCTGCTGGCTGTTGCCTGAGGGTGGATAATAGTATGCACCAGGGCCAGGAACGAATGCCTCACTAGCCAGAGGGAAATTCGTGACAGGTGGTCAGCTGACACTTGCAAAGCTATCGCATGAATAAAAAAAGCTCGTGCTTACCGCTGCGATCCCTCGAACCTATTGGACGTGCTACCGAAGAATTGAAGATGCTCGGGTTTCGTCTCGGACGCAAACCCGTGAATTTGATTTGGATGGTAGGCCCCTGGGCCTGGTACATTCTTTGTCGTGGCGGTTGGCGCAGCTTGTTCCCGGGTCAAAGCGGACTTGAACACCGCATTGACCCGTGCGGGATCTTTAGGTATTGTGGTGTCCCCAGTGTTTTTGTACTCGCCTGGACCGGGCACCTCTGCTTTTGATCGTACTTCATTTTCAATGAATCGAGTCACTTTGCCCTTTGAGAAATCTGTTGTACGGGTCTTGTTCATGTTTTTCAAGCCTCTCATCGGCTCGTACTCGCCCGGTCCGAGGGTATCGCTCCCACAACCCGTGTGGCCGACTTTGGCGGGCTCGTGGCGAACCAGCTTGCCATAGGCCCCCTGCTCGTAGCCAAAACTTTGCGAAACAGTAGGAATCGACGGAGCAGTGGGAAGCCTTGTCCACCTAATCTTGTTATTCGACGGGGGTGTCCTCACTAGCGGGTTTCCGAGACTCGAGTGCCTATCAGACAAAATTTAAGCGATGATTAGTTCCCGCAGCTCATACCGGTAGCGGAACCAACGCGTACGCTTTCGATTTTTGTGCGAACGGGTCTTCCTTGGAGTATGCTCCTGGGCCTGGGGTGCTGAATCCGCGGCGGAGCTTGACCTCGCCGAGCCGCTGGGACTTGGACTGGAAGATCGACGTGGCTGGCGCCTTGCTCTTCGTGGGCGAGTCCCAGCTCGTTTGGTTGTTCGTAGCGTACGAACCGGGGCCCGGCGTGATCATCGTCAAGCCTTTGGTGGAGCCGGCATTGGCCCCGCGAATGAGCTTCTCGCCCGAGCCGAAACCAGTCGCATTCGGCCGCACCTTGCGAGAAGGAGACGTTTCGTAGCACCCGGGGCCAAGACTCACAGACGTGCTCGCCTTGACCCGCAGCCCGCCGGGGCAGTTGTCACGCGTTGTGCGGTTCACCCACGCCATGGCGCCCACCTTCGTCGATGGATGCCCGCGTATCAACAAGGGGCCTCAAACCAGGCCAAGTCACTGCGTATAAATAGTAGCCCAGTCGAGCCAAGCTGAAATCAAGTTGGAATTAGCCCGGAGTCGAGTGCCTATGTTTTAGTCTCAGTGTGGCGATATGAAGCAATGTGTGACAGCGAAAGGTAGCGAGTAGCGACTAGACCGCGGAAGTTGCAGTGATTGAAGTTGGCATCGCGGCATACAAACTCCAAGTGACTCGCCGTCACTAAAGTGGGCATCCAAGTTGAAGTTGACGAGTGTTGATCCCTCGCTCGAGTGCCGCGTATCGAACTTTCCCCGCGTCATTCTCCAATTCACTCCTCACTTGCCATGGCGTCAACCGCCACGATGGTGGACCCGCAGAGCCGCTGCAGCGGCAACGCCGAGCTCTACCGCGTACGGCTCAGGCCAGGCCATCTGCAGGTGTGCATAGACTGATCGATGCTTCTGCTGCCTCGCAGGACGCAGACGGCGTGCGCTGGAGCTTCATGCTCAACCTGACGGACATCTCCTACGGTACCTACGGGTGAGACGGGGCGGCCTGCACTGAGTGGTAGAGTGGTGGAGAGCCTAACGTTTGACGTCTGATGCGCAGCAACAACAAGTTCTACATGGGGCAGCTCATCGTGGACCGCGGCGGCTTCGTGGTCTTCCGCAAGTGGGGCCGCGTCGGCGCCAAGGCGCCGCAGTCCAAGATGGAGCTCTTCAGCTCCATCGAGGCGGCCGAGAAGGCCTTCCAGAAGGTCTTCCGGGCCAAGAGCGGCAACAAATGGCCGCTCGCGCAGCCCTTCGAGCGCAAGAAGGGCAAGTACTTCCTCGTCGGTAAGCCTCCCGTGTCTGCCGCGGTCGTTAGCGGGCGGTTGGCCCAAGTGATGTGATGTGATGTGACTATGCTGCGTGGCAGAGCTGGACAACGGAGAGCCAGAAGCAGCTGGTGCCGGTGAGGCGAAGGCTGAGCAGGAGGAGGAGGAGGTGGCCTCCAAGCTACCGCAGGACGTGCAGAACATCGTCCAGGTAGAGGAGGGAGGGAGGGCACTTGCAACCGATTAGTTAATGGTTTCAGAAGATTAATTGTTTGTTGGTTTATAATGCTACGACAGCTCATCTGTGATCCAGAGGTGGTGAAGCGCGAAATGGTCAGCCTGAACGTCGATTTGAATCGCTTCCCACTCGGTGAGCTCTCAATGGCCGTTGGAGTTGTTTTCCAGGCCTTTGTATGGTGTTGACACATGTGTTTTATTTTACAGGCAAATTGTCGAAGGCGCAGATCTCGCAGGGCTACGACATTCTGCAACGCATATCGACCACCCTGGAAGAACTCGAAGAACTCACGAAAACTCCTCCTGCGCCGGCAAAAAGGACGAAAGCCGGCGGGAAGGGAAGACTAAAGGCGAAAGCCAAGGCCAAGGGGGCTGTGGCAGCCACCAACGCCAGCGTAGCCGGCTGTCATGATGCGCTTAAGTCTCTATCGAGCGAGTTTTACTCGCTAATTCCGCATGATTTCGGTCGCTCGCTACCGCCGGTCATCGCCAATATGGCGGATCTCAAGTTGAAGCTTGAACTGCTGGAGGTGCTGTCGAACTTGGAGATCTCCCAGATGTTGCAGAAGCAAGAGGCTGAGAAGCCGAAGGGGCCGGAGATCCACCCGCTCGACCTTCACTACGGCATGCTGAACACGAACATGGATCCTCTGGACAAGAGCGGCAAGGAGTACAAGATCATCGAAAAGTGTGGTGATGGCAAAAACTACGAGCGATGTACTGCTGGTTTACTGATTTGTTTGTTTGTTTGTCGTGGTAGGTTTATCACGAAGACAAACGGTGGAAGCAAGCTCAGGATTAACACGATTCTGAAGATTGGGCGCCCAGATGAAGAGAGCCACAAGGTCGTCCTCGGATCGCTCGACAATCACATGGTACACCGTGCTTCTTGTATAAATATTAATTTTTTACAAGGACGTTTGACATGCTGGTTGTGCGGTGGCTTGGCGATTGTAGCTGCTGTGGCATGGCTCCCGACTGTCGAACTTTGTTGGTATCTTAGCGCAAGGACTACGTATTGCTCCGCCCGAGGCTCCCAGGAATGGATATCAATTCGGCAAGGGGGTATGCGCTAAGCGATGCACTACTTGGATGGTTTGATGAGTGCTATAGCGCTAACACTGTGCATGTTAAGCTTTACTTCGCAGATGCCTTGGCGAAATCCGCGAACTATTGCTGCGCGACGACTCGAAACCCGACTGTGAGTCCACCTTGGTGGTAATTATTTGCACAACTATTATCTGCGAGTCTAACTCCGACCAATGTTTTTTTTTCAGGCGATACTTCTACTCGCTGATGTCGCTTTGGGAACGCCATACATGACACCAAACGGGGAATTCCTGGACTACAGTATGGTCAAGGACCAGCACGGATGCGACAGCACGCACGGTCTGGGTCGGATGGCGCCAGCGGAAGATGAGTTCGAGACGCTGCCGGACGGCGTAGTGGTTCCGGCGGGTACGCTGAAGCCCGTCGCTGGCAAGCAGCACTTGCTGTACAACGAATTCATTGTGTATCGCCGCGAACAAGTCCAGCTTCGCTACCTCGTGGCCCTGGATCTCCAGAACGTGGCGTACGCCTGGTAGAAACCAAGACTACAAAACACAGCCACAACAACTATCTTATGAGGTCAGCTTCAAGTAGGACGCAAGTGTAGCCATGTGCATTGATATGGCTACACTCGTCCTCACGATTAATTGGTCAATATCTATTTCAACCAACCAACACTGCGTCCGTTGACATGCAAATTGGCGGGAGCTCAATTGCGATGGCTCGTCCGACTGCAGCGAAGCGCGTGGACCCGCTCAGCGGCTGCGCGAGCTCCGCAGAGCTTTACCAGGTGATGATCCGTCTCAGGCCACTCGCCCCAATTCCGCGTGGCTAACCGTTGCTTGTGCTGCTCGCGCAGGACGCCGATGGCGTCGCCTGGAGCTTCATGCTCAACTACACCAACATCTCCTTTGGAACCTACGGGTGTGTACCCAGCTAGCGATTGGAGGGCAGTGCAATGGCCCTGTAGCAACTACTAAGCGGTAGCTGGTGACGCAGCAACAACAAATTCTACATGGTGCAGCTGATCCAGGACGGGGACTCGTTCATGGTCTTCCGCAAGTGGGGACGTGTCGGCGCCAAGAACCCGCAGGTGGGCGGGGCTAGTAGTTGCCACGGAAAGTTCTATCAGGTGGGTGACAATTCATCTTCTTGCCACTTGAGCAGCGAGCGCTGGAGCGCTACAATTCGTCGCTGGAGAAGGCACAGGCCTCATTCACCAAGAAGTTCCTGGACAAGAGCGGCAACGAGTGGCCGCTGAAGGGGCCTTTCGAGAGGGTGGAGGGCAAATACGTGCTCGTTGGTGGGTTGATGGACTAGATGGTTGTGCGTTGAACTTGTTATTTATTGACGTGGATACAATCTTGATGGCTTTTCAGAGCTTGATGATGAGGTGCCGGAAGAGGAGGCGGACGAGGGCATGAGCGTAGGCGAGCAGGAAGAAGAGGTGCTGTCTGGTCTGCACGAGACTGTTCAGGACGTAATGAAGGTACGTTTTGTGAGGGTTTTGGTGGTGGCGAGCACGAGGTGGATAAACGCTCTGACTTTCTGCGTCTTCAGCTAATCTGTGATGCCGACTTGATTGCACGAGAAGTGGCAAACATGAACCTTGACTTGAAGCGGCTTCCGTTAGGTTCGTGGTGATATGGCAATGCCTGGTAGCTCGGTTTGAACTGACACTCAATCGCGTCTCTACCAGGCAAGCTTTCGAAAGCCCAAATCTCTCAGGGATACGCTTTGCTACAGCAGCTCTCTGAAGCCCTGAGGGAGATTGAGGGGCTAAGCAAGGTTGTCTCGGACAAAAAGGCGGATCCGACCCCGAAACGAACTGGAACTCGCCGGTCCACTCGTGTGAAGCGAACGGCTAACCCGAATGCCGCTCAAATTCGGCGCCTAAAGAGCAGCTTGAAGACACTTTCGAGTGATTTCTACACGTTGATCCCACATGATTTCGGCCGAAACTTACCCCCACCGATTGATTCCATGGACGAGGTAAAACTGAAGATTGACTTGCTTGAAGTGTTGGCAAATATCGAGACCTCACAGAAGTTGCAAGCGGAGAAGAAGCGGAACGCGAAGAAGAAGTCCGGCGACGACGAACCGAAGTTGAACTCCCTGGATGCCCAGTACAACCTGCTCAATGTGAAGATGGAGCCTCTGCCTGAGACGACCGACGAGTATAAGATCATCGAAAGGTACGGCGCCATGAGAGTCAATTGCGTTGGTTGTGCTGATGCTGACATTGAACTGTTGCAGATACGTGGAAACTACACACGCTCCAACCCACGTGCAGTATAAGTTGCGCATCAAATCCGTTCTCAAGATTGCTCGGCCGGATGAAGAGAAGTTCGAAGACTTTTTCCAATCTGTGGATAACCACAAGGTTCGTCCTACATTCTCAACTGCGGTTAAGTTATGCGCATGAGCTCACAATTGGTCATTTCATTGTACGCAGCTGTTGTGGCACGGGTCGCGACTTTCAAACGTTGCCGGTATTCTATTCAAAGGACTTCGCGTGGCTCCGCCCGAGGCGCCCAACAACGGATACATGTTCGGCAAAGGAGTACGTATACTCTCATTCGTTCAAGTCGCAGATTTTTCGTGGGCTCACTGTTGCTTCCCGGACTCGTAGATCTACTTTGCTGACTCCGTGTCCAAGTCAGCAAACTACTGCTGGACGACGCCTCAAAACCCGAAGGTGCAAACATTTGTTTAAATGATGTATCGCACAGGAGCCTTACGATCGTTTGGTATACCAGGGCGTTTTGATTCTTGCCGAAGTGGCCCTGGGAACCCCGTACAAGGCGGAAGAAGCAGAAGACCTGACGTACAGCAGCCTGAAGAAAACCAAGGGATGCGACAGCACTCACGGTGTCGGCCGCATGGCTGCTCCCGAGGAGGACTACGAGACCATGTACGTTATAGTTCTTCCTCATTCGGTGATGCTTTTTGCTCTCGACATTGAATGCCCGAGTGCTAATGAATTTTAAATTTGTTTTGTTTGATGCAATGCGTGTAGGGGCGATGGCGTGGTGGTCCCCATTGGCGAATTCATGCCGTCGGATGGCAACGGGTCGCTGCTGTACAACGAGTTCATTGTGTATCGCCAGGAGCAAGTGAAGCTGCGCTACCTGGTCAACCTCGATTTTCTCTACGAAGAGGAGGACGAGGAATAGATGGGTGCATCTGAGGCATAGAGGACAGTTTTGGTCGCTTGTGGACACAATAAAGCATGGACAAAAACTGTGCAGCTCAGAGTTGCGATTAGCGAATGCGAATGATGCTCACAGTCCAAATCGTCACTAAAGCGGATCATCAGTTGAAGTTCATGAGTGATGGTCCCTCGATGGAGTGTCATGTATCATCCTCGTTGCTCCTCAGCGCACTCACTTTTCAATTCGCACCATGACGTCAACTGCCTCCCTCGTCGACCCGCAGAGCTACTGCAGCCCTAGGGCCGAAATCTACCGCGTACGCTGCAACTCCAGCACTGATGTTATTGAGATCGAAGAATTCTAACACTAGTTGAATGGTGCAGGACGCGAACGGCGTGCGCTGGAGTTTCATGCTCAACCTGACAGACATCTCCTACGGCACCTACGGGTGAGACACGCAGATTTAAATCTTATTCGATAACGTGTGAGGTTGCTCACGTAGGACAAACTTGACGTTATCTGCAGCAACAACAAGTTCTACACGGGACAGCTCATCGTCGACTGCGGGCGGTTCGTGGTCTTCCGCAAGTGGGGACGCGTGG
This sequence comes from Phytophthora cinnamomi, assembly GCF_018691715.1. NCBI lineage: Eukaryota > Oomycota > Peronosporomycetes > Peronosporales > Peronosporaceae > Phytophthora > Phytophthora cinnamomi. The sequence continues at coordinate 1,322,556 of NW_027151037.1, forward strand.
GCGCCAAGACGCCGCAGTCGAAGGTCGAGTCGTACTCCAGCGCGGACGCGGCTGAGGCATCCTTCAACAAGGCGTTCCAGTCCAAGAGCGGGAATCAATGGCCGCTCACGAAGCCATTCGCGCGCAAGAAAGGCAAATACTTCCTCGTCGGTACGCTTGGGGTAGTTTTGTGTGGGGGTATCGTATCCCAAGAGTGCTTACTTTGATGCGTTGAATGCTGAATCATGACAGAGCTGGATGACGGAGAACCGGACACCGCCGATGATGTTGCTGCTGAGAAGGTGGAGGAGAAGGGGCTAGTGCCCTCTAAGCTTCCGCAGGAGGTGCAGAACATCGTGCAGGTAAAACAGGCTGCGAAGGTGTCTGCTATATTTCAGATCTAATGATGTTTTATCTGTACAATGCCAGCTAATCTGCGATCCGGATGTAGTGACACGGGAGATGGCCAGCTTGAATGTCGACTTGAAGCGCTTTCCGCTCGGTAAGTGAGATCGTCAACCGCCACGAAGCTGCCCTGTGCTCTAATGAACGTATTTCCATTGTTTTTGCAGGCAAACTGTCGAAGGCGCAGATCTCCCAGGGTTACGACATCCTGCAGCGCATTTCGACCACCCTAGAAGAACTGGAAGGACTCACCAAAGCCCCTACTGCCCCCGAGAAGACGACGAAAGCCGGCGGGAAGGGGAGGCGACAGGCCAAAGCGAAAGCGAAGGCGCCAGCAGCAACCAACACCAAAAGCGTGGCCAGCTACCGCAAGGATCTACAAACCCTGTCGAGTGAGTTCTACTCGCTTATCCCGCATGATTTCGGTCGTTCGCTACCACCGGTCATCGCGACTATAGAAGATCTGAAGCTGAAGCTCGAACTGCTGGAAGTGCTGTCCAACCTGGAAATCTCCCAGACGCTGCAAAAGCAGGAGGCTGAGAAGCCGAGGGGTCCAGCAGCGATCCACCCGCTCGATCTTCAATACGGAATGCTGAATACGGATATGGAGCCTATGGACAAGAGCGGCAAGGAGTACAAGATCATCGAAAAGTGCGATGATGCCAGCACTCGAGTGGTATCCTGCTCGTTTGCTAACATTTTTGTTTGGTTGTCTTGGTAGGTTCATCGAGAAGACGAACGGCGGGAGGAAGCTGGATATCAATACGATTCTCAAGATTGAACGTCCGGATGAAGAGAGCCATAAGGACGTCCTCGGATCGCTCGACAATCACAAGGTACGCCACGCGTGTAGGAATTGAGTTTTTTTACAAAGACGCTCGAGGTACTGATTATGAAGTGGTTTGGCGAATCTAGCTGCTGTGGCACGGCTCCCGACTGTCAAACTTTGTTGGTATCCTATCGCAAGGGCTACGTATTGCTCCACCCGAGGCACCAGTGAATGGTTACTACTTTGGCAAAGGGGTAAGCACTACACATGCTGGCGTTGCGTTTTGAGAAGCTCTAATATTGGTTTTGCGCATACCTTTTAGCTGTACTTCGCTGATGCCTTGGCGAAATCGGCGAACTACTGCTGCGCGTCAACACAAAACCCGATTGTGAGTCCACGTTCCTACAAAGTTACTTTAGGTCTGAAACCCAAGAGTTCACTCGAAAATATTGTTTCTGTTTCTTGTCCTCCAGGCGATACTTCTACTCGCTGATGTCGCTTTGGGAACGCAGTACAAGACACCGGACGGCGAATATCTGGACTACAAAACAGTGAAGAACCAGCGTGGTTGCGATAGCACGCACGGTCTTGGTCGGATGGCGCCAGCGGAAGACGAGTTCGAGACGCTGTCGGACGGCGTGGTGGTTCCAGCGGGAACGTTGAAACCTGTGGCTGGCAACCAGCACTTGCTGTACAGCGAGTTCATCGTGTATCGCCGCGAGCAAGTCCAGCTTCGCTACCTCGTGGCCCTGAATCTCCACAACTTGGGCTTCGGCTGGTAACTCGACCACCCGACAATGTTAATACTAGCTAATACTCCCAAAATTAAGTAGATTGATGCTTGTCTGGACGATAGACATAAAAACCATTTAACAAGACATGCTTTGCGAGCGAGACACAGTAGCAGTCCATATCGATGTTGTCCTGTCTTCTAACTTTATCCCTAATGTGCATCGCCGACTGCTTCGATAGCTCCAGGACACTACTATCGCCTACGCCCGAGTCGAGCCAGTTGAGTGAGCGATCTCTTACCGCCGCTACCAAAAAGTGTGAACCACAACTGCGCGCTTGGCCCGCAAAAATACAAAGCATCGTGAGAGTGAGCGAGATTTTGGATCCTTTCCCCCACTAGCTCTCGCGGTACACCTGCGTCACTAAATAGGCAATCACGTCTTGCGCGTAGCGGTCGATGTCGCCGTCCCCGTCAAAGCTGCGCTGCAGCTCCTCGCGGCACTCGGCCAGCGGCAGGCTGAAGAGCGGGATGACCTTGTCTGCTAGTTCCTGGAAGTACCTGCACACCTGCTTCTCACCCCGGATGAAGAACAGTGCCTGGATGCGGTTCGAGAACAGCGGGTACTGCTTTGAGGCCAGCAGCTCGTTGTCCTCCTCGATGGTCGTGTCGTAGAGGCTGAGCTGGTGGGTCATGAGGTTGCGCAGGTACTGCAGCGCGCGGATCTCGTTGTCAAAGGAGATGGGCGGCGACGAGTGCGCGGGGCTCTTCATCTTCATGGTGGAGAACTCGTCCTCGGCCGCCACAATGAGGCGCGCGAAGCTGAAGCCCTCGCGCGTGTTGGCGTCCGAGTGCGAGCAGCTGAGCCGCGCGTCCATGGTGTAGATGCCGCTCTCGTGCAGGTACGCGCGCTTGTCGTAGAATAGCTGTCCGTCCGCGGGGGAGAGCTGGAAGTCGATGAGCACCTCGTTCGGGTTGCGGCCGTCCTCCTCCGTGTTGTCCTCGACGGCGAAGCCGTAGTTGAGCAGGAAGCGGTGGTTGCACTTCTTGCCGTACGAGTCGTAGACCTGCGCGCCCGTGCCGATGGTGCCGAGTGACGTGATGGTGAAGGCGTCGATGCTCTGGTCGAAGGTCCAGCTGGTCTCGCGCGGGCGGTAGTGGTTGAGCATGTCGGCGAAGGGCACGAGCGCGGCCGTCTTGACGCCGTCGATGGTGAGCCCGAAGTTGCGGCTGCACACGATCATGCGCGCCCAGCTGAAGCGCTCGAGCGAGAAGCGCGCGAAGGCCGGGTCGAGCCTGCAGATGACGTCGTAGTCCTTGCGGATGGCGGCCTTGCGCTCCTGGATCTGCTGGATGATGTACGAGCCCTTGAGCCAGCCGAGCTCCTCGTCGGACCAGAAGATGGGCATGTTGCTGAGCGTGGAGGGCAGCGTGCCGTAGTAGTTGCGGAAGAAGGACGCGTCGGCGCGCTCCATGTCCGTGAGCAGGAACATCATGAGGAAGATGTGCTTGGGCGCCACGAAGTCCACGCCGCGCGCCAGCAGCTTGCGCCCGATGTCGGTCTGCTTGCCCATCTCCACCGTGATCAGGCACTTCTTGGGCACCACCAGGATGCGCTCGCCGGGCGCCAGCACCTTGCGGCTGTGCACGCCGCGCACCTCGGGCGCGTACTCCTGCAGCGCCAGCTTGCGCGTGTCGGCGCCGTTGGCCTCCAGCCAGCGGATCAGCTCCTGGCCCACCACGTCCACGCGCGCGTCCTCGCCGTTGCGCGGCGGCTGCGGCTGCGTGGGCTCCTTGGCGACGGGCGCGCCGCCCGCGGACGGCGGCGGAGGAGCGCTCATGGCCAAGCAAGCGAGTGTCGGTGAGGTCGAGTGGGCTGCGCTGGGTCGGATTCGCGCGCGGCGCCGGATTGGACGAAAAGAAGGCCGCGTGCTATTGGAGGGAAATAGAGAGTGGATGCAAATGATTGCGACGTCGAAGTCGAAGTTGACCAGCGACCGCAAAAGTCTTGGCACGCACCATGTGCGCTCGACGGCATGGCGCGCCTGCAGCTGGACACCGATCGATCAGCTAAGTAGAACACTGCAACCTCATGTTCGCCGGATATTTGACGCGACCACCGACGTGGGGACGGTCATCGTGGCCAGGTGGCGAATGGGGATGACTTGACGCCGGCAGACTGTAGACGCACGTCTGGAGCGGGACAATTGACGATCGCCCGACTGAGGACTTGTGGCCGACACTCGCACATTCTGCACGACGCCCGGAATTCCTGACGTCCTCCGATTCGGAGTCCGAAGTCCGGAGTCCGGACGTGCTCTTCCACTTCAAGCTGAAGCCCGTCCAAGTCGGTAGCGGATTTGAGAGGGGAGAGAGACCGTCATTTACACACACGAGACTGGTTTTTCGTATATCCACATACAAACTCCGAGTTAAACGGATGCATAACCGGGACTGCTGCCACGCTGGCCGCGCTTTCGAGCAACGAGGTTGAAGTGCGTCAATCACTCGGCTGCACTGTCGTCCTCGGTGACAGTTTTGTCGGCGGCACGCCGTCGCGCACTGCCACCGTCGCTGCCGCCAACCCCCGCCAAGTGCTCGACTTGGACGATTGCGGTGCGGAAGTGGGTGGCTTGCCTCATAACACGCGGCGCAGCCTTTCCCGATCTCTGCCGATGGACGGACCGAACGTCGGCCTTTACACCGGATCCACCCCAGGAGCGTGAGCTGCGCGCCTCGAAAGCGGAGCGCTGCGCCACGCTGACTTGAGGCAGCAGTGCATAGAGCTCCGACACCCCGCGCAGGTTGAAGTGCGCGCGTGCAGTACAGCGGTCTACTAAACGCGGCCGCGTCGACTCGGGCAGCTTGAGGTTTGGCCTGCTGCCCGTACGATGGCACCACGGCGCCGCGGCTCTGACCTCGCCCCTTTTTCTTCAAGCGAGTGGAGATCCGCGAAGCGCTGCACTGCGCTGCCGCAGCGCACTGCTCGGCGCCTGGCACTCGACAGCCAGTGGAGTCATCGGCGCAGCGGCGAGCGCAGTGGGCGCTGGCTGGCAAGCCGCGTACTGCTCTAAAGGCGCGCGGCGTCCGCCAACTGCCCCCTCGAGCGCAGAAACGGGACACACTCACCCCGAATTAGCGCGCAGAGATAGCGCGCACTCGCGTGCCCGTCTGCCGCCGGCTCGCCAGACTCCGCGTCAGTCGGTCGCGCTAGCCGCCGCCGCCCTCAGCCAAATCGGGCGCGACCACATCGCAAACAGCAAACGGGCAGCGGCCAGCAGCAGCTCGAGGCTAGACAGGAGAGCGTAGGAGAGCGCAGTAGAGGCCGCCGCCGCCATGCGCATGCTGGCGATGAACCCGCGGATGCACGACGCCGAGCGCCGGCGCGAGGAGCACGCGCGCGCCGGCCCGCGCAGCCCGCTGGGCAGCGGCGACACGGACAAGGAGGGCCTGGAGGAGGACGGCGAGCTCGAGGAGGAGGACGAGGACGCCGACGACGACGACGTGCGCGAGCTGGACCCCGTGGACGGCTTCCCCAGCCCGCCCACGCGCGCGCGCTCGCGCCGGCGCTTCGTCAAGCCGGCGCAGACCACGTACGCGCTGTCCTTCTCCAGACGCCACGCGCTGGCGCGCCGCCGCGCCAAGGCCGCGAGCGACGACGCGCAGGACCGCGACGAGTGCCGGCCGGCGCTGCCCGGCGCCTCCTCCTCCTCCGCCGCCGTGTCGTCGCTCTCGAGCGTGCTGACCGAGGTCATGAGCGGCAAGACCACGGCGCTCAACAACTTCGTGGACACGACGCCGCCGCAGCCCAACGTGACGTACGTGGTGCGCACGGCGGCGGACGGCACGCCCTACGTGGCCGCGTCCGACGGCTCCAGGTACTTCGAGAACTCGACCATCGGCCAGATCTTCCTCAAGCCCGCGCCCCACCAGGCGGGCGTGGGCGCGAGCTCGCGCGGCAGGCGCTCCGACCTGGACTTCCTGCAGTCCGGCGGCTGGCGCCAGCAACAGCAACAGCAGCAGCAACAGCAGCAGCTGCAGCAGCCCACGCGGCGCTCGGACTTCGTGGGCGGCGAGGCCCCCGCCGGCGCCACGTCGCCCAAGGGCTTCAGCGAGCAGAACGACATCGACGCCAAGAAGGGCTCCAAGCCGCTGCTCGGCTTCAAGGGCTTACACATCGGCAAGAAGAAGGACAAGAAGGGCTCGTCCAGCGACCTCAACGCCGTGCTGGAGCAGGAGCGCGCAGACGCGCACCAGCACATCGACAACGAGTTCCCGATGCTGGACCCGGAGAAGGTGGACCGGAGCCGCGGAGATTCGAGCTGGGAGATACCGGCGGTGCAGATCAATGCGCGGCAGGAGACCGAAGAGCAGGATCAGCCGGTGACGAGGCTGCTGGACTCGGCCGGCATGCAGACTGCTCATCAAGCGAACGCAGGCCTGCAGGCCGGCTCCACTGGGAGCAGTGAAAGTAGCAGCAGCGGCAACTCTTCCAGTGCGTCTAGCTCGACAAGTTCAGGAGCTGCAGCGACCACGACATCAAAGCTGCCTCGACTGCAGCCGAAGAAGGACTTGCCAGCGCCGCCGCTGGCATTCGACGCGTACGACGAAGACGACAACCCGCTGTGTCGGTCGTTCCAGAACGTGCGTGATGTGGATTTGATCAGTTCGAAGTCGGATGAATTTGAAGACGACGAGCAGGCTCATGTCGAAGACGAGGCAGCAGCGGCTACAGTGGACGACGACTTTCCCGATGTGGATTCGCCTGACTTCGCCGGCCGTGTTCGAGTGTCATCAGGCGCAACCAGCGTGGCGGAGTTTGTGGGTGGATTCAAAGGACAGCTCTCTCGGCGATCAGGCACCAGCGGCCTGGTGAACCGCAAGCGCGCTGCGCGGCATGCACGTTTGACGGCGGAGGAGCAGAAGGCGGCGGACCTTGCACAGAAAATCCGTGAGGCGCGCAACCGCGTTCCGCTCGAGTTCAGGGACGAGTACATGTCCCTCGCAGCGCAAAATGAGCTGAAGAAGAAGAAGAAGCGGCGAGCTCTCGGCCGACACGTCCGCTTTAACCCGGAAGTGCAGTGCCGAGAGTTTGAGGTCGAGTCGGAGGATGAGGACGACGGCTACGACAGCCCGGATGAGATTGTGGATGCTGTGCAACTGGTGAGCAAGCGTGACGTTGTTCACGCCGAGGACGTCGTTGCTGGGTTCCCGATGGGACAGGGCATGGAGGCTATGGTGCATGGCTTCGAATCCCCCTCACCGCCAGCTCTTGGCACAGCTAGCGATGGGAACAGAGGTGACCCGATGACGTTCTCTCACGACACGCGAATGTCGTTCTCCGATCTGTGATAGCTGGAATAAGATAAAAGGAGGCACCCGACAGGGTAGTAAGTAGTGTATCTATTTGGAGGAGAGCAAGGCGGGACGATAGCACTGACGTGCATCGCTTCCGCTTGCTTCGCCGCACGTAATTGAGAATCATTGGTTTTTGTATTCCTTTCGACGTCCGAGGAGCTACACGCACTGGCATGGACGGCCAGGTTTCTACGAGCAACAGTGCAACAAAAATCACTCGTTGACGTTGTGGTGGATCTGGTTCACGTCCTCGTCCTCGTTGAGCGCGTCGATGAGCTTGTCAAAGGTCTCACGCTGCTCGCCCTCCAGGTCCAGGAACTCCTTTGGGTTGTAGATTAGCTCAGAGATGGCCGGCTCCAGCCCGGCCTCCGTGAAGCCCTTGCGCACAGCAGCCAGCTCGCTGGGGTCGCATGTAACTTGAGCCAAGCCCTCGCGCATCTCCACATCGTCCGCCCCAGCCTCCAGCTAGGCGTATTGCGAACGACAGCACAGCAGCAACGGTCAAAACCAAGACTACAGTCACACGACAAGGAGTTTCGGCACCGTACCGCAATCTCCATGAGCGAGTCCTCGTCGATCTCGGGCTTCTCCTCAGGCAATTCAATCTGCGGATCCAAGCGCACAACACCGATTAGCACTAGTTGTAGTATTCATGCCAAGCCTCGCTTGAAGCTACTGAAGTCCGCACCTCGAGGTAGCCCTTGCGCTCGAACATCCAGGCCACCGAGCCGTTGGTGCCAAGAGCGCCATTGTACTTGCCCAAGATGTGACGTAGCGCAGGGGCCGTCCGGCGCTTGTTGTCCGTCAGCGTCTCAATCTAAGCATCAACGATAAAAGAAGGCGCCATCAGCGACAGTACTCGCAGCCGAAACCCAAGCCACGCCTCAGTTCACCATGAGCGCACTGCCGGCAGGACCCGAGGCCTCGTACAACACCGCCTCCGCATTGCTGCCTATACATAACCACCGTCCAGCCTTCCATCAGTGAAACGGAGAATCCAAGCCCAGCACTACCTAGCACGATTCTACCGTCTTTGCCCTCCACCCCGCGCTTGATGGCCGCCTCGATCTTGTCCTTGGGCATGTTGGCGGCCTTGGCCTTGTTCACCGCCGCCACAAGCCGCTGCACCGACACAAAACCGCATCAAGCAGCACAGTAAGAACCCGCCTCCAGCAAGAGCCCTCACTAATTAGACGCCACGCACCACGTTGTTCACGTCTCCTCCCACCGCTGAGCACACACAAAACCTGCGCTTTAGCGACTAAAACGCCCCAACCCACCCCTTAATCGCAGCCCCTCACACTTGGAGATGACCATGATCTCCCGCGCCAGCTTGGCATTGGTCGCCGTGCGTTTCTGCAGTACAAACAACAAATAAATAGATAAATAATGCGTGAGCCGCGGCAGATTTTTTTTTATTATTTTCCGCTGCGCACCGCGTCCGTGGCGTTTTTCTTGCCCTGGATGGTGGGGCCGCGGCCCATCCAGCGCACGCTCTGGCAGCCCACGCCCCGGAGGGCGGCGGCGCAGCGGCGAGCGAGCATCATGGCGACCACGTGTGGCTCAGATGGGACAGTCACTTGGGGAGAATGATCATCCGCTTGGAGAGCGGTTTGGATTTGAGAGCGGAGTTGTGATTGGCTGCGACCGGCTCACTTCAACTTGCCGTTTAACTGTACGTTGACGCTACGTCACTTGACCACGATGGACAGGTCTCGCCCCCACTGTGTGACGACCCAAGAGAGCTCATTCCCACACTCCAATGACGGACGAGGAGCTGCTCAACGCAGTGTTTCGCTTCAAGCACAAGGCCCCCAGCGTCGCCCAGGACGTAGCCACGTGCAAGGCTCTGGCCGAGCGCTTTGCCGCATTCGTGGGGAGTCTGGAGGGCGTGGATGTGGACGGCCATCTGTGCGGTCGCAAGGACCCTCTGGCGGACGACCGAGTCGTCCCCGTGGGCTCCTTCGCTTCGCACGAAGTGGACGTCTTGCGGGGCGCTTGCCATGGGGTGTTGGCGTCTCCCGGTGGGAGACACAAGAGAGGGGACGTGTGGCTCGACCCGTGGCTGCCGAAGTACGGCTGCGCTATCCAACGGACTGTGGTGAGCGCCGCTGTGGTGAAGCTGGAGGTGCTGTTCGTCGACGGCTGGGAGCGCACGCTGCACTTTTTGCCGACTGGAGAGTGCGTCCACAGCTCTGTCCCGACGTCTCACCGCGTCTTGCACTGCGCGGATCTAAAGGCGACACTGACTGCGGAGTTTCGCGACGTTTTTGCGTCTAAGCTGCGCGAAGCTCAGCAGTGCGAGAGATCTGAACGCAGCGCAGCGACAAACGAGTTGGGTCACCAGAAGACCCCGCAGTTTATCGCAGCGGTGGCCCGTCGAGCGGTTGCTTCGATCACAGGGTTCACTGAAGCGAACCCCCCGCTTCCTAGAGGAGGGACGACGGATGTGGGCCAGCACACGGGGGGCCAACCCCGAGACACGTGCTGGCCTCTTGTTCAGGCTGGAATCGCTCAAAATCTCTGCTGTGGTCAAGGACTCGCTCGGAAGGTGTGGGTAATATTCCAGCTGAGCTTGCTGCAATCAGCAATGTGTGATGTTGAGCGTGTATTTCGGTGTGGTGGCGTTGACGTCAAACATGGGTGCGCTGTTGTGGACGATTTGTTTTTCATGCTGCGAACTGTTGTCCTGGGTGCTGTCGAGCTTTTGGATTGCGGATACGACGTTGAGGCAGTACAGGATCAGTGCGCCGCTCTGAAGTCCAGCGTTGATGAATTCGTGAGCTCACTGAACTGCCAGACTGCAGTACGCTACCGCCTGCCAGAATCTAGGATCTTGCAGCAACTACATGAAGTGCGCTGTGATGTGCAGATTGTTCCGCCGGAGGTGTACAAAGATTCCAAAGGCGACGAAAGCTGTGAGAACCGTCGTCTTCGCGCATTGGGAAATCTGGCGGGATGTCGCTTTATCGATGCCAGCGCATGTTCTCTAGAGGAACTGCTTGAATGGGTACAAGCTGGCGCCGCAGCAAAATCTCAGAAGCACAACCTCATCTTGCGGACTGTCGAAAATTTCATGTTTAAAAGTTCTGTTCGGCTGAATTCAGAATTTCCTTCGATTATTGAAAAGGGTGACAGCGGTGAGCGCGATATAGAGCTAATGCAAGCGCTGGTCACAGAATATCTAAGCACTGCTGGAAAATGGCACCAGCTTCCTCGAAAAATGTCCATTCTAGCCGTGGAACAGCGCAGTCGCGAAATGCTGGTGCTGTGGATTGCATTTTGTCTAGTTCACCGAAGGTGTGTTGCTGAAGTACCTCTTTGTGGGGAGTACAATATCGCGCTCAGCTGGAAGGACTTGAAGGTGGCTGTTCTTAGAGATGAAGCTACCATTTATGCTCTCCAGAGCGTTGCCCAGTACATCCGTGCGTGGAATACTAAAACTCTCGGCCCCGCACTGTTTCATCTGACTGATCAAACAGCAACGCTTGATTTCGCTCGAGCGTATGGATTAAGTAGCACGAGTATGAACGCTTTGTACGATCGCGACATCGCGTACTGGGAAGCACACATGAAGAGGAAGTGGCAGGAAATTGAGCGAAAGAAGCAAGAAGCAGCTCGACTTCGGGAAGAAATTCGTTCTCAAGAACAACTTTGGCGTTTAAATCAAAGTGAGCTTGAAGACGAAGAAGACCGCCTACGTCGGGAATACCCGAACGCTTACAACTACGGGAGTCGCCTTAGAAGACAACTGAGGGGCAAAGCTCGCCAGATCTGCGCAAGGATTGAGTGGACAAAGTCAACGCTAAGCAAAGCACTCGCTGTTCCGTCGTACCCGGTCAGACCCCTCCCACCGTCAAAGAGTGACGCCCTTCAGATAATTTTTATGCTGAGGATGCCACGAATTCTCGAAATTCTGGGAAATTTGTGTATGACAGCACAGCGAGCTCTTGCTCCTACTGAGATTACATCTGAAATGGCGGCAAAGCCCCGAGACAGATCCATCACATGGGCTGGCTTTTACTACGAGCACGCGCCGTCCCGGGCATTTGCTGAATCGGCTACAATATTTACTGTACGTCCCAGCTCTTTCAGCCTACCGAGATCACACGGGCCAACTAGTGTGGACGAGCTCGTAAGCTTTTCTGAATACTCGGAGAAGTGTATTTGGGATCCTACGTTAGTGGGTACCACGATGACGTGGACGGATGGGGCCGGAGTGTCTGTGAATCCTTTCAATGCTTCACGTACAGACATCATCGGTAGTTTCGTTGAAAAGTTGCCAGCTTCATTTCGCGGATTTCAGTGGATGAATGCATGGCCTGGTGAAGACGATTCGCGAGGAAACATGGCATACGCAAACTTGTACCAGAAGCCGGAAGATTTTGAAAAGATCTCATTCATTGCGCTCGGATCTTTGCGTGCATTTCCTCACCAGCAATTCCGAAAATTGCTATGTGCCTTGCTTGATGACACGCTGCCATGGTCAAATCCGCTTGTGGAGATTATTGTACGACAGTCACTTTACCAAATAGGAGATCTCACGGATGAGGCTAAGCCGCAACTACTCTGGAAGACAGATATGCTTCAAAGCAAGAACGCATTGGAAACGTTTTGTATGACACTCAAAACCATCGCTGATAAATTGGAGCAGACACCACGCAGCTTTGAATGTGTGCCACTTCTGAGTGAGGTAGCGGGGTATGTAAATCAGTTTGCATATGACCCACCAATTGTGAAAACATTTGCAAGAATGGCGAGATGTTGGGCAGAGAATGAGCAAAAATCACGACAGGAATACGCCGTGGATAGCTCATCGCGTCGTATTGCCGAAGCTCGTCAGAAGGAATGCGTGTTGTATGGCTATTCTTTGTTAGCATACACGCTGGGGACGTGGGACAGTGAAATTGCACAGGATGTTTGCGAGCTGCTTGTATTGTTCCGCAATTCACATTTTTGCGCTAGCGTGAACTTGCCGTCGACCGAAAAGATGCGCCTGCTGGAGAGCAGTATAGAGGAAATGATGTCTCGTCGAATAACAGACGTAATAGCGTTTGTAAGGATGCGTGGCGTTGACACAGTGCTTACGGGCTTGGTGCATTTGGTGAGTGAGACGTCCCCATTAAACTTGACTTGGAACGAATTCGGCAATGTATCACGGGATCGTGTACACTTTGGAAGTTGTTTTGAAGCCGTGGATCCAAAGACGCATACACATTACTCCATCAATCTGTTTACGGGAAGTGTTCTGACAGACGGTTATACCCCTGGAGGACTCCCAACAGCTATCCGAGAACACTCTAGGTTCAGAGCACTGTTCAATTGCTGTAACTTTGAGGTTTTCGTCCGTAACGGTGTGATGCGTACGGAACGCAAACATTACGACCGCTTGTATGATTTCGCACTACAAGCAGATGGAGATCTGTTCGTTCGTGAGCTCAGCCCAGACGCATCAGGGGCGATCAACAGTACACTCCAATTGTGCTCTAAACATTGGAGAGAAAAGTTTAGCCGGATCTTCCCATCGCGACTGCAAAAATTGTATTCGCACTGGCACTGGGCGAAGCAAAAGTGCATCCTTTTTCGGCCGAAGGCAGCAAAGGACAGGGAGGTGTTTTTCATTGCAAAATATGACGAAGGTGGTCTTCTGAAATGCTACAAGGTGCCGTTGAGCGAGAAGAAGTATTCATACCCTGAGATTTTAAGTCATCTCCCAGACTACGACCACTTCATCCAGAGAGATCAACGTATTCTCTCGGTCTTGAACGTGCTCGAGAAATTCGAGTACGAGCAATTTCTACACGCTCTGAGATCCCCAGAAGGTGTTGTAAAGGTCGAGGTGCCGCGGTATCAATTGATGTTTTTACTTAACGAGAAGTTGCAGTTCGAGTCGGTTGAGCACAAGGGATATATCTTGGCAAAAAATCAGAAGTTGGATAATTTCTTGCCTCGATTTAATCGATACCTGGTGCTAGAACTGCAAGATAAATCGGACACGGCACGGCCGGAAATACGTCTAGTTCTTCCTGTCGGAAAGGTGGTGGAATCGTCTGATGGGATGGTTGACATCGAAATCCCCACCCAACCTGACAGCAGCATCGACATCGCATGTTTTGACGAGCACCGTCGATTGAAAGTGTTTGAGACGGAAACAATCGGCGCGAGATTACAATTGGCAGCGGTTTGTGCTTACGCTGGGACGAATGTGCCATCCAAGCGGTTGCTTATGACGGGAGCGGAGATGGCGTTGCAGATGCTACGAGCTTGTCGGTCCAGTAGACCATATTCTGAGTTTGACAGGAATACCTTACTTTCGATACGCAGGCGGAGCTACCGTGAACCAGCAGTGGGGATTCTAGCTACGTCGTTGCTGGTAGATTCAGATCGGCTAGCGTTCCTATTCGGACAGACCCAGCTGCTGGACTCTGGTATGCAGTGTGCCGACGAGAAAACAGAGTACACAGATATGTGTACTGAGAGAATTCAACGGAATCCTCTGCGCTGTCAGTTCCGAAGCAACGAGGAGAGACTCATCTTCGGTCGAATGCAGCACTCTCCAGTTTGTGTCTCTGCGCAAGGTGTGGTGTCCTTAGACCCCCCTCCTGTTGGAAACGACTACGTGAAGCGTATCGAGATGCGACTCAGTTCTTTTGTCAGGGATTCCGACACGGTACAGCCAGAAGCTCCTGCGTTGCCACTGGATAGCAGCACTGGCAGTGCAACGAGCAAAAGTATGTTGCAGGAGTTGCAACTCAGCTGGAAATGTCACCACTCTCAAGCCCAACTGGAGCTTAAAACTTCACCACATGAACTGGTCAAGGCATTTACGGCTTTGCTTGCTGAAATCTCATCGCAAAGGTGCCAGATGGAGCATTATTTGTTGGATTGTTTTACAAAAGCTACCAGCAGCAAACGTGATCGTCTTCTAATCCTTGTCAATTTCGTTCCTGCATTAACGATGCGCGATATTGTGCGATGCGCTTTCGAAGATGAAACCCTGTACACACTGGTGCCATCATTGAGTGCAAATGCGAGGGAAAAGTACAAGAGGTATATCTATAGGTTCATGGAGCTTTGCGTTCTGGAAGACAAGATGGAGAGAATCGTTCGGACAGTGAAGTACAGTGTTGGTCTACCAGATTCGCAACTCGTGCAGGAGCTGACCAACATACGAAGGTGGAATTCGGCAGACTTTCCGTACTGGCTAGCGTTCGAGGTGGAAGGAAGACTGCAGATCCGGCACGAGCAGTTTGTGATCGCTCACCACCTCATTATCCAGCCTGGCTCTGTTTGCCAGTTGAATATGGGCTGTGGTAAAACGCGGGTGATCCTCCCGATGCTGTTTTTGCACTTCACGCGAAGCAACTGCACACGAGTTGTGCGTGCACATTTTCTGAGCTCCTTATTGAGCGAAGCACGCCAATTCCTGCATCGCTTCTTGTCAGCATCCACTGCACATCTAGGCATTTTCGAACAGCCTTTTCATCGACAAATTGACCTGGATATGGACAAGATTGAGTTGATCCGTGATACCCTCCAAGAGCTAGCAACTTTTGGCGGAATTCAGATCGTAGCTCCCGAGCATCGGATGTCGTTGGAGCTCAAGCGGTTAGAACTTCGCTATGACGACCCCACTGCCGCTACACTGGATGAAATTCTCGCTAGTGATCAATACGTGAATGTACTCGATGAGTGCGACGCGCTGTTGCACCATAAGTACCATGTGGTGTATGCGGTGGGTGACCCTGCTGATCTTTGTTCCGGGATTGAGCGCTGGCAGGCTGCAGAGGCTCTGCTGCGAATTGTGACCAGCAAAGACCCCGAATCCAGAGTCCGTAAGGTGCTATTCGCTCCCCATGTCTCGTGTGTGGCACCCGACTACACAAGTCGCCTGGGAGCGTTTGCTGGCACCCGACTTAATGCGGCTACGAGCAGCACCGAAGTTTTGCGACAGCAATTGAAGAAGGCGATGGTGTTAGACCTGATCGACAACGCTCCTTTTGAGCTCATGTGGTTAAATATCTCCGGGTGTGGGATTGCTCAAATATCGCTTGTTCGGGCTATCAGTGATTCACGCACGAGTCTAGAGGAAGCTCTCGGTGATCAAATGAAGAAGTTTGCTCCGTACAAGTCTCAGCTATTAGCCTTGAGAGGACTGATTGCATTCGGAGTGCTGGAGCACTGTTTAGAGAAACGATATCGAGTCGACTTCGGACTTCCTCTCCCTGGTTCTCGGCCCAAGAAAACCGCTATTCCATACCGCGCAGCGGATGTTCCGTCTGAGCGATCGGAATTCAGCCACCCCGACGTCTGTATCGTACTCACGCTGCTTGGATACTACCACAACGGCCTCACCGATGAGGAGGTTAGAAACACATTTCGGATGCTGCTACGCCTGGATATTTCAGAGCAACAGCAGAAGTACAACCAGTGGTATGCGAGTGTCGAGGATGGTTTGAGCCTGGAGGACCAAAAGACTCTATGCGATGTGCGTCACGTCAGTCTGAGTGATACCCGACAATTCAGGATACTCTGCAGATCTTACAAGTTTTGCATGGAGGCGATCAATTTCTACTTGAACACGTGCGTATTCCCGAAGGATACCCAGCAATACCCACAGCGGTTGTCGCGAACAGCGTGGAATCTTGCGGCTGGAGACAACAACATCGGATTTTCGGGCACGAACGACAACCACCGCCTGCTCCCGCTCTCAGTGACGCAGAGAGAGCCGAACGAGCCTTCGCTGCTGGGAACTAACGGGAAAATGATCGACAAAATTTTGCAGGTAACACGGGGCTACGAAGTGCTACGTCCTGATCCAGGACGCACGCATATTCCATGGCAAAGTATTCTTCTATATGCCGTGGATAGGGGTGCTCAAGCTCTAATTGACACTGGTGCGCTGCTTGCTGGGGTTGCGAATCATGACGCAGCGGAATTTCTCCTACAGCAATCGGATTTTAAGTTTGCAGGAGTGACGTATTACGATAGCCGTGACGACTGCTGGATGATCACGGAGAAGGCTCGGCGCCTGGTGATGCCGCTAAAAAGCGCTTCGATGCAGGAGAAAGAGACGTTCGTGATTTTTGACGAGGCTCGATCAAGAGGGTCCGACATGAAGTTGCCCCACGAAGCCTCCGCCTTGCTGACACTA
The DNA here is from genome assembly GCF_018691715.1 of Phytophthora cinnamomi. NCBI lineage: Eukaryota > Oomycota > Peronosporomycetes > Peronosporales > Peronosporaceae > Phytophthora > Phytophthora cinnamomi. Next base: position 1,338,951 of record NW_027151037.1, read on the forward strand.
GGCCCCAAGCTTACAAAGGACAAATTTATGCAAGGCGCCGGGCGAATGCGACAGCTTGGATGTAACCAGACGCTGTGGATTGCGAGCTTCGACGAGGTTGCGCAAAGCGTTGTTCAAGTTAGTACGAAGAGTGAAGTCTCGGGTTTGACTGCGATCGATGTGTTGAATTGGGCCATTGATAACACAAAAGCTGAATCTGTGCGCGGGTTATTGGAATGGGCAAGCAATGGCATCCACTTTCGGAAGACCCAGATGCACCGAAACGCGGAGTTGGTGGATGAAGATTGGTCGCTGGAGACGTTGTACCAGGACAAACTTCACGTGGATACAATAGCTCGAATTATCCAGTCGAAGGCTGATTTCTTGTTTGAAGGAGACCTGGATGATAAACATGTCGCTCAAATCTGCAACAGGGGCTATGCATACGGAATCAGCGACGAAGTGTGCGTGACGTCGCACACGGACGAATGCGAGCGCGAGCTGCAAGTTGAAGAGGAGGTGCAGCATGAGCGAGAGCTGGAGGTCGCGCAGTACTCGCCCACACGAGAGAAGCCATGGAATTACGCTGTCGTACTCAATGCCCACTCAGTACAGGACATCAAAGATGCTGTGTGTGTGCTTAGCATGGAGAGGTACATGCTCTCATGGATGCCGCCAACGATGCTAGCAACACTGAACTGGTCAGCGGCTCAGATATTTATGACGGAAAACTTCGCGTCGACAATTCTATCGCGAACCAGGACAACTTGCGTGGCTGAGTTTCTGCGAGTCATTGATGCGCTGCTGGTATTTAAGACCGGACAAGTATTGTTGGTGTCCGAGTGCGAAGGTGACCACATCCTGGAACTTGTGTGGTCCGACACCCGCCCAAGCTTTCGGTTTGTGAATCTCGCCTTTGCTCGCGAAAGCATCGGTCGAGTCGGTGCACGATCAACATTTCGTGATGTTCAGCTGGCGCTTGGGTCTAGCCGCAGCGGCAATCTTCCACTGGTACCCACGATCGCGAGCCTTGTCTTCAACGGCGAGACGATGCTGTCGAAGGAGCAACAAGACGCACTTGAGCCCGTCTTTCGCGAGTTGTTACGCCCGTTAGCCCGACGAGAAACGACTTTAGGCAACTTTGTGAAATCGCGCGGCAACAGCCACAAGTGGACGCGATCCTTCCTGCATGAGATCTGCTATCGCATGGACTTGGAAGACTGCAAGTGAACAATACATGAAGTAGCTGAAGTAGCTGGATATTGAAGTTAACCCCACCGAGCCTACAAGTTGATCAACTTTAGTTCTTACAGACTTTGGTTTTTAGGCAAATACCAACGGCGGCGTGCTCTGAAGAGTTGTTTCTTTGGCTCAGCGAGAAGTTCAGTGACTTTACAACTCGCGTGGATGAGCTGCTGGACCCTTCAATCACAGTTTTCAATCACAGAGATGATGGAGAAGCACGGGTACACATGTCTGTAGACGGACACACCCCTGATAGATACATCGCCTCACTTTGCCATTTGCTTTCGTGAGTACAAGAAATCTGAGAAAGGGTAGATGGACGACGGACACCTCAACGCGGTGTTCCGCTTCAAACATAAGGCGCCAAGTGCTTGCCAGGATGCGACGATGTGCCGGACTTTAGTCGAGCACTTCGTCGTTTTCGTAGCCAATCTCAAGGCGACTGAAGGCGTTGACCTCAGCTGCGGCCGTGGAGATCCGCTCGCGGACGATCGAGTTGTGTCTGCTTCGGCCTTTGCAGTGCACGATCTTGAAGTGTTGAAGGAGGTCTGTCGACGTCTGACACCGGAAGAAAACCTGACACGAGGAGACGTGTGGTATGATCCGTGGCTGCACCAAGCTCAATAGTGCGCAGGTGAAGCTGGAAGTGATTTTTGTCGACGGGTGGGAGCGCGTCCTGCACTTCCTGCCAAGTGGAGAGTGCATTCATAGCTCCGTCCCTAAAACACACCACGTGTTGCACTGTGAAGTTTTGGACACGCAGTTGCCGGAGGAATTCGAGACAACGTTCGAGTCCGGGCTCCATGAGGCTCAGCAGAGCAAGAAGGCAAAGCGACGCGCGACTACCAACTGGTTGGGACATCAGAAGGCCCCGCAGTTTATCGCTGCTGTGGTGCATCGGTCCGTCGCGTTAGTTAACGGCCGCGGTGATGAAAACTCGTTTGTTCCCAATGGCGGCACGACAGACGTGGGGCAGCATACTGGTGGCCGCCCTCGCGATACTTGCTGGGCGCTCGTCAAGGAGGCGATTGAGAGGAACTTGTGCTGCGGGAATGGGTTGTTTCGCAAGACCATGTCACTGTTTGAGCTGAGTCTGCTCCAGTCCGAGATGGAAAAAGCGCCAAACGTTTTCTGTGCCAATGCCGTCGATGTGAAGAGTGGCTGTGACTGGGTGGACGACATGTTCTTCATGTTGCAAGTTGTTGTTCAGCATGTTATTGAGCTTCTTGAAGACGGATACGAAGTTGAGTCGTTCCAAGAGCAGTGCGCGTAGTTGCGAGCTAGTATCGATGACTTTGTCACGGCTCTAAACCTTGAGAACGCTAAGAAATATGTGCTGCCGGAAGCCACAGTTTTGCTAAAGCTCGACGGATTGAATTGTGGTGTGGAGATTTCCTCGCCTAAACGAGACAGCGAGTCCGGCAGCATTGAAAGTATCGAGGGCCGTCGACGTCGTGCACTGGTGAAGCTGGAACCGTGCCCATTCCTTGACGGAGCTTCGTGCAGTCTCAGCAATCTGCTCGAGTGGGTGAGATCCGACAACTTCGCCATGACATTCAAGTGCATTCTAAATGACAATCGAGGCGTTCATGTTCGCGAGGTCGAGCGAGCTGGTCAACGACGGGGAGCCTCGACACGCAGAAGGTGACGATGAGCTCTTCGTTGGGAACATGCAGTCGCTTGTCACTCAGTACCAGCAAATTGCAGGCGAGTGGTGCGAACTACCACGACAGACGTCCATTCTGGGCGTAGAGCAGCGAAGTCGCCAAATCCTGGTTATGTGAATTGAGTTTTGCCTCGTTCATCAGAGATGCCGACGCGAATTCCCTTTATGTTCCGAGTACAACATTGCTCTCGATTGGAAAGACCTGAAGGTCGCTGTCTTAAGCAATAGGGCTGCAGTCGAAACTCTCCAACGCGTTGCTCAGTACATCCGTGGATGGAATTTAAGAACCGGAGGAGACCCGCTGTTCCACTTGACTAAGCAAGGGCCAACATTTGCTTTCGCGTTGAAATTTGCGAAAAGTGACCCTAGCATGAAAGAGTGCTACCAGCACGAAGCTGAGGTGTGGAAAAGGCAATTGCAGACCAAGTGGGCTGAGATCAAGGCAAAGAAGGAAAGGGCTTACAACCTCCGCGCTGAAATTACGCGTCTCAACGAGGAACTTCACTCGAGCCAAAGCGGACTCGCACTTGAGGAAGCTCGTCTTCTGGTGGTGTTCCCTCATAGCAACCAGGCTTGCTATCGCCATAGCACGACAAAGTCCGAGCTACAGAACCGGATTAAGTACCTGACCACTACGCTTCAGCAACGGAGACAGAGCTACAGCAGACGATTGCCATGCCTTAATATCTGGTCCGACCGCTTCCACCTTCCAAGCAAGATGCCTGCAAAGTCCTGTTCATGCTGACAATGCCGTGCAACCTTGGTTTTGGGCAACGTGTGCTTAACTGCCGAGCGATCCCTTGCACCAGCCAAGCCTACAGCCGAGATGAAGAACGTGCCGAATCTTAGCGTTATTTCGTGGCGTCGATTTCATCATCAATATTCACCATCGGAGCCCTTTCCGGACGACAAGGTGTTCATCGCGAGCCCATGCGAGTTCACTCTCCCAAAAATCTTACGGCCCCCGTACTGTCGATCTCTTGTCGAGTCTAAACCAGTTTGAGTCGGGATGCGTGTGGGATCCTACCTTGCGTGGCACAGCTCTCAAATGGATGGATGACGCTCACGAGGTCGTGAATCCCTTGGCGCTACTCCGACAAGTGTGATAGCCAGCTTCATTGAGGAAATGTCGGAGCTATACTCGTGGATGAATGTTTGGCCTGGTGGAAGCGATACACGGGGAAACATGATATAGCGATTTTGCACCAACTCCCAACCTCTGGCTTCGCTAAGTCGTCGTTCATTGCTCTTGGGTCACTGCGTGCATTTCCGTGCCAACAATACCGTAAGCTGCTGCTAGCTTTACTGAACGACGTCTTTCCGTGGTCACCAGCGTACGCAGAAGACGCACCTTCATGCATTCGATCACCAGAATGCTGGCATTGCACATCTTGTACATGACGTACAGGTTACATCCTACCGTTGGGACTATTGTTCGGCAATCGCTTTACCAAGTCGGAGACCTCACGGATGAGAACCAACCGCAGCTACTGTGGAAAACGGATATGGTTCAGGACGAGAGGGGTTGGAGACATTTTGCTCAGTACTTCGACAGATCGCAAATAAGTTAAAACACACCCCACGCAGTTTTGACAGCGTCCCGCTTCTCAGCGAGTTGGCAGGATACGTTCTCCAGTTTACCACCGATGCTCTACCCATCGCAAAGACTTTTGCTGAAATGGCAAGACGCTGGGCTAGTGTTGTAGGAGATGGCTATGGGAAGGAATCGGATCCAAAGCGAGTTGCTGAAGCCAGGCAAAAGGAGCGCATTCTGTACGGGTACGCACTGCTGGCGTACACGCTGGGACCATGGAACGACGAAGCGGCCCGAGAAGCGTGTGAGATGATCGTTTGTTTTCGCAGGTCTTTCCTGTGCGCAAGCATTGATATATCGGCTACGGAAGAGATGCTTGGAGTTCAAAACCGAGTTTTTGAGATGATGGTACGTCGAGTGGCGGAGCTGGTTTCTTTCCTGGAAAAGAGCGACATTGATGATGTGCTAACTGGGTTAGTTCGCCTGGTGAGCGGGACGTGTCCAGCAAGGCTGAAGTGGAGAAAAGCAAGTGAGTCGTCGGCAGAGAATCGGCAGTTTGGGAGCTGCTTCGAAACACTCGACGCTCACTACGCTATTAACCTGTTCACGGGGATAGTTCTGACGGATGACAATCCGCCTGGGGGTCTTCCCACCGATATTCGGGAGCACAAACGGTTCTTGGACATGTTCGGGGCGCGCAATTTTGAAGTCGTTTCTGCTGGAGGTGGACTGCGTACTGCGCGCGCATTCTGCAAGCGGTTGTATGACTTTGCACTCCATGCTGGTGGGGAACTTTTCGTTCAAGAGCTCACCACAGATCCTGATGCGGACAATAAGATCAGTAGTACCCTGCAGTTGTGCTCTGGCAGCTGGATTGAATCGTTCGGTGTCCAGTTTCCAGCTCGAATGCGCGAGCTGTATTCTCATTGGTACTGGGTCGGGCAAAACTGCGTACTCTTCCGACCAATGCAAGCCAAATGCCGTGAGGTTTCCTTTGTGGCCACATTTGACGACGATGGCGATTTGCAGTGCTACCAAGTTCCGTTCAGTGACACCAACCGCTCGTATGAATTGATCATAGACCATCTTGACGAGTACGATCAGTTCGTTCAGAAGGAGGGGTTCCTTGTCAACGTATTGGCTGTGCTGGCAAAGTTCGAAGACGAGCATTTCTTACACCCACTCAAGTCCGCTAAAGGTACTCTGAAGATTGAACTTCCGCGGTACAAACTGACATTCAGTCTCAACGACAACATGGAATTCGAGTCCGTGGAGCACAAGGGGTACATATTGTCGACAAATCAGCAATTCGATGACTTCCTGCCTCGGTTCAGTCGATATCTGGTGCTGGAGCTGCAAGATAAGTCGGACACGTCGCGGCCAGAGGTGCGAATGCTGCTACCGGTTGGTCCCGTGGTCGACTTGTGCGAAGGTATGGTTGATATCGGTATTCCCACCGAAACCGACAGCCGTGTGGACATGGTATGCTACGATGTCCATCGTCGCTTACGGATGTTTGAAACCAAGACAATTGGGGTGAGACTGCAACTAGCTGCGGTTTGTGTTCGAGCTGGGACGAATGTACCGAGCAAGCGGCTGCAGATGACCGGCTCGAAGGCAGCCATACAAATGCTACGAGGTTGTCGCTCCAGCCAACCGTTTTCGGCTTTCGAGAGGGATACCTTAGAGAACCTATGCGCGCTAAGTTTCCGCGAGCCTGCGGTGAAAATTTTGGCTGTGGCTTCGATGAAGAGTGCAAATAACCTCTCGCTCCTGTTTGCTGAGGATGGCACATGCGCGCATTCAAACACTAAGAAGGTGATACGCAGCGTACATGAGAAAACGGAGTACGCTGACATGTGTGTATCGCACCTCCATCGAAATCCACTGCGCTCGCAATTACGAGCCACTGAGGAGAATCTCATTCTCGGTCGCGTTCAACACCTGCCAATGGTTGTCTTCTCATGATGAGCTGTCAGTGGCTGAGCTACCTGGTGTTGAGGATTTCGTGAAGACCGCCGAAAGTGAACTTGCACGCTTTCTAAGGTATGAACCAGCAGTGAAAACCACCTCTCAGCTCCAGATGGAATCGGGGCCAGCGAAGGAAATGATCAAAGAGATGCTGGACGAGCTTCAATGTAGCTGTGACTGCCATCACTCACAGGATCAAGTAACCCTCAACGAATCGTCGGGTAAGCTGGTCGAGCATTTGACGACGTTGTTGAGCGATGTTTTGTCGCGCCGAGATGAGATGGAAGCCTACTTGCGGGGCGCATTCGCAACCGCTACGAGCAACAAGCGAGATCGTCTTCTCGCCCTCATCAATTTCGTGCCATTGCTGACCATGAGTGATCTTGTCCGATGTGCGTTTGACGACGAAGCGCTTCATACACTGGTGCCGAAGCTAAGTGAGGAATCACGAGAGCGGTTCAAGAAAGGAATCCTCCGGTATATGGAGATTTGTGTACTGGAAGACAAAGTGGAGAGGCTAATCCGGAAAGCTAAGCGCCGAGATGAATTGTCCGACACGCAGCTAGTTGAGGAGCTCATGAACGTTCGTGAGTGGAAATCAAGTGAGTTCCCGTACTGGTTGGCGTTTGAGGTGGAGGGACGACTTCAGATTCGGCACGAGCAGTTTGTGGTCGCTCGCCACCTTATGACCGCCCTGGAACGGTTTGCCAGCTGAACATGGGCCGCGGGAAGACTCGAGTGATTCTGCCCATGCTGTTTCTTCATTTCACGCGAAGTCGAGATCCACGCGTTGTGCGCGCGCATTTCTTAGGGCCTCTACTAAGTGAAGCTCGAGCCCACATGCATCGTTACTTGTCAGCGTCCACCTTGTCTCTCGCTATGGTCGAGCAACAATTCAACCGGAGAATATGTGTGAGCGCTCGAAGGCTCGAGCTTATGCGGGATGCACTCGAAGAGCTGAAGACGCACGGTGGAATTCAAATTGTCGCTCCGGAGCATCGGATGTCTCTGGAACTGAAGAGATTGGAGCAAGCCGACGATACAGTTGTCGATATCCTGGACGACATTTTAGACAACTCAGTTTGTTGACATTCTCGACGAATGTGACGCATTGCTCCACCACAAGTATCACATGGTGTACGCAGTAGGCACTGCTGCTGCACTTGGAAACGGAATCGAGAGATGGGGTGCCGCAGAGGCCCTACTGCGAGTTCTGACTAGCAAAGCCCCTGCTTCTCGAGTGGCTCAGTTGCTCGATACTCCTTTTATGGCGTGCGTTGTACCGGACTACGCATCGCGCCTGGGTGCGTTCGACGGTACGCGCCTGAACATTGGCATGACACGAACTGAGGGCCTGTGAGAACAGCTGAAAGAGGTGTTGGTGCTGGATCTGATCGACAACGCCCCATTCGAGTTCATGTGGTTGAGCGCTTTTGGCGTCGGAAGTGCTGGCGATTCACTGGTTAAGGCCATCGTCGACTCCAGCGTGAGTCTGAAAGAAGTGCTCGGTGAGCACGAGCAAAAGTTCGCTCCGTACAAACCTCACCTGCAGGCCCTAAGAGGCCTGGTTGCAGTGGAGTGCTGGAGCACTGTTTAGAGAAACGCTATCGAGTCGACTTCGGCCTTCCGCCGCCGGGATCACGGCCGAAGAAAATCGCAGTCCCCTTCCGCGCGGCGGATATTCCGTCTGAGAGATCGGAGTTCAGCCACCCCGATGTTTGCATTGTACTCACCTTGCTTGGATTCTACCACAACGGACTCACGGACAAGGAAGTGAAAGAAGCTTTCGGGATGCTACTTCGCTTGGACATCTCGGAGCCGCGTCAAAAGTATAACCAATGGTTTGCTTGTGTCAAGGAAGGTTTGGATGTGGAGGATCGAAGAGCACTATGTGACGTGTGCCATATCAGTCTCAGCGACTGGGAACCAAACTATTAGTCCATCACGTTGGTAGCAGTCCAGCTTCTCCGTGCTACAATTGCGGTAAGCCTGGCCACACGGTTGTTCAATGCCGAGCTTCAACAGATCAATGGAAATCTACAGCAAACTGCATTACAGTAAATGCACAAGAACTCACCACACTTATCAAGCAAAAATCAACGATAACTAGCTTCGAAGAGCTTGAAGGTATATGGACGAGTCTACAGCATCGCGACGATGTAACTGAGCATCCTATTACTTCGCTAGCCACGAACAATAACGACGGAAACCAAGCCGAATCTCAAGCGGAAGTCCCAAGAGCAGTACCAGCGCCTATCTCAACGTGGATCATACCGAAGTCGCGAGGAAAACGCAGTAATGCCAGCTACAATCACATACAGAGCAAGAGTTTGTCATCATCAGAACTGCAAGTGTCCACAGACAACCATCAACAGAACGTGATAGATCTAGTCAGCGAAGACGGATCCCAGCAGGAATCGCAAGGTCGACCAGAAAAGGAAGCTGTAAAGCCGACAGATAGTGGCCCACGACAAATTCGTCGACCAGCAGCACTGTCCAAACAACAGAGATTAATCATGGAAGCGATAAGTCGCAGCAACCCGGAACCGAAGTGGGAGGACACTGAACAATTATGCAATCTTGTCATTGATGACCTGGAATGGGCAACGACAGCAGGCCACCAAGTCCTTGAATACTGTGGTCTAAAGGACGTAGCCACACCAGGAACAGGAAATTGCCAATACTATGCTATCGCCATGGCGCTACTCAACACAGATTTCACCACAGCCGAAAACCAGAAAGCCATCGAGAACTTAACCGCAAAACTAAAGAAAGGTTTGCAAATTGCTATGATGCATGGGTTTGACGAGGAGTACCAGCACGACGAACGTAAGTTACGATTACTAGCTTGCATGAAAAATACGAGTAACTTATCGGAAATGGAATCGAAGCAATTACTGATGGAGTACATGGAAGATATAGCTCAAACGAGCTCAAAGAGTGCAGCTTTCATCGCCAGAAGCTTCTGGGGCTCTGATTTTACGCTACGACTAGCTGCCAAGTTGCTACAACGACCGATCTTTGTAGTAGTAGCACGGAATGGACTTTCAAAGCCAAGCTACCAGATCTTCGATCCGTACACAGCTAAAACAGCGAACTTCATTTGGGAATCAGCTAAAGAAGTAATGATCGCTGAACCAGAGGCACAGTTGTGGCTGGAACGCCTTCAGGCAGAATGCCTGAATCCCAGAGGAAAAGAGCATCTGCCTATTGTACTAAAGTATGGTTCGGAGCACTACCAGTGGCTACAATTTGGAAACCGTCCGGTTAATCAACCTCAGACAGAGGAGGAGTCATCATGTCTTGACATGCCCCCAGAACTTGGTGAAGAAGGAAGTAAAACCGAGGACGCAACTCCTCCACAGCTGAACCCACTAGAAAACATTATAGCACCAACGAGCAACACAGATGCCCAGCCAATTGCTGTTCTAAACCAGTCAGGTCTTCCAGAGGGTGGTCGACAAGAGTCGAAAAAAATTATAGAACCAGGTGGACCACGAACAAAAGAATCGCTAGAGTTCTCGAATGTGGGAGCGTTTGGCCTTGCTCCAGTAGTACAAAAGTTACTGCTACAACTTGATTGGAATAACACGTCACAGAGACAGGCTTTGGAAACAATGACGGGTGCTGACGCTGAAACTTTACAACATTGGCAACAACAACTTCATGCCAACGGAATATCTAGCGCAAGCACACCAGAGGACAGCGACGTTGAAATGGATGAATCGCAAGAATCATCATGGTCGCCCCCACCGGAGATGGCAAGAAGCGACGCAAAGCACGACCCAGTCCCTCCAGATATACACCGAGACGATTTAACCACTCCAAGAGGAGGAAGATTTACAAGCCATCAGAAAACGGCTTCTGCTGGTCGGCGGGGGGAGATTAGCCAACGGAAGCAATGGAATGCGCTGGAACCTGATTGGAAGCAGATAAGCAACCTGAATTTTCCGGGTCTTCCAGCAGACACTACCACATGGAAGAATGCGGTTAAAGCTCACCCTGTGAAACTATTGCAAAGCTTGCAAGCGGTAGACTCACCCGAATATATTATTCGCTCAATAAATGCAAGCGTTCTACAAGACTGGACGAGAGGATTTCGAATCGACTGTCTAATTCAAGGCCTAATCGAGGTTCGCACTGCTCAACATGACGAACTGGCACAGACTGAACTAGACAATGAGATTAATTATCTGAAGACGGAACGCGACGAAATGATAAATGATTTCTATATTCATGGGAGGGACTACTGGATCAAGCTTCGAAAGTATGACGCTGACAAAAATGAACTACTCAAGATCTGCAAAAAAGCTCAGGCAGCACACCTTACTCGAATGATAATTGCAGCCTTCGCTTACGGTCCAGAGCTAGCTAGAATCAGTGGGAGGCCATTCCCTACAAACGCCATGGTAGTACCCTTGATCAAAATCTTACAAGGTGCACTCAAACAGGATTCCAGGTTAAAAAAGGCATTCTATGGGCAAGATTCCGACGGTGACCTAGCTAGCTTGGAATCGACGTTAGCGCATAGGTCAATCGACCCACCGCAACAAACCCCGAACATCCAATAATTATTCCAGCTCAGTCAACCAAGACGGTAACAGAATTATTCCCGGATCTGTATGCAGACCTGCATAACGTTGCAGAAATGTTTTACACTCCAGGACATTTGAAGCGAAAAGGAATAAAAGGGAGAACAGCACTTCAGGTTATTACACAAAATTTACAAGGATTTATTAGCAAGCGTCGGGAGGCATGGTTGCGCGGGTGGACACAACGCACCGACGTGGCTCCCGCAGAAATTAGTTTTGTTCAGGACACACATTTGAAGACGAAGGCAGACATTGCAGACATGACCGAAATGTGGAATCGCGTTTGTGGAGCAAAACAACCGCCTCATCCTCTTAGTTACTGGACAACTACAGCAACCAACTCAGGAGGAGTAGGAATACTATTACTACCACACGTTGCCGCACGAATTCATCCATGGAAACAGAATGATTGGAATGACAGAAGAATTGCGGTACAATTTGATGACTGGTGCTTGGCAAACATATACGCACCGACAAATAGAATCAAAAGAAATGATTTCTTCTCTGACTTGAACGATTGGATGGACTCAAAAATATCGACATTACTTGGTGGGGACTTCAATGCGGTACTAAATCCTCGGGTGGATCGTCTTGTTGATGGACTACCTAGTTTAGGTGCCTGTGAAAGCAAAGAACTTCATCATCTAATTGATAATCTTAATTTGATGGATGCCGTGACACTTTCATCTCACGCAGATGAAGACAATATCTTAGACCCCCTTACTCACTACACATACTGGCGAAAGCGCTCAGCGAGCAGGATCGATCGGTTCTACGTTAGCAGTGATATTGCCGGAACAGCGCAGTGGGTTGAAGCACGTGAACCAGTTGGCTACTCCGACCATCAGGAGCTCCGGTTGTGGCTAATGATGCAAAATTCACAGACTCGAAAACGCAAAGGGGTTACGCGATATCCATTCAGTAGTTCGAGGCCAGAATGCGTGCAAACTCAAATACAAAAGCGACTAAAAAGTTTGACCACTGAATTCCAGCGCCAAAGTAGTCCTGCCGTAGCCTGGGATACTTTTGCGAGGCAACTTTCGTTAATGATTGGTGAAGTAGCCCGTATGGACCGTGAATACACCGAACATTATTATGACCGTTTACAGACAAATCTCCGATCGCCACCATCAACAAGAACTGAAATACTACTAAAAACACAGCATCGCCGAGTACGACAGAGTAGTCGATCTTTTGGTCGATCTATACAACCTACTGCTTCTAATTTGAAGAAGTTTTACAAGAAACACGCTAACTGGCAGCGGGACCAATACGTAACAGGCATTGATCCATCTCCGGGACACTTCTATACTGAGAATATGTCTACAGCAGAAAGAATGGCATCAGAATGGAACGATATATTAGGAGCATCTCATGCAAAAGTTAGCCCCGATAACATTCAAGATGCTCTGAAAAAATTCCACGAAGTACCTGAACAAAACCGACTACAACCAGAGGAACAAACGAAATTGACAAGACCAATTGAAGAACAGGAAGTTCTAACTGCAATAGATCAGCTTCCACGGGATAAATCTGGAGGCTCCTCAGGACTATCTCACGATTTCTTCAAGGATTTCAAAGACGAACTGGTAGGAATCCTCACAGCGGTTTACCAGGATATTCAGAACGGTGCCGCAGTCCCGAAATCATTCCTGGATGCGGTGGTAGTACCGCTTCGCAAAAAAGGTGATTCAAAAAGCGCAATGGACTATAGACCAATATCTCTGTTGAACACAGCATACAAGATATTGGGAAGAATTTACGCTAATCGAATTCACCCCTTCTTACCACGACTAATTAGTAGTGGGCAACAGGGATTTGTGAGGGGAAGATTACTAACAAGGAGTGTAACAATGGTTCAAGCGCTGTTACGAACAGTAATAGATGATCCTACTATTGATTGGGCAGATTCCCCTGCGATTCTTTGTGTTGATCTCCAGAAGGCGTACGACACACTATGCAGAAACTTTATGGCGGCTGCGCTGGAGCAATATGGATTCCCCCAGCAATTTCTTGATGTATTTCATAATCTTCACAATGGAACCATGGCTAGCTATATAGTAAATGGAGAAGAATCAAGTAAATGGGCTGTGAACGCCGGCATACGACAGGGTTGTCCGTTAACACCTTTACTTTTCGTCTTTGCTGTTGATTTTCTAGGGAGAGCAATCCAAGCACATCCTGCCATCAAAGGAGTGGAAATTCCGGGATCAGGAGGAAGACGACATACATTCAGCGGATTTGTAGATGACAGTACAATATTTCTTTCGGCAACGAGAGAATTAGCACCTGTCAACGCAATGTTAAATCGTTTTGGTCAGCTCTCGGGGTTGAAAGTCCAACCGAGCAAAAGTATATTGATACCGCTCAATACAGCTTGGCATCAGACTAAATGCCACGGATATCCAGTATTGGCTCAAACGGCTACAACACGGATATTGGGGTACCATTTCGGAGTAAAAGATACTACTGACCTAAATTGGGAGCTTCGAGTGGAAAACATTAAAAAACGACTGCAAGTGGCAACACAAGTAATCAACTCTGTTAAACAACGAGTGGTTTTATTTAACACGATAGTACTGCCAGCGATCCAATTTACAGGCCAGCACATTTTGATCACTTCAAAAATGCTTCGCCAATTAGAAGAGCTACAGAAACGATTCATTTGGAAAGGAACAATAGGAGAGGAACAAGCTCGACATAAGTTAGTGTGGTATCGGGAAATGAAGCCAAGGCCAAAACCCAAAGGCGGGACGAGGGGCGAAGAAGACTCGAGGCGCCGGCGCTAACTGGCAAGTCACAACCCATCGCCAGTCATTGGACTAAACTCCCTGATCGCTGATTGGCCTAAATAGGCCGGTGACGATGACTCGTCGACGGTCCCAAGTCAAGCGCGGCGGTTGCAGCTCGCTAAGTACGGTGCGAACCAACTGGCAAGATCCGAACTTATGAGTCATCGGCGCCTGTCCCGAGTCGTCGGTGGCGTTTCAGCGGCCGTTCGAGTCGTCGGTAACGCCGCCACGTCGCAGAGAAAGCGCCGAAGAGTCGTGAGTTACAACTGGCGGTCCAAAACGGACGCGTTTATACTTGATATTTGTATTGATCGATAGGAAACTTAAGAGAAGACAAGATAAGCCTTCGGGCAACAATAACAGAACAGCTTTTCCTCCCAACCACGCAAGGGCGACACCGGTGCCTGCAGTGAACGACCTGCAGCTCAAGGTAAACCTGGTAGGTAGGATTATGACTGTCGGTGGGCACATCTACTAGTGTAGCGTGTGTTCATCCCTGGCAGGGCCAAGAGTTAGTGGCCGGTGTATTGGTAGCGACGAGTCGTCGCCAGGAACTGGAGGAGCGAGAGCGCACTCCATTTATTTCTTCCCGCCGGAGTATAGCTCCGGCACCCTCGTATCACGCCGTAAAAGGCCGGGACCCTTCCTTCTGAGGGCCTGCGAGGTATATTTTGTGTGTGAGAGCGTGCTAGCCTTTGCTCGTGGCTAGTGACGCTGAGTCTTCCGTCGGTCGACTAGCGGAAGCTCGGTACACAGGGGAAACATCAACCCGGTGCAAGGGAAAGTTCCTGGGCCTCCAGGTTCTAACCCTAACAAGCCCATTGAGTCTTCGGTGACTCGGTGGGTGTTGTTGGTGGGGAAAGTGTGCCATATATAATTTAGCGCGTGTTCCTACACGACAACTGGTGCCACGACCCGGGATTGGTGTGACCTTCTGTGTTTCGTGCTACTGCAGGTCGATCGACTTTACGAGCAACCAAGAAGAAGAAGAAGAACAAGAAAAAGAAGAAAAAAAAGAGACGAAGAAAGAAGAAAATGGCGAAAGGATCACGTTCAGCGGTACCAGCAACTCCGATGAAGACTGGAGGAACGCGTGGCGACGACTCGACGGCGGCCCTGATCACGCCGCACCTCGACCCGATTACTGAGCGGACCGTCAGCTTCGACGACTCGATGACTGGATCCGACGCCAAGGACGAAGAAATGGATGAAGACTACGACGATTACCTGGAGGAGAAGGCGCCTGCGCTAGCGGTGGTGACACCCGAGACTCCGGAAGATGCAGTGCTGTCTGCGGGACGCAGCGTGGGCACGCGCTCGTTGTCGCGAAACCTCGCGGTTGAGCTTGACGATGACACGCGTTCCGTGACGCGCAACCTCGCGGATGAACTGGATGATGTGGATGGCCCAGGGCCTGCATATGACGACTTGGAAGACTTTGAAGACGCCGCCGACGACTCGAGGTCACCAGTCCTGACGACTCAAGTGACCGAGCAAACCTCCGGTAACCGGCCGCCACTCAACGGTGACACGCCGGCGGCCAACAAGGTTCTCGGTCGACTATACGAAGAGATGAAGAAGAGCGACTGGGGTGAGCTATTCGAGCCAACGATGACTCGCCAGGCGGTTTGGGCCGATTTGTGTCACGAGTTGGCTCGCCCAGTGAGTTCGGTAACAATCGAACAAGTGGTGAAGGAAACCGAACGATTTCTGAAAGCATTGGGTCTTCGGCCTCTGGAGTACCCTTCGCCGTCGACTCTGGAGTGCTGGGTGCCGGCCGAAGCAGGCGCGGAGCTCTGGAAATGGAAGAAGCGACTCCGCACAGCCTTCGGCGTGAACTCGTTCACTCTGGACGACTCGCGGAAGACTCGTGCGACTCGCGAAGTGGTCGACCCGGCTAGCGTACCGCTGCCGACGACTCCGAAGAGGACAATCCGCGAAAACCCCAGCCGAAAACCCATCAGAGGGGTGTTTAGCGCGTCAGGAGAGCGATCCCCGTACTTTCAAGACTCCCACATGGTGACTCCACCAACTACGGGCTACTCAGACCGCGCTGGACGCACCACCGATGACTCAAAATCGGCCAGGGGCATGAAAAGCAACTCAAGACGGAGCACGAACCTCCGCAGCGGGCCCACCGACGACTCGTCGGACGAAGAAGCGGACTTTACCGGCGATGGAGGAGCGCAGATGGGCGAGTACCTGCGCCAAATCCGTGAGGTGACCGAATCCGAGTTGCTTAACGCGACTCCGAGGATCGAGGTGGCAACGCATCGCCCACTGGGGCAGATCAAGGCGTTTTCGGGCACCAGAAACAAGAGCGAGAACTCGATGCAATGGCTTCGCGCCTTTGTCTACGAGATGAAAGGAACACGAGCATTGCCCAACGATTGGTGCATGCCTTTCGAGCTGAGTCTTCGGGACGGCGCTCTACATTGGTACCGACAACTACCCAAGAAGACCAAGCGAACGTGGAGCCTCTTAAGCGAAGCTTTCATCAAGTACTATTGCTCCCAGTTCAGCCAGTCAGCGGAGACTCGCTACTACTCAGCCAAGCGCGAAGACAAGGAACATGTTTGCGACTACCTAAACCGGCTCAATGGCTATGCCAGGAACGCCGGAATTCGGTTTGAGAGCAACGGCCGCAAGGCACGCGACCACGTCAAGCGGTTCCTCGAGACTTGCGGCGACCGAGGACTCGAACGGCGCCTGTGCCACCTGCGCATCTCAGACATACATGAGTTGGAAGAGATGATCCAAGAGATACTGAAGATTGACGAGCGTAGTTCGTCCCGCGAGTCGTCGCTGCCTCACCCTCGAGCTCGGGATGCCTCCCGACGACGTGATGACAGACGTCGCGATGACTTGCGCCGCCACGAGCGCTCGGAGGACGCTCGCCGACGTGATGACCGCCGCCGCGACGACTCGCGGGATGCTTACAACCGTCGCGACCGACGCGAACGAGATTATGAGCGTCGTCACGACGATTCACGCAATATGCCTCGCGTGAGCCTAGCTGAAGCATCTGTCGCTGACATCGTCGCCGAACTTCATGGACGGGACACGCGAGACACGCGGAGCGAGCTGCAGCAACAACGCCACAGATATGATGGCGACAGCAACAGCGAAGATGGAAGTGAACACGGCAGCGACGACTCACAACGTTTCGGCGAAGACTGGGGTGATAGCTATTCGTCAGACGAAAGCGACCACTACCTTGCGGCAGCCAATGACAACGAACGACGAGTTGCCGCCGAAGGCACGTACGCCCGGTCCGCCAACCGACAACCCTGGGGTGACTCAGCGGGGCGCAGCCAAGGCCGGGACAATCGGCTCCAGAACCGCAGTCACCGCGACGAGAGACCTCGCCAGTATGGACCGTGCGCGGCCTGCGGGGGTCTCTATCACTCGGCGCACTACTGCCGACGTCGGTGCAAGCTGTGCAAACAAGTACACGACTCAGGAAAATGTGAAGTGTTCCAAGAAATCACCAAGATCATCAAGTCCAAGGTGGACAAGAAAGACCTCACACCCGAGCTCCAAGAACTCCTGTTTTCGGACCATTTAAACTAGGCAGCCCGCCAACTACGACTGGGTTGGTCCCAATCGGGCTGCCACAGTTAGCCGAGCCCGCAATTGAAGCCGAGTGCATCTTTGCATTTGTGGGCGAGTGCGAATGGACGAAGACTGAGCAAAACAACGACATGAAAACGACGGAATTGGAAAGGAGAGAGGCGATTGCCTCGGTGGAGGTGTATGGTGTGAAGAAGACGACAACGAAGAGGTGGGAGATACCGCCGAAGACTGGCTGACAAGCGCAATACAGGAAGACTCGCGCCGACGACTCGTTCCAGAAGTGCGACTCTTAGCTGGAGAACGGATGGGATGGTGGTCGGCGCAGAAATTTGACAAGCGTGTAAGGATGCGGACACTGGTGAACGGAGCCGTGAACGACTCGCGCACGAGGATATTGCTGGACACCGGGGCAAACGTCAGTGTCATCTCGGAAAAACTTGCCAAGCGACTGAAACTCCGCGAAGTAGTGGGGCATGGACGTTGCATGGATGTACAAGGGATCACCAAGGGCAAGATGATGACGACTCGCCGAGCGAAGGTGAAAGTCACCCTTGGATGGGAGCGCGTTTATGGTTTTGAAGTCTGGATAATGGATCACTGCGCCGGGGTAGAAGTGGTGCTTGGCACCGATTTTATGATCCCGGCCGGTATCCGACTGGACCTCCTAAACGCAACGGCCAAGCTCCCCGACGAGGTAATGATCCCGCTGATCAAGACTCAAAACATGATGGACGAGGCCGAAGGAAGCCACGTCGCGTACGGTCCGACGAAACCAATGCAAATACCGGGCCATGAATGGGACGAGTTCAAACTACAACGGCGACAACCCGAGCCGACGACTCACGTGCCGTGGATCCGCCGAACTGAGACGTTCATCCCGACTGTCACCAGGTTCTACAAGGGACGTCCGGTCAGGATTCGACTTACCAACGCCACGGATAGACTGGCGAGTTGTCCGGTACACTTCCCGGTGATAGTCTGGGTTCCAATTGGGTCGCTGCCGAAGACTGAAGGCTACGTGCGGCTAGAATCCGCAAAGTACAAGGAGTGGCAGGTACTCGCATACGCTGCCGCACGAGACAAGACACTACTCAAGTGGGAAGCTGAACTCTACCAACAATGGTTGGCCAAGCAGCCTCCAGCGGTGGAACAAGTGCGTTACCCGACACCCAAAGGTATCTTGCAGCGACCGGACAAAGACTCGGCCGCGAAACCACCCGTCAACAATGAACGTGACAGTGCCGACGACTCGTCGGTGACGGATGACTCAGAATGGATAGCGGAAGAACATCACCGACGACTCGACGCTACTGCCGGCAACTCGATGGGGGTGACGACGACTAACGATGAAGCCATGACTCCAGAAGCAGCTGGATCAGGACTGGAGACTGCTGAGTCGACGGTGCGCCGCGACGAAGACCGAGGACTAGAGTGCAGTCCGAAGAGGCATCCACCGATGACTCAGACTGCACCCAGCCGAGAAGCCGGAGACATCTCAACGACACTCGACCAGACGTTCATAGCAGTAATGCGTGTACTGGTCACGGAAGGTACCGTCGACAGTAACGACGAGACGGCGGAACACCCGGCAGCGGACATCGAACTGGAAGACTACGCGCATGAATTAGCGTTCCTCCCCGATTTATCGGAGCCAGAGCCGACTACACTCAACTACTCGGCGGCGAACGTCAAGAATCCCGAGTTGTCGGCAGACCAACAAGGGAGCCTGATCGAAGTACTCCGACGCCATGAAAGTATCATGATTGCAAGCGGGAATGCACTCCCACCGCCGGCATATGGCGTTGTCTGCGACATAGATGTGCAGGGGCATGCGCCGATCAAACAGCGGGCCCGACGGATCCCATTCAAGCATCTCAAGAAATTGTACGAACTCCTCAAAGGACTGCTCAAGGCAGGGCTCATCGCGTTCTCGGACAGCCCGTGGGCCTCGCCAATCGTCATTGTCCTCAAGAAGAATGGCCAAGACATCCGCCTCTGCATCGACTACAAGATGGTCAACGCGGTAACGGCAATCCTGGATTACGCCATGCCGCTCGTCGACGACTTGCTCACAGACTTGGAGACTTATCTTTGGTTCTGCTCGCTCGACGCGGCCAGCGGATTCTGGGCCATCCTGATGACTCTACGTGCGCGCAAGATTTCGGCATTTGTTTGTCCTCTGGGGCACTTCGAGTGGCTACGAATGCCTTTCGGCCTAAAAAATGCGCCGATGATCTACCAACGGATGATAGACAACGCGTTGTGGGGATTTGTGCAACCGAAGGGCGGCTGGAACGCCTTTGCCGCAAAAATGAAAGCCGCCGAAGACTCGGCAGAACACTGCCGATGACTCGAGTCGTCACCTCGCCTACCAGGCACTACAGCGACGACTCAAACCAAGTTTGCAGCCGCCCGCGATGACTCGAAGACGGCTGAACCCATTACTCAACTCATTAACAGCCCAGAAGCCGATATGTTTACGACCAACGAAGCCGACGAGTCGTCGCTGGTGCCTGTGTTCGACCGGCGATCCTTCGTGAACGATATCTGGTTCGGTGGCGAAGATTTCGACAGTTGTTTGGCGACGCTGGATCGGCTCCTCAGTCGTTTTGAAGAGTGCCGGATCGGCGTCAGCTTTACCAAGAGTATTTTCGTGCAAGGACGCGTCGACTTCCTGTCCCATGAAGTGTCAAAAGACGGCATTCGGCTCGATCCGAAGAAGCTGGACGCGATCACTAAGCTGTCTTTCCCACGAACGAAGAAGGGAATGCAGTCTTTCCTAGGTGCGCTGAATTATTACAGCCGCTTCATCCAAGACTTCGCTGTCTACGGCGCGGCGCTGTACCAGCTGAAGGAAGACGATTTCGCGCCGGAGGGTGACCTCACAGTTGCCCGCCGGAGTTTCCAAGCTCTCCAAGACAAGGTTACGGCAGCGCCGATACTCCGCCACTTCGACCGCACCAAGGACGTGCACATCATGCTGTTCGCAAACGAGTGGGCATTAAGCTCCACGCTGCTACAGCTGCATGATGACAAGTTGCACCCTGTCCGCTTCTGCGGACGTGTATTGAAGGAGGCCGAGATGAACTATCATGCGGCGGAAAAGAGGTGCTAGCACTGTTGCTACTGCTGAAGACTTGCTACACTCAGTTGGCGGGACGGACAATACGAGTTTACACTCGCTTCTCCACCTTGGAGTGGATTACCAAGTCAAAGTCACTCTTTGGGAGAGCTGTACAATTCGCGGTATTGCTCTCCCCGTGGCACCTGATCGTCCAACGAGTCAAGGAGAAGGACTGTGCCTTCACCCAGCTGCTCCAGTCGACGGTGACCAACTTCGTGGACCTCGATGACTCATTAGACCTGGTTGCCCCACCGACTAAAGGCTCACCGACGACTCGCATGGACCCAAACTTGCTCTATGCACGCCTACCGACGACTCATACAGGCTTCGTGGTCTCTTTCGATGGGTCAGCGAAGACTGAGAAGTACGGTGGTTACGGCAGTTGCTCATGGATCGTGTGGAGCCTTCCGGAGTGGAAAATAGTTATTGCAGCGAACGCTTACCTCGAGAAAACCACGGTCAATATCGCCGAGTATACCGGCATGAACAACGGCGTTCTCACCGCGATCGAACACGGCGCCGAAGACTTAGTGATCGTGGGAGACTCGAGACTCGCGATCCAGCAATCCCTAGGGGTGATAGCTTGCCGGAAGGAATCACTGATGGCACAGCTGAATCATCACAAGGAGATCACAGCACGGTTGCGGTCAGTCAAATACCTGCACGTGGTACGCGGATACAATGCTGCCGCGGACTCGTTGGCAACAGAAGCCTTGGAGTCAAAAGTTTCCAAGGTCATTCTGAGTGAGACCCGGAAAGCAGAGTTGGCCGGACTCAATCGGATACAAGAAGTGATCTACGAGTCGCCGCCGCAAGGATCAGAAGCACAAAACCTGGTTCCAGGAGGCTCTCTTCAAACTCTGAGCGGCGTCTCGACCGTGAAACGCAAGACATTTGCTGATTTCGTACGTCCAGAACCTGGAATGCTACTGGCGATGACTCGGGCGCAGACCAAGAGCAAGAAAAAACATGTCCGATTCACACACGATAAGCCGAAGTCACCGCCGAAGACTCGACCTAACCGGAAACCTCCTGAAATTCAACCCCCGGAAACGACCCAAGCTCCACCAGCAGCTCCTAACGCACAAGACATTGATCCTGTGGAAGTCCAAGAAGAAAGACGACGACGAATAGCTGCCGCTCAGGACGAAGAATTGCGATGGGCTAACCTGAAGACCCTGTTACGCGGAGAGGTGGAGAAACTTGGATACCGAGCCGCCAGAGATGCATGGAAAATCGCAGATAAGTTCGTATTGTCGGAAGACAATTTGCTACACTACATGGGAACGAGTCGTCGGCGTGAAGCTGAGTCGCATGAGGAGATCTCGTTGCGTCTGGTGGTACCCACCACGATGATTCAAGAAGTGCTCCAGAATTGCCATGACTCGCTGGAAGGCGGCCATCAGGGTGTGGTGAGAACCTACCAGCGAGTCAAGCGAGATTACTACTGGTTGGGACTCTACACCGATGTGGAGAAGCACGTGAGATCGTGCCCCGATTGCAGCACCAGCAAGAGCCGCCCCCAACTGAAGGGATACTCTCCTGGCAACGTGCTGGCGGAACGACCTTTCCAGTTAGTGTCTATGGATTTTGTGATACCACTGCCGAAGACTCGGAGGGGCAACACAGCCTTGCTACTCTTCCAATGTTCCTTTACGGGTTTCATCATTGCGAAAGCCATGGCGGATACGAGCGCACTCAAGGTGGCACAAGCATTCGAAGAATGCATATACCGACGATTCGGTGCGCCATCACTTATCCGTCATGACCGCGACCCACGGTTCATGAGCGAAGTGTTCCAAGCGTTTGCAGAAATGATGCAGTCAAGGTCACGAGCAACGCTGAGTTACCGGCCGCAAGCCAACGGACAGCAAGAACGGTCAGTCAAGACTGTAATGCAATCCGTCAAGGTATACGCCGAAGACCCGCTCCAACAAGACTGGGATGAAATCGTGGAGCGCTTAGTCTTCGCCATCAACAACTCACAAGACACGACTCGGAAGGAAACACCATTCTACTTGGTGCACGGGTGGGATGCCCAGTCAACGCTGAAAGCCATGTCATCCTCGCTCCGACACGGCACGCCGAAGCAGTCAGACGCACTGGCGTGGCGCCGCGAAGTCAACAGACAACAGCAGATTGCTATGGAAATGGCCAAGGAATACCAGGCCACCGAGAAGACTCGCAGAGCCCGGGAACACAACGCCAAACTCAGTAGGAAAGAGAAGACAATACTGGCGAAGACTCGGGATCACGAGTCGTCGGCGGCGGCACAAGACCAACCGTCTACGGGACAAGACACCCCGTCCCAAATCACCTGTCGCTCAAACCAAGTACGCATGTGCCACCGACGACTCGCGAGTCGTCGGCGGGTGCCCTGCACCAACCGTTTGTGGGACAGGGGGGACATGTCTCTCGGGACAGGGTGGGTCCACCGAAGACTGGCGGAAATGAGCCGATTGCAGGCCGAAAATCAATGCTACCGGTCCCGTTCGATGTCGGCAGCAGGGTCTGGTTGTACATGGAGAGAGTCAAGCCCGGCCTTACCAAGAAACTGGCACACCGTTGGCATGGACCCTTCCGGATAAAAAAGAAGATCGAAGACTACGCCTTCGAACTCGAGTTACCGGACCGCAGTGGATACCGATTTTACCCAGTCGTCCATATATCCCGACTAAAGCTGGTTGATGAGTTTGGAGATCGACCGAAGACTCGCCTCGCGCCCGGACTCGTCGACGACACGCGACTAGACTTTGACGAAGAACTGCTCCCTGAAGATAGTTGGGAGCCAGACCACGTGGCAGGAGAGTATGAAGTTGAAGCCATCCTCGACGACCGTGTGCCGTTGTCCACGGGAACTGAAAGAGCAGTGCGCGAGTTTAGAGTCAAATGGGTCGGCTACGATGAGCCGACGTGGGAGCCAGCCGCTAACCTTTCTTGCGGAGGGCTCCTCTATGATTACCTGCGGCGAAAACGAAGTGAACAGCGCCTGCAGATGGTTCAAGTTGCCGACGAAGACTAGGTGGCTATGAATCACCGCCATGACGACCTGTACTTGGGGCAACGCAGCCCAAGACCACAGGCGAAAACAGCTACTGCAGTACTACTTTTTTGCATTTGAAAATTAAACGCTACCAAGATGGACAGCCAAACTCAACGGCAACTCAGAAGCGGAATTGGAAACGAAAACCAAATGGATAGAAGACGCTGCCGACGACTCGCTTGAACCCGACTTCAACTCAATCAGGATCGGAGGCAACGGCTGCCCGAGCCAAGACACCAAGCAAGCTCGAGTCATCGGAACCACCAGCAGCATCCAGAACTGGTCCTCCCGGAACAGACGCAGCAGTCGGCGAAGACTCAGACGCAGCAGGAACGCGAGCACCACCAAACTCGGCCACCCATTCTGAGCTCAATTCACCCGGCTGCAGCGACGAACTTGGAACAACTCGACGACCAACATCGACGCGCGAAGAACCAGCCGGGACAAAGAGCGGAGCCGACGGGTTGCATGGGACGAACGTGGTGTTGTAGGGGTGCTGCTCCGGCACATCGATCCAGCCGTTCCGCCAAGGCTCCGCAGCATCCAGGGCAGCGACCTCGCTCAACCAGTCGGCAGTCTTGGGCTCCCAAGGCAAGTACTCCAGAGAATACCCAGGCATGGTCGGCTCAAGCATGAACTCGGGCTTCACCTCCGAGAAACTAGGATCCTGGCTGCTGCCCCACTTCCAGATGTAGGGGACCACCTTGGCGCGGAGACGGTCACTGCGTTTGTTGCGCTCGACCACGTACCTCGACCAGGCGGCTTTCAAAGTATCCAAGTCCTTCCTCGTCCGAGTCTTCCGCGCGGCAGTCCAGTCCATCATGTCCAAGTCAGCGGCAACTGCGGAGAACGTAGTCTCCACTGCCTTCGGAAGGATCCAGTGATCACGTTCCCAAAGCGAGAAGCCAAGGTCGACGTTGTCCGAGTCGCCGCTCCCACGAAAATTGCTCCAGTACCCCATCACTCGAGTCATCGGCGAAGCCCGCTGGGATACCTTGGAGTCGGGATCAAACTCTGAAGTGTCAAAAAGACACGCTTGAGACGGGAGTCGCCGGCGAAACTTCTGCCACGGATGATCAGGGTTTTTGTAGTCCGCGAATGCCGCGATGCCTTCGGGACTGGAAATAATTCGGAGATCCCGGGGCACCGGTGCAGGCAACCGAGCATTTAGCATCTGGGTCCAGCACTTGAGAGCCCCAGGACGCGTAAAAGGCGGCTCGATGTACGGCACAGCCCACTTAGCCACTTGCTTGGAAAATCGGACGAGGGGTAACTGACCCCGCGCCGGCGACGGCACCATCGGATGACGCCGGGGGCTGGAATCTGACCCAGGGGTGGACGACGAAGTGGCGACGACTCGGCTGCTTCCGGAAGACGCAGACTGGCGTGGGACGGAAGAACGACGGGGTTGTCGACGGTGACTCGTGTGAGTCTTCGGGGGGACAGGAGGTGTTTTCTTAGGCTCCACACCAGCACCTGAGATAGCTCCCGACGACTCAGAACCTGGGAGCTCCAAGAGAGAAGAGGATTGAGGGACGCCCACCGATAACTCAATCACTGATCCAACGACCAAATTCTCCGCCTCCGAACCAGTGTCCGGAAACCACTCGAGAGAAGCGCCAGAATCAACGTGAACTTGCTCGGAAGGAGGAGAAATAGTGCTCGACGAAACAGCATCTTCATCCGATGACTCCACCACACAAGACGGCTTGCGGGAAGGAACAACGGGTGAGCTGTCCGACGAAGACTTGGCAGCGACCCCGGAGAAGGCGGCACGAGCGGGCGAACCAGTAGATCGCTGAGAACGAGCCCATCGCCCCTGGGGTTTCCGCCTCGACTTGCCCTTGGACGACGAAACCCTGGAAGCACCCGGGGCTTGCACTGCCAACACGGGCAGAGACTCTGCGGCCGCAGGAACACTTCCGGAAGACTCGACAACCTCCACCTCCAATTCCAAGCGCTCACCATCTTGAGAAGGAGCCCGAGAACCACCAGGAGCTGTCACCGAAGACTCACGGCTACCACCTCGACGGGAAGAAGACGTACGAGAGCCACGGACAGCGGAAGCTGAGTCTTCGGCGGGGCAGCGAGGTCTCTTGCCCGGGCGACTGGCGGACGGACTGCGACGGAGTGACGAGGAACGAACCCGCTTTTGCGACGCCGGACGAGAAACAGAGCTTGACCGACGACGAACATGATGAGAACCGGCTTCCCTTTGCGAGGAACGCTTGCGTGAGCAACCAATCTGCGTAGCGCGCACAGCCCGGTCCGCTTCGATATCGGCAGCACGAGTTCCCGGCGTTGTCTTGTTCGCCTCAGCCGACCGCTCCTCCGACGACAACTCAACATGAGAGTCCGATTCCAGGAAAGCGGCACGGGCCAAGTCAACGGCAATGGCATCCTCGGTTCGAGACGGATCCGCATTGGCCAGCATGTCCTTGAGGACCCGCCGAGTCTCGTGGCTAATGTCCAGCAGGTCCCAGTTCAACTCGCCAGTCGACAAACCTGTAAAACATGAGTCATCGGCAGAATCAGAACACAAGCCAGCACATCCAGCAACACGACGACCGGTACGAACCTTCAGAGATCAGCACGAGGACGTCTGGATCCATGTCTTCAAACTTGACATGCGCCCGAAGAGTCCTGTTGGCGCGCGTGAGCCGCTTCACCTGCTCTTGAAGGTCTTCATTTCGGCGCTGGAGGCGAGTCGACGACGAGTCATCGCCGGCATCCAAGCGAGCCAGAAGATCGTGAAGACGCTTGCTCTGTGCAGTCGACGACGCCACAGCAGCCTTGAACACCGTCTGCTCGCGAGTGAGCTGTAGAGCCATGCGCTTGCACTCGTCGTCAGCAACTCTAACGCGGTTCTCCAAGCGGGCGGCCGTCTCGGTGTGCGCATCCACGGCTCCACGAAGACCCTCCATCTCCTGGAGGTAGTGAGCCTCCAGGACCCGCAGACGCTTGACCTCTTTCTTGGAGTGCTCGAGTTCCGCACGCGCTTGCTTGAGGAACACCATGGTGTTCTCGTGCTTGAACGACTCCTTCATTGCCGAGTTTTCGGCGGCAGCACGCGCAGCTTCAGCGGAGTGCAACTGACCTCGCATCACGGCCAAATCCAGATTGACGTCATCGTGGACCCCCATGTTGGGCTGAGCCGCCGCCACCACGTCTTCCAGCGAGCGAGCAGCGGCCAAGCGAGAGCCCACGTGGCGGTCCCCACGAATATTGGGACCCTGGTGCAGAGTGACACTGAGACGACCGATGAGATCCAACCGAGGACCCAACACCGCGATCACGCGCTCCGACGCCTCAGCACTGGCTTCCATGACGATTTGCTCAAGGGCCTCACGCGACACCGTGATCAGCGAGTCGTCGGTGGTGGAACGACTGGCCTCAGCGCTCAAAGTAGAGCACCGAGCAGCTAGCTCCGACGACTGGATCGAAACTGAGTCGCCGGCAGCACTACCAACAGGCACATCAACCAGGGAAGTATCCTGAGTGACAAGAAACGAAGGCAATAACTGTGAAGGTAAGCGAGAGCAGCTCAAGATCAAGGTGCCAGTCAACGAGACGTACCGAAGGAAGAGCCGGAGAGGTAGCCAGAGACGCGGACGACTCAGCTGAAGCGTCCAGCGAAGCTTGGCTCGGCGCATCGCCAACAGCGAGTGAGCCCAACTCCGGAGATGACAAGACAACCTGGGAAGCAGACGCACAAGCCGCCAGGCATCAGCATCCCACGTGAAGCTAACAAGAAAGCGTGAAGACGCCAGCAACTCACCGTGGCCGAACTGGCCGTCGACTCAGCAGCGCTCTCATCCTCAGACACCGCCGACTGCGAGGGAGCAGGAGCAGCAGGCGAACCACCAGCACCAAGCGAGCTTCCTCGACCTGGCGAAGACTGACCAAGATACGAAGATCCGGGTTAGGAGTGAAGACGGCAAGAGAACAAGGAGAAGACGGCTTACCTGGAGCGAAGACCGAGATACACCGAGAGCCCTGAGGGCCGAGTTCACGGCGGACTGGGCAGCGCGCGAAGAACCAACCATGGCACAGGAGCACCCCGACGCTCACCAGCACGCGGCTCGAGTCGCGGTGGGGGCAGTTGTGGTATCGGGAAATGAAGCCAAGGCCAAAACCCAAAGGCGGGACGAGGGGCGAAGAAGACTCGAGGCGCCGGCGCTAACTGGCAAGTCACAACCCATCGCCAGTCATTGGACTAAACTCCCTGATCGCTGATTGGCCTAAATAGGCCGGTGACGATGACTCGTCGACGGTCCCAAGTCAAGCGCGGCGGTTGCAGCTCGCTAAGTACGGTGCGAACCAACTGGCAAGATCCGAACTTATGAGTCATCGGCGCCTGTCCCGAGTCGTCGGTGGCGTTTCAGCGGCCGTTCGAGTCGTCGGTAACGCCGCCACGTCGCAGAGAAAGCGCCGAAGAGTCGTGAGTTACAACTGGCGGTCCAAAACGGACGCGTTTATACTTGATATTTGTATTGATCGATAGGAAACTTAAGAGAAGACAAGATAAGCCTTCGGGCAACAATAACAGAACAGCTTTTCCTCCCAACCACGCAAGGGCGACACCGGTGCCTGCAGTGAACGACCTGCAGCTCAAGGTAAACCTGGTAGGTAGGATTATGACTGTCGGTGGGCACATCTACTAGTGTAGCGTGTGTTCATCCCTGGCAGGGCCAAGAGTTAGTGGCCGGTGTATTGGTAGCGACGAGTCGTCGCCAGGAACTGGAGGAGCGAGAGCGCACTCCATTTATTTCTTCCCGCCGGAGTATAGCTCCGGCACCCTCGTATCACGCCGTAAAAGGCCGGGACCCTTCCTTCTGAGGGCCTGCGAGGTATATTTTGTGTGTGAGAGCGTGCTAGCCTTTGCTCGTGGCTAGTGACGCTGAGTCTTCCGTCGGTCGACTAGCGGAAGCTCGGTACACAGGGGAAACATCAACCCGGTGCAAGGGAAAGTTCCTGGGCCTCCAGGTTCTAACCCTAACAAGCCCATTGAGTCTTCGGTGACTCGGTGGGTGTTGTTGGTGGGGAAAGTGTGCCATATATAATTTAGCGCGTGTTCCTACACGACATTAGCCCCCGGATTGGTATTTGCTCCTGAAGAACAAGGCGGTTTAGGTCTACAAAACATCGAATTGGCGCTCCAAATCACACGCATGAATCAGGCAGAATATTGGATGCAATCTACACCAGATAGCTACACAGCGGCGTGGCACTCCCTTGCTCATCCCGACCAAATCAACTCGCCTGACTGCTGTGTATTTACACCTACGTTGAGGAATCGGATACGTTCTTGTCAAAGAAAATGGAATAAAGGAACTAGAACAACTGTCCAAGAACTGGGACGATATGAGGTTTGGGCAGATCAAACAGAACGGCTGCAACTTCATCCATCTTCAGGAACTGCTGATAGAGTCGCGAGCAACAAAGATACTATGATCTGCTATTGGCATCACAGCGGATCTCTCCAATGTGCGCTACAGGCACCTACTCCAGGGGAACCGAAAGGCGGGACTGTCGGGTTTCTACGAGCAGGAAGCTGGTGCGACAATGCGTGTGTTGTTGATCACAAAGGAAAACCACTGCAAGCGAGAGATTTTCCGTTGATATATCCATGCTCATTATTACATCTCCAAATATCAAGCTTAGGACCTGGCGAATTTATTCTGATTCCACCTATTCGCTTCCGCCCATTCAAGATACAGCACCATCGTCAAATACGTAAGTGGTGTGCAAGCATATTTCGAGTATTCCCGATAAGGTTTGGTCCCAACTACCAAATCCAGTAACCCCATGGTATCTCCCCACTTTGAAAAAAGAGTATCAATGGGTATCAACGTGGTATCATAAGGTGACGGCATTTTCTCTCACAGTACCACGAGGAGAAGCTTTTCAACTTAGTCAATACAACGATGGATGGACATGGAAAATCACAGAGCGAAACCATGACACTCGATTTGATGAAGATTTCGCAACGCTGCTGTATGTCGAAAGAACTAGCGGGATTGCCTTCCAAGACAACCCAAGTCTGTATTCAACACCATGGGAAGTCCCGCCAAAAACCTTGGCACGAAATCTACGTCAAACTATCCGAAAAATCCGAGCTAAACGCCTTCGGCGAAAACCCAAATTCTCTGTACAACATATCCTCAATCGAATGAGAGATGCCGCGGAAAAACACCCATGGATAGAAGCTACACAGCGGCAAAGCCCAGCCGTAATTTGGAAACATGATGGTATCTTGACAGACTATCAGCGATGGACGATCTACAGAATTTGCACTAGAACTTTGAACTTCTTTCATGCCGGATGGCCCAGTAATCGACGTTGTTCGTATGAACACTGCACAACATCACTGGAGACTATTGAACACATCCTCTGGGATTGTGCAAGAGCGCAAGGAGTTTGGCTAGCCTGGATTCCATCATGGCTTGGCCACCATCCAACGCATCAGGAGATGACCGAGTTGCGAAGCTTTACAGCAGATAGATCGACCCCATCAACCACTCCAGACTTTTTGGCAGCTGCGAGAAGCTCAATCTCTGAATGGTCGCACGAGCTTACCGAGGCGATGCAAACTCTGTGGCGTATTTGGACGACAAGCACACAATGCATGTTATGGAGAATACGTAACAAGGAAATCTTTGAAAATGTCCAGATACATCAGAAAGAAGCCGAAAAGATAGTGTGGAAGGCAGCAGACTTTCAGACAACAGCCGTAATTCTGGCGTGGACATCCAATACGGCAACCTATAATCAAGGATTTAGACTGGCCCAATGCTACAGTGTATTCAAGGGAGTGTCACCTTTGCAGCAAGCGATATTTCTACAAACATGGATCATTCAATATCATATAGTAAAACAGCCGAATGAATATCGCGGGGCCTGGATACTCCTAGGACCCAGCCAAGTGAACAGGATCACAGTCATTGGAATACAAGAACGACATGTTTACTGTTCGACTCAGGAGTGGATAAGAGAAATCCTTCAAGTAGCCCTGCAGAAGCTCCGTCAAATCACACTCCCCAGCACAGTACATGTCACGATTCAAGGTGCTGCACCGGCGACCCAACGCCCAGATGATCCAAGCATCTTCAACAAGTTCAATTCATATATGTGGGAAACAACCAGAATTCAAGAGGTGTCAGGCCCGGCGAACTTAATCAAACTGTCGCGACGAGGTACAATTACCCCAGGGATGTATGAGTTCAACAGCTTACCTCCAAGGCTTAAGGAAACATTAAGTCGGCGTTGTATTCGAGAATGTAGCCCAAAATGGCCACCGGATAACGCAACAATTAGGCAAAGCCTACAGAAATTTCAGGACTCTATAGTTAATTCCTAACAAAATAGAGGTTCTCTTACCCCCCCCCCCCCCCCCCAAATATCAGTCTCAGCGACGCCAGACAATTCGAGACACTCTGCCGATCTTACAAGTTTTGCAAGGGGGCGATCAATTTCTACTTGAACACGTGCGTATTCCCGACGGATACCCAGCAATACCCACAACGGTTGTCGCGAACGGCGTGGAATCTTGCGGCTGGAGACAACAACATCGGATTTTTGGGTACGAACGACAACCACCGCCTGCTCCCGCTTTCAGTGACGCAGCAAGAGCCGAATGAGCCTTCGCTGGTGGGAACCAACGGGAAAATGATCGACAAGATTTTGCAGGTAACCCGGATACGAAGTGATACGTCCCGATCCAGGACGCACGCATATTCCATGGCAGGCCGTTATCCTCTGTTGTAAGGACAAATGTGTGCAGGCTCTGATTGACACGGGCGCACTGCTTGCCGGTGTAGCAAACCACGATGCCGCGGAATTTATTCTGCAACGACCGAGTTTTGAGTTTGCTGGCGTGACGTATTACGATAGCCGCGAAGCATTTAATTGTTGGATGGTTGCAGAGAAGCACCGGCGTGTTATCACGCCGTTGAAAAGTGCATCAATGCAAGGGAGGGAGACGTTTGAGACGTTGTACCAAGAAAAAGTCAATGTAAACAAGATTACGACCGCCATTTAAGACAAAGCTCGACTCAGTTTTGAAGGAATGGACGACGCGCTGGTCGTTCGAATCTGTCGTCGAAAATGCGTGTTCGGACTAGACGACGAGGTATGCGTGACGTCGCGCACTGGTGAGTGTGAGCGCGAACTGCATGTGGAGGAGGAGGCTCAGCAAGAGCAAGAACTTGAAGTAGCAGATGGTGCTCTTGTGAAAGAGAAGCCCAGGGCTACAGCGAAATGCTGTGTGCTGACTCACTCGACGATATCACGAGGGTCGTAAAAGTGTCCGACATGGAGAGCTACGTATGCCAATGAATCTCGCCCAAGAATCTGGCATGTATGTCTTGGAGAAGTACTCAAATTTTCGGCACGGAAAGCTTTTTCGCGACGACTGTGGCTCGATTGGGTATGCAACGTATGAATTAGTGCCTGCGCGTAGTGGATACTATGTTGGTATTCAGCAATGTTGAGGTGTTGTCTGTGACTAACCGTGAAGCGGGTCACATCTTGGAGTTGCTTTGCACTGGTGAGGCCTCCACCACTAGCAACTTCCGTTCTTGATTTTTGCTTTCGCTTGCGATAGTACTGACCGTATTGGAGCGCAATCCAAGTTTCGAGATGTGCGTCTGGTGTTGGGCTCGCGTCTGGGCCAAGATCTCCCGTTGCTATTAACAATAGGCTGTCACCTTACAACGGGGAGACCATGCTGGCAAAGCACCAGCAAGCGGTGGTTACACCTGCTTTCCGTCATTTGCTTCGCCCGTTAGTCCAGCGAGAGACAACACTGAACAACTTCGTGAAGTCACAAGGAAATGGCCACAAGTGGACGCGATCGTTCCTGCACGAGTCCTGCTGTCGCATGAATCTGGAAGAGTGCAGTCATCGAGGTGTGGTTGAATACATTTGTTGACTTGCCGCAGTCACATGCACCTATTGGCAACGCTATAATGCCTAACACGTCAAGAACACTACGATACGGATAGTTCTCGGCTAACTAGCCTTTCCTATGCGCCTTACTTTCGCATCGGGAGGACGTCCGTGTGGTACTTCTTGCGGAAGTACGAGCGCACGGGGCCAAGTACCACGAAGTACTCGAAGAGAATGCTGGTGAAGAGGTTGCCCATGATGATGCCGAAGTACTTGAGACGGAAGCTCGTAGGCATTGCCACATCCGGTAATCCAACGACGTTGTTGCTGCTCGAAATGCGGAACCGGTCCGTGACAATGCTGGGCTCGCCGAGAACCAGGTACAGGTCGAGGGCTCCGACCACAGCGAAGAACGCCAAGAGCAGGTAGTTGCGCCAGATCGGTTGGCGGTAGATGGACCCGAAGCTGAACGTCCACGCCGCCGTGTGCTGCTGGAAGATGATGGAGAAGAAGAGGATCGTCGCCATGTGATTGTCCGAGAGCAGCCACCACTTGGCCACATCGACGTCGTTGGGCGAGAACGGGCAGTACCAGACCTCGTGCGTCAGCATGTGGACCCCGCAGCACAAGTAGATCACGTTGATGGCCTCCTAACCGAAGATCGACACCAGCGTGGTAGGGCCGATGAGGCTGGACGTCGGTCGCGTGTCCTTCAGTTCACCCAAAGGCTTCGACAGAGTGATCACGTACGAGCATCCAACGAGCGTGAAGCCGTCGGCCAGGATCCAGCACCACTGCGACATAATGACCGCGTGGTAGTACTGGAACAGGCGAAGCACCGACTCAATGAGGCCGTACACAATGAGGAACTTCACCGACGCGAAAGAGGTCGCCAAACTGCATCGACCCTCGCGACACAAGTCCACCACCGACTGAATCGTCTTTTCCCTGCTCGTGAACGGCGACACCACCGAAGCCTCCGCGTCACTGAGAGCGACACCGGCGTGCGCGAAACGCAGCGCCCCGCAGTCGTTGCCGCCGTCGCCGCACATGCCCGTCACCGCCCCCGTCTCCATGTGCAGCTTGACGCACTCCACCTTTCCGTCGGGCGTCATGCGGCTGAAGATGCGGATGTTGAGCAGCAGGCCCTTGATCTCGCCCATGGCCACCAGGTAGTCGAACGCCACTCCCGTGACGGCCAGCTCCACGTCCTCGCCGTGCGCGACCAGGTGCTTGACCCCGGGCAGGTCGTACTCCTCCTCCGAGTCCACGTCGCGCCACACGAGCTTCTTCGCCTCCTTCGTCGACACCATCTCGCCCAGGATCACGCGCGAGCTCGAGGCCACCATGCCGCTCTTGCGCGCAATGTAGCAGCCGCACATGGCGTTGTCGCCCGTGATCATGACGGTACGGATGTCGCCTCCCTTGAGCTTGGCGATGGCGTCGGCCGTGTCGTCCTTGAGCTCGTTGCGGAACAGGATGAGCCCCAGCAGCGACAGGTTCTCGTCCACGGCCTCACGGTTGTCGGCGAACGCCACCACTTGCTCGTGCGTCCAGTCGCTCGGCAGCTCGCGGAACGACAGACCCAGCACGTAGCACCCGTCCTTGGCGAGGCGGTCGGCCACGCTCTTGTAGTCGCCGGGCACGCTGGCCGCCGAGCTCAGCTGCTGCATGCGCTCGTACGAGCCCTTGCAGAACACGTAGTACTTGCCGCTCTTGCGGTTGCGCACCACCACGCTCATGGACATGCGGTGGTGGTCGAAGTCGTAGCGCTTGACGAACTCCAGCTCGAGTCCGGTCTCCACGTTCGACTTGACGTACGGCTGCTCGCCCTCCTTCTCCACCAGCTCCCAGCCCGTCGCCGTGAACATGCGCACCTCCACCTCGTTGCCCACGAGTCGGTCCTCCAGTGAGCCCACCGAGTGGCACGTCGACAGTGCGTACAGCAGCTCTTCGGACGACGGCGCGTCCTTGACGTCGTTCACGATCGGGGTGAACCGCGTGTCCTTGACGGGCTGCACGCCGAGGAAGTCGAGGCCTTGCTTGGTCAGCGTCCCCGTCTTGTCGAAGCAGAAAATGCGCACCTTGCCGCAGAGCGTGATCCGCTGGACGTTGAGAGAGAAGACGCCCTGCTTCTCGAGGCGCTGCGAAGCGTTCACTTGGCCAACCGTGATGACAACGGGTAGCAGCGGACTGATCACGCACGAAAGCACGAAAATCGCATAGCAGAAAGCAGCGTAGCGGTTGCTCAGCTTACCGTTGCTCAGCAGGAAGTTGATGACAAGGATGCACGCGATGACAGCGTAGATCAGCAGAAGCGAGATCAGCACCTTGAGGTGTTCGTTATACTTGAAGCGCATCGGGATCGGGAACAGGATCGACTGGATCAGCTGGCCCTTGGTCGTGTGGGCTCCCGTCGTCTGCACGATGGCCAGAATCTCCTCGTTGCGACCCGAGGACAGCACGCGCGTGCCGGCGAACAGCGTGTGCTTCTTGCTGCCCTTCTCGGGGTCGTACACCTCCGTGCTGCGCTCGGGGATCGGGAACTTCTGCACAGGCATCGACTCACCCGTCAGCATCGACTCGTCACACACCGTCGTGCCCTTCACGATGGCCATATCGCACGGCACCACCCAGTTCTCCGACACCTTCACGAGATCACCCGGAGCGATGTCGGGCGAAGACAACTCGCGCCACTCGCCGTCGCGGAACACCGTCACGTCCGTGCGGTAGCGGGTCATTTGCACGATGGACGACTGGATCTGTCGCTGAGTGTAGATGTTCACCACGGCAGCACCCAGTACCACGACCGTCATGACGATACCCATGTTCCAGTACGTGAAATAGTACCAGACGTAGTAGCACATGATCTGGTAGATGTAGAACAGTGTGAAGAACTCTTGCGCCATGGACATCGGCAGCGACGGCATCTCGACGTCAACCGAGTTGCTGCCCACCGTGTTGATGCGGTGCTTGGCCTCCGAGTCCGACAGGCCGCTAGACTCCTGCAGCATGTCGTTATACGTGCGGCCGAGTGCCACAGCGCCAGGCACGAAGCGCTGCTCTGTCTCCTCGTACACGTATCGCAAGTGCTGGAACTCCACGATACGCAGTCCGTCTACTTCAACCACCGGGACCGTGGTGCGGTAGCCGCTGATCTTGCCCTTGGACGCAAAGAAGCTTTCGATCTTGGCCACGAAGTCCGACACGCCCGAGCGATCGGCGAGCAGAACCTCGGTGTCGTCACGCTTGAGCATGTACACATACTGACATTTGTCGAGCGGTACACGCAGGCGGAAGAAGTTGTAGATACGATCTTGCAGCGCGACGATGGTCACGAACCAAACGGACGTGATGACCCACACCACAATGAAGACGACAGCGTTATCCTCCGACGCATCGAAAAGCGGTGGGTCGAATCGGCCGTAGTAGTCGGCAATGATGATGATAAGAAGCACGTTCAACGCGAGCGACGCCACCACCACGCACCCGAAAACAAATGTGCCGAGGTACGAGTTGGAGAACCCGGTCTGCAGGATTTCCTCAGCGGCCGCGATCTGCATACGGGTGTCTGAAGCCCGAACGCCCGTGTGACGACCGTGTGGGTTGCCTGCAACAGCCCTCGACGGCGTCTGGGGTGTTGCGATCAGCTTCTTGTTCATCTCGTTCACCGACTGATTCGTCTTTTGCATGTAATTCTTGTAGAACGTCCACCCTCCGAGTGCGATGAAGAACGCCAGATACAGCAAGTAGATGATGACCAGTGGGGTCTCTGTGTACTTTGTGAATCGGGGTGTCGTGGAGGTGGAACTCGAGGTACAGGCATTTTTTAACTCCGCATCGACCGTGCCATCTCGCAGCATGAGGCTGTAGCAGTTGGCACCCACGGGAAACGAGGCGTTGTTGTTGCGCACATATGGCGGCGTACGTCCAGAACACGGTGCTGTCCTGCGAGTCCGCAGCCAGCGACGAGTTCGAGTCGGCGCACTGCAACTGCTCCGTTAGCTCTCCCGTCTGCGTGTTGGCCACAGCTTGCACCCGACACACCGTGCTGGGCTCGTCGTAGTAGAACTCTTGCGTGTTCGGGTGGTACATGGTGTACGGGTAGTTGACTTGGCGCTGCTTGTTCCAGCCGTCCACGTAGTAGGACTCGTAGCCGCCGCCTGACGGCCGGTTGTACCTGGTGTAGAGCACCTTGGTGGTCTCCGAGTACTCGCAGCAGTAGTATTGCGGGCTGTGTCGGACCGGGCAGGCGGCGAAGTTCATTTGGTTGGCGGCACGGACTTGCATGGGTGCCAGCGTGGCAAGTGCCAGCGTTGGTAGGAGCGCGGGACTCCAACTTGGCATCTTCGGGGGCAATCGGCTGGGTGGTCCGGCGAAGATACTGCTGGAGGGAGGTGGTTGGTTGTGGAGCGGCCGATGCGAAATCCCGAATGACTGAGGCGGGTCCGGTGTAGCTGCGCTGAGGCAGCACTGCCAACGAGGCACATGAAGTGCGTCACCAAGTCGCTTAGCTCTGCAAATCCCCGTGGGCTCCTCGTCGAGCTGCGGTTCGGGCAGCCCGGTCACGTTCGCGCATCCAAACAACAACGACAACCAGAAAAAAACGCTCAACGAGTCGTAACGGTTGGCTCGCACCCCGCGAGCGACGCTGGTGGACTGGTGGCGACGGTCTGATGAGTTGGCGCAGTTTGCAGGAGACGAGGTTTCGTGGATCGCGATTGCATCGCAGTCGACCTTCGCCCTTTCACCAGAAAACACTTTCGTGCTAGACGAAAGCCACAGACACGCATACCTCTCCGAGACTCGAGTGATTGGCGAGCGAGGTGAGTACTAGTTCATTATAGTGTGAAGGCGCACTGCTGGGAGACCGGCCAAGCGCAGCGATCGCCCTGCGGATGGCGGCTGCGGTGCTGTTGCCTTGCAATCTTCTTTCGAGCGGATACCAGTACTCAATTCAAAACGCATTATTTTCTAATTTTCCAGTTGTTGAATTTAGTTCGCCAAAAGTTGGTATTCTGATTATTTTCCCCAAGTTCGCGTTTCTAGAGTGGCGCACACAGTACCAACTTCTGTCTAAAACATGTCGCAATACGGCTCGTTTATGTGCTTGATTGTTCCTCGCATTGATTCGTCGGAGCAGTCGATCGGGGTGCATCTCAGGCCAGGTTTGCACGCGCAACCTCTTTGCCAGTCTCGACAGTGCTGAAGCCCTTGCTCCTTCCATTCCGCCTAACCGATGAGGCCCTAATGGCCTCATCACGCGAATCGCAGCGAGCAGGCCGCAGCCTGATGGCCTCGTGCAATCGCATGCGACCGAGGCATCGCAGATGCACCTCGCCGGGCAAAGATGCTGTGTGCGAGAGTGACACGGTTCATGCACAGCTGGAGGTCACAATTCACGTCGCGCCCATTAACCTCCGCTTCCTGCGCGCGGAGGCTCATGCGCCGCCGCATCTATACCAGCCCATGCTCGGCGCTCGCCTTCCGCAGCTGCTGTCCCATCCACGGCGCGGGTCATCGTGGGATGGGGCTGCAGCGACCCGCGGGGGCGTTCGCCAAAGCGCCGAGCTGAAGCGAGCTGACCCAAGCCGCGCTCGAGCCCTCCGCGACGGCAGAGAGCTATGTCGGTGGAGTGGCGGCGTCGGGCGGACCGAACACTCGGCTCGCGTGTTCAGGAATGGATCCAGCGACGGGGAACACGCCGTTCCTCGCCTGAACACGCCGTTTAGTCTGATTGGCTGAAATTCGTTCGGCGTTGAAGTGCGACCGCAGTGTCGGGTGTCGGGTACATGTAGATTGCTCATTGCGGCGTTGCTTGAAGTCACACGACCACATCATGCGTACACGTGAAGCTTGAGTTTGGACGATATGCTCGATGCACATGTACTGGTACTGAATACGATACGATACGGGTGGCCACCGCGCGCAGGTTCAACCGCTGTGCAGGAAACGAGGGATCCACAACAATCCTCGACCTTCAGGGTGCAATAGAGCCAGAAAAGAAACGACGTCTCTTGCATGGCGCGCGCCTTGCAGGACAAGTCTGGTCAGCGCCATGGCGAGGTGGCTACGGGCGCGCTGCGAGCACTCGCCTCCATGCAGCAGCGAATGCCGGACGCGACCTAGTCCAACGCAGCAAGCTGGTCCAATGCTGAGCGTCTGTGGCTTTCAAGGTGGCGACTACCTAGAAAGCAGCTTGTTTCTTAGTGTAGGGCGTGGCGAGCGCGATTCACCACCGCACCACCGGCGTCACATCCGCGAGATAGTTTTCCGATCTTCGTGTGCTCGCATTGAAATTTTACGTTGCACAAGCTAATTTTTGCAGAAACAATTTTGGACAAAGCGCCAGGCGACAATCTGCACATGTAGATTTTGCTGCCGCACGGTGCTTCCACCTGTTGGTTTCGACTTAATCACCAACTACATTACATGTACTTCTGATCGCCACGGTACAAGTCCATCTTCCTCGCTGTGACAGCTTCAGCCTTACATCGTTCCGCTGTGGCTAAGCCTGGCTTGTCGAGACAAGCCAGACGATTAATTCTAGTGACAACCGTGTTCAGTTGCACCGATCCGGATATCCCATACATTTTAGTATCTGCAGACTTCAACGTCGCCGAAGTCTGTTTGCTGCTATTGCATGCATTACATGTGTAGCGCGTACCGCACTTCATTTCCAGTGTTATTTTCCAGACCCGAAGGCAACGATCGGTTGTATTTATCGTGCCCGGATGGTATCCATTCTGTTAGTGCATTAGACGTACCCAGCCGAGACTCGGGAAGCTGTAGCGCTACAACCGGGTCGGAGATACCAGAACCTGAGGTTGGGACAATGACATGTCCCGTGACCTGCCTGCAGCGGGTGCCGCCACCATGGTGAGTGATCTCTGCTACTGTAGTGTACCATGTCATAGCAGGACCCTGAGAAGTAAGGCAAACCCACCTGGATGCACCTGAAATGCCGGCTGCGGTGGGACTTTGTGGGTTTGCGCGGGCAAGTTCGATGGTGCGGCTAGCCCGATACCAGCTGGACGCTCGCTTTCTCGATTGTGTTGAGGCATGTACATGTTGGAACACGCTCTGCACAACTCGGCCGATTTGTCGGTGTCCGTAGAGGCCGACGCTGGCAAAAAGTTTTGACACTTCCCGTACAGGTTTTGCCGCATTTTTTAAATGATCCTCATGGGAACTTGAATAGCTCTCGCTAAGCTCCGCGATGCTACAGCCATCGGCACCTCCAGGGAAATAACGCTGCTTACTGCGAGCCTATTGATCAAAGCGATCCCTTGAAACAGCAGATCTTCTGCCCCATCCATGGTGCACTGCATAAAAGCTTGGATCAGTGAGCATGTACTGGGGCGAAGCGATGATGGCTCCGACAACTCGAGTTCCCACTACGAAGTGTCCGCCGAGATGCCGGCATCCGTCTTCTCGCTGCTGCAATGAAGCTATCACGCAGTGTTTAGCTATTCAAACTTGCAGCGCCGGAGTGCAGTCGCTCAACTCGGAAGCTAATCGTGTCTTGCGTTATTCATCGCAGAGCCCTTATTCACGACAACGAAGTCAAGCAGCGAAACCCTGGCTTGTCTTTTCTGATTAACAAGAGGCGTGTTCAGAGACGGTGGTGCCGCGCGACAGCTGGGTTAGGTTGTAGTCCCGATGAGTTCGCCCATGAGCTCGCCGCAGCCGAAGCCGCAGGAGGCGCAACCATCTCGCTGTCGCCTCAGATAAAAGCCGATTCATTCAGCAATTCGCACCGGCGCGCTCACATCAAACCTTCCTCCTGTCACTCACACCTCAAGTGGCTGACCGCATCTGACCAACCCGATCCCCATCAAACATGCCTCGCTGGGGTTCCGCGCTCCTGCCAACGCTGGCTCTAGCCACGCTGGCACCCACGCAAGTGCGCGCTGCTGCCGCCAACCAAATGGACTTCGCCGCCTGCCCGGTCCGACACAGCCCGCAATACTACTGCTGCGAGTACTCGGAGACCACCAAGGTGCTCTACACCAGGTACAACCAGCCGTCAGGCGGCGGCTACGAGTCCTACTACGTGGACGGCTGGAACAAGCAGCGCCAAGTCAACTACCCGTACACCATGTACCACCCGAACACGCAAGAGTTCTACTACGACGAGCCCAGCACGGTGTGTCGGGTGCAAGCTGTGGCCAACACGCAGACGGGAGAGCTAACGGAGCAGTTGCAGTGCGCCGACTCGAACTCGTCGCTGGCTGCGGACTCGCAGGACAGCACCGTGTTCTGGACGTACGCCGCCAATGTGCGCAACAACAACGCCTCGTTTCCCGTGGGTGCCAACTGCTACAGCCTCATGTTGCGAGATGGCACCGTCGACACAAACCTGAAGGACACCTGCACGTCCACATCTACGACGTCAACTCCTCGGTTCACCACCTTCACGGAGACTCCGTTGGTGATCATCTACCTGCTGTACTTGGCGTTCTTTATCATTCTTGGAAGCTGGACGGCCTTCAAGAGCCTCAAGCAGAATGCCAACCAGTCGGTGAACGAGATGAACAAGAAGCTGATCGCGACACCTCAGACGCCGTCGAGAGCTGTCGCGGGCAATGCACACGGTCGCCACACCAGTGTACGCGCCTCGGATACTCGCATGCAGATCGAGGCTGCCGAAGGAATTCTGCAGACCGGCTTCTCCGACTCGCGCTTGGGCTCCTTCGTGTTTGGTTGCGTCGTTGTGGCATCTCTCGGGCTGAACGTGCTCCTTATCATCGTCATCGCCGACTACTACGGCAACTTCGATCCCCCGCTCTTCGACGTTACCGAAGACAACGCCCTCGTATTCATCATCGTCTGGGTCATCACTGCCATTTGGTTTGTGGTCATCTTTTCGATGCAAGACCGAATCTTCAACTTCTTCCGCCTCCGCGTGCCGCTCGACGGGTGCCAGTACGTCTACATGCTCAAGCGTGACGACACCGAGGTTCTGCTCGCCGATCGCTCGGGCGTGTCGGACTTCGTGGCCAAGATCGAAAGCTTCTTTGCGTCCAAGGGCAAGATCAGCGGCTACCGCACCACGGTCCCGGTGGTTGAAGTAGACGGACTGCGTATCGTGGAGTTCCAGCACTTGCGATACGTGTACGAGGAGACAGAGCAGCGCTTCGTGCCTGGCGCTGTGGCACTCGGCCGCACGTATAA
Source organism: Phytophthora cinnamomi (assembly GCF_018691715.1). Lineage (NCBI taxonomy): Eukaryota > Oomycota > Peronosporomycetes > Peronosporales > Peronosporaceae > Phytophthora > Phytophthora cinnamomi. The sequence continues at coordinate 1,380,539 of NW_027151037.1, forward strand.
CGACATGCTGCAGGAGTCTAGCGGCCTGTCGGACTCGGAGGCCAAGCACCGCATCAACACGGTGGGCAGCAACTCGGTTGACGTCGAGATGCCGTCGCTGCCGATGTCCATGGCGCAAGAGTTCTTCACACTGTTCTACATCTACCAGATCATGTGCTACTACGTCTGGTACTATTTCACGTACTGGAACATGGGTATCGTCATGACGGTCGTGGTACTGGGTGCTGCCGTGGTGAACATCTACACTCAGCGACAGATCCAGTCGTCCATCGTGCAAATGACCCGCTACCGCACGGACGTGACGGTGTTCCGCGACGGCGAGTGGCGCGAGTTGTCTTCGCCCGACATCGCTCCGGGTGATCTCGTGAAGGTGTCGGAGAACTGGGTGGTGCCGTGCGATATGGCCATCGTGAAGGGCACGACGGTGTGTGACGAGTCGATGCTGACGGGTGAGTCGATGCCTGTGCAGAAGTTCCCGATCCCCGAGCGCAGCACGGAGGTGTACGACCCCGAGAAGGGCAGCAAGAAGCACACGCTGTTCGCCGGCACGCGCGTGCTGTCCTCGGGTCGCAACGAGGAGATTCTGGCCATCGTGCAGACGACGGGAGCCCACACGACCAAGGGCCAGCTGATCCAGTCGATCCTGTTCCCGATCCCGATGCGCTTCAAGTATAACGAACACCTCAAGGTGCTGATCTCGCTTCTGCTGATCTACGCTGTCATCGCGTGCATCCTTGTCATCAACTTCCTGCTGAGCAACGGTAAGCTGAGCAACCGCTACGCTGCTTTCTGCTATGCGATTTTCGTGCTTTCGTGCGTGATCAGTCCGCTGCTACCCGTTGTCATCACGGTTGGCCAAGTGAACGCTTCGCAGCGCCTCGAGAAGCAGGGCGTCTTCTCTCAACGTCCAGCGGATCACGCTCTGCGGCAAGGTGCGCATTTTCTGCTTCGACAAGACGGGGACGCTGACCAAGCAAGGCCTCGACTTCCTCGGCGTGCAGCCCGTCAAGGACACGCGGTTCACCCCGATCGTGAACGACGTCAAGGACGCGCCGTCGTCCGAAGAGCTGCTGTACGCACTGTCGACGTGCCACTCGGTGGGCTCACTGGAGGACCGACTCGTGGGCAACGAGGTGGAGGTGCGCATGTTCACGGCGACGGGCTGGGAGCTGGTGGAGAAGGAGGGCGAGCAGCCGTACGTCAAGTCGAACGTGGAGACCGGACTCGAGCTGGAGTTCGTCAAGCGCTACGACTTCGACCACCACCGCATGTCCATGAGCGTGGTGGTGCGCAACCGCAAGAGCGGCAAGTACTACGTGTTCTGCAAGGGCTCGTACGAGCGCATGCAGCAGCTGAGCTCGGCGGCCAGCGTGCCCGGCGACTACAAGAGCGTGGCCGACCGCCTCGCCAAGGACGGGTGCTACGTGCTGGGTCTGTCGTTCCGCGAGCTGCCGAGCGACTGGACGCACGAGCAAGTGGTGGCGTTCGCCGACAACCGTGAGGCCGTGGACGAGAACCTGTCGCTGCTGGGGCTCATCCTGTTCCGCAACGAGCTCAAGGACGACACGGCCGACGCCATCGCCAAGCTCAAGGGAGGCGACATCCGTACCGTCATGATCACGGGCGACAACGCCATGTGCGGCTGCTACATTGCGCGCAAGAGCGGCATGGTGGCCTCGAGCTCGCGCGTGATCCTGGGCGAGATGGTGTCGACGAAGGAGGCGAAGAAGCTCGTGTGGCGCGACGTGGACTCGGAGGAGGAGTACGACCTGCCCGGGGTCAAGCACCTGGTCGCGCACGGCGAGGACGTGGAGCTGGCCGTCACGGGAGTGGCGTTCGACTACCTGGTGGCCATGGGCGAGATCAAGGGCCTGCTGCTCAACATCCGCATCTTCAGCCGCATGACGCCCGACGGAAAGGTGGAGTGCGTCAAGCTGCACATGGAGACGGGGGCGGTGACGGGCATGTGCGGCGACGGCGGCAACGACTGCGGGGCGCTGCGTTTCGCGCACGCCGGTGTCGCTCTCAGTGACGCGGAGGCTTCGGTGGTGTCGCCGTTCACGAGCAGGGAAAAGACGATTCAGTCGGTGGTGGACTTGTGTCGCGAGGGTCGATGCAGTTTGGCGACCTCTTTCGCGTCGGTGAAGTTTCTCGTCATGTACGGCCTCATCGGCTCCGTGCTGCGGATGTTCATGTACTACCACGCGATCAACCTGTCGCAGTGGTGCTGGATCTTGGTTGAGGGCTTCATGCTGGTGGGCTGCTCCTATGTGATCACTCTGTCGAAGCCTTTGGGTGAACTGAAGGACATGCGACCGACGTCCAGCCTGATTGGCCCCACGACGCTTATCTCCGTCCTAGGACAGGAGGCCATCAACGTCATTTATCTGGCTTGCAGTATCCACATGCTCTCAAGTGAAGTCTGGTACTGCCCGTTCTCCCCCGACAACGTGGATGTGGCCAAATGGTGGCTGATGTCTGACAACCATTTAGCTACGGTGCTCTTCTTCGCTGTTATCTTCCAGCAGCACATTGCCGCTTGGGTCTTCAGCTTCGGCTCGCAGTACCGCCAACCGATTTGGAAGAACTACCTGCTCCTGGCTTTCATTGCTGCAGTCACGGCGCTAGATCTCTACCTGCTGCTTGGTGAGCCCAGTATTGTCACGGACCGGTTCCGCATCTCGAGCAGCACGAATGTTGTGGGACTCCCCGACATTCCGATGCCCACGAGCTTCCGCCTCAAGTACCTTGGTATGATTCTGGGCAACGTTTTCACCTGCATCCTGTTCGAGTACGTCGTGGTTCTCGGCCCGGTGCGCTCGTACTTCCGCAACAAGTACCACACGGACTTGATCCCGATGAAGAAGTAAGGCTACACCGGGTGGGGTTACTTGTGCTGGATCGTGTCGCAGCAAGAGGCAGCGCAGTTGGTAAACAAAAATTGAATCCTATTTTATACGATCTGTAGGCACCATACTAGAGTGTGTGTTTGTTGTGTGCATTGAAGCTTGGTTGAAGTCCACATGCGCGTACTTTGTGTTTCACTCACAATGGTACCAAACCAACCGATAGCGTCGCAAAACACGAGTTTGCGATTAGAGTACGGGCTTCAGCGTCTGTACCACAGGCGCGGCTTACCGTTCGAATCCTCGCTAAATAGAGGCTCTTTGTTAAACAAAAAAAATTACGTAAGAGAACTTACGTAAAAGAAAAAATCTTAACGAGAGCCTCTCTCTTTGTTAAATTATGTTTTTTTTAGGAAGAGTGCTCTTCTTTGAAATGTCATGCTTCATGCAATGTCGTTGCGCGGCTTGTCCAGGCTAACATGAACGAGGCGTGAGGATAGCTTGGTCCGCCTGATCATGTGTGTGCACTACCCGGGCGGTGCGAGCTTCCACTCGATTCCGAGTTACTGGTGCAGACACAAAGCGGCACGATGGAAGCGCTTGCAAGCGACAATTCCAGCTCGAGTTGCCGCTGACACGTCACTGTTGGCTCGTTCGTGGACATGGGCGTGCTCGACGATGCTGCAAGCGTCGCACCGCTGCGGACGCTACCTCGCCGGGCCTGTGCTCCTCCCCCGCTTGCCGCTGTTGCCTCGCCTGCGGAGGCTGCTCGCGCGGCGGTGAGCAGTCGAAGTTTGCAAGTGCATGGCTACCCAGAAACGAAATTCACTACGCACAAACTTGTATATGGGCGAAAGTATACAAAACAGTTTCTTCCGGATCCAGAAAGATCTATGGCGCGATCTTGTGTCCGCCTGTTTGGCAGACTGGGTATGCGTTCTTGCAGGATGGGTTGTTTCCGGCCTAATTTCGGATTTCTGATTTTCAGGAATTAGGTTTCGAGTTCGAAACCAAGCCATTTGCTAATTTCTAATTTCGGACGACTGATCGGGTCTTGACTACTATCAAATTCCGAAACCGAGCCATTTGCCCTTACGCTAGTTTCGGTGCTAATTTCGGACAATTCGATTCGACGAGGTATCGATTCTTGAATTTTCTAAAATCGTTTTAGATTCCTAAATTTAAATTGGTGGCAAAATATGTACAGACCTAGTTTAGGACGCCTAAACTCGTTGTGCGGCCCACAATTGAAAGGCAAGGCCTCTCCGCGCCACCCGCCGCCATGGTCTTCGCGTCTCTGACCCGCTGCGCGCGCCCCGCGCCGCTGCGCCTGGCCCGCCGCCTGAGCACGTACAAGCCGGACATCGAGGCCGTGAAGAAGCTGCGCGCCGAGTCGCAGGCGCCGCTCAAGGACGTGCGCGCCGCGCTGGTGGCCACGGGCGGCGACTTCCCGGCCGCCTTCGAGTGGCTGCGCAAGAAGGGCATCGCGTCGGCCAGCAAGAAGGCCGGCCGCCACACGGCCGAGGGCCTCGTGGGCGTGCAGGTGGCCGACGGCGGCCTGGCCGCGGCCATGGTGGAGGTCAACAGCGAGACGGACTTCGTGGCCATGAACGACAAGTTCCAGGCGCTCGTCAGCAGCGTGGCCGGCGCGCTGGCCCAGCCCGCGGCCGCCGCCGAGCTGGTCACGCAGCTGCCCACGGACAAGCTGGCCCTCGTCCAGGTGGAGGGCGCCGCCGTGGCCGACAAGGTGCCCGAGCTGGTGGGCGTCGTGGGCGAGAACGTCGTGGCCAACCGCGCCGTGCAGTTCCAGCTCGAGGAGGGCACCATCTGCAGCTACCTGCACAACGTGGCCGCCCCCGGCCTGGGCCGCGCCGGCGCGCTCGTGGCGCTGCAGTTCCCGTCCAAGTCGGCCTCGGCCGAGCAGGTGGCCGGCGTCAGGGAGCTCGGCCACCGTCTGGCCATGCACATCGTGGCCGCCAAGCCGCGCTTCCTGTCGCGCGAGACCGTGCCCGAGGCGCTGGTCGAGAAGGAGCGCGCGTTCCTGGCCGACCAGGTCAAGGACTCGGGCAAGCCCGCGCACATCGTGGCCAAGATGACGGAGGGCCGCCTCAACAAGTTCTTCGGCGAGTTCACGCTGCTGGAGCAGGACCACTTCATTGAGGAGGGCAACCCCAAGGTCGGCGCCTTCGTGGCCGAGCAGGCCAAGAAGCTGGGCGTGGACGTGACTGTGGCCGCCTACGAGCGCTTCGAGGTCGGCGAGGGCAAGGAGGAGGAGGCCTAACTGGAGTGCCTGCATGATTTAGACGAGTCGGCGAGCTTCGGACCTCAGTTCGTCAGCAGTAGAGCAGCCAAGCCGAGAACTGCATAACGCAGTGACGGCGGACAGGTAGTAGAAACAAAAGCAGTGAACTGCACTTCCTTCAACCTTACCTGCTCGTGTTTGTCGTGGACGTTCAAGCCCAACGCGAAGTGATACATGGACATTTGCATGTTGGTACATGTATTAGGCTTCGTTGAAATATGCAGCTCTAGGATGTCGTTTGCACACAGGCTGGAGACGGATGAGAGTTTGTGTGTAGAATGGCATTTACAGAGTCAGCACGGAGGCTTTAGTACATGAAGACGGGGTTGTCCACCGTGATGACGCGCGTCTCGTTCTCGAGGGCCTCGCGCACGATCTTGGGCAGGCCAAAGAGGCCCATGTGGCTGACACCGTCGAGGAACTTGAGCGGCTTGCTGATGCGCGACTTGATGAGCTCGTCGGTGACGGCGATGCTGCGCTCGCGAATAGCGGTCACGGCGGCCACGCCGTCGCCGTCCTCGACGTTGGTGGCCATGTTGAAGGCCCAGATGCAGCCGAAGGACGGGATGTCCACCGTGTAGGCCGCGACCGTGTTGAAGTTGGTCTTGAGCGTGCAGTGGATGGACGAGAAGCACTCGTCCCAGTTGTACACGGCACCGGGGCCCGACTGGGTGACCATGAAGCCGCCCTTGTTGAGCTTGGTGAGCGCGTACTTGTAGAACTCCTCGGTGTACAGCACGTAGCCCGGGCCGGCCTCGATGGGGTCGGCGATGTCCATGATGATGACGTCGAACGTGCCGTCGTACTGCTTGAGGAAGGCGTGCGCGTCCGTGTAGTGCACCTCGAGGCGCGGGTCCTCGAAGGCGCCGTCGTTCCACTCGGGCATCTCCTTGCGGCACATGTTGCACACGAGCTCGTCGATGTCCACCATCACGACCTTCTCGACCGACTTGTGCTTGAGCACCTCGCGCGCCGTGGCGAACTCGCCGCCGCCGCCGATGTAGACGGTCTTGGGGTTGGGGTGTGCCAGCAGGGCCGGGTGCACGAGCGTCTCGTGGTAGATGGCCTCGTCGTTCTTGGCCGACTGCGTCTTGCCGTCCAGCACGAGCGTCTTGCCGAACGAGTGCGTCTCGATGATCTGCATGGTCTGGAACTTGGACTTGGCCTCGAACGTCACGGTCTTGAGCGCGGCCGACAGGTACAGGTCCTCGGTCAGCGCCTCCTTGTACCAGAACGACTTCTCCATCGGGGCCAGCTCGGCCTGCTCGGTGGCGATCGCCTCCTTCTTCTGCTGCTGCGGCTCGGCCATGCTTCTTGCTACTATCGAGGTGCGAATGCTAGAATGGCCAGGAATGACTTGAGCTCGAGTTGACACGCATCGGCAGCCAACCACTGCGGGATTAGGGGTCCGAGAGGCGAATGAGACTATCATATGCGCATGATGAGCAATCCAACCGATACTTTAGTCAAGTTAATAGTGGCCATTACGTGCTGAAATGACCGCACTTGTACATGTGAGGTACTTGTTGAAGAGAGGTGCTAAGAGGTAAGACCTCTTCTTGTTTTCCTATTGACAGGAAGACAACTAGAGAGTAGACGGGAGACAGTATACTGTATTTGCTTCGGTGGAATATTAGTGATGGATTATCAAATGACACCTGCTGCACGGTTTACATGTCAGTGGCAAGCCCTGTGTAGCTTTCACTTGGAGCCAAAAAGAGACGGGGGTAGCTCCACCGTAGTTACTTTGGGCTGCTTATCCGATGTGTCGCAGTCGGAGGTGGCGATAGACTGGATGCTCATACCGGCGTCGTCGCGATCGCGGTGCTTGCAGTGGCCAGATGCAATTTTGTAGAAGTTGGCGCGGCGTAACAGCATGTAGGCAACGCGAAGAAGCTGCAGGGCCTCCTTCTGTAAGGATATACAAACGCACATGAGAGTGAGATTTTACAACACAATATCCACGATACACCACCATTAACGACGCACCTCTAGACACGAACCAGCGGTGAACACGTCCAGTCCAAGTAACAGACCGGTTCCGAAGTCGCACTCGTCGCTAGCAATCGTCGCCCGAGTTACCAACTCGCTGAGCCTCTGCGCGACGACGACTTTTGTCCACGTCCTTTTCCACTTGGTACAGCAGGTCGGCAAGATCGCGCCCTGTGGTGGGAAGCTCGCGGTAGCCCGTCTTTGTCTTCGAGTCCACGGGGACCACGATGCCAAGCTGGTGCAGTGATGTCGCCACGCTCTCCTTCGCCCTCTTCGCTCGAAGCGCCGACTCTGATTGTCCCCTAGAACGAGCCTTCTCGCCGCGACGAGCTGTGATCGTCTGAAGTAGCGCGGTAGCTTTCTCAGCCCCGAGAGTCGACCGACGCTTCTCCAACGCGCTCTCCAGGACCTGGAACAAACTTCCCCCGACAATGTCGAACTTGCACTCACGGCTGCTCTCCGCGCAAACGACGTACTCTGGAACTTGGTCGGGGAATCCCTGTGGCACGCAACAATATGTTGTGCAGTCAGCGAGTCGGTGGTCAATTTACCACCAGCAGCAGGCACGCTACGATTGCGCAGCGTTACCTGAAGTATCCCCAGTGACGCGTCACGTCACTGGACGTGTCGGCCATGACAGCCGCCACCTCTGGGGGGTCGCAGAAGAAGCGACCGTGCAGGTGCAGGGGCTTGTCCACCGCAACCTCTCCTTCTTGGCGGCCGCCGCCAGCAGGTCGAATGGGCCGCACAGCCGGATCTCCAGTGTGTCCACGAACGCCTCTGCACCATAAAGCCAAAGCACCCATCACGCTTCAACTTGCACTGCCACTCAGTACGCCCCTGCACTGATGCCACGCACCGCACGGACTGTCGGGTCGCAGCTCCGTCGCCAACGCGAAGACGGTGTAGAACTCTCCGGGGACGTTCAAGAAGTACTTGGCCAGCAGGAACGCGCCCCACTGCTCCGTTGTCGCCACCTGCACTGCGGGTAGCGCTGCACTCGGGTCGGGCTTGTGGCGCTTGGCCGCGGTGGGGGCGTCGCCATCGGTGGCCTCCACCTCCTCGCGGCCGCGCAGCCTGGGACTCGAGCGGCGCATTACGAGACTGGTTATGGTCCACACGGGACCAAAGCACAAATTGGCAGATGGCTTCAAAAAGCTTTGTCAATTCTCTGGATTTTCTGGATTTTATCCAGAGTCCATAGGCGAGGCGCCAATATTGGTTTGTCACATATCCTGTTGAATATGATCTGTGGTGTACATGAGCGGTCCGTGTTTAATGCCTGTTATCTTGAATAGCCTATTTGTTTCACATATTATCCAGCTATATTGACCCATTCTCTTGAAATAAAATACCTGTTACAAATGATTTATTGGTCTACTCAACTGACATCCGTCGGATTTTTCTCTTCTCGAGCAACATCCAGATGGAGTTCTGCTTTTATAAAGCTCCCGACATCAGATTTGACTTCTATACGCTCTTACTCCTACATTCCTACATGTCGCAAACATACTGTCCTCCTCCGTCCGAATTCCTTTGCGAGGTCCATTACTCCAACAGAGAACACGTGGTACGACGCTCAAATTCGGCGGTCACAGGAAGCGACACTTTTATCGTTGAGGCTGTGGATGTTTTACTTGATGAATTTGGGAGAACCGATGGCCAGCGTAGCAAAGCTGCGCAACATGAGTTCCAATCTGGCAGTGTCAGGTAAATTATAGCTGTAGCTCTGTAAATGGAGACTATACTCCACCAAAACGGAAAAAAATATTATACCGCCGTAGATGCTGGTACGGAGGATAGAGAAACTCGCTAAAGAGTGCACCCTGAGCGCGAACGGCATCATCCGCGGAAATAAAATGAAAATAAGAGGATGCATGCCATGATCAAGCAAAACGAGTGGATTGAACTAAACCTTGACTGCTTTTGGTAGCACGAAACTTTACAGCATACACTACTTGAGGTCAATCTCTCAAAATTCATGGATTGCCAATATTTCTCGATCAAAACGTGCGACTTATGTGTCGAAGGTGCAACGATTTTGGGTGTAGAATAAAATTGTCTGACGAATAACCCGGACAATTTTGGTGCATCGTACGGTCCGCGCGAGCCAACATGTCCGTATTATTGACATAGTTCCTTGTGCAGACCCATATGCATGTGACACGCAACATGGTCAGTCTTATCTAGTAATACAGTGTCAGTTTCAAGCAGTGCTCTGACTACATTTAGTAAAAAGTGAAGGTGAACTTCCCATTTAGTATTGCAACGCAGTCTGTATTATCTCGTATTACTGTACTAGATCCGATTAGGGCAGTAGGACATGTGGAAGCAGCAATTAAACCACCTATTTCCTGTTATTAAATAAAAGATGAGAGCAGTACTGCAGCAAGAATCTACCTATTACTGCATGCTATCCGGTCCGCAAATTAAAATCTAGAGCTGTTCCGGATGAAGCACGGCTTTGTTCAGGAACGTCAATTCACAGCCGGACCTTTACATTTACTGCAACTTGAGTACCAAACTGGGTATTTAGTTGGGAGTTTTATTTTACTGGTACAAATTCTAGGATTTCCACTAAATGCTAGGAATTATTTGTTGTGCACGTTAGTATTTCGACTAAAACACCAATAGAGACGAAATGATGTTATTGTGAAAACCGGTGATTTTGTCACTCCGTATAGCTCTGTAAATCAGGGCTGTGAGCAAAAACGATACGTGGTAATTTGTACTGAATAGGATGTTAATGTGGGTACTAATCTGAGTAAGTCGGCTTAAATAGGAGATAGGAACTGGGCTCTAAAGCCATCTTGTCAGAACAGAGTGGTGAGGGAGAGAGACAGCGGAGGCACGATGTATGCCGCAGAATTTCGATGGAGAGCTGTGGTGCTGCACTACGCGTATGGTGTGCCATGCATATCTTATCTTGGCTAGTGTTTGTGTAGCCGCTTGCTCGGTGGATTTATTTGTGCGGACTTCCTCGGAATGCCGAGGTTGGAGCTGACATATCAGCCTATTTAGAGACCAAATCGATTCCGACTCTAAAATAGCTTTGACGCGATGCTGCATAAGACCGATTATAATTAGGGGTATCCAATTCTAAATATGGGATGGGTCGAAATAAATAAGGGTTACCGTCTCTAAATAAGGCACTAAATCAGCCGATTTACTATCCGATTAGACATTCTGAGTGCTTTTCACAATAGTATCTCGACTAAAACACCAATAGAGACGCATCATGCTGCTACATGTATTACTCGCCTGACGGCGACGATGGCCGCATGAGTGAGGCTACACGTACCAAAAGCATACAAGAGAAGGCACACATTGGGTTTTGTGTTGCCCTGTCGAGGGAGGACACAGCACGAAGGATGATTGAAGCTGTCGTCATTTTACTCCGTTAAGCATGCGTGTAGTGATCTGTCGGAGGAGGAACTGACTCATTATTGCATGGAGTCAAAACCAGACTGCGGCAAAGCGCCGAGGATGTAAGCATGGTGAAGCTGAAGTCGCGCGGCATGAGGCACTCGTTTGTGGCGCTCGGCTGCAGCGATTCCCAACAACGTTGCGAAGCGGGTGACAAGTACGGTTACACCTGCAGATGCTTTGGGCGCAGCTTCAAGATGCGGCTTTCGGATGGGAATTCATTAAGGAGGTCGGCAACAACCACCTTGCTGCAAGGACTTGCAGGCTAGAGTTCCTTTTTGCCGGATAGCATATGGCGATAACAATTCAGTCATGACCATGAGCATAGAATCATCGTGGATGACTCCTGCACACGAGCCTAACCTTCGTTTTCATTTCCGGATTTTCCGTCTGCAGCACTCAGCCGACTTTACAGTTAGCCACCGTCGCGGGCTTCGTCAATCTGTCCACGATGGGTCGACTCCAGCTCCTTGTCGCCGCAGCCTTGGCTTTCGTCGCGCCCTCCGCACACGCCGTCACGATCGGATCCCCTATTGGTATGGCCACCGGAACCACTGGCGGTGGCGACGTTGCTCCTGTCTATCCGAATACTACGAAAGAGCTGGTCGCCTACTTGAGAGACCCGGCGCCGCGGGTGGTTATCTTGACGAAAACCTTCGACTTCCGCGGGTTGGAGGGCAATACGACTGCCGAGGGTTGTCGCCCGGACTACATGCGCAGGTGCATTGCGCTCAACAATGGCTTCAAAAGCCAGGACGTGATCCTCCAGGACGGCGGCATGAGCAACACGGGCGGATGCACGAATGGCACCAGCGTCACAGTCACCTACGACAACGCCCCGTTCAACCGCCTGAACGTCAGGGGCAACAAAACCATCCGTGGCATCGGCAACAACGGAGTGATCATGGGCAAAGGTTTGGCGCTGAACGGCCACAACATCATCGTCCAGAACATTCACATAACCGAAATCAACGCACACCTCGTGTGGGGTGGCGACGCTATCACCATGCAGGGTCTCAGCGACGGCACGGTGCCCCTGGAGCACATTTGGCTCGATCACATCAAGATTTCGCGCGTCGGACGCCAATTCATCGCTGTTGACAAGGCTGGTGTGTCTAGCATGACCATCAGCAACTCGGATTTTGACGGACACACCGAGTTCTCCAAGACGTGCGACGGACACCACTACTGGAGCTTCCTCTTCTATGGCAAGTACACGGGGATCAGCATGATCAACAACTACATCCACTATTTGTCAGGTCGCCTCCCGAAGGTTGGCGGTATCTCTGACATCAGTGTTGTCACGCACATTGCCAACAACTACTACAAGGACAACTCCTACCACTCGATGGAGATCGGCACCAATGGTTACGTTCTAGCCGAAGGAAACTACTTCTTTAACACGACCAAGCCGCTGTACGACGGAGACGACCCGGACGTCCCTGGAATGGTCGATGGTTCTCTACGCACCCCTGCAGTCCTCAGAAGACGAGTGCACCGCCACTCTGGGCCGCCTCTGCGAAGAGAACGTGCTGGCGGACAGCGGTGCCTTTGGAACGCGCAACGGCACCATTGCTCTCGCGGAGATGAAGTCCCACTCGGCGATTGCTGACTTCTCCCCGAAGCAGGCTAAGGAGCTGGAGTTGGCGGCCAGCAACTTTGGCGTGGGTGAGCTGAACGAAGCTTGAAGTGCGAAGCGGCAAACTTGCCATAACGTTTGTGTATGAGTTGACTAGAAAGGGTAGACCAGCGCTAACACAAAAACTAGAGCTTCTACTTTCTCTTCTTGGCTCGACCACGCCAGCGACAAACGCTTTAGACCTCGTGCTCCTTAATCGGGTCCCATGCCGTCACGTAGTAAGCGTCAAGGCTGTTCAGTTTCTTCATGTCGGCCGCCGACAGCTTCAGCTTCGCGGATTCCAGGTTTTCCTTGATGCGCGCTTCCTTGACCGACTTCGGCAGCGCAACAAAGCCCTTTGCCAGGCTCCACGCGATCAGCACCTGCGCCGGCGAGACGGTCAACTCCCTTGCAATCTCCGAGACGACAGGATCATCCATTTTTTCACCCCGCACCAGCGGAGAGTACGCCTCCATGACAATCCCTTGGTCCACGCAGAACTTGACGGTGTCGGGGCGAGCGAGCCACGGGTGCAACTCGACCTGGTTCACTGCCGGCTTGACACGCCAGGTCTCGGACAGCTTGAGCAGTTGCTCTTCGCCGAAATTGAGACGCCAATGTCGCGCACGAGCCCCTCGGCCTGCATGTCCTCGAGAGCTCTCCACGCCTCAGCGCGGGTGGCGCTGTCGCATGGAGCGTGCAGCAAGTAGAGGTCGATGTACCCGAGGCCAAGCTTGCGGTCGCTCTCACGAACTGCGTCGACGACCCGCTGGTAGCTCCACGGCTGCTTGGCCGTGGTCGACCACGGGACCCACGAGACCTCGAAGTACTTGGTGGTGACGAAGACCTCCTGGCGCGGGATGCCCGAGTCGCGGACGGCTCTGCCCACGTCGCTCTCGTTCTCGTAGCCCGAGGCCGTGTCGATGTGGCGGTAGCCGAGCTTGAGCGCCGTCAGCACGGCGTTGTAAGTCTCAGGCCCAGCGCCGCTCTGGAACACGCCCAGTGCCAGGCTCGGGATTGTGTGGCCGCTGGGCAGAGGTTTGGACTGGGCGAAGGCACTCATCTCTTGCGGCTACTGCAGTGGTGGTTGCTGGAGGTGCTTGAGCTGCTGCTGGAGTTTTGCAGAATGAACGGGCAGAGTCAAGTGCTCGCCGCCAGACCACATCGTAATATGAGGCGGATTACGGTGGACACTGACGAAATGCTGACGAGGGCGCTGAAGATGACGATGCACTGAAGATGACGATGTACAAATCGGTTGCCAACAGTAAAGTGCATCAGAGTACCTGCGAGTGTCGTATCGGCAGACTCGGTGTGAAGTTGCCTTCAGCTTGAAGTGGTTCAGGTGCCCCACAACTCGCAGCATAGTGGGTCCAAGGCATCCGAACGGAAAGATTACGCCTCCCGTCGCTGCGTCCGGAGAAGCGCCGCGCTTTGTCTCAATTCGATCATCGCTCCTCATAGTCAGATCAAGCAATAGCCGAGAACGAAGCAACGAATCCGCCATGGTGCGCGTCCTCCTGCGCATTGATCCCCTGCCTGCCTCTGCCTCTCACCCCTCGTGCTGCTTGTCGCTCTCGCAGGCCAACACGCTCGCCCGTACCTCAGCGCCATCCGCAGCTCGCTGGACTCGGCGCTGTGTCTGCGCAACTTCCCGTCGCAGACGGTGGAGCGCCACAACAAGCCGGAGGTGGAGCTGCAGTACGTCGCTAGGGGGCTACGCAGGGCGACTGGTTGCTGTAGAGTGCTGACGCTGTCGTTGCTGCTAGGATGAGCAAGGAGCTGCTGCTGAACCCCGTGCTGATCTGCCGCAACGAGCAGGAGAAGTGCCTGATCGAGCCGTCCATCAACTCGACGCGCGTGAGCATCTGCATCAAGAAGGCGGACGAGATCGAGACCATCCTGAGCCACAAGTTCAACCGCTTCCTCATGCAGCGCGCCGAGCAGTTCATCATCATGCGGCGGGTGCCCGTGGAGGGCTACGACATGAGCTTCCTCGTAGGTGCACCAGCACCTCGAGAACATGTACAAGCACAAGCTCATCGACTTCATCATCACCTTCATGGAGGACATCGACAAGGAGATCAGCGAGATGAAGATCTCGCTCAACGCGCGCGGCCGCATCGTCGCCACCGAGTTCATGAAGCAGTTCACCTGAGCGCGGCGGCCACGCTGACCAGAGCTGCTGCTGCCGTTCGCTAGACGATAACTACGTAGTACTTCTACTACGTAGTCACTGCTGCGATTTTGCATCGCGGGAAACGCTGCAACAGAAGCGAGAGGAGAGAACGATGGATTGAGTCTCTTGAGGCCTCCTCGAGGAGTAAATAAAAAAATGTGGTTCTCCGTCGCGCCTGCTATCGCTGATGTCTCGCCGCCGCCGCCGCTGATAAAATATACAGGACAGAAGGCGGCGCGACCGGCGTCTTGGTCTTGCCGGGCCGCGCTTGCCTCCTCATACATCTAGGTCTACTTGGTTGTCTCGGGCGCGGCCGCCTACATAATGCTACAGGTGGCGTCGCCGGAGCAGTCGACGTCGTCGCCGCACGGCTGCAGCTTGCCGATGAAGCACTTCTCCATCATCTTGCGCGCGTTCTTGGTGTGGAACTTCATGTCCCTGGCGCAGTCCGGGCCGCCGGCCTTGCGCAGGATGGACCGCACGCCGCCCGGGTGCGCCGTCACGAGGCCCGTCACGTCGTACACCTGGCCGCTGGACACGAGCCAGCACGACTCGAGCGAGCGGTGCAGCTTCAGCTCGCACATGCAGAGCTTGTGCACCTTGGAGCAGCGCGCCTCGGCCGCGCCCTCCTCCGCGTCCGAGTCGGTCGTGGCGGGCGACGCGGGCTCGGTCGCCTTGGCCTCCTGGTCGAAGATGACGCTCTTGCCGCGCAGCGCGCCGTCCATGCTGGCGCCGCGCGAGCGTCGACGCGCCAGGCGGCCGTTACTCGAGTCAACGGCCGCCACGCCGCCTGTCAACGGGCCGCAGGCGCTGGGCGCGCAGGCGGCGGCGGCCTGGCCGCGCGGCTCCGGGTGCTCTCCGTCGCTGTCCTCGTAGTCCACGACGATGCTCTTGGGCGGCTGCGAGTGCGAGTGCGAGTGCGAGAGCTGCGGGGCCGCGGCCAGCCCGAGCTCCTCCAGGTCGAAGGTCTGCATCTTGCTGGCCAGCGCCGCCTCGTACGACGACGCGTCGGCGCCCACGGGCCGCTTGGCCTGCACGCCCGGCAGCAGCTGCGGGTCCTCGCCCGCGCCCATGCACATGGGGTAGCACGCGCCCATGGGAGGCGCGGAGACCTGCGGCTCCAGCGGCTGCGGCTTGGCCGGCGCGGCTCGGAATGGCGCGCAGAAGGCGCCGCGTGCCGTCTCTGCCGCGCGCTCACCGGTTCGTCGTCTTCGACAGCAGGCTGTCCTTTGCGCCCGCCGCGGGGGCGACGCTCATCACTGCGGCGTCCATTCTGGCCGAGAGGGTGGGGCTGTGACGCGGCCAAAGGCTCAATGAGCGAGCGTGGCGGTTCCGGCAGTGCTGAGATTGGTGTGCCGCACACGAGTCGTCCTCGCAAAGATACCAACGTCGCACGCGCGCATAGCCGCGCGCCATACAAACGCCAAGTGGTCTGCGAGTGACGTGGTCCCCCGCCCGTGTTTGCATCATTGTCTGAACCCCGGAATGCGCCGAATCTCGTGGAGCTCGTGACGCCTAGGCGTGGCCACGGCGCCTTGCTCCAGAGCGGCGGCCTCGACGCTATGTGCAGCTACCGCTGAGTGGCGTCTGAAGGCTTCGCCAGACCCGCGGAATCTCGTGCGGATGTGCTGTCGTGAACGCGTGGCTTGAGGCGGCCCCATTGGGCCGAGGCGCGCTCGGCCGGAGCCCGCGCCGCTTCGCCTCGCTAGTCGCAGACGGGCAGGCGTCCAGCGCAGGAGGACGGCTTGGCCCTAAGTACATGCTGGGCGGCGGCTGCACCCCGACCGCTGCGGGTCAGTCGCTGGCGCTGCCTCGGGGAGCGCAGCCGCAGCGTCCAGGGCGCGTCCTGGAGCTCCTCGCGGACGTCGTCGCTGCCGGGCGCGTCGAGCGCCTCGCGCCAGACCGCGGCCAGCACCTTGGCCAGCGCCAGCATGACCGAGTCCTGCATGGTGGTGACGCTGCGGCGCGGCTTGCTGTCGAGCGCGCAGAGCGTGGCTTACGACGACGCCGTCGCCCGCCAGCACGGGCACGCCGAAGAAGAAGGAGAGGCTGTTCTGGCCGTGGCCACCTTGTAGTTGCGGAAGCGCACGTCGAGCTGCGCGTTGCGCACCAGCAGCGGCTTCCGCCCGGACAGCAGCGCGTGCGACGAGAAGGACTGCTTGCGCTCGTTCACCAGCAGCGCGCCGCTGTCGTGGCGCATGGGCGGGATGAACCACTGCCGGTCGCCAGCACCGCCGTGGCCACGCCGATGTCCGACTCCATCTCCTTGGCCACCAGCTCGCAGATCAGCTCCACCTCCTCGGACACCGTGAGCTCCGGCTCGTGCAGCTTGTAGCGCTTGATCCACTCGACACGCTCCGTCTCAAGCGGGGGGTTCGGCACCAGCGGAACCTGCGTGGACGACTCGTACGTGAGCGGGTAGCTGCGACGACCGTCCTCTTCAGCCAGCAGGCACTTTTCCAGCGGGATCTCAGGGATCCGCACGTCCAGACACTGCTGCACGAAGTGCTGCGCGCCTCGGATCAGTATCGAGTTGGAACGCTGGTCGGCTACAGTGTCAGGCGGGCGCTCGATGACGAGACCGTGGCCGCCCACTCGTTCTCGCTGATGTCTTCCAGCAGAACCCCGCTATGGTATCGACCTCCTTGCCCAGGTGGCGGAGCAACGACAAAGCTGCTTTGCGGCGTTCCGGTTGCGAGCGCAGAGTGTCAGCTAAGTTCACCCCAACGGACTCACACTCGACTGGACCACCCATGGGCAGAACGTGAAGGCAACGATTTCGTCGAGATTGGGTGTCCACTTGTTCAAGAGCGGCGAGCAGCTCTCGCAGCAACGAATGTAGCGGATGACTTGCTCTTCTCGCTCGCGTTCCATCACGCGCGAGCATGGCTCGCAAACCCAATGGCCACAAACATGGCACAGGTAGGCCTTCCAGACGGTGGTGAACATGCGACGGCAGTACGAACAGAACTTTACTTGTGTCGACGGGAGCTTGCTTGATGCTTTGCCGTCCGATACATCGAAGACGAGTGTCTGAAGCCCAATGTGCCGCCGTCGAGCAACCAATTGCGCCCGAGTGAGCCGAGTGAATACCGGGTGGTCTGGCCCTGGGGCGTGCATGGTCAATGGGGACTGCAATGGCACTAAACCGACACGTGGTGGAGACAATGCGTAACTCCCCGTTCGATGCCAAAATGCGCAGGTCTTGGAGACAGACAATTATTGTCAGGAAAGACTGCAGTGCATACCATGCGTGGAGGAGCCTCCAAGAAAGCTAGCGACTCGGGGACACCCCATTATGGCCCGGTTACACCTGAAAAAGCAGTGGATGTGATTTGCCGAAGCTTCCGGACAAACCAGAACTGGCCGCTGTCGAAAGCGCTGTCAAAGTGTCTATCGATGCCCTACCAGCGCTTTTTAATCGTGACTACCCCGAAGGACGATCTATCCAACCTGATCTGGACAAGTGTGCTGGTGCTGGTGTATTGCGCGACACACCTCGTGGACTACCATGAGAGTTGGTACGAGGTCGCAGATGCAAGCATGGCGTGGCTCCGACAGCAACAGCATTTTGTTGACCAGCGTGAAGATCTCGTGGTTAGCGCCTGCAATTTGCTGAATGTCGGTGATCCCGACCAGCTTCTTACGACGCTGTTCGCGCTGGGGACGGAGGCACCGGATCCAACGATTGCAGAAGAAGATGCAGCACTGTTGCGCGAGGGCTGGCAGCGATGCTACCTGGACGAGCCGCCATACTCGGCGTACTACTGGAACGCGGAGACAAACCACAGCACATGGCGCCACCCACTGGAGACCGCTCAAATGGAAAAGGAGCTGAGGGAGCAGAAGGAGAAGCGGCAGGAACTGCTGGCGAAGGTTCTTCCGATGAGGCTTCCCATCAACCGCGACGTCAAACCACCTACAGAAGCCCAAGTCTGCTCCGAGTGCGCAGCTCGTGGCACGAAGCGAGATGCACGCGTGCTCTGCCTTGAATGCGGGACGAAATACTTCTGCGACGCGTGCTGTGATGTCGTCCATTGCGATCGCCTCAAACGCAGCCACTTGGCCAATGGTCTGCGCTTCAAAGAGTGCTTTGGTCGGGCATGCTTCCCGAAGATTGTGCCCAAGCCACGTACACCGTTCATGATTTACCAGGAGGAACTACAAAAGCAGCAGCAGAAGGACAGAGAGCAAGCTGCAACGGAGTCTAGCTCGTCAAATACACTGGTCATTCAAAACTAGCCCGTCCAGAACGTAGACAAGATTTCCGTCAGCTTTTTCATCACCGAGTACTGCATCGTCGTGATGCTCTTCCGGGGCTTCGAGTCCATGACGCACAGCATCGCAATGACGGTGCCCGAGTGCGTTGCAACGATGGGGAACCCGAAGTAGAATAGCACACGGTTCGCGGTGCCTTCAGTGTCACCTCGGACGCAGGCGAAAGTCCGAAACCGCACATCGAGCATCGTGTTCCGCACAAGAAATGGCAGTCCGAGACCATCGCGTGCGCGCAGAAGCTCTTGGCCCGTTCGGTGCTCACGCAGATGGACGACCGGTTGACGGGTGCCAGCGCGTACTGCTTGTCGGCGTGCAGCGCCGTGACAGTGGCGCAGGGCGCGTCGAACTCCTTCGCAGCGAGGTGGCAAATGAGCTGAACCTCCTTCTGCTCGGCAATTCCGCGGCCCAGCAGATTGCATCTGGTCATGCACTCGTCTCGAGCCGCTTCATTCGAGCACGTCGGGGCGAAAGGCACGTCGGTCTCTTCGTCGTAGAAGATGGGGTATCGTCGAGTGCCGTCCGCTTCGGAGACCACGCACTCTTCCAGCGACAGCTCGGGCAGCGACACCTCGAAGCACTGCTGGACGACGAATTGGACCCACTCGGGGTTCCCGGGCTTGGCCCCGCTGTCACCGTTGCGGTGCTTCTCTCTCCGTCGGTGGCTCCCGCTCTTGGTTCGACCCGAAGGCTCGAGCGAGACGTTGGTGGGGACCAGCGCGTTGGCTGCGCCCAGTCCTCTTCGCGGATGTCGGCGAGGATCTGCGTGTTGGTGCCAAGCGGCCGCCCGAGGCAGTTCAATAGCTGCAAGACCGACGGCCGCAAGTCCTTGTTGGTGCGCAGCGCGTCGGCCAGGTGCAGGCCGATCTGGCTGTGCGAGCTCGCCGTGACGTAGGGCACCGCCAGGTACGGCAGCAGCACGTCGGGCTCCGGCAGCTTGTTGAGCATCTTGGTGCACGTGACGCAGCAGCGCACGAACCGGACGCGCAGCAGCTCCTTCTCCCGCTCCACGACGCTGGAGCAGGGCTCGCAGACCCAGCGCCCGCACAGGTGGCACAGGTAGCTCTTCCACACCGGGTTGAAGCGGCGGCCGCAGTGCTTGCACCGCGTCTTGCGGAGCTGGCGAACGCCGGGTCCAGCACCAGCGGCTGCAGCCCGAGACTGCGGCGCCGCACGACCAGCTGCTGGCGCGACAAGCGCCTGAACACGGGGTGGTCTCGCGAGTTGTTCATCGGATCTCAATCTCCGTGGCGCCGATCACGATGCCGAAACCCTCGAAGCGTGAATAGCTCTATGAAACCAACCGCCCGTCATGCGCGTGCAGGACATGTACTGTGGTGGAGACTGAGGGGATCGTCATCGTTGTCGCGATCGCGAAGTGGTCGAAATGACTTTGTGCAGTCAGGTTTGACAGCGTTGGCATGAGTCACCACGGTGCCATTTGACCGCGGAGCCAGAAGCGCTTTTCCTCCCGACTGTGTGCATTGTGTTGTAGGTGTAGGCGCTTGTTTGGGGCTTGTCAGAGACGCCGAGGTGGTCGCCGACACGAGGCGGCAGATGTGAATGCAGCTGATGACCAAGAGGGTGGACTCCGCTCATGCTGGGGCTTGGCACGGACACGCCGACGTGGTGGAGCTGCTGCTGAGAAGTGGGGCCGATGTGGCCGCCAAGGAGAAGAGCAGGTCGACGGCGCTGCGGTTTGCAGCGGGCGCTGCTGCACGGGGACTCGTGTCTGGACGAGGCGGAGGTGCACGGGTGGGCGCCGCTGATCGTGTCGAGCTGGAATGACCATCTCGACTTCATAAAGCATCTTATCCAGCGTGGCGCTGACGTGGACGCACGAGATGGAGGAGGGTCCACCACCGCGAGGTCACCGCGAGTGAAGGGCACCTGGATGTCTTGCGGCTGCTCGTTGCGAGGCTCAACGTAGCGGACGTGAGCGTCTGGACGCCGCTGTATCTCGCTAGCAAGGAGGTGTCACTTGACGTCGTCAAGAATTTGCTGGAGCATGGGGCCGACGACGACGCCAGAGACGAAGCAGGGTCGTCTCGAGATGTCCAAGTTGCTGGTTGAGCGAGGGTGAACCAGTCGGAACGGGTGGACTCACTGATCCTCGCTACCTGGCATGACCATGTCAACGTGGTCAAGTTCCTCCCGGAAGACGCAGACATCGACGCAAAGGACGCCGGAGGTTCGACTGCTATGCGGTTTGCCGCCTCCGAAGGACGGCTGAAGGTTGCGAAGCTTCGTTGAGCATGGCAGCGCCTGTGTGAATGAACCGCAGGTGTTCGGGTGCACCCGCTCTGGTTCGCAGTGGCGATTAAGCTCTTCGTGCCTGTCCCAAAAGCTGGAGAATCGTTCGACGACCAAACGGGTCGTTGGTTTGACCCGACACCCAAATGTTCAGAAGCTGTATGGCGCAGTGCGCGAAAGTTACAACCTCTTCGTGTGCGAGCACGTGGCCAAGGAGTCATTGGACGAGTATGTCGACACTATATTGTTTCGCTCTGACTGGAATATGTCAAACGCATCGATAACGCTTTGTCACTTGTGTGAAGCCGCGCTGGGTCTGCAGTAGTAGTCCAGAAATTGAAGCGAACACTCCAACAGTGGGAAAACAACAAGGACAACAAGGTGGTGTGCTTCGTGTACCAGTTGTTTCTAAACCGAGTGGAAGGCATCGAAAGCAGCTGTGGAAATATCTGTGTCAAGACCAGTCTCAACCGGTTATTGCAGCGGCGAATAGGTGGATCGCGGAACTGAAGGGGCAGCAGACTCCCGTAGATATGGTGAAGTTAGCGTTTCGAGGGTTTTCACTGCATCGGCAGATCGGTCGGATTCTGGCCGAATATTTTATCGTACCAAAGCGCACGAGTGGGGAACCTAGAGCAGATGCGCGATTCAAAACGGCCGCTGCTAGCGGCGTATCGTAACGCGGTGGAGCCCCGTTGTCCTTCACATGTACGTCCGCCCCGTGTTGACCTTGGCCAGTCCTAGGACAAAATCGTTTGCCAAACCTCAAGGCAAATGAAATTGGCGCAGAATCGACAGAATCGTTATACATGTATTTAAAATCAGTGGTGCATTCTCGTTATCAAAGATGAGAGCTTACGCGGATGCGATGCTGCCTCTCGACCCCTACAACACTCCTCAAAAAAGTCAAACCCACTTTCATACGCTGCACCAGCTTCATGAGGGGACCCTCCTCGACCACATCTCGACTCTCTTGCTCTCGTGCAATCCGATCATAGCGTCTCTGAGCATCCTGCTGATCCTCGTACGGGCCACTGAGTGAGCACTCGCATCGTTTGTCCAGGTTCAACCCCATCGAGACCATACAAAAAGAGCAACCTCGGTTCACTCGCCTTCGATTTCCATCGACGTGTTGATCCCGCGTCCGAGCACTTCACCAACTGCAGCACGCGGGACCATTCCTCCCTTTCGTCGTGTTTGCCACCGGTTGATTGCTCTGTCGAGAATCGGGTACCAGTAACGAGCTCCTTCACAAGAAATGGCTGCCGTAGTTTCCGATGAATTGCAGGATCCACGGTCGTAGCGTAGTCGACTTGCGAGGGTGTCACAGCCTCCGATCCATCCTGTTGATTCGCTGACTGAGTAAAGCGCCGATCTCGATTCGCCATTAGCTGCTGCCTTGTTGATCCATAGTGTAGGCGAGCGAGTTTTCCTTTCAGTGTCGCCTGAATTTGAGTCGCGGCTGCTGCCCGGGTATGCAGATGAATAGCATACCGCTCGCGAAACGTGCGTTGATAGTGCGCGCGGCCTGACTTCGCCTGGCTTCAGCTCGCTTCGAATCAATTGCATCAAGCTGTCGAAACTCGTTTCTCTTTGTGTCGTAGATGACTTCGTTTTGCAATCCAGAGGTAGAGTCTCCCCACGGTAGCGCCACTAGCCATTCCAGCCAACGACAAGCGAGTGCAAACTCGTCTTCGTCTGTAAGCGTTTCGAGGTTGTTCAGTTCGTCTTCCAGCATGAGACGAGGTTGAGGTACTACAGTCGCTGCTTGAACCTGCGCCCGCAAGTATTTAATCTTGGCCTGCTTCGTGCTGGTTGGAGCTAGCACTTTCGGCGAGATTGATATGCTGTTGGAGTGTGAATTGGAAGTCAATGAAGCGCTAGCTAGAGCTCCGTTCTCCTTCCCGCTGCGTTGCTTTTGTCGAACAGTATCCAGAAGTCGATGCACACCGGGGAGTGGCATCAGATCCAGCGAGCGCAGGAGATATTTCTCCGCAAGCACGCTTTGGTTCTGTCGGAGACACTTTTTTCCTAGATCACGGGCGAGAGCAGCATCTAGTGCGAGTTCTTCGTCGCTTTTACCGGCTGATTCGCCCAGGCATGTAGCAAGTAATGGTGTCACCATCGTACTCTGAATAGAAGATAGTGGAGGCTGCATCCCGTAGCCGCTCTGGAAATGCAGAATCATTTGCATTTGCAACTGAAGTTGTTGGAGCTGGTGGCCATAGTTGTCGTGGTTGCTCACCAGACCGCGAAGTGCACGAACTTCGTCCTCCAAATCTCGCATCCGATTTATCACGGCTTCGTTCTCCTTTTGAGCATTTTGCTGCTTTGTCGAGCACAATTTGCTTCGTGACGCAGATACAGCACTTCCAGTTCGCGCCGAAGATCAGGGGATTGAACTCGATCCAGCAATAGGGTCGTGCCGCTCAACTTGTTCTCGTCATTGTCCTCCTCCATCGTAGCACCCAGCGATATCAGTTTCTCAATTATTTGAACAGCTACCGATTCGTTGTCTGGGTCATTGGCTGCCTCACAGGCAAGGAGCAGTGGTGAGCATCCTGCGCAGTCTTTGCTTACCACATCCGCATTAGCCGCCATGAGGTATAATGCGCATTCTGCATGAGCGTTTTCAGACGCCAGATGTAGCGGTGATCTGCCCTCCGAGTCTTTCGCACTAACGCCGAGGAAAACGTACTTGTCTGTCGCTCCGCTTATTGTGCTATCCACCCGAGCGTTAGCACTCAACAGTAGCTCGACGCACTCGGAAGAACCAGCACGAGCGGCTTCGTGCATCGCAGTTCCGCCACCAATATCGCGCTTTGTCGCCAACCCACCATATTCTTCATCGGCATTATACAGCACGGTAGGCACTTGAGGTGAAGAAGCTTCTGCGCGAAGCAATAGGCGGGCACACTCAACATTATCTTTAGCGCATGCAATATGCAGTGGTGTCTGCATCGCCAGATCAACTGTATCTGGAACTGCACCAAGCTTCAGCAAGAGTTCGACTACGTTGTCATTTCCAGCTGCGCATGCGTGGTGAAGTGCAGCCAGACCGTTCGTTGGGCACTTTCCATTCACCAATTTGCGTTTTGCGTCCTTCCCCTCAATCGCCGCTAATACTCGTTGACAGGCAGCATGATCCCCATCGCGACAGGCCACGTGCAGATCAAAGAGAGAGTCGGGAGCTGTTTGAGCATCACTCTCCTCGTCCGTCTCTGAATTTTGTCTTGGTGTGGGCATCGGCAAAGATTTAAAGGAGACTGGCCTCCCACTCGACGCTAAAGTCCGTCAGCAGCTTCGCCGGATAGACACAGTATTCGTGTGGTGGTGGTGTTCAAGGCGGATTGAATCCGCAAGAAGCTGTTGTGTGAAATCATCACTGCCGGTATGGTAGCGCTACTGGTGTCGATATGGTCCACACTCATGACAAAAGCAGCCTCCAAATCGTCTTCATCGTCGTTACACACAATGGCAGCCACCGCACCGGCGCGTTGGGCTCGCTCAATCTTTTCTGGAAACGAGCATGATCCGCGCCGCATCAACGCCACAGCCCCGCTCAATTGCTCTGCGTTAACTAGAGGACCATCAGCAAGAAGAGGATCACACGCCACTAATTTACCCATGTAGGATACACTAGCTCGCGCAGAGCAAAAGTCCGCCAAGGGGCGAAGCAGATCTCGTACGTCAACGCGCTCGTAGCCCACTGGATGAACGCAAGTAAAGGCGGTTGGTTATCTCGCGCAACAGCACCTTCAGCACACCTCGCCACCTTCACGTTTCCATCTGGGCCAGTCGTTCCTGTGGATGGCGATACTCCTGCGCTATTACCAGACGAAGGAGTGTTCTGAGGCTCCAACCTTTTGATGAATGACGTCGTAGTACGCTTGATGGCTTTCCACCTTTTGCCCGCCTCAGTGGCTTCGTGTCGCTCTCTGAACCCTCAAGCACTCCTCCGCTACAACCGCCGCCTCGTCGGTCGGCAGTACCTCGAAGGTCAACACCCCGGTCTTCACCGACGGCGGAACTTCTGGAACAACTCGCGCACGTCCCGCAGACACATCATGATGCACGGCATGGTAATCGGCTCGGCTCCGCTCTTCTCGTTCTGCTCCAGCTCCTCGGGCGACTTCCCCATCGTGAACGCCGCCAGCGGCTCCTCTCTCGTGTTGTTGGCCAGCAGCATGGCGACGGCGCCTGCCTTCTGCAGCAGTCGCGCTTGTGCGCGAAGCTGCAGCCGCCACGCACCACCAGCGCGACTGCGCCCCGCAGCTCCGCCACGTTCTTGAGCTCGGGCTGATCCGCTCGCGGCGGCTCGGCGCATGCCAAGCGCACGCTCAGCGTCTGCGGCCCGCGAGAGCCGAAGGTGGCCAACGGACACGCTCGGCGGCCGTCGCTGCCGTCCCACGACACGAACGCGAACTCTTGCGCGGCCGAAGCCGCGGCAGCCAGCGAGGCAATCTCCGCGTCCGTCTGCATCCTGCACTGCGCTCGGAGGTGTCGGTAGAACGAGTCGGACGCCAGTCAACGACCTTTCGTGTGGATCTTTGGATCGCCTGTCTAAACCGATCGAGAAGCATAGTAACATTGTGTGTACACACGTCGCAGCTATTTCACCAGACGCAGTCGCGCCTCGTGGCGTGTCATTGCGAGACTACAGCCATGGCCTACCAGAACACCAACCTGATGCCCACGCACAGCGACGGCACGGTGCTGCATCTGGTGTCAAGGCCGGCCACGTGGCCAACCGCGTGGTGTCCGTGGGGAGTCTCAGCAGGGCGGAGCTGCTGGCGCAGCTGCTGGACGACGCCACGTTCGACACGTTCCAGTCGCCGAGGGGCTTCACGACGTTCACGGGGAGGATGAAGGAGTGCCGGTGTCTATTGTCGCTACGGGGATGGTAACGAGAGGGGAGCTGCGGTCTGTTGCTGGTTCCTGTATTGAGATGGGCACTGTTGCCGTTCTGTGAGCAGGGGTTCCCAACATGGACTTCGTCGTTCGAGAGACAAGAGCTGTTGTTGAAGGCCCGATGAATTTTATCCGGTGCGAAGGATTGGTTGCGAGTGTCGTATTATGTGGTTTGACGTCTAGTAAACTGGTGATCTCGCTGCGCAATCTAGGTTTGGTACCTGTGGAAGCGTGCGGAAGGAGGTTGCTCCGGGCAGTGTTGTGGTGAGCGGCAAAGGCTCTGTGATGGTTATGCGCAACCCGGACGCGTTCTTCCCTGACGCGGTTGGCGAAGATTACTACCGAGTATCACGAGTGATGCCCGCGTCGTCAGCACTTTCGAAACCGGTAGGTCACGCACACTCGTACTCATTGTTCGGATAAGTAAGCTTTGACCCCGCTTGTATCATAGCTTGTTGCTTCGATGAAAAGCAAAACCAGGCTCTCCATGCTGAACCTGCGGTGGCAGCTTCGAGTGACGGCGATAGCCTCGACGCCTTCGATGGACTCAACGCCACTGCTTGCTCCTTCTACAGCTCCCAAGGTAACGTTCAAAATCTTCCGTGTTCCAGTCCGTTCGTCTAACTGTCGCGAATCTTACGCTCATATTTTTGTAGGTCGCCTGACTCCGCCTTTGACGACCGCAACGAGCACCTCGTGGAGGACCTGGCAAAGACACATCCAGACGTCCACACAGTCGAAATGGAGACCTTCCACCTGTGAGGACCAGTCACAAGCTTTGTCCTCCCTGATACTAACTACTCCTGCTGGATGACTTCCTTTTTACTGTCAGACTGGATCTTGCTCAACGCAGTCGCGGATCGATCCAAGCCACCGCAGCTGTGCTGGTTGTAGCCAACCGCATCACGGAAAAGTCGTCGAGTCCGACGTCCTCGCAACTTTAGAGTCTTTCTGGGGCCAAGTCATCCTCGAGGCACTCGCCGACACCCCACTTCAAGTGTAACGTGTAGCCATGTCACAAGATTTGGAAAATTGAATCTTGATCATTTTAGTCGTTTTAAGCTTCAAAACCAACACAAATATTGCAGGAAACCAATGTTTTCGTGTCTGGGATGGGGTGGAAGCAGTAAAACTCAAAACGGAAGGCCCCAAACGTGTACTACAAGCGCTGGAGAGTTGGGATACTTTTTGTTTCAATTAACTTTTAAATAGTTACTTACTTTGTTCAATGGCAGCCGAGGCTTGTTGCACTGTTGGCATCTTGCGAACATGAATGAGATCATAATCATTTTCGGGTGTTCGCACTTGCAGCATTGTGGTCAAATATTCCCAAGAAACGAAAACTAAAGGCCGATGAAGATCGATATCTACCTTGGCTAGGTTTACCGCAATGAATGCGCTTGCTTAGAAATACAGGTTTTGACATTTTGTGTACGTCAGAAAATGTGTGTCTTTCCGTAGTTGGAAGGACTGCATAGCTTAGTGGCGAAGCCGCATAGCCGGAGGTACGAGAACCGAGGCAAGAGGTTGACCCATTTCTTTCCTTCAGAAAAAGTTGGATAACTAGTCCTCTTCTTTGCTATTGTACTGCGCTTCCGCACGGAACTGCCAGAGGAATTCTGACCGTGTTAATATCACGACGAAGCCAAACTACAGCATGTTGCCGCGACGATTCTAAAGGTTGTATGACTTGTAAGCCATACAACCTTCAGAATCGTGATATTAAAATATCTATATCTGTGTGTCAAAGCCATTGCATTGTCAATAAGTTACTTGTGATGAAGCATTCTGGCGTCAGCCAGAGCGGTCTCGAATTAAGTAACATGCTGACAAAGCAAGCCAAGAAATAAGATTTAAAAGTAGAAGTACCTCCATATCTTTGTATTACCTCAGAATCCAGGTGGAATTGAACAAGCATCCTGTCGAATGTGGATATCTCCACCATAAGCTTGTTGTGAACTGAATGTATATGATCATTCAACAACTCAAATGACCCGACGGACGGCCAGTGTCTGTCTTCACAGAGAGACAATCTTTAACTGAGGTAAGGCACTTACGCCACCGAAGCCGAATTAGTGCCAGAACACGACACAGCCTTCTCCAGCAGCATCGTCACGTCCGCGTACTTCAGACCAATTTTGGTAACGGTATCAGCACGCGGTTTTCCTGTCGGCAGCCACAAGAAGTCTGGGTGGTTGTTGTTCGACTCGTACAGCCACTCACCGCCAATGATCTCCTCGGCGCCGTCCAGTTCTAGGAGGTAGTCGTAGTCTTGTTGCGTCCCGACGACACCAGCCCACCGTCCGTGAATGTCTCGTTGATCCACGACAGGCGCGACTTGACGTACACGATGCTCGTGGTGTTTTCATTCCAGCCATACGAGTTCACACCGAAGAATGTCTGGCAGCCTTCCGGGGTCATGGCCGTTTGCTCGTAAACCTTGAAGCCGAGCAGGTTCGCAGCAGCGATGTGGAAGAAGCCAGGGTTCAGGTCGCGGTACGAGTAGTCGGTATGGCTGCCGTACTCGTCGATCGAATCGTTGTAGTCATTGTAGCGGGAGCCAGTGAACACTGTAGAGATTTTGGCGTCGTCGTAGACGTCCGTAACAAGTCCCTTGATGTCCATGGGCTGGAAAGTCACGCCGTTGAACGTCACGGGCACTTGGGCTCTTCTCGAGGATGGCAGCCGGAGCCCACGCATGACAAATGCCATACCACGTTGGAATGCAGTAGCCCGACCTTTTCCCGCACGCTTAGCGCAAACAGTATCAACCTTGGGGTTATAGCACGTTTGTCTGAGGTGTACTTCGCGAGCTTCGACCTCGAGTCGATACCGTTTTGCGCTGAAACACCGTTCATGAACTTGGCCACATCCAAACCGAAAGCCTTCGCGTACTTCTCAGCAGGACTGGGATGGCGCTTGTTCCACTTGTAGTTGAGACTGTCCAGGTAGGTAGGCCAGTTCGAGCCTGTCCACGGCGAAGGTGTGTACACTGCAGTGGTTGGCAGGTTCTTCAGCTTGAGCTCCATCGCGGCGCCGAAGTAGTCCTGGAGCGTTGCAATGTCATCTTGCGAGGCCAACTCCAGCTTGCGACCAGTAGTGCTCGTGGTCGAGGCAGAGGTAGGCGAGATACTTGAAGCTTGCTCGTTCGCGACGTAAGCGTCCTGGTCGATTCCAGTGGCAGGGGCTGCTCTGATATGATCTGTGTCCCCACCTTGGTGAACACTGGATCAGACGGAGATGAAGCCGTTTTGGACAACAACGTCGTGTCCAGCACGGACACGGTCGAAATTGCGGCGACCTTGGGCAAGTTCGGGTCCTCGGGTACGGTTCGATATTGATTGATTGATATTGATTGATACGATGATATTTGATAATAGATATTCGATTGAATAATTTGATTATTTTGATATAGTAGAGCAAATGTAGCTCGGATGGCGTGGTGCTCGGATTTGTCACGCGTAAGCGTGAGGTGTCGACACCATGGTGCGTTGCGTGGAAACACACCGTATACGTAGACGCAATAGGCTTGAAAGATCGTGGCGGTAAGGCATGGGAACAAATGCTGTTAGAAGGATGAGGGATCTTCGGTTTGTCTTATCAGTGATAAGTTACCAGGTGAGCGGTCGATATCTCGTGCGATCCGTTCTTAACGCAGGTCAAGCGTACATGTTGGGCCTGTTGGTCAACGTCAATATGCCAGAGGACGTGGCTATACTCATGTGTTATAGGTGATGATCAAGACTACGATGGATCACTCATTGAGACGGTTATCACATGTTTACAATCGTACAACGTTGACTTTTCACTTGAAGGGTATGGAACCAACTTGACGTCTGAGGGTTGCACGTCTGTCTGCGTATATGATCATGCGATACCATGCATGGATGATCATTACAGGTTCGATGGTACGATCGAGCTCTTCGTCATTGAGGCGTCGATGCCAAGCGATTACATCCAATGTCTACGGCTGAGTGTCGGTACTCAAAAGAACTGTATTGGTTCAAAACAACCAAACCTTTGAGCCAGCGGATTGAGTTTACGACACTGAAGTGTCTGCATGATGCGGAAAGCGGTTGGTACATGCACCAGGGTGGAACTTTTGCCTTCTAGATAAACCAACATCCGGGACAGTGTGAGAAAACACTGTGTGAAGTACTATTTAATATTATCTTCGTGCAATACTCGGTGAATGACTTCCACCCAAATGTACATATGAGCGACAGTGCGATGGTGTGATCATCTCGTGATTGGGAACCGAATAGGTACATGCCAGCCGACTATGATCGATTCTGTGGCTGAATGCCGTACACAAGTAGCAGTATTAAAGTCCTAAATGGTTTTTCCTTTGCCAGTAACGGGGATACCCATGCTGGTACAAAATGCCGTGTACTAGAGTAACTGTGATTCAGCGTTAACAATGCAATGCAAGGAGTGCCACTTCGTTGAAGACGAGCAACGTCCTGATAAAGGAGACTCGTCCCAGACGAAATCGCATACCATCTCGCTGCCAGACCTCTGTGGCTGTGGCCTGCGATCCTGACGTCGAAGTGAAGTCAATGAATCGTACTGCCCCAGCATATCCAACTGTAGCCATGAGGTCATGGGCCAATCACCGACGCGGAATTATCACACTAGCGAGCCTTTCCTCACTTTCCGATCCTAACACCAAGAGCCAGCGAGACGATGGCACAAGCGCTGGTTCCCGCTTGAGTCCAACCCGGACGTGATGAACGCGTACGTGGAGAAGATGGGCTTCCCACGGGCCAGTTCAGCTTCTGCGACGTGCTGAGCACGGAGGAGTGGGCGCTGGGCATGGTGCCGGCCCCGTCGCGGCGGTCATTATGCTCTTCCCCATCAAGCCGCACGTGGGTTTCAACAATATCACAATAGGGTTTCGGGGTTTAAACATATATTGTCAAAATGCTGAAATCGGCTATTGTACGTTACTGCAGACAGAGGAGGCGGACAAGCAGGAGGCGGCCAGGATCGACAAGGACGGACAGACCGTGTCCCCAACGTCTACTACATGCGCCAGACCGTCGGTGCGCAAACTTTGTTTTACCAAGTTTTGGCAGGGAAAATGGTTTTATGCTGAATTGTTGCTTTATTATTTCGTTGTTAGGAAATGCGTGCGGCACAGTGGGCATCTTGCACGCTATCGGGAACATGCGTCACCCGTCCAGCTGAGTGCGTTAAAAGAGTTTGTTTTCACTCAGTTCTGGAGGCTGAACGAAGCA